>NC_133542.1:92726732-94075065 GCF_048773025.1 Camelus bactrianus
CATTCCCTCTTCTCGAAATTTTTATTTTCTTTATTTTGGTTCTCTTCATTTTTTCTGAGAAAGGATTTTTATAATGTCATGCATTGAAAAACAATCTGAGTATGACCATCCTAGAATTATTTGGAAATTTCTACTTTCCAATAGGGATCTTGCCTCAAAATAATTTGCACGATTTAAATATGCTAAGATTTAATCCTAAACATTTTTTAAAGAGTAAGAAATTCTATGAATAAATTTAATAATTGTCCCCTAAGTTCTGTTATAAACTAACCTTCTGTCTTATAAAATATGTCATTTCCAAAGCTGGCCTGGCATTCTTTCACATCAGAAAACTAATTTTATATTAATAGTAAAATAGATAAGAATCAGTTAGGTTGAAAAAAAATTGTACAAATCAAAAATATGTTAACTATTCTTACCACAATAATGAGGTACTCTAAGCTTTCAATGAAGTATAATTTTCTTCTGTTCCTTTTGTAGATTGATGGGCTAAAAGAAGTTGATGAAGACAGGCTTCCACTATGCTTCAGCCTCAAACCTTTCGGATTTTCTGTACTGTCTTCCTGGGTCTCAAGACCAGGTAAGACAGTGAACAACCCTTTAATCTCAAAGAAGAAATAGGTGCTGTCTCTAGTGTCTACTTCAGGTTTTGTCCTTTGAAGTCTTAACAGGCAACTTCCAAGGGTCTGATCTTCAGATCAAAAGATTAAGGAAAAAAAATAAAATAAAACCAAAGAAGCTCCTTCCCCCCCTGATTTTGTAAAAATGTTATTTCCTGTTTGAAGCCAAAAATGTGTCTTTTTTTTTAAATCTTTGTTTTTCTTCTGTTTGTACAGATTGATTTAAGAACTATTTATATGTGGCTTTCTGTTTTCTCATGGACAGGCTTTACATGAGGGATACAATGTGTAAGCAAGATTGTTAATTGTACTCTTCAAGTGCACCAGGATTACTATTGAACGTTGGTTTCGTGTCTTCATGGTTTGATACATTTATAGAATCTTGTGATTAGGTACAAGTAGACTTGAATCTAAAATTTATCTTGGATTTTTTTAACTTACTATCTGGTTAATGCTTAATGTACTAACCACTTACATATTGGAGCATCACTTTTTTTATTTTCAAAGGAGGCAATAATACTTCTATTAAAAGGTTATACTAACAGTTTGATTATGCAATATAGAAAAGTTTGAGACCTGTGGAAAGCATGGCACATAATACATGATCAGTAAGAGGATATTTTAAATATATTATTCTTCATTATCCTTGTCTTCATCACCATCAGCATTAATTTCTCAGTTTTACAGTGCACAACCATTCACCTGCAATAGTTATGTTAGACTTAGGGCTTAGTACTAGATATGAGATAGATGTTGCTGCTCTTTTAATAGTTTGGTTACCTCAGCAGAAAGTAGTGTGTAGAAATACTGATTATTCATCTTTCCATCATTATAGGAAGATTGTCATCTGATTAGATCAATTTGAAAATTCTACAGAAAAATAAACTATTTTAGGTGAATAATACAAAAGTAATTATTATTTTTGTTTTTATCTTTCTGTGTAAATTTGGTCTGTGATAACTTTTAAGATTTGTATTTCTCTTCTGTTTTTGTTTTTGTTTTTTGCTTCTTACTTTAGAATATTTTCCTACTTGTTAACAGATTAAAGCTGAGGGATATGGAATAATAAATTAAATGTATACCAAAATCTCTGATCTGGAAAGTCTGACATTCACAAAGTCACTTCTGCTCTATTAGCACATATTAGCACATGCTTTAGTCTTCAGCACTTAAAATAAATAGCCCTGTCCTCTGGTAAATGACAATCCATTAATGGTAAATACAGCAGAATTCTGTGTACATATGGAGTGGTTCAGACTGCCTGCTGTTTAAGGACATGACTATTTCTTTTTCACTCTTGTACGTTTAAGGTTGTATCACATTCTTCATCACACTCGTGACAGCGCTCGTTGGACTTTCATTTTAAAGTCAGGTTTCCACCATTCCTGCCAGCTTTCCTTCCACCATGTTAATTAATACTTTTTTTAAAAATGGTACATTGCACATACATCTTGAAACTACTATGTTTTCATCGTGGCATACTTTGTATACTTTGAACTGCTCAAATATTAACGGTATCAGTTAATTGAATTTGGTGACTGACTATCAAGATGCAGAACATCTCCACAACCTTAGAGTTTCCATGGACCCCTTACCACTCAAGCCAAACAAGAGCCATACTAAGACGAAATCCTAGGATTAATTCCAATTACCATAGTTGAGTTTTGCCTATTCTATAATTTCATGTAGATGGAATCAGAGTATATATTCTTTTTTTACTCCCAGCCTCATCTAGTCGTTAAAGTATTTGTGAGATTATTGATATTGTTATCTGTATCAGGAGTCCATTCTTCCTAGTTTTGGGTAGTACCCCCTGTGTTAATACACCATAATTTGTTTAGCCATTTTCTTTATGGTAGTGATCTCTATTGTTTCCACCCTTTGGCTCTTATGAATAAATCTGTAATGAAACAAAGATCTTTTTGAAGACACTCTTTTCAAAACTCTTGGATAAATATCTACGAGTAGAGTTGTTTAGATATTAAAAAAAAAAAAAAAGGAAATAGTTCCAATATACGTGTAGCATTCTGTGTTCCCACCAGCCTTGTATGAGAGGGTCTGGTTGCTCCACGTGCTGGAAGAGGGTAAGTGGCTGTTGTCAATTATTTTCATTTCTCTATTTTAGTGCATATCTAGAATATCATGTTGTGGCTTTGTTTGCCTTTTCATGATGACAATGAGGTTAAGTTTGGACTACTGAAGTTTAAATCTTCCACACACTGATGGATTCTTTTTCTACTGTTCTTTTTATTATTGAAAGGTGTAGGTTAATGTCTTCAGTTACGATTGGGACATTTATTTCCAGTTCCCTTTAGTTTTGTCAGATATTTTCTCCTAAATTTGGGAACTTGGTTAGAGGGAACATATGCATTTAGAATCATATTTTCTTGATTAACTGGCCATTCTTTTGTTAGAAAATGACCCTTTGATCTCTGGTAAAACCCTTATTCTTGATCTTTTTTTTTGGTATAACATTAGTGAGTCACACTAGCTTTCTGCTGCTCAGTGTTTGTATGGTAATTTTTTTCCATTTTTTACTTTCAATTTATGTCTTTATGTTTAAGTTTGTATCTGAAAAAGATGAACTATATATTTACATGTATTATGATGCTCTACCTTTTAATTGGGGTCTTTGATTCATATAATTATTAATTTGGATTTTAAGCCTTGGTGTTTGCTTTCTATACTTTCCATGTTTTCTTGTTTCTTCTATCCCTAATTTCCCATCTTATTTTTTGGTGAGTCACTTGTAGTATCTCCTTTAATTTTCTCTACAAAATTTCTAACTCTTCTTCCTTGTCTTATTTCTTATTGGGGTTTTTGGGTATTACAAAATGAAACATTAAGTCAGCACAGTCTACATCCAAAGCTACTGTTTTAATTCACAAAATATTTAAGAACTTCACGATGATGTGTCTCTAACTTACAGATTTTGTGGCAATGTACGTAGCACCTTTCTGTGCTTTATGTTCTTATTTTTATATAATTTTGTTCCAGAAAAGCTATAAAAGTTCTTTATTATTCTTTGTACTTTGAACTGTGTATAGTCTCTAAGGAAACTCTTGTCATTCTTTGGATTTCATTTCTCGCATGGGCTCAGAGATACCATTTTGTACATTATCTATTTTGATCTTACAGTTAGGTTGGAAGCAACATTCTCTTGTCACTTGCTATCAGTGTTTTATCAAAACTAGGAAAAGCCCAATTATTCTAGATTTTCTAGAGCAATGTCTCTAGGAATCAACTACATCCCCCCTCAAAATGCGGTTTGTATGTCTAAAGAGACAAAATTTGATTTCTATTCCTAGTTCACTTAAACAATGGACATAATGTTATCTGCCTTACCTGTGTTTTGCAGGGATTGGGTGAGTTACAATTAAGAAGATGCAAAAAGGGTGCTTTGTTTACATTAAGTGAAGTTAAAGTATGAGGCACTCATAATTACTGAGATTCATAACAATGTGAATCCTTTGTTTTGTGCACTTATAGGATTGAATTCAGAACCTGTAGGAGATACCGCTGGCTGTCCACTAAAACTGTTCTCCCATTTTTGGGGGGGCACACAGCTAGACATTTCCCTGGCTCTTTTGCTCTTAGGTATGGCCATCTGCCGGGATTTTAAATAATGGAACGAGAGTAGAAGAGCTGTGTGCCTGAGGGGTTGTCTCAAGGAAGCCTCACGTATTTGGACTTTCACACTTTTTCTTCTCAGTTGGCTGCTTACAGAAAATGCCAAGGCTCTTGAGGAGGGTGTAGCCACAAAGTGAATGAAGTCTTGCTGACTGAATGAGAAAAGCTTGTCAGTGACAAACTGAATCTCTGCTCAGGTCTTAGGAAAGTGAAATTATAGATCTGTTTTTATCCAAAGCATAGCCATCCATCACTGATCAGGCTCTGTTTTCTTAGAAATAGAGCCCTACCTTTGTAACCAGAGATGGGGGCATTACCTTTGTACTCTTACAGATATCAGAGAAATTATGATCAGAAGATGATTGCCTGAAATATCACTAAAGGATAATTATCTGAGTTTCAAAATTGAACCATCCATGGCTAACTGTTGATACAACTCTACCTATGTAGGCAAATTTTGCAAATGTCTAAAAGAATAAGAAACAGCGGTCTGTGTATAGTTGCTGTATTGTTACAGTTCTTTGCTAAGAATATTAATTATCTCACTAAAGTATCTCTGTCCCCCAGCTAGGCTTAATAGTGTCATAACTGTTGGGGTTAATATGAACAGATAACAGAGTAAAGGATGCCTTGAATGATAGCATACTTAGGTTTCTCTTCATTTTCAATTTTCTAACAGTGGTCATTTTTCCCATTTTGTTTTAACTAGTTAAGAATGACATAATAGAACACTTTACCAAAACACATAAAAGTTGACTTAAGTGTAATATTTTATATTAGAAGTAGATGGAGAAACTCCTTGAAAATACCTAAACAGCATTGAAGATGTCAGAATGAACAACAGCTTGGACTTTGTGAATCGTGTGTATGTTACTCTAATATGTGAGAATCTGGCAAATTTTCTGTGCTTCTCTCTGTGTCCCATTGTGTCTCTCTCTCTGGTCTCCCACTCACGTGTGCCGACACATCCATTGATGTCAGAAGAGCACTTTCCTACCCAATTTCTGGTTATCATTTTTTATATAAATGGGCATTTCCTTAACTGTACATAGACAGCATTTCTGATGATGAAGAATTAGTTGTATTGAATATTTAAAAAAAAAAATTCCTTTAGAGCTCTTTAACTTCTTACTTCCCATGTCGGCTTGTAATGCTTTACAGTTAAAAAAAGAAATCCTCAGTATGACTGTCCTCAGATATAGGTCACAGAACATAGGAAAATGATACCCCGTCTCCATCACGTATTATTCCTCAGTAACTGCAAAGCACGCCAGCATCAGTCTGAAGGATATTCACTCCTACTTCTCCCCACCCTTAGAAAACTCACCAGGACACAGCATTGTAAACTGACTATAACTCAATTAAAAAAAAAAAAAAAAAGAAAGAAAACCCACCAGATTTCTAGAGTCAGCAAATCTGAAATTTCTAACCCACACAACCTCCATAAAATGAAATTGTATTAATGATTTTACCATTCTTACATTTTATCTTATCTAATTGGGAAATTATTCAAAAATTGTAAAACTGATCCTCACTTATTCTTCTTGATAATGGGGATTTCTCTGTGACTGAATGCAGCTTCTAATGCACAGTGAGAACCTTTATTGTAATAAAACCAGAAAATGAAATGAACATAGATGGTAATCAGCAGAAAAAAAATCATTTCAAATGGGGCTAAAATAATGTTTTTCTTTAGGAAAATATTTAACGTTTCTCTGAATTTATATTACTTCCATTTCATTTCTCCTGAACAATTTGGTAAAACTTATAGTTGAAAATAACACAGTCTTCCCTGACATCAGGAACACACACGTCTTTAATAATACCTTCAGTACTATTTCTCAAGGAAGCCCCTGAGCCACTGCTAAAGCTTTTGTTCATTTACCATCATTTTGAATATCTAAATTCTACTTCATAGAAGTCATGCACTTAAACATTCAAATTGATACATTTAAAAATTCACATTGCAGTATGTTTATTCAACAATGCGAGAATGAGATTTGATTAATAAACGTTTTGTCGTACCCATCACGGTGCAGACCTGTTCAGAACTACGTAGACATGCGCAGTGGGATGCTGTGTTCCACAGTAAGGGGGATGACACACCCTACACAGCGGAGACAGACGTGAAAAAGAGTCTTGGGAGTGTGTATATGACATCCCTGTCTACAGATAGGCTAAACTGAGTAAATAGCTATGTTTTACCCCCAAATTGTCTCATCTGAAGTTTCCAAAATATTTGGCACATCTGGGCTAGTGATGAGATTTAGACCCAACATTTAACACATAAAGGGAACTTTAGAACATCATTCACGTTCACATGCAAGACACCTGAATATTAAAATCTAGATCATCTTTCCTGTCTTCTCCTAATGTAGCAGAGAATCCTGCTTGGGCTCTGTCCCTTCAACTCTGCCCAAGTGCTGATATAAGAAAGAGCCCTCAGAGAAGCCTGTCTCTAAGTGTGGTACAAGAGTTCTTTAGAGAGGCTTTCATTATTTTTGCACAGCAGTTTATAGAGAGCAGAGAGACTGGAGATAAATCTTCCTGAAGATAGTGTCAGGGAAAAAAAAAGTTAATATCTTCTGGTGAACAAATTTTTTTTTCTTTCCACTGAAAATTGAGAGTTATATAATTCATTACATTTATCTCTCAGTGTGTGATGCTTGAAAATTTCAGCCTGTGCCAAAAAAACTAAAGTATTCCTTCCCTTTTTACTGTGTTCCCTTTGTCCCTACTTTTATCTGAATCTAAATTATTTCCTGGTCTTCTCTCATCATGACTTGATTAGAATCTTAGACTCTTCCAGAAATTCATATTTTAATAAGGATCATAGAAATAAATAATAACATGTGTTTATACATGTGAATGTACATACATATGTAGTTAAAAATATCTGATCAATATCCTACTTTTGCAAAGTAATTTACATATTCTCTCCTTATTTTAATTTAGACATTTTGAAATAAACTGGCATCTTTGGTTCGAAGATTTAACATCAGGTACGAAAGAAAATTCAGGGGAAGAAGGGTGGAACTAAAGTTTGAGTGCAGAAAAAAGAATAATGGAAAAGAGCCTTTAATAAGTTGATTTGTCCCTATCACACCTAATCCCTGGAAGGTAGGAAACACATCATATTCAGAATTTGGAAAGAACGCTGCTCTCTCTCAGTTCTGTGACATTAGAACCTTTGCAGCTATGTTGTGAGAAAATGCAAACTGCTCAGATTTTTGCCATCTTCCATAAAAGGTTAACTCTATCATTTTGAGAAGTGTTAACAAAATAATATCCATTTTGCTTACTTTCTGTTTTGGGGAAAAGGTCAGCTTTCCTAAAAATACTGTTTCTCATTTTGCACCCAATTTCCTTCTTTTTAATGATCCTATTAAAAACATTTCAATTTAATTAGGGGAAAAAAGATGATTAGAAATAGAAGTCTTGAAGATTACAAATACCAACAAATACACACATCATTTTGGACATAATCCTTTAATTTTAAAATGTGAGTACATTACAAAAATTTGCATTGATGTGGGAGTTGGGCAGTAAAACATGACATACTGTCGATGCATAATTAATATGAGGCAGTGAGAATTTTTACATCCCTTTCACAAATAAATGAGCTACAAAGGCAGAATTTAGACTGTTTGGACTAAGATAGGTTGTTCAAATTGTGGCTCGCTATTTCAACACTTTACCACAGTACAGCTAAATGTACCTGAGAAACATTTCCACACATCAGAAGATGAAGAGTAAAATAAGATTCCCATGTGTCATAAATTATACAAATACAAACAGATGACGTGAGCTCGGAGGATTATTTGTGTTGAATGGTTACGGGGATGTTGGAATCCTCTAAGTCATGTGCTTCTAAGGTCTTAGAAAGAAACTATATCCACTTTAGAGGTGAATTTTGTGTTTCAGTGTTTTTTTCACCTAATTATTGATAAGGGGGCTTCTGTTGATAAATACTTAAAGATATAGTAATGCTTTTGAAAATAATTTTTATTTTGTTTCTTACTTTCTGAAACCTTTGCATATTTTAAAGAGATCTTTATGTGTTTTTTTCTTTTTCACTTTTCAGTTGTGGACTAGACAAAGCTGAACCCCTCAGAGTCATATGAGTATGTCAGAATAGCCCTATTAGAGGGAAATTCCACTGCTCCTTCTACATTTTATAGAGTATGTAGATTCATACCCTTCAAGCACTGCACACTGAACTCAGAGGTCCTTGACTGATGTGGTGGAGGGGGACAGGGAAAAGGAACAGCAGAATCAGTGTGGTACCTGTTCTTTAAGGTCTGTTTGCCAGGGCCCCAGATACACTAGTTCTGAGTTTCTGTATATGTCAGTCAATACTAAGGATGAGTTAAGATGGGAGAGCTTATTGTCATGGTCTGCAATAAGGATTGGCAAACTTTCTATCAAGGGCCACATAGTAAATAATCTAGTTTGTGAAGGGAATGTGGTCTCTATGCAAATCCTCACCTCTGCTATTACAGCACAAACTCAGTCATAAACAGCACGTAAAAGAATGGGCAGCGGGGCCGTGTTTGTTGGAATCATGGCCCATTTCTCCGCCCTGTCTCCAGCGGGCAGTATCTGATAGTGGTATGGGTTCCATCATGACGGGGCAGATTGACAAAGCCACAGTGAGATATTACCTCACACCTGCCAGAATGGCTGTTATCAAAAGAGGCTGCAAGTGACAAGTGTCGGCAAAGGACGTGCAGAAAAGCGAACCCTTTACATTCTTGGCGGGAACGTAACTTGGTGCAGCTGCCGTGGAAACCAGCATGGCTGCTCCCCAAAAAAACTAAAAGTAGAGCTGCCATATGATCCGGCAGGTCTATTCCTGGGCATATATCTGAAGAAAACAAACACAAGAATTTAAAAAGATACATGCACCCCGTTATTCATAACAGCATTATTTGCAGTAGCCAAGATAAGGAGGCAACCTAAGTGTCCATCAACAGATGACTGGATAAAGAAGGTGTGTGGGGGGGGGTGTACACAGATACACATATATACCATGGAATGTTACTCAGCTATAAAATGAATGAAATGTTGCCATTTGCAACACCATACATAGACCTGCATGGTATTATGCTCAGTGACATCTCAGAGAGAGACAAATACTCTGTTACCACTTACATGTGGAATCTAAAAAATAAAACAAATAGATTAATATAAAAAAATGGAAACTGATTCACAGATATAGGGAAAACACTAGTGGTTACCAGTGAGGAGAAGGTGTGGGGAGGGGCAAGACAGTTACACTAAAATAAGCCAGTTTTTAAAAACTGCTAAATATGAATATATATTTAATTAATTCCTCTATTTATCTGTTGGTGTTCATTTGGCAAACATAGTACCAGGTTTGTAATCATGAGTAAAAGAAGTACAGGCTTTTGCACTCATAGAGACAGGAATCTATTTGTAGAGAAAAATAAAACAAAATTACTTTTTTCTTTAGTATACTAGGCATATTGATAAGTATTTACATGCATTTTAATTTATAATGATATGGTTTTTAATTTATGAAAATAATTGAACAACCAACTCATTGCAAGCACAGGATGAAGAGTGTGTACTTGCACAAGTATGAGTATGGGACTTCTGAAATGATTAAGGCAAGGATATAATATATAGGGTTTATGTGTAGTATTTCGAAGATTCTAATATGCATGCTGTTCTATGTGCTTTTTAATTTATAAGACAAGGCATTTGAATGATGACAAATAGAAAAGGCTTCTATCTATTTGTGTGTCTGTCAGATCATATTTCTTGCCATCTGGCTGAGTTGTGGCAGTAGAGAGCAGTATGATTTATGCTTTCTTATTTACTTTTCATAGTCTCAGGAGGCACATTTTCCAGTTTCCTTTCTGGGCCTTTATTCTGATGAATACTGAGTGTCATGTCTTCCACTACAAGTTTGATCCATACTCTCACATCACCTATAGAACATAGGCTTTGAAAATTTGGTTTTTCATCTAGAAAGTGGAGTAAAAGGTCGCTAATGACAAAAATTAGTACAAGGATTAATATACACCTTCAAATTGCTTGACATGGCAATTGACACATGGAATCTGCAAAATAGATTTGCCCTCACTTTTCCTTGTTTATATGAGTGATTGTAGACCTGGACAAGTGATGATGATTTAATAATTAAATGGGATCACTTGTGGACACGCTGATAGCACCGTGCACCACTTCAGTGCTGACTAATGATGTTTACCTCGTTCACTCATTTGCAAAACCCTTCCTATTATTCTTTCTTTTTTATCTTCATTGTTCCTTTCTCAGTTAAGGTTCTCTTGTCTGAAACAACTATAACACTCTTATAACAGAGATTTCTGCCTCTATTTTTGCAATCTCCAACCTATAAATTATGCACTTACCTGTTTATCATTAATGTTATTTTAAATTTGGCAATGCTCAGGCCTGTTCCATAATGTACTCATGTAATTAACTCCTCTTCAGTGCTTAGCAAATTATTACTAGATTTGTAAAAAATGTATTTTCAGTCACAACTTTCCAGGTAATGCATTTATCAAGAGCAGTGTAGAGACTGACATTTTAAAATGTTCATTATGTAACACTGTACCTATTAAATACATATTCATTTAATCAGTTATTAACTTTATACCAGTACTTGACTAAAAATACCACTTTGTGGAACTGACTTCAATGAAATATGAAAAATAAACATGCCCTATTAATAGCCCCATAGTCTTAACAGCAATACACAGATTAAAAACAATGGAAGAATTACAGTGAAATATTTTCTGGCAGCTGTACACTAACCAGCTGAGTGACAGCTACCTATTTATTATGTTTAAGGCCTCTGCTTTGTGGCTGCCATGCAGGGGGTGGTACTGGCCTCGTCTTTACCCAAAACAGCTTGGAGGTTGAGATAAGTGATGGAACAGATGCACTAAGAGGTTATGGAGAAATTTCTTTTTCTTTTTTCCTTTTTTTCTTTTTTTTGGATTTACAATGTTATGTTTGTTTTAAGTGTACAACAAAGTGATTCAGTTATATATATATATATATATGTGTGTGTGTGTGTGTGTGTGTGTATATGTGTGTGTGAGTGTATTATTTTCCAGATTCTTTTTTACTAGTTTATTAGTTATTATTGCTAGGTAGGTTATTATAAGATATTGAATATTGTTCCATTTGCTGCCCAGTAGGTCTTTGTGGTTTAACTGTTTTATACATAGCAGTGTGTATCAGTTAACCCCTAACTCCTAATTAATCCCTCCCCCCAACCTTTCCCCTTTGACAGCCATGAGTGTGTTTTCTATATTTGTGAGTCTGGTTTTGTTTTATAAATGTTAACTTGCATCATTCTTTTAGATTCCACATGGGATGATAGGATGTGATAGAGATTACTTACTCATGTATTGAGATTTCTTCACCGAGTAGGGAAGGCACCCAAACTAGTGCAAAGAAGGGGCAGGTGGCTTGCATGTGTGTGTGTCTGTGTATGTATGTGACATGGAAGGTGGGGCCAAGGTCAAGGTTCCCATGCACACGCCAGGTTTGTCTGGTTTGAAATCTTTAGTTCAAGGAAGTGCACACTTGGAATTTCTCATCTGTTCCCCCAGGTGTGTGGCAAAGGAAGGATGGGTGGATTTCAAAGGTGTCAGTTGTCAAACACTAAACACTGAGCGAGACTCTCTTGTGCTTGATGGTTACACTTGAACTTGTTTGCGTGTATTATGTGGCTCTCAGCCTGAGACCAGTGGAGGAAGTTAAGGTCCTTTTGAGTGCCTGGTGCAAGGGCTAAGCATTCTGCACTTTGTGATGTGAAATATGTGCCTTGGTCACTATCTCTGATATGTTGAACAAAGAAGAGGTTAAGGAGGGTCTTGTTGATACTTTGTATTGTTACTGCTTTAGAATGTGTTTGACCTTGATAGACATATATGACCTTGATACGTATATAGATATTTGGTTATTTGTAGGACAAGAAATTACCACAGTTCTTTACCCTAAAAGAGCAGCTTGGATAAGAAATCATTTTCATTGGCTGACCCAGATAGCAGACCATTGGCAAAGGCCAGAGTCTGCAAAAATGTGCAAATGGGGCCCATTGTTAACCAGGGAATCTTCTAGAGCTAAGGTGACTGCCTGAAATCCAGCCAATTTTGCTGACTCTCAGGTCACTGGATCTATAAAAATAGGTTAGCTCAAAATAGATTAAAAGACCTAAATATAAGAACAGATACTACAAAACTCCTACAGGAAAATGGCATGACACTCTGCGACTTAAATCACAATACTTTTGTTTTGGATTCACATCCCAGAGTACCAGAAACAAACAGGTGAGACCTAGGTAAACTTAAAAGCTTTTGCATAACAGAGGAAACCATGAACAAAACAAAAAGACAACCAACAAACTGGAAGAAAATATTTGCAAATGATGCTACCAACAGGGATTAAATTCCATAATATTTAAATAGCACACAGAGCTTAATATCAAAAAACAGACAACTCACTCAAAAAATGGGCAGAAGACTTAAATAGACATTTCTTCAAATAAGACATCCAGATGCCAACAGACACATGAAAAGATGCTCAATATTGCTAATTACTAGAGAAATGCAAATCAAAACTATAGTGGGGGATCACTTCACACAGGTCAGAATGGCCATTTTTAAAATGCCTACAGATAATAAATGATGGAGAGTGTGTGTGGAGAAAAAGAAACCCTCTTACACCATTGGTGGGAATTTAGTTGGGGGCAGCCACTGTGGAAGACAGTATGGAGTTAGCTCTAAAAAAACTAAAAATAGAGTTACCGTATGATCCTGCAATCCCACTCCTGGGCATATAACTGAAGAAAACTTGAATTCAAAAAGATGTATGCACCCCAGGGTTCATAGCAGCACTGTCTATGATAGCCAAGACATGGACGCAACCAAATGCCCATCAGCAGGTGGATGAATAAAGAAGATGTTGATATATATATATTGATAAAAAATGGAATTTTACTCAGCCATAAAAAGAATAAAGTGATGGCATTTTACTCAGCAACATAGATGGGCCTAGAGATTATCATATTAAATGAAGTAAGTCAGACAGGGAAAGACAAACATCATGTATCATTTATATGTGGAATCTTTAAAAAAGATACAAATAAATTTATTTATGAAATAGAAACAGACTCACAGAAAAGAAACATGGTTACCAAAGTGGAAGGGGAGGGATAAGTATGCGTTTGGGATTCATGTGTGCACACTACTATATATAAAATAGGTACACAACAAGGACCTACAGTATAGAACAGGTAACTCTCTTCAATAGCTTATAATAACCTATAATGGAAAGTAATCTGAAAAATAATGTATACATGTATAACTGAGTCACTTTGCTGTATATCTCAAATGAACACAACATTATAAATTAACTATAATTAGAAATGGTTAAAATGTAAAAAACAAAACGAAAAACAAAACCAAGAAGGTTGGTAGGGTGAGCAAATACAGCACAGAGTAGCGTAACTCCAAGTACATGGTTGCAAATGGGCAGCAGCAGGGCTAAAAGCACGTGCTACTCGACAGGCAGCGGCTTAACGGTACACGGCTACCCGCAGGCAGGTGCGCCTGCAGCTGTTTTTGTAGCTGTGTCCTTCGTTCCAAGTGTGTCCCTGTGGGTTATGTCACTAAGGGCTAATTTGACGCCCTTATATTTGATTCTAACCACCTGCCCAAATTGAAGTTTCTGTTCTTTAATTTTTGTTTCTTAAAGAGACTGATACTTCAAATATTTCAATCTGAAAAAAAAAGAAAACTGAAAATTTTTTGACAATCCTCTCATTAATGGTTGGGATTTATGTCTGCCTCTCTGGATTCTGGACCTCTGGACCTCAATAAAATATGGCAGAAGTGATGCTGTTCCAATTTCTGAGTATCTTGCATTTCCAGTGTGCAGGTCTTTTAACTCTCGGAGTATTATTCTCAACTTTAAAAACTGACCCAAGTGCCCCCGTGGTGTCTTATCCATATTCCCGATAACACATTTATGGCCAAAATCAGTGTTTGCTGTTGCTTTAAGCCACCGAACGCTGGCTTTTTTTGTTAGGAAACAGTGAATAGCTGAAACAGAATTTGGTGCTTAAAACTGGTATGCTACCATAACAAAATTCTAAACAGTGGCTTCAGGCCATTTGTTTTGTTTCTAGTTTGGGGTGATTAAAAATTAAACTGTGTTGACCGCAAGATGCCGCTCTGCTTGGCTGCTGCTGCGCTTCCGTGAGCCTAGCAGCTATGCGTCCTCATCTCTCCCGCTTCTGCCTCCGCTGCTTTATTCCCTGGATTTGAGACCTGTGGTCTCTTTGCTTGCGACTAGGTTCTCACCGTTCTTGAGCCCCTGAACAGCAAAGCTTGAGAAGGGGTTGTAGATAGCTGCCTTTAAATTGGGCTGTGGATGGGGAAGGGGGCTTGGCAGTAGGTGTGGTGGGGCACCTACTGTCAAAGGTGAGCGGCGGTGGAGCCTCAGAGGGTGAGGAGGAAGAGTGGCTCTGTGGTGGCCCATGGGATGTGGATGTGTTTAAAATTTTTTTAAATAAAAGTATAAAATAATAATAAAAAAAAAGCGCTGTGTAGTAGGCAGAATTCTAAGATGCCTTCCATCACTCTAATCCCAGGGATTATGAAAATGATGACACAACATGGCCAAGATTATGTAAGATTACAGGATGAGAGGAATTTGCAGATGTCATCAAGGTGACTCACCTGTGGACCTTGAATTAACTTGATCAGAGATTATCTGCTTGGGCCTAATGTAATCACATGATACTTTTCAAGCAGAGATTTTGCCATCTGTTTGCAGAAGACAAGTCAGAGACTTTCCAAGAAAAACTGATGCCCTATTGAGGCTTGAAGTGGAAAGAATCACATGCAAAGACCAAAGAGTAGACACCAGGAGCTGAACAAATCCCTTCGATGACATCCTGCAAGGAAATTTGGTGGGGAGGTAGGGTGAGGTGGGGATTGGGCAGGGAGTCTCTGTCCTGTAGCTGCATAAGACTGAGATCTGTCAACAACCTGAATGAATCTGACGGTGTAGTCATTCCCAGATACTCCATAAAGTAACCTGGCCAAGACCTTGATTTCAGCCTTGTAAGCCATAGAGAGAGCCCAGTCATGCCTACCCATCCCCTGATCTTTAGAACTATGAGAGAATAATTGGAAGATATTTAAATCTGCTCAGCTTTGGGTCATTTGTTACACACTGATAGAAAACTAACACAAGCTGCATGTACATTCTTGGGCGTGCCTTTTTGTAAACATGTGTTTTCTTTTAGGTGAATACCTGTGACGGAATTGCTAGATTATTGGGCAGGACTTTGTTTAACTTTATCAGAGAACTCCTGTGAACGTGATTCCCAAAGGGGTTATATCATTTTATATTTCCACTTTAAATGTGAAAATAAGGGCTACAATTTTTTCGCAACGTTGATAAAACTTTAAATTTTACCTTTAAAGTTTCAGCCGTTGTGGCTGAGAAGCAAAATTTCCCTTTTATGACTTGAATTTGAATTTCCCCAATGACTAATGATGTTTAACATCTTTACATGCATTTACTGGCTATTCATTCTATTGTAAATATATATTCAAAATAGTTTGTTTTCAGTTGAGTTGTATCTTTCTTATATTGATTTATTTGAGTTATTTATATCTTTATGTATATATATATATTTTTAAAAGTTCATGATCAGACATTAGACCAACATGCAGCTTACATTGTCATTTGCTTAATGATGCCTTTGAAGAACAAAAGTTTTACTTTTTTTTCCCCTAACACAGGCAATGGGGATTGAACCCAGAACTTCCTGCACACCAAGCATGCACTCTACCACTGAGCTATACCTCTCACCCCCATTCTGTCCTGTGTACAGAATTGTGCCCCTTCTATATCATGAATCTATTGCTTGAGAAGAATCTATAATAACCATTTTGTAGGTATGTTGTCAAACCCCTTTTACTCAAAATGGCTCTGAATTTTACAACGTCACTTTTTTGTTTTTAACAAAATCATGTTCATTGCATGAGATGTTATCATTTATAATCTTTATGTGATCAGTATATTATATCAATTAGTTATTTTCCTGTTTCCAATTAAAGGTAACCTTTTCAAAATAGAAAATTATTAGTGAAATAATATTCTCTGAATCTAACTAAACTCAAGTTAGCTTGCAAAAAAATTACAATTTTAAGATCACAGTAACATACCAATAAAGGGATACAATATAATTTAAGTTTTCTTAGTGATCAGACACCTTATTTTCATACAAAATGTTAAATAATGAAAGTTAAGAAATTTTCAGCTTTACTCTTAGCCTTCCCACTATAATTCACTTCGAACTATACTGGTTAAGCAATTTACACTCTCCACTCCCCCAGAAAAGTTCTAACAATATAAAAGGGACTAAAGATGACTTGAGTCACTTACGTGATGTTAACATCCTACGTGTCAGGTTCGTGGGCATACATTCAGAACTACTGGTTTATAGATTTAAACTCAACTATCTCTCCTTAGAACATTTCAGTTTGCACTGGATAGTGTATACTACATTGCCTTGGCCATTTTGGATAGGAGAAGCCAGAGAACTATGCTTCAGGCTCATCCATCTTTGCCTAAAGTATCTTAAACACCCTACCATGTGTGCAGTTGTTTTTCCTGGGGTTAATCTATTGCCTTTTTAATTTCTTCTTCTTCTTCATTTTTTTTTTTGTCTTTCTCTCTTTTGCTGCCTTCTTTTGTTTTAACTGAGCTTTTTATATAATTGTTTTTCCTCTCCTCAATTAAGATATCAATTACACATTTAAATTAGTGCATTTTAGCTTGTCTAAATCTGTGTTCTAGTTCTTTGGAGCAGCCAAATCTAATTTGTGTGTGTGTGTGTGTGTGTGTGTGTGTGTGTGTGTGTGTGTGTGTGTGTGTGTTTATTGAGTCCATCTGCTTTGCCGCTTTAGGTTTCAAGCAGCCACAGCATGTCCCATCTTGATTAGCTTCTCTTGCCTCTTTAATTATATCATCCTTCATTTTTTGACCATAGAGCATAGAAAGTCTTGTAGTGTTTGCCTGTTTGATTGTCTGTTTGCTTGCTTGCTGTTTCCTTCAGGGTTTGAACTCTAGCTTTCATTTCTCTGCTTACCAGGAGCCTATCAGTTTGGAAATTTTCTGTGCAGTAAATTCACCTCTTTTTCAAGTTACTCTGTTTGTTTTAGATCTTTGGTGGTAGATAAACACTGTTGCTGATACCATGTTAGTAGTTAACAGATATCTCTGAGCAATCCTCACACCCAGGATCCTGGCCCAGTGGAACATGGGGACACCCCATCCAAATACATGACCATTTATTGTATTTATAAGACAAACCATACATAGTTTAACTTAACAGTCTTGGTGGAACTGATTTTAAAAGAAAGACAATTTTAAACAAAGTTATATTTAGAGTTTCTTCTGGCATTGGAGCAGCACCATGATGGTAGATAAACATAAATATCTTAGGAAATGGGTCCCAAAGAGCACTGGGAAGAAAATCATGATATAGCTTGAAAAAAATTTTGATAAGATGTGAATATTTAAGAAAAATAAGTGTAAGGAAAATACCAGTTTCAAAAATTCAAGGAATCACTGCCTTGCTGGTTTGTCAGCACAGTCATACCTTCCTCTATGTTGGGTGAGATCTTAGGCACGGGTATTTGGAGGGATATAAAGAAAACTGGAAGAAGAACATCACATATTTATCTTTTTTTCCAAGGGGAGGAAGAAACTCCTTTATTTTAAAACCTTAGCATGAATGTCCAGTTCATTGTTTTGCTTTTTTGACTTCAGTAGATTCATGGATACTTTATGTATCTTCAGTGAATGGATTGGTGGTCCATATTATGTAGATCAAAGATAGTATTTATGCATGAAATTGAACATCGACCTTGCCTTGAGTAGTTTCATGGCCATACTTCTTGGTCTTCAGAGGTTGCTTATGATAGCAAAGTGGAAATCCTAGTAACCTTGTGGATCTGATTGTTCTGGAAAAATGAACTGTACTATGATTCATCTCAACACAGGATGTAAAGTAGAAGACCTTGATTGGTTGAAAATTCACACATACATATAACCCTAGAAGACTTCTGTAGGGGCAAAGGGTTTGAATACATTTTTTTGTTATTTCATTAAAAGTATTGACAAATAGCTCCTAATCCATGTTGACAAGTGTCTTCGCATGGTGTTACAGTCTTTACTTCCCATATGACACAACTTAGTGGGATTTTTGCATATTTTATCCCCAGAGATCACTGGAAAAGTCAATGACCTGTCACTAATCAGAGCCAGTAGAGATATTTAATGAGTGCTCATGGACCAAAAGTGGACAGAGGAGACACAAATTCATAAGACTAGTGGCCTTATTGTTACTTTTAAATTAATAATAAGATATTATTTACTATATTTACTTTTAGTAACTTAGCAGATCCAGCTCAGCAAATCTGAGTTAGCTCATGAGAAGTAAAGTTGATAACTATCACTGGGTTCTGAAGTCTGATTTATTTTAACAAGCCCTGTTTCCAGATTAAGAAGCTTCCATTGCTGTATAGATACTCTGTGGTAGAATGATGTTAATGACCCCAATGTTTCACTCCTCCCTATATAGATGCCCTTTGCTAGATGAGCTTAGAAAGTCCTATTTCTCTAATATTGTATGCAATCATGGGGCTCTGCTCTAAGGGATGATTGTACATATGATACTGTAAGAAGCTACAAGAAGATTTTTCACATGTCCTCTTGATGTTCTTGATATTTTCCATCTCTAATAGAAGATGATGTCATGTCCAAACTACCTCAATAGAAGAAGAGAAGAGCATGGCCCAATTAGCTCTCTTTCCCCAGATGACAGCCAAGCAAGCACTAGGATGTGAATGATTCCAAACATGGCCACAAAATTTACCCAACCAAACCTAGGGAAATTGTCTCCCTACAGCTTCATGAGCTAAACAAAACTGTATTGTTTCATGATTAGCAGTTTCTTAGGCAACATTATGTGCAGAGTGTAATCTGTGTGGGTTACCTTTCAATCACAAATTTGACCACTGTGTGAGTACGCTGTCTACATCTAAACTGTGAGGCGTTAAGAACTTGGGTACTGTAGTGCTTTATGGACTCCTCTGCTTTTAAGGTTTTCCCTAGAAAGCTTCATTTATATCTCACTGCTATGGCATACGTCTCTGCTTGAGGTATACTCATACTCCTCAGTTTGACAGCATTTTGTATATGTGTGTGTGTGAGAGAGAGATAGAGAATATGTGTAATTAATGAAGCTTGTAAACAATTAGGATAACATAAAAAAATTCTAGGCACAATAAACCTATAGTTTCATCTGTAGCCTCACTACCCAAAGAAAATTTACTGTTACTCTGTTGTTTTATCTTTCCTTATTTTATGAACACATGAAGCTAGATAAATTAATGGGAGGTTTTCTTTTATTAATCTTTGTTTAAAATGTTTAGTAATTCAAGAAATATATGTTGAGTAGCTACCACATATTAGGCATTGTTGGAGATATGCAATTCAAATGAAATTCTATATATGTATAGTTTTATAACCAGGGTTGTTTTGTTTAACATGATTTCATAAACAATTTTCAAATACAAAAAAATTTTATGCACTTATTATTTTTAAGTCTGCATCATTCATTTATACATGGATATACAGCATGCTTTATTTAACCAAGTATTACCTGCAGGTTATTTATTTACATATTAACTAATTTGTATTACATATAATATGTATAAATTAATGTATATAATATATAATGTTTATATATTATATTTAATTCATGTAAATTAAAAGCAAAACCATGCCTATATAGTAGGCTATTATTTACCATGATTTTATAGATCAGAAATATCTTGTTCCTGCTGCACCTGACCAGGCTGGTCACTGTCATTGTCACTGCTAGACCTGCATTGACACTGGGGCATGAGTTAATTCAGTGGGTTTACTCAAAGCAACCAAGATTGGCTTGAAGCTGAAATAACTGGGAAGCATTCAGTGTAGTAGAGTCAAGAATGGTCTTCATGTCCAAAGGACTTCAAAGACCAAGTCTGAACATTAGAACACAAAGGGAGTAATGCTGGGGTTAAAATGAACAGCATCCTACTAAAGGTCCCATCTGGATATTTAGTGTCCTTCTCTATCTCTGTATTTATCAGAATCTTGTCTCAAATATGTATATGCTCACCAAGGGAACACCCATCCATGTGCTAAAGTTCTCCCTTCTCCCCATGAAATCTGCACAAAATTCAACTAGGCCATTTCTCATTTCTGTCTTGATGAGTGTCCAGTTGATTAGAGTTAAACTAAAGTTGTGATGACCGATTATAGCATTGGCAATCAAATAGGGACTCCTGGATATATTACTTGAAGTAAAAGAATTGATGTTTATTTTGGGGGTTTCCTGGCTAAGGAAAGCAGGTTCAAGATAAATCAACCCTGAAAAAGCTACCGGCACTTAAGACTAGTTTTCCTACTTGGATGCAGAATATTTTGATTGACATAACAGTCAACTCAATCACAAAATAGCTGTCAGCTGTTTTATGTTCCTGTCCGTTCAAGTAACTATTTCCCCATGGCATTTATAGCAAATAGAGTTCTTGAGCATTAGGTTCTTATAATCAATGAGAAGATGGCAATTGGATTTTAGGAATCATTGGTTAACAAAAACTATTACAAACCATTTAGATATACTTTGCTATTTCTTTGTGTTAAAATTTCTCTTTTCCTCTGTACTTTATTTAAAAGGGATTGAAGGCAAACCTAATGGCACATTTCTGATAGTTTACCTCTATTGGCATTACAAATCCTGCTGTCAGTCTGACAGTAATTCTCCTTAGCCTGAATGATTCAAGGAATTGCTTGGAACTATAATAAATTGCAGTAAGAATATAAACTATAACACTAGCCTGAAATCTTTGTTTTTCTAGATGAGTAAGGGCATTTTAAAAGATGGAAATTAATGTGCTGAAGTCTGAGGCAAAATATAAGAGGTAAGGATAGCCCATTACATTTTGAGAAAGGACAAGGTCAGCTTTGTGAATTAACCAGATAGAGATTTATGATGAAACACTAAACTTGGCAGGCAAATAGACTACCTAGAATCTGTGATGGTCAAAAGCAGCACTACTGGGAACTGATTCAAGACTAAAGGTCTTAGTAACTGAATTATTGAATCTAAATCAATTCTGAAAATACCAAGGCATCATATTGTGAAATTACTTTTCTATGGTTATTGGAGGCAAGTTTCTCTCTGCCCTGTTAATATTTAAACATAGCTTTCAGAAAAAGAAAATGAAGAATATATCCCAAGCTTAACCTCTTACCTAAGACCTGTCTGGAGATCATAATTCTAAATAGTTCAGGATTCTTGAAACTGAACACAAATAATTTTACATTATAATACTACAAAATATTACAGAGTTGTAAAAGACTAATACACTGTACTTGATTGTATTGAGGTGAAAATATTTGTGAATTAGCCAACCATAAAATTATTACAACTATGAATAGTGGAGTATTCAATATTCAAATAATAACTTAGAGGGTAGGAACATAAAGTGATTCATACATGTGTTTCAAGTATGAAGACATAGAAAGTGAGCTGTCACTCTCAACTTCTGTACCAACTCCCTCCATGTGTAATGGGAGAGGAGGCAGGTAGTGAACTTCAAGCACCTTGGATCAGCAAGATGCCACAAATGGTACAATTTCACTCAAGTTAAATTTGTGAACTTGAGACTAATTTCCAAACGATGACAATTTAGTAATCTCAGAATTCACCTAACACAGTATTTATTATATCACTGCAATAGGTAATTTTAAATGTCAACTTGGCTGGGCTGAGGCATGCCCCATTAGCTGTTAGGACATTATTTCTGTGTATCTGTGAGGGTATTTCTGGAAGAGATTAGGATCTGAATCTGTAGACTGAGTGAAAAATATCATCCTCATGTATGTTGGTGAGTATCATTCAATTCACTGAGAGCCTGAATACAATAGGTGGGGGAAGAGTGAATTCACTCTCACTGGTTGAGCAGGGCCATCCATCTCCTCCTGCCCCCAGACATCAGCACTCCTGGTGTTCAGGCCTTTGGACTTGGATTGGGGTTTGCACTGTTGGTTTCCCTGGTTCTCAGCTCTTCAGAATTAGACTGGAACTACACCAACAGCTTCCTGGGCTCTGCTTTGCAGACAGCAGATCACTGAACTTATTCTCCTTAACTGTGTGAGCCGATCCATTGTGATAAGTCTCTCTCGGTGTTTCTATATGTATGTATGGATCTATATCTATATCTATATCTATATCTATATCTATATCTATATCTATATCTATCTATATCTATATATCTATCTCCAATTGGTTCTGTTCTCTGGAGAACCCTGACTAATATAATCACCATCATTTATGCATACTCTGATGCACAGTCATCTCTCTGAGTGATCATTTCTTCAGCCTCCTGTCTTCTCCTTCCATCATAGCCTCATACATGAAAACTTGACATTATCAGTAGCCCCCACCATTACCTAAACCCAACCAGTTATATGAACTTAGGATTTGCTGTCATTGGGCAAACATAATGAAATATTTAATTTGTTTATAATTACATTTTATTGACTACAAAGCACTCATGTGTTCAATATTTTTGGCTTCACAGTTGCTTCACTAAAATTAAAAGCTACCTTTCAAAGAGAGTACTACTTCTCTCAGCTCTCTTATATACTTAAGAACAATATTTATCAATTGTTTATCTTATGAGGCCCAGAGAAGCCTCCAATTAACACTTGGATCCTAACTAATCTTACTTGCTAACCCTTTATAATATTTCTATTGGGAATTTTTTTTGAGCTGTTAGTAAGAACACTTGTTTCATTTATTAAAGACACATGATCTATCACACTAAATTGATGTGGACAGTTTGAATAAGTTGGATTTTACTTTAAATATAATGTGTAAATTTATTTGGATTTGAAGATTTATAAAAGATAAAGGTGCAAAGATATTTTACCTAGTTTTATGTTGGTGTATGTACAAATAACATTGTTTCATTTAGCTAACGACTAGATCGCTTTTTTTAAACTGAAGTACAGCTGATTTTCAATGTTGTGTTAATTTCTGGTGTGATGCCTGGTGATTCATCTATATATAAATATATTCCTTTTTATATTCTTTTTTATTATAAGCCATTGCGAGATATTGAATATAGTTCCCTGTGCTATAACAGTAGGGCCTTGTTATTTATCTATTTTCTATGAAATTTTTACAGTTATTTCACTGAATTTTGTTAACTAAATATCAAAGATATTAACACATTTTTCATCCTTCATTGGTAAAATTTTTCAAATTTTGTTGAATTTTTTTGCTTAAAATAATTTTGCCTGACTTAAAATTATTAACATATCATTTTAAGTGTTTAGGTCATTACATCTATTTATTTATAATTTTCCATTAATTTTAAGGCCTAACAGCCTTCCCTATACAAAAGTTAATTCTCTTTTCTATTTTTTACTCCTTGTATGCAATGGTGACTATCGCCAATGAATTGTGTGCCTCCTTTTACATCATTTAAGAATTTCCTACATCAAGTAAACTACTTTAAGCACAGTTTGCTTAATAAAATTGCTCTTATGTTAAATTTGACTCATCCTGGTATTCTTTCACTATACAGGTTAAACATAACACTAAAAATTAAATAAACATAATATTAAAAATTCTTTCCAATTTATTAAAAGTGTTAACGGTAAGCATACTTGTGTATAAGAATCTTATATTTCTTACATTTTCTAATAGAAGTGACTAAATAGAATATTTCCACACAGAAAAATAAATTAAAAAGAATGACTTACTGTTAGAAAAATATGAAAGACTGGGACATTGTGCTGTACACCAGAGATTGTCATGTTGCAATTGACTGTACTTCAATTTAAAAAAAAGAAAATTATATAATTCATAGCAAATTAACAAATTATTAAAGACATTGGTTTCTTAACAAATTATTAAGGTCACTGGTTTCAACTGGGATATGTTTTACCTATGGATGAATACATATTTATGAAATATTACCTAAAACATGTAGTAAAACAGTGGAGAAAATCATTTGATTTCATTCTCTTAGTTAAAAATGATAAACTACATATTATGAACATAGAATAAAGAAACAGAAAATATCCAAAATTAAAATACCAGGTTAAGAATGGTCTATAAATCCTAATATTTGCAAAATTATCTTATTTTGGCATATTTCTCTTTATAGCATGTCCTTGGTTTCCTATACATTCTATTTTTATTTAAATAATAAATTTATGAGATTACAAAAAGCCATTTATTGAAGTTGACTGCTCTTATATGATGAAATAATAACATTCTGTCAAACAGTGTTACATATTTATAGCTGCACTGAAGAGACATTACCTGACTCTCATGAGTAATAGCTGGTTATTTTCTGTGAGCGGAAAAGAAAGAATTGCCTATTCAACGTGCATAACTAAAAAGACTATTTCCTACGTGTTTGTTTTGTAGGCTATGTTTCAATAAATTGATCAAAGTAGTATGCAATTGAAAGCCTCAACTAGATCAGCAAATGAAAAAATGAGATTTCACATACATCATTTTTATTTAATTTTCTCTAGAAATCAGCTCCTATGTATTCAGGGATCACTGTGTAAATGATCCACTCCACTCTCCTCCTTCTCAGAAGATGGTGTTATTTGCTCTTTTAGCAGTAAAGAAAACATAATCAGAAGGGAACTTGACCAGGTTTCCTCTACTACATCCACCTACTGCCTTCACCTGTGTCTTACCTACTGCCTTCTCTTTGGCTGTTATGGGTGAATACTCAGAACCTCTAGCTAGGGACAGTCCCTAATCTTATTCAATAGAGTTCATGTTCCCTGACAACTCAAAAATATTGCTATAGCATTTCTCCTCTGTGTATTTCATATACCACTGATTTTTCCTTCTCCAATAAAATATTCTTCATAGTATATAATTCCATCTCATTAAAAAAAAAAGGAAAACCCTATCTTGATCCCTCATCTCGATAAAGCCACCACCACTTTTATCTTCTCAGCAAAACTCCTTAAAAGAGGTTATATTTGTTATGCACTGTCAAATACCTCTCCTTCTGTTCTCTCTCACACTCATTTTAGACTTTTGCCTTTACTCTTCTACTCAGAGTGCTCCTGCCAACTTACCAATGAATTCAGATTGAGAAATTCAGTGAGTTTTTCTTAACCCTCATATCATTTGACCTATAAATAGCATTTTCATGGCCAACCACTCTTTTCTCCCTTGACATATATGCTAAACCTATGTTTCTAGGTCGAGATTTTGTTCAATTTTTAACTAACGCTGTATCTTGCTTACTTTTCACTTCTGGAATGTCCCAGATTCTGTCTTTGGAGCGGTTCCTTATTTACAGCTGTGATTACGATGATGAATCTCGAACTTATTTATCCACTTAAATCTATCTAGACCCCTGATTCCAACTGTCCAGTCAACATTTTCCTTGCATAATTAACAGAAAGGTGAACTTTTAACTAGTTAAGAAATAAACTCTAGATGTTTTCCTCCAGACCTGCCTCTCTTACATGCTCCATCATTATGAAGTTACATAATTTTTCTAGTTGTTCAAGCCAAAAACCTCGAGTCAACCTTGACATCTCCCTTTTAAAAAAATCATTTATTTATTTATTTTAGGGGGCAGGTAATTAGGTTTATTTGTTTATTTTAAATGGAGGTACTGAGGATGGAACCCAGGACCTCACGCATGCTAAGCATGCACTCTACCACTGACCCTCCCCCCAAAATCTCCTTTTTAACATATCTCATATTGATCCCTTAGTGAACCTTGTTTTTTGTTACCTTCAAATTATATGCAAAATACAGCAGACTACTACCAAACTGAACCAAGCCATCTTTAATTGTTGATTGTCATAGATTATGTCCTGGACCTACCTGCTTCTGTTTTACTTCTCTGTTAATGTAGACTTAAAACTACACCCCAAGAGATGGGGTACATTTTCACCATTTACATATAATCATTAAAGAAAATGTAAATTGTATAATTCAGAGTCCAGCTAGGAGACAGAAACCACACAGTAAATTAAACAGAATAATTTAATACAAAGAATTTTTAACTATGTCAGAAAGACTAATGAAGTAGTGGTAAATAAGTAGTCCTGATAATTCTGTACAGGAATGACAGGTAGGAAAGATGTGCCACTATTTCTAGGCCTGAGATCTGTCACCCAGCGAAGATTGACCTCCCTGAAATGCAGACCTCGTTGGACGGGCCATGGCTCATTGGATAGTGGAGAATTGTTGAGGTTGGAATGCAAGTGAGGGAAGGATAAAATATCAGTGTAAACTCAAATTCCTCAACATTTCCCTTGAAGATGGTCATTAAGTGTGCAGATCTCTGTTGTGATATATTCTGTCTTATACCAGCTAGTGATGAAATAACTGTTCAGCATTGTTTGATGATGTCAACTTGGTTCTTTGTTTAACTGTGTTAATTGACTTGACCATTATTTTATTATTATTTTATGAATTATTTTATTATCATTTATTTATATTTATATTATTTATTTTTATTATTTATTACTATTTTGTTATTTTATAATTATTCTATGAATTAGCTCAGTTGACTAAGTATATAAATTATCAGTGTATTGTTTTGCAGACTCTGACTAAACTTTACCTGTTATTTCTACTGGTTTTCAAAAAGTTGGTGATAATTTGTTTATTCCCAGGGGAAAGAAATCAACAGGCAAATTATTTAATTGGTAAAAATCTAAGCAGAAGAAAAAGAGCCATAAATTGATACAAATAAATATATGTGTATGATTCCCTGGAGTGTATACACACTTGCATATACATGTGCATAGACATATATAAATATATATAGAAGATGTATGTATGTATAGAAATACGTTTATGTAGAAGAAGCCTCCTTTTATAATACTGATGCTTTAAGACAGAATTTTTTACAAATTGGTAATCAAACATGAAAAGAACAATTTAGAAATTTACATGTTAAATTTTACACTCAGTTCCTAACAACAAAAATACTATGTACAAATGTATAATACAAATAAGGAAACAAGTGTACAAAATAATACAGCATCTTAGTGTAGTGACAGACCAGAGTAGTATGGGGGAAGGATTCATTTTATTTGTGTGGTTAGGAAAGAAAGAAAGATGTTTTTTGTAGCGCTATTGGCAAAAATAATTGTAATAAACATGTGTTCAATTTTAAGTGCCAAATTCACTTTATAAATTGTGAAGGAACGCATTTATGAATAAGAAACTACTGAAATTATCAACCATGAAAATAAGCCCTCCCAAAATAATCACTTTTGTGTATCTTTAAGGTGATTGTCAACATGCTACCTAATCCTTGAAACAAAAAGAAATCAGAAAAATGTATACATATATATATAATATACCTTTCTATTTTATAGAATATACTAATACATATTTTAGACAATGTTTTATCAAATAATATGTATCTATGCATATTTTATAATGTGGATTTAAAATTCTAATACATTTTTACAAATATTTAAGATTTCAAAATTTTAAAGATTATTATTAGCATATTGAGAGCACAACCTGAAATCTAGTTCAAAAACAGCTGCAGTTATAAAAGATTATTAAATTTAATAAATAGATATAAAAACCAAAGAGTCCTACTCCAAAAATGTAACAGATAAACAATAAGTTTTTAAAATATTTTAAGATGGAATTCTAAAAGTATCATGAGGAACAAAAAAAAGACATTCTAAGGTCTTGCATATTATGGCTTTGTAGGCCCCCCAAATTCTTGCTGAGTGATTGAATTTTCCTCCAATTTTGCTTGTAACTTAATGGAGTTGCCTCAAATTCTTACCCAATTTTGTCCCAACAAATGCTGTTCAATGTTATCTTTCAAAGAAGAGGCGAAGGTGGCACTGTTCAAATCCCAGATCCTTGGTTTTCTAGCTCTTGCTTGAGGGAAGTGCCTTCATATTACTGGAAACTCATTTGACTCCGCTCATAAAAAGAGTATAGATAATAATGTACCCTTTGTAGAGCTTTATCAATGTAATATGTGTAGAGCACTTGTTGCATGGCAGGCACTCAATTTGCCTACCATTAATTTTAAAGTTATTTTTGATATGTTACATTTACACACATGTGTATCACATTATATTTCAGACATCAGATTCAACACGGCATTTATTCCTGTTCAGAATTCTGAGCTAATGAAAGGTGTTCCTTGTTGGAAGCTACCTTGCTATAAAAGAAAATGAAAAAGAGTTGAATTATGATGGTAAATAGATTTCCCAGTGCTTCATCCATCAACAAAGTAATTAATAAATCCAAAATAGTATTTTAGTGCTTATTAAAAACAACCACTAAACCTTATCTAGGTTAGTGATGCTGTGGCAATAGAATATGGTGAGTTCTAGCCAGGAGTTACTGCTATTCTGGACAACATATTTCATATATTTCAAATTTACGGCAATGCTTTTGTGACATAAAATTTGTTTATATCAGTATGATAACATTAGCCAGATAAAATAATAAAGTTTAAATATTTCATACTTTTATCTCCTAGTAATGTACAAAGCAGAACACATATGCAGTAGTCAGTTGCTGATAATTAGAGGATGCTTAATAAGTACCAGGTCTTGCTCTAAGTTCTTCACCTAGAATATCCTTTTGACACAATGCACTCTATTCTCATGCCAATTTTATAGCTGATGGAGTAAAGTCAAAGAGAATTTATGAGGCCAAAGTTCACACAGCTAGGAAGCAGCACGTAAGGTCTCACACCAGAGTCAACTCATAACCACCCACATCTTTGCCTCTCACACAAGCAAAATGCTAACTCCTCCAAGGCTCACACAGTAGTTCTCGTCCTCCTTCTCTTCCTTCTCCTTTTAATTTATTTTTGAATCCCTCAGGCGTTCAATTAAAGTAATGTCTACTTGGCTGGCATTCAAATATTCTTATTCAATTTAATTTGAACTGTGAAATGGCAGACATAGCTGTGGAATTAGGTAGTATCACTAATGAGTCTATTTGAGAAGCAATTTAACAACCCTTTTCTTTATCTAGTAATATTTATGATAATGTGCCTCATTCTCTATATATTTAGGAGAGAGCACAGCATAATAAACAGGAAAATGGAATGAGGGTCTTACAGCCAACACTCCAGTACAACTTTATGACGAATCTGAGCAAATCATTTTGACTTCCCATTTCTCCAAACACTACATCCGAAAACCCCTTTATATTAATATATTGTTCCATATATATATTTGGTGTAATTTAAATTATGTATCATATGTTTTATCATGTTTAAATTGGAGAAGACTTTCTGTAGTGTATAGTGTGTGGTCCTAATGTCATGAGTACTGGAATAAAATGTTGACTCTGCCAATTATTAGCTGTGTGATCTCGGGCGAGTCTCAGTCTCTCTCAGCCTCAGTTTCTGAGCTGTGTAATTCAGAAATTTTTGTTAAATTTCACAGAATTATTGCATATAATGCATAGGAAAATGCTTTGTAAGTGCATTAGACTATGTTAATATTTGTTACCGTGTTATCATTATTACATGCCCTGAAGCCCAGAGCTGAGGACCATCTAAGGAGTGAAACTAATCTCATGAGTGCTATCTTATGTATGAAGTCACCTTGAATTACAAGTTATAGATCCCTGTCTTTTAGTGTATTCTTTTATACACACTAGAAAGATTGTATTTTTATTGCAATAGTAAAAAAGAACGTGTGTCAAAGTACAACGTTAATAACTGCTAGTTGCAAAAACTATTCAAGAAATTGTGTTTCTTTTTTTTTTTAAGTGATCTTCAGATTGTGTCCCAAAAGACTTATTTTTTTGAAATTGGGAGGAGCTCATGGGGATAATTGTAAAATACATACTCTACCCACCCAAATATAAATATACAACTTACTAACTTCTGAGTGAAAATTAATAAACATGTGAAATCAACAATTTATCATAAAATCAAAATACTGTGTTTTTTGTGTATATGTACAAGTAGACTCTAACCATGAAACATAATATATTCTTGTTATGTTTATTAGAAATATACATGTTGAAAGTCAAACATCAGCTTAAATATAAATTATTCATTTGTTTTGGGAAACTTCCCATAGACTACAATTTTGCAATTCAGTATTTCTCCTCTGATTGTAGTTAAGTGCTAATGATAGACTTCTGTCGGAAAACAAGTATTAGGCAGGAACCACAGCCCTGGAGAAAATGAGAGAGCATTTCTGTGCAGTAGTGATAGAAATCTGTTTGGTAGAGATGCTCATTTGACAAGTCTGCAGAAGAAATTATTGCTTCAATATTTATATCTCTATTTTGCTGTGTCTAATTTAATGAGTCATTTAACATGCTTGTAATTCCTGAGATAATATTAGAAATCTGTTTCATAATGATGCCTCAGTTCTTACATGGTATTTAAATTCTAGGCCATTTTATATTACTGATCAACTGAGGTTATAGTTTTGAAACTTAACTCCTCACTGACTAAAATGATCTAATGCTGAATGTATATTTATCATATTATAATAAAATATATTTTTTCATTTGGTCAGAGTATAGGATTGCCAGCAGAGAATCTCTGTGTAATAGAAACAGAATGGTGATAAAAAATACCAACAAATTTTAGAAACAAAGAATTGCCCCTGAAAGCAAGCTCTTGTCTGGAACACACCTTACTAGAGAACTCCATTTCAGAATTCTCTTCAGATGCTTGTGTACTTTATTGATCTAAGGTACCTGAAGTAGCATTATCTCCTTCATCCAGGAAGCCAATTAAAAGACAGTGTTAGTTATAATTTCATATTTGCCCTTTGGAATAAGGAGCCAAAGCCTCCCCAATTACTCTAAGTACCAGTTTGGCCAGCAGTGTTACACCAAAGGGGGAAAAAATACAATAATATAGTATTTCATGTCTTTCAGTATTGCTGCAAAATATTTAAAATATTCTAAATGTGTTATTTACAAGCTACTTTAAAAATTTACAGTTGTCCTCAATTTATGTTCAAATCATTTTTCAGAAGATTAACTTCATAGAATCCTCCAGGTGCTCCATTACAAGTTTAAAAATGCTTACTCCAGAAGGGCTGCTTAAAACGATCCTCAAATTCCAGGCTCCAGTAGTAAATGAGTTTACCTCAGCCCACATTGAACCTTTTCACACAGCCTACTTTCTTATATTTACACATATTTCTGCTTCATCAGAAAAAAAAAAAAAAAAAACCCTGCATTTACTTAAGCTGTAATGAATGCCAAGGTGTTATAGTACAGAAAGCCACAAAAGAGGCCCTGATTCCTTTGGGAGAAAAGAGTCAGAAGGAGATTGCCTTCAGTTGGCCAAGGTATCTGTTAATAGTCTCGTAAAATAAAGTCTGCAGCATTTTTGTTTTTCTCAAGATTAGGGTCTTTTCGGTTTACATTTTGTAGGTGCTCAAGCTTCCTCAAATATCATTCGTGTTTTAAATTGTATTATTTCTACTTAGGAAAATATATTCTGGATGTAGAGATAAGGAGACAAAAAGTACCATGGGGTCTTTTCCATCTTGAATTACCATATTTGCTTTTTCCCTTATTCTTTGTTTGCCTCCTTTCCTCCCTCTTTTCTTTCTTTTTTTTTTTTCTTCCTTCCTTCCTTCTTACCTTCCTTCCTTCATCTATGCCTTATAATTTCATTTATTCTAAAATCAGTTCATCTATTCCATGTAACCTCAGTGATGTAGTCAACCTAAAGTTTTCTTTGGAAATCAATTTGAAAGTTGCTTTGCAATCTTACAGCGTTAGTGTTCCAAAGGGGGGAAAATATAATTTTTTTAGGTGCAAAAGAGACAGTTTAAGGACGAAATCACACTGGGCATTGCTGGAGAGGGAACCGTGCAAGGACCTTAAGAATATCTCTATTCAATCGTTTCAAGTAAAAGTCCATTTTTTGCCCCTAAATGTATTGTTTACACAGGGTTTCATAGTTGCTCATGTAGTCTCAGGGTCATTTCTGTGAAGATGGAACAGGATGAGATCCAGTTCAGAGTTGGTATTTGGTGGGAAAATTTCACAACACATAAGGTGGGTTTACTTTCCGAAACATTGAGACCATGTGAAAAGAGCATACAGTGCAAGGATGGGGAGGTGAAAATTTACTGAAAAGTTAATGCTTTACTTGAGTTATAAATAGTCAAAGGTATAGAAGGATTGGCCATGTTCCTATAAAATAGAAAACATAAAGAAACAATGTGAAGAAAAGCAGAAAAGCAAAACTTCTGAGATTATGAGGTGGTTTTGAGGAATTCCGTGATGGTGACATACAGACATACACAGATATGAAAATGGTGAGAAACGTGACTTAGGGAAAGATCCTATTTAAGAGTTTATTTTAAAATTGTTTTGTTATTGCTGTTATTCATTTTTGTAATGGCATTAGTAACCCCAGGAGGATTTTAAGCTGGGAGTGGGGAATGAATTTGAACTCTCACCCTTATTCATAAATGATCAAGAAGCATTGAAATGAAAGATTAAATGAATAAATGGCATTTTAATGCTCTTGAAATTATGTGTCTGTAATTCATACACCTGGAAAATGTGGTTATTTGGCTGCTTAATCATCTAAGAGTGATTAAATCAGGGAAAACTGATGGAAACAAAAAGTATTCATCATTTCAGTACGTTTATAGTTTTAGGAAGGATGCAAGACAATCTCTCTTGATTGAAAATTTGATTTGTTTAGTGAAATATATATATATATATATATATATATATATACATTCACATAATGTCTTGAGAATTATTTTTGCTATATTCTAGGTTCAAGATTGTTAATTTTTCCAGTTTGCATGTATTTTTAATATAATAATGGAGTAAAACATGCATATAAAATGCAAAGAAAATAATTCTAAGTCCTAATGGATTTTCACACAATGAACACATACAGAAAGGAGAAGAATATTGCAACTAACCCAGAAGCCTGTTTTTGCCTCCTTCTAATCATTAACCCACAAGAAAGGGTACCCTCTATCCGGATTTCTGATAGCATAGACCTATTTGCCTGATTTGAAACTTAATTACTTAAAGCACACATAGACTCTTTTGTGACAGATTTCCAGTGTTAATGTCTGTGGCGTTCATTCATGTTGTCATGAGTGACAACAGTTCATCTCATTTGTATTGTTAATACTATTCCACTGTGTGAATGTATAGCTTGCTCATCTAGAATAATTTAGATGGATAATTTCATTCTCTCATTTGGGATTAATATTCATATATTGGTGTATGTCCATTCTCTTCCTATATTAATGGACAAATAAAAGGTCATTTGAACCTCACTGGAAATGGAGAGAATTGTCTTTGGGGATACATATTGTAACAAGCTTATTTCCATCTATGATGGGTTGTTTTCGTGACATTTTCAAGACAAGAATTGCATTAGTAACACAGTATTTTACCAAGTATAAGAATATTATCCAGATTTCTTCTTAGCACAATATTTAAAGTACTTCTTTTCATGATGAGGATTTTAGAACTTCCCACAGTCTGACGTGTTTATTAGTATGAGGCCGGACAACATTTATTACTGTTGTCTAACATTATCTCTTGGTGCATTTAAATGTATTTTGAAAGAAATATGATGGCCAGCATCATTCTGATCTGGACCTTTGCTCCAAGTGTCTTAAATCTGACTCATTTAAGTATAACATCTTTCTTGTATTGATAAAAACTACCCCAGGGTTTTGACACAGCTCTCTGTGCTTTTACAGTAATTAGTATATTGACAGTTATTTAGAAAGATCAATATTTCTTTGAGAGCCTCCAGCTGTGTCCATCACATAGTGTATTTAATAACACATGATATAATATTTAGCCTCAAGTATATTTTTTACAAATTCCTTCATAAACACATGAGCAAACTAGATAGATATCAAAGTGAATAATGATTTCATTCCTCAGGCAGTCATCACTTACATACCAATGTTTCATATGCTTGGATTATATGCTCAGAAATACCTTTAGAGATTTAAGGAAGAAATAAATTATGACAATCTTCCCAGGGGTCCCTTGATTCCCACTCTAATGTATTTTCTGTTGGGGCTCTCACTGATTGGTTGAATAAATCATTCATTTGTTATTTTACATTTATTCAAAAAATAATTTGTGATGTCATATTATGTGATAGTGCTCTTTGTAGAAACTAAAGTTACAAAGATCCTCAAAAGGAAGTATCCATTACTGTAATTAATATTCATTGGAAGTTTAAAATAGTGTTAGGTTATGTATGATGGTTAAACCAGAACACTAAAGACCTATAAATAATCAGAGATTTATTATGGGGGTTTAACTTTACCCAGTAGTGGAATCTGGTTAGAAAGGCTACATCAGGCTATGGTCCCAAGGTACCAAGAACAGAATTTGGATGCAAATAGGAGAAGCAAGCACAAACTGGAAACTGCAAAACCGCTCTGGAAAGCATAAGGACACACTGGAAACTTTGATGTAATTTCCCCTCTCCCAGGCCTCCCACTTTGTTGCCCACAGTGTTCTGCAGGAGAGGGTGATACGTTGCTCACACTTGTCCCAGAAGTCAGAGAAGCTTACGCTGAAGACATTGTAGGAGTTCGAGGAACTGTGGATCCAGATGCTTTCCTGTGCCAACAAGCAGAGGGGTCCTATATGTTCACAATGGCCTGCGATAGTGCCTTTTACTCTGCATTTTCCTTCCCTCTGTAAAAAGGTGGCTGCAGCTACACTCACTCATTCTTCCAAATCTTCAGAATGAATCCTGTAGGCTGTCAGCACATAAGAAGGGGCATCCTGGTCAGTTAGTTCCAGCTTAGCTGGTTTGACAGAACAAAATACACTAGACGTGTGTTGCATTATGAGCTGCTATTATGAGGATAAACAACTCAGCTATGGCACCTGCTGTCACAGAATTCAGTATTATTGGACACCTTTTTCAAAGAAGGAAACCCTTAACTGTCTTCAAGTAGGCAATAATCTAAGAAGATGGCACTGATCTAACTGGTCTCTCCTATAACTAATGTCTTTAATGACAGACTGGCCATACCTCACTCTCTCCAGGTCTCAGCTCCTTGAATCTTCTGGATAAATTCTAAAGGAATATAGTTCATAGATCTTATTTTTCCATCTGTTGGATTATGGTTCCTTTATTCTATTGATTTTCTTATTTGAATTGATTCCCACGTATAATTCATTCATAAATTTTCTGAAGGACCATTTTTAGGTTTTTATTGCTTTAAATGCTGTAAACAAAAGAATCTTTACTTTCTATGCCAGCATGATGTGAGAAGTGAGAGATAAATATATATTTCAAGTCAGCCAAAGAAATATGATAAATCTTCAATATGTTGGTGTTGTTTATAAATATATTTCCCTCCAATAAAAGGTTAATCTCCAGTTGTTAAAATGGCAGATTGCTAGTTTTTCCAACAGTGTGGTTTTCAGGGATGAAAGCAGAATAAACACAGAGCTATAGGATAACACGTAAATGTCTATGTATGTTTATATACATATGTATGTCATATATTTTGTGAGTGGTGTAAGATGGGGGTCTAGTTTTATTCTTTTACGTATGACTTTCCATTTTTCAGCACTGTTTATTTAAAAGACAGTCTTTTTTTCCTACATTGAGTATTCTTATCGCCCTTATCAAATACTGCTTGACTGTATACGCATGAGTTTGTTTTTGGACTCTTGATTCTGTTTCATTAGTCTACATGTCTCTTTTTATGCCAGTGCCATATTGTTTTGATTACTATTGCTTTGTAATATAGTTTGAAGTTGGAAAATATGAGCCTCCTACTTTGCTTTTCTTTCTTAGAATTGCTTTGGTTACTAAGGGTCTTTTTTTTTTATTTCAAATGAATTCTAGAATTGTTTTTCAATTAAAAAATGCCTTTGGATATCTTAATAGGGAGTACATTGAATCTATAGAAGGTTTTGGGTAGTATGAAGAACATTTTAACAATATTAATTCTTCTAATCTATAAACATCGGATATGTTTGTCTTCTTCAAGTTCTTCCATTGATGTCTTATAGTTTTCAGTAGAGAGATCTCTTACCTCATTGATTAAATTTATTCCTAAGTAAGTTATTGTTTTTGATGCTGTTCTAAATGGATTAGTTTTTGTTTTAAATTATTTTTCAGATACTTTGCTGTTAGTGGATAAAAATGCTACTGATTTTTGTTGATTGTGCATTCTGCAACTGTACCAATTTTTTTTATTACATATCATAGGCTTTTGGTATAATCTTTAGGGTTTTTATGTATACAATTATGTCATTTGCAAATAGGGAAAAAATTTATTTCCTTGTTTTCTGATTCTGGGGCCTTTTATATATTTTTCTTGCTTAATTGTTCTGGCTAGGCTTCCAGCAATACATTGAAAAAGAGTGGTGGGAGTGAACACCTTTGTCTTGTTCCTCATTTTAAGGCAAAAACTTTCAACCTTTCACCACTGAGTAGGATGTTATTTATGGGCTTGTCATATATGACCTGTGTTATATTGAGGTGCATTCCTTCTATATCCAATTTGTTGAAGTATTTTATTATCAAAGGATGTCAGTTTTTTTCAGATGCTTTTTCTGTGTCTATCCAAAGGGTCATATAAATTTTATCTCTTATTCTATTAATGTGACATATTAAATTTATCAGGTGGCTTATGTTAAGCCATTCTTGCATCCCAGGGACAAATCCAACTTGATCATAATGTAAGATCCTTTTTAATGTGCCATTGAATTCAGTTTGCTAGTATTTTGTTGAGAATTTTTGCATCTTGTTTCTTTCTTCTTTTTGGTAGTGTCTGACTTCATAAAATGAGTTTGGGAGTATTCCCTCCCCTTCATTTTTTTTTTTTTTTGGAAGAGTTTGAGAAACATTGATGTGAAGCTTGTAGAATTGTTTAATTAAATTCACCAGTGAAACCATCTTATTTGGCAAGGAGGCCTTTGATTACTGATTCAGTCTCCTTGATCCTTACTATTGATCTGTTCAGATTTTCTATTCATTATTCAGTCTTGGAGGTTTTATGTTTCTAAGAATTTATCCATTTTTCTGAATTGTCCAATGGTTGGCATGTAGTTGTTCATATTTGTCTCTCTGATGCTTTGTATTTATTTCTGTAATGTCTTTTATAATACCTCCTCTTCCATTTCTAATTTTTTTTTTTAAATTTGGATCCTCTCTCTTTGCTTCTTTGGTAAGTCTAGCTAAAAGTCTGTCAGTTTTGTTTATCTTTCCAAAGAACCATGTCTTAATTTTGTTAACCTTTTCTGTTGTTTTCCTGTTATTTATTTTATAATATTTCTCCTCTCATCTTTATTATTTCCTTTCTTTTATGTTTGGGCTTAGTTTGTTCTTTTTCTAGTTCCATGCGGTGATAGAAAGAATGTTAGGGATTTTTTTCTTTGATATATGCATTCATTGCTATAAACTTTTTGTTTAGAATTGCTTTCTCGGCATCCTGTAAGTTTTGGTATGTTCTGTTTTCACTTTTGTCTGTCTCAATATTATTTTTTAATTTATTTTTTGCTATATTGATTGTTCAGGAGTATGTTGTTTAATTTCCATGTATCTGTGAATTTTCCAGATTTCCACCTATTATTGACTACTGGTTTCTTATCATAACTCAAAAAGATGCTTGGTATGATTTCAGTCTTCTTAAATTTGATAGTACTTGTCTTAAAGTCTTAGCATATGATCTGTCCTGGAAAATGTTCTGTCTGTGTTTCAAAATAATATGTAATCTGCTATTGTCAGATGGAATGTTCAGCATTTGTCTGTTAGGTCAATTTGATCTACAGTGTCATTCAAATCCACTGTTCCTTTATTCTTTGGATGACCTGCTTATTGTTGACAGTGGGATATTAACATCCCTATTATTGTATTGCTGTTTTTCATTTTAGTCCTGTTACTAGTTGCTTTATATACTTAGGTGCTCCAGTGTAGGGTCCATAAATACTTTTAATTGCTGTGTCTTCTTGCTGGACTTACCGCTTTCTCAATATATAATGACCTTTGTTTTTTTTTTTGACCGTGTTGAGCTTAACGTCCTTTTTGTCAGATGTAAGCATAACTACCCCTGCTTTGTTTTGATTTTCTTTTGCTTGAAATACCCTTTTCCATCCTTTCACTCTCAGTATATGTCGGTCATTAAAGCTAAAGTGAGTCTCTTGTTGGCAGGATATTGTTGAATATTGTTTTTTTCAATCCATTCAGCCATTCTGTCTTTTAATTAGAGAACTCAGTCAATTTATGTTTAATTTTTGATTTGTGAGTACTTTGTATTAACATTTTGTTACTTGTGTTCTATTTAGTAGATCCTTTGTTACTTGCTTTTTATCTTGCTGTCTTTTTTGTGATCTGATGATTTTTATAGAGTTAGGCTTTAACTTCATCATCATAATTTTTTTGTTTACCTATTATGAGCTTATCCTTTGTTTTCACCACAAGGCTTACACTAATATCTTACATCTATAGCATTCTGTTTTAAGCTAGCAACATTTTCATATCAATTGAATTAATATTCTCAGTGAGTGTGTCTTCGTATTACATGATTTAGATAGTCTTCTCCTTTACGCAGGTAAGGGAACGGAGACTCAGAAGGTTAATTTTGTTCATATGCATACATATTGTTTAAATCTAAACTTAGTTTCATAACTATCAGTATAGACATCAGGGGCCCTTACTCTGGGCCCTTTGCTTCAGGCAGTGCCAGGTTTTTGAGTGGCTTCTAATTTTCTGAGTGCCCTTTCATGCCTGGAACTGGCACTTAGCTCTAGTAGCAGGATTGCCTTCCACAGTTTTTTCTCAGAGCACTCCTTTGCTTTCTGGAACCAAACTGGAGATGGCAGTAAAAATAGTCAAAGCTGGAAAAGTTTGAGTAACAAGATAATTCAGTGTTGAATTATAAGCCGAAGTATAAAATAATACATGCAACTAGATAATCCTGTCTCTTGGAAGTAGAGCTTCATCTCCCCTCTACCCTTTAGGGTGTGTTGGACTTAGAGATTCACCTACAAATAACAGAATACGGGAAGGAAAAACTAGTAATTTTATAGTGGAAAACCTGGAAGACACTAACTTAACTATATGATTAAGGGTAACATAACTAGTGACAAAGCATGTTGTTAGTTTGCTCCCCCTGATATGATAGGAAGAGGAAGAAACTTCATTTATGTGATTTTTTTTCCAAACACCTACCACTTTCCTCTAAACATGAGGGGAAAATGTAAGAAACTCAAGTCTAGGGACATGGTTTAAATACCTAACCAGTATTAATCAAAACTGTTAAAGTTATGGAAAACAAAGACAGAAATTTTCATAAACTGGAGAAGACTAGAGGAGACATGAAAACTAACTGCAAAATGGTCTCTTCTATGAGATCCTTTAAGATGAAAAAAGACATTAGTGTAAAACCTGGTAAAATCTGAGTAAAGTCTGGAGTTTAATTAATAATAATGCACTATTTCTTAGTTTTGACTAAGTTACCATAATAATGTAAAATGCTTAACAGTAGAGGTTAATGCAAGTATTCTGTAAACCTAAATTTATTCCAAAATAAAAGTGCATTAACATTGCATTTAAAAGGCAACTGCTAAAAAAAAAGTCCTGTAACAGAAAAAAGAAAATAGGCAAAAACTAAAATAAATGAGACATGCACTTCAGTTAATAATAATGAATTAATATTATAACATAAACTGTAGCTAATGTATCATACTCATATAAGATGTTTATGACAGAGGAACTTGACTGTGATGTATAAAAGAACTTTCTGTATTCCCTTTGAAATTTTTCCCGAGATCTGTTACTGTTCTAAAAGATAGTCTTTATTCAAAAAATACATAAAATCAAGATTATTAATAAAATTAAAATCTTTTACGGCTTAAAGTGCATATAAATAAACTTTCAGTGCCTGCTTCAGTGAACTTCAACTTGAAAGTGGATGTCTTCTTTTTACTTTGAAATTTTACTAAGTCAAGTAAATAAAATAATTAGGAAATTTAATTACTTCAAGATAATCCTTTGAATTTCTTTTACTTATTTAAAATAAAATGTTTCCTTTTTCAACATTCAAATATGTCTGAAATACGAAAATAAGGTATAACTGACCTGTGTGTTGAATTCTGAATAAGTATATTAGGAGTTGACTGTCACTGGGATTCTTTATTCGGCAAATGTTATTGGGTATGACTAGGTGGAAGCCACCTAAGGAGGCTCTGGAGATACAGTGTGAGTGAGACAAAGTCCCTGACTTCTTGTTGTTACATTCTTATATACTAATTTGCAATCTAAATCAGAAACATGAAACACTGAAACAAAAGACTATTTGAAGGTGACTATTAGTGAATTTACTGGATTATACAATATAATTCTCAGTTGTCAGTTTAAAATATGTTTACTTATATATATATATATTTTTTCTTATTAGCTAAAATATAAGGCAGGGAGAAATGAATAACAGGTTAATGTAATAATTCAGAGTTCTTTTGTTGTTGTTGTTGTCATTTGTTTGTTTTTATAAGGGAGGTATAATCATCTGCACTATTTAACCCGTAGGCATAGTGGTACAGCAGTCACTGATTTTGAATCCATCTTTGAGTTTGCTTCGGTACTAGCAATAGATTCATTTTGTCAGCTGAGGATTCTTTTATTTTTTTACCTCACTATCCTGGATGTGTTGAAAAAGCATCACATAAAATATATTCTTATTTGGAGAAATACAGTTTCAAAACTTCCCTCACAGAAATATATTGCAGTTCACTCTCTGGTTAATTAAATGTTGGGTGTGAAAAGTAGGTGCTTCTCATATTAAAGAGCTTGAATCTTGTCTGTTCCTTTTACACACCATGCAGACAAAGCATCCTAAATCTAAGTATGTCCAGCCTTAAAAGAGGCACAACAGTAGTATGTTCCTTGCAGTTAAATAGGATGGAATAACTGAGGGAATGCACACAGGATTCTTACCGCAATGTCTGGAGTGCTATAAATTTCCACTTAAGGCATTTTGAGCCTTGACTTTTACCTCAGTTCATTAATAGTAGCCATTCTTTGGTTGTTCATTCTTTGTACTGACTTATGAATGGAACATCTTTTTTCCCATGAGGAACTAACTGGAAGGTAATAAGAATCTAACTGTTACTGTCAGAAGCCTGATTTGTAATATTGAATAGTCCCAGCAAAGTTCTGTTAATGGGATAAAAGAGGATGTCTTATTTAATTCATGAGTTTTACATGTCAGATCTTGGAGCACATGGGGAATGTCAATTGGATTTGCTAATATATATGTAAATTGTATCTAGGCACAAAACCTCTTGGGTTTTTAGTTGTTGTTGCTGGTGATGATGTGGGTGATTAATATAACACAATTTATTTTATTTAAAAAACATATTTCCTTCTAGAAGATAAATCAACTTTAGGGAAACTATTGAATTTTTTATAAGAATGCAGTGCCGTTATTATTCCTAAATATCCTGTATCAAGACTGTACGTCTCCTCCAAAGTTATATTAATCTTTTCAGCCCTGTGAAGCACATAGGTTGAAATAAGACCTATTTTGAATTAAATTTGAATCAGCTAGTTCATTTCTGAAGAGTTAGGAGAAGGTCGTAAAATCACTCTACCCTTGAAAACATTAGCCCAGCATTTTCTTATCAAAGAAAAAATTAAGCACTAAAAGAGTTTGTCACCTCCTCCTGCACTATCTTTCTGTGAGAAATCTTTCTCTTTACTAATTTACTGTGATTCAAAAACAACAAGAACAAACAAAAATACCATTTTAATGATTCCTTATTGAATCTGCAATTTAACTTGCAAATTAACCCTTGCCATTTAACCTGAAAATTAAAAAATAGGCCTAAAATTATGTAAAGATAAAATAAGATAGAGACAGACCTTTCATAAAGTAGCAAACTCCTTTTCAAAACATTTATGACAACTTTTAAAATAAGGCACAAATTATAAAAATAAATCACAAAGTACTAATGCTAATGACAGAAAAGTGTTTGCTATCATCCTTTTCCACTTTTCTGCATAAAAGGGCTCACATGATACTTGAATTTTCAGGATATACTTCTTAGCTCACTGCAGAATCAGGAAATTTATAGAACTGTTTTTGTTGATCTTACTTGAAATGAAGAAGAGACAAAGACAGTAGAAATTAAGAAGGACTATTCCACTAACTGAAAAAAATGTTTAATTCAATAAACTATAAACACTTGACTCCTATTAAACAAGAGATGCTCCTTGAGGGCTGGTAATAGATTCAGTAGTATATGAAATGCTCTTGGAAATGGTGGTATTATAGTCAATGCACACATCTATGCATTGAGCTAATCCCTGATGGGAGCACAGCATTAGGATATCCCCCTAAGTATTTACATAGACAGAACTACAGTTCTGTAAAAATTAAGTAGTTACTGATTTATAAAACCCATAATTTACATGTATATTAAGTTCTGCTATGCTTATTGCCTCCCAAAATAGTGTTCTCAAGACTTTCTTTCTCAATTAAAAATATGCTGTGGATTAGCTTTGAAATAAAATTGAAACACATTCTAATTGCATGATTGCCCATTGCACTGATAATGGTTAAATTGACTTACTTTTTTTCAATCACATGTAATAGAGGAAATATGTTCTTTATAAAATGGCATCCACTTATTTCAAGTATAACTTTGAGGAGTGAAATCAGAATCTAGATAGGCAATTGTTAATTTTATTCATTATATCCTTAGGGTCATGTATACACAAGGCAGAACAGAACTAATTATGTCAAAGAAAGGCTTTTCCCAATGGACCTGACACAGTGATGGAACATCTGATTTCTTTCCAAAATATCTAGTCCAAGAGGTTTAGTAGGAACTGTTTTGTTAGAAGATTTGAAGGAATGACAGTGTTTTAGACAGGGAGGACAAGTAACTTGGAACTAAATCTTGTATATTTTCATTTGAAGTCCACTTTCCCTGATAAGGTATAGAAATCTGATAAGATGCAAAAGTCCTGCTATTTACAGGCAGGAAAAAACTGAAGAAACTGTAACAGAACATGAAACCAGGTGCATAATTAAAAGTGAAGAGGGGATAAAAGCACAATGCTTTAAAGAAAAAGTGAATTTAGCTTGTAACATTTAGAATAAATACAGAGAATATAGACTCCTTCACTATAAAGCCAATTAATCTCAATATATCCAATTACAATGTCAGTTTCCGATCTTGAAGCAATAAAGTTGCACATGCACTTGATACAAAATCTAGAATCAAGCTCTAGTGTCCAAAATTAAAATATATGTAGTTTTGAGAACTACTTTTTTTGCCTCAGTTTCTCATGTACAAAATGAGAAGAAAAATATTATCTACTTACACATTGTTGTGACTGAGGTAAAATACTGAATGAAATGTATTTTAATGTAACATAATAGTTTCTTGCACATAAGTTCAATGAATGCTGTTACCATGTGTAATTATTACCTTTGTGTAATTAAGTGCCAATATATTTCATTAAATGCTACTAAATCAATGCTTTTTAAATGAGCATAAATAGATTTCCCCATTGGTATTACTCTCTTTTACATATTTTCCATTAAAATTGACATATATTAGAAATATTACTTGGCAGAAAACTGTATAGATAGGGAAATAATATACTTATGATGTGTATTTTTATGTGTATACTTTTTTGTGCTCCTCAATCAATGACCTAATTAAAGTTTTCATATTTATATTTACTAGATGGTTAATTTAATTTGTTGATTTATTTTAAAACTTCCTGTCTCCTGTAACAGTATATATGTGCCAAAATATTATGACTCCATGTCACCAAATGATGATTAACAGCTGAACTTCTCCATTAATTATAAGTCAAACATGAAAACTACGGTTATGGATGAAAGATTAATTTCACACAATATCAAGAATAACTCCTCAAATTCTGTGTACACCTATGAGAAACAGAAGAAAATATGAAATCACAGAAGAAAGCACTAGCAGAAAGCAAAGAAGCAAGATGTTATGAACACTTCATTTTACTTGTATCTACTTCAGCACGCATATTGCCAATACAGACACAATGCTTAGTGTTAAAATAGGATCCTAATAATAAGTTGACTCAAATATATTTTGCAAGTGGGGGGAGCTTCATTAAATAAATGTAATAAACTATGTTGACAGGGGCTTCTTCATTTCTTAAAATGATCAGCTTAAAGAAAAAGAGAGAGAGAGAGAAATCACCTGATATTCTCTATTGCCTGAGGCTGAAGGGAGTTGTGCAGCCTGTTTCAAGGTATATACCCATTTCTGACAAACCCAGTTTTTAATTTTTCTACGTAGGAAAATGCAAAAAAAAAAATGCAATATATCTTCAATATTGCATACTTGGTATTGCATTGAAATCAAAGATGTGTAACCCCAAACTTGAAACTTAAATAGAAATTAAATTTACAATAAAAATACAAGGCTTAATCATTACACTTCTATAACTATGACTCAAGTTCAATTCAATGAACATATGCTAAGAAATATTGCATGTGGTATTTTAGAAGCTAGAAATAAAAGTATGAATAAAGTATATCATCTATTCTCAAGAATCTAGTGGAAGAGACTGGCATTCACATAAACAAAGTGCATGGTCCACACTCTGGACAGAGCAGTACTGAGAAGGAGCTTGTCATCCTGATCAAAGATGTCATCATGGAAGAGGTGAAGATTACATGGGGTCTGAATGTATGAGAAAGGTCAGAGTGGTCCTGATGATACACATTTGTAAGTCAAAACTCATCACATATATTTGTTATCAGCTCTATCGTTGAACTTTTGTACAGACATGCCTCATTGTATTGCACTTGGCTTTACTGCAGTTTGCAGGCACTGTGTTTTACAGAAATTGAATGTTCTTGGCAACCTTACTTCATGCAAGTCTTATCAGCACCATTTTTTTCAACAGCATTTGCTCACTTTAGGTCTCCATGTCATATTTGGGTAATTCTTTCAATATTTCAAACATTTTCTTTATCATTGTATTTACTCTGGTGATCTGTGGTCTCTGGTGTTACTACTGTAACTGTGCTGGGGCGCCACGACCCACGCTCACAAAAGATGGTGAGCTTCTTACATGCTGTGTGCATCTGACTACTTCACCAATGCAGTTCTTGTTCCTCCATCTCTCGCCCTCTCCTTGGGGCTCCCTATTCCTTGAGACACATCAGTATTAAAATTAGGCCAGTTAATAACCCTGAAATTGCCTCTGAGTGTTCAAGTGAAAGGGAGAGTCACACATCTCTTACTTTAAATCGAAAGCAAGAAATGATTAAGCCTAGTGAGGGACAGGCAGAGATAGGCAGAAAGCTAGGCCTCTTGTGCCCAACAGCTAGCCAAGGAGTGCATGCAAAGGAAAAGTTCTAGAGCAAAATTAACAGTGCTCCTCCAGTGAACACAGGAATGATAAGAAAGTACAACAGTCTTATTGGTGATATGGAGAGAGTTTGAGTGGTCTCGTTAGAAGATCAAAACAGCCACAACATTCCTGAAGCCAGCGCCTAATCGAGAGCAAGGCCCTTAACTCTCTTCAGTTCTATGAGTGCCGAGAGAGGTGAGGAAGCTGCAGAGGAAAAGTTTGAAGCTAGCAGAGGTTGGTTCATGAGGTTTAAGGGAAGAAGCTGTCTCCAGAACAGCAGGGTGCAAGGTGAACCAGAAATGCTGATGTAGAAACTGCAACAAATTACCCAGAAAACCTAGCTGAGATCATTAGTGAATGTGGCTAAACTAAACAGATTTTTCAATGTGCTCAAAATAGCCTTATATTGGAAGGAGATGCCATCTAAGACTTTCATGGCTAAAGAGAAGTCGGTGCCTAGCTTCAAAGCTTCAAATTGATAGACTGACTTTCTTGTTAGTAGAAACTGCATCTGGTGACTTTCAGTTGAAACCAGTGCTCATTTACCATTCTAAAAACCTAGGACCCTTAAGAATTATGCTAAATCTACTCTGCTTGTGCTCTATAAATGGAACAACAAAACCTAGATGACAGCATATCTATTTACAGCATGGTTTACTGAATATTTTAAGCCCACTATTGAGACCTACTGTTCAGAAACAAAGATTCCTTTCAAAATCTTACTGCTCATTGACAATGTACCTGGTCGCCTAAGAGCTCTGATGGAGATGCACATAGAAATTAATGTTGTTTTCATGCCTGCTAACATTGCATCCCTTCTGCAGCCCATGGATCAAGGAGTCATGTTGTCTTTCAAGTCTTATTATTTAAGATACACATTTCATAAGGCTACAGCTGCCATTGACAGTGATTCCTTGATGGGTCTGAGCAAAGTCAATTGAAAACATTCTGGAAAGGGTTTACCATCCAAATGCTATTAAGAACTTTCATGACTCATGGAAACAGATCAAAATATCAACATTCACAGGAATTTGGATGAAGTTTATTCCAACCATCATGGGTGACTTTGAGGGGTTCAAGGCTTCAGTGGAGGGAGTGACCCTAAGGTGGAGGAAGTAGCAAGAGAACTAGAATTAGAAGTGGGGTCTGAAGATGTGGCTGAATTGTAGCAATCTCACAATAAAAACTTAGGGAATAAGAAGTTGCTTCTTATGTGTGAGCAGAGAAGGTAGTTTCTTGAGATGGAATCTGTTCCTGGTGAAGATGCTGTGAAGACTGTTGAAATGCCAACAAAGGGTTTAGAATATTGCATGAACTTAGTTGATGAAGCAGCAGCAGGGTTTGAGAAGATTGACTCCATTTTTGAAAGTAGTTCTACTGTGGTTAAAATGCTATCAAACAGCATTGCAGGCTACAGAGATGTTGAGGAAGGAACAGCTAGCTGATGTGACAAACTTCATTGTTGTCATATTTTAAGAAACTTCCATAGCCACCTCAACTTTCAGCAGGCACCATCCTCATCAGTTAGCAGCCATAACCGGGGCAAGAAGCTCCACCTGCAAAAAGATTATGATTCTATGATGGCTCAGATGATGGATAGCATTTTTTTAGCAATAAAGTATATTAAGTTTTGTTCATTTTTAGACATAATGCTATTATGCAGTTAATAGACTACATTGTAAATAAACTTTTTTATGCACTAGATTAAAAAAATTGTAACACACTTTATTGCTGTATTTGCCTGCAGTGGTGTAGAACCAAACCTGCAGTATCTCCAAGTTATGCCTGTATATAAAGTTCTAATTTCATTGCACATTAATCCATTTTTTGAAAGATACACATCTTCATTTTTTTTATGTGCTATCTATGGCCATATCACTCTACAACAGCATAGCTGATTAGTTGTTACAGACAGGAAAGGCCTTCAAAGCTCTACAGAAAGTCAGCTAACCTTGCTTTAAAGTCTGTGTTTATGAATTTTGACAACTACACTTTCTGTTTCATGTGGTAGAATATTTCTTCTTGTTTTGATTCATTTATGTTTCTTAATTATGATCTTTATTTACCACAACATTGATCTCTACCAAATGCTGTGTGAGTATTGCAACTGCAAAATAAATTACTTTCTGTTGAAATTAAGCACTTAACTGAATTTGAAATAGCCATTAAAGTAATGTCAGACTTGTCTTTGACTGAAAGGAAAAAGAAAACCCTCCAAACCCTCTACTTACATCCATGTTTTGAATTTAAAAAAATAATGAAATTAACTGATACTCTTTGTGAGTTTCTAAGTACGACAATATAAAATTAGAAGTCATTGAATTTTTTGTGAAGTCCTGTTTTTAATGAAACCAGATTAAAGACGGGCAGAACTTCTTAGTATGTTTATGTTAAATTATGAAATACAGAAAGGGTATAATCAGATTAAAACTGTCATTTTTGGGATAAGTCCTGTCTGAGAGAGTGATATAGTAATACATCATTGGATGTATGTATGTTTGTCATTGGTACAGCTATTTTTTCAAACATAAACAAACCCAGATAAGGTGAGAATTCATACAGAAAACTAGTGAACAAGATGAGTGCTGCTATCTCAGGAACTGTAAGTGTCTCAGAATCAAACTGAAAAATTCTTATTTTTTAAAGAAAAAAAATAAGGAAGGGGAAGTTGACCAAATGAGAGTGAGTCAGCCAAATGAATAATCAGCATGGTTGACAGGAAATGTGTGTCACCATGGTCAGCTGATTCGGGGATAAGCTCATGAGAGGACATGTTGCTTAGGTCAGTGTTTGCTCAGGCTTGGGGGTTTGAGGGGTGACCTGAAGTTCAGAGACCTGTGGCTGTGAGGGAAACCTGACTTATCTTTGGTCAGTTGTGGACCCCTGGTCAATATTAAAATTGACTAACTGCTTTTTAAATAAGTACTAACAGTTGGTGATCAGATTGTGATTTAGGCTTTTCATCATGATGGGATACACTATCCAGGGGTTGATGATAAATTTTGACAGACATTTTGGAAATAGTACGTATTCATCATCAATTTTCTTTTGAAATAGATATTAATAAATGTTGGAGAGGAAAAAAATTAAAAATGTTCATACTCAGCATAGGCATGTAGGAAAGGCTAAAATATTCTACTGACACACTATGTACTAAGCTTTTCTATTTTATAAAGAAATCTCAAAAACTAGCCATTAGCTAAAGACCAATCCTGGCTATTAAGGCACTAGACCAGTGATAAAAAATGAAAATATAAGACAAGCACTTACATAATTTTAAATGTCATGTTTCTTTATTAACTGTAGAACTCAATATTGCAAATATATTAATTCTCTCTCATATTTGAGCTATTGATTCAGGCATTCCCAATCAAAAACTGTAAGTTATTTTTATAGATATTGACAAACTAATTCAAAATTATATGGAAAAGCAAAATACCAACTAGAAGAAGCAAGAATTGCTGAATAGAAAGAATAAAGTTGGAGATTCATAGAAATTGATTTCAGTGTTATCTGAATGTTATATTAATCAAGATTATCATTTTGGCAAAAGGATGAAAAATTAATGGAACAGAATGGAAAGCTCAAAAGTAGATCAACACAAATATTGTCAACTAATTTTTGACAAAGGTTAAGATCAAGAAAGGACTGTCTTTTCAATAATGTTTTTTGGAATAACTAGATTCCATATGCAAAAGTTATCAACCACAACATACACCTCATATCTTATGATTTGTGTATGTATTTATTTTCATTTGATATATAAATCCAAGATTTAGAATTTTTTGCAAGTGTGTTTTTTGTGATCATCCTGGCCTTGAGATTTAAAACAAGTTTTATAAGTCAAGAAATAGAAAACAAAAGATAAAAGAACATACAAATAAAAAATTAAATATACTAACAACAGAATTACCTCTATTTTAAAGTGGCCATTTTTAAAAATAGTGCAATAAGTGTATGGGAATATTGTTAACACAATCCTAAGTATCAGAATAGCTTTCTTGTGTTCCTTTTCTAAGCAGCATGCTTGTGTATCAATAAAAAAGATTTGGACTTTATATTTGCATTAATATCAAATGTTTCCGTATTGTATCTCAGACATTTTGGTTTTAGTATATTAGAGAAAAGTTTGGGAAGGTGAAACAAATTAGATACATTAATTACTGGACTCATTTAGACATATTTCTGTAGAAAAATATGTGATGTTGTTGTGTACCATTTTCTAAGAGCAGTCACACCTGTTGTGTTTCAGAGCAGCTTCAACTACACAACTCCATTTACCTTTAACCACAATTTAAAAGAAGCCAGTAGGTACTGTGTCCCTACCTACCTCTCTCCTTTCAATGGAGGGAGTCTACTAGCAGCTGGAGAAAAAGCAAGTTAACACAGAAATGCAAGGCCGAGAGGTAGAGTGGGAAAACGTTGAGTCCTTAACTTTCTCTTCTTCTCTGTTGTTCAAGCAATTAAATGCTTTGTCTTCAACTCTCCAGTGCTGAATGCCAATCACTTTCCATAGACTGTAAATAATACTAATTTACAAATTCTAAATAATTACTAATTTTAAAGTTAGCCTCGTAGAAATTCAAGTCTTTCATTTATTCAAATTATGGAAGAATAAATAGTACACATAATAGTATGGGATCCCCAGTCCCACACCCCAATTATTTAGCAACCTAACATAATTTAGGGTGAGAAAAAGCCAGTGGAAGAGCACATAACACTAACCATTGGATTCCATTTTTCCTAGATCCATGTGAATGTTGCAAAAGATTACTGACAGAATATCAGATGAACTAGAGTGGAAGAGGTCAGGGTGTGTGTGTGTAGGGGAGGTCCCTGATTTTCAGTTTTGGTTGTTACTATTCAGGTTAGGTTATACTGGAACAATAATATACATAAATCCTTGGTAGTTTCATCCCTCAGAGCATCACAGTGTTTGCTTATTTCTTATACAGGTCAGCATGTCCTAAGACTGGGACTGCTCCCCCATCTCTGACATACACTGGCTGTAGCTGAACCTCATAAAACATGTAGTTGCAGGTCACCAGAGCGGGGGAAGAGAAAGCCAAAGGGTCTTAAATATATTGCCTCAAAGGTGCCAAATTCCACTTCTGTTCGCTGACCATTGACTAGAAATAATCATACAGCTCTACTTAACTGCAAGTGAGTTAGGAAATTTGAAGGAATGGATGGATAGTCATGGACCATCGTTACATGTATGTATAATCAGTCCTTCCTAACAGAGGGTCCTGCAGTCATGGAGTCAACCAATCACAAGACAAAAATCTTTGAAGAAAAAACAATTTGCAGAAAGTTTCAAAAGGCAGAACTTGAATTTGTTGTGTGAAGGCAACTATTTACATAACATTTATATTGTATTAGGTATTCTGAGTAATCTAGAGATGGTTTAAAGTATATGAGAAGACATGTGTAGGTTATCCACAAACACTGCCTCATTTTACATAAAAGACTTGCACATCCTTGGACTTTGGCCTCCCCTGGGGTCCTAGAACCCAACCCCCATGGATACCAAGGGACAGCTCTACCCAAAATGTAAACACATATTTTCAGAGTTATAAATGAAATATCTTTTGTATAATTTAGGGCTCAACTGATTTTCTAGTAGCTAAAAAATATGAGTCCCTTGAGAATAATCTTTTTTTATGTATTTCAAAGTTATTATGCAATTATGTAATTAGAATAATTAACTTAATTATATAATCAGTACACTAATTATATAATTAGCACAATATGAGAATTATGAATTAGCTTAGTATATCAGTGTTCGTACTGTCCATACAAAAATTTCTTATGCATGTTTCCCTTTCCCTGGAGTGTAAAATATTTCCAATTTTTTCCATGAGCATATAGAGTTACTCCTCCATGACTCTCATAGATGTCATGTGAGTTTATCATTCCCTTTGAAATATCAAAGGGGAAATCAGAGAAGTTGATTATGACAAGAACCTGAGTAGTCAGAAGTTATTTGCAGTCATTGTATGCAGTAATTCTTTGTTATTAAATATAGATGTCATGTTAAGTATTCTGATAAATAATTTATCCATTTCATATGCTCATTCATGATATAAAATTAATTTGAAAATATAAATACTTCAGGATTTGAAACTTAAATATTAAGTATAACATTACTTTTAGAAAGTCAAAAAACTGAAAAGATCAATGGTTCCTGAACATTCCGTCTTAAAAATCGCAGGAAGAAATATAAGTCAATTTTACAGAAATCTGATGACATTGCATCATGGTTAATAATATCAACACAACAAATAATTACTTCCAAATAAAATGACAGTGCTGGCTAATAGTAAGACTGTCAAATATAAGTCTGGCTAACTCATTACTTTTAGCTCCCATAATATGTCACTTATTTTGATGGGAAGTAACCATGTTAGAAGTGATTACTAATTAATAAAAAAGGTTAATCCATTAAATTTATTAGCCATTAATTAACTAAAATTTTGTCTTTTTTATTCTTTTTTCCTTTTCTGCAGAATGGATAAAATAAAATGACTTGTTATCTATGGAATAATGTACAATGACTAAATAGAAAAAACAGATTCTTGAGAAGACTAAAACAATGTTAGAGGCAATTGAGAGATTTGGGATTAGAGCACTGCTATTCTTGGTTTATAGGCTCTACAGAAGTTTTTGAACCTATTATTTTAACATTTATTTTAAATGTCACAATTATTTTAACACAGGAGGATGCAAAGAACTGTAGAGATGTGCTGTATAATATCATTTAAGGGGAACATGCAAATAATATGGCAGAAATAAGTGGTACTCCTCTTACTCTTAGACAGTGATGCTCATAAAAATATAGTGCTATCGTCTGCATTTTAAAATATTACACAACAACCCTCACTTCCGTTCCTACCTTTCTAAGTGAAACAGAATTATTGCTAGGCAGCTTCAAATTCAATCAGCCATCTTAATTTCCATGAAAGCTAATTTCACCATGGCAGTGTTATTTACTGGGACTGCCTACAGAAAGAAAAATTCACTGCATTCATCTGGGGGGAAAAAGCACAGTTGGTATTCAAAAATTATTAGCCATGCAGAAGTAAATGATTTTTATATATAGAAAATGATATAGTGGATTAAATTTTAGTACCTGGTATCATTTTTGAATGAAATACTAGCAAAAGACAAGCAATAAGATAAATCACTAAAGGTCTGAAGAAATACAGATATATACAAAACCCATTACCAACGACTTCAGGTTTTCAGCAACCTATACAAACATTTATTGGAATGTAAATTAGTGTGTTAAAATGACTAATATTTATAATAATGTGATTCAGTTCAACTTGAGAAAAGCAGAATTATTCTCTAGAGCTAATTCTGAACATACTCTAGGCCAGAAAACAGTTCTTATTAAATTAAATACATACTTTTGAATATTCTTTTAAAATAATTTTTAAATGCTCTAATGGATTGTTTTGTCTGAATATCATTCCTTCCTTTTTTCCCTCCTTCCTGCTTCCTTTCCTCCCTCCCTCCTTCCCTTCTGTCCCATCCTTCCCTCCTTCCCTCTCTCCCCCCTTCCTCCCTTCCTTACCTTCTTTCCCTTCCCTCCCTTTCTTCCCTTCCTTCCTTTTCTCTTTTATCCAGTTGTGAATTCACTCTTCAGAAATATATTGTGCATCCATTATGTACCAAGGACTGCGTGAGGTCTTAGGAAGACTTAGATGAAAATATTAGCACTAGAAAATAGGAACTTACAAGGTAGTTGACTTCATGAATTGCCTTGTAATTCAATTTGATGAATTTTTCAAAGCAGATACATCCATGAAGCAGCACCCAGATCAAGAAACAGTACCAAAGACCCAGAAACTCCTTTCTCTTTCTCATCAATATTCCAGTAGCTTCCAATTTAAGGCTGTTGGGAATAGCACTACTATGGGTTCACTGGTGCATTTTTTTTTGCACACATGTAGGCATTTCTGTTGATTATATAGCTACCCAGAAATTACTGGTTCATAGGGACGTTTGTTCTCAATGTTCATAGGTGCTATCAAATAACAGAACCAAGCAGGTACACGGTTTTACATTCCCACTAGCTGTGTATTAGTGATTCAGTTCAACACCTTGGCAATACATGGTGATTTCATTTTATTTATTTTTACTCCACTTTTAGTCAGGCTTCTGGAAGTATAATCACCATATGTAACATTCACTGAGTTTTGACAAATATATACAGTCATATAATCACCACCATAGTATAGATTTTATCCATCACGCCAACATGCTCCTTCAAGTCCCTGGAAGTTAATTCCATCTGCCTCTCCCAGCACTTTATAACTCATCTCCTTTCCATCCCTATTGTCTTCTTTTTCCAGAAAGTCAGATATATTCAATTCTACAGTATACAGCCTTTTGAGTGGAGTTCTATGCACATAGCACAGTGCTTCTGGGATTCATCCGGAACGTGTCAGTAGTACATTCCTATGTGTAATAACATATGCTGTTCCATTTTATGGATATACCATGATATGGTTATCCATTCTCCAAGTAAATCAGATTTGGGCTGTTTATAGATTAGGGGCAATTATAAATTAAGCTCTATAAATATTCATATGCAGATTTGTGTGAATATATATTTTTTGTTCCCTTGGGTAACTATCTAGGAGTTGGATTGCCGAATCATAAAGCAGTGCATGGTTAACTTTATGAAAAAACTGTTTTCTAAAAAAGCTACTTTTTTTTAATTCACAACAGTGATAATTGACAGTACATTGATCTGCATTTTTGCTAAAATATGACATTGCTAGTAATTTTAATATTATGTATTCTGATTAATACGTAGTTATGTCTTGTTTTAATTGGATTTCTCTTAAGACAGCGTTTTGTGCAACTTTTAATATGTTTATTTGCATCTATATATATTCTTTGGTGAAGTGTCTCTTCAGATCATTTGTCCCATTTTTATTAGCTTATACTCATTGTTCCACTTTTTAAAAATATTCTAGATACAAATCAATTGTCAGATATGTGATTTACAAATACTTTTTTTTTTTTACCAGCTTCTGGCTTATCTTTTATTTTATTTAAAATTTAAAAATGCCCAATTCATCTTCACAAAACCTAAGGTCACATATATTTTCTTTCAAGTGTTCTTCAAAATGTTTTATAATTTTGTATTTTACATGCAGGTTTCTGATTCATTTTGAGTTTGCTTCTGTGTAAAGTGTGAAGTATATGTTGTGGGTCATTATTTTGGCCTGTAGAAATCCAATTATTCCAGCACTGTCTGTTGAGAAGACAACTATTTCTTCAGTGCATTGTCTTTGCAATGTTATGGGAAGTCAACTGACATTTTTGTGTGGGCTTATTTCTTGTCTCTCCATTCTGCTCCATTGATGTAATTGTCTCACTTTTGTGAATACCATACTTCCTTGATTACTGAAGTTTTATAGGCAAGTCTTGAAATTGAGTAGTGTGAGCCCTCAGACACTGTATTTTCTTTTTCAGAATTGTCTTGGCTATTCTGTGTTTCTTTGCTTCTTCATGAAAGTTTTAAAATCAGATGATCAATTACAGAAAAAAATATTTGCTGTTATATTGATTCCATTTACGTTAAATCTGTAAATCAAAGAGCAGAATATTGACATCTTAATATTTAATCCATGAACATGGTTTACCTTTACATGTATTTATATCTTCTTTGACTTCTTTTATTAGTGTTTGTATTTTTCAACATATAATTACTGCATATTTTTTCATTTATACAAAACATTTCATTTTAGGAGTGCTATTGTAAATGATAATTTTCTTTTTTGAATTTTCAAATCCCACTTTTCATAGCTTTTTGTTAAAGTGTGTGATACTTGTAGTTTCTGGTCAATGCTTAGTGTGTCCCAGTATCTCCTCCCTCTTTTTCTGGGCTGCTTAAAGTGGTTTTTTTTGTTGTTGTTGTTGTTTTGTTTTGTTTTGTTTTTTATGGTTTGAGTATAGAACATCCTTTATTTTAAGGCTCATTTTGCCCATCACTTAAGATGTGACTTTTCTGTGGTTTCTATTTAATTCCCAGGTATTCTCAAGTTCTGTCCAGTCTGGATGGTCAGAACTTGGTCTGCTCTTATCCTTGAGTGAACTGTTAAGTATTAGTTTAAATATCTCCATGATATTTCATTACCTGTTAGGCATTCTTTGCCTAGTTTTGTAATACACATATAATACAAATGTACACATGATCTCCTTACTAAACTCTGGTTTCTGTCTCTTTACAATAGGAATGTTGTGGTCTGTGTGGGTGAGGGCCCCACCTTGCACCTTGATCCTGAAAGTTCCTCCAAACAGAGAACCCACCCTTGTTTCTTTCTCATCTCTCAGTCCTGCACTGCCTGCTGTCCAATATCTAAAAACAGATGGGTTTGATTTTTTCACATAGTTTGTCCAGTTTTCTAGTTGTTTATGGAAGTAAGATAAGTCTAATTCTATATTTTGATAGATCCTGGGGTAAGAATGCTGTGTCTTCTTGATAATTATTTTTACCATATCTTAAATATACATGCTGGGATTTATATTGTATGAAGTTAATGATAGTTTTCTTCCTTTCAAATAATTTTATTTCCTTACAAGCCTTCTAGTTATCATTTTCACATCTTTTCCCTTCTAAGAAAACCAACATATAATATTAATAACCCACCATAACGTCTATTATTTTTTCACATACTCACTTGCTATTACTTTTTCTGATTATCTTACCTGTGTGTTTACTTTCTCCAACCTAAAAACAGGTTCCCTTTTTTTTGAGTCAGAGACATGCCAGGTCAAGCCATCTCTCAATGTTTCAAAGCATCAGTATCACTGTCTTACTTCTACTGTGATATACATTCCATTTTAGAAAGCATTATAACAAAAATTTATAAATGTATGTTGTGTGTCAGCACCAATGAATTCTTCACAATTCTTTTGAGCACTGTATTAGGAAAAAAAAGATTTTGGAGGCAATGGAAACCAAGACAAAATGCCATGATGCTTTAGCATTATCTGTCATAACTGTGTCAGTAAGAGTGGTTATATATTTGCTGGTCCTACATTTCCAGTGGGTCTATCTCTAGAAAAGGATATACACTTTGGATAACTCATACATCTCTTGATATCATGTTATTTCTTAGAACTTTTCAGCATAGTAGCCACCAGCCACATGTGGCTACTTCAGTTTAAATTTAAATGATTTAATGTTAAATAAAAATTTCACCTGCTGAGTTTCACCAACCACATTTCAAATCTTAATAGCCACATGTAACTAGTAGCTTCCTGATTGGTCAAAATAGATACGTAGGCTGTTTCTGTCCTGACAAAGAGTATTATCACCAAGTAAAGCCTTAAAGAATTAATCTACATCTCAGTTTTATTGATCTGTAATTGGACCCTTAGTTAAAAATACAGTGTTGAGCCAGAAACTTCTTGAGGGTATGTAGTACATATCTGGTTCCCTGTTTACAAAGGTGTTTATTTCATTCTTCCTACCAAGTGACAGGATTTTTGATAGACTCCTCTACCTTCATGCATATTGACTAAATATGAGAAAATTCATCAGATGTTCCTGAAAAGGAAATTGCTAGCAGTTTTCATGTTAAAGTGATAATAATACTCTCATTAGCTTAAATACTGTGCCCTGTGCCGTCATCTACAGAAGAAGCTGCCTTTGTGTGTGGGTTTAGCTCTTCAAATGACATGATTGGGAAGTCCTTCCATTATACGTGAATATCACTCTGGACAATGAACTTCATTAAAGAGCTTCAGAGTATAATAAAAACCAATCTGACAAAGAAAGTTTTAAAAGTGCTTTATGAATTTATAATATAGTCAGTGAAAGAATATACAATATCACAGAAATGCAATTGGTTTAAGTTGAATTTTATCTGCATACGTTATTTAGAAAAATAATGTTAAATATTTAAATCTTAATGTATCCCTTTTTGACTTTATAAGTATTTCACGATTCCTTATTCTGGCTGCTGGAAAGTCTTTTGTGATGAGCAGGAAAATAGTATTGCATTTAATTTCTCATATTTCTCTCTTTAGGTTGCTTCATCCTGATAGTATGTGAAAAATTCATTTTTAGCTTGCCAAGATTCAATTTAAATGAATTATCTTGAGGATTTTCAGTATCACTTTTTTACACTTTATGGATGGAAAAAAAAAAAAGAGAGAAAGAGGGAAGGAAAAAAAAATCCTGTGCCAGTAACACGTACTTTCCCAGTTAAGGATTCTTGTTCTGTTTTGCCTGACTTAATCACTCTAGAGCTTGTAATCAAATCAAATCCTTTACTTCAAAATATGTATTGCACATTTGTTCTGCCATATTTGTACTTACAGTTATCACATTGTCATATATTAATTTATTTTTTAAAATTTGTCAAAATGTGTTAATGAAGTAGACACAGTATAATCCTTGCCTTCTCAACATGCCCTTTCATTGCAATCGAATAATGTATGTGTTGCATTGTAATATATAAAAATGGATAGCAGACATTTTTCATACATCTTTAAAAGAAAGTTAAAAAAAAGTGTCTTAATTGAATAGAATCAGGTCATAAGTGAATTCTGTTTTCAAAATAGGAATGGTTTGAGAATAAGCTTTCAGCATAAAAGTGTGATACAACAGTTCAGTGCCTTCCACACCCATGGGTTGCTGCCTCCCAACAGAATCAGCTGGGTGGTAAATTACTACATGAAAGAGTGGGAATTATTTGGACCTTAAAACACATCAGAATGGACTTCATTCATTGTTTCAGTCAATTCACAGACTTTTTTTGATATCTGGAAATGGCCAATCATTCTTTTTCCCCCCTAAAACAGACAAGTATCATGCTCATTGGCTATATACCTGAACTTCCCCTGCTCTGCTTTCTGTCACACATAACATTCCCCTCCAGTCCCCAGTGATCCCTGGTGGCTGGATATGTCTGGCCAATAGCAGGCATTTGTGGAAGATTAAAGGGCCAGAGGGGAGGAAAAACCGAAGTTCCTCTATTACCTGTCTCCACTCACTGTGACATATCAGGCCGTGGCCTCAGTCCTCATTGTGTGGCTCTGCTTTGTGCTCTAGCAGTTTCTGCTGTTCCTCCAGCATCTTCAAAGATGATAGGAGCTTCCTGCTGTTGCCAACCTCTGGGTTCCCTTTTAATTCCTTCTAGCACAGAAAACCTGTCATTTGTATTAAATGCCCCGATAATGAAATACTTAGCATGGTTTCTGCCTTCTTTCCTGAATCATTTGTGATATATTTATACATATATATGAATATCTGTTAATATACAATTAATTTGAATATAGGTAATGAGATTTGTTTCTGTCAGCATTCACACAGCATTTGTACAATAACGCTACCCAAATAAAGTTATTTTAATATCATTTAAGTCATATGTGAATATATAAAAGTCACTGATCCCTTTATTCCTGTGTGATTAAATATAATATACTCCCTGAATATTCATGTTTTGGGGAGTATAATAGATATACAAATGAGTATATGTAATGTATGAATCAAAATTATATATTCTTTTTAACTTGAATCATGATTTTTTGCAAATAGTTCATAATATTTTTATTATGATTTCATAATTGTTGTTTAATTTCATTTTTTATTGAAGTGTAGTTGATTTACAATGTTAGTTTCAGGCACACAGCAAAGTGATTCAGTTACACATATACATAATATTTTCTTTTCAAATTCTTTTCCATTATATGTTATTACAAGAAATTGAGTATAGTTCCCTGTACTCTCCAGTAGGTCCTTGTTGTTTAAAGGGCACTAAAATATCTCATCTAATTTGCATTGTTAGGTTATTTTATTTTGGTAAGAAAATAGACTAAGAAGAAGAAAGAGTAGTGATAAAAATCCAGGTTTACAAGTTGAAAAATAGTGATAGATGTGTTGCAATGGATGGATTTGATATCTAATTATAAACATGTTAAACATTATGCATTATATCTTGATTTAAAGAAATTTCTGAGTAAAAGGTGTGTTGTCTTTCATGAGAAATGTACGTGTTATAGGTATTATGTTCATTTAAGTAAGGTCATACTTTTGGCTGTCAGGTTTTCTCGTGCAATGATCTCTCTTTGCTCACCTTATAAAACCTGTGGAATATTAACAAGGCAGAGTGATTTTATTATGACTGGATAAAGACTTTGCATGCTTCTATTTGGGAAAACGAGTTGCCTGCTACACTTTTATTTTCCCTCTGAAACTGAAACGTCTGAGTGTCTTATTTCAGAGGTCTAGTTTAAATAGGGGGGGGCTATAGCTCAAGTGGTAGAGCGCATGCTTAGCATGCGCAAGGTCCTGGGTTCAATCCCCAGCACCTCCTCTGAAAATAAGTAAGTAAACCAAATTACCTCCCCCATAAAAAAAAATAATAAATAAAAAAAATAATAAAAACAGGAGCCACATCTCAGGGGTGGTGGCTTTAAAAAAAACAAACAAAAAAATAGTCTAGTCAATATTCTGAAACACGTAAATATTGGGATGTTTTTGAGGGTACTATGTATAAGTTTGCTTATAAAGAGTGTATTGTGTAGATGTATATGTCAGATATTTGGAGCAACTTTTAAGATAAACAAAGCCAGTTTCTTTAAAAGAAGTGTTTTCTTGAAACGCACGGCCCTCTGTATTATATTTGATCTAGTATTACAGTGTCAGGCTCAAGGGCACCGCTAAGAATTTTTCAGGCAAAGGCACATTTCTGTGCAATGACGCCACATACGTAAATGCTCTTAGTAACGGTCAGGTAGATTTGGGAAGATTGCGTAACTATGTCATAGTCTTAGGGATAGACAATGAGTTAGTAAAAAAGTAGTATTTTCTATCTCAAACTGCGTATCAGTAAAACGTACATGTGGTTTTTATGTAAGCCATCTGTTAACTTAGGAAGAGACAACAGAAATGCCTGTTTGAGCCAGAAGCTTCTCATTCTTTTTGGTAGTGGCCAGTATGTAGTTTGGGCCTTTCCCACACATTCACCTTCCTTTGGGTCATTGGGATGCGCTATCCATCTGGAAAATCAACCTAAGTCCTCTTCTCAGAACATCCTTTTTCTGTAAAATTAGATGTCTACTGCAGTTTGTAAAATTAGAGCGCTGGAAACAAGCCTGAGTAGTCTTGATTTCTCCAGACCATGGTGATTGCTTCATTGATAGGCAGCCAAGAAGAAGAAATGAGACTTTTCTCCAAATTCGGTGTAAAGACTAATTCGTTTAGCTTTTTCCCATTGAAGAAATGGAGGGATAGAGAAACTGCTGATATTTTAACACAGACAAAAAACCTGAAACTAAACTGGTGCAGCTTTAGTGAGAGACCAGAAATGGAACAAACAAAGGGACGCGCACGCACACACACACACACACACACACACACACACACACACACACACACACACAGGGCTCTGATGCAATTATTTGGGTCATGAGTCATGGAAACCTAATGCCAGCACAACCTTGAATTTGTCAAGTTCAAAGAGCCAAGAAATATTGTTTCATTCAAGGTCATATAGATTAGGTTGTTTTTACCTTCTTTAAAGCAATGAAAGATTTTAACTGGTAAAATTTCCTTATAATTTTGCATTCTCTTTCCACCTCCAAATACGAATTTTTATTCTAAGTCCATTTGTTTTAGTTATACTGTACATTTCATAGAAGACCTTCATAAAAATAAATGTTTTCCAATTATATAATCATTGTTTTCTACGATATGTTAAGGAAGTAACTTATTTTTATACATTGATTATAATTTGTCTTCTGAATTATAGATATCAATCAAAATGAGATATTTACTTTATATTTCATTAGTTCTCTGCAGGGATGATGATCACTTAAAATGGTTGTAACTAGATTGAAAGCCCAATGCCATAATCATTAAGAGATGAATCTTTGCCCTGGGAATTAAGCTCTGGTGTGTATACAGGACATTGACAAAATATACTTCACAACTAAAAATCTGTAAAAACTAAAGATAATAAAGACAATGTTTTTATATCAAGAGCAGTTTGAGCCTGGGTATATGGTGCAGGTTTTCAATACGTATTATTTTAAAAGTTGTGTTTAAATTGTAAATTGAAACCCAGAATCAAAGAAAAGTCAGGTTGACTGTAGAAGTCTTTCATTAGAAAAATTAAAATTCTGACGACAAAAATTAACAATTCTTGGGATAATTTATAATTGAAATAATGAGACCAAAAAATACTCAGATAACTTGTTCTAGAATCAAAAATGAGTCTGTAGCTGTTCCTATATACAAAGATGTAAATGCCTGAATGTAACTTCAAAATAATAGAAAAGGAGACAAGGTGAGAAAGGGGGTGTAGGTAAAATATAGCAAATGGGTATTATTCTAATAGTGAGAGGCACAAAGTTAAATAATTAGAGATATGAGAGTTCGGCATTCTCATTTGGTGAAGAATCTTCCATTTACAATTTACAGACACCTCAAATCTGTGGAAGGAGTAAGGTCAGGGAGAGGGTTCTCTGTACGCCAAACTGATTTTGATTAATGTCTCAATAGTAAGGAGCTCAAATGATTCCACTGAGGCTCTTTCTCTTTCATTTGGTGTTTCTGGACTGCTTTATTTTTGACTGTTTTATTCTCTCTTTTTCGTACTTGAGCATTCCCCCCCCAAATTCAGGTAACATTGTAAGCAAATGTCCAACTTGATACAACGCCAGCCAGCATTTACAGCTGGGGGTGTGGGGAGAGAAGAGCTTCTCTTTCAAGAAATATATACTAATTCCAGTGAAAAATCAGAAGTTTGTGTCAGGTCCTGAGTCACGTGGCTCCCCCAGGACCAGTCATTATATCAGACGTAGCAGGTAATATAAAGAGCATGGCTGGAGTCAAGATTCACTGATTCTCTGGTGGAGTGGGGTAGGGAGAGGGGGACCCGTGCTTAGTGGAAAAGGCAGAATCAATGGGAAAAGGGAAGACATTTTTCCCAAGAAAAAGCAAAGTGCTAGAAATAGTAAGAGGGGAGGCATACAGAGCAGAGAGGGAAAAAAATGTTCACAATTGGGCTCATGTTGGCCAAGATACACTTAAGCTAGGACAGGGTTTAGAAGAGAGAAAATGAGAACATGTGGAAATAAACCTTGAAAGAGTTCAACAAGGTGAAACTGTGAGGCTCAGCTGAACTGTGCTGTGAAGTTTGCAAACACCCGAAGGAGCATTCTGCTGGAGAATGAGCCTTCCAGGGCAGGTGTGGCCTTCATCCCCCTCAACGTCTGTTCTCACACTCTGATGGGGGGGAAGAAAAGTGTTTCAAGTTCACAAAATCCTAAAATGCCAGAAACAAAAACCTAGAAATATTAAATAGAAACCAGAGATCTCTTTTGTAAAATGTCATTCTGTTTGAACTGAATTCACTGCTATTTCTAGAGGTAATATTACTTAGAGAAAGAGATGACATTTGAGTTAAAATTAAATATTTATGAGCAAGTTAATACTAAAGAAGCTGTAAGATTAAAAAATTATTTTGGTAAATATGTGCACCTTGCACATCTAATGGCTTTCGAAGAACAGAGGTGGAAAGAAGGAGCACTGTGATGTGCAGGTGTGAACATGACTGGTTTCTCAGTGAATTATAAAAGTAAGACAATTGGAAAATGGAAATTAAGATCAGAGAAGATGCCTAGTGAATTTTATTTTGCATTATATTTATTTTTTCCTAGGCTAAAACTCATCATATGCCAAGAACTGTTCTGTTTCCAAAATTTATTTCTGTTTTAATTCTACCCCCAAATTTTATGAACCTCTGGAAGTCTTCATAAGCAATTCAAGATATTTATGATTGAAGGGCATAAAACTTAGAAGAAGAAAAGCAGTTGTTAAAAATCTATTTAATATTACTTCTGTATACTAATCAAACTATAGTATGCCATTCAGGCTAGGAAACTTTCTGAGAGATGACAGTTTTAATTTAAAAAGTCAGAAATATTTTTCTTTGTTAATGATATTAATTTACTACCATTGACACCGTGAGCCAGATATTGCTTCTAAGACTCACCAAGTAAGCATCTTGGGTCAGATCCCATGTTTGCCATTTTCATAACAAAGCCTAAGGGAAATTTGGGCACAATTTTATAAATACAGTACCTACCCCCTCTTTCCAACAGTAGGAAGAACAGAGATCGCATGGAACATTGGGAAATGAATTTGTGATCTGATGTTCAGAATTCAAAATATCAGAATCAGGAAACTATACAAAACCATTAATGTGGTACTTTTTAATATAATAGAGTTTATCTGAATTTCTATATTTCTTCATTTCCTACTCAACAGTCCGTATGTTCAGATCTCTCTTTTGTACTCATAAATCAACTGAAGTTAGCCTCACAAAATCACCATTGATCTACATGTCAGTAATGACAACACTCTGTACTTCTTGTGATCAGAGTCTCAGGATTTGCAGGTGAGACAGAGCTCTCTGTCCTTGTAATTCTCTCATCTCTTGCCTTCTGTGTCTCCATTCTCTCCTAGCTTCCTCCCTTGTCTTTCCCATTTTTGCCAGCTTATCCTCATGGACCCTCTCCTTTGGTATCTGTGTTCCTGAGGACTTTGTCCTAACCCCCTCAGCTTTACACACTCTGTATTTTTCTCTGAACAGCCTTACCCATTCTCAGCTTTGTGCCTTCCCTTCCTGAATCAATGGTACCTCAAATGCTAATTTCCTATAATGGGAAGCTACATCTTCTATGCAAAGCTAACTTTTTTTTTTATGGTTTTTTACTTTAGTAAATAAAATTACTTTTTACCAGTCTTTGATCTAAAATGGAAAAAAATTTTAAAACTTAGAATTCATCCATGGATTTCTCATCCCAGGCACTCATCCCATCCCCAGGTAATTTCAAGGTCCTGATGTCATGAAACCACGTAAACAAAACTGAGAATGGACAAGGACCCTGTGAATTCAGGAGAGGGCACCTTGTCCCCTATTTCTAAGGTTTGATGTTTAAAAATATTGTGGTTTATTATAAATGCCTGTATATAATGTAGTAACACTACATATTTTGCATCTGTGTGCCAATTACATTTGTTATTTTAATCTTAATTTTTAGCTCATAATACATCAAGCCGTCTATAATAGTGTAACACATGGTGCTTAGGAACCCAGGGTCTCGAGTCAGACCACCTGAACTCAAAATCTTGTTTTCCTGACTACTTATTAGCCTGTGATAATTACACACTTCATCTTTCTGAGAATATTTCCTTATCTATAACATTGGATGCAGTCATAGTACCTATGGTTTATGTTGAAGAGCATACGAATTGCTACTTTAAAAGTTGGCACATTTGGTGAATATTACTTACATTATTCATTGTGTTGGTTATCATTACATTGTGCTGATAGACTTCTCATGTCATAAATTCAGTGATATACAAATAGAGTTTTTATCTTTTTTAAAGATAAATGCCTATATTTTGTCCAAAAATAGAACACTGTACCTTGACATATAATATATTCAATAACATCAGGGTTTTCTTAGTTTAAAATTTTCTTACTCATTAAACTTAGTCTGTTTAGAATTTATATTCCCTCTTTTTTCATCTTTAGGAGGTCTCTAAATTCCAGCTGCTGGGGTAGCATTATGGTATTATAGGCAAAGGACAGGAGGAGCTCATCCTCACATCTGACCATCCCTCCAGGCTGGTCTTTGCACTTCTAACTGGTCTTTTAATTTATAGACTGTCATACCCCCTTGTATGTGCTTTCATTATGATTTTTTTTATTTTTATTGAAGTAGAGTTGATGTATAAGTTACAGATATGCAATAGCAAGTAATTCACAATTTTTAAAGATTATATTCTTTTTATAGTTATTAGAAAATATTTGCTGTATCCCCCGTGTTGTACATTATATCCTTGTAGCTTATTTTATACCTAATAGTTTATACCTCTCAATCCCCTACCCCTGTATTGCCCTCCCATCTCCCTTCTCCCTACTGGCAGCCACTAGTTTGTTCTCCACATCACTGAGTTTGCTTTGTCATTGTTGTTATAATCACTAGTTTGTTGTATTTTTGAGTTTCCACATATAAGTGGTATCATACAGTGTTTGTCTTTCTCTGACTTACTTCACTTAGCATAATGCCCTCCAAGTCCATCCATGTTGCTGCATATGGCATAATAGCAATCTTTTTCACAGCTGAATAGTATTCCACTGTATCTGTGTCTATACACATGTAATATAGTATATATGTATATACCACATCTTCTTTATCCATTCCTATGAGGATATTTTCTAATTCTCACTTTTTCATTTTATAAATTTACACCTTGGGAATATATAATGTTAGTTCTAACCCTTTGGCCAATCTGGGGCTGTAGGAAAAATGATGGTGTTGTCTTTGGCCCTCTTTGCCTCTGACACTATCATTGTATCATTCTTTGTTCTGTGAACTGAAACCGCAGTGGCTCCAACAATTCCAGTAAGACTCCATCTCCCGTGTATGCATGTGGGGTTGAGATGTAGGTCTACTTGTGGATGCCACTTTTTTGAGAGTCTTACCACTATTCCCACAGAAGCTAATTCCCAGGGGGAGAGAAAATTCATCCCTCTCCTCAAAAATTCTGATACCATGAAATCTGCTGGTTCTCTGCTTTTGTTTTTTATCTTCCCAATGGCCCAAAGAAATATATGTGCTGTTCCTTAGCTGGAAGGAAGGCAATCAGGACAAGTTACTTAACAATTTTCTCTTTAATATATTTACCCTATGTTGAGGGAATTATTTTTTAAAGTATGATATTTGATGGTTATTTTTTATTCTGATTCTCCTTGACTACTGACTTTTGGGACAAAAGCTTCATTCCAAGTGGCCCAGAGAGAAAAAAAAATCACCAGATTAAAGGAGTGTAATGAGAGAAAAAAATGTATATATTGTTTATTATTTCATATTGCCATCACATTACACTCTTGCCACGTCAAATAATATCCTGTGTTAAGTACTTTTTATCAATTTAGAATTTATTATTGTTTTTAAGGCCATTATCTGGTTACTACTCTTCTATAAAAAAAAAAAACTAGTAAGCTATTTTAGACAACCCTTATTTTTAGGGATAAATTTAATTTTTTTTGATTGAGATATAATTGACATATGACATCATATTAGTTTTAGGTGTACAATATGATGATTCAATATTTGTGTAGAGGGCTATATTCTTTTTTATTGAAATATATTTCATTTACAATATTCTGTTAATTTCTAATGTGCAGCATAGTTATTCAGTTATATATATTTCATATTCTTTTCCTTTATAGTTTATTCCGGGGTGTTGAATGTAGTCCCCTGTGTTATATATTAGGGCCTTATTGTTTTCTATTTTATATATAGTAGTTAGTATCTGCAAATGCCAAACTCCCAATTTATCGTTCTCTATCCTCTTATCCATCTGGTAACCATAGTTTGTTTTCCATATCTGCAAGTCTATCTCTGTTTTATAAATAAGTTCATTGGTGTCCTTTTTTTTTTTTCTTTTAAGATTCCACACATAAGTGGTAGCATATGGTATTTTTTTTTCTCTTTCTGTCTTACTTCCCTTAGAATGACACTCTCCAGGTCCATCCCATGTTGCTGCAAATGGCATTATTTCATTCTTTTTTATGGCTGAGCAGTATTCCATCGTAGGTGTACGTTACATTTTCTTTATCCAGTTATCTCTCAGTGGACACTAGGATGCTTTCATGTCTTGGCTGTTATAAATAGTGCTGCTGTGAACATTGGGGTGCATGTATCTTTTTGAATTAGAATTTCCTCTAGATATATAGAGGGCTATGTTTTTAATTCAGGGTAAATCATATTGTAGCTGAAATCTATTTTCTTAAGGAATGGGGATAAATATATACAGCTGGTTTAAATTAAAATTCCATCTTATTCAAATTCTCTTTTTTAAAGTATTTTTTCCTTTTCCCCTAATATGCTTATTTATTAAACGAGACTTTGAACCTATATTTTTTTAAAAAGTTTAGAGATTGGAGGAATTTTGTTAGACTATTTGTCAACATTAAATTTGTACAGTCCCTCCCACCCCCGATAAACACATTTCTTCTTTCTAGCTAAGGTTTGAGTTTTTGTTTGTCTTCACACAATAGTGATATTTTCCCATCCTTTTCTTTTGTTATTCAACACATATAAACTCAATAGATCTATATTGGAAATTGTATTTTCTTTCTGCAGCTAGGGCAGCATAAAAGAAAGAAAATATTCAAAACATTCAAATAGAGTAAGTCCCATTTGCTCCCAATTGTAGTGTTTTTGACATTCTCCACAAACTGCTTTTCTTTCATAAGTGTCTCGGTGAGAATTTACTTCTGACTTAATATCTGAGTTGATTCTGCATATGCGCCCATGCTTTCTGTGTGATTAGTGATGTGCTACCGTGGAGAGACTCCTGGGGTTTTGAAGGGAAAAAGCCTTTGGATAATGTGAAAATGACAAGGGACTTGGTCTGGAAGTTGGAGAAAGACTGCCATGGTCCATTACACCTCCCAGGATGTTCAGAATTGAGACTTCTTCCATTTCCCTGTCCTCAGATGCCATCTCACAATGTGAGGGCAACCTGTCTTCCCATTTTCAACTGGATTTGCTCTGAAATAAGTGGTGAGGACTAAGTACAGAGGTCAGTATGGTCTTGAATAAATGTCATTGCCATACAGGCATTTTAAGAGTCAGTGGATGTTGAATATTTATTTCAAGAGCTGCCAAAATAAAAAATAGGACTTATTTTCACAGTTCTGCTAGATCTTCTCAGGGACACTAAACTGAGGATGTAGAGGGATAACTTGGCATACTTGCTAATATTCCATCAGCCAGGGCTTCTCCCCAAAAAGCAGCCAAGATTTTTCCTGAGAAGCTTCAAGTTGCCTCTAATGCTGTCTCTACTCCTGACTTCCTTGTTGAACTATTTTTAAGGTCAAAATGTTGCATTTCTGAATTGCCAATGCCTGGAGAATGTTGTCACATAAAGAACAAAACCCTTACACTCATTAAAGGGAAAGCAGCTTGTCAGCTCAAACAGTAGGACCTAGGACAGAAAAACCTTTCCTTCCTATAAAAACTAAGTACATTCTCCTAGTTGGTTCTTTGGGTTGAACTCACAAATGCCCAAATGTTCAGTGACTGGAAGGTGTAATGTAGTCAAATAGGTCCTCCCAAATCTGATTTTAATGATAAATCCCAACTGAGAGTTGTCAAGTCCACTGTATGCCTATTCATGGAACCTTTCAGTTTGATCTAAACATAATGAAACACCTTCCTCCTCTCTGATGTACAGGAGATACAGATGTAGACTAGGGTAGGGGAGCAAAACATCCTTCCCTCAGAATGTGTCTTGGGTGTGCAGATTATTTTGAGCTGAAAGCAATGAATGTCCAAAAGATTCTGAAGAAACTTCTTCTTTTCCCCTAATTGCCTGAAAAAAAGTGCAGCTAGAGGGCCTGTTTCTGGAACAGAGCTATCACCAGAGAGACTTGCAAAAAATACGAGCTACATGTTCTGGGGGAGCGGCGTAGAGATCAGAGTCCACTCTGCACCCCACTGTCTGCAGGGCCCAGCACACCTTTGTTTACCAAACACTTGCACTTCCACCTCCTTGCCAGTTGCCTTCCTCCCCTCTGAAGATGCAAACCGCTATCCCCAACATCCATCGTCTTTTGTCTTTAGCTGAAGATGGTATTTAAGATGAGAGTTTCAGCCATTTGGGCACATTTCTCAGTTCTCCTGGGTCTCTCACATATGCACACACTGTTACCATTTCGTTTGCTTTTTTCTCCTCTTTCTGTCTCATATCATTTTAATTCTTAGACCAGCCAGAAGAGCCTGGAAAGGTAGAAGAAATTTTCTTTCTCCCTGACACTAACTTCACTCATCCTCCTTAATCTACAGAATTAACCAGAATGGAAGTGCTTTTTTCCAAAGTAGCATCTCTTTTATTTATACATATATATACATATACACACACACACATATATATAAATTCAAGCTTAATATGCATAATTGTGATTTACTTATAGATTTTATATTAAATAAATATTACTTGTATTGAAAGAGAGTTGTGATGATACATATATATCTTTTTGGCTGTGTTTTCTGATTATCTGATAACAGTTATTTTACATTTTTATCCATATTGTTTTAACATATTTAACATCAAGTTTTTTTAAGTGCTAACCTCTTAAGTTATGGTGAAGTTTTTCAGTCCCAGGAAGAACAAGTTCATATTACCATACTTTGTCAGAATTTTATCAGAGTAGGGAAAGCTACGCTCAGTGGTGACTGCTGTCGACCGCAGCCATAACTCCATCAAAGCACACTTTCCCTGGCTTGCCCACCTCAGCCATTTTTGTTTTCACATTTTAAAGGTAGTGGGAGGAACCAGGCAAAATGCTGAGTTCAGTAGTGACAGCAGTGTAGAGGGGCATGAAATAGATGACGCAGAAACAAAACAGGAGTTATTTTCTGAATGTCTTAAAATGACATAGGTTTTTGGAAGACTGAGACTAGGTCCAAAGCTTAAAGGCATAACTTTGGCACTGTCTACTGACACTGAGGTCAACCTGATTAAACTCAGGGTCATGTAGGAAATGTTACTCTAAAACACACACATCAGAATCACTCAGTTGTTGTGAAGAGGCTTACTGACAACATGGAGAATCAATTACCCAGCTTTTAAAGCCAGGGATACAAATTGGACTTCAATGTATATGGCTTGTTAAGGCTTCTTCAAAGGACTGGTGATGTTTCTCAGCGGTTAACTCTTCTCAGTGCAGCTTGAGAGTGTTAATTTCTTGAAGAGGAAATTAGGCACTATGATTAATTAAATAATCTCTTTTAAAGAGTAAATAGTTTATCTCAATTTATTTGGCAGGTAGACTTTAAAATAGGTTGGTGATATTTTAAAGGTTACTTTTAAAGAAGTAATAGATTTTATTTAAAAATGTAGCTGAAAACAATTCAATTCTCTATCACAGCTAATTTTAGAGAGAGAAATCCTGTCTCAATACTTAGAGACAATAGCAACAATAGCCGTTAGTTCTTATGTAAAATGGTTTCTGTTAGTGCATTTACTCAATGTTAAGTAGCGTTTTAAAAATTTGACTTCCAAACAGAGCTAATTATGCAGAATAGATTTCACAATTGTTAAAGGTAATGAAAAGAAATAAGTGCCATTATGTCTTATTACTCCAATTTTCTAATTTCACGATGCCTCTCTCTTTCACAAAGTCGTAATTGACTTAAGATGTCCTGCTAGTGTAGTATCAAGGTTAATTATGGCTACTTGCAAATATGACAATATTCTATATAATTACTATTAGCACAGTGTATAATTATTTGATTCAGAAAGCAGGTATACCAAGTTCATGAGCATGTCTTTGACTATCATTTGTTGTCTCATTCTCTTTCTGTCCCTTCCTCGCGCCCATCCCCACCCCATCCTCAGACGACTACTGATCCACCTTTAGTCACTGTATAAGGGTCTGCATTTCCATATAAATGGAATCATGGCATGTGCATGCTCTTTTTTTTTTTTTTTTTTTTACTGGTTTTGATCATTCGGCATAATTATTTTGATAGTCAGCTACATTGCTTCATGTATCACTAGCTCTGTCCTTAGTGCCGGGCGCTTGTCCATCACACGCACACACCACGGCGTGTTCACAAACAGCGCTTTCACCTGTCGACGGACATGTGGATTGATTCCAGTTTTTGGCTGTTACAAATAAAACTGCTGTGCACATTCACGTGTAAGCCTTTGAATGGACATTTGCTTATATGCCTTCATTTCCCCTGGAAGTGGAATGGATTCATATATGGTAGGGACATGCTTAATGAAAAATAATTAAACTAACTCTTTTCCAAAGTCTTTGCACATTTTACATTCACAGCAGCAGCGTGGAATTCCCTGTTGTTCTACAGGCTCACTGAAATTTGATATGGTCAATTTTTTGTTTGTTTTGTTTTTTGGAGTAGGTATACTGATATTTCATTGTGGTTTTAATTTGTATCCCTCTAATGACTAATAATATTAAGCATCTTGCCCTGTACTTACTTGTCATCCATATGTCTTTGCCTATTTTATTAAACTGTTATTATATTTGAGAGTTCTTTATATACCCTTGATATACAAGTATTTTGTCATGTGCCTGATTTGCAAATGTTTATCCAGTCTGTGGCTTGACTTTTTAATTCTCCTACATTTTCTTTCAAAGAACAGAAGCTGTTAACTTTGATGAGCTTCCGTTTATCAATTGTGTTTTGATGTCAAATCTAAGAAATCTTTGCCTTAAATCCAAGTTCACAAAATTGTATCCTATGTTCCTTACAAACATTTTATGTTTTAGATTTTATATTTAGGTGTGTTATCTACTTTGAGTCATTTTGTGTGTATGATGTGATGTCTGGATTGAAGTTTATTTACTTATTTATTTATTTTTGCAACATTCGATTGTTCCAGTAGCATTTGTTGAAAAGGCTACCATCTTGCTACATAAATTTTGAAGATTTGTTATTGGACGCATAAAATGCTTTGGGTCAGTTTGTCTATTTGCTGAATGGATGCCCTAAGCATTATGAGATGACTCTCATCCCTGGTAATATTCTTTGATCTGAAATTTACTTTGATATTAATACAGCTGCTTAGCACTCTTGTGACTACTGTTGACATGGCATCTTTCCCATATTTTACATGTGACCTAATTTTGTTTTTCTACTTAAAGTGGCTCTCTTCTAGGCAGTATATAGTCAATTCTTGCTTTTTAAATCTAATCTGACAATCTCTGCCTTTTAATTGGGACACTTAAATCATTTACTTTTAATGTAGCTTTTGATATGGTTAGGTTTAATTCTATCAGTTTACCCTTTACTTTCTATCTTTCCTGTAAGTTCTTTGTCCCTTTTTTCATTTAGTTCTGATTTATTTTTTTGTTGAGTATTTTTGTGACTCGATTTTACCAGCTTTGTTGGCTTATTAGCTAATAATCTTTTATTAAAATTTTGATAGTCGCTTTAGGGTTTACAGTATAAACTTTAACTTAGTGCCGCCTTAAGTGATAGTAAACCATTCAACATATAAAAACATGATAACGGTATATGTTTTTTTTTCTCCTCATATTTTTGTGTTGTTGTCACCATACATGTCACTTCTACATATATAGTTTTTATTCTTCTTGAAATAATTATAGTTTAAAGACATTTAAATAATAAAAAATGCAATTACATATTTACCTATATAGGTACTGTCCCGTGCTATTTGTTTTCTTATTCATAGCCGTACATTCATCTGGTATCATTTTTCTACGATATAAGGACTTTTTCAATATTTCTTGAAGTGGTAATGAATTCTTTCAATTTTTCTACACCTGAAATGGTCTTCATTTGGGCTTTATTCAAAAAATAAATTTTTATTATGTATAAAATACTAAATTGACAGTGTTCTTCTTGAACCACTTTAAAGACGTTGCCACATTTTCTTTACACTTTTATTGTTTCTAAGAAACCTACTCTCATCTTTATCTTTGTTCTTCTGTACATACTGTGCATTTTTCTCTGGCTGACTTTCAGATTGTCTCTTCATCATGGGTTTTGAGCAATTTGATTTTGATGTCTCTTGGTGTAGTATCATTCATGTGTCTTATGGTTACAGTTTTTTTCTCTCCCTCATATATACTTTCTCAGAGACTCCAGTCACTTGTATATTTTGCAGCTTAAAGTTTGACTACAGTTAACTGAACCTTTCTTCTTTTTATTACCATGAGGGAAGAACCTTATTTTTTGTATTTCTTTTATTTTTGATAATTTTTCTTGCTAGGCACTCAAGATCCCTAACATTTTCCTCTGCAGTGTCTAATCTACTATTTCCTATCATTGTATTTTTCATCATAGACATTGCAGTTTTCATCTGTAGAACTTTGATTTATGCCATATATATGAATGATATATATATATATTTCCTCTACTTAATTTGTTTGATCTTTCTTCCTTCTAGTTTTTTGAAAAACTGGAATAAAGTTGTAGATTTGTTCTAATGACATCACAGTCCTGGTTTGATATTTCTAAAACCTGTGCTACAGCTGAGTTGATTTTGATGGATTGATTTTTCTCCTTGTTATGAGCTACCCTTTTTATTTATTGCAAATCTGGTAATGTTTTATTGGATTTCAGACACTTTAAATTTTACCATTTTGAGTGTTAGAGATTTTTTTATACCCATACATATTCTTGAGCTCTATTCTATAAGGCAGTTAAGTTACTTAGAAAAAGTTTAATCTTTTCAGGTCTTGTTTTTAAAATGTGTTAGTTATGAAAAAGGTTGTGCTTTTTCTAGAGCTAATAATTTCCCATTATTAAAACAAGACCATTTTGAGTCTTGTGGATTATGAATCTTGTGGACTGTGGCCTCTAATCCTTGGTGGGTATTTGGTTTCCCAGTCACTGCTGGGTACCACACATGTATGTGTTGATCACCATTCTGTTGAATACTTGAGGGGTTTCTGCCACAGATTTTTCAAGTTATTACTCTGTGCACCTCTCTATTCTCCATTACTCTGCAATTTGATCTCTACTCAAATGTCTCACCAGATTATCAGTTACTTCTCTTTAACTCAGGGAGAACATTAGGCTCCATCAATCCCTGTGCCCCAAAAACACTTCACCACAGCATGAAAAGTCCAGGCAGTAAGCCAGGGAAGTTGTTCAGCTCAACTTGTTCATTGCTCATGTCTCTGGGGTCACTGGGCTTTGTTGCTTGATGTTCATTGCTTTACAAACCATTGTTTCATATATTCTGCTGGTCATTTTAGTTGTTTCAGGTGTGATGATAAATCTGGTCTCTGTTATTCCATCCTCATTAGAAGCAGATGTCTGACATCAATGAATTCCCATAATCTTTAAAAGTAAGACCTATGATCAAAATACAATTTATAGAGTGAACTAATATAAAGTTCTAGCCAGAACTTTATTTTTATATTCGTGTACACATCTCTGATGATCAGTTTCATATGTCAACCTGACTGGGCTAAGGAATGCTCAGGTAACTAGTAAGCATTATTTATGGTTATCTCTGTGTAGGTTTTCCTAGAAGGGTTTGAATCAGCCTGAGTAAAGAAGATTACCCACATTAATGAGGGTGGGCACCATCAAATCCCTTGATGATCTGAATAGAACAAAAAGGCAGAAGGGGGCAGTTGTTCTCTGCTTGAGTTCTTCTCTTGCTCTCAGACATCTGTATTCTTAGTTCTTAGGGCTTTTAGACTCAGATTGGAACTTTCACCATCAACTCCCCTGACTCTCAACCTTCAACTCAGACTGCATTAAATCACCAGTTTTCCTGGTTCTCCAGCTTACAGACAGCAGATCAGGGGACTCCCTGGCTCCCATAGTCACAGGAACTAATTTCTATAATAAATCTCCTCATGTATGTCTTTATGTGTGGATATCCTGCTGGTTCTCTTACTCTGGAGAAACCACAGTAATACAACATCTTGATCACACCTTGCTTTTGAAAGAATCAGAATTCAGGAGGAATCTTTAAAGGATTAAAGAATGGATCATGCTGAGGGATTCAGTGTGATAAAAATTACAGGTAAGTTATTGACCAGGAAGCTAAGGAGTGAAGAAACTGGGTGTGATATGAACTAAAATTAAAATACACTGGTGAAAAATCAAACAGGAAGACACACACACAGAAACTCAGAAAATTATTTCAGATTTTTGAATCTACTAAATCTATTGTCTTTGTTACAAATATTCATGAATACTCTGAAGGAAAGAGAGAGAAAGATACAAAGTCTTTTTCTAAATCTATGGAATTCTATAGAGGAAAAAAATAGAGTCACTTTTGAAGATTGTAACAGTGTTTAATGGCACATAGTCTCAAGAATGAGTTTGAGAGCTCTTCTGGGAGTGCCCTTTTTAGTGGACACTCTTGTATGTGACATTTTGTGGCCTCAGGTCTACATAATGTACAAGACTGATGTTAACTAAAATGACCTAAGGAAATAACAGAAAACTTTAATACAATCCATACTAAATTTAAATGATTACTTCTAACCTATAGTCCTGACGTTGGGAGGGGATTTTAAAATAATTATTTGAATATTTATTGTTAAAACATTATTTATGTTGAAAGAAATTAATTTGTCATTGCCATGAATTCTCAAAGTATTCATATTTAAGAAATCAACATATGGTATATATAAAAGCAAACAACTACTTTAAAAAATAAAAACTCAATCTTTCATAGAAAAAAATTATGTAAACCATTTAAATTTATTTGTGTGTTTCTCCAGGGATTTCAATATATATTTTAACTTACTGCAGTGACCTAAAATTCATATTGCAACTCATATATAGCGTAAAAGCCTTTCAAGTATACTTTCTATTTCTTCTCTTTCATATTCTTTACTATTTTTATCACACATTATACTGTCAAGTATTATAATCTCCCCAGTATAGAGTCACCATTTTTACTGAGGCAGTCACTTATCTTTAGAATAATGAAAAGGCATGTTTTTTTTAATCCTTATTTTCATCTTTCTTGCACTCTTTTATTTCCTCATGTAGTTTGAATTTCCATTTGTTTCTCTGTTCCTTTTGCTGTAAGAATTCCTTTAACACTTATTTTAGTGCAAACCTGTTCACAGTGAACTCTTTCAGTATTTATTTCTCTGAAATGTCTTCATTGTATGGTTATTTTTGAGCTCTGTATTCAGTGGGTATAGAATTCCGGGGTGACTTGTTTCTTTCAGTCCTTTTAAGACTTTATATCACTGGCCCTGACTTGTACATTTGCTGACAGACAGGCCATTGTGACCTTTGTTTTCGCTTCCCTCTAGATAATGTTGCTTTTCTGCTGTGGCTGAATTCAAGATACTTTTTTAATCTTTGGTTTTCAGCAACTTAACTATCATTATACTTGTTATGTTTAATTATCATAGTAATCCTTCTTGGGGGCTCTCTGAGTTTACTGGACACATAGTTTATTTTCTTTCAATAATGTTCAAAATTCTCAGTCATCTCTTCAAATATATTTTTTTTTCTAATCTATTCTCTGTTTTCTCCTTCTGGATTTGAACAAAATCTATTTTATTCTTTTTTATATTATCACTCACTTCTTAAAATCTCTGGGCTTGCTTTTTTGTTTGCTTTGTGTTATTTTACTTTTATTCCCTTTATGCTTAGTTTCAGTAAATTGTGTTGACCTATTACAAAATTACTGATTTTTCCCTCGGCTCTGACTAGTTGCTCCATCTTTGCTGTCACACTTCTATTTATTTCTAGAGTTTGCTTTAGATCTAGTTTTTGTTGTCATCTCTGCAGAAATTCCCTGTTGTTCCATGCATGGTGCCTAATTTTTTACTAGATCCTTTAAGATTTTAATCATTATTATTTTAAAGTAGTGTCATGAGATTTTTAACATCTGGGTTATCCCTGAGTCTAATTCTGTTGATTTCTTTATCTCTGGACAATTTTGTTTTATTTTCACTTGTCTATATAGGAGTCTTATAATTTCTAAAGGAATGCAGAGCGTCACCTGTAAAAAAAATAGTAGAGATAATTGATAATTATTTATGCCCAGTTCTCACTTTCATCATTATTATTGTTATGTTGTTGTTACCGTTGTCATGCTGCAAGGGTTGAGTGACATCATGTAATCATCCCGTCACATTCTTTTTTGTTTGTTTGTTTTTACTGAAGAATCGTCAGTTTATGACGTTGTGTCAGTTTCTGGTGTACAGCATCATGTTTCAGTCGTGCATATACATACATACATTACTGTTCATATTCTTTTTCGTTATAGGTTATTTGGAGATATTAAATACAGTTCCCTGTGCTCTACAGAAGAAACTTGTTTTTCTAGTTTGTATGAAGTAAGTAGTATCTGCAAATCTCCAACTCCCAATTTATCCCTTCCTACCTCCTTCCCCCCCAGGTAACCATGTCTGTGAGCCTGTTTCTGTTTTGTAAATAAGTTCATTAGTGTCTTTTTTCCCCTTTTTTTTTAAGATTCCACATGCAAGTGATAACATATGGTATTTTTTTTCTCTTTCTGGCTTACTTCACTAAGAATGACGATCTCCAGGTCCATTCTTGCTACTCCTGTAGCCATGGAACACCATTGCTTGTAAACTAGACATAAAATTCATGCTGGATACAGAAGGATTACTCCTGGCACTTGTGAGCCAGCCCCAGAGTCAAACTCAGATGCAGGGCATCCTCAGACCTTTCTAAGTCTCACTCCCACGGGAGCCAGACTCTACATTTTATTTACATTAGGTTATGCAAGAAATAATTTCTTGCCCCTGCCCCCTCCTCAGTGGTAACAGGTCTGTGCTCTGGAGCATGGCTGGTGTCCTGTCCCTCACGTGGGGCAGATGATTTTGCCTTTTTCATTAGGAGCCATATACCTTTGCCTGAGACTTCTGGTTGGAGATTTCCCCACTCTCCACAGCAGTAGTCATCTCTTCATTCATTAGTTCAGGATCACTGGCCCCCAAATATCCCATCCCTCTGATGACACAGATGTATTTTTCTTCCTCACCTCCTCCCAGCAGCAGCAGTCTGCCTGGACTTGGGTTTCTGTAAATGCTGACATGTTTCTACTCCTGTGAAACAGTGGGCTTTTGCCTGAGTTCATGGTACCAGATATTTTTCTGTCCCTCCCTCAGCAACTTACAATTTCCGATTCCTGAGACAGGAGCCAATGTTCATGTGATTGCATAATTTGCTTCTTCATTTTCCTTATTTCAATAATGATGAGTTGAATTGGATCATTATTTTCAATTTAAGCCTCTTGCAACTATGACATTAAGTTATTTTTCTTATTCAGCTTGGCATTTTGGCACTTAAATCAAGTGTACATAGTAATATGTGAACAAAGTGTTTTGATTAAGAATAAAAATGCAGGTGTATTAAAGATATTAACCTTCTTAGTGCCACATGGTGCTGATACAAAATGTAAAATCCTGTCTAGACTTAACAAAAATGGTTCTTCAAACTGTTGTCCCCATTCAACAGCACATCATTTTCAAAGCTTATTACCTCATGCCCAGTTTATTATAATAATTACATCCCTGATCTACCTTATTTCACATTCTCTTCCTTCAAAAACATGTCCTTAAAAATGACTTTGACTGGCTGGTCTCTTTTGAACAATGGTGGACTGTATTTTCCTCACAAACTCATCAGGGTCAATCCTGCCTTTGGATTCTTTCCAACCCTTTCAGAGCCCAGTTGAGCTGAAAATTTTCTAATAAATTTGTCTTTTGCTACGGCAAGATCATCTATCATTTTCCTGTCCTTTTTGCTCCAGCTCATTTATTAATTCTGATATTAAAACACTCATATATAATTTTTTTCAATCTGAGTATAAAATATGTCCATCTGAGAATAGTACCCTGTCTTGGAAGCATGTTCTTCTTGGGGGAAAGAGGCTGGGAAGGAATTTACTGGGAGTTTGAGATTTGCAGATACTAACTACTATATATAAAATAAAGAACAAGTTTTTACTGTGTAGCACGGGGAGCTATACTCAGTATCTTGGAACAACCTATAATGAAAAAGAAAATGAGAAGGAATATGTGTATGTATATGTGTGACTGAAACATTATGCTGTACACCGGAAACTGACACAGCATTGTAAACTGGCTATATTTCAATAAAAAAAGAAAAAGAAATAAATACACTCTTCTAGAGATGCTTAAATGTTTTACATAGCTTCTGTGTTCATTTCCAACCTAGCTTGAGGAGAATAACCTGTCATCAATATTATAACCCAATTTTCCTGCTTGCGCTGACAGTGGTAAATATTCACAAGAAATGACTGTATGCCAGTCACTGAGTCATGTGATACACATCACACTATAAGAACTTAATAACCAGGTACTATTATTATTCCTATTTTACACAGATGATTATTGAGTCTTAGAGATTCAAAGTCATTTGTCCAAGTAGCATGGGGACAATTGGAATTCTGAAAGCCTCACCACGCTGGACATACGATGATAGGAAAACAATTTCTTGCCACACGTACATAACAAGCCATCAAAGGTGTTAGAAGTCCTCTGAGGTGCTGGGCTCAACTTGAGTGCGACTCTGAGCTTGTGCTTAATGTGGGATAAAGTTTTCTGTATTATGTGCTTCACCTTATATGCTTTAATTAAAATGATATATTGAGATTTCACGTCAACCCAAACACTTCAGCAAATTGAATTTCTTTTCCGTGAATCTAAGTTAGTGTTGAAGATTTAAGTGTTATACAGTAGCTCCGATGTTAGATTAACAAAAATAATTCTGTTAGTTATAACAAAAGGGGCCATATATTTTCTTCTCCCTCTCTCCCTCCACACTCTTCCTCTCTTTCCCTTTCTCTCTCTTTTTTTATGATTTTACATTCCTCAGAATCTTATAAGTATGGAATATTTTTGGAGCTCAGAAAATGCATCAGTCCTGAGAATTAAACCAAATAACCAGAGAGACTGCCTTTCTTAGGACAAAATATTGTATTATTGCAGTCTGGGGTTAAAGTAGCTAATTACAAGTTATACTTACATGTGGGCACTTGAAGGAGAAAGGGTTCCACCGAGAACCTCTGCTGTGCAGTCAGGAAGCTCAGCCACCCGGACCCACGGGAGCCCTGGGGCCACACCCACATCCATCTGAAGAGACACTGTGAATGTGCTAGCTTTGTGAAAAATGCCTCGGGCCCTTCAGTGTTTTCCTATTTTCCCCAGATATCTCCCCTCAAAAGGGAATTCTTTGTCATAAAATTTCACTTGAGGAAAACAAATATCAAGACCTTCCTGTTAGTGTTTAAGAGCAAAGCTTTATTCCATGTTTAATTTATTTAGCTAATACTGTAGCTAACATTCCATACCCAACACATGTTGTGTGTGTGTGTGTGATCTTCTGAAGGTAAATCATATGATTTATGGAGAACCAGCTGCCTCCTGGATAGTTTACAAAGAACTTGGAAAGAAATGGCCCTGCAATAAGCCTCTTGATCTTGCAAAATTCTGTTCTTAAATCAAGTTCCTGTAGCATCTCACTAAATGCAAATATAAACAGAGGTTAGATGATTTCTTTGAAGTACTTACTATGAGGTTAAAAAAAAAAAAAACCTGCTATCAGACAAGGAAGCATTATTTGAATTACATCCTATTTATTTTTGTTTTCATTTCTTTAATGCTTGTGTGGACTCTAGGGTTGATGTTCTAAATGGTGCTTTTACATGTTTCCATTAGTAGAAATAAGAATACTGGAATCATGATAAACTAAGTTGGCTAGTTTTATCATTTTTTCTATCAAATCTGCTTGAAAATAGGAACCGTTTGCAGCTTGCTTTCACTCTGCACTCGGAAGCCTGGGACGACCTTACCTGAAATCAGTGCTCTTGAAATTCCAAGTATATGCAAGCATGTAAAATACTATCACCGAACTGTATAAAATATATTCTATTTCTATGTTGGATTTGCATATTTTAAATTCTGGTAAAATGTATGTAATACAAAATTTACTTTTTTAACCATTTTTTAGCGTATAGTTCTGTGGCATTAAGTATATTCACATTATTGTACAACCATCACCACCATCCATCTTCAAAACATTCTTTATTCTTATTCTCCAAATAAAATTCAGTTGCATATTAAACACTAACTCCACATTTTCCCTCACCCCCACCTTCTGGTAACCACCATTCTGCTTTCTGTCTCTATGAATTTGACTACACTGAGTAACTCATGTCAGTTACTATCATGTCATATTTGTCTCATGACTGGCTTATTTCACTTAGCATGATGTCTTCAAGTTCCATTCAGGCTTTAGCAAGTGACACAACTTTCTTTCTTTTTAAGACTGGATAATATTCCATTGGATGTATAGACCACATTTTCTTTATTTATCTGGCAGTAGACATTTGAGTCACTGCTACCCTTTGACAAGGAACATGAGTACATAAAGATCTGTTGCACAAAAACCCCACATGTGGGCCACGCTATGGTTAGAATGGTCAGAAGGAATCTATTCCCCAGTTTCCTCAGTTGCATGGTGGACACAGAGTTTCTCACTCTCTCTTTCCATGATTTAGGTCACAGCTTTCATTTCTTGTGGTGATATGTGTGCCTTTTAAATACAAAGTGAATTATACAATGTTTTAAAAGTACATTAAAATAAAAAGAGCACAGTGTTAGTAAAATATTAGAAAGTAGATTATAGAGGAAAAAAGGAGGATTGAAACAAAAGTCAGTAATCAGTATAAGAGAATTTCAAAGGGAGGCAAGAAAGAATAATATTCAGATAGAATTAAAAAGCAGTTAGAGCAACATAGAGATAATGTCCATTTGTAGTCATCTATCTGCCTATGAGCTGGTATTTACAGTCTATTATTATTCCAGTTTTCTGCAGCTTGAACATTTTGTAATGCTATGAAATAAACTGAAACATGACTTTGACTTGGGCATATTGTCCTTGAGAGCAAGCTGAGTGGTACTGAGCACAACTGTAACTTAACATGTGACAGCAGAGTAAGTCTACTAAACAGAGAAGAAAAATATGCATAAACTTATTTTTGAGGCTTACTTACATCATCCACTTAAATTATCACATAAAACTGGCAATGCAGAAAAAGCGAAAAAAAATTAAAACAATAACATTTACAATAGTATCAAAATGTGTAGTGCTTAGAGATAAATCTGAAAGAGAGGAAAAACATCCATAGAGTAAAAACTACAAAATATTGCTGAGAAATGAAAATGACTTACGTACATGGAGTTCACAGGTCATAAAACTCAATATTAAGATATATCCTCTTCCCAAATCAATTTACAACAATCCTAATCAAAATCCTAGCTGCTTTTTGGTAGGGTTTCTATTTTTTTAAGAAATTGACAAGGTGATTCAAAAATTCACATGAGTATCCAAAGGATCTAGAATATGAAATCACTTCGAAAGAGATCATATTTAAAGAACTAACACTACCTGGTTTCAAGACTTATTATGGAGTTCCAGCCATCAAGATAGTGCAGTACTAGTGTAAAGACAGGAAACCAAGGAAAGAAGCAGAGTGGAGAAACCAGAAATAAATACAAGGACACTGATTTTCAGCAAAGGGTCTAAGGCAATTCATGGCACAAGGATATTTTGAACAAATGATGCTGAAACAATTAGATATCCATATGCAAATGAATGTGAGAGGATTGAAAAGGGGAACTAAGAAGACTTTGGTGTGATGGATATGCTCATCATCTCATTCACGGAGTGATTATTTAATGGGTTTATGCATATATTTCAATTTTTATCCTGTACACTTTATATATTGCAGTGTGTTAGTGTTATATGTTAATTATATATAAATAAAGCTATAAAATGTCCTCAAGATATACACTTAATATACATTTTAGTGCATATAAATGAAAAAGTACATAAAACACAATAAAGATATAATTTATAAAGTAAAAAATGTATAAATATAAGTGAGAGATGTTACTAGGATGTTTTTTCAGTGCGAGCTGGACTTATCTTACTATTGAGGGGCATTTGTATGTGTAGAAACAGTGAAAAAGATGAAGATTTTTGTCTGGTAGGGAAGAAATTATTTCTATCCAATAGAATAGATAACTTCCAAAGATGACAGCTTCTGGTCCTGTTGAACACTAACCACATTTGTAACTAACCCCAAAATCTTGTATTAACATTGGCTATAAACAGCTTCTTAAATGTTCACTGGGATGTTTTTTAACATGTTCCTGGAACACTCATCACTTAGTGAGTTGAATATTTTTGATATGTGCTTATTTTCATTAAAGTCATAATTTAACCTTTTAGGAAATAATACTTTAACCAATAGAATAACTACATAATACCTGAAATTTGGTCATTTTTAACGTTTCAACTGTAGCGTGAATCCTCACATACATTTAAATTCAGATTTTATGAAGGATACTTAGTATACAATGAATTACATTAATAATAAAGAAAACAATACTCTGGAAAAGTGTTAAAAACTGGACTGGATTTAGGACCTCATGCTGTGTTCCTTTTGTGTAAAATATCTAAGCTTTCTTTGAACGTTATTTGAATCTGTAGCATACCAGATAGAATTTTATACTTTAGAAACAAGTACATCATTAAAACGCACTGTAACAAAAAATATATATGGATTTATTTTTTGTCTCAATTTTGATCAGTATGAGGAACGATAATATTTTTATATTATTCTGTTTTACTCTCAAATCGCAATGCAATAACATTTACTTTACACTTTTGGAAAACCTATTTCAAATGGCCAGCTTCCAGCAGGCTTTTTGTTACGAGTTCAACTGTAACATCTTGCCAAAAGCCACAGTCCTAACAGTTTATAAAGCATATTTTCTTTTCTTTAGGCAGATTAATTAAAGTGCAAGTAAACTCCATTTTCTCATGTTTTAAAGAAGGACCTTTAGCTTTATACATTTACTGCTAAAAGGCAGGTGTTAAATTGAATTAAACTATTCTCACATAACACACGATGAAAAAAAACTGTTTACTCCTTTATCCTAGCACTTAGAATTTTTATTCAAGGAGTTTATTTATTCAGGCTAGTGTAGTCTAGTGGTTAAGAGTATAAACTACGAAATAAAACTGCATCTGTCAAATATACAACTATAACTACAAAAAAGTCTACAGTTCCCTCAATCTCTAATTTGTATAGTTTATAATAATGGTATCTACCAGATAAATGATGAAAATTAAAATGAATTGATGTAATATGTCTGGTTAGATAACTTGAAAACTATCACAATAAGTGTAAGCAAAATACTGGATTATATATACTACATTATATGTTTATGTATGTGTATGCTATTTATATTTATAGATATATAAATATATGTAGCACATGCACATATGTATGCATGTAGAATACTTTTTGTGTATGTATTGTAACTCATGATGAAGGTGGTATCAAATTAAAGTGCCTATAGGACCCCCAGTACAAAGTTACAGAAACCCCTGGGGGTAAGTAAGCCTTCTAAGAAATTTTGAGATCTTGGGCTTTTGCTTACCTGGTTGTTTACAGAACTGAGAACAGGATATTTATAAGATTTTCTCCAAATAAAGGGTTGAATACACACAAAGCTCACACCTTCAATGGAATACCTTTTCACAGGCAAGGGAAAGGAGAAATTGACCTAAATCATGGAAAGAAAGAGCAAGAAACTATGTCTCCACCATGGAACTGAGGAAACTGGGGGAGAAATTACTCCTGGCCATTCTGGCCATAGGATGGCTCACATGCGGGATTTTTGTGCAACTTCATGCTACATGATCTGGAAAAACTCAAGCAATAAAATATACAGTTTAAGGTGTCTGAGTTTGGTAGTGCTTCCAGAAGAATATTAGAAACCAATCTTAAGTTCTCTGTGAAGTTCAACTTCCACCCAGAACTAAAAGAATTTCTATGAATAAAGTTTTAAAGACAGTAACAGTTCACAGGTAAAACAACACCACCAGCAATTCAAGATTCACAGAACTGAGGGGAGGGTATAGCTCAAATGGTAGAGTGCGTGCTTGGCATGCACAAGGTCCTGGGTTCAATCACCAATATTCACCAGTATCTCCATTAAAAAATAATAATAAAGAAATAAATAGACCTAATGATCTCCCCCCAAAAATTAAAAAATAAAATTAAAAAGAGAATCATAGGACAAACATTAACAAGAGATATCAGGAAGAGATTTAAAAAAGACTTCAAAAGGACAGATTTCCCAGACACTAAATAAGAAAAAAAAGTGTTTATATGTTCAAGAAATAAAAGAGAAACTTAAAAATATAAGCAGATTCAAGAGTCCATAAAGGATGACCAAGAAGGTTTGAAAGTAAGAACTGATTAGAGATTCTTGGAATGAAAAATATAATTATTGTAATTAAAAGTACAATGTAGAATTCTACTTCCAAGTAGGATACAGTATATTGTAGCATTCCAACTGGAACAACTGAAAAAGTGAGCTAAATTTACAAAAATCATATAGTCCTTGGGGAGCTATGACAGCAAGAAATAAATTATTTTTAAATATCAGAGAAGAAAATCTCTTCTAAAATGATCTACAATTTCCATGTATTCCCCACCCCAGCCCCCCTTAGACATTTGCTAATTTCAGGCATCATCTGGATTTCATCTTGATTTAGGAAGAACCCTGGTGGGGTTAAGAGAAACTAGCAAATCTTCTGTTGCTTTCAAGGGACCAGAATATAAATTGTAAAAATATGGCAATTAAGGAATAACTGACTTCCTCACTGGCCACTGGCTGAGTGAGAACCTTCATGGGAGTCGGGAAAGCTGGTTCAAATGTATAGAAAAGGCAGAATGAATCCTGAAGCTTAGATAAGCCAACAGCCACCCAGGGGAGGAGACCTGCTTCAAGCACATAGGTGGTTTTTCACTCCAGAAATCTGTCAGATTTTCAAACTGAGTGGTCAGGAGTCTGGAGAGTTGGACTGAACAATTGAATGGCAAAATGGTATTTCTCACATTTTTAGGGCTGAGGAGAGAGAAATCTGTAAATTTTTAATTAGGACCTAGGAAAATCACACACTAAAAAAGGGGTGAAGCATAAGTTCATTAGTTTTCCCAAAAGTGCCAACAAAGAGCACATCTCAATACTTGACTGTTTTGAGACTCCTCACTCTCTCCAAGCCCCCTTGCTGGTTGATCAGGGATCGTCTATACACAGAGTCCAACATACAGCCTAGCATGTCTCGACATAAAGAGGCAAGAACCTATTGCTGATAAGTCAGGTAAAATGCAAATAGCCGAAGCAGACCCACAGGTGACTCAGGTTATATGTAGCAGACAAGGATTTTAAAATAATTATAATCAATATGTTCATCAAAATATGTAAAAATGGACAAAAAATGAATACACTGATCAGTTCAAAAGAGAATTTAATTATACAAAAATAATCAAATAGATAATCTTGAAAAGAAGAGGTAAAGAGCAGTGTCTGACAAGGATGAATTAACTAGTATTAAACTTGACCTCCTTCTCTAAACAACTAGAGAATTGGCGGAAACATGTATTTTCAAACACTGGGCAGACGGAAAGCCAAAGATCCCCTAACTTATGCCTGGAGACGGTTTTCAGACTTCAGCTCAAGGAGGGAGAAACCGAGCAGAACAAGGCAATTTCACTGAGTTGAGGAAACAGAGTTTGCAGGTTGGAAAGCCTGAGCTAGCTGGATTTTCAGGAAAGAACACTGAAAGAAGAGAGGGGCATACAGAAAAGAAAAATGTTCAGACGTATACATAGGTTCCCCTTGAGAAGCCTACTGAATACAAAGGCATAATGCCTCGGGAGAAACATCACGTAGCTCCTCAAAGGGTGCCTGGGGACCAGTAAACTGAACAATTTGGGAATTGTTTTCAGAGCTGAAAAACTTTTGAGTACTAATTAACACTTAAAATATGCTGGAACTAAGAACTACAAAATCCAAGAACATTTATTACGTAGGACAATTGTGCACATGCTTAATGAGCTGTAGATAATAAAATGGGTAAGGAAGTTTTAAAAAGGTACTTTAAAACAAAGTCCAGTTAAGCTCCCCATTAGAATATGTGGGCCCTATAAACAGGGACTTTGTCTTATTTTCTTGCTGAATCATCAAAAACTTCAATATTGCTTTGTACAAAGTAATCACTTAGAAATTATTTGTTAACGAAGCACAAATAATTGTGCTGTGTTATTTGATTCAGTATATGTATTCAGTGATGTTCGGTAACATGATGGATTTTCCTGGTCTCCATTATCAAATTCCTTAAGAGATTTTCAACTTTATTTTCAGAAAAATTAAGTGATTTACTCAGGTCACACAGATAGTAATTAAAAACCAAGTTTCAAATTCATGCCTCCTGAAATTTTACCCAGAAATGTTTCACCACATTACACTTTCATACAAGATTACAATCTATGTACATTTATCAATCAGCCCAACGCAAACAACTGGTTCACCTAGCAAACACACCCAGACCAAAATGGTATTTTTCAGCCTGTCAGTATATTAATTAAGGAACCCATGAAAACCTGTTCAAAATTAGGCATATGATTGCACGTGATGATGATTGGCTAACACTCTTGCATTTTCCATATATCCTATAGAAATAAACATTAATTTTCTTTTCAACTTGCCTGTATAAATGTGTGTTCCACTATTGAGTTAGCAAAACGTGCTTATGTTTTACTTGATAGGCAGTTACGCATTTTTATGTAGTAAATTATTGTTGACAGTTTCCTCTAATTAGGACATCAGCTGAATTTGTCCATTTGTTATTCATTAAGAAAGCACATGTGATAAACTTAATTTTAAAAATTAAAAAATATGTTCATTTTTTTCAGCAAATTATTACTGATTATTATTATTATTAATTCTATAGTCTGGTATACCTTGATAAATGGAATTGTCATTTTTCATAGCAAAATTAATACAAATATTTAAAAATTTATATACCACTTATCAGAAAAAAAAAAGCCAAATTACATTTTGATTAGCTGCATTTAAACGAATCATATAATCAAAGTTGAGAACCACCATACATATTGCTGCCAAATGACTTTAAGAAAGACACACACATAAGTAAACTAGGGAAAATGGCTCAATGCAGTTGACTTACCAGCTGTCTCTGATCATTGCGGATGGCTCTGTGTCCAAAGAGGCACTGTGTTCTCTTTCCACAATGATACCTTCTCCAGATAACTGCCCTAATGTATCTCAAGAAATTCTTTTCTCTCTACTCTTTTTTTTCCCTATTTCTAAAAATATTGTACATATTTAAGATTTCTGTATTGCTCACATGGTTTACTGCAATGAACAGCAACATTATTTGTTTTGCCTTTAATGTTTGATTTAATAATTTACTATCTGTACAACTACTCGAGTTAACTTCTTAATGTTTATACTGTTGTTCCACTGTACAAATATTTCAACAGTCTTCCATTTCCTGTAGATGGGAAGTCCAGACTTCTGGGTCACGCAAATCAGATGTATCAAATGTCACTTATTGCCTCCTATCTCTGCTCTGTCTATTCTCCGTTACATTTACTCTACCCTTCCACTACAGTTTTCCTGGATTTCTTAGAATAGATTATTTAATACTGCAAGATGTAATTTTAGCTAAGCATGAAAACTAGTGACCTGAGGTGCTTGTCTGTATTTCTCTCTACTACCCTAAGAGTTATTCAGGGTTAATGAGATATGTTGTTTATTTATGCCCAGAAATGCATTTAATGAGCAGTCTACAGGAAGCACTCAGTGAAAGGCTTTTTTCGATTAAGTAATGTGTGAATATATATGCAATAAGTTGAGTATATTTGCATAACAGACGTGATCTAAACTTATTTTCATATAATTTTTAAAATAAAAAAGCATACAGAGCAAAGTTTAAGCTGAATAAAATCACCAAAGTAAATCGTCTTATTTTAATCACTGTTTTAATAAATTACTTTATAAGACATTGAACTGAAACAATATTAATTTTTCAAATCATCTTACCAATTTACAAGGTCACTAAGTATAGAAAGGTCTTGCAAATCATATTCTTAGGCAATACTGATTTTTCAAAATTTTCACCAAAACAGTGCAGTATTAAATTCTTCACTCTACTGGCATCCTCAACATAGAACACTTTCCTCAGAGCATCATATATTCAGAACCAGTAAACATGCCACCAATTACGCACATAATATGGATGCAAAAAAGCTCATTTTCTTGCATCTTAACAAGCGATTTAGCAAAGGATTGATTATTCCAAGCAATTTCAAGGCTATAGCCAGCCCTAATATCCTTAAAATGAAGTAACTGGAAATTCAGCAACATTTAATTTGGTGATAAGACGATTTAACTTTGAATTCCCTGACTTCCGTGTCTTTAAAATTTCAAGTTTCAATAATGAATTAACAGCATTTGTTTTCTAATAGAGGATAATATTTTTTTAAAAAAGGGAAAAGAAATATCGATACCAATTCAACAGGAGAGAATTTCGATCATGAGTTTCTCGATTCGCACAAGTCCTCCAAAATGGAAATTCCCTGTCTTCCTACTTACAAAAGTATTACAAATGCTTAATTTAAATAACATACGTTTACACAGTTGCCCTTTAGAAATGTTCCACCTAATGTCAAATCTTGTCCAGGATTATATAAATGTATACATTTTAAATATAGATACTTCTGGGATCCTCCTCTATAACTCTGCCCTATAGATTTTTAATATTTAATACATATTTTATTTTAGAAAAGTTTTACATTTGCAGGAAATTTGCAGGGCTGGTTCAACCAGTTCTCTTACCCAGACCCAGTCTGAGAACACACTGAGGAGGGGGATGGCAGCCTCACCAAGCCTGGTGCTGGTTCTGCTCTTCAGAGTAGGGCTGTGGGTAGGAGAGGGAGTCGGAAGGCTGGGCTTGGTAATAGCAACAGGGGTGACAGATCCCCAAAGTAACAGAGGCTTAACTGCCAGGAGCCGTGGTCCCACATTTATCATCACAAACACAAGGTCACAGGGGCTGCCAAGGGGCTGCCCCTGCCGAGAGTTCTGGAGACGGTTGAGAGAACATGGTATTCTGTGTCCAGGGCAAAACACATGAAGCAAATGAAGATGATGCTTAACATCTGCAAGGAGAAAGAAGCACAAATCTAGGAGCAAATACTTTAGAGCAGTGGCCCTAATAATAAGTCCCAATCCTGTTTTCACTCCCTTAGCTTGGGCCAATATGCAGATTTGGAGTTCATTGACTATGAAGTTAGCCAGCTACCAAGTGGAACAGCATCACCGCACTGCAGCAAGTGTATCTTATAAATACTACGCTGGCCCTGCCCCAAAGAAAGCTACAGTCATTTATTTGGCTGAATTTATTGTGGGGACAGGGAAACACCAGGACGTTATGAGGCTGTTGCACAAGGGGTCTGAGTTGTTATTGACAAGCAGAGACCTGAAGCATCTGCCTCTTAGAGGAGGAATATCTAGGGGCCAAGTAATAAATGGAGCCCCAGATAAAGTCCACTGGTTCGATGACCTACCCACTTGGAAGTTCCCTGGGCCCCAAATATATAATCCTCACGTTGGGTCCTTGGCATGTTGTCTAAGAGCTGTCCTAGTGAGGAAGGCCAAGCAGACGCCTTTGAATCTATTCCTCTCACCAGCCAAGATAGTAAATAAAAACAACATTGCATCCCAGAGTGGAAGGAAATGAAGATGGTGGGCATTAGGTACCACCTTTAAAGATCTGAATGGTGTGAAGATGGTTGTCCTTATCATATTTGCATTTACTGAATGAGTCTGGCTTCTGTAGAAACCAGAAGGATCCAGGAGGATGGCTTCTCAACCAACTGGCCATCCAAATCACAGCTACAATACTTGGCACAGTACTGTTGCTCACACAGATTAATAGCACCTCTGGTATATGATATGTGCCATCAATATGATAAATGTACTGCTTTCTAATTAGGAGAGAGAATCAGACACAGTTTCCATTGTGTTGAATGGACAAAGATATTGACCCACAGTTTTGAAACGAGGGTTATGCTAAATCTCTTACCCTCTGTCATGCATAATATACTCACAAATGATCTAAACCACTTACATATCCTGAGAAACATTAGAACATAACATTAAAGTAACATACCAATAACATCACGGTTATTGGCTGGGATTAAGCAAGAGGCGCCTTAGTGCGCTGGATGCCGTGATGCCAGATGAGGGTATGAACCCTACAAAGTTTCAGGGACTTGCCACATCAGCAAAAATCTTTAGGGGGCAGGTGGTTAGAGGCATAACAGAACAACCCCTCCAAAGTGGAAAAATAAACAACTGCATCCCTAAGTTTCTAAATGTTGAATGACACTTGATACATATTTTTTCACTAAAGACTTAGAAAAAAAAATCCTTGTCCTTACAGTTATACCAAAGGCAGAATAAATCTAAATCTGATCTAAAAATGAATATATATGGAATCCACTAGTTCATTTACTTGCTCAATGAGATGTCCTGATTTGGATTCCCAAATAAATAGATACTATAATTAACTCATATAAAATGAACTTGATTTGATTACGGACATTATTTTTCTGATTTTAAGTTTTATTCCAAAATTAAATTGACCTACTCTGATATTTGTTGGCCTGATTGTCATAGAAACTCATTTTGCAATTTATTTGAATCGCATTGTGTTTGGATATCATCATTTACTGCTTTTCAAATTAATTTAACCAATGGAACTGGTTTTCCAAGGGAAAACATGTTCTGATCATTACAGAAAATTGATGAAAGCAGGTTTGCTCTTATTAAAGTAAGGGTAGAAATTAGTTTTCCCCTGGGGACTTGGGCATCCCTGGGCAATCCTAAAGCTCCTCAGGCACTGGTCAGGTTCAGTGACCCCATTTTTGTTTAAATGAAGAAACCTTCTTCATGAGAGCAACATAATGGATACTGGCAGGACTAGGCATGGAGGCTGGATTCTTGCCTTTTAATTCTAGTATTTACATTCTATCAGACTTGACAGGTACTAAAGACTTCAAGGTGATGAAAGTTTGAGGGGAAAAAAGTCAGTATTTCCAATAAATATTTCAAAATAATTCACTTAAATTGTATTTATGGCTATAAGTGTCATCCCACACCTGTGATTCTGGTCCCTATAAATACTTTCTAATATAGCAGTCAACCCCATAAAAGTTGTTTCCATTAGTATTTATTTTACTGTGCTGCACTTAACCCTCTACTTTTCCATCATCATCTGTAGTATAAACTTAAACAACATGAAAACTATTACTTCATGTTTTACCTAGCATAGAAATTGGGACTTACTTAGAGCACAAATAAGTATTTGTTTAATCCATTAATTAATTGTATAATTTGTCATTTCTTTTTATCTGGTATAAATTGAAGGGATATTGACACGGAAAGCAATAATTATTTTTTAGTTTTTTGTTTAATTCAATATTTGAAAAATTTGAAAGAATTTTTATTTTATAGAGTCTCAATTTCATAGGGCAGTTAATCTGTCCCTCTATTCCAGCCATATCATGAGCCAAACTCTATTTTCAAACATAGTTTACGAGTACAAAGCCTTCCGTGTAAAATGCATTTTCTGAATAAATCTGAGCAGTGATGAGGCATAATTATTTTGTATTCACAATGGCTATTGGAAGCTGAACACAAAAGCAGTACATAAAAATATAGTGAATAAGCAGGTTCGCTTAAATTTGTTGGCCTAAAGAAAAGATGTAATCTCATTACTGGTTATATACTAAGATGTGGGCATGTGTTTTGTATTTGAGTATGTGTAAATATTAGTTAATACGTATGAGTAAGACTAGATTAAAATAATGTTCAGGAGAATATTGAAACAGAAGTAAGAGGGATAAGTAAACTTCCATGTTGGTCAGCATTGATTATCACAGAAAGATGTGGCCAATATTGTCCTAATCATGTCCGGAATCAGAGTACACTCTTCTACAAGGTAGTTCTGTCTCTTGTTCTCCCACAACTTTCTTTGTTCACGATCAGTGAATGTGTGAATTACCTTTGTAATTATATAAGTACGTTCAAAACTGAGTTCTTTAGTTAGTAGTTCTTGCCAATAAGTCAATTCTGTTTTTACTTACAGCTTTGTTTTTGGTTCTTTTTGGAAAAAAACCCTTTCACTGAAAATTCAAATGCATGAATAATTATAGCATGGATAAAAAATAGTTTTGTATACAATCATGAACTAACCTGTTTCTTGCATTTAGAACAATGGAGTCCCATGGTCTTAAAATGAATATTAGTTTGAGCTAAATAGCACTGTTTCTTTTTTCAAAATACCAGCATTCTTCCAATAAATTTCAATATGCATAGTGAAGCTAACCGTAATAAAGAACCACAGCCTGAAGGATTTAAAGAAGATTATTTTCAAACAATTCTAGGCTAGAAATCTGAGATCAAAGTGTAAGCAGGGTTGCTTTCTTGAATCTTCTGTCTTTGGTTTATCAGTGGCTGTCTTCTTTGTGTCTCCCCATGGTCTTTCCCCACTGAGCATGTCTGTGTCCTAATATATTTTTTAAGTTGAAGTATAGTTGATTTACAGTATTGTGCTAGTTTCTAGTGTACAGCATAGTAATTAATTTATACATTAATGTATATATTCCTTTCATATTCTTTTTCATTAAAGCTCACTACAAGGTGTTGTATATCGTTCCCTGTACTATAAAGTAGGACCTTGTTGTTTATCTATTTTATATATAGTAGTTGTGGTATACACACACACAATGGAATACTACTCAGTCATAAAAAAGAATAAAATGATGCCATTTGCAGCAACATAGATGGGCCTGAGGATGGTCACACTAAGTGAAGTCAAAAAGAGGAAGAAAAATACCATATAATATTACTTATATGTGAAATCTAAAAAAAAAAAAAAAGACACAAATGAACTTACAAAACAGAAACAGACTATCATAGACATAGAAAACAAATATAGTTACCCTGAGGAGAAAATGGGTGGGGAGGGATAAATCAGGAGTCCAAGATTTGTACATACCAATTTCTTCTTATAAGGACTCCACTCATATTGAATAAGGGTCTACTCTAAGAACTTCATTTTACCTTTTTAAAGACCTATCTCCAAACACAGTCACATTCTAAGGTAGTGAATGTTAGGACTTGAACATCTGAATTTCCAAGTTGGTTGGGGGCTGGGGAGGAGGGACAATTTCAGTTTATAACAAGAGATCAAATATCTTCAACACCCTGTCAAAGTCACAAGATGGCATAGCCACATTGAGCCAAAAATCTTTGCAACAGTGCCTCTTGGTGATCACTAAAATATAGGTAGAGGCATTCAAATGAAGAGAGAAATAAGCTATCATTTATTTCCAAGCACATGCACTGGGGATATTTCTTCCTATTAATTAGTAACAGTTTCTGCCTTAGCGTATGCAGTTTCTATTTTTCCACACAGGGAAAAAAAATGCTAAAACAAAAGAATTTTTCTATGAATTCCAAAGTAGGCCAGTGCTCCAGAAGACTTGCTCTATTGAATTCTGGCTCTGATGTAGTAATTCAGGTAATTATGCAAATCTCAGTTTGTTGTTCTGCTAAAGCACTTTTTAAAAAATTTTACTATGACAAGTCCATTTGTTTGTTGGTTTTTTTTTTTTTACTAAATTTTAAAACTTCATATCTAGATTGTAAACTGTAGCAGGATTTGTACACATTATAATCACATATGTATTTTTGTTTTGGTTTGTTTTTTTTCCAAATCTGTTGTCATATTGGGTGTTTTTCATTTTTGTTTTTGTTTTTACCCAGTTGTCTAATTTACCATCACCTGAGAACCACTGAGTATTTCAGGGATTTATATTTGAGTATTTTCAAGAACTGCAAAGAGTGTGAGTTTTTACTTTACTTGTAAGATAACATGTTCACTTATTTCATTAATTGCTGACAAGAGACATGAGATTCCCGGGTGAGAGATAAAGAAAATTACTGCTCACTACACAGCAAGCAGCATTCACCTTGTGTTCACGTGGCTCTCCATGTGTCCTTAGTCCCATAGCAGACTCAAGTGGACATATGTGGGAACTGTGCACACAGTGGATTTGTGTCACAACTGAAGAACCTAGTGCAGCTTATGGACTTTGATAACAGGCTTTGATAAATCTGCCTGATCTTTCCCCTGGAGGGGAATACAAGAGAAAACTCAGATCTGCCCTTTGGTCTGGAAAATAACACTATTTCTATCACTCAGGTTTTCACTATTCAATCGTTTCAAAAAATATATAATTTTTTAATATTTTTTTAATTTTTATTTTTTATTGAAGTGCAGTCAGTTACAATGTGTCAATTTCTGATGTACAGCACAATGTCCCAGTCATGCATGTACATACATATATTCATTTTCATATTCTTTTTCATTAAAGTTTATTACAAGATACTGAACATAGTTCCCTGTGCTATACAAAAGTAACTTTTTTAAATCTATTTGTATATATAGTGTTTAATATTTGTAAATCTCATACTCTCAAATTTATCCCTTTGCACCCTCTTTTCCCGGTATCCATAAGATTATTCACTATGTCTGCGAGTCTGTTTCTGTTTTGTAGATGAGTTCATAGTGCCCTTTTTTTTTAGATTCCACATATGAGTGATATCATATAGTATTCATCTTTCTCTTTCTGTCTTACTTCACTTAGAATGATGATGTCTAGCTCCACCCATGTTGCTGCAAATGACATTATTTTGTTCTTTTTTATAGCAGAGTAGTTCTTGAAAAGATAGTGTGGAAGGAAAGTGGTCAGTGCCTCTGCTTGCAAGATGTACATCAATGCAAGGAAACCATAGAGAACTGCGGCCCGATGTGGAGAAGCTTAAATTAATAAAAGCTATCTTGTAACTGCTCATCAACAGTCATACATTGGTATTTGTCCATTCTGAGTAAATTTGGTTCATAAATTAAATAACTTGTCCTTCATTTAATGCTTCATTTAGTCCAGTTCAGAATGATTTGAAAACAAGGTCATTTCTGAAGTATTCAACCAAAGAAGTAATATGTTACAACTCCAGTAATTGTTATAAAAAGGATATTTTATTCATGTACACTCCTATATACAAAGCAAGCAGGAGTTTCTCCATATTTCATTAATTGTGTGTGCAGTTGATGCATCATGTAATTCAACTCTTCATCTGAAAGGCAGCATTTGGAAAAGGTCATATGTGAACCATTTCTGCCCAAATGGAGTTTTTACATTTAGTTAGAATACGCTATCAAATCTCTATTTATTGATGATGTGCATCCTTATTTTGTCTATTTAGCAATTGGCTGTCATTTGTAACTAACCAAATATTGGGAAAGAAAACTACTGTTTTCCCTCTTTCTGTATACACATACTCTACTTTCATGTTGATTTCATAATGGGGTGTCTGTATGCCATGCAGTTAGATGCTTTCAACAGACTGGGTTTTTACTTAAAGCTTGTGAGGTCATCAATGTAATTGCTGTAATTTCGTTGACCAAAGAATCCAACTAATTGAACAATGATGAATGATGCAATATCCCATTATTGGATGAAATTACTTGAGGCTGGAAAAGTATAGTTTTGGTTTCTGGTTTTCATTTGTTTGTTTGTTTTGGGAGGCCTTATAAAACTCTTTTATACCGATGGGAGAAAATTTGTTAGTATTCACTGCTGTTCTGTAGTAACGTGTGATTTTTTTCAAGTTCTGAAAAAAAAATCTAGCTGGTTGTAATTAATAGGTCTCAATTCTTTATCTGCCTCCAACTCAACCAGAAGGTAATATTATATGTTGACTGAGCCATATGTCAATGTGCTGCATGGGCAACTCTGTTTTTTTTTGTTTGTTTGTTTGTTTGTTTTTAATATAAAAGTAGCTGATTCTGCATGAAACTTTGTTCTGTAGGTAACTCTTTCAACAGTACTTCCAAATATTTCCTCCCATCCTTCTTACTTTATACAGCAATTTACAGATTGTGGAAGTTTTTTTATTATTACAAACCTATCCTCCTAAATATATTACACATTTGTATTATAGGTCACTTGGCTTTCATAAATTTAAATCCCATAGAGAAGAAAATAAGTAGTTTTAAATTTCCCAATTTCTCTGAAAGTTCAGTTTATATTTTAAATTATTGTGACTCAACCCAATGCTATAACTTTGAGCTCAAATCTGCTGGGTTACCCAGAAGCAGAAATGTTACAATCTTTATGTGTTTTATCACATAGATTTTTATCACTTTAATATGATAATGGGCCATTCTCCACTCAACTGCTGCCAAAGCGTGACATTTTTACAGTCCCCATTACCTCTGCAGTACACTTAAATTTGATTTATAGGTACTGTTTTATGGCATGTTTGTCCTTAGGAGGCACTGAGCAATGAGATAAAGAATATTAATGTGATTGGCTTTCAGAATTAGTAAATATCTTGGTTGTCGTAGTCTGGAGATGCAACACTGACAGCAACAGCCAAAATATCAAGTTGCAAAGCGAGAGAAAACCATCATTTTGCTTATTCAGAAATGTAAAAAATAGAGGCTAACACAGAATCAGCTGGGGAAAAATGAATGAATTATAAGCAACATTTTTAAGGGAAAAAGGAAGAATGTAAAGTGTAATTATATAAATGACAGAATTCATGTATTTATAATAAATATGATATATATGTGTATGGGAAAAATCAAGAAATGAAAACCATATATGATTTGAAACTATGTAGGGTTTAGAATAATTTGGAGTGACAGCTGCCAGAGAAATGGAAGATGAGATGAGTCCACCGAGGGGGAAAAAGCCACTTTTTTAAGTCAGTGTTTTAGCCCTCGCACCCTCCTTCTTTCATGTTCCCCTGCTTTGTATTCATTTCCATGTCTGGTTGCTTATTGGGTTTTATCTTTACATTGCATATTGGCAGACTTAAAGGTGAGCTGTGTATTACTGTCTGACACTTGAATGAAATGCTTGTGGTTTAGACTTTCATTTTTTCCACATGGATTCTGTACGTAAGCTGCATGTTTCCTGTAGTGAATTGTTAAAGGTTATTTTTCATTCATTCAACTTGACTGATAATCATTGGTTTCATCTTCCTAGTGAGTATGTTTAGGCATCTAATAGATACTTCTTATTTGTACTATGTCCATTTATTCAATTGTCCACTGTCCTTTAAAGGTGAATAACAATCCAATTATATTTATCAATTCACTGTAACAAGTAAATAGTGTTAAACACAATATTTTATAGAACTCAGTTCCTTCTATTCACAATTGTCAGTTCTTCCCAGAATTTATTTATTTTTATGTATTTCTTATTGAGCTGTATTTAGTTTACAATGGTATCTTAATTTCTGGTGTACAGCATAATGATTCATTTGTACATATATATGTGTATATATATATATATATTCCTTTTCATATTCTTTTTCATTATAAGCTACTACAAAGTATTGAATATAATTCCCTGTGCTATACAATAGGACTTTGTCATTTATCTATTTTGTATGTAGTAGTTAGTATCTGCAAATCCCAAACTCCCAATTTAACCCACACCCCCACTTCCCCGCTGATAACCATAAATTTGTTTTCTGTGTATGTGAGTCTGTCTCTGTTTTATAAGTAAGTTCATTTGTGTCTTTTTTTAAGATTCCACATATAAGTAATACCACGTGGTATTTTTTTCTTTCTCTTTCTGGCTTACTTCACTTAGTATGACAACCTCCAAGTCCATCTACGTTGCTGCAAATGGCATCATTTTAGTCTTTTTTTGGTGGCTGAGTAGTATCCTTTATGTGTATGTGTGTGTATATATATATACATACACCACAACTCCTTTATCCAACAGTTACTGGTGAACAATATTTAGAACTCCTGGGAGAATTGAGTCTTTGCATTCGGAGTGTTCATCTTGTTACATTCACCAAGGGTGAGTGACAAAGAAAAGTGAAAGCAAACATGGGTTACAGTAAACTCATGAGCAGTTGATCATTGTTTTCCATTTTAGCAGTGATTTCGACAACAGTTTTTATTTTGCTCTTAATCTATAATGAGAAGACATCACATATATCTGAATATCTTTTTGCTAATTTAAAGTATAATTTATAGAGAAGAGCCCCATCCCTTGAAAAATACAGCATCTATTTAACAAGATGATAGATATAGATATATGTAAATATATACATATATTACTATATATAAATATATGTACACAGTACCACAGGTCTGTGGCAACATGCTAATATTTCTATATATATAGATACAGACAGACAGATCTGTATCTTTATCTGTAGCTATCTGTATCTATATATAAAAAGAGAGAGTCAAACAGATAGAAAAAGAGAGACAGACATCAATATATAGAGATAGGTAGATTTTGATCCATATGGATATAGTTATGTTTTAATTTTAATTATATTTTATCTCTGTGATGGCATAATTAGTTTTCCCAAATAAGACTAACACCATAAATATAAAAACATGTCTAATTTGCTTACTACTACATTTAAGTGCTTAGCATGTTGCCTTGAATTTATGGACTGTCAATGAACGCCTGATACCTGAGTAAGTGAATGAATGAATGCACATATGTATGATCATTAGTATATGAAATAGCTTTAGAAAAAACAAATCAAAGACAGAGACAGAGAACATGGTTTACTACATCTTTCGGTGCATCTAAATGGAAAGTCTCATTTAAAAAAATCTGTTTAAGAAATTAGAAATCCATCTATGTAAAGTTTTGTTTCTGGTAAACAGTGTGCATGGGTGTGAATAACTCTATGCAGGTGTGTGTGTGTGTGTATTTGTGTGTGTATGTGTGTGTACCCATTGTGTAGCCCTGAAGAATAAATGTCTATTTAAACACAAGATATACATTATAGGTACACAATGTATGTGTGTGTGTGTGTGAGTATTCATTTAACTTTTTGGCTTCATTTCTGCACAACAAAACCAACCATGTCTTGCTCAAAGCAAATTTGAAATTCAAATAGAAAATTTCCACCAGCTTATCTTCTCTATCTGTGTGACCTCCCCTCCTCTGGCCCCAATTCAGGCTCCTTTTCTACCTTTACATCTAGATGCTTACATTTTCTATTTTTCTGTTTATATATGAGGTTATTGTCAGTGGCTTCATGTCATTTTTTGAAATTGCATCTGGCATACATAAAAAGGGTTAAATATTCAAGCACAACAAATAAAAACTCTCTTGTTGCAGTTACATTTTACCTGCAGTATTATTGGAAATTACCAAGTGAAATATTATGAAATATACACTGTTAGATTGCTAGACCCTTCCTTCTATTCTGAATCTGTTTAACTCCTATTGCCAATAATTCATAACATAAAATAACTGGAAGTACTTTCATACCAACAATTTATATTGTTTTAATTTTAAAGTTTCCTGGAGTTCCTGTCTTTGATTAAAACATAACCTACCCCTCCCCTCTTTGAGTACCACTGAAATGCACTGTCTAGAAACTGTGAGGAGTAAGAGAACCCTTCATACTTAGTGTTTGCACAAGAGACTCTTGAGTTGTGCCTGTTTTCTTGTGATCTTATAGGTAAGTACTTTCTTTCATTGTCAAACGGGATTTGCATTGTCTAATAAATTATATGGTCACGTTATTTATAACAAGTACTAATTATTTTCTATCCCAATCTATTCCCCTTGCATTTTCTTGCTGTTACACTCACAGTTTACTTAATTCTTTGTTTTGGGGGGGAAGGTGTTTCTAGTCTTGATACACTGGTAAATCTTGGATAGTCAAGATTTATCATATTGGGAGTGTATCCTTATAAAATAAAAATTCTCACATGGTTTAAACTCCCAGCATCGTGACACCTAGTATGCTAAACACTAATTAACAAAACACAACAAAATTCTTCTTTCAAGACTATTTTTTTTCTTAAGGACAAATAAGAACATTCATACTTGATTATGCAAGTAAACTTTTTTTCCCGGAACCACGGATCTATGTCTGCCTCAGGAACTCTGAGGTTAGAATGTAGCCATTGATAGCTCTGCCCTTTCCCAGGTCAGGGAAATGACTTTTTCTTATTATTAAAAAATAATGTTATAATTTGAACTAAAATGATTTAAAAGAAATTACAGTTCCAATAAACTTTGGATTATAAAGAACTCAGAGGGGAATAAGGAGATATTTTATCTATAGTCACATGTTCTTGGTATGCCAACCAAATATCCCAGGTCCAGTGGTCAGTTTAATGCCATGAACCATAACAGTAAGTGGTAGACGTTACGCATTGTCTGTGGAAACATCAAGGGAATATAATACAGTGAGTAGTAACCATCACCTCCAGTAACACTTTCTTCTCAGTTCCCTGCCTTATTTACCGTTATACTGTAACATCCTGAATTAACATGTAAGTTCTTTGAGGGAAACACTAAGTCCAGTATTCTTTCTATACTCTTTGTCTTGTACAAAGTAGATAATTAATGTGTTTAATTCACTGAACCCAGATTTCTTATATTCCACCCCCAGAACCCATTGTTCTCTTGTAAGGAGGGAAAACCAGTTACCCAAGTAATACCCAAGTGAGAATGTAGAGGGGTAGTGGAAAATGTATTAATAATTATTAAGAACAAATCGTAGCTATATCTTATAAGTGCTGTATTATTTTATTGAATAAATGATAATAAAATAAACATGAGATTTAGAGTCTGATGACATGGAAATAATTCTAGTCAAATCATTTTAAATTTTTCTCTAGTTTTCTCATTGTAAAATTAGGGGCAGTAACAATACTCCCCCTGTGTAAATCTTTAAGTTATGAGAAATTGTTCTGTAATAATATTCTTGTTAAGTTGGATTTGACTTACAGTTTTCCTAACAACATTATTTTCTCCTGGAACATTTGCGTTTTAAAAAGAAGTTACCTGTAGCAGGCATTGCTTAATTGAAAACCACAAATCACTAGACACTTAGTGAAAGACATACACCTTTGTATGTATTTCCATACGGCCAGTATTGTAGCAATGATACCACATCATTTGTCTTGTCACACTCCTGCTTAAAAGCTGCTTAAAAAATAATTATACTTTTCCCTAGATGTAAGCCCTGTTATAACCTTAAGGTGCTCTAAGGCAGTGGGCCTCAAGCCGTCAGTTTACTGAGTCACCAAAAGAGAATGTTAAAACTCAAACTGCTGCCCTCATTCACCCTGCAGGGTCTGATTCCATAGCTCTGAATAGGGCCCAGCTATTCTATCTCATTTCCAGCAGTTCTCAGGAGGCGCTGATACTCCTGGTCTGGGAATTACACTTTGAGAATCACTGATCTCAGGTAAATATAATCACCTTGATAAATTAATGAGAGACAAGTATTAATTGCCAGTATTAACATTTTAATACAGTATTTTAAGAATTTTTAGTATATTACATCAGTGAAACTTCATAACATGTTTATGAAATATGCATGTAATGTTCCTACACTTAACTAACTGTCCTAATTTTACCTAGCTAGTAAATGCCAATGCTAATATTGGAACCTGGCCACTCTGGCTCCAGAATCTATTCAGAGCACAAGAACCCATGTGCTTTCTCACAACATTAAGCTGCTTTGCATGCTTCAGAAGGGTCTCTGTGAGTAAACTTCCCACTGAAGCTTTCAGCCATGTGCTATTTCTCTTCTCTCCAATATCTCTAGCTCAGCTTTGCCCCTGGTTTTCAAATTATCCCTAAGAATCGATCTCTTCTCATTCTTTGATTGACTCCACTACCTGCCTAGGGCAGTGGATTTTAAGTCACATATTAAACCTGACTGTGATCAGAAAATGATTAATTCCCAAGCATACCTCTGGTCTTCTTTTCTGTCACATTTTATTTCAGTGATTCCCAGTAATACTTCTGACCTCATATTCTGTTGTTCAACTCGATGTCCTTTTTGCTTGTGATTTCAGGACTTCTTCTCCAAGGCACCATGCTGGTTGATGGTCTGTGCTTCCACTTAATCTAACTGATGAACTGCTGCTTTGCTCTATGCTGTAAATCCTGTGTCCTCCCCTCCATAAAGCCTGAGCCTTCTCTCTCAGGCAGTTATTTGCTGCTTCTCTATTCACGTTGAAAGTTCTAGAAGCCAAGGACTAATGTCAGAGCAGTGTAGCAGAGAAGTTTCATAGAAGAGATTTGGTATCAAACTGGAAAGTATAAAAACAGACATGATAAAGGGTCTCCAGATTCCATGGCCTTCAACATTTGCTATGTTTCCTTTTATTAAAAATTCTCTTCTCCACTTGCTTTACTTTTGAAACTCCCCCTCACTGCATCCGAACTTTGATAAACCACAAATCTTGCCAAAATTAAATCAATAATTTTTTTCAAGTTCCTGAAGGGACTATTCTGTCACTTATCAGGATGGCATCAGGTGTCAGAGACACCAAGCAGGAGGCATGAAAAACTGGAATATAGGCCAAACGTCCAAACATTTCAACCACAAGTTTTCCAGCAGTGAAAAATGAAAACTGCCAACTGAGCTGTAAAACCGGAACAGGTACCCCTCCCTTCTCCTCCTCCTATAAAAGTCCAACCTTGCTTCCTCTCAGCATTACTTTCTGAGGACATGTATGAGTTACTGGACACTCCTCTCTGCCCCCTTACATAAACACTCACAGCACATACACACATAATCATTTAACTTTTAAAAAATGGTGAAGCTACTAATTAGATCATTTTCTTGAAATAAACTCATGCAACTTGTTTCTTGGGAAGAATTGAACATGTCTCAGTTAGCTTTCATCTCTCCCTTTCTGTCTCTTTTAGCAAAGAAACACTTTCCCATAACCAGCACTGATCCTTCCAGTCTTGCCCAGACATGCACAGATTCTTCGTTGTCTTTGGTTGGAAATTTATCACATGCTAATTTCTAAACCCATCACTGCACAGGCAAACACAAGGAGATGCAGAGGAGCACAGGGTTGTCCAAATAAAACTCGGAAGGAGGCAGCTTTAACAAGCAGGAGGAGGAATCAGACTTGCTGCAACAACACTCATCTGCACTTCGCAGTTCCCCCCAGGACAATCCCATCTCTCCCTGTCTTCAGTGACTGTCAATATCTACGCGTTTGAATAATTTCAGAATCTACTTGTGAGGTGGTCATGATCCTCCTGAATTACACCTTTAAGTTTCCAATTTGAACACATTATTTTATTGAAGTATAATTGATTTACAGTGCTGTTAGTTTCAGGTATACTGCAAAGTGATTATATATATTACATTATTTTCCATTATAGGTTATTACAAGATATTGAATATATTTCCCTGTGCTATACAGTAGGTCCTTATCATTTATTGCTTTATGTATAGTAGTGTGTATCTGCTCATCTCAAACTCCTAATTTATCCCTTCCCCACCCTTCCCTGTTGGTAACAATAAGTTTGTCTTCTATGTCTGTGAGTCTGCTTCCATTTTGTAAGTATGTTTATTTGTATCATTTTTTAAGTTCCACATGTAAATGATATTGTATGATGTGTGTCTTTCTCTGTTTGACTTACTTCACTTAAAATGATGACCTCCAGGACCATCCATGTTGTTGCAAATGGTGTTATTTCATTCTTTTTTGTGATTGAGTAGTATTCCATTGTGTACATGTACCAAATTTTTTTATCCATTCATTTGTCAAGGGACATTTAGTTTGGTTCCATGTCTTGGCTTTTTTCTTTAACGGTTCTGAATCTGTGATTTATTAGATAGCATGGAAATAACAGGTTTCGGTTATTTTACAAAAAGAGCTCAAGCCACTCTTACACAGCAACTGGGCTTTCTAGGGGCAGAAATTCTTCAGACCACTGCACCAGGACACAAAGGCTCTCAGCTACACAAAGTCAGTACGGAAGGGCACACAGACCAGTTTTTTGTAAGATAGAAAACAGAGAAATCCGCATACTCAGTAACGTGTCCACAATGACTATAACACACCCCTTAGGGGATACGCATGTATTTATAGGAAGCAAACCAAAGCCATGAACATTCAGGTGTGTGTGCCTTTTGGAATTAGTTTGCTCTGATATACTCCCAGGGGTAGGGTCTCTGGATCACATTGTAACTCTTCATAGGAACCTGTTCTTCATTGACAGTGCAGCCAAGGGCAGTGAATCAGGAAATATCAAACTTATCATGTCCAAAACTGAACTTAAACATTTCTCTTTCAAGTGTGTTCTTCCTTACAACTTATACTTGTTAAGGAAGTTATTCTAGGGGTCCAGCTAAACCTTGGGTGTCATCATAATTCCCTCTTCACTGTTCCTCAGCCATCAATCCGCCATACTATCTGCATAGACAGTGGGTCCTTCGCACATCTCCACTATCATGCTTCAGCCCTTGATCATTTCTGACCTGGCGTCTTACAAGAATCCTTTCATCAGTTTACCTGCTTACATATAAATATAACTTTACCTTTACCCTACTTCTCATTTACTGTAGTGAACATCCACTCCCTCTCCCTCGGTCCCCTTTGGACATAGCCTGCGTTCCGGCCATATTTGTCTCTTTAGGATTCCCTGAGTGTCTTGTGCCCTTTGACAAATTATGCCCATTATGCGATGTTCCCACTGCTTGGCCTGCTTTACAGTCACATTCTCTGCTGGCAAGATACTAATTACCCTTCAGGACTTGGTGTTAATGTCACCTTTCTCTGAAATCTTTCCTAGTACCCTTGGCAAGATGAGCATTTTCTTTCCCTGCGTTCTGACAGTGATCTGTACATACATCTACCATGGAACCTATCAGAACACATCACACTGGCTTGTTTAGGCCCCCTCTCCCCGTTTGACTGCTCTGCTATTCTCTGAGGTCCTGCCATGCATAAACTATGCACTGTTTGACTTTTTCTCCTCAGGGATAAGCAGATAGCTTCAGATATAGTAAGCTCTAAATTAACGTCTAACATCTTTTTTCAATGCATGAACACAAGCCTACTTTCTTGTTCCAAATATATTCCAGTGTAGCCAAACAGTGAAGCTCTAGAAAATCTGTACACATTTTTTAAACTAAGAAGGTTTTCATATGCTATGCTATGGTCCAATATTATTTCTCTGAAGGAATATTCCTCTTTATATGTATAATAAATGATCATATTTCAGACGGAATTATATCAATCTACATTTGTCTACAATGACTTTTCACTTTTTAGACTTCTATATTAATCCATTTTCTGTAATAATATCCCAGATACAGTTTATAACATTTTTGTCATACTAAAAATTTCCATATTAAGTTGTGTTATTAAGGTTACATGGTAAGAAATAAAATTCCACTGGAGAAAAATTAGTTCTTAGAGTTTGATGCATAAAATTATAGAGCTATTTGCTGAGTTAGACTCCATCCCACTGGCAGCCAAAAATAGTTCAAAGGGCACACAGGAGGCAACTTCTATCCTACCACAAATGAAACTCTTTATGTACTTAGATGAGACCAGCTCTGCTGGCTGCAGCTTGCAACATCTACTGTGGACCATTTCTGCTGCTCCTGGATGGGCTGTTTTTTTGATAGGCAGGACTACCTCCTATGGTCCTTGACCTTGCAGGTAGATAACATGACATCCACTAAGTATCATTCACCTCAGCCAGGAAGGTTCACCTTTACAGACGCTAAGGGGAAGACTTCTAATTGCCTTGCAGGGCACTGGTTTACCAGACTAGGTACCCTGCGTTCCTAGGCACCATCACAAAGGTCAGCTGCCATTGCTGTCTTCCTGTAATGCACCAAGACTCCTGCTGAGGACCAAGAGGTCTACCAGGAACACCTGTGCATGGGTCCCACTGCACCGTCCTGGGTATTCAAGGGTTCGGTGGGCACAGACACCAGTCTGTTGTAGGCTGCCAGCTTTCACTAGGCATTCCACTGCTGTGCAGGAGTTTTTTAGGTGCTAAGGAGATAATGTTCTCTGGAGTCTTCATTGTCCTGAAGTGGACCTGTGTTCCATAGTGAAGCAGTAAAAACCTAGCAGTGTTTATAGCCTCCCTTATGCCCCAGTGTCACACGGTTCTGTGAATAGTTGAGTAACTTCTGCTCTTTGCTCACTGCTCCATCCTCCTGTTATCTGCACTCAGGCACACGTTCTTACAGGACTCAGTCAACAGACACATTTAATTCTTAAACTTCATGCCATAAAAAGAATCACTCCATCCTCTATTGATCAGGACAGCCGTTCCTGTACACTGTGCTGTGACATATTCCTGACCAGATAAATGAGTTGGAATATGGCCTTCTATAGCCTCATCAAGGACTTTTATTTTAATGCGCGCGCGCACACACACACACACACACACACATGCTTTTAGAAACCCTTGTGAAAAGCTGTAGGGGGGATCAGAATGTCTGTTTCATCCATTGCATTGCATACTTTGTTCATCACAGAATGCTGTGTGTGTGTGTGTTTTGTGTGTGTGTGTGTGTGTGTGTGTGTAGACCTAAGTTTATTGATAGAGTCAGTGTCTGTGGAAACACTGGACTAGGGCTTTTCTTTGGGGCCTTGTTTTCTGGACAATTTGCTCTGCTAAGATCAGTCCCTCATAGGACCACAGTCGATCTGTCCTGGAGAAAGACTTCTGAGACTTCCATCCCACAAAGCTCTTCACCGGTTATTGCCTGGACATGGTTAAAACTTAAGAGCTTAAACACTGAGATTTTCTGTATGAAATTGTATGAATGTATATTCTCTCTATATACACACACACGTACATGTACATGTATATATGTATTTGTGTGCATATGTGTATTTATGTGTCCATATATATGTCCCTATGCATATCTTTATTTATATACACAAACACATATGCCTATACGTACACACATGCAGTGTATGTAAATATAAGCAAAAGATATTTGCTCTTTGGGGAGCCACACAAAACAACAAAAGTGATTTCTTTTTTTCCTGTAGTTCACCATTGCTTTAATCCTGCTGAGATGAAGGAAAGGGGGAAAAAATCAAGATTCTAATAGGATTATTTTCCTGTTCAACTCATAGGATTAAGAGATGGCAACTTCAGTCCATTTAAGATCTCCGCCTTGCTTTATTCTCCCTTTCCTCTGCCAAGCGGCTAATGCATCTTTGGTTAGGCTGTGCTTCCCTTCACGGAGGAAGAAGGATGGTAGCTTTGGTTCCATGCCAGCCTGGGAGGCCCAGAGTGCAGCCTTTCCACAGATGTCCATTTATAAAGTGCATCTGTCCCCACATCTCCACCTGCCAGCTGGCCTTTAGGATGCTCACTGGCAGAATGCACAGCCTCTGACTGCTGGCCAGCGGGCTGCAGCCCTAGTGCCCTGGCGTCTCAGCTTTATGGCTCATATCCCTGAGGGACCCAGAAGAACCTGGGAATGTCACAGAAATATTGGCTCCAGGGAAGTCACTTCCCATCACAGGAATATCAAGAAATATTGCAAGAGTGACATGAATGTTGCCACCGGCACCGGGGACAATTTTACAAAGAGTTATCCAGACCAGTTGTTGTTAGAAGGTCATGGTGCACGTATCACACTTTATCACAGACAGCACCCTGCCATGACTTTGAGGAAAACATCGAATGCAGATGCTAAACAAGGGAGGCAGACCTGTAACAAGCTTCTGGTGCCTGTCTGACACGGACAGGTGGTGGTTCTCCAGTGAGATTTCGGGATGAGCACCACAGAATGGTTGGCTCAGCATTCTTAAGTGTGAGCCCTGCCTCATCTTCTGTTTTGCTGAAGAGCCAGAAACTGCTGAACTGGAATAAAGTCCAAGGTTACCTTGACCATCGCATTGACGGAGGCATTCTATTAACCACCTCAGGCAGATGAATATTTATGTCACTACCCAGGTGGATTATATCCTCTTCCTTTACCCTCTCATTTACCAAGGTTACCTAGAGATGGTGTTCAAGAAACCTCACCTGTCTCTTGATCTCCTTGTCACAGGCAGGTTGGTGATTCAGTGAAGCCTGGTTGAATTTTATTCCCTCATCTGTTCGGGATATAGAATGAGCTAACTGCTGCATGCCAGTTGGTGGCGGAAGGAGCTGAATGCAAGAAGCTAAATATCAGATCTCAAGATATGAGTCCCATTCACCCTCTACATTTTCTGACCCGTTATCAAATATCACAGGAGCCTAATCTTGGTTTAGTATTAGCAACTGTGCTTTTTCACTTGAAGTGTTAATTAGCATGATATGCAAATAACAAACATTTTAAGCAGAATCACGCTTTGGCACAGCAATATCTCTTCCTGACACAGACACAGATGTCCTCTAATCCTCTGTCTCCATTCATTTGGCTCACATACGCCTTTCTTTTCTCAGACTTCCCTAGGGCCACAAGGTGGCTTCCTGTTTTTTTTTTGTTGTTGTTGTTTTTTTCCCTCCCAGTTAGCAGGGACCCTTTATCTCAATGGACAAATTTATATTGCTATGTATTCCATTGCAGTTTAGTTTTCCCTTGCCACTGAGATGAGGAAAGACAGATGGACCTACTATTATCAGACAATGGCAATAACTAAGCATGTCTTTGGGCAAGCTGCGGAGAGAGACCTGGGAACATTTGAAGGTTTAGACTATGGAAAATTGCATCAGAAAGAATTTAAAATAGTGCCTTAACTTTGAAAGAAAATTTTTCTGCGTTTCTTTAAATGGCGGGCACTTGGATTCATGCATCAATCTCTCTGGGCTTCTATGAAGATGACATGTGGAAGTTCTTTATAGAGCATTTTTTTTTGTTCAGCAAAATCTGCTGTATAAAACTGAGAGCTATCTTTTATTTTACATAAGAGGCCTCCAGAAGGAAACTGCCTAATCATATATTTAGTGTTTTCAGTGTAATGGGAAAGAGTATCTTCTAGTCCTAAACCTTTCTTTGTTATTCTAATATATATATGTACACACATAGATAATATATATTCTCTCTCATTAAACATCAGTTTGTACATGATTGTGTTCCAGCTGCTTCTCCTACTCCTCTCACTCCTCCCTGAGAAGCACAATATAAATCTTAGAAATAATGCAAGAGTGAACCAAAGAAGAAAAGTGTTAAGAATTATGAAAACTGATTTTGGACACCAGGACTGGAGAAGTAACAGAGCAGCAGGGTGCCTTATAAACCCCTACCCAAAAGAAGACAGATACCCTGATCTGGTGTTTCCTGTTTGCCAATATAGGAACAAAGGTCAACTCCGATTGGCTTATTTTTCCCCTTTTAGGAACAGGAGTCTCTCTGCCTATATTTATTTAGGCAAGCTGACACCACCTGAAAAGCGGATCAATAGGGAGACCTGCCTGAAAGAAATAATGAAGGAAGCTCTCCTTTCCTCACCAGGCTGGAGGATTCCCTTTTCTACTGTGAGACAAGGAGGCTGGCAGATGGAGAAAGCAAGAAGTACTCAGCCACAGTGGCAGTTGTGTTGGCCTGGATAACCTCTTTGTCGCCATGAGCCTGAGGCTTGTCTCTCATACATGGAGACAGCAGGAGTAAGAAGAACCAGCAAGATGGACTCACCAAAATGAGCATCCAAGCCTGGGCTGTCTCTTAGTCCCTGAGGTTATCATAAGATTACCTAATGCTACCAAGAAACACCTGGTGGCCCAGCCTGTGGGAACCCCGTCTACCCCTGTAGGCAGCACCCGCAGAGATCAGTGGGAGCCCCAGCAGCATCAGGTACCATGGACACCAAAATAATACCTCAAAGACTGAAAATTAATCTCTCAGTGGAAGCACCACACACACAAGTATGCCTGTCTGATAAACTTAAGAAGGATGGCCTTCCTCAAAGTGAAAGATTTAAACAGGAACTAGAGTCTTCTCTAACATAGTAGGGGAAAAAAAAGTCCAGTATGCATAGATAATCACTCATTTTGCCAAGAACCAAGAACGTCACAACTGGCATGAACTAAGACTCATGCAAGTGATGAGATGAATCATATAATGGAATTATCTGACAAGAATTTTAAAGAAGCCCTCATAGAAATTTTTGAGCCATTGATTACAAATTGTCTTGAAACACATGAGAAAAAAATAGAACATTTGGACAAAGAAATACACAAAAGAAGCACATGGAAATTATGGAACTAAAAAAAAATACACTAACACAAATTTAAAAAACAAACAAACAAAAAACAGAGCTTCAGGGACCTGTGGATCAACAAAAGATCTGACATTTATATTATTAAAGTCCCAGAGGAGAGAAGAAAGAGAATGAGGCTAAAAGAATATTGGAAGAAATAATGGCTTAAAACTTCTCAGATTTGGCAAAAGACAAAAGTCTACAGATTTAAGCTGCTGAATGAATCCTAAAGAGGATAAACCCAAAGAAATCCATGACAAGACACATCATAATTACAATTCTGAATACTAAAGACAAGGACAAATTCTTGAAAGAGAAACAATGTGTCACTTATAGGCTGACACCAGTTCAGATCACTGTGGATTTGTCATCTGAAACCATGGAGTCCAAAAGGACGTTAGACAGTGTTCTTCAAGCTCTACAAGAAAGTGGAGCCTGTATCAACTAAAGCCATGTTTGAAAAATGAAGAAGTAAAGACATTCTTAGCCAAAGGAAAGTAAAAAGATCTATCACTAGCAGAACTATCCTTAAACATTGGCTGAAGAGAGTTCTTCAAGCAAACAGGAAATGATGAGAGAAAGGATCTTGTAGCATCGGGCAGAAAGAATAAACATTGGAAGAGAGATATTTGCATATACAGTCGATGATTCTTTTTCCTCATAAATTTTAATTTTATTTCATGATTATAACAATAGCAGAAATATCATTTGATACTCAAAACAACAGTATTTAAAAGTGGGGAAGATACAGGAACCTAAATGGAAGTGTCATTTGCACACTTCCCTTGAAATGGTAAATTGTTGACATCAGTAGACTGCATATAGTATATATGATGAGGTACCCTGGGAAAGTATACAAAACCATACACAGAGATACACTCAAAAATTCTATAAATAAATCATGATCACATACATGGCAGAGGAGAGTGCTAAAGTTAAAGAACAGGGAAAAGATAACCAAGGAATGAAACAGAAGAAAAATAATGAAAGGGTGGACTTAAGCACTAACATATTAATAATTGCCTTAAATGCAAATCGTATAATGCATCAATAAAAAGACAGAGATTGGCAGAATGAATGAACACACACGAGCTCTAACTTAGTAGACTTAGCAAAATTTAGAACTGAGCATTTTATGCACATCTGTTATTTCAGTCTTTAGATTTTCCTGCCTTGTATCTACCATAGAAGCCCCCTAGACACTCCTCAAGGACTCATTCTACTGTCCTAGACCCTATAGTTATTGTGAATAAAAGAAACAATGAGTTATCTATATAAAATATCACGTGATCTGCAAACAGTGACAGTTTTACCACTTCTCTTCCAATTTGGATAACTTTTATTTATTTTTTGATTGTGCCTGGTTTAGTTGGTTTGGTTTTTATCCTACTATGGTCGTGCCTAGGACCTCCAATACTATGTTGAAGGAAAGTGGTAAGAGTGAGAATCCTTGCCTCTGTCCTGAATTTAGCAGGGAGCCTTTCGGCTTTTCATCATTGAGTATTATGTTGGCTGTGGGTTTATTGTAAATGGCTTTTATTATGTTGAGATATGTTCCCTCTGTGCCCACTTTGGTGAGAGTTGTTTTTTTTTTTTTTCCATAAATGGAAGTTGAATTTTATCACATTCTTTTTCTGTGTCTATTGATAAGATGGTTTTCTGGTTTTTGTCTTTCCTTTGCTGACGTGGTGTATCACATTGATTAATCTGCATATGTTGAACCATCCTTGCAACTCTAGAATGAAATCCGACTTATTCATGGTATGTGATCCTTTTTACGTATTATTGGCTTCGATCTGCTAATATTTTGTTGAGGATTTTTTTCATCTAAATTTATCAAAGATATTGGCCTTAATTTTTTTTTTTGTAGTGTCTTTCTCTGGTTTTGACATCAGGGTAATGGTGGCTTCACAGAATGAATTTGGGAGTGTTCCATCCTCTTCAGTCTTTTGGAAGAATTTGAGAAGAATAGATGTAAGCATAGGAAACTATGTTCAATATCTTGTAATAACCTGTAATAAAAATAATCTTATGTGCACATATACATATATCTGCAAAAAAATTCTAGAGAGGAAATAGGAAGCCTGAGTTTGGGGTTGTAATCTACTAGATAAATGTCATTTCAACAGCATTGGTATCTAGACATAATGATTTCCCATAGCTAGGATGTTTGCCCCTGAAAAATAAATTCCCGTAATGTCTTTAAGGAATGAATATCAAGATATAAAGTGCCGCTTCCCTTTTAGAATTTGGCACAGTAGTGAAATACACAGATCTCAACAGAGCATTTCTTATTGTTATGCATCTGAAGTAGAATCCAGGTCTATCGAAGACAAGCATAGCTTTCCACTTGTCCCTAAGGGAAATATGCTGAGTGGCAGAAATGGAAATGTGTTTATCCTGCTCTACTACAGGCTGCATCAGGCACATATGTTTGCATAAGTGGTAAATCAGTCCCTGCTTCTGCAGATTAAATGCACAACAGTGTCCACTGTGTTTAACATACAAAGAGGTAAGGTTTAGAAGACAAAAATAATGTGAGGAGAGAGACTAAAGGAAACTAATGGGCTTCCACAATTTTTCATACAAGTGATTTCACAATTTGAAATTTTGCATTCAGAAATAAAATAATAATAAAATAAAATAGCATGACCTTATTTGGAATTCCATATCCAAAAGCAAAATGGATGAGTATTTTTTTAAATTTATTATTAATCCAACTCAGCTTACTTGCCTAAAATGACACATCTTTAGTTTTAAGTGTTTATTAAATTCTTTCTTCGTCCATTTTTAACCATTAAATTGAAAGGACACGTTGGAAACAAAATATTCTGTTGCACAGAGAAGTTGCTTATCATTTTTCATTAAGTTTCAATTGTTTTATTATCCTGCCATCACTTTTACCACTGGATGGAACAATATATTGAAAGCTCTTTTGGGGCAAAGGAAGCACGACTACTCAAATTGGATTTTAAGACGAGATAGTTTCAATTTACTCCAGATTTCCACTGAAAAGTGAATAGAGTTGCGTAAATGTGCACTTTTTAAGAAATTTTTCAAAGTGGACAATTATCACTTTTTCTGCCAGAGGCACATGGATTAGCAAGCTGTGGCCGTAGTTCACACCACATTCGGCCAAGGACCCAACCATATCTTAAATAACACACGTAATGAGCCCTCATATTGATTACACAGGAACGGTGTGGTTGCAGTTCTAATTCTTTGCTCTGAACGTGACGCCCACCCTCCTTTTCACAGCATGCATAAAGGTTGCTAATATTTGAATAAAATAAAAATGAGGGAAAATCACTGCATTCACATATAATGATCCATCTCCGTCTATAATTCTAGATTCACTACCTGTGCTTTCAGCCTCGCTTTATTTTGTTAGCAGATCTGTCAAGCCTAAGAAAAACTGAGCCATTTTCTTGAGTGAGGCTAAAGTTGTTACTGTTTTGTTTATGAACAAAAAATAATTTAAGAAAAATCGTAAACAAAAGAGTAAAATACTAACTTTGGGCAGTAGGATCAACATTCCTGTTTCCACATAGGACAGTCCAAGAATACTGGATTATACCAGTTTCTTGTCCATGTAGGACATGTCACAGTGTCACATTTCCTTAAATGTTTAAAGGAGAGGTGAATATAATCAACTTCTAGTTAAGATTTGTTGAGATCAGTATGGACTCTTGCTTCTCTTCTGCAAAATTTCTTAAGGAAATGTCATTGTCAGCCACAGAAACCAGAAATAAACACTTTCACCACCCGATTTAGTCTGCCCTCTGTTAACAGTATGCATAGTGACAGAACTGTTGCTGACGTATTTGAACACACAGACAACTAAAGGACTGTGGAAATGCAGGTATTACTTGGAAGGCAATTAAATATTTCTCTTCTTTCAAGAAAGCAACAGCAGATTCCTTTCAAAAAGTAGTGTTTTTTGAACCTAGCACGAGTACTGAAACAATGGGTAAAAGAGAACGAATGTCGTGTTTCTGTTAATAGAATAAAGACCTCATTAAGATTTGAGAAGGAACGGTCAGGCCATGGAGGTTCTGGAGTCCTTGCCACTCTGAAGTCCTGAATAATTTATGTGTAGGATGAAGATGTATGTGTAATATAAGTGGCTTGAACATTTGTGGAATAAACTCCTTACATGTACTTAAATTGTCTTTCATAATGTTAATTCTGTATCCAATCTGAAGCAACATATAAATCAGAGCTGGAGTTAGGGGAAGACAGAGAGAGGACAAGTTTATTCTATGCATTACTGGTTTTAAATACACGATAAAATTGCTGACATTAACAGGCCTGTTGATTTGATTTCTATAGCAGAAATTCTTGTGCTTTCATTGATTAAGTTTTATGTATTGATCTGGATGTTGGGTAATAGTGTTCCTGTTCATTAAAGAAGGTTTCATTTAATTACTCCAGGAAAGCCTAAATTCTGTTCTCCAGGTTTATTACCATTCTCAATTACACGCTCTGCACAGCTGCCAGAGTGACCTTTATATAGCACAGAACTAATCATGTCGCTCCCTAGCTAAAAATCCTTCCAGAGCTCCCCATAGCCTTCCAAATAAAGTGCAAATTCCATAGCTTGGCCACAAGATAGTTCACGATCTAACGCTTGATGGATGCTCTTTATTGGCTTCATGACCCCTAGGGGTGTGTTGGGAAATCTGCATGCTAGCTCTGTCATTTGCACGCAGCATTCCTCAGTCTTTCCTGGACTGTTCCTATCCTTACACCATCTTCGTTTCTGCTCTGAAGTCTTGCCTTCACTCCCAGGCTTGTTCTGGTTCTGCTTTGGAATATTTGGAGCTTTCAGTGTCCTCTCCTGCATCTTGCACTGTTCTCTGTTTTGCTGTATATTTCCCTCTTGGCTTTTTTCATTGCTGGCTACACCTGTATACCTCCTCCGCCAGCTTCTTGCCTTCAGACCCCACCCCTGATATTCACATAAAGGAGCATTTTGTTGCTGTCTCTTCAGCCTTATCTTTCTGCCTCCACTCCAAGTTTCAAACACGCAGTAGAGCTCGGTGCTCCTTGAATTTTGAATAGATCTCTTCACTTGTATTTTTCAACATGTGTTAATGCCAGTGTTTTGAAGACTTTTCCTCCCATCTTTGTGCAGCCTGTTTAATATCTACAATAACTTTCTTAAGCAGACACCCATTTTATCATTATTTCAAGAAATATTTATGAAGCATTTGTATGCCATACTCTTTGTTTGGGATACTGCAGCATAGACTATCTTCACTTCTCTGTGTCAGGACATGTAATACAATTGGGATAGAGATTTGGAATGAAGCTAAGTATGTGTAGACCTCATGAAAAGTCTTTCCTGGTGATAGAAACCAAGGTAGTAAAAACCTTGAAATGCTAGGTCATAATTTGCAAGCACGAATGGAAAAAAAAAGCTATTTATTCATGTAAAAACTTGTAAATTGTGCTTATAAAAAGAAGGTTTTGTGACACATTTTAAAAGTCAGAGGTTTCACACAAAAAATTGATACCCTGAGTTCATCCCTTTAAGGTGTAGTCTTCCATCATATTAGACATGATAATGGAAGGGACATTATGCAAACAAGACAAAACAAAACAAAATATATAATTTTCCTTCTATGTACCCTGTTTTCAGAAACCAAGTAGTTCATGTACGTCTGAAATTTTCCTTCAAACTCAATTTATTTCAGTTGAAGTATTTTTCTATGAAGAAATACATAGTTTTTGATAGTAACTGTGTTGCCTTAACTTACTGACAAATTAATGTGAATATATTTACAAACTGTTTTTCAGCATGAAAGCCGTAAGGGAACAAGCCCACTTAAAATAATGGAGGCATGAAAAGATCGTTAGAGAGCTTCACTGTCCTGCGTCATTCAGCAGGTGCAATCTCTCTGAGATTTCAGCTCAGATAGACGTTACACAGCAAAAGCCTGAGAGCACGGATGGTGTGCCAATATATAATCCTCAAGCAAAGACGGCGTCAAGGGCAGAGCAATACCCAAGGAGGACTGAGTCAGCCAGACCTACGTTCAGACCTATTGCATACTTCTTACAACATCTGAGCATATTTGGTTAATTTGTTGCATTTCCAAACATAGATTAATGTAGCAAATAGTAACAACACTTAGCATTGTCAAGATCTATCTAACTGAAGCTCATAGTCTGGCAGGAAAAAAAATATGATTTAAATGACGGAGTATAGTTGTGATGACTATTATGGCAGAGGAATGTAGAATATTCCGATTGAGGATATGACAGGAACTAACAGAGGCAGTGCCCTGACTGTAAAATGTGTTTAATAGATGTATACACCCACTTCCCAGTGTCATATAAGGATTAAATGAAGTAATGTATGTAATGCACAGTATTTCATCACCTTTCACTTGGTAGACACTTGACAAATTTCCAAATATAGAACAGATACATTATCAGGGATGTGAGAATCAGATTTAGGTAGCAAACTTGAAATCATCAGTTAATGACCAACACTTATGATATGAGGGTGGTTATCTCAATTTGGTAGAGATTTCTGCTGTTCAGTGAAGACTTCCGGTCCCATCACCACTTGCAGAGTTCCAACAGCCTTAACAAGGGAGGCTTCTCATTACATGCCTTCATTGAGGCACTTGTCAAAGTTAGTATTCATAGAAAAATCACTTAAATGATTAATAGGAGAATGTAGGATCAATGAGGGAAAAGTTGACAGGACAGAATATAAAGAATGACTGTAGTTTACAGTAGCTTAGATTTTGTTGTAATATATAAAGCAACTTCAAAATCTCAGTGACTTAAAATAAGAAAGATTTCATTAAGCTACATATCTATTAAGATTTGGCCATGGCTCTGCTCCGTATCTTCAACCTGGGCCCTAAACCGAAGGTAGAAAACATAAACTGTTGAGAGTTAGACCCAGAGATGAGACATAGCCTCTCCCTTCATATTTCATACCTAAGGCAATTCATATGGTCAAGTCTTTTGTCCTTTCACATAGAATATAAGATTCTCTCCAAGGGAGAGGAAAAGAATAAGTATAAACGAGAATATTCTCTACCGTGAAATGATGAAATAGAATTTTCAGGAAACAAACTAACCAAATCCAAATTTTTTTCATGAAGTTCAGAATGTGCCTTAATATTATTTCTTCATAATTCTGTTGGTTAGTATTTCTTTATGATTTTAAAGGCCTTCAGAAAAAAAATTAAAACAAATTTCATGCTGTTCTGGACCCACAGAGTGCAAACATTGCATATGGCACCAGAATTGTTGCTTAATGTTTGGTGTATTGGGGAGATTACTAATTGGCACTGGGCATAATGGATACACATGACCTTGAGAAAATATTGTGAGTTTATTTGCAGAAGGTATAAGAAATATTTTCCCATTGATTTCCTATTATTATCTCTTCAAATCAGTAAGGATAAATTATAATCTTTTAAATAAACTGAAATTTAAGAACTATTATATAACACTGTCATATTGAATTCATTTGAGACTATCTACTATAAGACTGTGGGATAAATATATTTAACTGAAATTTAAATTATTTAAAAAAGATAATATACAGAGACATAATAAAGATACAATAAAAGTATTAACTAGAAAAGGTGTATTTCAAGAGATGTCAATCAAAGTACCATTCCATATTAAATAAAATAAAATTTTCAATACATTTAGTAATGCTATGTTTTCAAAGGATCAGGAAGCTTAAGCTAATTAGTAACACCTAATAATAAATTATTTCTAATTCTGCAGTAGATGTAATTACTCACTTACTGAAATAGTAATTTCTGCACATTCCTTGATTTCCTCATTTTCATCATTTCCCATGTATGTTTTTTCTCTCCTGGTTGAGTCCACCTCAGGAGGATGTGTCAGGTGTTCAGAGAGCCAAGGGATGAACATTATTCAGTAGTCTAGGATATGTATTTTGTCTGAACTTAATTTTGTCTAAGATGATTTTAAGTATTTGAAAATTTACTCAGCCATGTGTATCTGTGTTCTGTATCTCAATCCCAATTCTGTACTTGAATGAATCTCTAAAAATCCCTGAGCCTCAATTTGCTAGTTTAAAAAATGATTAAGATAATTAAAGCTAGGACAAATGTTAACAGGATGTTTTGAGAGTTATTCTGGAAGTATTATTCAGTAAGCGCCTGGCAAGTGATAGGTCTTTGTGAAGGAAAATGTTAGCAGAAGACCTTCAATCCATTCTCTTCTCTGAGAGACTCTTTCTAGGAAGGACAGGGAAAGGATCCTGTCCAGTGTTCTATAAATATGCTGATGACAGATCCCTGGCAAACCCTTCTCATCTATGGAATGCCTTAGCAGCAGTTACCTAGTTTGCCTAGATTGCTTGGAGTAAATAAACCTGAATCTATGGCTTTGTGGCACATGACTCCCTGCAAAATGTTAAGTAAGTTACAGAACTCCATATGAAATAATACTCTTTTGATAAGCTATAACAACATATTTTTACTGAACATAGGCCCACTGCTCCCCTTTCTTTAAATCAATAAGGGAAGAGGCAATGTTGATCGAAAGGAAAGTTGCTTTTAATTAGAATGCCAGCAATCTGGGGAGATGGTGGACTCAGTGTCTCCCAAAAACCATCTCTAAGATTTTGCTCAGCCCCAAAAGTTTAAAAGGAAAATGGGGAGTAATTTCAGTTAATCATTTTGATGGTGAGTGGGAGGGGTCAGGGTGATCACCATCCCCTACTGAAGGCAAGCTTGTCAATTCTTTGTGAGTTTTTCCTTAGATGCTGTCCTACTCAAACAGTTCCTGAGGTTAACAAGGGGGAAGCTAGGGAAGAGATGTGGTCATCTATTAATTACTTATTCTCCATTTCTTCTTCTTTGATCTAGGAAAGAACCAACATGTTAGACAATGTATCAAAAGAAAGGCATGAGGGTGACTGGTTTAAGGTTAGTGGCAAGAAGAAGTAGCCTCCTGCAGAGAGATCTTTCCTGCCAAAAAGCTGCTTACACTATGTCAGCTAGAAATTTCATATTTTAGTCTGAGCCAGAGTACACTGTAAGCTGCAAGGAAGCTATAGGGAGACATACTGGGGATCCTAGACTATGTTGTGTTTTGTATGCACCTATAAAATACTTGTTTTTAACTGTATTAGCAAAGCTTGATCTTAGTTTTATATCTGATTCTTGTGAGGCTTATTTCACAATCTGTTTCTCTGTGTTATATCAATATTTACAAAATACTAATTATTCTACTCCACAACTGCTGTGGCCATTAAGTAAAAAAGTGTTGAATTTTGTGCTCTAAAATATAGGAGTTATGTGAATTGTTCTAATTTCTTTCTCAATTCAATTTTCTACATAATTTTAGGACAGAAAAATAAATGTTGGAAAAGCCATTCAGGGGACAATGATCCAGCAATATATAGCAGAAAGTCTTTATCTTCAGTCAATAAATAAGGAAAAACAAAGAGCAGAAATGTTCAGATTTTTACGTCGGGCAAAAGATATATTGAGACAGGAAAGAAGGGGACAGGGAACAGCCATTCAAAAAGTGCCACAGCAGCTAACACAGGTGGTGGAATATTCAACTCCCAACAGGCCTTGAGGCCCAAGGTGGTGGGAGATGTGATTTCCAGTAGACCCTGAGCTTCCTTATTTGCTCATTGTAATATATTAACATGGTAAATGGCTCTCCCACAGGCACCAGGACAGTTCTGAGACTAACAATAAGAGGTCAAAAAGTTGGTGGTGGCCCAGTTACTGGGAATCCCTGCCTCTCCCCCAAAGTACTTGGAATAATCCTCCCAGGGGTTAGCCTATGAAGTTACACGGTCCATGAACACTAACCGCCCCCACCTCTCGTGGCTGCTTTCCCTTCTTAGTGAGATGGCCCACACTCTGTCCACGGAGTGTGCATCTACTTTCACTTTAAACTGAGCACCTTACCCCCACATCTCATGGCCTTTCTCTTGCCTTCTGAAACTGCCTGCGCTCTGTCTATGTTGTCTGTATCTCTCTGAATAAATCTACTTTTACTCACTATGGCTCACTCTTGAATTCCTTCCTGCGTGAAGCCAAGGACCCACACTTGGCGGGGTATGTCCCAGGGGTTCAGCTGAGACCTGGGACACAGCCATCCTCTCGCCCCACATACTTTTCTCCTGTATCAATATCACATAAGATTTTGTCATTTCATTTGTTTCTGTTCCTTTAAATATGTTTATAAATTAAAAGAGGGAGAAAATGTTCTAAATTAAAATTAACCGCTTTATGAATAATGGATGTTTTTGCAGAATCATAGTTATAAAAATAAACATCTTTATTCATATTTACTGACAGGGTTTCTATAAGATACTCATAAAGCATATGCTGTTGATATACAAAATATTACATGAGAAGAACAATATTTAAATTTCTACTTTGCCAATAGAATAAATTATTAACTATTCAAACTGTTTATTTCAGGGAGCTTACTACTATTATTAAAAATCCAACTCCTATCATTTCTTGGCCTTTTGGCTAAGATCAAGTGTAAAAATCACACTCCTGTTAATGTTAATATTTTTGATTTATCCAAAACATATGTTAGCTGAACTATGAATGAAAAGATACTTAAGCAATTGCACATTCAGTAAAATAAGTAGTAAAATTGGTTGTTTTTATATCAAGCTAAGATCCAATCAACCAAAAAACCAGCTTAGCCTGCCATTCTATAATAGTATAAAACAATACACAATATGTCTTATTATATGATTAAGTTTTGTAATAACTTGAGAAGTTGCATATGTTACATTTTAAGGATACAAACTTGTACCTAGAAATACTACAAACTAGATGCATGGAAAAATAATGAAATACAAGAAAATGTTTAAAATGCTTCTTTAGTTTATTCATTATTTTCTGTAATTAAAAAAAAAGTATGACTTAAAAAGGTTAAATCCATCGCGGGTCAGGGGAATAGCTCTGTGGTAGAAGGCATGCTTAGCACGCACAAGGTCCTGGGTTCAATCCCCAGTCACTCCATTAAAAAAATTAAAAAGAAATAAAAAATAAATTTTAAAAGATTAAAACCACCTACATTGAATACGTGCTAGCACATACAAAGATTTAACAAGCATATGCTAATACGTAACAGGTGAAGTATGCAAGGTCGTTATGCGAGCAGTTTTAGAATATCCAGGGTTTGTTATCTGGCATGTTATTTGCTGATCCCTGACATCTTCTGCTGCTCATTTCTTGCCCATATTATAAAAAAATTTCCCAGAGGCATATATTTAAATGGAGGAAGCACTGACTTTTGCCTTCAAAGTAGGATCAAGGAGTTAATGGTAAAGAAAGCTGGACAGGCTCACAAAACATCTTAGATTAATAGCAGTTTTCATTTAACCCAAGTATGGTTTTCCTGCAAACCCAAATCTTGACCTAAGGCAATTTGATGTGCCAACCACCTGTTAAACATAAACTGAGACATATTAAAAATTTTAAAAAATGAGAAAAAATTGATTGGAAGAGGGCACTGCCAGTAGGAAGTGGTTAGAAGGTCGGTATGTTTAGGAATCCAGGAGACACTTTTACAGAGAAAAGACTGAAGCAAAGGAATGTATTGATTGGCAAAGCTCCAAGCCTACTTGTCTGCTGTTGGTTGACGTTAGGTTTTGATTTGGTTCCCTTGAAGCATTTACACACTTAGATGTTGGTTTGCTTGCCTAGGCTGCCAGGGCATTAGACCCATCTCAGTCTAATGGCCTCCTTGTTTAATGAATTTAACACACTTCATGCCAGATTCTCGTTCCAAACGCCCTAAGTGTTCTCATGAAGACAGCTTTCTTCCTAAAGTGGCAAATGCTTTGCGAAGTACAGAGGGAAAACTTTAAAAGTATCTTTTGTATTGTTCTGTGTTTCGTTCCTTAGAACTGGAGCTGCTCTTGTAACATGTTTGTCTCCCCAGACTTCTCTCAGATGCTTTCTCCTCCCTCATGTTTACAATCTCTCACCCTTTATACATGCAGAGTACTAACCTCCTCTCTCCCTCCTTGTCTTTCTGAAAAAAAGTTTGGTTTACTGTTCTGCCCAGAAGACTTTCTTACCATGCAGACAGGAGTGGAATAAGTTACATAGAACAAGGGTGAACTAGGGGTTAGCATCCTTATAATTTAATTACAAATATGAAATGTATAATAATTTGTTTTGTGCTAAGGGAAAAAAATCACAGAAATCATTCCCAAACCTAACTCAGTATGATTTTACCTTGACTTTTGTATTTGATCCTGCCTATTCAATTTGGTTTAGTAGAAACCTGAATTTAAGACCACTTTAATAAGGTAATAAGACATTTATTATTTCTCTTATTAAAACTCTTATTTTGTCACTGCTTTGAATTCATTATATTCAGTTTTATCTTTTATAAACTTTCAAAACTAGTTTACATGAAGTTGGAATAAAGATAAAGCAAATTAATAAAAGCACAAAGGAAAAAAGATAATAAATTAAGGAGTTTTTAAATATATGGAATAAATAATATCTGACGTTGAAGTATGTACAATACACTCCAAATGATTCAAAATTCAAATATCAATCACAAAATACTTAGAAGAGCAGCCCTTTGTGTTAGAACCACAGCCCTCTAAAGAATCTCTTGAAAGCTCTAATATTCTCCTTAGAAAAAGCATAATGAAATTTACACATCATTCTTAAAAAAACCCCACAAATATCCAGGTATAGCTTCAATTGTGGCTCATAGATTAGCAATTAAGATCCTCAGAAGTGAATGAATATGTAGGTAAATATCTGATATTGGGGTGGCAAGGGACAATAATATTGAAATGTGTCTCATTAAAAAGCACAGAGTTGGCTACATCTAGCTCTGTGTATCATTTACATGCATCCATATGCACAGTAAGATTAGAAGAGCTGCAAGATTCAGCGTAGTGAACAAAACAATAAATAAATAAATCAGGGGCAATTTGGCCCTCTCCAATACAAACACTGTGAATTTACCAGGCGCAGGGGTTGTGTCACCTTCTTTTTAATATTTCAGAAATTCCAGCTTGTTCTTTTTACTACTTACTTCAAGTAGCCTTTAAAGGACACTTGTCATTAAATAATATCTAATATTAAGAAAAAGCAAATGTCTTTGGTTGGCAGTACACAGTAGTCATAGAATCTGTGTTGTTTGAAATTTCCACTCAATTTTCTGTGGAATAAAGCATTGATATTACACATATTCTCTATGTGACAAAACAAGGAGAAACTGTGTCATTTCCCATTTATCAAATAAGGAGAATAAATAATGTCACTATGTTGACTCTTAATCCTCTCCCCCACATCATTCTTTACAGTAGATGGGGCATCATAATGTTTCTACTCTCCCATGAAACTAATACATTGAAAATAAAGTATGACATTTCATCCAGAGCTACCATTTTTCAGTCAGTGTACTTAATAGATTCTAGTATATTTGTATAAAAAACCATAATGTATAAAAAATAACCAAGCTAGAAGAACAGCTTTCTCTTCTATTTACTTTATTGCTTGAATTCAATGATCTCATTTGGCTTCATCTACTTTAGAGAATACACTTAGCAAATACAGGGGCAATTTAGCATTTTCCCAGTTCACATCTAGTGCAATATTTAAGAAGATTTCATCTAATTGAACACTTCTTGGAACGAATTTAATAAAAGCGTCTTTTTGAATGCTTTGATGGCTAGATGGGAGATGAGCTAGACAGGCAGTGAAGTGAGCGTCATTCTGGTTGGGCTCTCCAGGCTGAGAAGTCATTTTCAAGATGTTTTGACTGCTGAGGATGTTGGCCATAATCCGTCTTAGTGATCGAAGGAGGCTGCAAATGGGTGAGGTAGTGTTCAAGCTCCCTGAAAGATGACTAGTCATAATAGGAAGTAATGGGTCTCCCTGCATTGCCTGGAGAGAGTTTGAAGACTATTTAAGTTCACCGATGGCAAATTCCTACTTTATTTGAGGACTGAGGTCACTGTAGTTATGAAATGCAGTCATCACCCTCCAGATCTGTGTCTCTCTACCTTACACACCTTAGCTTTGGGAAAGAACACATATTCTGTAGAAGCCCACTAAATACAAACTGTCTTGATTCTTAGTAAAAATTCAAAAATGATAGGCCTATATATGCAGACTTTCCCATATATCTTTTAACACCAAAGTTGTGTTACTCCTTTAGTGCTTTATTCAAGTTTCTTGTTTAATCAGATCATTCCCTGGAAGCAATAAAAAGCAGTATGTCCACCTTTGAAGGTGTAACAGGGCAAAAACAATGGAGTCTGTCTGCTTCATTAATATGGAAATGGCAAAGGCCATTCAGAATATAAATAAGTATGTGAAACACTTAATTTTATTAATTTCAAACATTTAAACCCCTACATCTGGACTTGAGTGAAAATGTTTCATGGAGCAGACAGCAATGATTTTAGAATATTACAAAGTTTTGTCTGTGTGTTTTGTAGAGAAGTGATTTTTAAAAATTTCAGTGTGTTCTCTCAAACATTTTAAACTTTTTGTCTGCAAACATTTTAAATTAACTTACAGAGAAAGATGTAACATTCAGAATTAATTCAGTAAGTGCACCTTGCGTGAGTACTTCATGTAAGATACTGTACTGAGAATTGTGGATACAAGGTAATATCTGATCCTGGACAAGAAGCAGGTCAGAGCATGGCCATGGAGTGATTCTCAGCTCTCAGCTTCAGTTTGAGAAGTGATGAATACATATTAATAATCTTATACTATAGAAAACTTTTGGGGTTAGTCACCAGAACCCTCTAGGTAGTTTCCATTCACTTACACACTTAGGAAAATACTTGAGACAGACAGGGTGGGATACGGTGGTGGGTGGCAGGTGGAGGAGAAAGTGCTAAGTGGTTCTTTATTTTTTCCTCTCCTTCTTTTTCCTCTGAACTGTCTGAATAATCACAGACTCAAGTCATTCTATCTACTGTACCCTTGTCTATAAAAGGACAGAGGGAGCTTTTCTAAAGGAAAGATAACGCAGAAGCACACATTAATAAAAAGCTCTTCCGAGAATGACGGGGATCTTCATCAATCTACCTTGGCCTGAGAGATCGTATGTTAAAGAAACTCAGTAGTAAACATTTAAGTTTGAAAAATTCAGTGTCATTGTTTCCATTTTGTAGTGTCAAAGCCAGTTCAATAATAGTATGTATAAGTCTTACAAGTAAAACTTGCCTAAGGTCCTACTCTCTACAAACTGGAATGTAATTAGCACATTTTCTCTACTGCTGAACAGCTGTGACAAGTCACTAGAATTCCTTCTCATATGAGAATGACTTAACAATGATCTCCTTTAATTTGATGTTATTAAATGCAGACATTCCTCAAAATTTGTAACACTCTTAGTTTCCTAAATGAATGCAAGATATTTTTTCTCTATACATTTATAATTCTTTGGACATTTCAGATTTTTTTTTCTGTTGGAGGAGGTGGCAGAGATTGAATTGAGGAAAGAGGACTTCTTTTCTTTGTCTTACTGTATTTATATTTTGGGAGAAGGAGAGGGGGACACTGTGTCTCCAACTGTATGTTATATAGAAATTACAAGCTGTGAAACTTGATCTAATTCAGCTGAAAGCTCTAGCCAAGCAATCTCATCTGTAAAATGGGCTAGAAAACCAAAACTCACAGAGTTAATTGATAACAGTGATTGTGAAAGAACTTTGCAAACTACAGTGTTACTCAAAATGAGACTTTTCTTTCCTCCCTACTGGCTTTATTGATCTCGAAGAAAAAGAGTAGTTAAGAACTGTGAGCCTGTTGTCTAATCAGGTACATGCCTTTGAACAATAAATGCAGGAAACAGTTGGTAGTGCAGCAAGGTATACCAGAAGGAACTGAATTCTGATGTCCTGGAGACCTGATTTCAAATTGTCTTTTGACTGTTGACTAGTTATGTGTCTCTGACAATTAATCTCATACACTTGAACTCTACTAACTCTAAAAGTTCATTCACTTGTAAAACTAGGATAATAATAAACTCCACTAAGTTTCTGAGATGGTTAGCTAATGAATAGAGTACCCCATTGTATATACTCAGCTGTTTGGGTTCGCAGTATGAGCACAATATTTTGATATTTTAAACAATGAGTATGAAAGTTTGGTCAGATGAAGAATTTAAATCTAGTACAATGGTTTGACAACCAATTTTGCTTTTATAATCTTGCCTTCAAATTAATCAAACAAAAAATGGCATCAGCCACTTTAAACAGCAGGCCTATTATAGGAAATGCTTATTAATGGAATTCGAATTTCTCAGAAAAAATCAATATTTGTATTTCAAAAGAAATCATACTCCTTCAAGCTTATACTTTAACTTTCCTTTTTTTCCATTTGAAGGTTCAGCAACATATCAATTCAAGTTGAATATGAATGTTGACAACTGCATTTTTACAAATACAATATTTCTACCCAAGAAGGAGAGAGGAATTAGTTTTAGAATTTCATTATTGCTGTGGGACACAGAAAGACATTTCTGTGGCTGTGGGATTCCATGACAAGTCATTGCAGGAGCTGGTTGAAAAATAATACGTGAACATCCTAAGCAGGAGGAGTGGTTTTAGGGAAGAAAATATCAAAGAATGACCTAAATATTTCACTTCAGGGCTTCTTTTTTACCATTTCTAAGATCTGAGCACACAAAAAGTAAAGAAATTCATGATAAAAAAAAATCAAAGCAAAGAGTTCTTTTTTAATGTTAACACTTTATGCAGTATTTACTAGAAAAAATGAACATTTCTATAAAACTCAATTAATCCTTAAGATCAGTTATTTTGGTGTGAGCTCTCTGCTATTACAATTAAACAAAAGCTGTATTTCTTTCCTCTTTCCTCAGACAATAAAGTAAATATACAGTTTGGGCAATATTAACATTGCTTATGGAAAATTACACATGATTAACTAGTAAAATGGGTTTGTAAAAAGGACCATGTGGAAAATCAAATTATTTGCATTTTCCAAGGGAATGTTTACTCATTTCTAATTTTAAAAAAGATTTCTTGAAGCTCTATTCTGAGAAACTCTGTTCTCTTTCTTGCTCACTCTGTACTCTGTGCCCATGTTGAAAATACAGCTTTCTTGATATTCTGGTCTACTTTCCGTCCATAATTCTACACCTTTCTTCTTCTTCCCCTGTATCTGTAATTATGTGTCATGGTCTCTTTCTCTAGTAGATCGTTGACTACTGTATTTCTGAAGTATAAATATATCCAATGATTATACCATCATTCTCTTCTCATCTGTCTTAATTATAGAAGTACTAAGTTTCTCAATTATACAAATTATTATAATTTTACACTTGTACATTCAATTCAGAAAAATTTCAAGAATTTTACAAGAATATATCCATTACTTTGCCTTATATTTAGCAAAACCATTATTTCTATAAAGTCAGTATTTTGGTAATCTTGGTGGTTTAGTAATTTTGTAGTTGATTTTTCAGGAAAAGAGCTACATTTTTAAAAGTTTGAGTTATCTTGTTCCTTAGTCATTCAGTTCATTATTTTGTTTTCTTATCATGAAATCCTTCCTTCTATTCTCTTCTACTGTCTGCCTTCTAATATAAATTACATGCTTAGATTATTAATTTTCAGGCTTTTTAAAGCTACATATAATTCTGTAAATGCCCTAAATACTATGTCTCCCAAGTTTTGGTATAAACATACCAAGTGTTACCTTGATCTTCTGGTTTAATATAATTTAATGTGATTGTCCTGCAGGCAGATCTGTAGGGTGGACATGGGGAAACCATGTGCTTCAACAGCCACTAAGCTATTATAACGGATAGTGAAGATTAAGAAATAATGCTAAAAACTATTGCCAAATACTTTTAGTTAGTGCTTATACTAATTTATACTCCCTCAAGCAGCACATAAAAGTTACGGTTGCCTCATTTATGATTTTCTATCTTTTTATTACTCTCAAGAGCATGCACTAGTATCAGGTTGTGGTTTTAATTTGCACGTCTCTAAAGATGAATAAAACTGACAATGTTTCATATGTTTATTGGACATTTGGAAATCTTTTATGAAGCATCTGTTCAAGTATTTCATTTTCTTTCCTGTTGGATTATCTCTTTGTTTTTGTTGATTTTTACTTCTTGATATAGTCTGGATGAGCCCCTTGAAGGATATTTGTATTATGAATATTTTCAGAAGATAGCTTTCCTGTGCTCTTATGGTATCTTTTCTTAGATGTGAGTTAATTAACTTTAATAAAGTTTATTTTAAATTAAGAAAAATAAATAATGCTAGATATTAGCAAACATTAGCTAAAAGTTTACCATTTGTCAGTAATTAACATTGTGACCATTCCCTAAGTGATTTTAACATTGCTGAGATTTAGTGTCTTCACCTGCAAAACAAGGTCTTTGGGTTGGGAGTCTCAGTCTTATCAAGTCTAGAGTGTAAGCGTCTGTCCCAACATAAGACAAAAAATTCAATATGGGATAACTCAAGGAAGGGTCATTTTTCAAAGCTATGTAGGAAGGCATAAGTATAGGGGAATGATAAATTGGTACTAGTTGATCTGTTGCCTCATCTGGGCTTAAAGGGGGCAAATAATCAGCCACTCTGAACAGAGCAATGCTATTTGGTAACGTTAGGGCTATTTTGCTGCCAAGAAGGTAAAAATAATAAGAAATCTAGAGATCATCTCCTGTGATATAAACCAAATAGAAAACTTCTGGGGCAAAAAGAGTGCTGAAGAATGGAGAGTGCATCTGAGGGACACACCATGGTTGTGCTGTGGGGCTGATCTGTGTACTAATATTTTATTTACATATTTTCCATGCAAATATTGAAAACTCTGTGTCTATAGTTCTGTCTTTTTTAATTCTGTCTTTAACTTGGCATTAATTTCACAATATCTTATAGGGATTTCTAAAGGCTTCTGCCATGCAGATGGTACATTTTCAGAAATGACATTGATCTTTCTGTCCATAGTAATTGTTCAGTGTAACTGCTCTCCTTTTCTGAAATATGATCTTTATAGAAATGGCACATTAGTCAATAAAAATATTGTTATTAATAAACAGTAGGATTTACATTCAGGTAAAGGACAAGTTAAAATTGTGAACCTAGTTCTCCAATTGAAACAATTATAGTATTCCAGAGAAACAGTTAAACATATTTTAGGTCAAGGTTTGTCATTATATTCACTGCTATTTTTAAACCATTGGAAGTTCCAGGAGCTTAAATATTCATTATGTTTTGTAGTTTGCTCAGTTCATTGGTGTCAAGGTACTAAAAAGAAAACCTTTATTAATAGTTAAAATTCTCTAAGGTTCTATTTTTGTGTCTGAAAATTGGGAAATGGGAATCCAGGAACAAAACTAATTGATTTGAGAGACTACAGTCAGGGTAACAATCTATAGGAGAAAGCTCTCAAGAACTGACTTATCACCTTTTGGCTACCACATAAAATCTTAAGTATTTTATATTTGAAAAGAAGATCCCTAATAGGAATACACGGTATTTTCTGAAAGCCCATCTTGAATATTCTGACTCTAATGTAGAACGTTTAGGAAGCTGAAAGAAAGGAGTGGAGTCGGCTTTTTCCAGACAACCATAAGTTATCAGAAAGCTGGGTGCGTTTCAGGGAAAACAGAAAAAGAAAGTATAGAGTCTTTTTGGGTGGTAAATTATCGCTTTATATAAAAATTACTAAATGTGGATCTTTCCTTCAGAAATATTTTCTCCTTTAAAATGTAAATTTTTTCTAAGTCATGAACTTTTTGTTTCTTAATCTTTACTTCATATCTGAGATTAGTAGTATGACTGAACATAATTCACCTTTATATTTTTTGTAAATCAGGCAAAGCTTATTTGATATGCAGTATTTAAATTTTGATAAATTTTATGTATAGATATTTTACTTATACTGTCCAATAATGTTATCATATCTAAAAAATCATATGTAATTCAGTGCTCCTGTAACCAATCCTTATTTGGCAAAACATATATACATACATACACACACACACACACACACACACATATATATAATGAACATATGTTTTATGTGTGTATAAAACATACATACACAAGTGGCAGGTAGAAACTAACAACACAGTAAGTATAATTAGGCTGTTTGCTAACCCTGATAACATACAGCAATCCCAGAAAATCTAAGAGAATTAGAAATTAAGATTTTTCTACAATAAAGTTGTAATATGGGACCTTTATTTGGTTACTTTTTTAATGATCCCCAAATGCTACACAATGATAAATGTGTACTTGGGAAAAAAACTCTGTCCCAAATAATTTTGTGATACAGTATACGGAGATACTGGGAGTCATGTTTAAAAGATTATACAAAGACAAATAATTGAATCACACCTACAACTTAAGGAAAGAGCAGTAAGAACTCTAAGAGTGATGTTCCTCCACTATACACGTGTGCATTTGCTTATAATTTTAAGATTGTACTTTCATTACTGCATTGAGGGTGATTAGTTAACATGCCTTTTCTAGTAGGTTGAATATAAATCTATAAATCTATGCTCAAGGGCTTTCCATTTTATTTTATTTTTGTATTTTTTGCTAAAAACATTCACTTATTAAATGTTACTATATGTGACACGTACATAATTTTGGTAAGCTCATTTTTACTTTTCTTCATTTTTTAAGTGTTCAAACCTAATAGGACACTCCAATATTATCTAACTCTGCTTACTCATATAAGTATTTAACATTTTTTATTATTGCTGCAATTTCAATCTTGAATTTTCAATTATGAATTCTCAAATCCTCATAATTCCACATGCAAATCAAGCAACTGGAGTCAAATATAATAATTATTCTCTAATATTGGCTATTAACTTGAGATGCATTAGCTAAACTGAAGTTTATAAAGATGCACATGTCATTTATTATCAAGTAAAGTTTAATTATTTAACTATTAACTCTTTCACAAAATTACTTTGTCTGTTTTGCATATCCTCAACAGTTACATTTTGCTTGCACACTGTTGAAAAGCAATTCTTAATGGAGTGCTATACCCTTGTACCAACTTTTCTTCAGGACTTTCTTTTCAAAGACGTGTGTGTGTGGGTTTGTGTGTGTGTGTGTGTGGTGCACGCCTGCTGTATTGATCTCCTGCAATTATATTGGTTTGAAAGATAAAGGGAATTTTCTATTAGAGGTGAAGATGCATCTATTAATCTTAAATTTATCCTATCTCTGCACATCCTTTTCATTAAACCATTAACCCTTAAGAGAAAAGATGATAAAATATTAGGTACCTATTCAAGGTGAAATGGTTAGGATCATCTTCTGCCTGACCTGCCTGAGTGAGTATCTTCTGCCTGTCTCCTTTATACCTGGCTTTGTAATATCTCCCCTAGTAGGAGTGAAAAGAGATATGGTATTTTCAGGTATGCAGGTTATGAACAGGTAAGAACATTTTGCTTTGCATCTTCTGTTTGCTAGAACATAAGAATAAAGTTTCTGTAGAATCTTGGATGTAAGAAATGTGTGCCCTTGGAACCAATGTGTGAGGAAAGAAAAGGCAGACCTAATGAATATTCCTAATTGGTTTTCATTGTCACTCCCCCCCAACATGCAGAATAATAGCTTATGGAGGTAAGGTCTGAGTGCCAAGGATGTTTTAGTTTAAATGGTCACACTGATGCAAGATGAGGAGGTATGCAAAGAAATAATGTTACCCTCTAGAACAAGTACACCTATACGTGCACCTGCTTTGAATCTGTAATAAGACACCCCAAGGAGGTGAGTGTCTCAGTCTGTGTAAAAGTCAGTGACCAGGAGCGGGATGAGGGGAAGGGTGCTTCCGGGTTCACAGAAGCACTTAAGATTGCACATCAGTTCAAGTCAAGATTAAAATAGGAAAAAGGAAGTTTTTTAAACCCTGTGTTATTTCCCATCTCTGCTTCCTTGGGCTCCTCTGCTTGCTGTCACTAGACCCAGGGAGACTGCTGCACCTTCAGCCTGTGATTTCACCAAAGGTTCATAACCAGGTTTCAGTTATTGAAGAAGAATATCAAACAAATAATCTGAAGTTATTTTCATTTTTAGAAAAAAAAACTTTCTACATATTTTAAAATTATGGTTTCTGTTTGCTATTCTCTTTCCCAAACAAGTAGTGACCTTTGTCCCAGAGAGAGCTGTTAAACATATGTTTTTATTTGCAGCTGATACAGAGGCCAGTTTGCTGTATCTCACACTTGCCAGGAACACTGTCTGACCTCAGCCTTTGCACCTGCTGCTCACTGTCTCTAGAATGATCTTTCTCAAGATATTTGCTTCATTCATTGCCTTATATAAAACCCTCCAAGTTTTGTATTCAGCAAAGTCTAAATGTGTTGTTTTGTTTATTTCTGTCTCCCTTTAACAGATTATAAATTTCAGGAAATCGAGATTTTTTGTATTTTTATGTTCAAGACTTTGTCCAGAACAAGTTTTGACACATATTGGTAGATAATAATTAAACAATGGTTAATAAATAAATAATGAATGAATAATTTGCATTAAAATTCAATATCCCAATCTTTGATTATAGCAATATGTCTTGTCATCCTTTTTCTCTTTCCATTCTCATTGCTCTTTGATTTTGTAGAGATTTCAGACTCCCAACAACAAATTTTCACTAGGGCTCAAATATGCCTTGCTATCGTTAAAACTATCTGCTTGACCATTTAGACCATTTTTTTTTATCATATCCTCATTTCCTTCCTATCTATGCCCATTTTCTGTGCCAATTCTGCAAATTCCAACCCTATAAATGAGCTTAGAATTGGATGGGTAAGTGCCCTTGGACCAAAACCCACATTATACATGTAGACAAATCATGATCAAGGAATAGGAATAAGAAAGAAAGGAGAAGGCTGACTATTGGCAGGAACCCTACACTGCCCCCCCACATACCCATGTAGAATTCTCTTTAGAAAGGTGAGAGTGGGGTGTGGAAATGGTGTTTGCTAGGAACATGGTAGAATGTCTAAGGTGCATGAAATTATCTGTATCCCCACCCTATCCATTCTAATGTGCTCTTGGTGATGGGTACAGAGTGATCTATTTAGTCCCTCACCATTAACTGTCCAGGTCTCTGTTCCTGATTGTCTCCTGAGTAGCTGATTAAAACAAGCATTGGCATTTGAGGCTTAATAACAGCTTGGTAATGGTTAAATTTTCCTCACACTGAAGAGATTTCAGAGCACTACCTGAGGGAGGGTCAACAGAAAAAATGAGGCACCTTCCCGGCTGTGAACAACTTGCACCCTTCTAGTTAAAAGAAATTGTAGGGAAAAAAATGACAGTTTTACAGACCACTACCCCCCCAAAAATCCTAAATTATACGTTTCTATCTAAAAGTACATGGACTATATAAATGTAAAAGACTTTCTTGCTATTCTCCCCCCACCCTCCACATTCCTTCTCATCCTGTGGAACTCAGTCACAAATAATTGAATTAACTAGAATTCTTGGTGAATGACATTTTCATATCATTTATCTTATTTTATTTAAATAATAATGCAATTCTATTTGAGATGTATTCCTTCAATGTTTATGATGTATGAGGCACAATTCTAAGTGTTTCACAAATACTGTATCATTAAATCTTTAAAATAATACAGAAGGAAGATACTCCTATACTTACATTTTTAGAAAGGAATCCACTTTAGCGAGATGAATGAACTGCAGGAGGATGTCTAGCTAATTAGCATAAGCACCAGGGCTTGAACCCAGGGAATGAGGCTCCTGAGCATAATTTTTAAAGTACATTGCTTCTGAAGGATGGTATTTTAAATGGCCATATTTTCTAAAAACTAAACTTATGCATGCCTTTAGTTTTACTCCATCATCTTCTCTCTTCTCAACAGTAACCATTATGCAGAATTTCGTTTTTTATTATTAACCTCTTTTTAAAACAGATGCATATTCACACTTGGATCTCGGATTTCCAGGCTCTGAAAGTTACGTCTGACATAATCTTTTCATTGTCTAAGCTACTTAATTTGCAGTACTTTGCTGAGGAAGCCTAGTAAATGAATACTGAGATATGGCAATAGTGAATATCTGTTGCTTTTGTTTCTATGTCTTTATCTGCTTATCGCTATCTATCTATGTATATTTCTATCTACCCATCTGTCATTTATCTATCCTATTTATTTGACAAATTATAATGCCCTGGTTACTCTGTTGTTAATTTTATAATGCCAAGTGAATCTAATGAACCATTGTGTTCTACTGTCAACGTCACAGATTTTTTAAATTATAGCCTATTAATTGTTTTTCTTAAACAAATTATTTGTTTTGGAATTAAACTGAACATATGCTTTAGAAAGTTATATAATTCTACTGTTGGTAATATTTATTCTTTATAAATAAGCTCAATTTTTTTCCCTCTTCTCATAAATCAAAGCTGTTCTGTTGTTTGGAAGCATTTTCCTTCATATGATCAGTGATTTTAAAAAGCAATTTCTGTCATTTGAACTGGAGGATACGTAGTAAACTGTCCTTTAGTAATTATAGTATTTACAAATTAAGCAGAAGCTTTTGTCGTTTGGGAATGGTGAAGATGACTCTGTAACTGGCATGATGATGTTTGACTATTAGTGATATTTGAGAGAGGGAAAGGCAGGAAAAAGGAAGGTCCATCCAGGATTGATACTAACTCCTCCAGTTAACTTTTTCTTCTCCAAAGCCTGTCCACCGTGTTTGCATTCTTTTAGTCAACCAGGAAGTATGGTTTGTTATACAGAAGCAAAAAAGGGGTGTGAACATAATGGATAGGGCCCTAATTTCTGGATCAAAGGGGCTAGTATCAAGTCCTGGTTCCAGTACTCACTTCTTTTGAGGCCTAGAGCAAGTTATTAACATTTCTACACCTCATTTTCTTCAAATGTAGGATGTGGGGTGATGATTAAACTACCGCTTACTTCATACATTGATTGTGACAAATCTACATCTTAGTGTTTAGCACTTAGAAAAGTGCCTGAAACCAAGTATGTACCATATAAATACTATGGAGTTTCAGAAATATTCTGGAGTCTGGAACATAGAATTGGTTCCTGACTCTTTATAATTCCACTGTCTATTCCCCCAAATCACCTCCGGGACTCTAGCACATGTATGGGAAGCCCAGCCTCACTGCTGAGGATTTTGGAGCATCCTTCATTTCTGGAACCATAGATTTGGACTAAATCTGTCACCGGTGGTTTCCTGGCATGCTTATTAAAATAGTTACCTATATTCACTGCCTCTATGTATTTATCAATATGGACTAAAACGTATTTTCCATGCCCATTCTTCCTCTATATTAATGTCATCAAAGTATCAAAGTTTTCTCTTCGTGCTTGACATTGTTGGTCATCCACCCTCAGTACACATTCTGCCAGTGGCTTCTATAATGCTGTTTTACCATGGGTGGTGGTCTTACCTGAATGCTAATGTGTATTTTGTCAACCACAACTTAAATATTGGTATGTCTATGGATTCTATCTCAGTCCAAGTTTCATATTAATCCATATACTTCTTTTGGGTTATTTAATGGCCTTAGCTGCTTATGATTTCTATCTGCTTCCTAATTCATATCTCTCTCATGAGCACTAACCTTGAATCTAGTTGCTAAATAGATGTAGTTATGATCCACAGACTCCTTAAATTGAACTGTTCAGAGCAGAACTCATAGAATTTCCCCACAGACCTAAACTTTTTCATGTCATTCTATTTCAGAAAACTGTAAAAATTACCAATCTAGTTGAAAAGGGTAGACTCCAAGAAATGAAACTTGATTCTTCACATCATACTCATTTCTGCTACACACTTAATTTTTCATATGGCAAGGAAATAATTTTGAGTTCTATTTATAAAATAAATTCCTTATAAATATTATTTTATTTTTCCATGTACAAGCAATAATGAGGAAGTCAGAATCCTATGTATTTCCCTAACTGCTTAGATTTATAGCTAAATTTAAAGACCTACAAAAACAATAACAACAACAAATGTGAAAGAAAATGTAGTTGCCTCTAACTTTTTGTGTAACTCAGTTTAATGTAATTAATCAGCTTTACTTCTGGATACTAGGCCATAATAATTCAGATTTTTGTCATCATGTCTGTAATGAAATTATAAAGGTAATCTACACTTGAAGACTAAAAGGAGGAAAGTAAGTACTTCAAAACAAAAAATTGCTGCTAAAAATATTAATTTCTTGTTAATTTAAAAAGAGCTTTTAAAGAAACTATTAATACACGTTTTAAGAACTACGTGTTGTAGCACACAACTACACATGTGGCTGCCAGTGTTTAAAATGCTTCTTAGTGTTATAGATTATATTAAATCTCCTTTAATATTTGGATTATATCATTATGTCTTAAGGGATTTTCAGTGACCATATCTCACTAATTTACTCTTTAAATATCCAAACTAAATGAATTTCTAGGCATATTTTTTTATTATTCATGAAAGTAGTAGATGGAGTCTAAATATCTGCATAAACAAGTTAAAAGGTTTTTTGTCTTTTAGGAAAAAATCCATTGTTATTCTTCTCTGGATGTTACAACTATAGGGTTTGTATTGTAATTTACATACTTCTTGAAGGAGCCATATGTAAAAATTTACATACAGAGTAACAGTATTTTTGGTTTGTAATTCTAGGCATTATTTTTTTAGACTTATCCATATTTATTGCTGGTCATGGAAAAAAAAAGTCATGAACCATAAATAACAGAACAGCATTTAGACTCTGAAATTAGTTCTTTAGTTCTACCAAGTCAAAGGCTTGCCTGATGACATTTTATCTGTTTTTCCCTCTACCTTGTGCATTTCAGTCTGCTCCAAATTGGTATTGTTACTCCGTTATCTGATGTATAGGATATGCATTTACCGTAATCTTGGGGTCATACATACAGCCTCTCTCCTGTGTTGGATTTGGGTTTCTGTGTCTCATACTTGTCAATCTTGGTTTGCTTTCTTGTTTTGATGGAGACTAATTTCCAGTTACTTCTTAAGAGAGGCTATATGTGGGCAGTTTTTCAGAACTTGAATATTTGATGATGTCTTTAACTTATCCTGAAACTTGTTTGCATGTTTGGTATAAAATTCTAGGTTATAAAATATGCTTATGCAGAACTTTCAAGCCATTGTTCCAATGATTCCTTGCTTCCAGTGTTATTACTAACAATTCCAAAGTTAAAATAATTTACAACTCCTTATACATACACTCTTTTTTTTTTTCCCAATATCTGTCTTTTAATTTGTGAATTTTTTTATCATTTATATTTAATTTAATTATTGATATATTACTACTTAAGTCTGCCATTTTACTTTTTATATTCTTTTTTCTTTTTACTTTGTGGTTTATCTCTTTACATCTATTTACCCTGAGGAAGACCTACAAAATTCTCTAATCTTCTCTTTCTTTTTTTTTTTCCCTCTAGTGTTCTGGATTGACAAGAGGGTCTATTTAATCAGTGTTCTAGGCACAGGGCATGAGGTGGGTCCTTTCTTTCTGGTACCTTTTTACTTTTAATATTGGAAAGTTGTCGAATAATTTCATTGAAAATTTTCTTTATTCTTTTTTCATTTCTGGAATTACTGAGGTTTGGGGAAAATAATTTCTGGAAATAGGATTTATTTGATTTATTCTCTATTCCTCCTGTGCCGCCCTTTTTTTTTTTTTTTTTTTTTTTTTTTGCTAAACTGGGTGTTTAAATCAGTTAAAACAGATCAGTTAAATAGATCCATTCCACTTTTCAGTTTTCAAAAGAATACTGTTGTCCTGTTTTTCTCCTTTTCTTATAGTGCTCTCATTTCAGAAAACTTTGTGTCTTTTTCTTTTGGTAGACACATCGTTACTTTTCTTGTCAAGTATATCTCTATGTATATTCACTTCAGCAGTTTATCAAATAAGAAATATATTTTAAAACTTCAAAAAATAGAACTGCTGGGCTTGTTTTTTTAGATACTTCTTCACATTATATTTTTTGGTTTGATATTTGGCACTTAATTTTATTTACCACACCGGAAACCATTTATGTTAAAGAAAAGATTATTCTTAATATGAATTTCCAGTATTTCATGAAACACTACCCATTTTCCAATATTTCATGACTACACATTCAGCAAATAATTAAAGTGATGAAGTACAAGTTAGTTTTCCTTTATAGTTCTTAATGATACATTATTTTTCCATTTAGATTATTTTTCTAAAACTTATGTCATCAAAGTGTAGCAACCATATGATGTAGTTATTTTGGGGAACAATATCATTTATCCAGATGGAAAAGCTATCGAATAAAACAATAAGATGAACAAGAATATCTTCACTGTAAGTTTTCAAGACAGGAAGGCAGAGAGTTGATCACATGGGGGAAAAAAGATCTAGAGAGATAATATGAGTTGTCAGAACTCACTTAGCTGGGTGGTTGCAAGCTCCTGTAATAAAACCCATGTAACCCTAGTGCCACATCATCATAGTTATGTTATTTTTTTTTCTGAGCTTTATACCCCTTACATTCAAGAAGAATTAGATCTGTAGTACATTCTGTGGTCTTATTAGAGGTGCTTTAATTTTAGCTTGGTAATTTTTAGCCCATTGTAGCTTACTAATCAAAAAAAAAAAAAAAAGAGAGAAAAGAGATAATAGGATTAAAGTCAATGTTATTGATTTTCAGTAATTCTGCATCATGGCTTAATATAAATGCAACTAACATAACACAACTTGAAGGAGGGGCAAAGTAATGTTTCCATGAAACAAAAATATCATAATTGGTATTTTTTAATTGAAATCAAAGGTTAGGTGATAGATGAAGAAAACATGTTCAAATGATTAAGTATTCTTTTTCAATGAATTGATCCAATATTACTCAGGTATAACATGAATTGTGCAAAGGACCATACCTAGTTAACAACCACATTACGGCTATTTATGTTGAAAATGGAAAAAAAATCTCATTTTCACATTGTTAATTATTTTGAAAACATATTTTAAAATCATTTTTCTCATACAGACAAAATAAATCTGTAAGTAAAGTACAGTAGTGTAATTATCCCTGGTGGCAGTGGGTAGGGGTCTAAGATTTAGGCAAGTGAAGTAATTTGACCATTAACATAAGTCTAATCACCAGGGACTGGACTAAATAATAAATAATATGATTTAAGTTTCCTGCTCTTTATAACAATCCCTTTTGAGTAATATTTGTATAAATTATATAAAAAATAAAAATAGCATATTCATGTGATGGAATAAAAATGTTATTTTTAACTATAAGTGAGGATGCTCTTGCCTCCTTATATCCTAAACCAAATTTTATATGGGATTAACATGACTAGACACTGTCCACACTTTAAAAAGCAATGCCTTGTTAAAGAGGTTATATTTTTCTGGTTTCAGTAGGTCATATTCCAAACATGAAGATTGAATCAATCCACTCTCATGATTCTCCTGTCTTTTGTTTAATGTGTATTTGTGAAAAGTTCTCCTGCTTTTGACTAATGAATCTGAATCTAATGTGAGGCCATGGTATCTTTTGTGTATTCCAAGCCTCAGATGAAAATTTTCTAGACTGGCAATATATTGTTTCTAAAAATAAACTAGAGAATATAATTTTTACTAAAAAAATACAATGTAAAGATGCAAGTATATGCAATGTTCTTGCTGAAAAATTTGCTTTATTGAATCATAATAAATAGGCAAGCCTTTTACATTTGTAAAGTCTGTTTTATGAAGGCACCATTTATTGGTGACTTAGAGAGCTGTAATTAGATGATAATTATGCCTCCCTGTGGACCCAAATGATTGTTGACTGCTAAGAGTCTAACCTTGCTGTCCGCAGGGACTTCCTATTTTACCTCTAACTGAGGGAGAGGTAGGCAAGAGACTATGTACATTTCAAAGTTGTTCTTGGCTGCCTGGATGATAACTCGTCTTGATTTTGACTCACAGAAAACTGCTCCTTTTTCCAAGCATTCTTCCATTTTGTGTATTTATGAAAACTTATAAAATATGAAAACATATAAATTCAAAACCTGGCTTTTCTCCTGACCTATCTGAACCATCAGTTGCTTTGCCTGTACATGAAGGTCATATTGTTTACTTATAATACATTTTTGAAATCATTGTCAGGTCCAAATATTTAATACAAGCATGCTTTACAAGCCTTAAAATACTCTGAAACACAAAACAATAATAGTCATAATAATGTATTTTAAAAAATGTGCCAATGATTTTCTTCAGGACTTTAAAAAATATTCCACAGGCCTAAGGAAAACCAGGCTTCAAAATAAGTATAATAGTAGACTTCCAGGTGTAACAGGAACAGAAGCCCTGGCCTAAAGTAAATGACTGCTGATTATAGATTACTGGGAAATGCATCTTCATGAAATCCCAACCAATGTGCAACTTGTTACTAAATCTCCTTACATAAGTTGCCTTCATGATTGTTTCCTAAACTTGTTCTCTTAAGATTGTGTTGTTCGAAGTTTGGAGATATATTTAACACTATGCTTCGGTTCCTAGAGAGAAAAATTATGAGAAAAATGAAAGAAAAGTCACAAAAATATACCAAATATACCATTTGACAAAGGTTTTCTACTGTAGCTTCTCACTGTAGTTTATGAAAACTCTTCTGAGCCTCTTCTGCAATAATGAACTTCTGTCTACTACAGTAACTGATCATTAGGGAATGGCAGAGATGCTGTTACACGGTGCAAGCTAGGAATAATAAGTTTGCTGCCAAGGTGATCCATGATGGTGGGTTTTGTTACCTACATATCCAGCTGGACACTAGATGGACAAGTGCAGCAGTTACAGACATAGAAGGGCAAGTTGATATTTCCAAGGATCTTTGTCTGCATCTGAATCATGGCAAAAGTAAAACCATCCAGTCTTCCATGGTCTAGCGTAGGTACTGACACAGAATGAAGGGAATTTATAATGATGACAATCTAGAATAATGGAGGGAGAGAGTCTGGTATCAACTGAGACACCAAGACCAGATACAGGGTTAGGGACCCTGATTTATCCGCATATTCTTTCTTTTCTAAGTTTACCCAGAAAAAGAGAGCAACGTGGATCCTGGAAGAGTTGTTCCCAGACGGATGACTTCATTATAAGCAGCAAGTGGACCCTAAATCAGCCATGGGTAGAATACTGTTCAGGCTGTATTTGTTACTGAGTCCAAGCTCATACTGCTTGGGCAGGACTGGCCAATAAATCGAGAGATGAGTTGGGGTAATAAATAGTGACTTTATCTAGAAAGTCAGTAGCCTGAGATGATGGTGGGTTAGTGTCCCAAAGAAGCATCTTACTCAAGTTAGAATTCAGGCTTCCTTTATATAAAAAGAGGAGACAGTGTGGCTGTTTGTTTCAAACTTCTTGATGTCAGAATCCTTTGTTCTTTCAGCTGTCCGTGCAGGTCAGATCATGATGTTCCTATAAGTCTCCAATAAGACAAATATTATTCTCTGTTCTACAACTTTTTATCTCTATAAGAATAGAAAAGTGCTGTATCTTTAAAGGTAAGAACCTTGAGAATGGGCTATCCTGTGTATTTCAGACAGTGGGCAACATTCCTAACCTGTAGCAAAAACAACAGGATTTAAAGGTTAAAATAAAAGAAACAGACCCAATATGGAATCAGATTTGTTCTTCCCTATGCCATATTTTTTCCCACACAGATCCCACCTAAGGACAGAAGCATTACTCTCAGATGTCCAAAAGTTACGTTTTATGTTTCACAACTGGGTCCTTATGCTAAAAGTGCCCTGCACAGACTCACCTAAAATACATCCTCTCCCCAGAAACAGCCCACACTCAACAACATATCACGCCTTTTAATCCCTCATAGGTCCTATTGCCCAGAGCATTCTAAGTAAATTTCCTTTAGGCAAATCACTCTCTCAGAGACTGTTTCCCAGGAATACAAACTATGGCAAACTGCTTTCCAAAAAAATGCTTGTGGTGTATAGTTGGCATGTATGCATCTCAAAGTTAGAAATAAATCTCTCTTTCTCCTGTGCACATACCAAAAATGATATTCACCATCCTTAGAATTAGACTCCAAAGATCTCTAAACAGTGAAACTCTCCCTGAATAGTTGTAACCTCATTCTATAACTAAGGGCTTGATTATGCCTTACCGTTTGCTATATCTGTATCCTTATGTGTACTTTTATCTGTCTTCTTGTTTAGTCAATTTATACTTGTCTATTAAGTATCAGCTACACTGTCATCTCTTTAAAAGTCTTTCTGTAAATTTTATTGACTTAGATATCTTGTGTGTACTGAAAAATATTCTGAATACTTCTGTAAAAGCGTGTTAAACATCATGGTGATAATAAATACAGTTGTTACCCTAGTGGGATGTACGTTCCTTAAGGCCAGGCACCAAATCAGAGAGGGAGAGAAATAATTATATGCTTGTGGGCTCTGGAATTGAAATGTCTTTCACTGTTCTTATGAATAAGAGATTTATTGGTGTAACTCTACATTCACGTGAAATAAATCTATACCTCCAAGACCTAGCTCAGTGCTTCCCAAACAAGTGATTATTTGTTGAACAAATAAATAAGTGAATGACTAAGTGAATGGTTGACTGACTGAAGAAACGGCAGACTAAATTCAAATAAAACAATAAAGAAATAATAGTTTCCTTTATGGTTATATTTCCATAAGACTAATGTGTTTATAAAAATATTTTACTTAATGTTAATATTAGATTTTTTTGGTTAGTAATTATTGCCATTTACTAGCTGAGAAAAATGCGTTTCATGGATTTAAGTAATTTTCCACAGCTACAACTATTAAATGATACTTAAGACCATAATAAAATTATCTGTCACTTCTAGTTATTTTATAGATAGTTAGACAGATAGGTAAATGTGTGTGCATTTTTTTTTAAAGAATAGTGAGTTTGAGTTGCAAAACAAGATATGAATGTTGATTGTGGCAGAGGAAATAGAAAGAATGAGATGACTCCAAGTCATATTTTGAAGGAAAACTCTGTCAGCTAGATGTATTGGCTCGTTAGCTATCGGGAGAAAAAGCTATGGATTAATCAATGCCAATAACAGGTTTTTAGCCTGGGTGAATTGGAGAATGGTGGTTCCATTAACAGAAGTATGTGAATCAAAGTTTGGAGTTAGTCAGAGGGGAAATTAAAAATTACTTGTAGAATGCCGATTTTAAGGTCATTTCAGGGCTTCCCAATGGAAATTCAAGAAAGGAGTTCTGGGGAGATGAGATGAGGTATCACATTGATGCTATTATTATATTTACATTAGAAGTTTAAAAATGTGTGTTTTGGAAGCTTTATTGACCATAAAATGTGTGAGGCTTTATGTTTGCTTCAAATCAAAGACAGTCAATGTGATGAAAAGAAAGCAGGCTGGAGCCCAGATTGTGACTGTGGGCTCTTTCATTTTAAATTATAATAGATAATACACATGCGGTACATCTATACTGACTTCAAAAACTCATAACAAACAGCCAGCTTCTTCTGTATAGCACAGGGAACTATATTCAATATCTTGTAGTTACCTATAATGGAAAAGAATATGAAAACAAATATATATGTATGTATATGTATGACTGAAACATTATGCAGTAAACCAGAAATTGACACAACATTGTAAACTGACTATATTACAATTTTTAACAACTACAAAAAACCTCATAATGTAGTGAATTTGGGTGTAAATATTTTGTAATTTAACAAAAGAGTAAAATAAGTTGTTTTATCATCTATTATCTTTCAGCATTTTCTAGAATCATGCTTCATCTGACTTGGATCGAAATCATTATTGCATTGGAATTGCAACAAATAAAGCATCACCAACTTTTCAAAGAAGAAAAATATACTGCCTACAAATTAAATAAGGAAAACTTGCATTTTGCTTATCCCTTTTGGCTTCCTCATAAATCTGGAATTTTATGTTCCATTTTAGCAGTATTTTAATAGTAATCATACATAGAATCAGGACATTCTGCTTTCCTTTTTGAAAAGATTCCCTTGTTACAATTTACATCAGCCTTGGGGTTTACTGTAATAGTATATGGTGCAATGTTATTTTTATAATTCATTTCATTCTCATGACATGCGTACCCTCTACACATAGAATGTACATAGGAATAGGATAAAACATATCAGCTCTTCAGTGTTTATAACCACATGATGGGTTTTCAGAAAGAGAAAAAATAACCTTCTTTCCTACAAAAATAATCACTTAAAAAAAGTTGTGAGAGCTATTTTTCAGTAACAGCAGGTCCCTTCTACCATATAATGACCTGAAATTACGTTTCTCAGTAAGGTTGATTCCAGGTTGCCCTGAGAAATTCCAGGGGTGAGCAACAGCAGAATCCAGTGATGACAATGAACTGATGGTAGTCATACCCATGGCCACCATGGGGCAACCCTCCACTGCGACTGAACTTTACCAGTCAGGCTATGGTGCTTTATACAAATCATGCCTAACTCTTCTGATTACATTTTAATTGGCTACATTTTTAGTCAATACATCACGTTCTCTCTACGTTCCTCCAGACAGGCAGATTTATAGTTTGAGATGGTATTGTTTAACGATGACGAACACAGTTGTTGGTTCCAAGCAGATCTGGGTCTTCCACTTACCAGCTTCAAAACCTTGGACTTCTATTACCTTTATCAGCCAGAATTTTCAATTAATAAAACAGTAACTATAAATTAGCTGCCTTACAGAGTTGTGGTGATTAAAATTCACTGCTCCTATAAGCATCTAATTCATGGCTGGGCCCATAGCAGGGGACCAACAAATGTTAATTATTTTTTACTAATGCAATTATAATTACTATTAGAAAGGGTATTTTATTCAAGCAAAATTTATATTGAAAACTTCTGGTGGAATACAAATGAAAATCCAAAAGTTTTCAAAAATGTAGGCTTTCCTGATCTCTGAAAAGTTAAGAAATTTAATAGGCCTAAAATGATGTATATTGCCAGCTTGAAAAGTTCTATGGCTAACAGAGTACATTAAAATAGTAAAAATATAATTTCTAAGGAATACAAATCATAGTTAAACACTCAAAAATAATACATTTCTTTAAGATTAAAAACAAATCTAACTTTATTTACAGTGGTTCATAGCTTTGCATTGTTCATTATAATTTACTGTAGAAATGAACATTAATTGAAGATTCCTATTGAAAATATTTAACATGTCTCTGGAATAATCACTTATTACAGTAAATTTTATTTATATAGCTTTGAATTATTTTTACATTTATTTTGTTTACATAAAATACAATAATCCTATTTAGATAGCACTTTGGGACTTTTTAAAAATCTGAACATCAAATATTCTTTGAAAACATTTTTTTCTTAAATAAAAAAAAATGCCTCTAAAATTTGTGTGTATGTGACATAGGATTCTAAAAGGCAAACATAATTTTGAGAGTTATTTATGGCATAAAAACATACAAATATCTTCTTATTTTTATTTCTTAACCATCTTAGAAAAAAACAGAGTACTTGTAAAGATGTTAGAGGCATTGACCATAACGGAAGTAGTAGGTTGTACATTTAAGGAAGGACAAGACATACTAAGATTTTGCTAAAGGGAATTCTAGCACATCTGCCCAATTCTAAGCTGCAAATACTAAGCCCTAGATTTTGTGACCCCACATGTGAAAACATATAAAAGTTACCCAATTTTCAGAGACTTCACTCCCACAGATGTCCTTTCATCTTCTACAAGGAGTACTGTGTCAGGAGGATAGTTCTTTTACTCTGTGGTATGTGGTGGTGGTTTTCATTTTTTGTTTCCCCTTATGTCATAATACTTTGTCAGGTGCCAGAAGTTGCACATTGATTTCCACCAGTCATATTTCCCGTGGTTTCTTCTCCCTTTGCCAAAAGTTTTCAATTGCTACTTCTGAACATTGTCAGTGTGGCTTTGGGGGCATCAGTTGTTTCAGGCAGTCTTAGAACCTTCAGATACACACCTAGACTCATTAACAGCAAATCTTTGATTTTTTTCTATTTCCCTTAGTTACGGCATCTAATTGTTTAACAACGTTGGCAGGGTATTTATCTTGTCTCCGAAGCTCCTCCTGCTTGGCCAAATACTCGAATTCCAGTAATTGGTCCTGATCAATTGTGCACATCTGCTAAGGAGAACAGTCTTACACAGGGTAGCAAGCTGGAGCTCTTGCTAGAACCCTGGAGGTCGTACAGTGGACTTCTCCATCTCCAACTCCTCCTCCAGGTTCTCTGCCTCTTGTAGCAGGTTGTTCTCGGAAGAGTCATCTTAGCTGTTGCCTTAAATGAGCTCGCTCCTTGCAGAGTAGCTGCACCTGGACAGGGCCTGGCCCCGCCCCCACCCCGCCCCTACCCCGCCCTTACCCCGCCCCTCCCCTAACTGGCCGAGGCGTTTCCCAGCTCTCCCTGCGCCGCCCCGCCTCCAGGCTGTTAGCTCCGCTCCGAGCGCCTCAGGAGGCCGCTGGGCTTGGCGTCCCGCTTTGGCTAGTCTGGTTCAAAGAGACCACAGACAAGCTATTTGGTTCCAAGAAACCAATTAAAAATAAGTGTTTTGTTTTATTTTGTTTTGTTTATCCTTGCCACGTTTGGGAAGAAACACCCTTGACCTGAATTGTAAGAGCAGAATGAGGAACTGGGAGCCCTGAGGCCTGGATGCTGGGTCACAAGCTCAGGTAAGACTCCCCGTAATGAAACAGAAGTTCCTTACGTGATCAGACTGAGGACGCCAACCTTCTATTTTTTTTTTTTTTTATTATTATTGGTTCATATGACTGAGTATTTTTCTACATCAAATGTTTAAAGTTTATATACAGATAAAAGTTTATATGTATACATATATATTTTTTATACATGTGTATGTTTGTACATTTTATGTTTTAAAAATAACTTGTACACCTTGGGCAAAATCATGGGTTTCTGAAAACACTGCTATATTGTAGAGTACAACAAACAGCAATTCCTGTGTTAAATTAAAATCGGTTGCTTTTCATGGCTTGTGATGGTAATGTGGTTCCAGTGAGAAAAATTCTGAAGACATCACATATCCAAAACTAAGATAATGCTGAGTGGCAGTTCGGTTAGTCTTTCTAATGCAGGAAAAGAAGAAAAGGTGTATTGTTTTAGGCAGAAGTAATTAAGCCTCACTTAGCTTTTCTGTTCAATGTCTGAAAGCGCATGAGTGATATTAGAGGGACAAAAAAAGACTGGTGCTAGGTAGAGACTAAGGCACCTCCAATTTTGTGATTGTTGTAGATGGAAAAATATGTAGCTTGAGCCTCAAATACTGTTTATATATGTGTGTGTGTATATATATGTGTGTGTGTATATATATGTGTGTGTGTGTATATGTGTGTGTGTGTATATATATGTGTGTGTGTATATATATATGTATTGAACTTACTATTGGAATGAAAGACACCTCAGTGACTCAAGTCTGGGAAGATTTCATACCAAACACTTTGATGCTGGGATAGGTTTAAGTCTGGTCCACAGCCAAACACCAATGTTCTTATTCTGCGTATTTTCAAAATCAGCTCACTTTCTTTCCTTCCCTTTTCTCTCTCTCTGTCTGTTGTGCTTTATTAGTATATGTCTGTTTTCATATTAGATGATGGGTTATAGATGATAGCTGCCATCTGGCAGATGATAAATTCCTTTGAGGAATGTTATAGTTAAATTTTTAAGGTTTTTAATGTAAAATTGTATTTAAATGATTATAGACCATTATGTTAAGGATAGTAAGTTTTGAGAATAAAGTGTTTTTTCCTAGTTAACACCAAGTAAGATCCAAAAAAAAAAAAAATCTATAACATGGAATGTATTAAGTGCTTAAAAAAGTTTTTCTATTAAAAAGAAAGCAACCTTAAGTTGTAATCTATACTGGGATTCAGGTTCATGTTGTGCAGTTCTACATTTATTGGTTTTTCATTGCTGGGTGACAAATTACTCCAAGCTTAGTGGCTTAAAACAACACACATTTATTGTATCATATTTCTGTGTGTCATGAATCTTAAGCACAGGTTAGTTAAGGGACCAGTTTCTTAAAACACCGCAGCCAACATCGCAGGTGCAGGTCCTCTTCCAAGCTCATTAGCATCATTTAAAAATAAACCAGACTTAAAGAAACTATTCAAAGAGAGTATTGTAGTGGGCAGAATACACCAATCTCAGGATCTAACATTGTCTCAGAATAAAATGGGAGAAGGCTTTTTTATAGAGATGGGAGGACAGAGCTGGCAGGAGCTGTGTGGGAGAAAGGAATAGGTGGTGGTGTTAGCCTGGGGCTTTAACAGATGGTGTTGCATTCGGTGGTTGGCTCATTCCTGAGATGAACTGCTAAGGGGCACAGGCAGTGTTCTGCACCTTAGTGCTTGCCTAGTCTTGGGGGCAAGACAATCTCAGGATTGCTGGAAAGTGTGGACAGAATAAAAGATGGCAAATAAGAACTAAAGAAGGTAGAAAAAGGGTAAGACTATTTGTAATGAAAGTGGGATGTGGAAGCTAATAATATTTCATGAGCTTTTTAGAAGTTCCTGCGAAATAGTGATGTGAACTAAGGAAATTATTTAGGGATTTGGGGCCAAACCTAAACATGTAGGTATGAAACATATACGCTCATGAATAAAGTGCTGTGACTGATATGATTTCACCAGAGGATGGAAATTGGAGATATTAAGAAAACATGAAAAGCTTTGAGGGTTCAGACATTAACTAACGCTGAATTCTAGACTTTGTCATTTGAGCTTTACAACACACCAATCATTATAATGATTTGAACTCTGAAGTATCTTCTCTAAGAATGCAATGATTCATTTGAAATTGTTCTCTTTAAAATTTGTACAGTGATAAGCTGTTCACTGACTATGTAAATGCTCTATGGTATAATCTAACTTTCTTCATCTCTTTCCCCCAAATACCTGGATATGGGCTGATTTTAGGAAAGAATTATGAAGCAGTACAATATTGTCTTCGAATCACTCACTAGCTGATTGTCTTTCTTGCTTTTTCAGCAAAACTTGGTAAAAGGTCATTGATTTTAAAAAAACTTAAGGTGGCATGTTATCTATAGTCTCAGAACACACATAAATGGTACCATCTTCTTATTTTACAATATGGCATTTAATGAACATGCACAATCTAATTTTTTCACACATTTAAGTTGACAGCACATCCTGCATACATTGTGTTAGATGATGTTAGTACACTGTTTATTCAAGACAGTGGAGCAAAAATAACTCTTATCTTTATGTTGTAAGCCAAAATGGAAAAGTATAGTTTCCAGAATTTAAGAGGCATTTCTCAGTGGAAAGGAAAATTAGGTGGTTTTTTTTTTTTTGGTATTGTCAGTTTTTTCAGATAAAAGAATTCATTGAAATTGTCGGCAATCATCTGAGTCATGTATTTTCATAAGCATGTGAACATTAAAGTTTTAATGTACATCTGGAAACCGGAGGGATTGTCTTGGTAAGTGGTGTGATCTGGGGGGATTTACTTCTGAACGAAATGGTGGCAGTTTGGGAAGGAGACAGTCCTATTCCAATTTGCTTCACGTCGTCATTTTCCTTAGGCTAGCATGTTGAATTCTGAAAAGAAAAGAAGCATTTCTCAGCACGCATAAACACAGAAGATATTGTACGAGTTCCTTTGGAATACTAATTCAAATTGCAATCTTTTAGAATGAAGAAAATGGATATAACTTTCTGTTGGGAAAACAAGAAACATAATCTTTAGAGTTCATCACAAACAGGATGAATACATTCTTCCTTGCTGTCCAAGCATATGGAATTCTAATTTTGTTCAAAACTAATGTAGCAATCTCTGGGAAAGATAGCTTTTTTCTTAATACTCCTGAAGGTTGGGGATCATTATTTAACCTACCTATGGCCAATGAAACATACAGGGAAATCCAGTGGGAAAGTTCAGGGATAGCCTTTGGCAAATTCTAACAGAGACAGATGCTAGAGAATTCTTTACTGGCCCCATTCCTTTTCCTTTCTTTCCACCTTGTAACTGATCAATTGTCTGGAATTAAAACAGCTATCTTGTGATCCTGAGTTGAAAATCTTATTAATTAAAAAATCAACAGCTATTATGGTCCAGATGGAATCTGGAAAATGCTTAGTTTCTTGGTAATATTAATAAGTGATTAACTCTCAACCTTCAGACCCCTTAGTAAATATCATCTGTACCAATAATAGCTCTTTTCAGTTGGCTGCTGTTGCTTCCAGCTGAATGTGTGTCACTGATGCAGCAGTTCGAGGGGAACTGGGAAGGAATCCTAACCAACTGGCTGACACAGAGATAATAGGGCTTTAGCCCATGGACTGGCCAGTACTGAACAGCAATTAGATGTTGAGAAAGAAGGCAGAAGCCTGTGTCCACAAAGGAGTGAGTCAAAATGAGAAGTGTGTTCAGGAGATTTTGTGTATCAGGTACAGGAGTTCCAACCTTGAGTAAAGTGGAAGTTTATAAGAAACTATCCAATTCTTCAAACATTATTGTTGTCTTTACAGTAGCTGAGAAAATATTTAAAAAACACATAAATTTCATGTGTGAGCATATATAATCCTGATTTCCTATAACTGAAAATAACTTGGCTGGTGGAATAATTTTGGTAATTCATGGTAAACTCAGGCACATCTCACTTATACTCACTCTCTCTTGGGTCCCTGGTAAAGGAATCAGCATTCGCATCTTTCAGGGTGACATGTGCGTTGCCAGAAGGCCTGCAGCGCTGCGTGGTGTGAGGGCTGATCTGCGTGCCCGTCTGCGGCTCTGTTCTTCCTTTGCTAGACCTGCTCAGATCTAAGTCATCCTGAAATGCATCGGCAGGTCTTCCTCTGTCCCTGTGGCATTAGCTGCTTATAACCCTCATTTCTGGGCAACATCTAGTGGTTCAGAAACCTGTAAATTATCCTCTTGTGAATGTTGAAGGGTCTTTTTTTCAGTTTTTTTCCATCTCTTTATATACCCCTTTTAGTGTTCACAGTTTTCCCTACACTTCTTAAGCAAATGGTTCTAACAGTTGAAATGTAGCTTTTAAGATCTTGTTCCAGCAATTTTCAGGAAGTTTATTGTAGGGTCCAAAAATAAATAATTTATTTTTTTTTTATTTTCCTTGCCTTAAACCTAGTGCTTATATAATTACTGCTTTTTAAATTTTGTTGACAGAGAGGGATAACCTACATTGAAAAAAACACATAGCTTAATATTTACCAGGCACTTCACTCTTCACGGACTACCTCATTGCCCGAATGAGGAACGAAGTTCTTGAACTTGGGCAAAGGGAAGAAAATAAAAATGGCTTTAGTATATATCAAAATAAAAATGTGTAATCATATTCATAAAAATAACCCACTTTACTGAATCTGTCAACTTAAGGACATATGTCCCCAAACCTTCTGCCTGTGCTTTTATCAATATAGTATGGGCTGAATTCTGTTCCCCCCACATTCATACATGGAAATCCTAAACCTCAGTGTTGCAGTATTTAGAGATGGGGCTTTGGGGAGGCAGTTTAGTTGAGATGAGATCATGAGAGTGGGGCTCTTATGGTGTAATTAGTGCTCTTAGAGGAGACACCAGAGACCAGCTATCCTTCCTCCCTCCCTCTCTCACCCTTCTTCCCTCTCTAAACCTCACTTTTTCACTCTCTCTGTCATATAAGGGCACAGGAAGGAGGTGGGTATCTGCAAGATAGAAATCTCCCCAGAAACCAACCTTGCGGCATCCTGATCTCAGGGTTGCAGTGACCGGAGATTTGAGAATGTGGGTGTCCATTTTTGCAGCTGCACGGCCTGTGGTGGTGTGTCCTGGCAGCCCAGGCTCAGTGAGACAGAAGGCCCCCCCCGCCCCGTGAATGGCGCCTCCTTGTGCCCAGTCAGGCCCTCAGTCTCAGGAGCAGGCCTCGCTCTTTTGCACGCCAGTTTCAACTCTGCTGGATCATTCTAATCAGAATACAGATTTAAAAGAGCATTCATTTATATCAAACCACTCTTTGCCTTCTGCCCGATTTCTTGACTCTTATTTGCTATATTTGAAAGCCAAGCTCACTGGAAGACATCTGTATTTGCTCATTCTACCTTCCATTTTCTCCCCAGCCCACTCTAGTCAAGAGTTTGTCTCTACCACTGTTCTGAACAGCTCATGGCAAGTCAGTGGTAACCCACAGATGGCGAGGTCTGACGTTGCTCCACTCCTCAGCAGTGTCTGGAGACAACTGATCACTCCCTGTGTTAAAACAAACAGACAATTAAAAAAAAATGTTTCTTACCTCAGTTACCAGGATGTCATATGCTCATGTTTTTTCCTTAACTTTTGACCATTCCTCCTCAGTCTCTTTTGCTGGATTCTGTTTTTGTTCTTTCCTTCAAAATGGTGCAATGCCCCAGACTTCTGCAAATGAAGTATTTTCTCCTCTTAAGTCCAGATCTTCACTGGGTGATCCCTCATAGCTCCACCACTTTAAATATTTCTCCCCTGAGCTAATCATTCATATATCAAGCCATTTATTGCACATCATGACTTGGATCTATAATAAGCAGTCAAAAGTTACCATGCATAAAATTCAACTCTTGTTTCTCCCTACAAAGCCCTCTTAGTAAGTGGAGCCACAAGTTTTTCTAGAAAAAATTGCATGATGCTATTTTAAACTCCTTTCTTACTCTCTCTCATAAACTCTATCCAATCTGTCATCATATCAGGTCTGCAGTACATTTACAACATATCTGAAACCAACCATGTCTTACATCTTCTTTCAGTACCATCCCATCCTAAACCAACATGTTTGCTTTCCTAGAATGAATCAATAACCTTCTAATTGATCTTCTTGCCTCCACTTTTAGCTTTCTTTGATCTTTTCTCTACAGGCTGTAGAGATCCACTTAAAATCAGTCTGATGCAGAGTCGACCAAAATGTTTTTGTCATGCTAGAAATAATATCCTTATCAAGACCTATGAGTCCCAACATGACCCAATCCATGGGTAATATGTCTCATTTCATCTTCCATAATTATTTCTTGCTTTATGGTATCCAAAACACTGCACTCACTATTAATTATTGAATGAGTTAAGCTCCTATCCCTGTAACATTCTGTTCCTATCAAACTAGAAACTAACTCATTCCTGACTTCGTTTGTATCACTGCTTGAAAGTCTCCTCAAAAAGGACTTTTCTCTCATCATTTTATCTCAAGCAGCACTTCCTAGACTTTTCAATTCTCTTATCTTTTAAACTCTTCATGTAACTATATGTGGTAGAGTTATATAAAGAATATATATATAATATGTATATAAAATGTTCTCTTTGTCCCCTACTTCTCCATTTTTAAGTAAGATACATGAGGACATGAATGTCACCAGTTATTTTACTGGAAAACAATGGCTACACACATTGTACATCTTGATTAATATTGCCAAATTCCTCTATGTATAGGTTGGAACCATTTTATTTGCACTATAAATGCAATACTGAGCTTTGCAGCCTCCCCTCCTTGATGTTATGGATCACTCTTTGCTAAACTGATAAATGAAAAAAGATCTCTCCTGTGAGTTACATTAAACATTTTCATAGGTTTAGATGTGTTTCTATTTCCTTTCTTTGTCCAAGTTCCTATTTTATTATTGGCCTTTTCCTGTTTGAATGAAAGTCTTTAACTTTTTTAAAAAGCTGTAAATATTTTATTCTTGATGCTTAAAAATTAAATTTTTGGATCAACTACTTAAAGGTGTAATGTATAAAATAAAATTAAATATTGAAAGTGTGTAGGTTAGTGAGTTTTGATGAAAGTATACATCTGAGTAACCAAGTCTGTAATCAAAGTATGAAACATTTTTACTTCCTCAAAATATAGTTGCTTTAGACAGGTCAGTGTGCTGTAACAAAAATACCATCAACTGGGTAGGTTCAAAAATAAATATCAAGTTCTCACAGTTCTGGAGGCTGGGAAATCTGAGATCAAGATGGGCAGTGTGACTGGGGTCTGGTGAGGACCCTCTTCCAGGTTGCAGACAGCTGTCCTCTCACTGTGTTTCATACAGTAAAGAGAGGGCACCTGTCCCCTCCTCTTCTTTTAAGGGCATTAATCCCATAACGGACTCCAGGTTCATGACCTCATGGAAACCAAACCACCTCCCAAAGGCCCACCTCCAAACAACATCATGATTGGGGTTCATGTTTCAACATAGGAATTTTGTGGGGACACAAACACTCAGTCCATAACAGTACACTTATGCTACAATCCCAAGAGTGGTCACAGAAGCTTTATTTGTAATATCTAAAAACTAGGGTAAAATACAACTCGAATGTTTAGTATACAAATTGTCAACGAATCCATATATTGATTTTTCCCTTAGCTGTTCATCTCATTTTCCTGCTTATTTGCAAGTTTCTTAATTTTCATTGTGTATGGACCTTGGGTCAAAAATAGTAGATATTGAAACAGTTGATCAGAGTTTATGGTCCAACATTTTGAGCAAATCAGTGTTTAACATTTTCTGATGGATATGTGTGTGGACTGGGGAGTCTGCTCTGATTTAAGGCAGTTTTTAGGTCCTAGATGACTAGGGTTGTGTGGATAGTTAGATCTTTCTCTGGTCTCCCTTCTTTGTAGATGCAGAAGGTGCCATAGATATGTGGAGGGTTTATCACTCTGAGACAGGACTTTTTTTTTTATATATAAGCCTGTGTCCTCCATTGTCTCATTTTTCTTGCTGGTGGCTTGAATAGATAAAGGTGAGCATGGGGTTCTCAGCATAAAGTTCCATGACTCACCACATGGAGAAGAGCCAGTCAGTAGCAGGAGCCAGTAGATGACTGAGAGAAAACTCCTCATCTATTTACTCTCCTCTATTTTTGGCTTCACTTGTTCCATGTCCTAGCCTTTTCTAATACACTTGAAACATATGATGTTGGCAGTTGTTTTAATGTTTCTAATATGAAAGGAGAAAAAAGAGAACGTGTTTCTCTATTTGCAAATTGATACAGCATGCTTTAGTGTTAGGTATTTATGTTATATGTGGAGACATTTACATAGAAATTTTTAACTTTATGAAACACTTTACTAGAAAAAAATTGAAACTAACAATATTCTGATAAAAGTAGCATATTGTGTAGTCTCCATGTGTTCATGCTTTTCACATCTTTCTGTAATTGATTCATTGTTTCATACTGTTCTGTTTGAAAAAACTGCTTGCTATGATTTCTATTCTCTTAAATATGTTGAGATGTTTTTTGTGATCTTACATATGATCCCTTCCTTGAGAACATTCCATGTGGACTTGAGAAGAACGTGTTTTCTGCTGTTTTTCAGTAGAAAGTCTCATTGATACCCACTAAGTCCAATTGCTTTACTGCGTCATTTGAGGCCACTTTAATCACAAAAGTAAAACTGGCTGGGGGGAGATGGAAGAGCAGTCCAGAGGAAGTTGTTGCCTCTGAGATGTGCAGCTAAGTGTCTTGTGACAAGCAGGAGGACACTTTTGCAGGAGGCTCAGCTGTCTGCCAGAAGATGTGTGCACACAGTGGTGGAGATCAAAGATGAGCTTTCATCCGTTAGGCGTTTCTGCATCTGTTAACAGATATAACAAGATCAGCATTCAGAGAGTACTATCTCTAGCTTTTTGTCTGCCTTCCCAATCTGAAACTAGTTATTTTGACCAGTTATAGTTACTTGGGATAGGACAGGGAAGGGAGTTCTGGGAAATGTAGCTCTCATTCAGTTGATAGTAGAATAATTCAGTCTAGAGATTGCTTGTTGTTACATAACACATCATTCAGAATCAGTTTTCTCATTAAACTATGTGCAGATGAATCCTTGTATCAATACTTAATAAATCAAATAAAATCAGCATCTCCAAAGACATCATAGCTGCTAGACCATCCATTAAAATAAAAAGAAATGCTAAGAGGGAAGACAGACCTTTTGGAAAGTAAAAATATATTAGCCAAATTACATATAACAATAATTGCAGTGCTGAAAAATAAAATGAAAGAAATCTTCCTGAAAGCAACACCCAAAACCAGAAGATCAACAATTAGATGAAAGGGTTCAAATAATTTGAGAATAAATTCTGTGTTAATCATAATTTCAACAAGAAAGAAAAAATCAGATAGTAGGAAAGAAAGAAATGAATAATAGAAAACATTATCTAGAATGTGAGAATTCTTAAGAAGTTTTGATTTCTGTCTCAGTAAAAGAGTAACATAGTAATGAGATTTTTCATGAATGTTAGGAATACAGGAAAAATATTCTAAAATTTTGCATAGAGTTAAAAAAAATTGTATACAGTGGAAGAGAATTAACATTCACATCTGTCCTCTAAATAACAATGTTTGTGGATTGTGCCTTTTAAATTCTAAGGGAAAATGAATTTTACTCTAGAAATCCTATTCCAAGCCCCCAATTTTATGACATTTCAAGGTAAAATAGGGATAGTTTCCAACACCTGAGCTCAAAAAGTACCTCCACTCGACTGTTTCTTAGTAGCTGACGTGAGATTTGATTAAGCAAAGTGAGGAGAAAGATAAGAAAGTGCATAGCTATAAGTTCCGTGAAAAACTAGACCCAACACGGGAGAAAGGTGGAGGAAGTCCTAAATTTACTGCTTTCCAGACTACAATGACAAAGGTTGCCAAGAGAGAAATATCCAGATTTAGAAGAAAAATAAGTGCTATATATTAAATGTGTTTGGTCTTGGGAGGTATATATGTGAATCTGTTAATATTATTTAATAAATAAATAAGCAGATATTATCCCCCTTGACTGAGCAGTAAAGGATTTAAGTAGGCAGATTAAGCATGACAATGATTAGATTGGAAGTCGCTTGTAACATTGTCCACCCCACGTTTCTTTCCAGTAACTGCAGCCTTCTCTCACCCACTGAAAGTTCCATACCATCAGCATTTTCAAATGACATTTCACCCATGTTAAAAAAATATCTTATTTAATCCTATGTTAATACCCTACTCATGCCCTTAAGCTTTCTCTGTATTTTCTCTGTCTCTCTGTCTCTGTCTCTTTGTCTCTGTATCTCTTCTCACTTTCAGGATTATGTATTGAAATCAGAATGTCTTCCTTCACGTAATTAATGTGCTACTTGGATGTGACTTGAAATCACCCAGCTTTGTTATGTCACCGGTGACTCCCTTGTTGCCACTTACAATAGAAATATTTCAATCTTGATCTTTCTGTAACATTATAAATTCTTGACTACTCCTTTCCTCAAATGATTCTTTCCCTTGATTTCCATAACAACAACAGCAACAAAAAGCCCTGATTTTCCTGGATGTTCAGATTACCAGGGTAGGCCGTGTAGTAAATACTTGGGAGAGGAGGCTCTGAGGCCAAACCAGGTTGGGTCCTGTCTCCATCATTTGCAGCCTGGTGCTGTGGGACTTTAGGGAATTCACTTAATTTCTTTGTTCTTCAATTGCCTCAACAATGTAATGGAGATAATAGTTGTTCCAACCTGGTAGAGAAAGGTTCAACTGATTAATACATGCAAGCTATTTGATCATTTGCACTCAAATAAATGTTAAGGCTTCATTCCTCTGTGTGTGTGGCCTCTGGAGTCTCTGGTTAGTGCCAGCTGGAACAGGTACTTTTCAGCTTGTGGAATGTTAAGTCTAGGAAAGAAAGAATATAGCACCTTACAGTTATCAACTTTTGGATGATTTATTCTCTGATATTCTAAATAGGCCTGATATGATCTGACTCCAGTTCACTGTATCCCAAACATCAGATGTCCTTAGTTTCATATGATTAGGTAAGTATGTAGGTAGACAGATCACATTGTTTTTCCCATTCTTAATGTGAAACACTTCTTCAGAGTAGGGCTGTAAATGCCTACATATTTATAATCACATTTGCTTAATATTTAGATCATTTTTCTGGGATAGAATGAACTGAGGAAGCCATTATACAGAGTCAGGTAATTGAAATTCATATAGCTTTAATTAAAAATTTCTGAGTCAATTTCTAATTCTATTTTGATGTTAGAACTTTGACTGGTTATAGGTGTTCAACCTCAGTAGTCTTATTAGTCTGACTGTAGCTTCCTGATGATGTCTCTGAGATTTCCTTTCTTGCAAACCTGCTCATATCTTTAATAGCAGTTTCCTTTTTCCCTGTGGTGTCTTTTCTCTTGTCAGTCCATTCACTCTGTTAGTTACCATGTTCTCTTCTAAAGGAACTTCAGTTATTAGCTGGCGCTTGGACTGCTGATGGCCTTCCCAATTTGCTGCCCAGTTAAAGACTCAGTTCTTCAAACTCATTACAGTATTTCCATGTCCTACAGTTAGTTTCACAAACTGGATAAGCAGAAGATGAGTATGTGGATTTCAAGGTGCAGCCTTAAAAGAAGTGCCGTGTTGTGATTTCTCCCTCCTGCAATCTGGGACTTGGTGTGATGTATCTCTAGTGCTCTCTTGAAGCACGAGAAAGAGAGCCATGATTTATTGAGATGATCATGTGACTTTTATCCTAGTTATATAGCATGTTAGATTAGTTGATATTTGATATGGAGTCAACATTTCATTTCTCTGATAAGTGCCACTTTCTTGTATGTATGTGTGTGTGTATATATATCCATATCCTGTTTTATATGTCATTGGATTTGGTTTGGTGACATTTTATTGAGTTTTTTTTGTGTCTGTATTAATAACAGAATTTAGTCTGTAGTTTTCTTGTGATGTGTTTTTCTGGTTTTAGTACCAGAGTAATACTAGACTCACAGAATGAGTTGGAAAATGATATTTCCTCTTCTTTTATTTATTTATTTATTTATTTATTTTTTTGGTAAGAGTGTGTGAAGAACTACTGTTTTGTTTGTTTGTTTTCCTTTTAATGCTTGATAGAATTTACCATTGAAGTCATCTGGACCTGGGCTTTACTGTGGGAAATATTTTTACTACTAATTCAATCTCTATGTTTGTTATAAGTCTATTCAGATTTTCTATTTCTTCTTGAATCAATTTTGGTAGAGTGTATTTTTCTAGGAACTTATCTATTTCATCAAAGCTATGTAATTTTTTGGCCTACAGTTATTCAAAGTAGTAGTATGTAATCATTTTTGTTTCTCTAAGGTCGAAAATAATGTCTGCTGTTACCAACTTCTGAATTCCTTGAGATGTTTCTTTTTTCTTAATATAAACATTTCGAGCTACAAAGTACTGCCTTACTTGCACCCAGTAAGATTGTATCTACTATGTTTTCATTTTTGTTCTCCTGAATGTATTTTTCATTTCCTTTGTGATTTTGTTTTAACCCGTTGTTTATTAAGAAGTGTGTGTTGTTTCATTCCCACCTATTTGTGTATTCCAAAATTTCTTCATTGATTTCTGATTTCACTTAATAATGTTCAGAAGACAAACTTGCAGGATCATATAACTTTCACATTAATTGAAGATTGTTCTGTGGCCTACTAGATGGTCTGTTATATAGAATGTTCCCTGTGAGGAGGATATGTAGTCTGCTGTTGTGAGGTAGAGGCTCTGTGGATGCTTGTTAGTTCTGGCTGTTCTGTGATGTTTTTAAAGTCTTCTATTTTCTATTTGATCCTTTGACTGATGGTTCTATCCATTATTTAAAGAGGAGTGTTGAAGTCTCTGACTTTATGATTGAATTGAATTATTTCTCCCTTGAGTGCTGTCAGTTTTTGCTTTGTGCCTTCTGAGGCTCTGTTGTTGGGAAACCATGTGTTTATTGAGTTGTGTCTTTCTTTGAGATTGACTGTTTTATCATTTGAAAACACTCTCTAACCTGTAATAGCATTTTTAGTTTTAAAGTCTGTTTTATCCGATATGAGTATATCCCCTTGAGCTTTCATATGTTTGCTGTTTGTATGCTATCTCCTTTCCCATTCTTTTACTTTCAACCAATTTGTAACATAGCATTTAAAGTGTGTCTCCAATAGACACATGGAGATAAGTCTTGTCTTTAATCCTCTCTGACAAATTCTACATTTTGTTTGCATTGTTCAAACCATTCGCATTTAATAATCCTATTGATGTTAGATTTATGGCTGCCATGTTAATTTTGCTTTCCACATGTCTCATGTTTATCCCATCTCTGATCTTTCTTTACTCATTTCTTTTCCATTATATGAATGTTTTCTAATGTAGCATTTAACTTTGTGAAGGATATTTTCACTATGTTTTTTAAGCTTTTTACTTTGTGGTTCCTCTATGGCTTACCATATATATCTTATTGTTTAGTGTATGTCAAATTTATACTAACTTAATTCCAGTGTGGTGTAGAAAAGTTATTCTTACACAACTCTTTTACCTCTTCACCCTTTTTATTCTATTATATTATTATACCGATATCTGCTACAAATGCAAATATACGTTTTTATAATATCACTTTATATAATATCTTTTTAAAAAGTTGAGAAAATCAAGGAGAGCAAGTGCATAACTTTATTTGCTAAATACATAATTTTCTTTATTCTTGTTGATTCATGCCATCTTGTGTCATTTTCTTACTCCAAGATGACTTTGCCTCCACTGTATTATTTGTGATATATTTTTTCATCAAATATATTACATTTTTGTATATGTTATAGGTTCAACAATACAATTATCTCTTTCTATTTATTTTATTTTATACAGTTACTTTTTTAATCACTCCAGAGAGGAAATAAGAAAAAGTATGCATTTATATTTCCTTTTATGATGACATAATTACTGTTTCTGGTTATCTTTTTTTAACTATTGTTGCAAATTATTGCGTAAGGTCATGTGTTTTTACCCTAAAGAATATCTTTTAATATTTTTAACAGGTGGGTGTGCTGGCAACAAATTGTATCAGGTTTTGTTTATGTGGGATTGTTTTTACTTCATTCTCATTTTTGAAAGGTAGTTTAACTGATTATGTTTTATAAATAACAAGCTTAAAAAATAGAATTTTTAATATGTTGCCTCATTCTCTTCTCACTTGCATTGTTTCTGAGGGGAAGTCAGCTGTTACTCTTACTGAGGTTTTCTTGTGCAAGGAGAACTGTTTTCCTCTTGCTGCTTTCATGATTTTCACTTTTGCTTTGATTTTCAGCATTTTTACTATAGTGCGGCTAGATATGGATCTCTTTACATTTGTTCTACTTGTGGTTAGTTGAATATCTTTGATACATAGATTAATATTTTTCATCAAATTTTTGAAGTTTTCATTCATTATTTCTACAAGCATTTCTTCTGCTCCTTTCTCTCCTCTCATTTTGGTATTTCCATTACGCATACTTTGGTGTATTTAATGATGTCACATTTTTCTGGGGCACTGTTCATTTTTTCTTTTTTTGTGTGTGTCTGTGTTCTTTGGAATGTGTCCATTCATCTGTCTTCAAGTTTGTTGATTTCTTGGGGGGGAGGGGCAGGGTAAATCTACTGTTGATCTCCTCTAGTAGACTTTTCATCTCATTTAGTATATTTTTCTAGTTTAATTTTCATTTTTAAATGATATTTGACTTTTTATTGATATTCTCTATTTTATGAGATGGTCATCATACTTTATTTACTTAAGCATGGTTTTCTGTAGTTCTTTGAACATATTTATAATTGATTATTTAAAGTATTTGTCTATTAATTATAACATCAGGGCCTTTTCATAGGCAGCTTCTACTCCTGTTTTTTTTTCTCCTGTATATGGATTATAATTTCCTGTTCCTTTGCACATTCTGTTTTTTTTTTTTTTTTTGCTGAAAATTAAACATTTAAGATAATATATTGTAGCAATTTTGGATACTGAAACACCCCCCCCCAGTGTTTTTATTGTTTGTTTGTTTGGTTGGTTAGTTTAGTGACTTGGCTGGACATTTTTAAGTGAGTTCTGTTTCCTCTGCATTTTGAAGCCTTTGTTGTCTCTCTTCAGAGGATATAGCCATGGCTTGCACACAGTCACCCAAGGATTGCATTGACCTTATCAGGGCTCACATGACTGTCTTTTTTTCTCAATCTCTATTAAACACTTTGCTGCTATTGACATTGTACTAAGCTGTTTGTCTCCACTGACTTTCAGCTCATCACTGTGTTTTTCTTTAGTAATCTTGTCCAATTAAATCCAAAATCTTTGCAGGGGCTAGTTTTTGAGTCCATCCTTTGTGGTTTGTTATAATTTTCAGAATGGCTCTTCTTTCTCTTTTTCTCCAAATTTTATTGAGATATTATTGACATATAACTTATGTAAGCTTAAGAGGTATAAACATAATAATCTTATATACATATTTATAGTACTGCGAAATGATTACCATAATAAGATTGGTTAACATCCTTCACCTCACATAATTGCCTTTTTTGTGGTAAAACATTTAAAATCTACTCTCTTAACAATGTTTAGATATATAATACTGCACTATTTATTATAGTCATAATGCTGTGCATTCGATATCCAGAATGTATTCATCTTATAGTTGGAAGAATACATTTGTATCTTTCAACCAACATCTCCCCATTTCTCCTACCCCCAGCATCTAGGAACAACCATGCTACTCTGTTTCTGTGAGTTCAGATTTTTCAGATTCCAGAAGAAATGATAACAATAGTATTTGTCTTTCTTTGTCTGATTAATTTCACTTAGCTTAGTGCCCTCAGTGCCCACCCATGTTGCCGCAGAAGACAGGATTTCTTTCTTTTTTATGGCTGAATAATGTTTGTGTGTGTGTGTGTGTGTGTGTGTGTGTGTGTGTCTGTCTGTCTGTCTGTGTGTGTATTACCATTCCTGAGTACCTTTCTTGAATTATTTTCTCCTGAATGTTTTTGTCTGGTTATTCTCTGGTAAACTGCCTTAATTTAGCCCTTTGCTCTTGTTTGACTAACAGCATCCTCTTAATTACTTGTTACCAACATCTCCATTATTTTGGAGAGCACTCTTAGGTTTCAACTTCCTCTCACTCTTTTCTCCATAAAGTCAGTTCCTCTGTGGACAGCACTGGATCTCTCTGTTTTGGTTTTGGTGCAGGTTCTGTTTTGCTGTGTTTTTTTGCTTTGTTCCCTTTGTGTCTGAGCCAAATGCTTGAGTCCATGCTCTGAAGTTGAGTATGGCATTGGAGGCTTACTTCTGTCAGATGGACACCTCTACTTGATGAGCAGGGTGCTAGTGGGGATAGTAGCCTCTGGTCTTCTTAGACTGTTTCTCCAAGTGTGAGATCTCTTCCCTATGAGTGAATAGAGCTCATCAATCAAGGCCCCAGATGTCTTGCTGTGCCTGAGGTAAAGCTTCAAACTATGAATGAGTGGCAGGTAGAAGGTGGGAGTTCTAGCGTCTCAGTTATAATTACCTGGAATATAGCTTCTGCAAATCAAGATGAAGAATAATGAGATATGGTAGTAGTTTGTTTCTCCCAAAAAGATACCATAATCCTTGACTGGACCTGAGGAGACTCTAAGCACATCTTCTTGCCAACATGTGCTTTGAATGGAGCTTCTGTTCCACTGGTTGGTGGGGGAAGGGGAGTGGGACCAGCTCATAACTCAAGTGCCACCAATGCTCACTATTCTCACCGAGACTTCCTAGGCTGTCTTGAATAAATGTGTATTCATTTACTCTATGCCTTTAGGATGCTTTCCAGAGCCTTTTAATTTTTTTTCAAATAATGTTCACAGGTTATATCTATTTCACTGGGATTTGGATTTATGGACTTCCTCATTCTGAAGTGGTATTTCCATAGATTAATATCTCTACCATCTGGTATTGTATTTGGTTGCTTCCTTATGATATTTTCATTTCCATAATAGGTTATGCATTTTTGAGGAAATAGCCAGTCTCAAATGACATGAAATATCTCATATAAAAGCTTTATATAATAAATATCTGTGGAGAGAATGAATTCTAAGCAAGTTGCTGATTTCTTTGGAAATTAATACAGAATAAAATGCTAGATGATGTGAACATTTATGTGCATAAAACAAAGAGAAATTAGTATTACTTCAGCCATGTCACAGATCAGCTTTGTGTATGCAAGTACTGGACACTCTAGTATCTCATGGGTACAGTCACTTGTTCTCCAAGTAAGAGGAAATGTGTTCAAGGAATGTTAATTTTCTTCTTATTTTTAGATTGCCTCAGATTCATGAATCAAAACTAGGATATTAAAAAAATAGAATATTGGTATTCTTTTCAGTCTCTCAAAAATAATTTCAATTTCATCTAGGATTTTCTATTATTTAATTTGTAAATCTAGAGCTTCAGCATTATTGTAAGTTTAGTGATAAGAAATGAGTTACTGGCTGTGATCTACTATGCATATTCTGTTTTGAACCAAATATCTCACTTTTTATAACAACCACATTTGAAATTATTACTAATTTTTGGAAAAGTTATGGGCCTGAGAAATTGACATTATTAAAGATAGCTGGAAATTCTGAAAAAACAAAAAGAAATTAGAATAAAACCATGAAAACACTGTACTTAAACTGAAGTGGCAAGGAATACCAATGAAAATTTTTCAGTGCACCTAGATTTTTAACAATGATAAAATTAATAAATTGTGGTATAAGTGTACAATAGAACACTATGAGTAATTAGAATGAACAAAATAACAGCAACATGCAATAACCTTGGATGACTCTCACAGAAATTTGAGAAAAGGAGTCAAAAGTAAAAATTAATACAGTATGATGTTATTGATGAAACATTCAACAGAAGGCAAAACTAAGCCACGTGATCTAGAAAAACATTCAGAAGCCATTTAAGTAAAAAGAAAACTAAGGGGAAGGTTATGAAATAAAGTGGAATAATGCTCAGTTTACAGAGTATTAGAGGACTATTTTATTACTAAATTTTTACTTTCAGTGTTTTAAATTCTTCTTTGGCTTTATACAGTCTTTCTCTAGATACCACTTTTTTCCTGAATATATAAAACATCTGGAAAGCAGGGGAGACATCCCTGACCTTGAAATCTTCTGCAAGAATGCATCCCTGTGAAATTGATGTCTAATGACATTTTGACACATTAACAGACATTTTTGGAAGCAAACAAGGAGAGTGCAAAATCACACTGCTCTCCTCCTTGATCTCCACTGTGTGAAATCCTCATTTTATGGCCCCTCATGTATTTGAAAGTGCAATATTGTTTTTGTGAGTACAGTATTGTCACCATAGTTTTACACCTGTAAGTTAGATGGTCTGTCCTCAAATGTGTTTTGTTTCCTCAGCAAGGCATCTGTTTTTATGAAATAGTACCACATTAGTAAAGCATACGTACAATGAGGGCTTAATTAGGCTGTTTATTTTGTGACCATGTTCCTAAAGTGTTCTTGAGAGGATAGATCAACCTATTAAAAATCTAAGCTTTAAAAACAAAGCAGAGCTATTAGGCATCACGCTTTCTTCATTAAGTCAGGAATTGTGATTTTTCATTCTGTGTGTGTGTGTTTAAATTTAATAGCACAGTGCCTTGATAACTGCAGAGACTTAAGACATGCTGTTTGAATTTAAAATTAAGTATGTATCTTTAGAGACAAAGTGAACAAAAATGCAGAGGGACATTGATGAAGACATCTTAACCTTCCATTCACAATAGTTTTTTTATCTTCTCAACATAGAGATAAGACATTTTGTTGTAGGCCACCATTGCCTAGATCAGTGCTGCCCAATACAAATATAAACTACACTTATAATTTTAAAAGTTTTAGTAGCTACATTAGAAATGTTAAAAATAGAGGCTCAATTAATTTTAGTAATAGATTTTATTTAGCCCAATATATTAAAATATTTTCACTTTTAATCAATAAAAAAGCTATTAATGAGTGATTTTACAATTATATTCTATACTAAATCTTTGTAATTAATGTGTGCTCTATACTTATATCCCATCTTAATTTGAACACGAAAAATTGAACAGAAATACTATTTATATTTTATAAAATTTACATTTGATAAAATAGATTCAGATACTCATTTCAGACATATATTTTTCAATAACTACATTAAGTAAATAAAATCATTCATCTTTGACATTTGTTACATTTTATAAAAAAGTAGTTTATCATTTTTAGAAAAATAGATTGATCCTTGAAGCAAAATCATACCAGTTACAAAACTATATGTGGATTGTCAATTCCCTGTTATTTTAACTCAATATTGTATTATTGAATAAAAAAGAGTATCATATGAGTTGAAAAAATCTAAATTTATTAATGTAGAATGTATAAAGCATTCTTCATTATTTTTACACTTATAGACAATTTTTATAATTATTTATTACAGTGAACGTTTTTGCCGTTTGGTTTTCTGAATATTGTATAAGATCTTTTGTTGATAATATGGAGTTTTAACGTGAACATAAATCTCTGTATTTTTCTAGCTTGATCACAAACAACATTTCCTTGGAGATTCAAATTTAGGTTGTTCATAAGCAGCGTGATGATAGTGAGAAATATAAACTGCCTTACCATTAGCTTATTTTCTTTCATTTTTAAACATTTCACAAGCATACTTTTGATTTCAAGAAAATTTTAAATTGGATTTAACACAGTACAAGAAACTTTTATAATATTCTTCCACAGCTTATTTTAAAATTGAATATTTTAAAATATTTTAAAGAGAAAGAGAACAAACATTAACGATGTAAAATCTCAAGAGAAAAGTTTTATATATATATATAGGCTGTAACTATGTAGAAAACAGTCAGATTTAAGCACATCTATTTCAGTGGGATGGTGTTGAGTTTGAGGTGTGTTGAGGAGTGAGAGGATGAGAAATAATGGAAGTAGCAGTAGGTAATGTCTAATAGATTTTAAGGGAAGATTGAACAAACGAGTTTGATAAAGAAAACTGGTGCACAGAAAGTTGTATTTTTCTTTTCTTTAAAATTTTTTGTTGTTATGAAATTTTGGTTTCTTGTTAAAAAATAAATTTGCACTGATATTATTTCTCTAAGCCTTTTTTGGAAACTTTTTATAGCAATAAATAAAGGAAGAAATAAAAATGGAAGGAAGGATGGAGTGGAATAATTTTTATCTTTTCATAAACAGGAAAGGAGCTGTCATCCAAAATCATAATGTAATTTGTATGTGCCATGTACTGGAGTAGATGTATTAAAATAAAGGAGATACTGAGATGGGACACATAACTCCTCAGATATCAAACAGTAAAGTCAATCATTATACAATAAATGTCAATAAAAAGAAATGTATATATATATATATATATATCCAAAAATTATTGATTAAAACACATCAAGGAGCATGGACTAGACCCAATGCAGAGACTTAGTTCTATGTGAACACATGATAGGGAAGGGGAGATAATACCACGTTTAATGGTCTCTGACTCCGACTTCCAGACTTTCTCAAAGTGAAGAAAGGAGAGAGAGGGCAACAATGACCATATGACAAAATCAAGTGTTTGTGGGTATGAGAAGCTTTGCCAGAACCACAGTGAATATTTGAATAGTAAAAATTGAGTAAAGATGTGCTCCTAGAGCTAAAGGAAATAATATCTGGTGAGAAGTTTTGGGGTACAACAAATGTGAATTGAAACTGTGATTTTTCCTCCCTCTCTTCATCGTAATACTTTTGAGGAAAATTGCTCTCATTCAAAAAATGATTAGTAATGACAAAAGAACTTTCATGAAATGTATACAATGATTTTAAAGGGAAAAAAAGGCAAGAACAAACAATTGCAAATGGAAGATGAAAATCATTTTTCACATTATGATTTTCAGTGAAGTAGGAGCAGAGTTCAGAGACAACGTCTCTAAAATTTTGAAGAAATTCTAGGCTGAATTTTTTTTTTTCAAAGAAGGGTAACATGACCTCAAAATGAGATTCTGAGAAAACAGAAGAAGTAGAGGTGAAAATATAAATGTATAGAAAATTTAAATATTAAGAAGAGTTAAATGGTAAATTAGAAGCAATAAAGCAAATATGACTGTAAATATAGTCAGGAGTATTACAGAAAAGACAGGAAATTTTAAGACTTTAAATGTGGGAGGAGCATTCTTTACAATAATTGTGAGGTAGAAAATAAATGTAGAAAACTACAAATATAAAATTAATACAAAACTGATATTCTGAAGAAGAAAGAAAAAACTGAAAATACGTATATTTAAAGATAAAGAAGAAGGAAATTACTGGGAATGATGGAGTAAGGACCACTAAAACTTCTTAATAAACAAAAAGCAATAAAAATACTGGTAAAAATTGTCATAATCAACTTTTTCAAAACTTGGAAAGTTAACCAAAATGTGCAACAATCCTGGGTACATTTATTCAAAAAAAAAAGGTTAAATTTAGGTAGGAATAGTTAGCTTGGTAACTTTGTAACTTTTGTGATAGTGACATTGTAACTCTTCCATTTTAATCCCTGTCTCCTCAGCTCTGGGATAGATTTGAAAACCAACAGCCTGAAATTGTTATGAAAACCTGCAGTTTAGAAACCACTGTGGGGAACAAACAGAACTGGAGCTCCTCCAGAGCCCAGTATACAGAACCTGGTCATTATTGGGACTGTGTAACAATTTCCTGGAAAACCCTATCACCAGGCCTTTCCTTATATGACCTTACTTAGAGACGTTCCAGAGCTAACAAATTTAGTCTTTTCTCTGGGTGTATTTTTCAAAAACAATCATCAGTAACTGGTTGACAAGTGATAACAGTTGAGGAAAATATAAGGCTGCTGGTTACTTAGGAGAAACATACAAATGCACACACACACACACACACACACACACACACACACACACACACAAACAAAAACTATGGAAGACTATATCCAAAGGAGACTTTGAAAAGTTTCAACATACTCCTAGGAATTCAGAAGACCACGTGCATGTGTAGAAGTGTGCATTTCCAGAGATACGTGTATGCTGAGCAAAGAGCTGAGTAGACCCTTAGCTCTCCTTTCTGGCTGACCTTGAGTCTCTGTGCAAGCACAAAGTAAAATCTAGCCAGAGCCATAAACTGCCTGTCTGAGCACTGAAGGTATGTCCTAAAACTCACAAAGTCCCCTGGAAAATGAGAGAAGACTGATTTGTTTGACCCATTTAGGTAATCTGAGTCCAGTCATTAGCTGACCACTAAGCTAACTCAGCTAAAACTTCAGTAGCTACAGCTGACAAAGAATATGGACTTTACAGAATCAATTCAGAAAAGCATCCAAATAAGTAAACAGCAGTGACAGCAAACCCTAGGTAGAGGGGTGAGTCTTAGTTTCAGAGCTGTCACGTGTTATTTAAAATTTTAATACTTCAACAAAAGAAAAACATACATTACATGTAAAGAAACAAACTATGGCATATATAACAGGAATAAACAAGTCAATCCGAACTGTCCTGGAGGCAGGCCAGATATTGGACTTAATAAACAAAAATTTAATTCAGCTATTTTAAATACACTCAAAGAACTAAAGGAAACAACTTCAGAAGAATGGGAAAATATATGGATAATATCTCAATAATTAAAGTTATCATTGGATATACAGAAATTATAAAGTAGAGCCAAGTAGAAATTACGGAGTTGGAAGGTACAAAAACTAACATTAAAAATTCACTGGGGACTCAACAGCAAATTCGAGCCAATGGAAGGAAGACTAGCTGACCTTGAAGATGGGTCAGTTGATAATACCCAGTCTCAGGACCTGAAAGATAAATGATGGAAAAAAATGGACAGCGCTTCAGACACCTGTGGGACCATAGTGAATATACATACATATGCACAAGGGAGCCTCAGAAGGAGAAGAGAGGGAGAAAGGGGCAGAAAGAATTTTTGAAGAAATAAAGCTAAAAAATGCTAAATTTGATTGAAGATAAAAAGGTAGGAAAATACAAAACATGCAAACATTTTAGAAAAGAGCTGGAGTAATAATACTAGTATTAGTCAAAAGAGATTTTAAGGCAAATTTGATACTGCATGCTTGGAGGACATTTTTAAATGATAAAAGTGTCAGTCAAGAATATATAACATTTACAAACTATAGAAGTCATAGTACCACAATATGTGAAGCAGAATTACAGAACTAGAGAAATAAATAGAAAATTCAAGAGAATTCAGTACTCCACGTTTGATAACAAATAGAATAAATAGGCAGATTAATGGCAAACTAGAAGACTTGAACAACACACCACTATAATATAGTTATACCTAATATATGTATATAGAACATTCCGCACAATGTCAGCAGGGTACACATTCTTGTCAAATGTGCATGTATGGGACTTCCTTCAGGATAGACTATATGTTAGGTCCTAAAACATGTCACAAATATAAAAAATGGAAATCATTCAGGGTATGTGCTCATATTGCAGTGTAAGGAAGTAAGAAAATAACAGAAGGAAATTTGAGAAATACACAATTATGTGGACATTAAATACAACAATCATAAAAACATGGGTCAAAAAAACCACAAAAAAATTAGAAAATACTTTGAGGTGAATGAAAAAAATAACCCAAAACATATCAAACCGTATTGAATGCACCTAACACAGCACTAGTAAGGAAATTTATGTGTAACAGGCTATATTAAAGAAAATAAATATATCAATAATCTGAAGTCCATGTTAAGAAACTAGAAAAATAAAGGCAAAATGCAACCAAACTAAATAGAAGAAAGGAAATAATAAAGATCAAAACAAAGAAGTAATATAATAGAGAGTAGAAATACAATAAAGATAGCAAAAAGCCATATTTATGTCAAAAATTAAAGTTAACTGATTAATAAACACTTCTGTGTTTAAATAAATGGGATAGTTTGCAGATGTAAGTACAAATATATTTGGTGGTTGAGGGAGTTTGTATCTCACAACTCCAGACATCTGTATATAATACATTGTTAAGTAACGCAGTGCCAGTAAGAGAGACACAGAGATGGGGATCCGGATGAGACACGGAGATTTGGAGAGAATGGCTAAGCGTAACGGCCACTGCATTTTGTAATTCAGGGACCACACAAATGTGGGAGAATTTATGGGCAGGTAGGTTAACGATCATGAATATTTAGCTTCCACTCATCTGTTCTGTTGTGGGATTGCATCCATCAGTACAAAACTGCCCTAGTATGAGCACGGAAATATAAGGTATTTGTTGGGTTTTTTTCCCCTTAAATTTCATTTCCTTTAAAAATTTACTTATTTACTAATTTTTGGTTAGACGAAATGACACGAAAGGAATGGTATAGTGTTGAGAAACTGAGACTCAAGGATGTTACGTTGTAGGAGGATATAGCAAGTAAGTGGTAGGTCTGTAATGTGAACGTAGAGCTAGTCTGGCAAAAAGGAAAGCTGTATAATTGCCTCATCACTACCTCTCCTACAGGAAAGCTAACCTGGGTTAACCTGGCAGCTGCTGCTCAGACTTCCTCATCATGTTTCCTTCTCTGTTTCAGAACATAGGCAGCTAGTTGTTTTGACAGGATCTCTCACCCTGTCTGTAGAAACGGTGCCACTGCTGTGATTCACCTATGCTTGTCCAAGGCCACTTGAGAGCCACGATGTAGAACTATAATGCATAAAAGTAATTTTTTGAGCAGCAAAGCAAGGACATATGAATCAATACACCGCATAGGAGTGTCAAAAGGTCAGGGGTAGCGGATGTGCACAACAGACTTACATTAAAACTAACTTTGGAGTTCTCAAGTGTAATGTAGCAGACACAGTGTGTGCCATTTTAAATGAACAACACAAGGAAAACAAACCCTACACCAAAACAGATACATCTTCCAATACAGCAGTTATAAATAACTTTGTATTTTTCATTATTTTCTGTAATAATATTACAGCATTAAAATAATAAGCAGTATTAGAAGCTTTGATTATTGAACAGTCATTTTTATAATGCATATATGAAATACTTAGCTTTTTCAGTTTTGTATTTAAATAATCAGCTAGTAATGGAGATTCTCAGTACACTGTCTTCACATAGTGATAGGTACAATGTAAGTATTAAATCAGCTCTTCAAAGCTTTGCTGAACAAAAAAAAAAAGACTAAAAAGTACAGCTTGGCTGTGCAGTTATTTTTGGGTGGTTTGTTTATGTTCCAGCAGAAGAAAATAACAAAACTTTTAGCAGATGTCTGGACCAATTACTATTTTTATCCTCCTGTTTGAACCACAGTCTAGGGCATCTTTTGATTCTAATATTTTGGTACTATTTTTTAAAAACCTGATATGAATATTCACTTTAGATAATTAGAAGTAGACATGGTGAGTTTGGTGCAAAATTTCCTGTGCTGTGTATATATGATCACTTCATATGCTATCTTTCATTTTTCCCAGGATTCAAATTAAATATAGGATAATAGGACTGTGGCAAACTGGAATGGATGAGTAGAATCTAAACAAAAAATAGAGTAAAGGCAATAAAGCATTAGATGCAGGGTGTGTACTCCAAATATTCTAGTGACCTCAGTATGGTAATATGCAAATTTTATATTATAAATACTGTCAAATCTCAGTGTATCATATTTGGAGGGATGGTGCTGTGACGAAATTTTCTCTAATCATCAGCTGTTATTGGTATCATTAAAATAGCAATGTAGCGCTAATACTTTTCCAGGTTTGTTGAGATATAATCACATATAATATTTGTAAGTTTATTATGTACAACATGTTGATTTGATATTGTGAAATGATTACCAGAGTAGCATTAGCTAATTTTCCCATCACCTCGTATAGTTAACCATTTCTTTTTTCTTGGTGATAACATTTAAGGTCTCTTTTAGAAACTCTCAAATATATAATATAGTATTGTAAATTATAATCACTAATATGCATGTTCGATCCCCAGACTTATTTGTCTTATAATTTGCAGTTTGTACCACTTGATGAACATCTCATTTCTCTTACCTCCCAAACCGTGGTGACCTCCATTCTACTTTCTGATTCTATCGAGTTTGGTTTTTTTTTTTAAAGTTCTATGTTGAAGAACATACAGTATTTGTCCTTCTCTGTCTGACTTACAGTATAATGTGCATATTGTCACAAATGGTGAGATTTCCTTATTTTCATGGCTAATACTCCATTGTGTGTGTGTGTGTGTATATATATATATATATATCTGACATCATTTTACTCACTCATTTGTAGATGAACATATAAATTATTTCCATATCTTGGCTGTTATAAATAATGTTGCAGTGAACATGGGAATGCAGTGTCTCTTTGAGACAGTGATTTTATTTCCTTTTGATAAATACCGAGAAGAAGGACTGCTGAATTATATTGTAGTTCTATTTTTTTAATTTATTTTTTATGTTTTTGAGTATCTCTCAATACTCTTTTCCATAGGAGTTGAAACAATTTCACATTCCCACCAACAGTGCACAAGGGCTTCCTTATCACCACATTATTACCAACACTTGTCTATTTTTTTTTTTTTTGATAGGCATTTTAACTGGGGTAAGGTAGTATCTCATTGTGTTTTTTATTGGCATTTCCCTGATGATTAGTGATGTTGAGTATCTCTTTACGTGAATATCAGCCATTTGTATACCTTTAGGAAAATGTCTATTCAGTTTCTCTACCCATTTTTAAAAATGATTGTTTATTTGCTATTGATTTGTATGAGTTCCTTATGTATTTTGGATATTAACCCTTTGTCAGATAGGTGATTTGCCGATATTATCTTCTTTTCTGTAGGTTGCCTTTTCATTTTGTGGATTGCTTTCAATGCTTGTACTTTTGTTGGTTTATCCAAAAAACTGCTGCTAAGATCAATGTCAAGGAGCTTTTGCCGTGTTTTTTAATGGGGGTTTTACAGTTTCAGTTCTTGTGTTGAAGTCTTTAATCCATTTCAAATTAATTTTTGTGAGTGACATGACATGGAGTCTAATTTCATTTTACTGCTATCATTATCCAGTTTTCCTAACACTGGTTATTGAAGATATTATCATTTCCCCATCGAGAATGCTTGACTCCCTTGTCTATTGCTTGTTGACTATGTATGCAGGAGTTTCATTCTGGGCTCTTTCCTGCTCCGTTGGTCAGTGTGTGTACTTCTATGCCAGTGCCATACAGCTTTCATTACAGTAGCTTTGCCATATGATTTGAAATCAGGAAGTAAGCTGCCTACAGCTTTATTCTTCTTTCTCAGGATTACTTTGGCTATCCAGGGTGTTGTTTTATTTTTCCATACACATTTTAGATTTTGTTTTCAATTCCTATGAACAATGCCATAGGAATTTTGATAGGAGTCACTTTGAATCTGTAGATGGCTTTGGGTAATTTGAACATTTTAATAATGTTAATTATTCTAAACTATGTGTTGGAACTATCTTTCCATTTATTTGTGTCTTCTTCAATTTCTTCCATCTGTCTTAAAGTTTTCACCCCCTTAGTCAAATTTATCAGTATTTTATTTTTTATGCTATTGTGAATGGGATTTTTTTCTTTCTTTTTCAAATACTTATTTGTTGTACAGTGAACTGTTACTGCTCTCCATGTGTTCATTTTATATGCTGCAACTATACTGAATTCATTGGTTAGTTGCAACAGTTTTTTGGTGGATCTCTAGGATTATATGTGTATATATATATATGACCATATCATCTGCAAACAAAAAGAGTTTTACTTATTTTCTTCTGATTTGGGTGGCTTTCATTTTCTTTTCCTTGTCTGATTTCTCTGACTAGGACTTGCAGTCCTAGTTGTGTTGAATACTAGTGGTAATAATCAGCATCCTTGCCTTATTCCTGATCTTAGGGAAAACTTTCAACTTTTCACCCTCACATATGATGTTAGCTATGGGCTTGTCATATATGGCCTTTATTATATTGAGGTACATTTCTTCTATATTCAATTTGTTGAGAGTTTTTAGTCATGAAAAGATGCTGAATTTTCTCATGTGTTTTCTTAATTAAGAGGATGACATACAATTTTTATCTTTCATTCTCTTATTATGGTGTATCACATTTATCAGTTTGCTTATGTTGAGCCATCCTTGTATCCCAGGGGTAAATTCCACTTCATCTTGATGTATGATCTTTTTAATGTGTTGTTAACTTTGTTTTGCCAATAATTTTGATGACTTTTGCATCTATATTCATCTGTAATACTGGCCTGTAGTTTCTTTTCTCATAGAGTCCTTATCTGGCTTTCGTACCAGGATAATACTGGTATTGTAAAACTGGTTTAGGGATTTTCATTTCTCGTCATTTCTCTGAAAGACTTTGAGAACGGTTGATATTAATTCCTTAAGTGTTTGGTTGAATTCACCAGGGAAATGATCTGGTCCTTGGCTTTTCTTTGTTGGGAGATTTTGGATGACTGATTCAGTCACCTTAGTCATTATTGGTCTGTTCAGATTTTTTATTTCTTCCTCATTCAGTTTTTGTAGATTGTATGTTTCCAGCTATGTAACCATTTATTCTAGGTTATCTAATTTGTTGGACTATAATTATTCATAATAATCTCTTTGATTGTATTTTGTGGTATCAGTTGTAATGTTTCCTCTTCATTTCTCATTTTATTTGAATTTTCTATTTTTTCTTAGTCTAGCTAAAAGTTTATCAATTTTGTTTTTCAAAAGCAACCTTTAGTTTTATTGATCTTTTACATACATTTATTTGATCTCTACTGCATTTACTTCTGCTCTTACTTTTTTTGTCATTTCCTTCTTTTTGCTAGATTTGGGGTTAGTTTATTCTTTTTCTGGTTCATTGAGGTGCAATGCTAGGTAGTTTGAGATCTTTTTTGTTTCTTAATGTAGTGAGTTAGTGCTATAATTTTTCCACTTAAAACTGATCTTACTTTATCCCACAGGATTTGTTATGTTGTGTTAACATTTTCATTTGTTTCAACATATTTTTTGATTTCTTTTTTGACATATTGATTGAGAGGAGTGCTTTCTTTAATTTTCACATGTTTGGGATTTTTCAGCTTTTCTCTTGTTATTAATATTTAGTTTCACACCATTGTGATTAGAAGAGATATTTGGTATTATTTCAATTTTCTTGAATTTGCTATTTTTTTTATTAATGATCTATCTTAGAGAAGATCGTGTATATTTAAGAACAATGTCCTGTTGCTATTGGATAGACTGTTCTGTTTACACGTGGTAGATCTATTATGGTCTAAAATGCAGTTCAAGTTCAACATTTCTTTACTGATTATCTGTCTAGATGATCTATCACTTAATCATGCACTATTGCAGTCCCCTACTATTATTTTATTGTTTATTTCTCCTTTCAGATCTGTTAGTATTTTCTTAGTGTATTTGAGTACTACAAGTTATATAGATATATATTTATGATTAATATATCTTCTTGGTGAATTGGCTACTTTGTCCTTATAAAATAATCTTCTTGGTCTCTTGTTATCATTTTTGACTTAAAGACTTTTGTTTGATATAGGTTTATCTACTACTGTTCTGTCTTGGTTTCCACTTGCATAGAGTATCTGTTTCCACTTTGAGCCTATTATGTGTCCTTAAATCTGATGTGAGTTTCTTTTTAGGCAGCATATAGTTGTGTCTTGTTTTGTTGTAATCCATCTATCCACTCTGTGCCTTTTGATTGGAGAATCAAATCTGTTTCCATTTAGAATAACCTTTGATAGATATGGGTTTACTAATGCCTATATAATTAATTGTTTTCTGGCTATTTTCAATTTCCCTTGTTTATGTCTTCCTTTTTGCTGCCTTTCTGTGTGAATTAATAGTTTTACACAGTGGTATGCTTTGATTCCTTTCTCTTTATCTTTTGTGAATCTAGTATAAGTTTTTGCTTTGTGGTTATTGTGGCTCTTACATAAAATATTCTATGGATATAACAGTCTATTTTATGTTGATAAAAACTTAACTTTGACCGCATGCAAAAATTCTACCCCTTTGCTCCCTCTTTTATGTTTTTGATGTCACAAATTACCTATTTTTTATTGTGTGTTCATTAATAAATTATTGTTAGCTATAGTTATTTTCAATATGCCTGTCCCTTATCCTGAACACTAGAGCTTATACTAGAGTTAAGTCATCAACACAGCACACTATATCACAGTATTAGTGTATTCTTAATTTGACTACATGCTTACCTTTACCAGCATGGTATATATTTTCATATTTCATGTTACTATTTAGTGTTCTCTCATTATTGTAAATTGGGTCTAGTAGTGATGAAGTCCATCAGCAATTGTTAGCAGAAGCCTATCTCAACTTCATTTCTGAAGGATACCTTTGCATGTTGTAGTATTCTTTATTGGAAGTTTTCCTCTTTAAGTACCTTGAATATAATGACCTACTCTCTTCCGGCCTGCCTGGTTTGTATTGAGAAATCTATTGATAGCCTATGATGGTTCCTTTGTAAGTTCTAAACTTCTTTCTTTTACTGCTTCTAAGATTTGTGTTTGTTTTAAACAGTTTTATTATAATGTGACTTGGAGAACATCTATTTAAATAAGACCTATGAGCTTCTTGATCTTAGATATTCAAATATCTCCCATATTTGAGAAATTCTCAGCCATTATTTGTTTTTTCCCATTTTTCATTGAAGTATATTCAATTTACAACATTGTGTCAACTTCTGGTATACAGCTTAATGTTTCAGTCAGACACATACATATATTCTTTTTCATACTCTTTTTTATTATAAGTTATTGATTACCAGATACTGAATATAGCTCCCTCTGCTGTACAGTATAAACTTGTTGCTTATCTATCAGCCATTATTTCTTTAAATAAACTTTCTGCCACCTTCTCCTTGTATTCTCCTCCTGAAACTCCAGTCATTCAAAAGTGTTTTGTTTGTTTAGGGGATGGTATTCCATAGATCACATAGACTCTCTTTATTCACTTTTATTCTGTTATCTTTGTTCTTTGGATAATTTCAAGATGCCTGTCTTCTAAGTCATACATTCTTTCTTCTTTTTCATTGATTCTGTTGCTTAATTGCATTTTTCATTTCATTCATTGTGGTGTTAAGCTCTAGAATTTCTGGGTTTTTAACTATTATTTCTGTATCATTGTTAAACTTCTCAATTTGTTGTATATTGTTTTTCTGATTTCACTGAATAGGTTTTCTTGTTGAATTGTTTTGTCTTGTAGCTCATTGAGTTTCCTTAAAACAACTTTTGTGAATTCCTTATCAGGTAAATTACAGATCTTCATGTCTTTGGATTTGGTTGCCAGAAATTATTACTTTGAGGGTGTCATGTGACCTTGATTTTCCATGTTACTTTAAGGTTTGCATTGCGCTCTGTGCATTGAAAGTAGCAGCCACCTCCTCCAGAGTGCAGTAACTGCCCTGGGGAGAGAAGACGCCTTCCATCAGCCCTGCTGTAGATCCTGAGGCTGTCACCTATGGTGCGTCTGCTCCACACTCTTATTCCCGCTTGTGCCAGGGACCTTAAGTGTGTCAGCTTTCTCAAAACCCACTTTCACTGCTGCTGCTTGGAAAGCACCCAGGGACTTCTTGATAGAATCTGCAATGCATCCCTTTAATGCCTTCTGAGACTTTTCTCTGTCACTCTCCCAGCCTCTTCCTGCTCCCCTTGTGTAGGTAATGTTTCAGTATTTTGGATGGTATGAGAAAGACATTAGCCCATTTGGCAGCATTCCACACAGATGGGAAAGTCTGGTGATCACTCACATTCTCACTTTTCTTCAAAGGAGAAATCACAGGCCGAGGAAATCTCTCTAGGCCCCAAGCTTTGGCATTGTGGGTTAAGGGTGATGCAGATAAAATCACATCTCTCTTACCTTCTCTAATAAACTTTTTTTTTTTTTTGCTATGTTGGAACTTCTTTGCTAGAAATTGGGACTTGTATAAAGGCTCTGTCATTTATGGGTGATTGTCTAAGACAGTTTTTGCCAGGGACTCTCAGACTAAAGCTGAGAGGAACTGGAGTCAATTCCTGGTCCCTGCAGAGTCCACTACCAGGACTGAAGTTTATGTGCCTATTACCCATTACACAGATGGGCAGGACTCCTCCCAGGTACCTTGGCATATTGGTGCTGGATCCCACAGCTCTCACACAGGTTTTGACAATGGATGGATGCCAAGTTTTTGTAGATGAGGTGGGGGACGTGAACAAGGTACATCCTATTCAGTAATGATGCTGATGTCACACTTCACCATTAAATTTTTTTAAGTAATAATTATCATGCACTGAATGTTTGTTCCCCCCAAATTCACATGTTGAAACCCTTAATCCCATAGTGATAGTATTAGAAGTGGGACTTTTGAGAGATAATTAGGTTTAGATGAGGTCATACTGCTGGGGCCTTCATGATGGAATTAGTTTTCTATTAGAAGAGGAAGACAGACCAGAGATCTCTCTTTCTGCCGTGTGAGGACACACTGAGAAGGTATCCACCTACAAGCCAGAATGAGGGTCCTCACAAGGAACCTCAACTGCTGAAGCCTTAACCTTGTATTTCCCAAGCTCCAGAGCTATGAAAAGCAAAGTCCTCTTGCTTCAGTTATTCAGTCTATGATACTTTCTTATAGCAGCCTGAGCAAACTAAGATGATAGTTGTTTTTTATAAATAAGCTCTAAAGTATTATAGCTTTAGTCCTCTCTTGTAAGTCAGTAAATCTGAGGATGTTCCAGTTTGTACAAGAACAGGAAGCTACAGTTAACTGACAATGTGCTGCTAGCATCTCTGGCCCTTGGGAATATTAGGCAATACCCCAACATACTGGGTGAGATTCAGAATTTAAAAGGAAGAATTCTTTTAAAATTTTCACTAAAAGGTACGTGCTTTCCTATTCACTGAAGAGGGAAGAAGAAGTTTTCCTACATAACAGATGATAGATCACTATAGGGGAACAACAGAATGATTCTGATTCTGTTTCATATTCATGTATCTCCATAAATCACATGTGCATTTACTGTTTTTTGTATTCAGGTTTTGTATTTAATATTTATTCCTATTAACTTTTTAAATTATTTTATTTTTGAAAGAACACAACATGGGATCTATCTGCTTAAAATTTTTAATGTAAAATATATTATTTTTGACTTATAGGAACAATGTACTACAGCATATCTGTGGAGTTATTCATCTTGCACAACTGAAACTTTGTTCCCAGTGATTAGTAACATCGTTGCATAAACTCTTCAGCCCCTTGCAGCCATCATTCCACTCTTTGAGTCTATGAACTTGACTGTTTCAGATCCTTTATATAAGTGGAATCATGTAGTATTTGTCTTTCTGTGACTGTCTTTGTCTTTCTGTCACTAGCTTACTTCACTGGCGTAATGTCCTCATGATTCATGCATGCTGTGATGTATTACAGAATGTCCTTTTTTTTTTAAAGCTGAATAATATTTCATTATGTGCATATACCACATTTTCTTTATTCATTCATCTGTCAGTGGACTTTTAGGTTGCTTCCACATCTTGACTATTGTGAATAGTGCTGCAGAGAACAATGGCATGCTGATAACTCTTCAAGATCATGATTTAAATTCCTTTAGGTTAAGACGCAGAAGTGGGATTGCTGGATCATGTGGTAGTTCTGTCTTTAATTTTTTGAGGACCTGCCATACTATTTTCCATGGAGGATGCACCATTTTGTATTCCCATCAATAGTATGTAACGGTTCCAGTTTCTCGATATTCTTGCCAACGCTTGTTATCTTTTGATATTTTAAAAATAGCCATATTGGTAGATAGGAGATGATATCTTATTGTGGCTTTGATTCACATTCCTCTGATAATTAGTGCCATCAACCATTTTTTTCATATGTCTCAGCCATGTGTATGTTTTCTTTGAAGATATGTCCTTTGGCCCATTTTTAATTGTGCTATTGAGTTTTTTGCATTTGTTAGTTTTGTATTTACTAAATAGACATACCTTTTGTATTTCAGAGACAAACCTGTTATCAGATACATGGTTTACAAACAAATATTTTTTCCCTATGTTGTCTTTTCACTCTGTTAGTAGTTTCCTTTGCTGTGCAGGAGCCTATTTCATTTTGCTAAACTTGAGAATTTTTTTCTGTTTTAGAAACCCAGTTCTGTTTTACAGTTCATCTTTTTATTTTTCATTTGTGACTCACAAATATTTTTAGAATGAATTTTCTGCTGAATTAGTTGTTCCAGTGTTGAAAAGAGTAAGATGAAGAATGTATTTTTATTTAAAATTTCTTTAAAATTATTCTTCCCTGCAAGAAAGCAGATGTTTCTCACAGTGTTTGTTCCCGCCTCCCATTCTGTTCACTGGGCTATTACCAGGGTCAAGTTCTAGCATAACCTAGCTGTGGATATGCTGGAACTGTTAACAGAGGAAGGGAACTCTACTCCAGAGAAGCTGCCGTATGTTGGCAGCATGTACTTGAAGGAACAGCGAGGTACATGCAGGACAGGATTCTGAAGTTGCTTAATCAAAGGAGCCCAAACATAGGTTGGGGAGATAATTCTCTGAATACAGGATTTAACAGTCTAGCAGTACTTATGATACGAACTTGCTACTTGGGTAGCTCCTAGAAGATGGAAAAAGTGAGGGCACATTCTGAGTCAGGTTGAAAGACCAAGTTTACTGTGGCAGATGGTAGAGGAAGGAGTGAAAAATGTTGGAGAAGTGGCCATTCTGGAGCATACCAACTGCGTAAGGCTAGAAGACACACTAGATTGCATAGAGGATTCTTCATTCACAAAGGAGACCAAGTGGGTGTTGGTATAAAATTTAATGGTGGCTTTCTTCTCTGTGGCAAGACTTTGGGTAGACGAGGCCATTACAAAATAAGGCTCACTGAGAGCAATGGCAATAATAAAACATAAAACCTTAAAATCATAGAGGCCTTGCTATTAACCCAAGAAGTCACATGGATGCAATTATCATAAATGTTACAGAGTGACAGACAAGGGATCAAGAACTGCAGATTGTTAAGGACATGGTTAAACAAATTCTGCAAATCCCTAGAACCAAAAATGCAGTCATCTCCAAAGGGAACAACTCAACTTTTTCATCAGAATAAATCAAGAATGTATAACCAGGAGGCTTAGAGAAGTCACACCAATAAGAAATGGTGATCCGTAGCCTAGGATCTAGTCTTGAACTTGTCTTCAATCCTAGAACCTCTTTGATCCAGAGGAAGCTGAGTCCTAGGTGGAAGGACTTTATGACATCACAGCAAGTAGACACTGTAATTATACCTCAGTCCATCTCCAAGAGATCTGAAGCTGTGTAATTGTACATGGGTGATACAAAGTTCTCAAACTTGTTGACATTGTGAATCATGGGATCTGAGTTGACACCTGTATTCATTGCCCCTATCAAAGTTGGTGTAAATTAGAGCCAGTTATATGTGGAGCCCTAGACAAAGTGGGATTTACAGTGGTCTGTTGGGTGTTGAGTTCCTCTGAGTGATTATTTACCCATTTCTGAAAGTATAATTGTGATGTCTGTGCTCAGTTGTTGTCAGCCCATCCACTGGGTCCTTGGCCTGCAGGGAAAGGCTTATTATAGAGGAGAGAACATGTGAAAGCCCCTGAAACTGCCCTCTCTGGTCACTACAGTGAATGAAAAGTAGTATTATCACTTCAGGGGTGGGTGTGAGACTCACTTTTAGAGATCTCAGTGATGCTTGGTGGTTGCCCTCATCATGGCTTCATTTTATTAACTGCTTTGGTCCCTTCAAAATCAGATGAATGCTGGACTATGACAGCAGTTACTCCAAACTCAGCCAGATAACCCCCTCACACACACCTCCCCTGCAGTGGAAGTCACTCTGGTAGATTCATATCTTCATTAGAATAGACTTAAAATGCCTCAGGAGACATGATTTGTGGCCATTAATTTGGCAAATGCATTCTTTTCCATTCAGATCAGAAAAAGGATGAGGAACTTGGCAATCACATTGAGTGGACAAAATATGCCTTTGCAGTTTGGCCCCAGAGGTGTGTTAATTATCCAGCTATGATGCCGTAAGGGAACTGGACTGTCTGATCACTGCATGGAACTTGATTTTGACCAACTGCCTTGGTGATGTTGTGCTTATTAGGTTAGACGAACAAGAAGTGGCTAGTATTCTGGAGGACTGGGTAAGACATATATATTTCAGAAATGGAAGATAAAACTCAACAAAGATTCAGTAAGCTGCACATGAGTAAAATTTTTAAGGGTCCTATGCTCAGAGATATGCTAGGACATCCCTTCTGAAGTGTAAGTTAATTTATTGCAACTTGAATTTCCTGTCATGCAGGGAGAAGCAAAATACCAAATAAGGCTTTTCGGATTGTGGAGGCAACACATCCCGCACACTGAAGTCTACTTTAACTCATACTGGGCATCATGAAATAGAACCACCCGAGTGGGGCTCACAGCATGAAGAGCTCTACAGCACATCCAGGGTGATGCTGTAGATGCCACTGCTGCTTGGCCCATGCAACGAGCTATCAGTGGCTAGATAAAATGTGACCCTTATGGCAAGTCACAGCCACAGAACCACAGTACCGTCCCCTGAGATTCCATTACAAAACTATGCTTTTGGTAGCCAAAAGATATTCATTTTAAAAAGTATCCATGGTTTGCTACTGAGCCCTAATAGAAACCCTAGGGCACCAAATAACCATGCAGCCAAGTCTGCCTAAATGAGCCAGTTCTGTCAGAAATATCAAATCAGTGTTAAGGTGGAGTTAGGGGCAATTCAATGGACTGTTAACTTTTTAACGGTGGTACTGGGGATTGAACCCAGGACCTTATGCGTGCTAAGCGTGTGCTCTACCACTGAGCTATACTCGCCCCCCACAATTCACTTTAAGTTAGAAGTGGTACATCCAAGATTGAGCATAAGTCTGACTGCGGTTTTCCTTCACGTAAGCTCTGTGAGCAAGTAATCCAAGTTCCTGTGTTATACATACTATTTGAACCTTAATTCATTCCACTAACCACATGGTGGATTCCTTTGGATCAGCTAATAGAGATGAATAAATCCTAAAATTGGTGGATGAATGGATTCGGTCGCTCATTTCACACATCACACCACCCAAACCACCAGCCTGATGGCCTGTACCTGGAATGGCCTGTGAAAGTACCGATGAAATTCTAGCCCAGAAGTGGCATGCTACAAGGATGGCACACCGTCCTCTGGGATTCGATGTGAGTGTTGAATCCCGGGCCCTCAATAGAAAGATGTGTGACCTCGGGAGCCAAAGGGAAGGAGCAGTGGAAGAAGCCACCACTTGCTTTCCCATCATTCCCAGTGATCTGCTCAGGTATTTTGTGTTTCCCATGCCCATGAATCTGGCTTCTGAAGGGCTGGATTTTCTGGTCCACCATAGCAGGCACACTTTCTCCAGGGAAACAAAAAGAGTCCCATTGAACTATTAAATACGGCTGCTTCCTGAGTCCTTCAGCCTCCTTGCATCCAGGGTACTGCAGGGAAGCAGAGAATTCAGTATCCCCACCGGCAGCACTAACCCAGATGGTCAGGATGGGGTGGGGCTGCTATTACGCAGTGGGAGCAGGGGGAGGACGTGTGGCCTCCAGGTGACCTGCTTAGTATTTCACTGACTCATTTTCAGTGTGAAGAGACAAGTGCAGCATCCCTGGCCTTTAAAAGGCACGATGACCAGAAGCGCAGGCTCCTCATTCTGGAGAGTCTAAGCTGTGCCACTTTTGGGGCTACAAATACCAGCAAAAGTATTAGCTCCTGACAAGAAGAATCTAGAATGGATAATAGAATAATAAAAGGAAGTTGACCCTGAAGACTAGTTTCAACAATGGGAGCTGTGGCTTTTCTGACCAACCTCTTCTAAGTTTCCCCCAGGAAGCAAGGCTCTAGGCTCTGTTCTCTGAAAGCATGAAAAAATAAATGTGATCAAGGGAAATGGAGGTGGCCTTCCTAGAACTCCTCAGGGGTTTGGCTTAGGGCTTGTCAGGCCTGCATCCCATGTTGGCTACTCTTTCCACCCAACCCCACTTCCCTCCTCTCCTTCCAAGGCATTAATCCCCATTGAGCACTGTGCATGCCAATCTTCTCAGTGTCTACTCACAGAGAACTAACTTGTAACACAGTCATGTAAGTGTTCATCTGGAATAAGGGCTGTTCCCATCACACCTGGAATACTGTGCTTGATTTTAGGCCACCTGTAGCTAATTTAAATGTAGTTATTCAATTAAGTAAAATTAAAGAAAAAGCAAGTTCCCCAGTCACATGTGCCACATCTGAAGTGTTCACCAATCGCATAGGACTAGTAACTGTCACAACAGAAAGAGCGTGTGTAGAACGTTTCCATCATCACAGACGTGGAATCTGTTGTGTCGGACGGTGCTGCTATAGTTGGTATAACACTCAGACCCCAACTGAGGCAGGTATCAGCCCACAACAAGATGTCTAAAAGAGCAGATTGTATTCAACCAGAAGAAGATAAGCTTTGGGAGAGGTGGTAACAAAGTACTGTAGGAGGTGAGTTTTCAAGGCATTTATTATTATCATAGATTTTCTTACTGAATTCCTGTGTGTATGTCCATTGTTAAAAATGGTGACTATCCTCCATCCTTCTGAATGCAGGTTCAGGTTAAAGGAGACATGACTCCTATGAGTTGTAACTTACATAGCTTTGGGTATTTCTAATATGAAACTGACAGTACTGTAGATAGTTAATAATTTGGAGAAGTATAATATCCTGCCAAAATACATACCATGCATTATCTTCTATGTTCCATTAAATAAGAAATGTGATTTTTGAGGGATTCAGTAAACTGCCAATTACTGATAATCCTATGGACCAAAAATACAGAAGGAATTAGCCAATGAATTATGTCAAAATTACTTATGTAGTTGTGAATTTTTATAAAATACAAACCCTTATAATTTACTGAAGTGTACATCAAAGTGAATTTCCATTTAGTGTGCCTAACTGGAAATTTCATAGGGGTGGCCTCTTTAAAATAGGCTATAAATACTGGAAGAAATTTCTTTGATATTTTATTGCTACAAATATGTAGAATAGTCTATTTATCACAGGTGGGGAACTTAAATGGGGAAAGCCAGGTGAAACAAACACATGTAAGCATGTTACAACTGTATTTTTTTTTCTAAGAATTATCACTACAAAGGGATGTTGGGTTTTGAATAACACATTTCTCACCTACAAAAGGGTAAAATTTACTTAAACAAAAACCAAACAAATCCATCAAATGAAAAGTCAAATTAATAGGCATGGCACTGTTAAATATTGCTTTATAGTTCCACAGTGTATTGAAATCTATTGATTATATTTCACAGTATTTACAGCACAGTAAAGTTTTCAGAGCTTTTCATAGTACTGTATACAAATAAGCTCTATGCCGTTGATCGCTTTTCATAAGCAAATTATCTTCTAATGAACAATTAGGGCTCAAACTGACTTACTAAATAGTCCAAGTATTTCAAGATACCATTAATATCTAAAATATAACAAGAATCTGCAAGCGTATTATTATCTCCTGTTGAAGCCTGATAAATGATGACCTAATTAGGGTCAGGAATATTTTGGAAGCAGTTGTACATTTACAGAATGCAAAACAATAGCATTTGGTGTTTCAAAATTACTGCAAGAAGTGCTTTGCAAATTGGTTTACCCTCTGACATAATTGTGGGTCAATAAGAAACAGAAAAGCAAAATCTGCATAAATTAATTGAAGGTAAGTAATAATGCTCTTGAAATTTGCAAAGTACTTTTGACTTCTACATGAAAATATAAAAAAATCATCAAAGGGTAACACCATTATCTTAATATTAAAGCAGTAAATGACTAAAGCCCTGAGGAACTTACAGCCATGTCAGAATTTCAATTCATGTCAATTTTGATTTTATGTCATATGATACAGTGATACATACTCCATATTTAGTTGTTTTGGGAGATAAAATAATTAAAAAGAATTCCATCTGATATTATAATCTAATAGGAAAAATAAGCATTTTTTCCCCTCTCTATGCTTTGCCAGAAGCTATAGAAAGACATGTAAGGACAAAAATCATTTTGACTGTGTATAGTGACATTTGAGGAAGTCTTCAACACATATTTTAAACTGTTATGTAGAACATAAGTACACATGGTCCTCTGAGGGGGGAACAAACAACAAATAATTGATCTGTGAAAGAGGAGTATGAGAAAGGGCTGAAAGGTTGTAAAGATATAAAAATACTCATATAATTTAATAGGAATTCATTATTTGACTTAAGAAAAAGCTTTTAACTTAAAATAATGCTGTACTCATGGTATTTTATTTCCACTTTAAAAGTGATGGACTGTCACACAGAAAGTGTCAGAGCTAGCCAGTCCTACCATAGCATGTATCATTTGTGTTAAGGAACATGCCTTTATGTTAGATTACATATTAGCTTAATATACTTAATAGATTATGTATTTTAGCCCCTTGAAAAATAATTCAGCAGGGTAGTGATGACAATTACATTAGAAGATTAATAATAAAACTACTATTTCATGATGGTGGCAGTTAAGATACAGCCCTAATCTCTGTGAGGAACCCACTTCTATCTCTAAGGTAGAAATATATTTTTGCAGTGGAGCATGTTAAAAGATTAAGTAGGTGAATGCCAAAACTATTTAAAAATGGCTTGCATTGATTTGGCTTCTGAGATAGAAGAGTAATCCTCTTTTAACAGAGTTTTAACATTAATATACCCTAACTCGCACCAAGAATTACAGTGCCTTAAAAATTAAATCTACTTTAAATACAATAGATGCATTTCATTCTAGCAGTGAATAGCCCAGTGGTTCTGAGGGATTCAAGGTTTGCCCTTCCCTTATCATAAATGGGCGTAGTGGAGAGATTACCTGCGAATGAAATAGGAGGGAAAGGGGGAAAAAGGCAATTGCTGTTCTCCAGTATTGGAACAGACAGTTGCAATTACCTTTCTAATGAGTCTGGAGAGAGCCTGGGAGGAGATAAGGAGCTGTGCAGTATGTATGTGGGTACAGCGTTCTCACAGACAGTCATGCTTAGCCCGAATTCATTGCTGCTTTCATTATCAAGAGGACTTTCTCTTTCCATTTGCATCAAAATGCTCCCTCCACTCCAGTCACCTGTCCTTGTTCAGCTCGGATTTAATTTTAATGCTTATTTGCCATGGTGTCAAGGAGCTGTACACATGAAGCTGTGTTATTTTCCTTGCTTCCCAATAATTTAACATCAGAAGTAATTTTAAAGTGGGAAGAAAAGTGCATTTTTAGTACGATTACATTTTCACATGATGCGCTTAGTTACTCAGGACTCTCTTATTCACATTTTCCACGTGTATAAAGGAATAGATGTACTGAATTTGCCATAGAGGAGACAAACCTCTGAGATAAATTTTGTTCCATATTTTTCTATGAAAAGTACTTGTGGAAATGCAGTAATAGGTTATCTGTGTTATAAGATGTTTTTCAATTAGCACAGACATAGAATTTTGCTTACTGGTTTTATCATCTGCCAGGTTTGGATTTAAGAAAATTTGAGCCAACTTAATCTCTCTAAGAAGAAATCACAAAAAGAGGATACTTTTCATGTATTTACGTACTGGGGAGATTTCAGCTGAAGATTTACAGTATTACAGTTTCCTGCTATTGGAAATAGTTTCTAAACTCCAAAAAGAGGCAGTAGAACAGAAATTTTAAAAAAGTCAAACAAACCAATCCACTAACATTATATGTATCTCATAGTGCTATAGTATGTCCTAGTCTTATATGTTTAATGTGGTTTTTGGTGCTTCTTATTGTATGTTGTGCTTTTAGAATCATTCATGATATTTACATTAAGCTTTAAGGAAATAAAAATGAATAGATTTTATTATAATGGGCAGGGGATAGCTTAAGTTGTTGACTGCATGCTTAGCATGCCTGAGGTCCTGGGTTCAATCCCCAGTGCCTCCTCTAAAAATAAGAAAGAAATAAACCTAATTACCTATCCCCCAACAAAGAAACAAAAAAATAAAAAAAAAAACCTTGATACTGATTCCCATATGCATCCAGTCCTGAGTATCAAAGTATGACTCTGCAAAACATACTACATACTTCCTTTAATCCCTAATTAATAATATATGGAGTATCAGCAAAACACTTTTATTAATATTTGGACTCAGATTTAATTATGTAAATTTTAAAACATCATAAAAACACATGTTTAGTCAAGGAATTTACTTGACCTCTATAATGAAAACGTTGAATCTGTTAATCGCAAAGGTAGATACCAGCCTTAAATCAGAGTCACATAAAGGATTATCTCAGAAATCTCAGCACAGATTAATGCAAAGGTCATTGATAGGCAGACAATTTCTAAATACAGAAATAATTTTAAAGTGCATATCTGATTAAAGAGGTCAGTTAATTAAACTGTGATTCAGGCACATAATAGATCATAATGCAGATATTAAAATACTAATGACAGAATTTTAAAATACTTTAGTTTTTAAAAAATTAATTTTATATTTATATTTTTATGTAAACTTTTAAATAGGGACTTGATAAGGAGGCATAATTTTGAGCAGGCTACAGAAACCTTATATTCCAGGTGATGCACAGTTTACCAACACTTTTTTTTTGTGAATAAACACACACAAATACACACCCCCCCACAACTATGCACAAGTAAACATTTGAAATGAAATGCATTGTTTTTTAAGTATTAGAATGAATATCTCTATGTTGTAGGAGTAATTTTTTAAAATTGATTCTTTACTTTTTTCTCTATCTTGTGCCTTTTACCAATGAATATATATTCATTTTGTTTTAAAGAGTAGAAAAAATGAGTTAGTGTATCTCTGAGTTATTTTTTTTTAATAAAAATGTTTTGCTTCCATGATAAGCACTTAGAGTCTTACCTTACAAATTAATTTTTAATGAGGGCTTTCTTCTGTGCTATTTTAACCATTCCCAGTGCTGATATGATGATAGAAAATAGAGCAGTGGCCCTCATTTCCTATATCTGATTAAATTGTATACCACACTTAGGCTCTGTGTCATGTGTACTTATATCCTTAGGTTATTTCTGATTGCATAAGATTGGTACTAATTTAATGTGTATGTGGATCATGATGCCAATAAAATAAAAACTGAAGTGCTATCGTATGACTTTTAATAGAATCAACTTTGGAAAGTTACTATTTTATAAACATTACACCCTGTTTTACTTAGAGTGAACGTGTATTGTGAGTAAATATTTATTGAACTATACACCAGGCTGGGTCCTCAGAGCTAGGTACTTAAACATGAATGAGATGTACAACCTCCTAGCAGAGCTAGTTACATCAAGGAGAATCTGATAGATCAGCACATGAATTCCACTTGATAGGACATTATTATATTAATGCACAATTATAGAGGGTATGTGAGATGCAGTAACAATAGAAAAATAGATGATTTATTCTGAGGAAGGGGATGGTAGCAGCTAAATCTGTAAGGAAATGTCATCAAAATTTCAGTTATCAAAGGTCATTTGGGCAGGTAGGGTAAACCAACATACAATGTAATAAATCATTTAAGAGATGTAAGGATATCAATGTAAAATATTAGGTATATTCCCTATCACTAAACAATTTATGCATCTATGTTTACATGTATGTGTTCATAAATGTGTGTGTGTGCATCTGTGTTTGAAATTCTATTTATGGACTGTCTCTGCACCCGGAACTGTCAAAAGAAACACTTTATTCACATATAACAGAACTTTTCTTGCATAAATTTATCCATATAATTTGGTCTAAATTGTTATAAGTGATTATAACTTGCAAAGTGAACCCATTCCTGCATTTTTACAATTTCCTTTTCATTGGAAAGAAATGATGTAATTATCCTGCAAATGTGTAAAATTATGACAAGTAAGAGAAAGCAATTTTCATAGGTAAAATTATACTCTCAATTATATGTTAGTGGTTATGCAAAGAACCATTTGTTAATAACATTCATTTCACAAGAGAGAGTCTCTGGGTTTGTATTATCCTTGTTTGGTGCCAAAGTGAACATGTTAAAATTAGTAACGCTGATGCGTTTGTCATTGAAATAACAGAAGCACAGGACTGCAACTAGAATTTTGTTTTATTTTTTCATTTACTGATAAGACAATGAAACAGACAATGAAAACTGAAATTAGATTATTTCTAAAAAGAAAGTAACTAGGTGCAAACTGATGCATTCTAGTACTAATTTAAAGAAGATAAAAACAATAAAATACAATGATACTTTAAAAAGCCCTATGTTTTTTAAGTAACTCCTCATTTTACCCTTTCCCTGGGCTCTGACAACCGCCATTCCTCTCTCAGATGTATGATTTTGACTGTTTTAGATACCTCGTGAAAATGGAGCCATGCAGGATGTGTCTTTCTGTCACTGGCATGTTTCATTTAGCCTGGTTTCTCAGATGTCATTCACATTGTGTCATATTGTAGAATTCCTTCCTTCTTTTTTTAAGTCTGAGAGGTACTGCATTGTGTGTGTGTGTGTGTGTGTGTGTGTGTGTGTGTGTGTGTGTCACATTTTCTTTATCTATTCATCTGTTGACTTACATTTAGGCTGCTTCCACATCCTTGGCTATTGTGAATAGTGCTATAATGAAGATGGCAATGCTGACATCTCTTTGAGACCCCTGTCTCAATTCTTTGGGATAAATAACCATAAGTGAGAATGCTGGATCATATGATAGTCCTATTTTTTAATTATTTTAGGAGCCTCAGTACTGTTTTCATAGCAGCTGCAACATTTTGCTTAAAATGAATAAGCCATAGGGCTCTGCTCTGCAGCATTAAACCTGTAGCCAACGGTCATGCATTGTGCACTTTAAACTTTGTCAGGAGAGTTGATCTTTGGTGAAAGGGTAAATATTCAAACCAAAAAAAAAAATTATGAAAAACTATAAGTGAGCGATTTGAGAAAAGAAAAGCTACCTGCCATAATCTCAGTAGCCATTAGTTTGAAGGATTAAATTATTATGGTAAAAATCGGAATTGTAATTACTCTTAATGAGCTAATTTACTAATAGCTATTTCCTGCATAAGAACATTTGTTCTCTTTCTGTATCTAAGCAGAGTTAATGAGAACAGTTTCAAAAAAAGTCAACATCTAATAATTTGTTGTATTTTTTAATGGAATAAAGGGACTCTTTTTGTTACATTTTTATTAAAGTGTGCTTACAGTGTCCCCAAATAAGTCTGTAAGTTACCCAGGACAATGATGACTTTTGCAAAGTAAATATATGCATATAACCCAGTACCAGCAGCATTCTAGAACATGCATTTATATCCCACCCCCTGCTTCTCCCCACCTCCACCCCACCATAACCACTATCTTAAGTGCCAACAGCTTGAACTCATTTTGTCTATTTAAAAAGAAATATAATTTTAGAAATAGAAAAGTTGGACAAGAATACACTTGGTAGAATTAAGGGATACAGAATCAATTTAGCATTCATCAAGTGCTGTACATTTGGTAAATGTGAAATTATATCTATTACACTTTTGTGTAGATTCTACTCCAAGAAGATAATTCCTTAATTCCCCTATGACAATTCTGCTTCAATTTAAAATGCATAAAACACGTAACACAAACCCCATAGGCAGAGGACAGAAATTGGTTCCCATTCATGCATTAATTTATTCATTAATCAAAACTTAGCAGGAGGCTAATTATATACAAGGGTGTGTGAATTATGAAAACACGACTAACATTCATTTCCTGCCCTCAAGAGGCTCAGAGAGGAGAGGTCCAGAATGACAGGTAAATAAATGTTTGTAATTTAAGGAACTGAATGCCATAATAGTCTAGGGATATGCAACGGATGCCAGAGCAAAAGAGATAGGTTAGCAGCAAAAGGGAACAATGAAAACCTTTATTATTTTTAAAGATATAATTATTAGGCTAACTTTTAAAATGAAATTATATTATAAGGGATATTATGTATTAAAGTATGTTGTAGATTATTAACTTACATGAGTTTTGAGCTTTAATTTTAAATAAATGCCATATACTTGCATATTATAAAAAATCATAATGTGCAAAATCACCTTTGTCTTTACCAATTTATATTTTGATATTTAATATTGATGGTATTTGAAAGCCCCTTATTTTTTTTCAGCTACACCAAAACGGAACTGTAAAATTTAGGGTCAGATAGATTAGTTGGTCCACAGAGGGAAGAAAATAAAGGAATATTTTCCCATACACATTATTTTGATATTAACTACTAAGGAAGAATGAAAAGCATTTTACAGTGGGTGTTTCCAGTTGAGTAACCCTGCTAGATAATTAAATGAAGCAAAACATGTAAGATACTCTTTATGAATTTAAAAAGCATTATATTTATTTTATTCCTTTAATCTTTTAATTATTAGTAGTTATTCTGTAAATATAAGATTACCTAAAAAACAAAAGAAATAGCTGGGGACAAACCCAAGATTATGTCTTGTATGTTAAAGATAGCTGCATGCCCATGTTTATTGCAGCATTATTTACAGTAACCGACAAGTGAAAGCAACCTAAATGTTCAGCAGTGGAGGAATGGGTATAGTAACTGTGAAATATATGTATACGTGTGTGTGTTTGTGTGTGTGTGTGTGTGTGTGTGTGTGTGTGTATAATTCAGCCATAAAAAGAAGGAAATCTTGCCATTTGTGACATGAATAGACTTTGAGGGCATTACTCTTAGTAAAATAAATCAGATAGAGACAGGAAATTATCGTATAATTTTCTTTATGTGTGGAATCTTAAAAAAAATCTTAAAAAAAATAGCAAACCCATAGATAAGCTGAACAGCTTGGTGGTTCCTAGAGATAGGGGTAGCGGGTAGGCACAATGGGTGAAGAGAGTCAAAACTTACAAACTTCCAGTTATAAAGTAACTAAGTTCCATGTATGTAATTTAAAGCTTGGCAATTATAGTTAATAATACTCTGTTGTATATTTGAAAGTTACTGAAAAAATAGGTCTTTAAAGTTCTCATCATGAGAAAAAAATTGTTAGAAGTACATGTGCTGATGGATATTAACTGGAATTATTGTGATCACTTTGCAGTATATATAAATATCAAATCATTATGTTGTACACCTAAAACTAATATAATGGTGTATGTCAATTATGTCCCAATTTTTAAAATATCACATCCTAAAGAGTTTTTGAAAAGTAAATGAAAAGTTGAATGAAAAGGATAATGAGTTTTTCTGAGTCTAAAGCCACATAGCTCTAGCTGAAAAAGGACAAAAACATATATTAAAATGGAGTTCTATATGGAAAGATTAAATTATTCTTCCCTGAAATAAGAAAAGAAAAGAAAAACAAACCAAAATGATGGAATTCAAAATGGATGGAATCTGTGACATCAGCCGGAAAGGCTCTTACCATGAAATAGGGAGAAGACAACTGATGAACGATGTTTCTGTGTTATTTGTGAACTAACATAAGTCACCTTCTATGTTAGTTTCAGTTAAATTTAAATTTTAATAGAACCTAGTGCAGGGCTCAGCACACACAATAGTTTCTAGATAAACATGATTGAGGGACCTTGGGATAATATGACAACAATTCATCTTAGGAGCATAAGCACAAAAGTGTAGTAAGATTTTCAGCTGACAGTTGTGTGGGCTGCCATCCACTACTATATACCAATGGAGTGGGATGGAAAGAATCAAATCATCAGATACTAAAATCCTAAAGAAGCAGAAAGCAGGGAATGTTACAAAATGAAGAGTACCAGGGGATGTACACAGATACTGATTTTCATGTAATACTTAATCCCTTTTATCCACAGGATGAATGTCCTTATTAAATTTTTTATGTTTCAGTAAACATGGAAATCACTGGGAAGAATGTTTCAATAGTTCATATATTGACATTTTAAAAAATGTATGTTAAGAAAAAAGTCATGCCATGTGTTTTTACTAATTAATAATCTATATTCTTGAATCAAAAATCAAGTACCCATAATGTGATAACACAGGTACAAAGTGAGACCTGAAAATCAGACAATAAAGTACTATTGTGTGACAAATAAAAACTCGATTCAAGCTTTGGTTTCTTAGAAGATACACATCATCAATGCACATGAATAAAAAGAAGTAATGGCCTTAGGATTATCAATAATTTTACTTACTAGAAATTATCATCTTTATTAATATTTAATTATTAGTAAAATACTTGTCTACTTTTCTCTGTATTTACCTGTCTACCCATGTCTTCTGCTATAAATCTGTTTATTTTCAGTGAATACCTTGTCTGATCTCCTTTTTAGGCAGGCTCAACCCTACTTTCCTTATTAGGTCAGGTCAGTGGGTGGTAGGTTGAGGGAATCATCCATTATGAATTAAAGAGTAATTATTTCCCTATTTCTCTTATCAGTGAGAGTTGTTAATATTTCACTAATAGCCTCTGTAGGATATTCTATTGCAAATATATTCATCATATTGAGGCTTGTTTTCTGAGTCTTCATGGCATCTTCTGATGAAAAATTCTGAGTTTGAGCAGAGTCTTATTTTTCCCGTTATGGTATCAAACAATAATCATTAATGAGGCTGCAAAGAGCTTTATTTGGAAGTCTTCAGATTTACCATTTGGAGACACATTTTCAGGTAAACCTGGAAGAGAAAGAGTCAGGAGCTTATAAATGGAAAAGCCACAAGGTCATAGACTGACAAAAAGTAAATATTTGTTCTTAAGGGATAAGCTGTCGTGAGTTGTTTTGGGTTAATGGTCCAATAGTTAGACTGTCATGAACTGTTTTAGGGTAAGAATCTAATAAGTATCTTTGAGTTTCTGGCAGATGTTTGAATGTCTTTGTTAGGACAATAAATGGCCAAAAGTTACAGTTCCATCCAGGCTGAGATGCATGAGTGCATGAGTCAAACTTCCTCAGTGGCCTCCCAGCTCCATTCTGGAGACTTCTCTTAGCCATACCAACTCCATTTTTATTTTCCTTCCACAATGGTACTGCCTTATTTCACCTGTATGAGAAAATTAAGAGCATGATGCTAGTCTTCTAAAGTTTTCTTTTAGAAACTTTACTGATTATGTTATGAATATGGAATCGTGGTGCATGGAATAAAATAGAGGTCAAAATTTATGTTTTCCATTTAGAAAATAAGTTTATCACTGGTACTGCAGTGCCATTATTTTTGTCTTGAATGCAGTGAATTTTCTATGTTCTTCGTTTGGTCTGTTATTTAGTTTTACAAAAATATCACATTGCCTTAATTATGGTAATTGTATGAAAAATCTTGACATATGGTAACCTAAATTTTTTGGATCCTACATTTTCAATATTGCTTTAGCTGTTTTTGTACCATTTTGTTTCCATATGAATTTTAGAATCAGCTTCACAGTTTCCACAAGATACCCATTGATACTTTGACTAAGATTGCATTAAATCTGTAGATAGATTTGGGGAAGACTGTTTAATTAAACTTTTAGTATTTTGTTACTTGTGGCCTTATACACAGTATTTTTTTAAATGAAGTAAATTAATAGACTAATATTGGTGATAATAATGATTTTGGGAGAGTAAAATGTAAATCAGAAGCTCTCAGTACTGAGTAAGAGGTATAAATTTGAAAAGAAGTAAGTAAAACTACAAACAGCAATAAAAAAAATGGAAATCTGGATTGCTTCTGAATTTGCCATACTCAAGGGAGCTAACACTTTCTGTGTGCAAACATACCGTATGTTTAAAATACTAACACACACACATACACACACACACACATCCCTTTGCTTTTCTTGTCCAGTTCTTTTCCATCTGGCATTTCCATTCTAATGTATTACTTACTAAAGATTATTATAATATAAAAAGAAGTACTTTACATAATTAAGAATTATTTGGTACTATGAGGCATTAATTCAAATATTCATATTTCTGTTCTACATATAATATGTATTATATATATGTATTTATAATAAGCTATACTTTTTGAAGTGTTATTAATCTGAATGGTCCAGGAGGCTCATTTTCTTTCTTGGAATGGCTTACAGAAAGCTAATTGAGGTGGGTTAAACCAGTCTACTGAGAGGCAGCAAAGCTTTAGAATGATATCCATATTCCTGAGTTGCAAGGTGGATTCCTGGATCCCCCATATGTAAATCTTGGCTCTCAGTATGTAGACTTCCTGTTCAGTTCCTGGTACTGAAAGCCCTTGATACATTTGCTGATTCCTGTAGAACCTTGGTGCTTCTTAGCTCCCTCACAGGCTGACCTCTACATTTGTAATACGGTGTTTGGGGGAGGTTTGTTGTCCTTGGCTGTTTTTCAGTCTTGTGTCAAGCATGCCACGGTGGGAGGGCCCTGCCTCCTACAACCTGGGCTGTATGTAGGGAAGATCCATCAATATTTACATTTGCAATGCAAACATGCATTTATGTATATCTTTTTCAGGTGACGTTTTAAAACTAAGGCTATTTTTTAAAACTTGTACAAAAATTGAGAGTTAAAAGTTAAGGTATCAGGGGCAGATTATCAACTGGTCATCCCTTCTCTCTGTTGTCTCAAATATCTGCAACCAATGTAATCACACCAGGCTCAGTCAGTACTCTAAAAGACAAGCATGATCACGTGCTTTATTTCACATACAGAAATATTTCAGTAACAACAGATTCTTTAGAGAAAATGGACACCATGCAATAAAGCAGAATAAGCAGGGACTTTGTAATCAGACCTGACGTCTCAACCTGATTGGAAGGTTAGAACCTGTTTAGAAGCCAAGTGTCCTAGATCAAGTCAGGTAGCCGTAGAGAGTATCAGATTCTTCATCTGTAAATCGAGAAAATAATGCACATCACATAAATTAGAGTAAGAAATATAAAATGCCAGGCATAGCTGTTTGGAATACATAAAGCAGTCATCAGTAAATTATATTCCTTACTTTTTCTGAATAAATATAGGTCCCCCCAGAGAAGTATCAATGTAAAAAATATAAAAATGTCCACCTAGAGTATCTTTGATATACTAATGGATTACATTCTGACCATTTTCAGCTTAATTTACTTAGATAACATCTTTCAATACTCACATTCTAAGAAAATAACAAAACTACACAAAATGATTTACAGGTCCTTTGTTCTTTAATCTTCTTGGAAACTCATCTTTTTATTGCTTATTGATACACAATAGGAAAGCAGTAATTTTTAAAGAAATCCCAACATAAATAGAGAAGAGAGCACATATGGAAAATAGAAATATGACTCTATTTACTTACAAATTTATTTGGAAAATATTTATATTATTCTGCTCTTCCACAGGAAATGGCATCAGTCAGACACCAAAAATAGCTTGGGCTATTGAGTGAGCAGTGTATCCCTTATTTGATTTATTAACGAGGTGGTCCACTGTTTCTTTAAAACACAGAGATCAGCTACTCCAGTCCTTCCTCCAGCAGGTTAAATGACCAAGTCTTAGCTCTACCCATGACAGCTACTGTGGTTGGCAGAATAACAGCCCCACCAAAGATGCGCATCTCCTGTTCTGTGAAGCCTGCAAATAGAGTATATTACATTTTTTTAAAAGGTGAATTAACATTGTGGATGAAATTTAAGTTGCTAGTAAGCTAATCTTGAAATTGGAAGGTTATCCTGAATTACCCAGGTGAGCCCAGTCTAATCATATGAGTCCTTAAAAATGGGAGAAAAGGTAGAAGTGTAGGTCAGAGACATGTGACCAGAGAACTCAACCCTGACTCTGAGGGTTGCTTTCGTTGAAGATGGAGGACAGGAGCCCGAGTCAAGGGATGTGAGTGGGTCTATAAACTGAGAATGGCCCTCAGGTGACAGCCAGTAAGGAAGTGGACATCTTAGTCCTAAAGTGTCAAGGGACTGAATGCAGCTAACAGCCCAAATATGTAAAGAAACAAATTCTGAAACAGGAAACAGGACTGTAAGAAAACAGCCTGGCAAATCCTCACCTATACTAATCACAACACGTTAGGAGTCCTAACCTCCAGAAGAGTCTGCACAGGGAAGTTTGGACCTACTTGGAGACTGGTCATCAAACAAAGTAGTACCTTTCATCCAGAGGACTCTAGAATAAGGCCCTGGTTGTTTATTAAAACAATGCTAGCTGGGATTAATCTGCCCTCTACCAACATTTCCCTGTCAAGTGGCCCAACTCTTTAGATCGTGTCTTGATCCCTTGATTACCTTGCATTTGTCCCCAGCCCCTTGAATAGCTATAAATAGGTAGTACAGAGACCGTGGTCGTAACAGGTTAGCTTAGTTCATAATATATAGTCTTCTAAGGGAGCAAGGACACATGAAAAGTGTTTCTAGTAGCCAGAAAAACAAACAGAAATCAATTTTTCTTCGGTCTTTCAAAGTCCTCCTTTACTCCTTTAGATGATGTTAATAGCTCTGCTCGTAATAGCCGGGACAGGATATTTTTGCTCCTTTTCTGTTTGCTTAGTATTTTCTATCTATTTAGCCAGTTCTCTAGGGACTAAATTGACTTCTTTCAAATCCCAGTGGTAAAACATCCTGGGGACAAATTCTCGTCTTTCTCCTTATCTTCCCTTCTCTTGCCTGCGAATGCATTATCTGTTATGACTCATGGGCCTTAAAGAAAATAAGACAATGTTGTCACCAATCTGCATTTACTTCAAAGTGTTTGACTGTCAATTCCACATCATGGGACCTTATACCTAACCCCCAAATAAACTTCACTAATGATTCAAAGGCTACAAGCAGGAAACACAGCAGGAAGCATCCCTTTCTGGAGATGCCAAATCTGAAGACGCAGCTCCCTAATTGCCCCTTTATCCTGCACTGGGGCTTTTAGTTTAGGTCTAACTGTGGAAAGAACATTTTACTGTGCTTGCAGAACAATTTTCTTAAAGCAAGTTTTGTTTGTTTTGTTTTATAACTGAAGGAGCTTCTTAGTTACCTATTAGTTGCCATGGAGGTGGGAAAGTTTTTTTATGAATAATTTCCATTCTCCGTTCACCTATGCCACGTAAATCCATAAATTCCAAGTTCATTGTCAAAAGTCACTCACGATAAACCAGCATAGTCTATTCCATTTTTCCCTAAAGACTGCTCATGTCTTTCAGAGAGTGAATCCCATTGGCATGTTTTTGAGGAAGTAAGTTTCTGAGAAAGTCTGGTGGAGCGCAAACATTTCCTCCTGCAGCTCCACTGGAACAGCGGGGGTCCCAGGTCAGCTGTCAGCTTGTTTCTTCCCAGTGTGACAGAGAGGTTAAATGGCTTACCCAATGTCTTATAAATAATAAATGCAGGATGACCTGGGTAATCTTAATTTAGTGCCGGTTCTCTTAACTACTATTTTATGTAGCTTCTGCTCACATTCTACAGCCAGTTTCTTAAGGGAAAATCAAGAATGCCAGGATGTTAAAGGCAGAGGATAGGAGGTGGGGGAAGGCATGTGAAGCAAAGCTGCATGACAAACTATGGCGAACTCACCTGGTTATTGCCTGAACACAGAAGATTTTAGGGAAGAGGCAAACTGTACAATGAGTTTGAATACATAGGGGAGGGCAAGATAATGAGAGACCATGTGTGATGTGCTAATACATTTGGACTTCATTCTGCAAGCAACTTGGAGCCGTGGGGACTAAGGAGTTAAATCTTTGAATCTGCATTTAGAACAATAACGCTGATGGCACTATAAAATATTAATGGAGAGAAAGGAAAAAACAGACAGGGAAATCAAGGAAGAGGGTATTTAAAGAAATATAAAAAAAAAGGAATCTGATGCCATCAGTAAGGGCTAGTGATTTCAGCTTGTCGTTAGGACATAATAGAATCAATAGAGCATGTGTGAGGAATGCATGTTGAGTTTGAAGGGACTGTGGAGCAGACAAAGATGCTCGATAGTTCCTAGGGTGTGTAAGTATGATACACAGAGAATGGGTTTGAGCGATGGAGATGTTTAACATACCTGAAGGAACAAGTGTTAGTTGAGGTCATGGAAGTGGAAAATAAATTTGTGAAATTATTAGAAAATAAGAGAAAGCCCAAGGCCAGAATGATGAAAGAAACATTCATTTAAGTGTCAGGCAATAGAACAGGAACCATGAAAAAAAAAGTCAGAAGAGAAGAAGTAATATAAAACATGTCCAGAAATGTCAAAAAAAACTTAAAATTGTCCTTAAGCATCACTAGGGTAGAAATACTGGAAGAACAGTGACATGCTTTACCCTGGAAATAGAATGAATGAATAAATAGAGGTGGGTTATAAACATAGAGCAAGTTGTTATGACTTTGTTCACATTTGTTAAGGAGCACACACTGCCTGATGGTGAGCCAGGATTCAATGACTGGACATAAGAGAAACTGAAATAGAGAAGTTGATTACACTCAGGTCCTGGAGGAAGTACAGAACCTGCCTCAGGGCACCACATGGAGCAGTTAAGACAAAGCGGGAAGAGAGAGAGACAGAGACAGGACCTGGGGCACAGGCCTTTGTTTGTGTCCATGGCTGGAGTACATCGGGGTTCCTGGGCTAAGACTGGATTAGTCAATTCAGACCCAATACAGTAGGGTTTTGTTAAGTTCCGCAGGGGTCTTTTCAAAGTGGCACAAAAGGGGAAGGCACTGGGAAGTAGGGGGACTGTTGATTACAAGGGCTGTTGGGGGAGTCACATCAGGAACTTCCATTTGCTTGTGACTACGGGCTGTTATCTAGAGAATATGCTTGCATAAGGGGACTAGTGTCAGTGTCAGGTTCTTGTGGGCCACTGGGCCAAACAAAATGAATGCCAAGGCAGCAGTACCATGGATGGCTTAAACTCTGAACACAAGTCGTAGATAAATTTCAGGGCTGGCTATGCAATTTGTAGAACTCAGTCCAAAATAAAAGTATGGAGCCCCTTTTATTTTAAAATCCAAAAAAAAAAATATTGTTAGTGGTACTAAAAATAAAGCTTTTTTTCCTTTCTTCCATGGCCTCTCTCTTTGGAACTGTCATGATGCTTTTTACTTGTTATTTAAAGCCATTCTAAGTCATAAGAAATAGCATTTTAAATGATTAGTGTGATTTTACTGTTCATCTTTGTATTGTGCAATTCTAGTTTTAAATGCAAATATAAGAGCATTTCACTTTAGTGTGGAATAGCCAAATTACAGGATTTCTGTTTGTTGTTCATACATGCACATGTACTTTTTTTTTTCCTCGTTGGAACCATAGAAATGTTCCACAAAGCTTACTCAACTGTTTCTACTTTACTTCTGGACTCTGGTGCATGCTGCCATCGCTCTATATTCAGTATGCTGGTGAGTAAGAAAGGATGCAAAGGAAAAGGACCCACCAGTCACTTTTCTGTAGCTGACACCCATTCTGCAGGCATCTCCTCTGCTCATGCTTTTGCTTCAGTGTCCCAGCAGACTTCGTTTACAAAGCATAGTTCAGAGACTAGATGGTTAGGAATTTAAAGGTGGTGAAAGTTGAGCATTGAGTCAAATATGGGACCTTGTGAGTGCAGGCTTGTGCCACTGACTAGGTACATATTTGCGAAGCTGTCCCTGATAAGGTTGGAGGGACCACAGAAAGCTGGATGATAGGACTTTTCTGAAATTAAACTGGGCATGTTACTTTTTCATTTGCTCAAAGATGTTTATATGCAACCATAGTAGATTCTGTATCTTCAGTACATTTTTTTGATTATTCCTGATCTTTGTTCAGCTTCATCTAGATCTCTGAAGTATGTTTTGATTCAAATTTGTCTTTTTTTCCCCCCAATTTGGGCCACTGATTACAGACAGTATATAAATACAATATGAATGATATATTCCTGCTTTTAGATTAATTTGAATTTCCAAATGCTTTCAATCTGGGTGAAGCAAAGAGAGCAAATGTTGATTCTAAGCTAAGTATACCATCTGGATGTTTAAAAGAATCAGCTTTTACTAGTAAATGAATAAATAGTTAACTATGATCTTACTTTCTGAACAAACCTAGTGATGGAGATTCTGTGAGGTAGGTTTTATAATCAATTTCTTGGTTGTAGCAGTACTTTTGAACTTCGGTGCCTATTTTACTAAATAGACAGTTGTTTGAAAGCTATGCAACTAATGTAAGATTCATGAACTTACGCTGAAATTTGCAAGATCATATTTATCTATCTTTTATATTTATAGGAAACCTTTATATGTGCTGAGTATAGAAAATAGGTGGAAAATGAGGCTTGTCCATTTCAAATGGTTGCATTTTACTTATTTCTCTTGTAGTTAGACTAAATTATGATCTAGAAACTTTGGTTGAACTGACTCATATATTTACAACAAAAAGTAACGTTAATGGAAATTCTTCATAGTGAGACACAATGCAAAAGACATTTTTCTTTATTTCTTCCTTTATCTCACTTAGATGTGTTTGGAAACTCAGATGTGTATGTTAGAGTGAGGAATTTATCCTGTAATTTTCTCCTAAATTGTTTATGGTACTCAAATTATTTATAAGATTTCTAAGAACTGAACATTTTTAAGATCTCAAACAATAATTGTGGAAACCAAGGTACTAGGCTTTTTCAACTTAGGGGTTGCTCTTTATCTGATATCAATGAAGAACACAAATCCTTTTGTCCTAGAAAACAGATATGTCCTTACCCATTACATTGTGTTTAGTTTGTTGATTAATAGTGCTTACTAATAATATTCTCCTTTAATCTATGTACTTTCTATAATTAAAAAAAGTAGAATTAGAATTAGTATTTTCAAGGAAAGTGTATCCTGGTTTGAATATTTATTTATATATTCTACCTTGCTAACGAAAATATTGTTATACTATAATGTTATATAAAACCAAAGGGATTATTCTTTTATTGAATATTTTGCTGATGAAGCTTATGATAAGCACTTTATGTATATTATCCTGAAAAATATTCTTCATAGGCACAACGTAAGAAGTAAAGGCAATGGAAGAGTTAGGACTTGGTTTCTTTCTGTTATGTAATGTATTGCATTTCTTTCTGATATATGATTTACTAGCATGAAAACATATTAACTCATAATTTTACTGTTTTGTGAACTCATCAAAGTTGGTATACACTTTATACTGTTTATGAAAATATTTTAGCTATCCAAGTCAGAAAGCATGCTGTTTGTGTCTTATTTTTCTATTTTACACTTTACTTACTCCCAGTTTGTGATCACTTATCTTCTGATGCATGTATTTTAACTGTAACTTCTATATCTACATTATGTGAAACAAATTGAAAATCATTTCCACAAGCTTGTCAGTTACAAATTCTTACTCATTTTGAAGCAATTGGAAGTGTTCAGTCTTGGTAATGCTTTTAACAGTTAAGATCTGACTTCTTATTAACATCATGAGAGATTATTTTTTCTTTTCCTCCTATTTCTGCATAGCATTCCCCACCTAGCAGCATTACAAGCACCATTTTGTTCTGTAGATGCAAGAGCACAGCCAGCAGTAGGAGCGTATTCATGACAAGGATATCAAGCAACTTCTTACATGAATCTGACTTTTAATCTATTCTGAATTCCACCATTGATTTAAGCTATACACCATTACTCCCAGTTGAGTTGATATTATTAAAAGAGGCACTTTCAAGTCTACAAGGATGTGTTGTTACATCATTTCTAGAATTTAAGAAGACTGTAAATATGAAGTGAAGGTGGGGGCTGGATTTCTGGATGACTCAAATAAATCCATCACAGTGTGGCTTTATTGTGAATAAATATATCTCCATGTGTATGGACCTCCATTTCTGCAGTATGCCCATGAGCCATCAGCACATGCATCTCAGTGCTCTTCAAGCAGCCCATTTGCTGAGTTTTGGAAAACAGCCAATGTATTTTTCCCCTGTAAGTTAATGAGACAATCATAAAATCATAGAATCATAAAGAACTTTAAAAATGAGCTTAAAAACCTAGTTTTACAGAATAGGACATCAAGGTAATGGAATGGATTTTTTAAGTAAAATTTATATGTATATATACACATACAAAACAAGTGTTTTTCTTAAACTGAGTTTGTAAACCTTATTTTAGTCACACCCACAGTGATATTTGAACTTTCAAAAAATAGAATTCTTGTTTTCAGCCACAGAAGAAGAGATAGCACTGACGCACAATTCTGTACAATTTTCTTTAATTTTATAACATGATATAATCACATATGCACATAGATGGAGGGAGTATTGGTGCATAAAACAATCCAGTATGGTTTAGAGCTCTTTACAGTCATTGTGTAAAGACATGGAAATCCACATCAGTGGGAAAACCTAGCCTTTCAGTTAAATGTGAAATAACATACAAAGTTTCATGAAAGTCATCTCAGTACGGCTTTTTTTCTATACAATCCCCAGTGAGACTTTAAGTTTAGCTGGCAACATCTACTATTTTATTTTACTTCTGGTTTGGTCAGATCATAGAATTGCCAGATTCGAATCAAGTGGCAACCTCTGTAACTAAGAAATGCTCATTAATTTTTCATGAACATAAAAATGGTTCATAGCTTTAATGTTGTCTTTGATCTAAGCAATTTTTTTAATGTTGTAATAAAAACCCATAAAAAAGAATGAGCTTGGAAATGGTGTGCTGAAAGGAATATGCATAACATATATTATTGCATTTATAAAATATTAAGTTGTATGAAACTCTTATGTGTCTTTTTATTTTGCATCATATAAGGTGAAATAAGCAAAATATGTATTCTGACTTTAGTAAAAGTATTTTTATACATAAGAGAAATAGCAACCATTCTAGATTACAAAGTGGCATTTATATAAAATGAAGATAAAATATATGTGGAAACATTAGTTTAACTAAAACCAATATAAAAGTACATTACGAATCTGGTGTTAAAAGATTTTTGAGCAACCAGTGATTAAATTATCACTTCACTAGATTTGGAGGGAAAAAAGTACTATTCTGATTTAAGAAGCCACTTCTAAATAAATTATGATGTATATAAATTAAATAAATTACTGCTTAGAGATAAGCCTGAGATTCTGTAGAGCATTTTACAGCTGAAATGATTGGTTAAGTATTTTGTACTTTATGTACTAGCAAACTATCGAATTAGAAGAAGTAAAATAGGCTATCATTTTCAATTTTTTTCATATTTATGTAATATAATGTGACTTGGCTTTGTGATTTAAAAATACATTAAATCTGGATATCTAATGCATCTGTTAGGAGTTAAAAGACAAATAGTTGAGGGTAGGAGAGTCTGAGTTCCTGTGAATCCCATCACATACAGAAGGAGAGATTTTCAATGGAAGCATCAGCCTTTCAAAATAAGGTAGATTTTTAACTGAAACAGGAACATAAACAAAAGGATATGTAAATATAGTAAATTATATTTTTAAGAGAGTGGAATTATGTATTGTCTGTATTATTATGTCTCGCTAGCTAGGAAAATAGAATGAAGAGCATGATATATGAAGCAGAAAGACCTAGAGTGAAAGCTTTATGGCCACCAAAGCTCATATATGAGGTGTAACCCTGTGGACTAAAGAGACAATAGAAAATGTAATGGGAATGTTGGTTCTCATTTGCAGTAGGAAGGCATTATGGATGAGGAATGATACTTGAGGTGGCCCTGAGAGGAGGAGCAGAAGCAAGGAATAGAAGTGCATTTTGTGTGATGAAGATAATACTAAACAATGGAATGCAATGGGGTGGAAATGTGTCCATGTAGTACTGTTATCAAGGAGAAAAGGGGCATTGTATATACAGTTGAGGGGACTGACAGGAGAGTAGGAGCATTTTAAGATTAGTGTGCTGCTTGTAAAAGTATTGTAGGGTGTAGAGTGTAGACAGAAATGAGAGAGAATAATTAGTATTTTTGTTTTTCCCATCCAAACATAAAGCAATAAAGCTAAAGATGGTGATCTTGAAGGAGGAATGGATTGAGATAAAGAGGAAGCTTCAATGAATAGATCTAGTTGAGAAAACATTCAAGGGAAGGAGTGACTAATAAAGATTAGGTGATGAAGCAAAAGAAAACTTAAATCATCTTACATCCCTAGATGAGGAGATTGGACATCTGACTACAATGGCAGAGACTGGCTTTCTGCTCAAAGCTCTTATTTGATGTCTCTCCAGCTGTAGATACAGTGCACTTAAAAGGTTTTTGCTAAACTGTATAATACAAAATTTTCAGAAAGACATACTTTTCTTTCCAAATTATTTTAGTAGGGAGAATTCTAAATTGTTCTAGAAGGAGTTATATTTGTTCTATCATTTCAAAGCATAATTTGAGTTCAAAGATCAGACCATAGCAATACTTTTGAAACATTCAAAAGAGTGATTTGTCATAGAGTCAACTGAAATGAAATGAATAAACAGTTTAGCAAATAACCATAAGCTGCATATTTGATTTTGTCTCTGGAAAAAGATGTAAAAGTTTTGTGTATTTTTCTAATTCTTAATATTACATAAAATATGTGTCTATATGAAATATTGCATGTCATGGATACAGATTATATACCTTATCTCTTTCTTCCTTCTGATTGTGTTGGGTTTATTTTTTTTTAAGGTTTTTAAAAAAAACATTGTTGATTTGAGATATTTCCTCATTTATGATCTAAGTATTTAATGCTGTATATTTCTCTATCATGACCACTTCAGCTGCATGCGACAAATGTGATATGTTATGTCTTCATTTACATTCAATTCTGTGGATTTTTAAAATTACCTTCAAAAATTCTTTTTTTTTTTTTTTGATCCATTGTTTCTTTAGAGGTGTGTTGCTTAATTTGCAAGTGTTTGAAAAATTTCCTGTTGTCTCTCTGATTGATTTCACTTTGGTTGAATTACATGACTTAAGATTTTGATTTTTAAAAATTTGTCAAGATTTATGAACCAGAATATGGTCTATTTTGGTGAGTGTCCCATAGCTCCTTAAAAAAAATGTATGTATAATTGTTAGCCAGAATATTACAGAAATGTTATTTAAAGTCCGTTGCTTGATGATGTGGTTCTACATAATTGCTAATTTTTTTTATGTGCCTAGTAGTTCTGTCAATTATTGTGAGTATATTATTTAATATACTCTTCCAATCTCTGTCTTTTAGTTGGTGTATTTAAAACATTCACATTTAAGTAATTTTTGATAGGCTTATGTCCCATATTATATTTTCTGTTTTGCCTGTTTCTTATTTTTCATTCTTTTGTTTCCCTTTTCTTGCTTTCATGGTGGTGGCTCTAGGGATATAATACACATACCTAACATCCTAGCCTACTTTTCTTGACATTTGCCAACTTTTAGTAATTTTAAGAATCTTATTTCCACTTTATCCTCTTAATTTCTAATTTTTCTTCCTTTATCCCTGTTTCTTAAGTACAGTTGTCTCAGTATATCCTCTGAATCCATTGAACATCACAGTATATATCATTATAATTTACTTCAGCCATCAAGTATGATTTGAAAAGCTCATGAAGAGAATATTATGTTCACCATTGTATTTACCTTTTCTTTTGTTCTTATTTCTTTGCTTTTATCCCAAGCCGCCTTCTCTTATCATTACCTTTCTGACTGGACAGTTACTTTTAGCCATTCTTTAAAGGTAGGTCTGCTAGAGACACATTATTTTAGTTTTTGTTCTTCTGAGATTGAATTTGTCTTTTATTCCTAAAGGACATTTTCACCAAATACATAATTTCTAGATGGCTGTTCTTTTTTGTTTGGCTGTTGAAACTATTGTCCCACCTCCTACAAGCCACCATGGTTTGAGATTAGAAATCTGTTATCCAAATTGATGTGTTCCTATAGGTAATACGTTCTTTCTTTCTGACTGCTTTTAACATTATTTTCTCTGACTTTAGCCAGAAATTTAATTATGATGTGTATTGGTGTAAATTATCTTTGGCTTTATCATATTTGAGATTCTCTCAACTTCCTAATTCTATGGCTTTTCGTGTTCATCAAATTTGAAGTTTTCAGAAATTATTTCTTCAAATATTTTCTTAGTCTCACATTCTTTCCTCCTGGGACCCCAAGCATAAGTGTTAGTCATTACATTCTGCAAGACCATGAGGTCCTGTTGATTTTTTCAGTCTTTATCTTTCTGTTGTTCAAATTAAGTAATTGATGTTAATTTTGTGATGATCTGTCATAAAGTTCACTGAATTTTCTATCATCTCCACTCTACAACTGAACCTATCTAACTATTTTTATTTTGATGGTTGTATTATTCTGTCCTTTTTTGATTCTATAATACCCATTTGATTCCGTATTTAAACATTTTTATTTTGTTGAGTCTATTTTTTTTCATTTGTTTCAGAAGAATGTACAATTGATTGCTGAAACAATCTTGTAATAGTCCCTTTAAAGTCCTAGACAATCCCAATATCAGGGTCATCTTAGTTCTAGCATTAGTTGATTGTATTTTCTTATTCATGTGGTGATTTTCCTGATTCTTGATATTATGATTGATTTTCAGGTATCCTAGACATTTTGTCTATTATGTTAAGAGATTCTTGGTTCTATTTAAATCTTTTATTTTAGTAGGCAATTGGCTTCTTTAAGTTTAACATGTCAGTTTTAACCTAGTTTGGGGGTTGTAGTTCCAGTGACAGTTTAGTTTACTGAATCCCTGTAAGACTCTTAGCACTGGTTTCACTTGAGCTCATGTAAGATTTCTGCTGGTGCAACTTGTGAGAAAGAAGGCACTTTCCTGATCCACGGTGTCCTGAGGTTGAGTGGCGGAGGGGCTATAAGTGCAAGAACTACGTGACAGAGAGTGTCTCCCCTTAGCTTTGCTCTGGGCACCCAGTACCAGTGGTCTCCCCATTCTGTCTTTACCAGTAGGACAGATACTGGGTAGAGGGAAAAAAACCAAGGGTTGGGTGAAACTCTGTTACTGGATGGGATAAAGGAGATGCTGGGAAGAGTTACCTTCTGCCATTGAACAGGTAGTACCTGGCCTGCATCATTATTTTCTCCTGAATAGAGGGCTGGAATTACTGTGTCTGGGTGGCCATTACTCTTGTGTAGAGGATTCGAAGACACTGGTTTGAGTTGCCTTCTGCCACTGGGTGGAAGGCCAGAAGATATTTGCCATCTCTAGTGCTGTAAGAAGAGCTTATCTTCTGCCTATGAATATAAGATATGGGTTGGTTAACAGCCCAGTTCCATTCTTGCTGCTGTTGCAAGCACATCTTGGGGCATGGATTGGACCTTGTTCTTCAGACAGAATCAGGACACTGCTGGCACTAGATATAGGTCTTCCCATTAGACATTCTTCAATTCCTCTTTCATGTTCTTTTGGCCAGAGAGAACAGGCTTTCCCTCTTACTTCCTCTGTTCCTTTGTTTCTATGTTCCTTCATTCCTTTATTCTTCCTTTCCTCTGTTCCTCCCTTCCTTTCTTTCTTCTTTCATCTTTCTTGTTCCTTTCTTCTATCCCTTTCTTTTCCACCTGTCTGTCACCTTTTTTTTTTTTTTGCCTATGTCTATTGACTCTATATAGTTGCACATCTCTGGCACTGGTTGAGTTATCTATGAGATAAAAAACAAAAAAGCAAACACACAAACAAAAACCCCACAGAACTCATCATAGTGTCATTCTTCAAGTCCTAAAATTTCCTGGATAGTCCGATGTCTTCCTTCCACCTTTCACATTATTTCCACCTTTCCACGTCCTATGATTTCTGAATTGTTCCCAGAGTATTAACTTGTATTAACAGTGGAAGAACAAGGGGAAGTGAGTCTACACCATCTTGTCTCAGAACTGAAAGTGCATCTTATCTTTTATGTTTAAAGAAATCAGTATGTATTCTTGATTGTAAAGTTACAGACAATTCTGCATCCACCCCAAATAAATGTTATCATTTTATTACAATTGATCCAGTTATTAATTATTAAAAAATAAAACACTGGTGATAAATGTTAAGTCCTTAATATTACCTTTATCTTCACAGATAAAGATAGAGATATCTTCATTCCTTTTACCTCCCTAGAGGCAATCACTGTGATGAGTTAGGTACAGAGTTAGCGATTTCATACTTCTGTTACAAAAACATGGATTCACATGCATTGTTATTGTTTGAAGTTTTAAAAAGATGAATCAATGGTATCCTACTGTGTGTAATATGAGCCTTACATCTTCTCTCTCTCTCTTCCAAGATACTACCCATGGAATCACAAGAACTCCTAAGGAAATCTGTATCCTCTCAAATAGTGTTAGAGCCTAAAATGGGGCAGGTTGTAATAGCCTTAGACCAAAGCTATCTGAGGGGTGCTTGATGTCTGCTTTACTGGCAGGTGCTGTGCTTGTTAGACTTCCATTTTCATAAATCTTTAGGCAAATACTAGTCTTCATGCTCAGATGTGTCTCCAGCTCCATTTATGTCCCCAGACTCCAAGAGACAAGACACTCTGTTCCCCACACTATTTCACTTTACTCTGATCTCTCCTCTGAATAAAATATGTTAGCCCTGTTGATTCCACCAAGAAAATATGTTCAACGTGAATCCTCCCACCTTGACCCTCTTTGAATCTTCCACCTATCCACGGTTTTCTTTTATGGATTGTAATGGAGTGAGTTGCTAATAGCTGGTGGTAATTAGAGTTGGTTCCATTTTAGTAAAAGGAGAGAGAAAAACCCTACCTTAATATTTGGAATCTATCTGTGTAATGTAAATGCACATGTGTAAGGGTAACTTTTGTAGTTCCAGTTTACAGCTTTAAAGATTTGCATTAAAAAAAATCTGTCTGCAGGCACTTCTCTGGTTTAATAGGGTGGTAAGAAGCACAAAGTTCAAATTTTGAAACTCTGAGGTTCTAATGAAGACTTTAACTTTAAAATGACTTGCATTAAAATTAGAGCCATCATGTCTTAGAATTCCACTGGGAGATCTTGTCTCATTTTGAATGTCATGATGACTAAAATTCCTCACCTACCTCATGATCCCCACCCTCCACAAAGGTTTTAAAATGAAATTTCCTGTGAATTCTTCAGCTCTTCTGACTTGTAATAGGGGAGATATATTTAGTCATCACCTTATAATTCGAGTGAAATAGCAAACTCATTCCAGGTGAAGAATACATCCTTTGTTCTTTCAGGAAAATGTCCCTTGGCAGCTGTCTGTTGGCACTAAAATGGTCAACAGGCTTAGAGTCTTGATTGCCAAGAAAAAGGAGTTCCCTAGCAAGATATAGTGTCTCTATACAGAAATCAGTGCCTTTTTCCTACAGTTAGTTCTTTAAGTTCTACATATTTAGAAGTTTAGACAGTTTTCTTAGCCAGAGTGCTCTTACTATTTGAGGTTATTTCTGGTATAAACTCCAGAAGGCTGTGATCATGGAAGGGGTGATGTTTTAAAATGAGTTGCTCTGACTTCCTTTTATAGGTTTTGTCTTATATTTTGAAGATTTGTGTTCATGCTCTTCCTAGTTAACTGTAAAATGTGTCATAAAATTGTCCCCACTCTGCCACTGGAAAGGGGTATTTATGCAGCACATTTATGCACAATTTACAGCACTGTGCACTTCTAAGTCTGGCAAGTACATCAAAGGAAATACCAGTGTATATAATGTGACATTTTGACTTTGTGAGTTAGAAGGTCACTTGGGTAATTAGTGCTAGATAAACCCAGAGGATATGCTGTGACAGTGTGATCATTCTAGCAATATTCACTGTGACTAACAAGCACAAAGCTGAAGAAACTTAGTTCTTTTTAAAAATTTTTTGAAACTTATTTCTAAATTATGAAAGTGTTAGCTATTTTAAAATACCTTCAGCTTCCTTAAACTTCAGCAGTCTTTAAGAGAAGGGGCTTTACCTACTTTGATAAATAATACAATTTACAAAGAGGATTATGTGCACTGAGACATGATTTGAAGGTAGTTTCAAATATTAATGGTGTGGTTGACACTTAAACCCTCCAAAATAGAGATTTCAATAATGATTTTTAGTTTAAAATCATTTTTCCTCAGCAGTTCTGGGTTTTTTGGTTTGGTTTTGTTTTTTGCCTTGTTTTTAATTCTTTTGGCTTTATGAAAAGTCCGAGAAGAATTAGTGTGCTTTGCAGAAGTAGAACAATTGATCCTAAAATTCATATGAAATTACAAGGGACACTGGATAGCTAAAACAATCTTGAACAACAAACAAAATTGGAGGACTCACACTTCTTGATTTGAAAATCATGACAAACATATAGGAATCAAAATAATACATTACTGGCACGAGAATAGACATACAGACCAAAGAACTGTAATTGACAGTTCAGAAATTGGGGGAAAATAGTCCCTTCAATAAGTGGTACTGGGGAGACTGGATATCCATGTGTAAGAGAATGAAGTTGAATTGCTATCTCACACCAAATATGAAAATTAATCCAAAATATGTCAAAGACCTAAGTATTAAATCTAAAACTCTAAAATACTTTTTTAAAAAATCAGTAAAGTGTCATGACCTTGAATTTGATAGTGGATCATTGATTGACCCCCAAAGTGCACAGAACAAAAGAAAAAAATAGACAAATTGGACTTCATCAAATTTTAAAACCTTTGTGTTTCAAAGGACATTGTTAAAAAGTAAAAATGCGACCTCAGAATAAGAGAGAATATTTGTGAAATGTATAAAAGTCTAGACTTATAAAGAACTGTTACAACTTGAAAACAACAACAAAACTAAAGAATTAAATGGGCGAGGGGCTTACATAGATGTTTCTCCAAAGGGGGGAAATATATATGACCAGCAAGCATATGAAAAAATTCTCAATGCCATTAGTCATGAGTGAATTGCAAATCAACACCACAATGAGATAATACTTTATACCCACTAGGATGGCTGTAATCAAAAACAGTAAAAATAACAGGCATTGATGAGTATGTGCAAAAATTATAACCCTTATATTTTGTTGGGAGGCATATAAAATGCTGCAGTTGCTGTAGGAAAGTGTCAACTTCTCAAAGAGATAAACGTAGAATTATCACATTTTCCTGCATTTGAACTCCTAGGTATATACCTCCAAAAAATTTAAAACATGTTAAAACAAAACCTTGAACACAGATATTCGTGGCAGCTCTATTCACAGTAGCTAACAGGAGAACAAGGTAAATGCCCATCAGCTGAGGAACTGATAAACAAAAGTGGTAATATTGGTATAGTGGAATATTATTCAGTGGTTAAAAAGAATGAAGTACTGGTACATGTTTAAACATGCATGAACCTTAAAGACATTGTGCTAAGTGAAAGGAGCCAGACACAAAAGAGCACTTATGTCTGATCCAAATTATATGAAATATCAAGAATAGACAAATACGTAGAGGTAGAAAGCTGATTAGTGCTTCCCATGGGATGGAGAGAGGAGAGAACAAGGAGTGACTTCTTAATGGGTCTGGGTTACCTTTTAATGTGATGAAATTCTCTAGAACTAGAGAGTGGTGATAATTGCACCGCATTGTGATGTACAAAAAACTACTGGATTGTAGAACTTTCAAATGATTAAAATGGTGTATTTTAAGTTAATTGAATTGTACCTCACCTAACAGGATGTGTGTGTGTGTGTGTGTGTGTGTGTGTGTGTGTGTGTGTGTGATGATCTAAGCTAAGTTTTATCCTGTGATTATTTTACCTTTTGTTAAACTTACTCTTGATCACTTAGAGAACCCTGTCCACAAACTGTGCTGATCCAGTCTTTCTCCACAGTGGGGCTGGTGAGGAAACAAACAGCACCGCCCCAGCAGAGTGAAGCATGGCAATTAAGGAACGTGAATCCACACTGCTTCTGCCTTCAGCTCCCTGCCTGTGCTGGGAGTGCTGTTCCAACCATGACTTAGTTGCTCAATGTTAGGCTAGATAGGGATCTCTGATTGCCTTAGATACCTGAACCATTCAATGAGTCTGTATTTTGTAAGATTGTGGTAAGGTATTCAATTTACTGATACAAACAAAATCTTAGAATTATTCTTGGCCTATAGAATTAACTATAGAATTAACTCTTGGTTTTAGTGTCTTGAAGACAGCCCATCATAATTTAACTAGTACTGCATTAGAAACAGATAAAATTTATATGAATGCCTAGTGAGCTGTTCTAAAGTCCCTTAGGTTTACACACTAAATTTCTTCAGTGCTGCTCTAATTAATGCTCCTTTAATTCTATTAGTAATTATTACACTTTTTATTTTTTGCTTTCACACTAAAAGCATCAAGTGATGTGAATTTGTCTATGTTCAAGCAATCATGGCCCAAGATGCTGAAGCATGTTTGTTTCTCCTTACCCCTTTTCCTCTTAAATCAGCCTGTGCACACACAGCCTGTGCATGTAGGGAAGCCTACATGCATGTACAGAATTACATGCACACACTCCAGCAGGCAGAGCCCTCCCTCCCTGATTGTACTTTTTGGGGCATGGCATCAGTAGGGCTTTCTTTATTCTTGTTCTCAGCCCAGACCATGAGATTTCTGTGTTCATTCATCTTTACTTATTCTATAATGCAATCTTTTAAAATTTGGGAGATGTGCCATTTTCTCTTCCACTGTCTATAGCTTTAAAATATAAGTACATGTGATTCTGAAAGAAGAGACCATTGGGAAGACAGATTCACTGGAAGACATGAGGCCCAGTGTCACTCTCTCTTGAGGAATGTGACAAGACTATTATTAGTAGCTATTCATAGATATCCCTAAATCTCCTTTAGTCGAGGTTCTCTGTTTTGTACTTTCTGCTAGACTGTGTTTAGCAGGCCACACTGTTGCTGTCATCCAGTGGTTCTCCTGGTTATCTGATCCTATGATTATTTTATTCTGTGATCTTTGTCTTTATAGAACACTAAGGGTACACATGCTTACAGAATTTTAGGCTGAGTTTACATACGCACAGTGGCCAACATCATATCATCATCTAGGCTTTTTCATCTACTAAAATGAAACGTCTACTTCTGTTACCAGGTCCAGGCTTGTGCTGCTCACTGCACAACAGACCCGCCATCGAGAGACCAGTTGTTGAGGGAAGGCATAGAGAGTCTATTCAGAAAGCCAACAGGCTGAGAAAATGGTGGACTAGTGTCCCAAAGAGGCATCTTCCCCAGGTTAGAATTCAGGCCTTTTTAATCCTAAGAAGTGGTTCCAGCCAGACTCCAGAGGGAATGTGTTGATGTCTTTCTGCAGCCTCTCACAGGTGGGGTAGTCAGGATGTTTCCTGTGAGCTAAACTGAAGTGTTTTAGCTTAACGCTCATTACCTGCAAGGCAGGGTTCCAAGAAATAGATCACTATGTATAATTTAAGCTTATAGACAACATCCCTTTAATGATTAACTAGTAATAAAATACAAATTTTCTTCCCTATTACACTTCTGGCTTTATCTACCAATATTTTACCTGAATTAAGAACACGTCAAAAATGATACTCTTTTTTCATAATGTTTTTCCCCCAAATCATCCCTATCAAAATATCCTCTGCAACTTCTATATTATGAAAATATGTGACAGTCTGTGGAACTCACCAGCCATCTCTATTACAGGTGTCTGTATGTCCTTATCTCAACATACCTGACATTCAGGTAATACTTGGCAGGTAGTCTGCCTAGAAATGTGAACAGTTCTGCTAAATATTTAAGTTTGTTTATTATCCAAATGAATTGATATTTATTTGAATTTCAATCAAAAGGGGAAATCCTTTCCAATAGTTTAGAATATAAACAACCACATATTATAAGATAATTCCAGTTATTGTGACTTGAATAGAGAATGTGTGATTTATTTCCCACCATAAATATTTACCAGTGAAATAAGAAAAATAAGTATACTGAGCCTACATCAACATTTTCTTTAAAAAAAAAAGTGACAAAGGATTGACAATGTGCTTTATATACTTCAGTCCCCAGCACCAGTGAAATTATTCTCTTTGAAAACTTTCTTGCCAATTCGCAGTCACTCTGAGCCAATTCTGAAAATTAGAGGATCTTATTCTTCATACTTAGGAAGAGAAAAGCAGTTAAGCTCTTACTTTGGTGCTTAAATTTCTTTTTTCCTCTACTTTTACTTTTATGTTTCTAACTTTATGAAATATAGTTTAATTAGAGGAGTAATATATGAATGGATTTTTACATATATAATATGCATATGTCTGTGTAATGCATATCTGCATGTGTAGATATAAATATGTATGTATGTATTCATATGTGTGAATACACACTCACATGTTAGAGCTAAACCATGGGTTCTTTTTGTCACTATATTTTCTCCATGGCATAGAACATTACAAAAAAAAAATGTTTTTTAATAAAGAAACTACCACAACAGGGATCATGGTATTAATGACTATGAAAACATTTAGGACAAAGAGTGTACTGTCAAATTAGCAGGTGTATATTGCACTCTGCGATTTGTAAGCTCTATATCAATTGCACATTTCTTTTTGAAAAATTGTGTTTAAGGATGATGAAATTGGTTTCCAGGTGCTATCAACATGAGTTTGTTTCTGTTGACAATAAATCAATAACTCCATCTGACATGACTCTTATAATAGGAAGAATCCTCACAGTAATGCACTTTCTCAGTGACAGATAGTTGTGTCTTGAATTCTTTGAAAGTGTTACTCAGATTAGATGTTGTTCTGGTGAGCATTATTTCCAATGGCCACTCATGTGATGAAGAAAAGCAGTTGTCATTTGGGAAGGGACAAAACGAAGAAGTAAGGACCCTGACATGCACGCCAAGGTGGAGCAGGAAGAGAACCTGATAGATTTCATTGTAATCAGAGGAGAAAATTCAAATGAGAGCTCAGAACATGGATGATTTTATTACCAGATGAGAATTAGCAACTAAGAAAGGACATCACATGCATGGTCTCTTAGGTCTCTTAACCCTTTTGAGTTGGATTATATTTTGAATACCTACTCTATGAAGTAGATATTATTACCTCAGATTATAAGTGAAGAAACAAGATAAATTAAGATCTCACACCCTGAAAAATGGCAGAATGAGCAATTAAATTTTATGTCTGACAACAAAACCTTTGGCTTTCTAATATGCTGGCAACTTCCATAGTTAAGATAAATTGCTTGCTAATATAGTATAAAAAAACAAGTGATTTATTCTGCACAATTAATAATTTGGTATCCACATGGAAACATTCTGGAAGATATGCTTTTTTACATGTTTGAAATTTAAGTTATTAACACTTTAGCAGAAATAATTTTATTCATCTTTGTAGGGCATGAGACTTTATTTAATTATTTGACTCTCAAATTTCACAGAATAAAGTAGATTCTTGTTTACTCCACTTTGTGTCAGGGGCTGCTCTGAACAATGTGAATATTCTCTAATAAATTCTGTTTACATGACTTCATTTCATTTATTTTCTTTCTTAGCTTCTGACATTTCAACTCTAATATATCTACAGTATATTTCTGGAAATTTTGTGTAGCTAAAGGATAGAGTCTCTCATGGAAATGTCTAGGGGAGCATATCTGGGGACCAGGAGTCATAGATGTGATTTTAGTTTATTTGTCATCTTTAGAGCTTAATTTCTTGGTAAATATCCTAAATAGGTTTGACTATTTGTGCCTTCCAAGCTTTCGTCCTAGTGTAAAGGCTTTAGAGGAATTCAGTAGTGGCAAAGTCTGGGCTCATTTGGAAAATCTATTTTATTGACTTTGACCACACAGATAGCATGGCTGTTTGTAACTAGTCAACCCAAGGACAGTTCTTACTATTAGCCATAAACATCCATAAAAATGTGTGTAATCTAAGCACTGCCCACATTAAAATCTCCTCTATCTTAGTATCTTTTATCAAACAGCATTCTATAATCTTTTATCAAACCTACATTCTATAATGATCAGAGCTAGCAATTAAAATGGCTTTTGTGTGATGTTACACGTGCTTAATCATTCTGTATTATTTTACAGTAAGGATGAATTTCCTCGGGTGCTGGAGTCTGCACATTAATTGTGTATCTGTCATCATTATGCTAAATTATCATTGGGTATAAAATCCGAACCCTGTTGTTAATGTTAATATCATTCTTCTGCTGGCTTTCTGAATAATCCAGATGCCTTCTGATTTAGAAATGGACATCTCTTTTTTATTTCTCATTGTGCATCCTAGTAAACTCTAACCACTAATGTCAAGTAAAAGCAGACAAGATGCTTGGCAAAAATCATCTTTGCTCTAGTATTCCACACTCAAGCAGTAAAAGCTGTTCCGTGAGTATGATTGGGACTTGCGAACAGTGCTCACTGTGGGTCCCCAAAGAGAGAGTGGTGACAGGAGTGAACACACAAGGGAAGTTTAACAAACAGTATGTTCAAGTGGGGGCTATGGAAACAGACATGCAAGGTACATGTTTTATAATACTGCTTCTCAGTCTTCAGTGTACATACAACTTGCCCTAGACTCTTTTTTAAATGGGAGTTCTGATTCTGTACATCTGGGGTGGGACTTTTGGATGGCCCATTTCTAACAGTTTTCCAGGTGATACTGATGCTGCTTGTCCAAGGACCACAATAGACTGAAATGTCCTTCCCATGAGAATGAGGAAATCACACTAAAATTTTCCTTATTGCTTTTTCAATCATATTAGAGAGAAATTTACTTTTGTTACATAACGTGTCTGTCATTTTAAATCTCAGTACTGTTTTTTTTTTCTGCCTATGTAACTTCCTGTCTCCTTGATCATTTTCAAATCATGCAGAGTTCATGCAGATTTCTGTAGGCTTCCCATGGACTTGAAAATATTTGAGGACAGTGAGTTTGCCCTTAATCTTAGTCTTCTCATATCTTGTTATAATGCCTGAGAGTTGCTCCAGAAATTTTGGTTGAATAAAGGTGAATAAAGCAATAGGTGAATGATAAGTAAAATGTATATATATATATGTATATATATGTATGTATACATATATATATATAGTCTTCTTGTTCTGATATCATTTAATACTGGTTCTTAAAATTAGTACATTTTAAAAATAGCTTTGTAAAGAAGTGGGGACATTCATTATAGAACAAGAAGATAGTATCGTGTAATAAAAAAGGCAGTGTGGCCGTTAATTGAGAGCACAGATTCTGGAGTCAGATTATCTTGGTTTCAATCCTGAGTCCTATCGTTACTGGCAGCATGACCTTAAGTTAGAAATACATAATCAGCTGATATCTCAATTTCTTCATGTATACTGTTAGGATAAAAAAAGCCACTCACACAATTAAACAATTCACACAAAATTCTTGGGAGTGGTCAATAGCGCACAATACATAGGTAAGTTTTTTTATAGCTAGAATATGAATGCTTACTGTTTTCAAAGATTTTAATTATGTTCAAACATAAGGAAGTTCAGATTATTAGGTAACTTAAAAACCAATTAATAATTTGTCACCAATCCTATAGAATCATTATTTCTGTTTATAAAACTAAAGATTATTTTGAGAGGCATTTCCATTGGCAAAATTATGCTAGGACTTTATTATATAAAATAATAAGGGGGCAAACCACAAAATGGGCATCAGAATTTAGTACAAGTTAAAGACAGATATTTTTAGAAAGCATTCCAAATTACAGTTACATATCTTAAACCTTAACTTTTGCATGCACATTTAATTGATTCAGTTAAGACACCTAGGTGCATTTGAATTTACATTAGACTATGAATATGACCTTCCTTTATAAACTAATTGCCCAGCATCACTACGATATATTTTTAAGACAGTTCCCTGATGCTGTAATATAGACTTTCTCTTTCTTGTTGAGCCATTATTATAATTCCACATTAAAGAAGTTTTCCGGTTGATAACTTATTCTCAGTTTAATTTTAGCAAAAGTGTTCTTATGTGTGAGTTATGAAAGAATTATCTAACACTTGCACACTTTTAAAGAAACTAGTCTTGCTTGCAGCTCCTTTTAAAAAGTGATGAGGAAAGGCAATGCCATATATAGATAAGTTTGAAGTAGAAATATGTTTTTTGCATAAATGAAAATTCTCAGAAGTAACAGAGTGAAGCAAATGGTCATGATGATTAAAGGGCCTAACTGTTATGAAGATCATCTAATTCTGAGCATTGATCATGCTAGCTTTGTATCTTTGGGCAATTTTTATAATCTCTCTGCACCATTTATTTCTTTGTTTGTTTAATTAACATGGTAATGAATTAATTATTCTAGGAGTGCTCTCAGATCTTTTCCTGAAATAATGTTCACAAGTTAACTTCACCCTATACCTACTCTTCCCAATGAATTCTGTCAGAGAATTATCTGGTTCTCTCTCTAAAAAAAATTCCCAGCCTGAGAGGGGAGGGTATAGCTCAGTGCTTAGAGTGTGTGCTTAGCATGCATGAGGTTCTGGGTTCAATCCCCAGTACCTCCACTAAAAGTAAAAATTAAAAAAAATAAGTAAACCTAATTACTCTCCCCCCCACCCAAAATCTCAGTCTGACTCCTTTTCTTTTTCACTGTTAAGACTGTAGTTCATTTTCACCTTAAGTTATTGCAGTGAGACTCCCAGTCTTCCTCCACCTACCCTTATCCCAGAACAATTATTACCCCACAAAATAGAAAAAAGGTGAAGGAGATTCTGTCACTGCCCTGCAGAAAACATCCAGTAACTTACCAACACATTTAGAAGATAATCTTATTTCTAATCGTGACTCAGTGTAATATCTCTTCTTGTCCACTTCTGCATTATTTCCTTTTTTTGTCTAACATTCCATTACTCAGCATTTAGTCCCAGCCACCATGGACTTGACCTTGCTAAACCTTTCCTTCTCAGAGGCCTTGGTATGATGTTTGTTTGCTTTGAGTACTGTTTCCTGGATCGTTACAAGGTTAGAAGTGCCTTGTCACTAAAGGTCTCAAATAAAATGGCACCTGCTTAATGAGGCCTTTCTTAATTTTCAAAAGTAAATTAGTGAGAGTTTCAGCCTCAGTTCCAAAGTGTAGAGTTTGAAAGTTGTCATTCCCATCCTTACAGCAATAAAAAGGAGACTTTTGCGGGCCCATTAAGGAACTGAATTTGCAGGGCAAAATATGTGGTACAAAATGTGGAGAAACAAGTAAATCCAGAGAGTCAGAGCTGAGACCTGCTTACCCAGAGCAGAAACTGCTGGAAAAATAAAGTGGTTGGAAAACTTAAATAATAGGTTTAAGCTGAATGTGGACCATTGAGTGAGAAACTCCTGGGGTCTCTAATTATAATTGTTCCACTTAGAGAAGAGATCAAAGGGATTCATAAGCTGCTCCATTAAAATGAGAAGGCAGCAAACCTCTCAGAATGAGTAAAAAATAGTTATAAATATGATCGTTGTTAATTCAACTGTATTATTAATTTTAATGTAAAGTGTCTAAATATGCCAATTAAAAGATGGACATTATGAGAATGAATCTGTTTGAAAAAGCAGCCAGATCCAATTAGATATTATCTAACCAGAAACTCATTATAAATACAAAGATTCTGAGAAATCACAAATAAAAGTGGGGGGAGTTACACCATGCTAAAACTTTCTAAACAAAACTAAAAGAGCTATCATAATTTCAGACAATTCAGTCTTCAGTAACAGGGAAAATGATCAGAGATAAATAAGAGAGTGACATTGTGATAAAGGGGTCAATTCTCCACAAAGACATCACAATCTTAAATACATATATGCTTAAAAATAGAGCATGTAAAAAGCTGAAGCAAAAACTGTTGTAAAGAAATAGACAAGTCTGCAATTGTAGTTGAAGAGTGCAGATCCATCCCTGACATCTGTAACTGGTAGGTCAAGCAGGCAGAAAAAATCAGTCAGTGTATAGTTGACCTAAACAGCAGTATCAATCAATGAGATCTATTTGACATTTATAAAATGCTATGTTATAGAGAAGAATACACATTCTTCTCAAGCTCTATTTGGAACATTCATTTATCAAGATAGACCATATATTGGGTCATAAAATACACCTTAATAAATTTAAAATGATGGAAATCAGAGAGCATATGTTCAGACAACAATGGGATTAACCTAAGAATCAATAACAGAACTATCACTGGAAAAACCCCAAACTTTTGGAAATTATACAGCACACTTATAAAAGACACATAGGTCAATGTAGTCTCAAGTGAAGTTAAAAAAAACATTTTGAACTAAATGGAAATAGAACTTAAAATTTGTGAGATGCAGTGAAAACAGTTCTGAGGTAGGAATTTATAACATTAAACACATGTATTGGAAAATAAAGAAGAGTTTGAAATCATTAATCTAAGCCAGTTGCCTAATTCCCTCTGTCTTCCCAGAGCCCAGAAAGTAGTCTATCACACTAGCTTGCTCCTGAAGTCATCACACTGGCAGCAAGATACTGTTTTAATTCCCTGTAATAACCCTGAGGCGGACAACACTGTGTCTCGAAGAAAACATACTTTCTAGGGAAGCATTATTGGTTTGCCTCAAAGTGTAAATGAAGGGCATTATACTTGCATATCTGAGAGTGAAGCCGTCCGCTGAAAGGTATGATTTTATTCGACCGTTTTCCGTATTCACTCTTTGAATAATGCTGAGTCAGGACTGTATTGTAAACTACACAATTGGGTCTGTTTGACATTATTTTAATTACTTAGTTTTTATTTATAAATAACTTTCTTCCTTACTTTCACTGGAGCTTTATTATTATTATTATTTCTATTTTCTCCCTGTCCCAGTCTCAATTTGCATTTAGAATGCTTGTTGCATAAATACACAGACTGAAATTTTGCAAGACACATTAAGCGCTGCAGTAGGTTGAAGAAATGAGGCCTTTAGGGAAAAAAAGCAGAAGCTCCTCCCTAAAAAAAGCTCTCACTATGATCCTATTGTGAAATCCATCTATTATATGTGAGGGGCACAAAAAGATGCTAACTGATCAACAACATTCTTTTGAATGTTCTCCCAGATTTTCAATTTTGGCGCACGACGTAGTGATTTTTAGGATTGACGTATCTCAAGATACAGGCTCCCACCTTTGGCTGAGTAGGCATTAATTTTAAAGAGACAAAGTGAAAAAATGATGTGTACTACCCTAGGTTTTTTTTTTTCTTTTTTTTCATATTCCATAACCTTCCTCAAATAAGTTCTATAGCTCAAAGAAAGAAATGCAATTCTTTATAGTGTTGTCATAAAAACGTTATTCTAAGTTTCAAGCTGTCACGACTTCTGATCCACAGTATTAGTTTAGAAGAAACTAAAAAAAGGACTCCACCAATAGCTACACGAGAGAAGTTGACACTATCTGTCTCTTTTTCGGAAATTTTGTTTATAATTTCAAGGGTGATGCATGCTTGCTTAAAAGAGTTCAGCTGTGTAAATTAAAAAGTTAAATTTCTCCTCGCTCAGCTCTGTGCAGTTTTACATCCCCCTTCAAAGGCATCCTAACACCCACCAGTTTGGTTTGTATAATCGATGATTTTTTACTATGCCTCCTTATTTATGTATGTATAGTAAATATATGTGATTTCATGCATTCTATGTTTATTCAATTATTTTAAATAGCTGTAAGTTATTCAATGCAAAAGAAGTAATATAATGTATTTCACCATTGCTATAAGCCACTGTAATAAATGTATAAGCTTACACACACACACAAGTACATACATGTAACGGTAATGTAATTGCTGTACCAAATTGTGTATGAGTTTATTTATATTAATAGTGACCGAAATTGCTTTAAATGTATACATTGAGGAAAAAACTAATGTCTTTAAAATCATATTGTCTCAACCAGATGATGTTTGTTTCTTTATATTCTTTCATGTCCTACAGAAATTTTTGTTCCTTTTCTTATAAATATCTTGCATATGTATTTTTAGCTTAATACAAAACATTTTAAAATTATATTGCTATGGGTAGTTTTTCATGGTATGTTCAATTTTGCTGTGAATATTTCACTTTATCACAAATGCAGTTAATAGCTGGTATACCTTAAATATTGCCCATCTTATTTTAGCCAGAAGGATATTTTTCTTTCTAGTTTTTTTAACGTATCATTTGATAATGTTAATTAGTGTTAGTATATCATTTTCCAGCCATCTACCACTAACCTATACATCTCTTCATTATAAAAGTTAGTACCTTGGGGACACCATAGATATAGGACTTAACTTTTACCCAGAGTTATTTGAATACATATCTTTTTAAAATCTATTTACAGCAGGACTCAGCAATTATACCTAATGATAAGTTAGCATAATGATGACAGATGCACAATTAATATGAATATGCAAACTTCTCCACCACAGGAAATTGATCCCTCTCTCCAAAGTAACATAGAATGATTGAGCATGTGAAGTCATGCAGTGAGATGTTTTAATTGTTAGAGCTGATCATTATAGAATGTAGGTGGATATGTGATGAAATGTACTGATAAGATGGAGGGAATTTTCGTGTTGGCAGTGCATGGAATACACAAAGTCTTCCATGAGCACAGGCCCATTGTCACACTGCATTTGCTGTGAAGTGAGTTCCTTGATCAGAACCAGTGCTGTGTGGAGTAACATAATGCTGGATAAGTTATTTTGTAAGTTCAGTAGTTTTGACAGATGTGGTCTGTTCAGGGAAGGCAAATATGTGTCCAGAGTAAGTACATATTCTGATAAGAACAAAGCGCAATATTGCCCTACTGTGATGGAAGTGTCCAGTATTATCAATCTGCCACCAGGTAGTGGGCTGATTACCCTGGGGAATGGTGCCATATTGGGGACTCATGGTAGGATTCTGCTGCTGGCAGATGGGAAAACAAGCAGTGGTCATAGCTATGTAGATCTTGGTGAGTGGAATCCCATGTTGCTGAGTCCATCCATTGATTGCATCCATACCTGCCATCATGATTTCTTTTATTCATGAGCACATTAGGCATGCAGAGGTGACTGGGTAAAGAGGCTGACTGAGATCCACAGAATGGGTCATCTTGTCTACTTGATTATTAAAATCCATATACTTCTTCCCTAAATTTCCATACTGCTGAATTCCAATCATGTTCCTTCCAAGTCTCTAACCATCCAGCCAAATCTTTGGCCACAGCCCATTAATTGGCATATTAAATGCATGTCTGGTCATTTCTTCTTCCAAGCAAAATGAACAACCAGGTGTACTGATGGACGCTCTCTTTACTGGAAGGATTTCCTCTACCACTGTCCTTCAGGGATGTCCTGGAAAGTGACGGGGGTGTTGCAGCTGTCCCCTTTCAAGTGGTGGCTGATTATCATACAGAACCATCTTTAAACCATGTATATACTGCTTCCATTTGCTGATGAAATGCTGCTGTGCACACCTAACTTTATGGCTTGTTAGGGTGAATAATGGCCAGTTTATGATGGGAAGCTCAGATTGCCTGGTAAGTAGGTGATCCATGGTTAAGTGTCAGTCTCTACTGAGGCCAGTAGAAGCCAAGAATTGTTCCTCAAGGAGCTCTGGGTCTGTACACTGGCTCAGATCTGACAGGGGATTACGGTGCTGTCCCTCTCTTGTTTGTTATGATTCAAGTTAGACTTTTGCTCACTGTCCATAGGACTTTTATGCTTATATATATCAAGTAAGAACTGAATATTCTTCCTCTGTTTCAGTTGTAGGAATAGCATGATCAATTAGCCACCACCATAGGTCTGTGTGAGTCAGATGATGCTAATTGCTACTTTGGCTCTGTAGTCCATTATGGTAAACACACCCACCTAGCCTTTGGTGACTGGGTCCTGCCACTTGGCCCCTGTCACCCCAGAATCCAATTACTCCTGTTGCATTTGGGTTTCTCAGTGCACTGGCTGCTATTCCCATTCTAAGGTCTGGTCTACAGAGAAAAGCAATTATAGAACTCTTCACAGATTATGTGGCTCCCCTCACAAGTATATTTGTTTTGGTATTGATGAGATATGTCTTCTGATCCTCCTAGTGAGAATGAACAAGTCTTAAATGACAAATACCCTCTAACATTCCAGTCTCCTTAAGCCTTTATGTCCCTTCCTATACATTGAACCAAAACAGGTCTGACATTTTTCAGTCACTTTTGGTCTATGTTTTAACCAACCAAACACATTGTTAGAGCCCTAACTCCCAGAGTTACAACATTAAATACAGAATCTCTGCTTAGTGAGTCCAGATCTGTCTACCTATGTCCATCATCTGTCTATATTATATAAGGAGTATATGTAAGGAATTGGCTCATGTATTGTAGACTTTGAGAAGTTGCACAATGTGACATCTAAAAGCTCGAGGCCCAAGAAAGCTAGTCATGTACTTCAAGTTCAAGCCTAAAGTCCCAAGAACCTGGGGAGCTTAAGGTATAAATCTCAGTCCAAATGCAGGAGAAGACCAATGCCCAGCTCATCCAGTGAGACAGAGTGAATTCTTCTTTCCTCTGGCTTTTTATTCAGTTCAGTCCTCAACAGACTGGATGGTGTCCACCCACATCAGGCAATCTTCTTTATTAAGTCTGCAAACTCAAATGCCAGTTGTAATCAGAAACCTGCAGGCACACCCAGAAATAATGTTTAGTCAAATACCTAACTGGGAACTCAGTGGCCTGGTCAAGTGGACAAATAAAATTAGCCATCATATCCTTCTAAGAATTCAAACTAATTTTTTAGCCCAATAACTTCAGCTCTCTGATGGTCTCAAAAAAAACCTGTGGATTTGTAGTTCATCTTTTTTGTTGTTGTTATTTCAGGAGCAGTGCACGTTCTAGATTTTTACAGAATAGGTAGATGAAGAAATCCTGGATTTGTGTTTTTAAAATGTGTATGATAACATGACATGCCCTTGTTTACAATCATCTAATGAATCCTAGTTGTGCTTAATACAAAGCTCAAATTATTAATATGATCTTGAATAATTTTTTAACCTGCCTTTTCCTAGGTCTTTTTTTTTTTTACCTTTTTTTTTCACTCTTACTCAGCTCTAACACACTGTACTATCTGCAGTCTATCATCAGTTTTCTAAATATGCTAATACGTGTGTCACCTGGTGGCTTTTGTCTATATGGTTCTCTCTCAAATTCTTCCTCTCAGATTTTAAAATGTTTTATTAATTTCCAATACTTCAGGTGAGTTCCTGGTTTAAATATCATCCTAAAAGATGTAAGAGACTTGGTGTCCATGCCATTTTGTTTCCTTTGGAGGACAGTTTCTAACACCAAACTTACAAAGAAGAACTCATACCAGTCCTTCTCAAACTCTTCCAGAAGATTGAAAGGAGGGAATACTCCCAAACTCATTCTATGAAGCCACCATCACCCTGATACCAAAACCAGGCAAAGACACCACCAAAAAAGAGAATTACAGACCAATATCACTGATGAACATAGATGCAAAAATCCTTACCAAAATATTAGCAAATAGAATCCAACAGCACATAAAAAAGATGATACATCATGATCAAGTGGGGTTCATCCCATGGACACAAAGGTGGCTCAGCATATGCAAATCGATCAGTGTAATAATACTTGTATTTCTTTTGATTGTGGATACTTCAAGTCTTTGATCTCGCAAGGGGAGCATCTTGGGAATTGATATCAAATCCATTTTCCTCTACACTAAGATTTCAAGTTCCTGAAGAGTTTTCCGTGCATAAAAGGACATTTACAAATACTTATTTTTCACTTTGGTTAGCAGGGACCTTGTCGTTTTAGCAGTTCTAATTGTATACTCATGAGTTTCATCGGAGTCAAGCCTGGTCTTGAAGAAAATAACTTTGCTACAGGGTGATTCAGCATAAAGATTAACTTAAAATACCAAACAACATGGGGTGTAGCTTTTGTTTTCTTTTAACCTGCACTTAGTATTTTGTTTCCCACGTACTTAGAGCTGTTAATTATCCTATGTCTTACTTCACTGTGTCTGCTGTGTGTGTTTATACTGCATGGATTCTCTCAGGAAAACACGAACAGGCCAGGTGTGAATGTTAATATAATACGTACACCATACGAGAAATGGTTAGGTATACTGCAATGTAGATTACATGGAAATTTACTTCCATGCTAATATCATATATTAACCAAATTCATCTTTTAAGACAAGCCCGATGAATTATTTTTACATTTATTTAAGCCACATTCTCCAGTGGTGTATTGATTTTAATGACATTTAAACGAGGCAGAATTTCTGTAACAGTGTTATCTGTTGTATTGTTTGATATTGGTTACTTTGCACTAGGTGATTCCTAAGGATTCAGGAGGAATGTAGATTGAGGCAGGATTTTTAAAACCCTTTGCTCTTATTTAAACTGCTTTATCATAATCTAAAACATTTCCAACCAGCGGTTAAAAAAGTGCATATCTTTTATACAGACCGTATCCAAAATTATGTTTCAAGTTGTGATACTGATCGTAAATTCCACATCCTGCAGTTGACCCAAAAAGACTTGAAGACTTTGAGTGAAACCTTATTTTCCTTTCTAAATACTTTTTTTCTTGTTATTCATTTCATATAATACTACTTTATTTTCCCAGCCTTCTCCACTCTCCAAAAAGCAAGAATTTGTGTATTCATTCAGAATTTTTTCTCCCTTGTGAATCACCCTTCATTTTTATATTGAATCCTAGTGGTTCTGATCCCGTATCAACATTACTGATATGCACCTGTATCTCTCCAGCTCCACTACTGGAGAATATAAGGTGCTCGTCTAAACTTATATTAATCTCCTCAATGGCTTCACTTCCTCAAAGTTATTTTACTTTCAGTATATTTAAAAATTCTCCCTGATAAGTCTGAAGTGTTTGAAAATGTCCCTTAAGTTTTCCTTTAGTCTGCGAAGTAAATATAAACATCCTCAGCTTTGCTTTCAGTGCCCATAATATCTATCATAATGTCCATTAAGAGATTTATCTCACTGGTGTGTTTTATGCTTCTTCTCTTAAAAACTCTTAAAATTCAACCATCTTGATCATAAAGGGGGAGATTATGATTCAAAAATGTAGTCTAGTATTAGTGAATTGCAACTCAGTCCTTTGAAAAGTCCCAATTTGGATAACTAGTGTCTACTTAATTTTTCTTATAAAATGATAACTGAACTGTTAGATGCTTTCCACACTGTAATGATGTGTGAGGTTACACTGACAATTAAGATTCACTGAGCCCATGGTGCACAAACTCTATTCTAATGTGCGAAGTACTTTCCATCACTATATCATTCAATTCTAACAGGAATTCTGTAGAGTTAGGGACTATTACTTTTTCCACTTTACAGATGAAACCACAGTTTGCAGAGTTTATTTCAACTCTTATTTAGCTAATATGAAGCTTTAAATTCAGGTCTTCCTTACCCTAAAGCAAATAAAATAATGGTAGTGAATACTTGCTATGTACTAGAGAACTCACTCAGAAGTCTTCAGAATGTCATTTTAGCTAAACTTGACAATGAGACTGTGCAAGTTGGGAGATGTAAAGGACTTGCTGAAGGTTATACAGGAATAAGGTGTCAGAGGTGAAACTCAAGCACGGGTCTTGGGAGTCCCAAGGCCATAGACTATTTCCACTCCACTCTATAGTAATGGCTATATTCAGACAGCTCTAGGCCTTTCCTTCTCTACCTTTTCCCACTAGCTTGGAAGAATTCACAAGTGTACAAATTCTTTAAGTGGTACACTGAAGGTGGCTCAAAAGGCTCTAATGATGAAAAGCTGGGAAAAAATTATGTGGGAGAAAAGCGTTGACTTCCTTTTCTCCTAACTATTGCACCTGAAGTTTGTTTATAAACCTCAGTTTTTCCTGAATTTCAAAATTTTACTGTCTAATATAATTCACTTGAAATCTTTGCCTATTCTCTCAGTGACACTTATATTTTCATAAGAAAGTGACAATTCCTCAACAGGGAAAAATTTGAAAAACACTCAGGGAGAAGCCGTTATCAGATTTGGAGAAGAATTGTATTTAAACTAGGGTTCTTACACCGAGCCTCCCAAGATGAATTAAGTTGATTTCTCAGTTGGCACATGCATGCATTTAACCAACGTTGGATTTTCAAGAGCAGATGCCAATTGGTTGACATCCTATGAGCACCTTAAAGAAGGGTGTGGAGATGATTAAGGTAGTTCTGAGAAGAATTCATCCTTAAGGCTGTAGAAGAATGGACTTTAAATGGTGAATTCTCAGATAAATAGCTTACTTTTTAATAGATGACCCAGGTACATTTTGAGGTTAGCCTTTAACACAAAATAATTCCTTTGATGTTCATCTAAGTTGTATCTGTCAATCATTTCTTTATTTTTATTGCTGAGTGGTGTTACCTGGTAAAGATGTAGCACAGTTTGCAACCTTTCACCCACTGGAGGATTTCAGGGTTATTTCTGGTTTGAGGCTATTACAACATATGAACATTTGTGTACAGCCTTTCTCTTGTGCACAGGTTTTCATTTCTGTCTCATAAATGCTCGAGTGTGTTTCATTGTGTGTAGTTCCTATTGATTTTTTCCAGGCTTACTAATCTTTTCTCCTGCAGTATGCAATATTCTGTTAATCCCATCCAGTGTATTTTTCATTTTAGACATTTTTTTTCCATCTCTAAATGATTGATTTGGGTCTTTTGCAAATATCTTTCCTGTTCCTGCTTAATATTCTCAATAATTTCCCTACCCTTCCTCTGTAAGATGCACAATAATAATAACTATTTTATTATCTTTATCAGAAAATTCTGTCATCTCTTTTTTCTTGCTCTGTTTCTGTTGATTGATTTGTTCTGCATCATACATCTGGTAATTTTTTCTTTTCATTGAGTGACAAAATTGTGAATTTGATCTTGCTGGGTGCTAGATATTTTTATATTCCTGTAAATATACTTGAGGTTTGTTCTCTGGTGCAGTTAAACATCTTGGTGACAGCTTGAAAAGTAGGAGAACAGGTAAGTTGAAAGACAGATCTAGACATAGGAAATGAAGGAACTGGCTTATTCAATCATGGGGGCTGGTTAAGGGGTTTGTACAAGGCCATTTCTGTATCTAACATGGGAGCTCAACGTCCACAGGTAGGCAGTCTGATGAGGGGCTTAGGAGCAGCCTGAAACCCCATGAACTGGAACCTCACAAGGACTAATTAAAATTCTTGTCCTTTTTTCTTGCCTCTGACTTAGTTGAGAAAGATATCCTGCATAGGTCAGCGCCCACCATGCAACTAAACACCCCTGGCCCATGAGTCAGAGAAACTGAATGAAGGTCCAGAGAGAAGAGTGGGCAACCACAGGCCCAGAGCTGCTCTGGGTCAAGGAAGTGAGTCAGCAGATCGACAGCAAAACATGTGTCTGTGACAGAATGGCTGCTCCCTCCTTGAACCTGCCATCTCTCACAGGAGAATTGCCCTGGGAGCTTACCCCAACAGGAAACATACTAGAAAGGACACCCTGAGAAATTCTGTTAGAATTTCCAGAACATCCCTGAGTCAAGTCTCATTTTGTTTCACTCCTGAAGCAATTTCTCTCTCAGTACTCTTCCCAATGTTCCATGAATTCCAAGGTTTTTGACTCTTGGTGGGAGGAGCACAAATTATTCTTAAGCCTGTAGAGCCCCAGGGGTAGGTCCCTGTCTTCCTTTCTGATGATGTTGGGTAGTTGCCTCACACAAGTACCGCTTACTACTCTACTGATGACTCGAGGGCACCCTCTGCAGATATCTGGGGCTTGTCTCCCTACCCTCTCTTTTCCTCTACAGTTCTATCCTCTCTAGGAGCCTGCCTGGACAATTTTAGCTCCTTGGGCTGTCTGAAATCATAACTCAAGTCTTAGCAACTCAGCCAGATTCCAACTGGCTTTCCCATTCCCGTGCTTGTTCCTAGAAAGTCTCTGCTCAGTGAGTGGTGGTGACTGTAGGCTCACCTCATTTGCTTCCCATCTGTCAAGAGTGTTGACCTGGTTGGCTGATATCCAAACATGTTTGTTTCATGTACTTTGTCAACTTGTGTTAGTTGTTTTCGAGAAGAGGGAATCAGGTTCTTATTACTCTAGCTGGGCTGGAAGGAGTATTCTCTCTTAGATTTTAATATTATTCTGATTCACTCTTTCTGGAGGGCATAATCTTCTGGAGACTTTTTTAGGCAAGAGACTATTTTATGCATGCTGTCCTCTCCTATTGATGGATCCTGAACTCTAAACTTTTTTCCAGAGCCCAGTAAAATTTCAGAAAATACCACTGTACTTTTCAGAGGTTTTTTTGTCATTGTTGTTGTGGGTTTTTTTTCCCCTCTCACCCTGCACTGCTATAGAATTGATCTTTCCTGAGGAGAATTATGATGAAGTTTGTTGCTGAAATCTCCAGTGTTATCTCTTCTCCGTGAAGTCATCAGAGTCACAGCTGGTTTCCCATCCAATTACAGTCACCCTCTTTCTTTGCAGAACATTTCAGCTTCTTGTCTTTTCCCTTCATCTGCACATGGCCCGGGAGAAGAAGGACCTGTTAATCATAAATCACCTCTCTGAAGTGTTATCTGTATATAGTAATAGTCCTTTTGTCTTTGTTGGCCCATCAGTTTTTGAAAAAATTTAAAATATTTTAAATACAAACTTAAGTGTTCTTAATAGTAGCTCTTTTCTACCACAACTACTCCATTTACCCAAAAGTTGAAGCCAACTGTTATTTTTTAAATTATATTTTTATAAATGTGTATGTGTGAACATTTTTGGTTATACTTATGTTTTGATAGTTATTCTGTTACAACGTAGTTTTAACCAACGTAAAAAATTGCTGCTACTGGGTCATCTATGCATATCTTGTAGTGCCTTCATAATAAAAATTCTTAAATAAACTTAAACTTTATATCTAATCAGTTTATAGCATATTTTTAAAAAAATAGTGTTATTCTCCTTTCTTAGTATATGGTAATTAAGACACTAAGAAACTACCAAGTTCTAGAAGCTTAACTTTTGGCCATGTTATGGAACATAAAGCATAACTTTGGGCTATATTATATAACAAATTAGCCAATGATATCTCTCACTCTGATATGAAATGGACATTATTTTCATATTTGAAAGGAACTAGAAAAATACTCTTCTGATCCTGAACTGTATAGACCATATGCAAAAAGATATGAGATGGTTTAGGCTGAAAACATACATTTTGATACCCCAATTTAGATGAGTATTGCAAATTCAGTATATAAGGAATTTACTCTTTAAGAGGTAAAGTTGGATAATAGATGAACAAATGCACCAGAAGCATGAGGAGGTAGGAAAATTGGATTTCTGTCTCTAGTATTCATTATTGTGTGGTAGGGAGGTCCTTTAGCTCCTTTGAGCATTTGTAATAACCATAAGATGATTCTGCTCCAAGCCTTGTCTGACTCACAAGCTGTTGTGACAAGTAAATGGGATAGAGTATATGAAATCAATAAATAAACATGAAACTCTGAAAATATATGTGATTATACTTATTCAGGAAACTGAGTTTTCCAGACTTACTCTTCATTTTGTTACAGAAATGACAGGCCAGCCAAGAAACAAGCACCACTCGGAGGGTTGGAGTGCTCAGATTTATTTTGCTGGCGGGTTCAGAGGGGCTTCTGCTCCGAAGATCTGAGCATCTCCAAGATGTGTGTATGAGGTTTTATAGGGTTAATTACAAGCTTGGGGTATTCGGCCAATAGGCATGGAACAGCTTTAGCAGCATCATTAATACAAAAGTAGAGGCAGGGAGGCAGCAAAGCAACATTTCAAGGCCAGATATGTCTCTGAAAATCCAGCTGGCTAGCAAAAAAAACATGAACAGGGAATCAGCAAACCGACACTAATTAACTTAGATTTACGAGTTAGCCCAGCAGAACTCAGATCAGTAATCCGACACTTGTTACACTTAGATTTGTGAGTTACCCTGTTAGCCCAGCCCAGCTTTTCCTTCACAATTTAAGTATAGTGCTTTCTAAAGTTTCCATTAAGATAAGAGTTTTGGGAGTAGACTGCTCTGTTGCTTAATATTTTTGTTGGGGAAAGGACTGATAGAAATCAGCTTTTTTCAAGACTGAGTAGTTGAGAAAAATTAAGCATTCATATTTCTACATGAAAATTAGCAAGGTTCTTTGTTCATGTTAAACCTCCAATTGTGCTAATACCACAGTTCTTGAAGTGTGCATGTAACCAGCTTTGCTTTAGAGCCATTCAGAGTGAGAGACTGACCATGAGGAAGGCCTGGGCACACACCTGTATTTTGAGTAGTCATCAGGAGGGAAAAGTGTACATTGGTGCTTTTCTCCAAGACAAAGGTTTCAGTTGGCTAATGATGGATAGGAGAAAACCCCCAAACCCTCAAAACTCTATTTCCTTAGTTTGTTATGGATTTGTGTGGCATATAGCCTGAAAGATCCTGATATAGAATGAATGTTCTTTTTCCCTGCTGGATACTATGACTTGAAGCTCATAAGGTAGGCATAATAACATGATTGCTTCTCAATACCTTTGATCCCATTTGATAAAAGACAAATCTTGAGGTTCCCATATTTCTAATAATGGAGCTGACTCTGCACCAGAGATTCAGAAATCCCAAATCTCAGACAAGGAGGGAAAAGCTCTCTGGCAGACTCACCTGGTAGATCAGGGCTCAGAGCAAAGGGATGTATGAAAGCAACAGAGCTTACCCAGGTTACTTCAGTTCAACAACTTAGATAAATATCATAACATGAAAGAACTAAAACTCTCACTGAGACCACATTTTTAAAAGATACTGATTTTCTTCTTTAGCATCCTGTTTTCCTGCTCTGTCTACCTACATTTTGGACCAGCTGTATCTATGGATAGTATATAAAGCTGATTAAGAGTTGAAGTTCTTGTGCCAACAAATGTGGCCCATAACTAGGCTCCACCAACTATTAGGGTAGATATCTTAAACTAAGTTAAACTGGCTCAGTTTCTGTATGTGCTAAAGGGTGGAAAATAATGATGTCTCCCTCACAGAGTTAGTTATCATTGAGACTATGTTTCTAAAGTGCTTTACTGTGTGGCGTGGCCTGAGGCACTCACTGATGGATGTTGTTAATCATTATATGTCTTATATGTGATAATATTAATCATTAAAAAGACACACGATCTATTATTGGCTCACCATTGAGTGACACTAACAAATACATTTAGCTTATTTGCAGGTTGATGAGGGATTATAATGAATTGGACAGGATGTGCAGGGCAAAATCTTTTTACCATTTTGAGTCTCATTCAGAGAGACTCCAGATATTCTGTTGAAAAGAAGGCCCCATTGCACGAGGAATCTCCCAAATTGTCATGGTGATGCACACAGTCGCCAAAATGTGAGGAAAATTAACCGATGATCTCAGCATTTGAAAAGCTAAGGTACTAGCTTCAAATGAAAAGTTTTGAGTTAAAATGCCTTAAGTGGACGATGCTCATTGTTCAGATCCGTCTTGCTTTTTACCTCTGTTAAACTTCTCCAAATAAGACGTAGTATTCTCAGAGCAAACTAAATGGACCTCTGTATAATTGAACCCCATACTCAGGTTAAACTCTAAGAGGGAAAAAACAGTCATACTCTAATACTAATATTTTTATTCTCTGCCTCTTGGTTGAAAAATGAAATGACAGCCCAAGAAATTTATAAGAAGTTTCCTTTGTATAAACATGAGATGGCCCTTACTCAAATCCATTCTTACTTTAAGAATGGCAAAGAGAAACTTCATTTGTCAAGGTTACTGACTGGAAGGAAAATACAGATTCTAGAATGAAGATGAGTTTAAATTCTACATCTGTTAAATACTAGCTAAATGATCACAGTGTTAAATATTTACCAAATTATACATGTGCCCAGTTTCCTTATCTCAAAAGATAAAAGATACCTTTATCTTATAGGTATGTTGAATGGAATAACTAAAATAGCATTAATGGTCATTAAAATGCAAGTTATATAAACAGACCTCTTGGAGTGTTTATTATGTTCCTGGCACTATGCTTATTCATTGAATCTATTACTTTATTTATCTATGAATGACTTAAACGGTGCCTGGAAATAAGGACTCTAGTAAATTTGTGTTACTCTCTGTGTAGTCATAAATTATTTCATATATACATGGCTCTATGACAGGGAACTGTAATGCAGTATGATTATCTGCTTTTTCTTTTCTCCACTCTTAGATGATGAGCACTCAAAGTAGGAAAGAGATTGTTTGATTTTTGAATTTTCAAGGGACATTTTGGCAGAATTATATTATGTCCTCAATAATGTTTGTTGAATGAATGTATACAAATCAGCAAACTGTGTATTGATAAACTCCAGGCAGTAGATTTAGTAAAAAAAAAAAAAAAAAAAAATAGGTGTGTTAAAATTCAAGGAGCACTTTAAGGAAACAGTCACATTGATTTAAACAGTCACATTAAATGCCACACAATTGGCAGAGGAAAATTATGAATTCACAGAAGGAAAGCATGATCATGAGTCACAATGAGATCTGAGAAAAGCTCTCCAAGTAGGACTTGGAGATATGAAATAGAGAAGAAGACTATTGCAAGACAGGAGAAGGCATGGGTCAAGGCACAAAGAACTGACTGACTGTGACATATTCACAGCATTGGAACAGACAGCTGTGTGTTCCTAAATATCCGTGTAGATGAGAATGGGGAGACGGGGTTGAATGGAAACATTGATCTGGTTTCACCTTATTAATAGGCATCTGTTGAGGTTTAAGCAAGAGTTTTCTAGAAAAATTGCATTTACGTAACTATTCAGTTACGTGTAAGACAGAGAGGGAAGTAATACAGGAACCTATGACTCTATGATCCCATTACAATTCTGTATTTATGACAAAAAAAATCTAGGCTTAGGTGATAATATTGAGAACACAAAGGAAAGCACAGCTGTAGGAGGTAATGAAATGAGGACACAGGAAGAGGTATTAAGTTCAAAAAGCTACAAATACACTTCTAATTAGAATCCATTAGTGAATCCTCAAATAATTTTGATGATTTATTTGATTGCCTAAAGTTTCCCAAGTGTTTCTGTCAAATACAATTATAGGCGGATAATAGTAGTTGTTCTATGAACAAAAGACACATATGGTCAATTAGTTTAAAAAGCTGAAAGTTTGAAAAATAAAACTAATTTCTTAAACCCAGTGATTACTATAATGTGTAAGATATTAATATAGCAATTGGAATTCTGTAACACAGTGTTAACAATTTAGTCACCAAAGGAAAATGAATCACTGGTACTGATACCCTCTTCTCCATATCAATAGATGAATAACTTCTAGCCATTATACCTTTAAAAATCTTTAATATGTTCCATCTCTGTTACCCTTGCTTGTACTATTCCAATCACTCTTCGTGAATAATTGTCATACTTCACATTGCAACTTGTTTTGCAGTTGTGCTTTATTATTCCTGCTAATATTATCCATAGATATCCCCCTTTATTACTTTCTACATGCATAACTATATGTTTTCCATCATTCATTTGAAAATATTAATTGGCTTTATCATGATTGTATGCCTGACAAAATTGTGAAAATAAATTCACTATGTTTATTGAATGTATATTTTGGGGGGAGCACCAAGAACAGCTGTTCACTTACAAGTAAGATGGTTTCAGACAGTGATAGTGATACTGGCAAAGGCTATGGTGAAATTAAACCTGGGTGATGGGATAAAGATTTTGGTAAATGTGATGAATACAAGGCTATTGTCACAAGAAGGTCAAAGAAGGCTTCCACAAGAAGGTGATTTTTGACCTGAAACCCACATAATGAAGGAGAATTTTTCAAAGGTGTTGGTGAAGAATGTTCTAGTAGAAAAATAGATATTAGAAAGGCCCTGAGACAGAATGAAGTTGGCATATTCGAAGAGCAGAGAGAGAAGTGAGGGGTCTGGAGGACGGTGGGAGGTGTGGAGATTGAGGACGTCAGGCAGTGGCAGAGCCTGCATGCTTCCATTCTTTAAAGACCAAGTATGTAGTTCAGATCTTGTTATAAATGTAGCAGTAAGTAAGCCTTTGCATTGTGTATTTCTAAGCTATGGTAATATATGTTTGACTTATGCTTTATAAGAATTACCTAGGTGTATGGGAAAAGAACCAAATGGGATTTGGAGAACACATAGGAAGGATGTGGTATAAATAAATTGACGTGGTTCTTTAAGATTTTATAGTCATTTCCTAAATTAACTCAGTAAGCATTTAGAGAACATTTACCATTAATAGAGAGATGAAAGGTTGGCACTCCTACCCTCAGGACAGTCAGAGACTGATGGCAGAGCGCACCCTTGAGACCTGCATAGACCTCCATGTGACAGCAGTCAGGCAGTGAAGCATCGCTTTTCAGAGGACAAAGTGTTTGAGCTCAGTTGTGAAGTTTTGCATAAGTAGAACTACAGTAAAGACTTATCAGGAAGGGCATTTGAAAAATCATATGGATGTGAAAAAGAAAAGTACTTTCAAAGAACCACATATCTGTGTATTTACAGTGATATACAGCTAAGGGCCCCAGAGGTCAATTACCCACGGTCCAGTTCTGCAACCTCCAGTTCCTTGCTGTGTAGACTCTGGTCACGTACTAAACTGATGCACTTTGGTTTTGTCTGTGAAATTAAGGTAGTGTATTCACTAAGTCATAAACTCCTTTTGAGGGTGATATCTTGGTAAAATCCTTAGTACACTCTCTGACAGTGAGGAGGCAATCAGTAAGTGGTAGGTATTTATTATTATGGCTGGTGCAGTGAGGTGTGTCTGTGGCAGAAGATGGTTTGAAGAAGTTGAGGGGGTCAAACTGATGCCAGGAAGTTTTGCAGGTGATGGCTATGTTTATTTGTACATAGTGATGGCATTATAATATGCATATGTCTGAATACGTCAAATTGTATACATTAAACATGTACAATAATTTGGATATCAATTATGCCCCAGTAAAGCTACATAAAGCTTGAAGTATAATAAATAAGGTTGATAATATAAGTATATAGCAAACTGTAAGCTGTAATAATGAAAAATTAAATCTTTAAGAGACGAAAGGAAAAACCAGGGAGCGTCAAAGTAGGAATGGTTGTATTTGCTATGTTAGTAAGTATCGACTTCATCATGAAAACAACTGGCTGTTAGGTGCAATTTCTGTGCAAGACTTATATAATCAGACCGATGTCTCAGAAAAATCATGTGAATCACTTTGTGGGGAATGAGTTGCAGGGCAGGTCAACGCTGATCAAGCTGCCTGGTTGGAAATCTGCTCTATCTCAGGTGTGAAAGGCTGAGAGTCTGCACCAAGTCACGGACTATGGGGGCAAGAAGGGGATTTGCAGAGAAATATTTAGGAGGCATACTTTACAGTACTTGGAATTTGACTGAATTGCTAGAGTATGTGAGAAACTAGGAAAAATAGGTATTTTTCAGTATAATAATTTCTATCATTTTCTTCTTCAGAAATGACTGTGTGGCAGCTTGTTTTCATGCCCAGCAGCCAGGTCTCATGATTATTTTCTCAGGCAAGTTTTACCACCATGTTATGCGTGAGAGCATAGAGGCTATGTACGGTTAATAACTGTACGTGAACACAGAATTGGAAACTGCTAGAACCTGAGTTTGATGCAGGATTTCTCAGATTTCAGAGCTCATCCTGTTTCCACTAAATGAGTCTGTCTAAGTGGGGGCTAGTGAAATGGGTGAACAGAGGTACATTTCATCAGGTTTGGAAAGCATCAAGGAGGTGCACATTTTGGCAGGAAATATGGTAGGTTAAATTTTGGCTGTATTCATTGCAGTTGCTATTGGGACATGAAAATGAAGAACTGGAATATGTGTTCTAAGTATGAGATGACTGAAATTCCACGTGGTTAAATAATAGGTCAAAATTCAGAAAAATAGATGAGCAAGGATTTCATTTTGATCTGACTCTAGGTCCAAGTTCTTTGCCTGGTTCTTTTCCCCACCCGTCAGCTTGGCCCCGAATCTCCCTGGGGGGCAGTGCTTGTCTTCACCTCTTGATTCAGCCAGATAATTACTTTTTCTATTATCTCAGCAATTTTTACAAGCTGCCACTAAAGCTTTTATCTCATTATGTTTCAACTATTTGTTTAGTTTTTTTTTCCCCTAAATAGTTTGTAAATGTCTAGAAGTTAGGGGCAATCATATTTATTTTAAGAAACACGCTGCAGTCTCCCTGTATCACTTTATGGAATAAATTGACTGATGAAAGAGTTAAAAATAGCATGATGAGTAACCAGGAAATTTTATATTTTATAAAATCCTTTCTAAAATGGCCCCAATATGTCTTCCCCTTCAAAGGACATGTTGAAGTATCTGAATTTACAGCTCTGCCCTCATGTATGTAAGCTTTGCCCTGTAGAAGGAAAATATCTGATGCCTTTAGAAGGCTGTGAAGTTCAGCCTCTGCCATTCAGCATCACAGCAGGAATATCATAGCCCATCACTTCTAAAAGTTAATGTACCATCCTTCACAAGATCCTCTCTAGACTAATATTGCCAAAGGTTAAATGACATTAATACAGAAGTTCATGGCTGCATAATGTAGTTTGTAATCCTGAGGACATACTTTAACAGCAATAACCATTCTTCTCATATTTTCATTGTCTTCTAGGTATAAAAATTGCTCTTGTGGAAAATTGTCATTTCCCAGAAATACAGTTGTTGGTGATGGGGCTACATGGGGCACAGAACAGCTGAAACCTGTGTAAGGAACAAAACAATAGAGAAAGAAAGCAGCTGCAATTGAAGAACAGCTAAATGTTAACAGTTGGTTTTCTTATGCCCTGTTTCCTCTGCAAATAGAGAATGCAGAGATCTATGTATCATTTTCTGTGTGTTCCTATGAGTGCATCCTGTGTTTGAGTGTGCTTACATTTGTGTATGATGTCTTGCTGTTTGTCTGGTTATTATCTTCCATTTTAGTGATGTTAGCAGATATTAAGTATCTCCTAAAGGATGTCAAGTGACTCTATGACTTTGTTGATACATAACATTTTAGAGAGAGATACATGAGGTGCCCGAAACTCGGCATTTCATGACTGGGACATTTGTTTAAGTTCCCATGTACTTGCCTACCATAAGGAGCGAGACTAGACATCTGATGTCTTCAAGCAGACTCTATAGCACTGCTTGTAAATCCCAGACTGCAGTCAGGATTAAGGGATTCTTTGGGATCCATTCCTCTGGGTGTCACTTGGTCTTGTAGTAGGGAGGGTATTTTATTGCTAAATACCCATTTTACCAATCAAACAGTAGATGAGAAAACAGAACCCTTTTGCTTAAAAACAAATAATTTCACTCTTCTTCACAACAGCATTAGATTTCAGAATAGTGGCCCTAGTTACCTTCCTTAATAACACCATTTCACACTTTAAAAGATGAACAGCATATGCCAAGTTGCACTTAGAACATGTCTCTCCCAAATCTCTCTGTTTATGTCCATTTGTATAATTCAGGAATCATGACTGCCAATTCACATCTTCAGTGGTTATAAATTATTAGAAACAAGTGAAAAACAAATATAATTCAAGGAAGTTTTTTTAAAAAATAAAGTATCAAGCTGCTTAAATATTTTAGAAACATTCTATTTTCTCATGACAAACTTTCCTCATGTATTTATTCAAATGAAATCACATAGAATTCTATTATGTCAAGAGGACTTAAAGGGAATTCTTAGAATCATGTTACTTTAGAGTTACCAGGTCAAATGACTTTTAGAAACTCTACATTAAATAAAGTTATAGAGATAACCTTTGATGGTTTAACAGCATGTTCATGATCCTTTGCTGTCCTTCCCTTTAAGGGGTAGGGCTTAAAGCCCATCAGTATGGGCTGGAATTAGTGACTGGCTTCTAATGAAGGGGATATAGAAAGAATGTGCAAATTCCTAGACTAGGTTGTAAAAGGCATCGTGGCTTCCTTCTTGCTTCCCTCTCTCAGATTGCATGCTTTGGGGGAATCCAACTACCATGTCATGAGGACACTTAAGCATCTCTGTGGAGAGGTCCATATGACTGGTCCCTGAGTTCTTCTGTCTGTAATCTGCACTGATTTGTTGGGGAGGTGAGCAAGCCACCTTGAATCGGATCCTCCAGCTTCGGTCAAGCCTTCAGTCAACATGCTGCCTACAACCTCACAACACTCTGAGCCAGAACCAGCCAGTTACACTGCTCCCAGCTTCCTGATCCAGAGAACCTATGGGAGATCTTACATGTTTACTGTTTTTTTGATGCTACATTTTGAGGGCATTTGCTATGCAGCACTAGATAACAAATGCAGATTCACTTACTCCAGGACTTCTCAGAGCTTTAATAGGTTGATATGATTTAATTCTAAAGAAAAGACCTATGATACATCATGTGGTGCAAATATATTTAATCATAGTACTGATTTTGCAAGTGCATTTCTTGGATTATACTTTTGCCGAACAAGCATATACATAGAAAAGTATATGTAAAAAAACAAACAAACAAACAAACAAAAGTAGTGATTTTGGCAGCTAAAGTGTACCAGTAATTTTCTACATGTAATGTTATTTAATTCTCATCGAAATGTTATAATGTATTATTTATACCATTTAGCATTTAATAGTGATAAAGATAAAAGAGAAAATAATTTTCTCCTTGATAAACCATTGTTATTTTTCATGCATTAGGGTATAAACCAGAAGCTTAGCTAATTTAATGACACAGGGGACAGAAGAGGTGGATTTTTAAATGATTACTTTTGGGCATCGATTTTTAAAGTTAAATAGAGGTGGCTGGAATTGTTGATAGGAACCCTCTTTCTAAGCACCTAATTTCTATAATAGCACTATATGAACTGAAAATCAGAAAGACTACTTTCAATGAACATTTCATTTCAATAGACATAAATATTAAATTTTTAAATAATTTAAGATTTTGCAATGGCAAGAGCTCACTAATTTGAATCACAAGTCATAGTTTTAAATTACTATTTTTATTTAAATTACTAATTTTAAATTACTAAATGACCATCCTACATTTACTAGCTACATCAGATGTTTCCATTGGCAGGTAAAAGGAATCCTGGTGACATATTAAGAATGCCTATTTAAAAAGAAATCCGGAGGTAAGCTGTTACAAGGAAAGTTGATACAGTAACTCAGTAATACAAGGATTTTATCAATTTCTATGTAATTCTCTTGACCTGTCTTTTATTTGCTACTTGGGTACAGTTACTCCCAGCATCATGTCCTAACGTAAACACGTACAAAGCCTGGAAGGTTGTCTTTAACTTTGTTCTTTATAAGGGCAGGATAAACATTCCCGAGAGTCTCCCTTCTATCTCATTAGTTTAGCTTATGTCGTCTCAGTGCTGCCTGATCAGAGGAACAGAATTATCAAGATTGTTCTAGAGTAATGAACATTTAACCCCTTAGTCTCTGGAGGGATCCATGAAAGATTTATCTTGCAATAACTGGACAAAGTTAGAGTTGTATATTTTAAGCAAGAACTTTGGCAACAGGAACTTACAGGATAGGCAACCAATGTCTGCTGAAACAGTGATGCAACATTGATCATTACACAATTTAAATATTCTCTTTTCTTCAATCCCCTTACATGGTAAATGGAATAATGCCTGCATTAAAAGACTATTATTATTATTACATAGGTTAATTTTTTTAATATGGGTAATATATTTTTTAATATGCCTCCAAAAGACATATAAGTGTAGAAAGAACTGACATATATGTAGGCATGAATAAATAAATTTGGATTTTTTTCTTAATAGAGTCTGGCTTTCCCTTCAGTCATACTAAATTGGTAAAAAATGGGCTCTATTGGAGATATTAGGGCATTACAAGCTATACAGTAATTTTCTGACTGTATTTCTTCAATTTGCATTTTCTTCAATTTGCGTAATATCCTCCAGGTCCTCAAAATATACCTGAAATCAGGGACATTTATCTACTTGCCAAATCCTACCCATGTCCTTTACTTCCATTTGTAACAACTGTGATGTGGAAGCACAGGTTGCTGCCTTGCTGCAGAAGTTTGCTGAAGCACAGTTTGATTATTCTCTATGAGGACAAGTGGTTGGAAAGTAGTCTGACGCTGCTGTACACTCAGGAGGACCCTCGGTGAATGCTCCCTCGTGTACACAAACTGCACAAAGATCAGTGCCAACATCAGAAAGTGGCTGCTGTTGCTATTAGAAACATAATTGCAAATTCCTGCCTGGAATAATAGAATTGCTGTTGTAAATCTAGTACATCTTATGAGAAGTCATACATTGAATGTATTTCATTTGGGGAAGAAAAAAAAAAAGTCCATGACCTTGATAGTATCAGATCATAAGGGATTTTGTGAAGGATTTCTGGAGTCACAGGGAGAGATCATTAGAATGTCATTCTGTCATGTATTTGATTTGATGTCTTCCCAATTGAGAAAGAGAGATTGCTTTCAATCTCGTTGGTTCTGTTTTGCTTTCAATACTCTTACTTAGTAATACCTAGAGGTATTATTTAAATTCAGGAATTTAAGGACATAAGTATAATTGGTTTAGGGGAATTAAACTGGTATGAACTAAATATGACTTGGGAAGCCAATTTAAGAGCATATAAGTATGTAGCCAATTAAACATAATTGGAAACCACTGAGTATTTAAGCTGGTTTTACTCTACCCGTCCTTCTTTTAATACCATTTTCTTCAAATCCAGAGGCATGAGTGACTATAAGATTATAGGTTCGAAGTGTGTAGGACTTTAATTCTACAAATGTTTTGTGACATGAAAAGGCCTCTGTCATTAAGGACATTTGGCCAGAACTGCGTACTGTAAACTCCAGGGAAATGCACAACACTCGTTCATTAGAAGGTCTGTTTAAGCTTATTCAAAATAGACATGTTCAATATTAAGACAGTATTGCTCAAACTTGCCTGACAAATTAATACTTTTCATTCATATCACCTTTAACTCCCTGAAAGAGCCATTTATATGCCCACTCTCTGTAACAAAGCCATTAGATCTGTTTTGTTAAAATTACCGATGACCTTCAAGTTATTAGACCTAATGGGTATTTCCACAATATAATCTTAAATGACATCTAAGCCGTATTTGATACACTGATCACTCCTTCCTCTATGGGAGGGGAGGGTGCTTCTCATGGCCTCTGGGACCCACTCTTCTGATTTTCTTCTGACCTAGTTGGTAGCTCCTTCTCAGTCTCCTTTGCAGGTTCTAGATTTCCCAGACCCCATAAAGTTGGAGTGCCCCAGGGCTCAGTAAATGTTCCTTTTCTCTTATTTAGTTATGATCATTAAAAGTTCCATCTATATATTGATTGTTCATAGGTTTTTATATTATCTCCAGCCCAAAATCAAGCCAGCTTTGTTGAACCATAGTCTCCCCTTGTTTGTTTAGTGTCTCTAATGTAGCACGTCTAGATGAACCCCAAATATTGTCCCCATAAAGCTGCTCCACCTAAGAATTCCTTCCTTAGTTGTTGGCAACTTCGTCAAACCCTTAACATCTCTCTGTCTCCCCAACCCCTTCACCCAACTCCTAAGCAAGCCCTATTTTCTGTCTTGGTCCAAGCTACTGTTATCTCTTACTTCTTGGCTAGTTTAGTACCTTGCTAATGGTTCTCAGCATATCAGCTCACTCTAGGTCAGATCCTTGCTTCCTGCAATAGTTCCCCTTTTTACTCAGGTTGCAGGCCTGCATATAGGACTGGCTGTATATGGTCTGGCCTCTTCCCACCTTTATGAATTCACACCTTACATTTCTCCCTTTTATGTGCTCTACCCAGCCACACTGGCTTCCTTACTGTTCTCTGAACAATACATGCACACTCTACCTTAGGGCCTTTGCACTGGCCAAGTTTTCTGCCTACGAAAGTTCTTCCATCTTTTAATTTCTTCCTCTCAAGACTTTGCTAAAATGTCACTTTCTCATTGTACTCTGCCTTCACCACTCTATTTTAAATTATAATCTCTATCTTTACAAACAGTGCTTTCACTTCCAAAATGCTGCTTTGTTTTTCCTTGTTTCTATAACACATCCTTTCATAATATGCTGTGTATTTTATTCATTTTTTCTTCTGAGCCCCATCAGAATCTAAGTTTCATGAAGGCAGAAAACTTGGGTTCACTGATACTGTTTCATATGCTTATAAACATTTCCCAGTGTGTGAGAGGTAGGCAATACATTTTTGCTGAATAAAATAATCAGAATTTATTCATTTATTTAATCACTTAATGAAACTTTCTGAGAAAAATAAACATTCTTTTTACAAAATAATAATATATATAACATAGTCTATGATAACATTTCTCATACCATAAATGAAATTGATTAAACTTCCATTGTTATTAACACTGTGATTTTTTTCCCAATAGAGTAAGACACAGCAGAGAAATGTTATATATAATTATTATAAACTTTAATCTTAGATAATATGAATGAAGACTTTAAAATTTACAAGATGTTTATTAAAATATGTGAGTAAATAGAGGAACTCAGTAAATATTCTAGAATATTATTACATTTTTTCCAGTTTTATTGATACATAATTGACATGTAATATTGTATAAGTTAAAGTGTACAGCATAATGATATATGTATATATGTGGGTGAAATGATGACCACAGTAAGATTAAGATTAACATCTGTCACCTCACATCATTAGAAATTTTTTCTTGTGATAAGAACATTTAAGATTCATTCTCTTTCCAACTTGCAAATATATAATACAGATTGTTAACTATATTCACCATGATGTAAATTACATCCCCAGAATTTATCTTGTAACTGGAAGTTTATACTTTTTAACCACCTCCACTCATTTGCCTCATCCCACACCCCCTGCCTCTGGAAACCACCAATCTGTTCCCTGTTACTTTGAGTTCATTTTTTTAATATTCCATGTATATGTGAGGTCATAACAATATTTATTTTTCTCTGACTTAGCATAATACTCCCAAGGTGTATTCATGGTGTCACAGGTGGCAGGATTTCCTGAAAAATGGCTGGAAAATGTGCATTATATATGTGTGTATTAATATATATGTTCATCCATCAGTGGACACTTAGGTTGTCTTTATGTCTTGGCTATTGTAAATGATGCCGCAGTGAACATGGGGGTGCAGATACCTCTTTGAGATAGAGATGTTATTTATTTCAGATAGCTGCCCAGAAGTGAAATTGCTGGATCATATGGTAGTTTTATTTTTAATTTTTGGAGGAAACTCCATACTGTTTTCCATAGTGGCTGTAAAAGTTAACATTCTCACCAATAGTGAACAAGGGTTCCCTTTACTCAGCATCTTTGCTGACAGTTGTTACTTATGATCTTTTTGATGATAGCCATTCTGACAGGTGTGATACAATATTTCATTGTGATTTTGATTCACATTTCCCCAGTGATTAGTGATGTTGAGCACCTTTTCATGTACCTGTTGGCCATTTGTATGTCTTCTTTGGAAAAATACCTTTTCTGATCTCTTGCACATTTTTAATTGTATTAGTTGGGTTTCTTTGCTGTTGAGTTGTATGAGTTGTTTATTTTGGATATTAACTATCTATCAGATATGTGGCTTGCAAGTGTTTTCTCCAATTCCATAGGCTGCTTTTTCATTTTGTTGATTGTTTCTTTTGCTGTGCCGAAGCTTATTTGTTTGCTGTAGTGCCGCTTATTTATTTTTTATTTTGTTGCTTATGCTTTAGGTACCATAACCTAAAAGTCATTACCAAGGTCACCATTAAGCAACTTTTCTTCTAGGAGTTTTATGGTTTCAGGTCTTATATTTAAATCTGTAACCCATTTACAGGTAATTTTTGTGAGTGCTATAAGGTAGAGGTCTAGTTTCATTCTTTTACATGTGAATATCCAATTTTCTCACCCCTATCTATGAAAGAAACTATCATTTCTTCATAGTGTGTTCTTGGCTCCCTTGTTATATGTTAGTTGACCATGTATGCATGGGTGTATTTCTCTATCCTTTATTCTATTCCATTGATCTATATGTCTATTTTTATGCCAATACCATACTTTTTTGATTACTGTAACTTTGTACTGTAGTGCTTAATGATAACATTAATGCAAAATATAACTAACTTCATATACATTAATGAATCCATGTGAATGAAAACAGTAATTTATATTTTACATGTATTTTTTAACTTTTTTTATTGAGTTAAAATCATTTTACAATGTTGTGTCAAATTCCAGTGTAGAGCACAATTTTTCAGTTACACATGAGCATATATATATTCATTGTCACATTTTTTTCTCTGTGAAAACAGTAATATATTTCAGAAGAAGACCATCAGCAAAAGAATTGCCTCACAAGGAAATCATAAGAGAAAAAGTTTTTTGTTTGTGTGTAATCTGGTTCTGAGGAAGTCCTTGGGGCCTCACTTTCCTCATCTTTAATGGGAGAATAGAAACACATCAGTGGTTTAAATGCTATCTAGCAAAGTCTTACTGATGACTTAGAAGCACCTTAGAGCAACAAGAGCAGTGAAGTGAACAGTAGCACAAATAGGAGAGGGCTGGCTTCCTCTTCCATAACTTCACCCAGAGACGTTCTGCTTCTTTTTTGGTTATGAGTTAGATTCAGTGTGAAATTTTGTTTTAAGGAGGCTTCTACTGCTAAATTCTAAGGTTTGGACACCACTGGATTTTTAACACCTAAAATACCTTGTGACTCAGATATTTTTCAGTAATTTAATTTACTGAGAGTCCTCAGTGAACAGTAAATTAGGCTCAATGAAGAAGAAAGAAGTAAAGACAAAGGAGTGGATTTCTTCAAAGAACTTATAACCTTTTCATGACATTAAAAGTAGATGGTATTTACTTATATTTTCATTGAAGGGTATAGAGAGAAGCAATCATCATTTATTGCCTGAAAGAAAAGCTGTATTGTGTTAGCAATCAGTCTTTTCCTAAGAAGAGAGGAAAAGCAAAGAGCTAATCTTATACAGAGTTTAAAGAAGCGGGACTCTGAAGGATCGGCTGACTTTGAGAAGTGGTAATGTTTAGGGATTGGTTGAACTTCAGCCGTGCAAGTGTGTTATTAAGTGATCTTTCTGATTGGCTGACGTTTACAAGTCTAGAGGGTGGGAAAAGGCTGTTGCTGCTTGACTGGTTCTATGAAGCATGCTGCTGAAGGAAGTTGTCATTGATCAAATATGATGGCCTTAAAACTGACTCAGATGGCCAAAAGTGATCAGTCTTTTCCTAGGAAGACAAGAACTTACTATTCTCAAGAGAAATAGAAAACATGTATTTCCCTCTCCATTCAGCAGTGTACCCAAGTCATGTTTCCTCACACTTTCTCTTTTTATTAAAACCTAAGACTAAAAAGCTAGTAGAATTCTAGCCAAAAGAGAAGTACATTTAATGTATGAATTGAGAAAAGGAGTTAGTGTGGTGCTGGTCAGCAGATTATTTTTCTTTCTCAGATATGGGGGCTATGAATGGAGCAGTCCAAGGAAAAAAGAGGTCATGCCAATAAGAATGATCACATTTTTCTAAAAGTAATCAATTTGAAAACATGATATAGCTTTGGTGCTTGTCATAATATAAAGCTTTGGTTGTGAGTGTCAGAAATGTTCAAAGAAAGAAAAATAACATGGAAAGGATAATAAAACTGAGATTTTATTCTGGATATTATAGCAGTTTTAACAATGGCCCAACTATGTTGGGGAAATAAATTAAGAATTACATTGCCTCACCATAACCTCAAAATGGCTTTAGGGCATAGATAAAAATGTAAAAGTGCATAGCATTCATTAGTAATTCATTAGGGAGTGGAGATATCTTTAGAGAAATTAATGATACTGAATTTCATCATGTGGGTCTAGTTAACCAAATGTTACTGATGTCACTTTTGATTCCTTCACAGAGGATTCCAGAGTCTTGATTTATTGACTAACACATTCCTATTACAATTTGTTTGTCTAGCAAAGTAGATAATTCCCTTCAAGACCAGTTCACAAGAAATAAATTTTAGGCTATGTTTGTTTTGTTTTGTTTTGTGTTAGTGTCTTTGAAACCATTCCTTGCTATTTGTATGATATAGGACTCTTTATTATTTTGGTAAATCAAAAGGTCTGCCAGAATGCACACACACACACACACACACACACACACATATACACATACATACAAATATATATGTGTCTCTCTCTATATATATGCACACATATATGTTTTCTATATATATATATGTGAAGAAAAATTTGCTTAGAAAAGATAGGTTTTCTGGAGTTATGTATTTATTTTACAGGTTTTACCAGTTTGGGACACCTCAAATATTACACCAAACCTATCTATATATGTTCTTCTAGTTTTCTAATAAATTTTAACTTTTTTTATTACATGATATTATGCACCTTTCATATATAAAAGGTTCTATAATAATTATTTTATTGTCTCCATTATAATTATAAAATAAGATTAGACTTGTTTTCTTATTATAAAAATATGATAATTATAAATCAATAAAGTGAGCAAATACATATTTATATTAAAGGGAACCACTGAAGCAAGGTACTTAATCATATGAGCTCTGCAGTCAGGCTACTTGGCTTAAAATCTCAGCTTCACACTCATTTGCTGTAATGTATTGAACAAGTCACTTTGTATTTCTAAACGTTTGTTTCCTCAATTATACAATAAAGATGATGCATGTTAAATGGGAAGATTAATGTAAAACTCTTACAAACCAGTTGAACATAGCAAGCAATCGATAAATCATGTCTGGTTTAAAAAAAAACTATAAAGATACAATTGAGTTTACTCACAATTTAATTAAACAAAAATTAAAATAATAATGAACTGTAGTTTTCCACCTATCCACTGGGCAGCAACCCAGAAGACTGAGAAGTGTGCTGGGAGGAAACCATCGTACATTGTTGGTGAGAGTATGAGGGGGTGGGTATAGCTCAAGTGGCTCAAGTGATAGAGCGCCTGCTTGGCATGCATGAGGTCCTGGGTTCAATCCCCAAAACCTCCTCCAAGGATAAATAAATAAACAAATCTAATTACCTACTCCCACCAAAAAAAAAAAAAAAAGGAAAAAAAGTATAAATTGGTTGAATGCAATATAATTCATTCTGCACAAACAGCAGAAAATAATTTATTGAGAGTTTACTGGATATCTCACTAAATTGCTGAAAATGTTGAGAGTAGTTTAAAGGCCACTCAAGATCAGAACCATGAGCAGAACATGCCATGGATTTACCCTCACAAGGACATCACTGCTCAGATCTCTGAGCACTGGATTCAGCTGCCTCCACATTAGGGACACTAGACATTTCATCTCTGTTCGAATTGTGACAGCACTGCCAACCAAACTGGATGGGCATAATGTTGTCCTGTAGCCTGCCTGTTGCTCTGACTTCCATTTTTTCAGTATTCCCTGCCTTTTTGCTTTACTCATTCCTACTTCAAAGCCCAGGATAGATCACAAAGCCTCATTCTAGTCTCATGGGAAGCTCAAAAGTGAACATTGATTTCCTTGAATGGGAGTTTCATTAAGTTGCACCAAACATTGACTATCATCCTCCTCGCCTCGTCAAATTTGCTTATCTTTAAGCAACAGAGAGCAGACAGGCCAAGAAGAAAGGAGAAGCCTAGGGCTTTAGTGGTATCGTAGGGCTAGAACACAGCTGTGAAGTTCAGGGCTTCAGAGAAAAGCTAAAGCTGAGGGGTCCAGGTTCAGAAGAAGAGAAAAGAGAACAACAAAGAAGGTAGCTCAATATTCTATACCTCTTATCTCTGAAGGCATTTTCTTTTTCTTTTCTTTTTTTTTTTTCTCTTTTTATTTGCAGGGACCAAGAGACAGGAAGGCAAACATAAACATGAAGCTAAGAGTCCTGAAAACTAAGCAGAATCTTTTTTGTCTTACAGTATTTGAGTTTTAAAAGATAGAGTACAGGGCATGCCTAGATGGGTAACTAGTAAATATTCCAGGTTTGTTGTTGAGTTCCCTAAAAAGCTATGTAATTCAAAAACAAAAAAAGAAAGAACAAAACATTCAGACCTATAAAGTCTGAATCCCAGACTCAAGTACACATACTACAATTGTCAGATGAAAATAAAGTCCTTTCTAGAGGAAGATAAAAGCTACATGTCTAATTTTTTTTTTCTTATACAGTGACTACTATTACATCTAAAACTACCAGACACATCTAAATACAGTACTAAATTATTTAAAACCAACACAAAAAATTCAACATACCATCCACATATGATTAAGACTTTGGAGTTAAAAATGTTAAGACAACTGTAACTAATTATACCTAACAAGATGAAACTTTCGTAGAAGAATTCAAGCAGAGGAAATAATAATTTGGATAATCGAAAAATAAGAAAATAAAATAGAGTAATTACTAACTCAGTAAATGGTTTTAACAGCAGAGTGAATGAGCAAAAAGAATCAGTAAATTATAATAAAAGGTCAGTACAATCTGAAGGGAAAATGAATGGATTGAAAAAAGAGCATAAGAAACATTTGAGACCCAAATGAAAGTGTCAGTTATCCTAACTGAAGTATTGGGAGAGAAGACAGAGTGGAGTGAGTCAGGGCAAAGGGAAGAAAGTTATCCAGGATTCACTAGTACCTACAACCCCAAATAGGATGAATACCAAGAAAACCATGCCTAGGAAAATCATTTTAAATTACTAAAAAAATCAGAAGATAACATCTGGAAAGCAGCCAGAGAAAAAATAACTTTACCTTCAAATGGACAATAAGTTTAACAGATATATTTTCACAAGAAACACCTGAAGTTATTATATCCTTGTTATATTTCATTTAGAATCAGCTTATTAGGTATGAATTACCATATTCCTTAAGGTTTATTTATTTAAGGCAATACCATATGTATTTAAGGTAACATTTCTTTTAGCAGTGTCTTGGTCTTGAGGTGCAATCCATTAATCCCTCTTCAGAAATAAATATGTTGTTAGCCCAGCTGATGCAGCTACTGCCTGCATCCAGCACTCAGCTGTCCTCCCTTATGATCACAAAGGTGATGACCCCATCCCTGATTGGTCTTCACCCAGTGATTGCTCAGCGCATGAGTGGAAATACCCTGCTTTCTCATCCCATCTTGGCACAGCTCTGCTGGGTCATTTCCTCTCAGTACTGCCTGCAGAGATGGCAGAGTGGTTCTGCTGAAATTGCCTTGAAGCTTGACTTCTTCCTCTGACTGATTCACCCCTCTTCTTCCTCATCGACAGCCACTGACCCCAGGAGACCTTCTTAACAAACTTCCTCCTCTCTGCTTTCTGCTTCAGAGTCTACTGCTCAAAGAAACCATCCTGGGACAGGTAAGTTCCATGTTTTTTTTCTTTCCTCTAATTGGGACAGAACTTTTTTCGGTTCATTTGAAATAAAGTTTGCATTATGTTTCCTCTCTCCAGCTATTTATGATATTTGTGTAGAAACTGGAATAACATTTCTATAGCAAGGTGATAATGTTAAGTCAAAAAGGAATAAAAGAAAGTATTAGAGGAACAAAGATAAAAGCTGCAAATTGGAATCTGCTCACCTGTCTCAGCCTGGTGCAGGTGCACGTCATTTGGTGAAAAAGGAAAGGGAGTTGATGTTAGAGTATCTGCATGAACGCTTTCAGGAGCTTTGACTGTCACTGAGGAATGCTGTATTTGAACTTTTGAAAGTTCAGAAATAACAGGAGGAAAACCAGTGAATCACCAAGAAGTAGCAATTAATAAGGTCTATTGTGCAAAAACATGGTTTGTGAACCAGGCGTGCTCGAAACAACATGCAGTGAGGCTCAGAGGTATATGATTATAAAGCAGCTTATGAGGAGGCATGACTGTTCTTTCACAATGATTGGTTATAATATTAGGACTTTCTTAAATGATATGAAATTGGTTAGTAGTTATATCACTTCTAGAAAACAGTTTTAAGTTTTGCTTATGATTTCTAAATGCACAAACAGAAAGTGACCCAGGTCAAGTTAATCTTGCAAAAGAAGCTAAATTAAGCTTTGCTTCTATGACTAAAGTGGTTTTATCTGCTCCAGGAATTTTTTTTAAGACTGGTCTCCATTTGTTTTTGATTTTAACATGCTACTGATGTCACAGGCATTGAGCAAGTTAAGAAACACCTCTAAGTATTTTAGAATGTATTTACCTTTAATAGTGGTGCTGGCATGATTTTTTCTTCTTTAGTTAGCATTTGAGAAATACAATGTTAAATATTTTTTTCAGTGAATTATGTGTTACTTGACTTTTAAATCTTTTTTTGAGATATAATCCACATACCATACAATTCACACATTTGAAGATGCAATTCAATTTTTTTTTAGTATATTCATAGGTATGTTCAACTACCTATATACAGTCAATTAGAAAACATTTTCATCTCCTCAAAAAGAAATGCCGTACCTTGTGACTAGCCTTTTATCCCTTCAACTTCTACATCCATCCCTAAACAATTACCTGTCTTTCACTATCTATACATTTTTCTGTTTTAGTCATTTTATGTGAATGCAATCATATAAAAGGTGGTATTTTTTGACTTAACTACTTTAACTTACCACTTGTTCTCAAGATACATCTTGAATGTATCAGTACTTCACTGCTTTAATGTCTGAATATTCTGTTGTATGGGCATGCCATAAGTTGTTGATTCATTCTGCCATTGATGGGTATATGAACTGTTTCCACCTTTTTGGTTATATGTAGAATACTATTATAAATATTCATGTACAAGTTTTTGTGTGGACAAAAGTATTCATTTCTCTTGGGTATATACATAGAAGTAGAAATAGTGGGTCATATGGAAACTCCACCTTTAATCATTAAAAAAACTACTAGAGAGTTTTTCAAAGTGGCTGGAATATTGTACATTCCCACCAGCAGCAAATCAATATTCCAGTTTCTCTGTTTTCTCACCAGCGCTTATTGTTATTTTCCTGTAAGGCTCTAACCATCCTAATGGGTAGAAAGTAGTATCTCATTGTGTTCTGGGTTTGTACTTCCATGATGACTGAGGATGTCAAACATCTTTTCATGTGCTTACTGGCCATTTGTATTCTTCATGGAAGAAATATCTACTCATATCTTTTGCTCTTCTTTCAATTGGGTTGTTTGTGTTTTTATTACTGATTTGTAAAAGTTCTTTATATATTCTAAATACAAGTCCCTTATCAGATGTATGACTTGCAAATATGTTTCCTATTCTGTTTTTACTTTTCACTTTCTTGATTGTATCTTTGAAGCAGTTACTTTTTAATATTGATCCAATTTTTTGTTGTTACTGTCCATGTTTTTGTGTCATTTCTAAGAATCCTTTGCCAAATCTAAGGTAAAAGAGATTTGCCATTATGCTTTCTTTTAAGGGTTTTATAGCTTTAGCTTCTACGTTTAAGCCTGTGGTCAATTTTGACTTAATTTTTACCCCAGGTGTAAGGTAAGGGAACGATTTGATTTTTTGCAAGCAGCTATTTATCTGTCCCAACATCATTTGTTGAAAAGAATCTTCTTTTCTCTTTGGATGGTCTTGGCATGTTGTAGAAAATTATTTGGCCATATGTTTGTTAGTGTTTTGGATTTTCAGTTCTGTTTCATTGATTTTTATCTATGTTTCTATGACAGCACACTTTTTTGATTACCATTGCTTTGTAGTAAGCTTTGAAATGAGGAAGTGTGAAGTCTTACACTGTGTTTTGTTTTTCAAGATTGTTTTGGATATTCTGGGTTCCTTATAATTTGACATGAATTTTAGAATCAGCTCATCCACTCCTATGATAAAGTCAGCTGACATTGTAATGAGGAATGTGTTAAACCTGTAGCTAAGTTTGGGAAGTATTGCAATTTTAACAAGGTTAAGTGTTTCAATCATGAGCACAGATTGGTTTCCCAGTTATTTATATGTGGCTTAATTTCTGTCAATATTTTGGACTTTTTCAAATTATAAAAGTTTTTACTTCCTTTGTTAAATGTATACCTAGTGGGGTTTTTTTTTATGTTACTGTGAAAGGGATGTTTTTCTTAATTCCATTTTAAGAATATTCACTGCAAGTCTGTAGAAAGATTATACAAATGTATAGAAAAATTATGCAAGATGATTATTTTTGCCTGATTAAATATTTTGTCTGAGGCAGACAGACAAAATCATCAGTATTTTGGGTAATGTATACCTTTTCTTGAGAAAAAGAATGAAACCAGAGTGGACAAAATAAGACTTTAAAGCTGGACGAGATACTGGTTAAAAATATCTTTACAGAGAAATATGAATTTAATGATTAGAAGATGCTTTGTGAAATGCATTAAATATATTTTCTACTTATTTCTTTGCTCATTCACTCAAAGTATTTAAATATTGACTAGATGGCATAATTGCAATGGTCACCAGGAATACAGTTGTGAGCCAGTTTTCTGCCCTCATGTCCACACGTGTTTAATTTTCTTTATCATTTACTAGATTATAAACTGTGTGAGGTCAGTGATTGTCTTGTTCATTCTTGCATAATAAGCACAACTAAGAATAAATGCTAATGCATAGGAGCAGCATGTAACCGTGATAAGGAGCTTTGGGTAAGAATTTACCTTGAATCTGAAAACTTAAGAATAAGTGTGGTAGGCAAGATAATGGGTCCCTAAAGATGTCTCACCCTAATCCTGGGACTCTATGTTCGTGTCATCTTACATGGAAAAGGGAGTTTTCAGATACGATTAAGCAATTTGAAACTGAAAGATTAGCCTGGACTATTTGGGTGGGCCTAGCTCATTACAAAGGCTCTAAGAAGTAAAAGAGGGAAGCAGGTGATTCAGTGTCAGAATGAAGTGATGTGAAAAAGGCTGGAGCAGCCATTTCTGCTTTGATGAAAGCGTGACAAGCTCAGGACTGCAGGCAGTCCCAGGAAGCTCCAAGGAGGCAGGGGAATGGATTCTGTCCCGCAGCCTTCAACAGCGGTTTAGCCCTGCCGACAGCATGAGTGTAACCCTGTTAGACCCTTTTCAGACTTCTGCCATGCAGAGCCATAAATCAAAAAGTTTGTATCATTTAAACCACTAGGTTATAGACAATTATTTTTTTTTGCAGTAGAAATAGAAAAGCAATACAATAAATAAGGGACAAGAAGGTCTTGCACTGGTAGGGAAGTTGTCATATGTCAAAGAATACAGAGAAAGAACTTGCCATATTCCAGTTATAAAAGTAGTGAAAGACAGTTGGAGCATGTAATTTAAGTCAGGACAAGAAGTAAATTGAAAGCAGAAACTAGATTACAAAGAATATTGCAAATCTTGTAAGGAACTAAACATTTATTAATGACAAGGAGAGCTTTTGAAAGCATTTAAAACAGGAGATAACTTGATCTGATTTTTGTTTGAGGAAGGTCATTCTGAATCCATTGTGGCTTCATAGTAGGCAGACTTAACATTGAGCTGTTATCATTCAGTCCACAAGTGTTAATGACCAAAACTAGGATAGTTGCTGTTGTCATAAAGAGGATGAGAAAGATTAATGCAATAAGTGGGAGTTAGAATTAACTAAATGGTGATAGACAGACAAGTCAATGTTGATATCATGATTTCCTCCTTGGGTAAATGGGTGGGCAGTAGAATTGTTGAATGGTGTATTAATGCTGAATGAGTAGGTTTAGGAGAACAGAAGTTCAATGATGGAAATATCAATTAATAGATTATTCCCAGTTGAAAAATCAGTTGGCTTTATGGTTCTGAATAACAGATGAAGATTCAGGGTTGAATACATATAAGGTAATTGAAGTGGTGAAGAAAATGTTTGTATACTTTTCCCAAAAGACAGCAAAAAAGAGATGGATCTAGGACATTACCCTGGGAATGCTAACATTTAAGAGTTTTTTTTTTTTTTAAACATGAAACTTTAACCTGATTGTGTTACTTTTGCTCTGCTGCATTGCAGGCTGCGGAGTTGGAGAATGGAATATAAACCATGCTTCCATATTAATAGGTCAAATTCATTACATACTTTGAAACTGTTTCCCTATTTTCCATTGGGTATAATAGTTTCAAATTTGAAGCTTGTGTAAGGAAAAAATAGGATATAGTATTGTAATGCCTAGCAAAATGACCGAGTTATAAAGTGAATGAGAGATATAGTGACCACTTTGTTATGGTCACTAAACACTGGCTGTTATTTGATCACTTATTAATAATTTCTAATATGATTTAATATATTTCATTGATACATAAAATGCAATTTTCTTGTTCTTAGATAATGAAATGGCAAAATCCTATGTAAAAAAAGTTTGACTCAATGGTTCCATAACACCTAATCTACAAACTATGGAAAAAGTATTCTATAAAAATAGAAACATGAGCAATAAATAACTCAACATCTATCCATTGTTAGAATAAATTAATATTTTATATTGGTTTTGGCTCAGGACATGTTCAAATGAATGCAATACTTGAGATTAAACAAAGCATTTTGAAATTTGTTATTAAAAACACTGTAATTGATGCAGGAGCTAAAGAAAGCAAGCCTAACACGGCAGGATTCTTCCTCTGCTCCTTGTGTTGGTGTGTGCTTGTTAAACGTGTAATTATCACACCTTCTCTAAAGGGTACTGGAGGTTACAAAGTGTAAATATATTAGCGTTTCTTTTCCCCAAATATCAAAGTTTCAAAACTCTCGTATAACCATTTACCAATGATTGTAGTCCAGGAGTCTGGTAACTCCCTGTTCCCTGAGTTACTGTTAAAATATTTGTTAGACTGCAGTTCATAATTGAACTACTATGTATCCTTGTTTGTTTTCAGTTAAATTGTAAGACCTTTGGCTGTATCAGTTATGCTTTATAATTGTGTTATCTTTTAGAGTTGTAAGAACAATGCTAGGTACATAATTGATAGGTTTTGATTGATGAAGAAGTAAGCATAATCTCAGTTATTTTATTTGACCACTTACATAGATATATTGACCTATTTTTTCCTTTTCTCATTTGATATATTCAGTTTTGCAATAGTTGTATGAAGCAGAGATTATAACAGCATTTAAAATCACCAGGAGTGTTTCACAAGAAAAGTAGCAAAAAAAAAAAAAAAAAAAAAAACCCAAAACCAAAACAAAACCCTGTAAAAAACAGCACTGGAATAAATGCATTAATAACCAAGCAAATTAAAGTCTATAAGAACTGATGAGTTGTATGGAACTAAAATTTATAGTGAATATACATATGCACACACACACATCCTTCCACGCATGCTCTTAAACCTTCACACACACTTGAACACACATACATGTATTTTTTTTATCCTACTTGGCATCCAAGTGGAGACAAAGAATTGAAACCTTGATCAGCATTTATACATATATATATGTATATATATACATTTTTTCTTAAATTGGTTGCTATACAAGTTGGCAATTAAAATTTGTTCACATAGACTCTTTCAAACTATAGAGTATCTTCAGATCTAGAATTGTTAGTTAAGAAATAATTTTTATGAGGCCCAGAAAAATATTCCTTGCAGTAAATTCAGGAGTATAAATAGTGCTTTCTATTACTGTAATTTTTTTTTATTAAAAATGCATACTGTATTCATCAGCCCAGGCTGCTATAACAAAATACTGCAGACCAGCTGTAAAATATGTCCAAAAGAAAAGGAAATACCAACACCTGGATGCAAAAACAGTCAACAAATATGCAAAGTAAATGAGCAATTCATAAAATAAATTGACAGAATAATATGTTGGGTAATAAAATACCAATACTTCTTGAGAACCAAAATATTTGTCAGGAAAATTTAAAAAGAAAAAGAAATCCTTAATTTTTCCCCCTAATGTGTGGAAATTAACAGTTTAGCATGCTTTTAGCCCAGTGTGTCTCTGTTAGTATTCAATTTTTCACTGAACATTTAAAAAAAAAATCAAAGGAATTTCCAAGAGTTATTATGACTTCCACTTAAAGATTAAAGTTGCTGTTTTCTATAAGGCTGGTTGTTGTCTGTAACTTCGTCATCTCGTATTGAAATGAAGACATTTTAGTTCTTGTCTTCATGTTTGCAATGTGGTGTGTAAGGTATTAGAGCATACTATTATTAAATTGTAGTTTTCCCATCCACACTATTCTTGTCTCTTCACTTTTGCTGTCATTTCTTACCTTGCATCTTGGATTTATATGTATTTATATTTTTCTCAAGATGAAAGGAAGTTTTCCTCAGCAGGTGTGCAGTATTATTTTTGTTATGTCACCAGTGTATTATAAAAATTGCTCACTTAATGAGGATTGACAGCACATACAGAGAATATGTTCTAGAAAATCAATTTCAAGGATCACTTTTCATTTATTATCTGATTGTAAAACAGTATAATGGTATTACGCATCCTGTCAGAATTATGGTAAGCAATTCAAATAGCTCAGTACAACTTTAAGCCTGTTCTTTTCTCCTTAGTATGATGTTAAAAAGTAAAAATCGGCTGCTGTGAAAAGTGTCCAGTGTTCAAGCTTAAAGGTGAACTAGCATATTGCCACGTGTATGGTATTCTTATGCCTGACGTACCTGAAAGTATGTGCATTTCCAATACTATCACCTTTTAAAACCCCACACTTGGATAGATTTAAATTAACCACACTCTTGAATTGGGGCGCTGAATGAAAGGTGTGTCTCTGAATGAAAATACTTAGGTTTAAAACTAATCTTAACCTGGGCCAATGATGGGCATTTTTCTGACTGCCTTCTCTCTGACTTGAGAGAAAAACTAGGACAATGGAATCCCTTGGTGGTGAAGCTTTCTCACGGTAGTTTTTACACTTTGTGGGATGTAGTTTTCTATAAACCTTTCTTATCCTTCAGTCTGTTCACACTAATAGTGTTTTTAAACTATATCTTTTAAAGACCACTCACATTTGTGGTTTTTAAAATTCTGCACTCTTTGCAAGAAGTGCCAGTATTTCAGAGTGTAGGATTAAAGAGCGATGTTCTGTTGAAGGGGCTTTGAAAAATGTTATCATTAAATGATGTTAAACAATTTGAATCAAACTTCATAACCAAAATCTGAATTATACTACTAGATGGAGTTTTGGGTTTTGGGTTGGAGTGTTTGATACATGCAATAGAATTTCAGAGAAAATTACTTTATATGCTTACTGTAAATATCTGCAGGTGTTCACCTGCATACTTCAGTGGCTTTCTCTGAGTTATTATTAGGATCTGTAATAAAATTTAATTTTAACTTGTACTTAAAAAAGTGTCCTATACTAGGGATTAGAATAACACTTGCAAATCAGAGCATTACATTAATCTCAGAAAGGTAACATTAAACAAGATTTGTGAAACAGTGCAGGAACCTGTCGAGTTTACAGACAGGCAAGCTAAAGCTTATACTCTGGGATGACACTTGCCTTTAATTCATGGTTGTTTGAGTGACCACTGACCTCAGGATTGAAAAAGCAGTTTCATCTGGTCAGTCACAGTTATCAGCAGCTAACACATGAGCCGTATATGTGCTAGTTTTTTTTTAACTTTTTTTGATTTATAATAATTTTACTATGTTGTGTCAAATTCCAGTGTAGAGCACAATTTTTCAGTTATACATGAACATATATGTTTTGTCATATTTTTTCTTTGTGAGCTACTATAAGAACTTGTATATATTTCCCTGTGCTATACAGTATAATCTTGTTTATCTATTCTACATTTTGAAATCCCTGTCTATCACTTCCCACCTCTCACCCCCTTTGCCAGCCACAAATTTGTATTCTATGTCTATGAGTCTGTTTCTGTTTTGTATTTACATTTTGTTGTTTGATTTAGAGTCTACAAATGAGCGATCTCATATGGTATTTTTCTTTCTCTCTCTGTCTTAGTTCACTTAGAATGACATTCTCCAGGAGCATCCATGTTGCTGCAAATGGCGTTATGTTGTTGGTTTTTATGGCTGAATAGTATTCCATTGTATAAACATACCACTTCTTTATCCAGTCATCTGTTGATGGATATTTAGGCTGTTTCCATGTCTTGGCTATTGTAAATAGTGCTGCTATGAACATTGGGGTGCAGGTGACATTTTGAAGTAGGGTTCCTTCTGGATATTTGCCCAGGAGTGGGATTCCTGGGTCATAGGGTAAGTCTATTCCTAGTCTTTTGAGGAATCTCCATACTGTTTTCCACAGTGGCTGCACCAAACTGCATTCCCACCAGCAGTGTAGGAGGGTTCCCCTTTCTTCACAGCCTCTCCAGCATTTGTCATTTGTGGATTTTTGAATGATGGCCATTCTTACTGGTATGAGGTGATACCTCATTGTAGTTTTGGGGTTTTTTTATAATTATATTATTTATTTATTTTTAACATTTTTTAATTGATTTATAATCATTTTACAATGTTGTGTCAAATTCCAGTGTAGAGCACAATTTTTCAGTTATACACCTCATTGTAGTTTTGATTTGCATTTCTCTGATAATTTGTGATACTGAGCATTTTTTCATGCGCCTATTGATCATTTGTATGTCTTCCTTGGAGAATTGCTTGTTTAGGTCTTTTGCCCATTTTTGGATTGGGTTGCTTGTTTTTTTCTTATTAAGTTATATGAACTGCTTATATATTTTGGAGATCAAGCCTTTGTCGGTTTCATTTGCAAAAATTTTCTCCCATTCTGTAGGCTGTCTTTTTGTTTTACTTATGGTTTCCTTTGCTGTGCAGAAGCTTGTAAGATTCATCAGGTCCCATTTGTTTATTCTTGCTTTTATTTCTATTGCTTGAGTAGACTGTTCTAGGAGAACATTTTTGAGATGAATATCAGATAATGTTTTGCCTATATTTTCTTCTAGGGGGTTTATTTTTCTTGTTTTATGTTTAAGTCTTTGACCCATTTTGAGTTTATTTTTGTGTGTGGTGTAAGGGAGTGTTCGTATGTGTGCTATTGACAGGAACCAGTAACTCATACTAGTTCCCTTTTCCCCTAGTAATTGATTTAACCACAGTCTATAGCATAGAACTTCAGGAAAGTAGATGTCAGTAGAACTCAACATATCTAGGATTCTTACTGGATGGTCATATATCTGTGTGATTATGCAAAAAAAGTCAATACTGGCTAAGAAGACAGGCAAGAATACCTCCATGTATTAACAAACTCTCCTTAAATAGCAGAACATAAACAGGAAAGTTTAAGTGGAATTTAAGGTTAAAAGATGCTTTTTATAAGTCAGTCTAGTCCTGAAAATTTCATAGACCTATAAATCTTCAAAATTTTTGTGTTGAACTTAATCACCAATTTAAGGAGGCTTCTTAAATAATTGACTAAAGTAGGTGGAAACAGTCCCTTCCCCAAAGAGTGGATAGGCGATGGGATCCATTGAAATGGAAACTTACTTGGAAATCAACATCCTAGTGAAATGAGAAACAAATTCATACATGTTCTCCATTTTAATAAAACCCTTATTTTTATACTTACTTCATACAGTTAATGCTTAAGTAGCAATTCTAGGATTGTTTGTAGGGCAGGTTAACAATTCAGGTGTCTATTGTGTTTTCTTCACAGTTAGAAAACAGAGTCTGGAAAGAATGTTAAAAGCTAGCTAATCTGTTTCCTATCAAGAGAGGGCAAAAGGGATTATAACCACCTGTGGCAAGTGCCTACCAGTTCATCTCTGCTTGAAATGACCTATCTTATGAATTTGCTGAGTTCCTCTCTCTCAGAGAGAAGGTTACTGATGACTTGAAGAATGTCGAGATTGTACCATGCCTAGAGTAGACTGAAGTAACATATCAGTTGATACATTGTAATGCAAATGAAAGACCCATGAATTCTGGGCCAACATTTATCTGGGCATTCCTCCTCTAGTCAGTTCTTAATTGTTCTGTGTTCTATAATCCAAGGTACAGATTCAATTCAATCTATTATCTTTGGCCAAGAATTTGTCAAAAAGCCAAAATGTCACATTAAATATCACTCAACCTTTAAAAGAACAAAATGAAAAATTGTAAGTATGTATTTTAAAACCATGGAAATCTTCCTATACTTGTCTTAGTCTACTTTCCTATCTTGTTTTGGGATAGATATTCCAAAATATTGATTTAGCAAAATAAAAAAAATACTTATTTATTGATGCATAATTAGTGTCTTCAGGAAAATAATATAGTGGATCATGTAACTTGGGACATTTATATTCAAACCATGAATTTCTGGGCATTACTCATGTATAGTTTCAAGAAGAACATCAATTCCTGAAATTTATTTCCTTCCTGTAAATTGCCTCCTTAGGATGCAAGCAAATGAAAACGCTGCTTCATTTTGAAGAGAGTGACTTTAAAATGCTCTAGGTAGGATGCAAATAAGGATTTATTTAGAATGAATATCAAGAATATACATATTAAAAGTACATAATTTTTTACAACTTTGACTTTAAAAACCGCATGAAAAAATAGACATCAGAGCTGAAACTTTAGATGAAAATAATTACTGTTGAAGCATCTCAATTTCAATGTATGTATGAATAGCATGGTTAAAAGATTTGAAGTTATGACTAAAGTATACAAAAGCAACCACTGCCAATATGATTGTATGCATCATATTTTAATAACAGAATGAATAAATATCCATTTCAAAACTGGTTTAAAGTTCTCTGGCGGACATCCCTTAAAAAAGCATTTCTCAAAATTTCAACCAAAATTCTTTTGAAAACAAATGAAAACATATCAGGAGCGAATGTCAAATTATTGCTGGAATTAGATAGAAATTTTCATTAATTAGAAGATGTGGTGTCTACATAGTGTCTACCAAGTTATTCCACTTACAAAAATATACATCTGAAATAAGTAGAAAGAAATAAGCTTCTAGTTTATAGTCAATTATTTGGTCAATTCTATGCAAAATTTTTGAGAAGCTAGATTAATGGACAATTTTATAAGAAATTAATTATATGAAATGATTTCATGGTGACTAGAGGGATAATTAGATAAATAATTTTCAAAAAACTAAAAATGCAGCAAAGGCAACCCAACTAATACCATTAAATCCATTAAATTTTTAGAGCAGCATTAATAAATCTCCATTTCATACTTTGGTTCAAAATGCTCTGGATAACAGCTCAACGTTCCCCAGATTTGCATAGTTTTGAATAGGAGACATTATATTAAAACTTCTAAGAAGCATTGAATTCTAGTATTTTGGAAAGTTTTGTAGGTAAACATTGTAATTAAATTTTTCTAAATTGTTTTTTGAAATCAGAAAACAATAGTGCCTTCATAAACAACACAATGAGAGAATACTAACACCAATTTCATATTAATACTTATGTAAAAATTATTGCTAAAAATTCATATTTAATATAAGAATGTAAACATGATTCAGTATTAGTAAATATATTAATACAGTTCTTCATACTAATAGGTCAGCAAAAATTTCATATAATGATTTCCTTGAAAATTTATTTGATAAAGTTCAAAAATCATTTAAAAGCCTTTAATTAAATAAAAAATAATGGATCTATAAACATAATGTTAATTCATAATCCAGAATCATGCATAGTACAGTAACATAGGAATTACCATTAAACTCAGGAAGACTAATGAGGGTATGTGTTACTAATAGTCCTTGAGTATTCTACATAGTAGTCCAATCAATGCAATTAGAGGAAAGAAAGAATATAGAGATTTTTCAATTGATACACAAAAATTAACTTTAAATATACTGACAATGAGTTAGAATAAACAAATGAAAGAATAGACTCTTCGTAGCAGAAGATAAAAATGGAAGCACTTTTTAAAATGTTTACAGTGGGCATGTATTACCCAAGTTTAAAATTAAACACTTTTTATAAAAAAAAATACAGTAGGTAAAGGGAATTAAGAGGCACAAACTTATAGTGATAAAACAGGTAAGTCGTGGGGATGTAATACAAAGAATAGAGAATATAGTCAGTAATAGTGTAATAACTTCAAATGCTGACAGGTAGTAACTTGACTTATCATGATCACATCAGTGTACATAGACATTGAATCACTGTGTTGTACACCAGAAACTAATAAAAATATATGTCAATTATCCATCAGTAATTTTAAAAAGACAATAGCTTTGGAAGTGAAAAACGTATGATTGATGGCGACAAAATTTAAATACACATTAAATATTTCAGCAAGAAATCTGAAAGACTTCGATAGTTAACAATTTGTAAATCTATAGAAACTTTATTAAAAAAGCATAAAAATGGACCTCCCTAAATAAATGGAATGGCATAACAAGTGTCTGGGAGAAAGCACTCCTTATGGTAAAGATACTCATTCTCTCTAAATCAATCTGTAAACAAAATAAAAATTATAAAATCTTAAAAAAAAAAAGTGAAACCTGGAAACCTGACTGTAAAATTTATCCTCCCTATCAAATACACACACATGATATAAAAGTAAGTCACTAAATAGAAAATTATTCATCTACTAACCGACAACTAGAACAACAGGGAAAAAAACTTTCTATAAAGAGAATTGATGAAGAGGGCTCATTATGTAATTCAATTTTACTACTAAACTAGTACAAATCTATTTAAAGTATAAACTCAAGGTTAAGTTTGCACCTAAGAGGATGTGGCACACTTCTGATTCGTGTACCTACTTTTATGTCATGTTGGGATGCCCTTGAGTTTACCTGTGTCTGCCAGCCTTGTCCAGGCTTCCTGCATCCAGGTTCTGAAGGGGTCCAGTTGTGGGGTGAGCTGGGAAACACCTGTCGGGAGAATGGATGGGTGTCTGAATGGCCCTTACCTGACTCCAGAATCTCTAGGACCTGTTTGGATCTCTGGGTCCTTTACAGGAATAGTGAAGCCCTAGCCATGTGAGCCTGGGTCAGGCAAGAGCTGCCAAGGCACCTGACAATGACTGGGGCAGCCAACTTTGCATCTTTCAGAGCCAGTGCGCAGACCTGGAACCACGGACAGATCCAACTTAGTTGTGGCCACTCTGAAAGAATCACTTGGATCCAGCAGATACAAAAGGCTGTCCCCACAGAGGGGTATAAAATTCTATCCACCTATCCCCCTAAAGCATGCTTTTATTCCTATTTCCATGCAGGTCCTTAATGGGCCCTGGATGCAAAGCCCAGACACCCGGAGCCGGTCTGGCTTAGAAAACCAATATGGGAACTTCCTTGAATCCAGACAACCTGGCAGACTAACCCAGTCGAGCCTGGGGATGGATGGGGGTTCCAAGTCCATCAGTCCCAGCTCTGGCTGGTTGCTGCCGCTACTCCTAAATGGTTCCTTGCTAGGGTTCCTCCAGGGGTGTCCAGCTTGGTCTGCTTTGAAATGAGATGTTTCTGAAGGAATTCCTAGATCCAAAAGGCACTGAGGAAGACCCCACAGACCCTAGGTACAGACCCGTTATTCTAAACAACCAGGACCCTCCCAGGCACTCTTCATGCCTGTTGATTTCTAGGGCTGGGTATAGTCAGTCTTGACTCTGGAAATGACACTAGTGTGGATCTTCATCTCTGGCTCTGGGATTTAAGACCTTTTCTTTGCTGATATGGGTGGAAATCGACAACAGAGAGTTGCTGTTGGAGGTCAAGCAGGTAGTTAACTAGGTGACAGTGGCATTGGAATTGGTGTCAGAGATAGGTTCTGCCTCTGGGAGTCTATACTTAACATGATGAATAAAATATATATTCCACTGTAATTACTGGTGAAAAACAGTGATGTGCTAAAGTTCAAAGTATTAATTCTAAGACTTGACATTTAGTTAATGGAGACAGAATCATCATAAGACATTACTGAATCTAATTCATTTAAGATATTATATCTTTTCAGATAAATAATGGTGAAATTAAATTTGCTATTAAAATGTAGCTTGTTTTAAATATCAAATATAAAAGGTAATACAGGCTTATTATAGAGAAACTACAATACAAGGTTATGGTAGTGAGAGCAATTACCTTTCCTAATCCTTGGAGAGAAATTCATTTTTTGAGATTGTTTCTTATCTTAGTGTCTATTATTTATTTTGGATGATTTGGTATATATAAAATTGTTTCATTAGCCTGCAGCTTTTTAAAAATATCTATTTTAAAATAATATTAATTTTAAAAATACATGTTAATTTAAAAATTAAAAAAATAGAACATTAATAAAAAATAAAATCATGCACATATAAATTACTTAGGGTTTTTTTTTCCACATAAATTTTTAGATAGATAAGATGATTCAATGTGTAGTAACTTTTAAGCACACTGAACACAAATATATTTTCAGGTACTAGTAAGAAGGAAATAGGGAGATACTTCTAACAGTGTTAAATATGTGTCTGGTGATTTACAAGTCTGTTAATTGTGTCAAAAACATACATAATTTAAGACTAGGTCATCAGAAATCCAGACCAATGAAAACAACTTTGTTGAAGTTTTATTTTGTTCTCTGCAGCAATGATGTTTTTGTAAAGGAGTACAAGTTACAGTGGTTTAGCCCCTAAACAGGGGATTCTAGAAGAAAGACACCCGTTACCATGTGAAGCAGTCACCAAGTACGTTAGAGATTTCATTTACACCACACAACAAGGATATGTGTATTGGATCACACTTCTTGGGAAGAGCAAAGAAACAGAAGCAGATGAGAAAGAACAGGCAGGGTCAAACATTCTTCTGGAAAAGCCTCTTGTGTTAGCAAAAACATCACCGCACATACTAGATCTAAACTTTACTCACAGGGATGTGACAATTTCTCCTACTTTCAGAAACACTTCTTGTGTAATTGGCATCCCTTTGCATGCATTTTATAATTAAACAGAACATACTTGAGAAGACCTTTTTAGTGTCTTCCTTTCTGGTTCCATAGGACACTTGGTTCTAGCTCTGCAAGAGATGTGAAATTGGCATTATTCCTCCAACAGTGAGTGAGCGTTTTACCAATAAAAAACCTGACTGTTCTGTTTCCAGATGTTATATATAATGTGATATATATGGAAAACTATATCCAAACTATATTATATATATGTATATAAAATCATATAGTATATAGTTTGATCATATATATATCACATATATAGTTTGATCATATTTATATCATATATATTGTTTTACTAAACAACTGGGGAAGGCATGTGTACACTATTTTAGAATTCTGCATCTCAGACATACAGTACACACACATACCCCCCACACACTTGCATATCACTTCTATTTTTGTTGTATTTGTAATTTTCTAACATATATTTTATTCCCTGATTTATTATCTCTTAGAATTTATGGTCCATGAGGCTAAATGTTCTGTTTGGTTGCTTCCTGCTGTATCCTCTGTTGCTTGGTTATGGCTGGCTCATAGGATGTATACAGTGAATATTGATTGAGTTAACAAATGAGGGCCATATAATTCCCAGTTTATGAATGAGGAAACTGAAGCTGTTTAGTAACTTTTTCAGTGTCACAGAAGTAAGAGTAGAGCTAGACATTGAATCCAAGTCAATCTGAAGTTTCTGATTTACCCTTTAAAGATTAGTGCCTGCAAATGTGAAATTTCCCTGGATTTCAACTCCCCATGGGCCTATATTGAGTCTACAAATAGGAAGTGGGTATATGCGTGAGCCACATCCAACAAAACATGAGTATTTCCTGCCGGTTCTACAGTGTCATTAATTGGTAATACAGTTTACTATTCAGTGCTTCAGAGGACCACTGCTCCTAAATTCCTCCAAAATCTTCTTTATATTTATCCATTTGAGATCATTAACAAGTCCTGTTTCTTATATCTATATCCATTAACAGGAAATGAAATATACATTGATACTAACTAACTGTGCCATCTTGTCAAAACTCTTTCATCGCTGTTCTTTTTTATTGTACAATTACCATATACTTAAGATGTTGAAGAGACACAGAACAGATTTAATGTGGTGTCTCCCTCTACAGAATCTTAACCAGCACACAGGCTTTTCTTTGGAAAAGGAGATACAAGATTGCAACCATTAAGAAGCCATGAAAAAAAAAGGACAAAGAATTTAACAAACATTAAGATTCCTCCACAAAGCATTTCATCTTTGTCAGAATTTAATTTAAAACGTTTCTGACATTCAATTACTCACTGTAGACAAACTCTGAATCAGATCATCTGCTGCCAAAGCTAAATTATCAAATAGAGAGACATAAACCTGAGTGTTTTCTGCATAATGACAGCCCATAATGATAAAAAATTCTTCCTAAAGGCATCATGTACTGTAGATATTAAGAAAGAATCTAAGAAGGAAATGGAGACTTACACAAATATGTTCTCATACTCCTGAACATAGAAATACCTTGAGAAATACCACTGAAACTCTTAGATAGATTTTAATTGGATTTAAGCTTGATTTAGTAAATTTTACATAGTTATTTTGCCAGTGTCATACATTTATTAACACCCTTGCAGATTGTCTTCTTATTTATTTGCATTTTATCTTGTTGACATGTTTTAATGAATATTCAAATTGATGGATTTAAATAGATGAACAACTGAATATAACAGTGCTGCCGCATACTCGAGGCAGCATTACCAGGCATCGAAGTGGAATCTCTGTTAACCACACGTGGCTTACACATATCACGGAGGACTCAAAAGTCACAGAGAAGTGTTTCCTGAATCACAATCAGATATTTTACTCATCCAGAGCCTTCCCTTTATATGTGTTTCATTCCCGTGGTCTAGCTGCCTATAACATTTAGGTACAAGTTGGCACAGTCCTAATCTCTCAACGTTTGAAATCCTTTGGGCACTTGATTTCATTTTGAATATCTTGGTTAGAGTTAACCATCTGCAGATAAAATGCTAATTGGGGTGAGTTATGCAACTTGTTACATCCAGGGGAACCCTTGTAAAACTGTCAGCAGATTTTTTCATGAAAACTTTGCTGGCCAGAAAGGAGTGCTTCTGTAACCAATTGCCACAAATGTGTGTCATAAGCAACACCGATATATTGTCTTACGTCTCCATGTTTCAGTGGTCCTCACTGTCTAAAATCAGGGATTAGCTGCTTTAGAGTGTATCCACTTCCTTGCTCATTCAGAGTAGTGGCAGAATTTTGTTCCTTTTGGTCATATAACAGAAAACAGAATAGAAACCACTGAATCTTACAGTTTAAAAGAGTGTACAATATGATGTGTGATTTATCCTTCAATAGATGTATCAAAAGAAAGTTGCTCAGCTACTTACTTACATGCGCATAGTAATCCATTTTGGCCAGTACTTATGTTCCAAGGATCCTTTGGTAATGGAGTTACCACTCACGGCATTTGCTCCCTATATTAGCATCATTGTCTAACCGCTCATGTAATCACTTAAAAGTGATAATTTTCACCTACAACTACAGCACTGCTCAGCCTAGTATATGACAGTGGTCATATGAGAATGACTGGCCACAGGAGCTCAAAAGACTGTGCTGCTTCCTGATCAGATGGTTAATGAAAGCCACTTAAAAGGATGTAATGGCCTCTCACCAGAGGAAATGCTAAAACTCCTAGAGGATACATAGTCAGAACACTTTTTGACATAAATGATAGCAATTTTTTTGACCTGTTTCCTAAAGTGGAGGAAATAAAAACCAAAATAAATAAATGGGACCTAATTAAACTTATAAACTTTGCACAACAAAGGAAATCATGGATAAAATGGAAACCTACTGAATGGGAGAAAATATTTTTAAATGTTATGACCTATAAGGGGATAATATCCAAAATGTATAAACAGCTCATACAACTCAACATCAAAAAAGCAAACAATCTGATTAAAATATGGGCAGAAAACCTGAATAGACATTTTTTCCAAAGAAGAGATTTGCATGTCCAACAGGCACATGAAAAGATGCTCAGAAGCATTAATCATTAGGGAAATGAAAATCAAAATACTGTGAGAAACCACCTCATACCTGTCAAAATGGCTATCATCAAAAAGAACACAAAAAACAAATATTGGCGAGGATGTGGGGAAAAGGGAACCCTTGTACACTGTTGATGAGAATGTAAATGGGTGTAGGCACTATGGAAAACAGTATAGAGGTTTCTTAAAAAACTAAAAACAAACCTACCATATGACCCAGCAGTTCTGCTTTTGGATATATATCTGAATAAAACAAAACAAAAAAAATTAATTTAAAAAGTTAATGCACCCCAATGTTCACAGCACTACTGTTTACAGTAGTCAAGACATGGAAGCAACTTAAGTGTCCATCAACAGGTGAATTGATAAAGTAGATGTTTAATGGCCAAAAACATGAATAATTTTTGCCATTTGCAACAATATGGATGGACTTAGACATTAAGTGAAATTAAGTCAGAGAAAGACAAATACTATATGATATCACTTATGTGAAATCTAAAAAATAAAATTAGGGAATATAACAAAAAGAAGCTCAAAGATACAGAAAACAAACTAGTGGTTATCAGTGGGGAGAGGGAAGAAGGGAGGAACAATATAGATGTAGGGGATTAAGAGGTACCAACTGTTATGTATAAAATAAATAAAATATGAAGTTATATTGTACAACACAGGGAATGTAGCCAATATTTTATAACTGTGAACTTTTAGAAATCATGAATCACTATGTTGTACACCTGTAACTCATATTTTACAGCAACCATAGGTTTATTAAAAATGTGGAGGAAAAAGCCTTGTTGTGATACTTTGCAAACTGAAGAGCTATAATTTATGTAAGGTATTGTGATGGTTAGAATGACAACAGTGGTGGTAATGAAAATAGTAAAATAGTATCTTAGAAGTAGAATGAACTGGAAACATCACCCTTGGGCTTCTATGTATGAAGGTAAAAAGAATGTAATTAGGCTGGCAGCTTAAAAATGGAAAAATGAGTCATGCCTTATAGGGATGTCATGAAGATATTATTGGCAGCTTGATCTCTCAAAAATCAATTTCTCTTCCTCCATTAAAGATTCAAGGAATAAATTGTACTATTAGCATACAATCCTGCATTGTATCTGATAAATTAGACACTATGAATGTATGCATTGTTATAAATCACACAAGAAAAAAAAAAAGCTTGATCATTCAAATGTTATGACCTAGTTATGTGACTTAAATTTTTCTTCGAGCAAAATAAGGGTTTTAAAATACTACATGACTTTCAGAAGACCAAAGGAAAAAAGGCCACGGTTTGAGAAAGCAGTTACACTTGTTTGTCCTTAGTTGTGCCTAACTGATCCTCTCTGAACCCTTCGTGTGATAATATGCAACATTCTACCCTGTAACCCACAAACCATTTGCAAAGCTTAGAATGTATTTCCTGGCTCACAGTATAGGCACAGAACTCTGACATGTCACCTGCAGGGTGCCTGAAACAAAGAGGGACTGGATTTAAAAGGACTGAATAAAAGGGTATGAAGAGATACTGGCATGCACTAAAAAATTATATACTGAAAATATATGTTCCAGGAAAATTACTGTTGACTTGAGTATGAGTGGCAGGGATTTTTTTTTAAGATGAATGTTTTAGGTTGAAACTCATATTTGAAATGGTATTTAAAATGGAAGAGACGTTGAATACTTTTGACTAGGCAGTTCCTGGTGGCCAAGAACAGTCAGAACGGGTCAGTTTGACAGCTAGACTTTCCAAGGATCAGTGAAAGAAACAGAAGAAAATGTAACTGGCGATAATTGAGCCTGCATAGCAATTGACTATAACCAAGAGTTCTGAAGTATATAAAAGAAATGTCTGTGGAATGGTCTAAAAATGTCAAAATTTATCAAAAAGGAGTGATGTCCTTTGGAACCTCTCCAATTCCATACTATATTCTTGCTATTCCCAAATTTTTGTTTTCCCACTAAAAGTATCATAATTGTTTTGCTTTATTCTTCCTTTTTTAAAGCAACACTTTGAACAAAGGGACATGCTTAGCATGTTATCCTGTAACTTCTGTGCAGCTAGTGTTTCTCTGTTTTTAAATTTATTTTTAGTGTAATTTCAGAAATGTCCATCTCAAGACACTCTGACTTTAAGTTTCATTTGTGCCATCGTCCTAAAGCTTGATTTGGCTCATTACCCCAATCTTAAATTTAAACAAATCATTTAACTTCCATGAACCTCAGTTCCCCCAGTGAGAGATTATATTTAATATGATTATAAATGTAATTCATATTATCCCTTGATTGAAACATATATTACCTACTTCATGGCAAGTCCCATCTAGATTCCTTGTCATTGTCATAATGTCTGGGTACAAAACCTCTTACAAGTGTACAGTGCAGTCCATATTTGGACAGCCCTGACTTTAGCAAACCTTTTACACTGATGAATTTAATACGTTAATATTTGACCATAACTGATAAATAATGCATTGATCTATTAACTGGAAATTGATGATTTATATTGATAGAGGATAACGTAGTAGTATTCAAGTTTAATTTCTGTTCTAAAGAAAAGATGTTTATGTAATATATATAAAGTAAATACTATTGAAATGCAACATATTATATTTAAGTTCACTTATGCCAAAATTACGTTAAAATGTCAGACTGACTTCAGACTGTATACCTTATTAGCCAGTCTGCACATTTAAAACCACATCAGTTTTCTTAGGGTATAACTTTTAAGAATTTGCTAAGCCTTTTCTTTCTTTGTTTTTTTTCCTGACTCACTAACTCCCAGGACCAGAATATTCCATGTGATTCCCTCTGTTTATCTAAGTTCTATTCCTCTGTCAATGACTATATCATTTCATGCCTCTCTGCTTATTTTTTTGCTTAAATATGAAGAGATATCTTTTATCTTAAAATAATCACCAGTTAACTACCAAACTATAAATACTCTGCTTAGGATACTAATTGACATTTGTACAACCTAGCATGGACTTCCTTTTAAAGAAGTCAGAGTGAAGGTATTCTTGCTTCATTCTCCCTGATAACATTTGGATAAAAGGGAAAAAATAAATGCACCTTTGGAAAAAATCAGAAAACATTCAGATGTTAAAAAAGCAATACGAAAAGAAGGGCTGTTGAAATCAAGAAAAATTAAACTTTGTTAAGGGAAGGTGGATGCCTTTGTAGATCATCGGAAGCATGAAGATTTCTCTTAAAAAGTAAAAGAAATCATCTTTGGAGAGTCACCTTGATGACCCAGTGTCTGGATATCTCTGCCCGCATGTCAGAGTAGGCTGCCAAAACAGACAAGATTCCTTACTGAAAACAAAGGGGGGAAGATGGCAGATCTAGCGGAGGGCAGTTCATATGCTTTCTTTTGTGTACATAGTCAGGTTTGGAAAGGCAAGGGAGAAAATGTAGCAATAACTAGTACACCTGGATCTTTGTCATAGGATACAAAACAAGTGCTGAATCACTATGTGAAGGATTCTTGACACACACGAGTGAACAGTTTGTAAGAAAGTGTCTTAGATGTCTTATTGAAATCTAAATTGTTAATTTCTCTCTCCTTTCCACCACACTCTGATTCAACATACAGTTCTCCCCCAAGTGATGCTCTCATTTAAAAATAATGCTCCTATTTGCAACATGCTCTTAAGGGAAGAAACATGAGACACAAAGAAAAATTTGAGGTGGGATGCTATTTTCAGAAAAATATTTTGCCATGAAAAAGGAAACTGAAATAAAGCCTCTTAAAAACATACCTAAAAAGGGGTGAGGGGGGAAGAATCCAACAAGAGAGGTTAAGACAGAAAGCAGAGAGAAAAACTAAACTGTAGAGCTGAAGAAAATGTGAAGGAGGATAAATACAAAAATAAACACAAGACTAAGGCCTCAAAATGGAGAAAATGGAGTCATGAGACATAAAAATCACACAGTGCAGGCTCCAGGAAAATAAAGCCCAATTAAATGAAAAGGAAAAGGTTTTAGGATTACAAAAAATAAAGAAGGTAGGTAAGAATCCATGTATATGTAATTGGTATACCCAGAGAATAGAAAGAATAGAAGTCAAAGATCAAAGCAAAACAGAAAAAAATTTTTTCCCTTGAATAAAAGATCTGAATCTACAGATTTAAAGTATATAGCATTAATGAAATTTTGTGGAAAAGCATGAATGTTACAAACCATTCACGTACTTAGTTTATGAGTTTGGAAGTTAGTGTATTACTAAGAGAATCATCAGAGTCAGGAAAGAAATAACATAATTTCAGGAAGGATACATTTTTGGTTTTTCTCAAGCCCCACCTCTTGGGTTTTTCCCCCCCACATAGAAAAGTTATTGCTTATAAGCAAGTTCCAGAAAGTTATCAAAGAAGACAAATGAGAGAAAATAAATTTTGATTCAGGCTTTTTAGCTGGCTGAGCTGTCATTCTGTCCATCAGACCACACAAATTATATTTCCTAATCTGCACATTCAGGAGGACTTAATTACAGGTACACATCTCGGTAAAAATGCTCTTGAAGGTGAACTTCAGTCCACTAAGTTATGAAAGAAGTTTTTCCTGGAAAAAAGGTATCATTGTTAAAATATAGATCAAAAGTTAACTCTATGTATTTCATCACTGAACAAAATATAAGTAAAATTATTAATATGTAATATAGTAGAAATAATGGATTGGTGATTGGATAACTATTAGTAATGTATGGCTATTTAAAATTTTCTCCTTTCTCTTACAAAAGATTGAGTTTGTTACCTTGTCTTCCATGAGGCCATGTCTAGCTGATCTTCATGGTTAGCAATAATGAATTTCAAAAGTAAAAGAGGAAAAAAGAAAAAAGACAAACAAAAACCCAGGAGATGTGGAAATTTATGGAGAAGTAAAAAACAGGCACATATATGTGGCCTTGGAGAGAAATTGTGTTTTAGAAAGGAAAACAACAACAACAAAAAAAGCCCAAATTAATTGTGGACAAAAGAGAAGAGGATCAGGGAGTTTTGCAGAATGAGGTGCTAAAATAGATGTGGAGTGTGATAAAAGTTCATGGTGGATAAAGGGAAATTCAGAGACCTGCCACTATAGCCCATGAAATTATATTTAGTTTAAGCTGTTTGAAAAATGCAAATAAAAAAGAATTTCTGGAAAATTCTTTTCCACATCCTGAGCCACGCTGTTCTCCTTGTTGTTTTAAATGTGGAAGAAGCACAAATAGACTAGACAACTTGAATTGTGGCTTTAATTCAACAGCATAATTAAAACTAACGTAAGAATGTAATTACATGTGGCAGGACATTGCTGGATTAACATACAAGACCTGAATTTTCTCATCACCTGATTCTAGAGGGTCAATCAGTTAAATTAAAATTCATAAATTAAGTAATAGAACTTTAGGTACATTGTTTAAAGGTAAAGCTGTAATCACTAGGACTATCAAAATAATTACAGAAAGAATCAAATTAGGTTTTAGATTGAGAAGGCTTAATTAGAATTATACAATTCATTTGCGGCAGTGTGGTTGTGTTAGTTGTTCATTGATGTTAATGTGACTTACTAATCTTATGGCTCTTGCCAGTCCAGCTATCCTGGCAGCTCCCACTTCCCCACATACATCCATGATCTGAATTGGAACGACAGCCTGCTGCATGGTTGCAGAACACATCCTTCATCTTCACTGCTCAGTGCCTGGGCCATGACAGTTGTAAAGGTTTTAAATAGCACGGCTGAGCTTAACTTAAAAATACTGATTTCCTCATTTTCAGAAAAGAAAATCTATAAATATTCTCTAAAGTTGATCAGTTAAAAATAGAGGTTTAGGAAGTAAACACACTGTGAGTCACCTACATTATTATGATGAAAACAGGCTGTTATAATTTGCAGAGCATTTTCACATGTATTGTCTTACGTGATTCTCAGCACAAACTTTTGGAAACAGTCAAAATGCATTAATAGAGCTGAGATTAGAATAAAGATCTACTGTCCCTTAAATCTGTAACATACTTAATCTGTAGAATACTGCTTTATTTATAAAAGGGTTTAAGATGGTTTCAATTAAAGAAAGAGGAAAGCTGAAGATGAGATGTAAAGAACACTTAATATGGGTGGAAAATATTTCCTGGTGTCTTTTATCTTTTAATGCAACAATCCTAGTGCTTGAGATTAGGTACCACGTGTCTTACTCTTTGATATTCTCAACAGTAAGTAACTCAGTAGATATTCAAACGTGTGTTGATCATTTAAAATTCTGCTTCATTTCTAGAATGATAGCTTATTTTAGCTATCATTTAAGAGAAAGCCAGCAGTAAAATCAGTGGCTTCTTGTAGACACACACAGATGCAGACCTGTTTGCCTGTTAATTGATTTAAAGCCCCCTGTAAAATATGTTGGCTGTTTGCATTAACTTCATTAACTTTTGATGTTAAAATATATTCATCATGTGTTTTTCTGTGCTAAAACTCCAAACATATAAGAAAAACTTTGATGTAGTCTTTCTTAGAACATTTTGTTGAAATTAAGAATATAGGAGAATACTTCTAAACTTAAGTTATTAAAGCCACAGTAATTTTCTAGTCATTTTGGGGGGAAATTTTTTTCTGCTTTTAGTAACATAAATCTGCTTTGAAGTTCTGTAGGCATTTATTATATCATTTTTATTTATATTTGATGTCCACTGTTGATGTAGTTGTCTTTGTGTAGTAGACTGATAACAGCTTTCAACTGTTAACAAAATTAAACTTTAAAAAATAAACTTGAATGGAACAGATGGTATGGATTTAGTGAATTTGGCTAAATGCTATTACATGGCATCAGAATTAACAGTAATAGCATACCAGTGATGAAGGCGGGACCCCTGACCTCAAAGAATGTATAACCCAGGAACAGAAAGGATAGAAATAAAAGAATGCAGGCAACTAAACAATATAACAGAATGCAGGCAGTCCCTGTAATCTGGGAGATACTTTAAAGAAATCTGTATGCTATTAGGGAATGAGGGATAAGAGCATAATTTAACAAAGGAGACAGCGTGCCCCGGAGCTATGTGGGGGCTGTCTAAGGCCAGGAAGACTAGGACACCACGGACGGCAGTGAGAGTGGTGCTAGATTTCACTTCACATGCTGCTTCTCACATGCTGGTGTTTTTGACCTTGTGGGCATACTCTACTGACAGGAGTCAGTGAAGTAGTGCTGCTATTGGTTATTTCACTGACATCTAGGAATGAGTGATGGTTATTTCCTTGCTATTCCATAATAGGACACATATTGGGTCCCCAGTTGACCCATTTAACTAAAGAGATAAGACTCTGAGTAATTAGACTGGGAAAGCTGGGCAGTGTTCACAAGAAAGCAGAATTACTGATAACTTCAAAGATAATTTGCTCTTCCAGCTCTGTGGCTCTGCTCCCAGAGGCATCTCCCGTGTGTTCTGTCTCTGAATTCCCAGTGACTGACCGGGTCTGACTTGCTGAATTGCTTCTGCTTGGACAGCACCCCCCCCTTTCCAAGTCTTCCCTATAAGTTTATGCCAAGTAGACTTCCATTCAATGTGTGTATGCAGAAGCAATTCGAAACTGTAAAACATTGTGAAGGGACTATATTGATAACACAGTTACCTCACCAGTTAGCTATTCACTTTATGACTATTACGAGACTACAAACGTGCAGAGAATAGGTGTCAATCACTTTATAGATCCATTGCCTTTACAAAATGAGTCATACAGAGTCTCGGACACACTGTGGATTTCCATAAATGCTGAAAGAACATAAAACACACCTTGAGTATTCAGTGAGAACTCAACATTATTGCAAAATTCATGTAAATTATCCATTAAACAGTGAGATCAGAATCATCACTGTCAAAAGAAAGGATCCCTTTGGGATACAAGCCTCTTCACCTCCATTTCCCGCATCCTTAGGTGTCTCTTCAAAGCAAAAACTCGGTGCACCATATTGGGAAATGGAAAACGGAGGCCTCTTAGAAGTAATAGCAAAATAGCATGGTACTTTCTTTTAAGTAAGGTATTTCAAACACTCACTTCACTTAAATTGGTAAGATACACCTTGAACTAATTACAGGTTTTTGTAAGCACGTTGTTATGTCAAAAGAAGAGAGGAAAATTAAAAGCAAATATATCCTAGAAGCATTAGAAACTTTTAAAGCGTATTGTAGACATCTAAGTCAAAGATCTGCAATTAAGAAAAATGAGAGTCCCTGTTTGGGCCACCTGCCTTTTATGGGGAATCAGCAGACACTCTGAGCCTCTGATGGAGATGCTCGTGATTATAAAGTGGGATTTGAGTATGTGGAGGTACCATATGAAATGACATGCATTGATTCTTCACAACCTCAGAGACTCTGCTTTCCTGCCTTCACCTTATAATGGGGTTATTAAAGCCATAGTTTTTTTTAAAGGAAATACATAGCAAGCTGAACAGTTCCTGTTTATAGCAAATTTATTTTAAAATAACAGGGATAGAATGTTCTTCAAAATGGTTTTTCGTGTCAACTCAGTATTCCAAAGAAAGCTTAAATTATTTGAGATAAAAAAAACTTTTAATGTGACTATTAGTAAGCTGGCTTAGCTTTAATTAAGGTAGTTATTAACTCCATTGTAATTACTGTCTCACTATCATAACACATTAACTATTGCTAAAGCCAGATAGCCAACCAAGCGAGGAGGAGGCTGATGACAGCTAGAATCTCTATTAAATCCCCCATTGTACACTGTTGTTCCTTTAATATTTCATAGGCCTATATGTAGCTGTTAAATTATTCAAGCCACCTCCTCTTCTTGAACATCATATCTTTTTTTATGTGGGTTTTGTCAAAGGGCCTGAAATGTGGCTGTCTACAGGAAACCTGATGCCACATTAGGATGCACGAGCTGATCTCAGGAAGAACTGACGGCCTTTTTCAGAGCATTAAACTGGCATTCTCTTTGCGTACCTTTGCTAAGGAAGAGGAAACCAGCACGGGGAAAGAGATCATGTCTGATAAAGTATTGCTTTTCTCACAGTAAATTAGTAAAGCCTTTGCCGATAAAATCCATACAGATATTTGTGTCTTCAGTATTTCCTCCAAAATCTTTCATTTATTTTAGTCTAAATTATTAAATAGAAAGATATGTCTCCTGTGGCTGTGTATGTGTCTCCAGCAGTTTTGAAGGGTTACTCAGGGCTCATAAACAAGTAACATTGAACTATGTTGCCTGCTGTAATTCTATATGTTTAACTAGAACTTAAATAAAATCAACTGGAAATTTGAATCCTGAGGGTAATCAAAGAAAGTGTATTAAAGAAGATGTGATCTGAACTCAAATTGAGTAAGTTCTTAATAAGAGTGTGCTGCACACTCAAATAGATATTATGGTGATTTATTTGTCAAAACTGTATTAAGAAAGAGGGCTGTATAAAATAGTGACTTTACAGATGAAGAAACTGAGTAAATCCTTGTTTAACAGGCACACACCACTATATATCAAATAATCACGTATACCTAATTTATCTGTCCCCGCTGCTTTCCCCTTTGGTAATCGTAAGTTTCTTTTTTTATGTCTGTGAGTTTCTGTTTTAAAATAAGTTCATTTGTATTATTTTTTAGATTCCGCATATAAGTGATACCACATGATATTTGTCTTTCTCTGTCTGACTTACTTAATATGGTAATCTCTGGGTTCATCCATGTTGCTGCAAATGGCAATATTTCATTCTTTTTGTGGCAGAGTAATATTCCATTATATACATACAATGTACATTATACATATAATGCACATGTATATATGTATAAACCTCATCTTTATCCATTCATCTGTTGATGAGCACTTAGGTTGCTTCCATGTCTTGGCTGTTGTAAATAGTTTCTGCTATGAACATTGGGGTGCATGCATTTTCAAATTAGAGTTTTTGTATTTTCTGGATATAGGCTCTGGAGTGGGTTACTGGATCATGTGGTAATTCTATTTTTAGTTTTTTAAGGAACATCCATCTTTTTCTCCACAGTGGCTGCACCAGTTTACATTCCCACCAACAGTGTAAAAGGTTTTCCTTTTCTCTACATTCTCTCCAGAATTTGTTATTTGTAGAATTTTGGATGACTAGTGTGAGGTGATACCTTACTGTAATTTGGGTTTGCATTTGTCTAATTATTAGTGATGTTGAGCATCTTTTCATGTGCCTTTTGGCCACTGAATGTCTTCTTTGGAGAAATGTCTGTTTGGGTCTTCTGTCCATTTTTTTGATTGGGGTGTTTGTTTGATACTGAGTTATAAAAGCTGTATTTATATTTCGGAAACTAAGCCCTTGTCAGTTGCATCATTCGCAAATATTTTCACCCAGTCTTTAGACTATCTTTTCATTTTATTTATGGTTTCCTTTGCTGTGCAAAAGCTTTTAAGTTTAATTAGGTGTCATTTGTTTATTTTTGCTTTATTTCTTCTGTCTTAGGAGACTGAATTAAGAAAATATTGCTAAAATTTTTGTTAGAGAGTATTTTGCCTGTGTTCTCTTCTAGGAGTTTTACAGTGTCATGTTTTAAACTGTTTTGAGTTTATTTTTGCTGATGGTATGAGAGAGTGTTCTAACTTTATTAATTTACATAAAGCTGCCCAGCTTTGTCAACACTACTTGCTGAAAAGAGTGTCTTTTCTCCATTGTATATTCTTGCCTCCTTTGACAAAGATTAATTGACTGTAAGTGTATGGGTTTATTTCTGGCCTCTGTATTCTGTTTCTTTGATCTATACATCTGTTTTTATGCCAATACCATGCTATTTTGATTATGGTAGCTCTGTAGTATTGTCAGAAGTCTGGGAGGGTTATGCCTCCTGCTTTGTTCCTTTTCCTTGAAATTGATTTGGCAATTCTGGGTCTTCTGTGGTTCCATATAAATTTTAGGACTATTTGTTTTAGTTCTGTGGAAAATGTCATGGGTAATTTGATTGGGATCACATTAAATCTATAAATTACTTTGGGCATGGCCATTTCAACAATATTGATTCTTCTAATCTAAGAGTGCAGGGTATCTTTGCAGTTCTTTGAAACATGTATAATGTCTTTACCAATGTTTCATATTCTTAGTGTGTAGGGCTTTCACCTCCTTGTTTAGATTTATTACAATATATTTTATTTTTGACATGATTTTAAATGGAATTATTTCTTTTTGCTTTCCCTTTCTGATATTGTATTGTTAGTGTAAAGAAATGCCACTGATTTATGTTAATTCATTTATTAGTTTTAATAGTTTTTGTGTGGAGTCTTTGTAATTTTCTCTATGGAGTATCATGTCATCTGTATATAATAACAAATTTACCTACTCCCATCCAATCTGGATACGTATTATTTCTTTTTTGTCTGACTGCTGTAGCTAGAACTTCTAATACTATGTTGAAGTCATGAGAGTGGGCGTCCTTCTCCTGTTCCAGACTTCAGTGGGCGAGGCTTTCAGCCTTTCACCATTAAATATTCTGTTGACTCTGTGTTTGTCATAAATGGCTTATGTTCCCTCTATACCCATTTTTGTGAGAGTTTTCATTGTGGATGGATGTTGAATTTTATCAAATGTTTTTTTCTGTGGCTATTGAGATGATCACATGGCTTTTGTTGATGTAGTGTATCACATTGATTGGTTTACATATATTGAAACATTCTTAAAACCAACTTGATCATGATATATAATTCTTTTTATGGGTTGCTGGATTTGGCTTGCTAATATTTTGTGGAGGATTTTTGCATCTATATTCACTATTAACTTGAATTTTTTTTTTTTTCTGTAGTGACTTTGGTTTTGTTTTCACAATGATGCTGGCTTCATAGAATGTCGTTGGGAGTTTTTTCTCTCCTTCAGTCTTTTGGAAGATTTTGGGAAGGACTGTTATAAGTTGTTCTCTGTATGTTTGGTGGAATTCCCTGGGGAAGCCATCCAGACCTTGACTACTGCTTGCAAGGAGTTTGTTTTGTTGTTGTTTTTGTTTTTATTACAGATTCTATTTCATTTCTAGTGATCAGTCAGTTCAAATGCTCTTTCTTCTGGACTCAGTCTTTGTAGGCTGTATCTAAAACTTTGGCCATTTCTTCTAGTTTTTGCAATTTGTTGGCATATAACTGTTGATAGCATTTTCTTATGATATTTTGCATTTCTGCAGTATCAGTTGTTACTTCTCTTTAATTTCTTGTTTATTCGAATCCCCTCTCTATTCTTTTTGGTGAGCCTGGCCAGAGGTATGTAGATTTTATCTCTTTAAAAAAAAAAAAAAAAGCTCTTGAATTTATTGATTTTTTTCTGTTGTTTTTTTAATCTCTATTTCTTACCTGATCATTATTATTTCCTTCCTTCTGCTAGCCATGTTTTGTTTGTTCTTCTTTTTCTAATTCTTTCATGCAGTAGGTAAGGTTGTATGAGATTTTTCTTGTTTTTTGAGGCAGGGCTGTATTGTATGAGCTTCCGTCTTAAGACTGCTCTTGTTTTCATTGTCATATATCTGATTATTTTCTGATTTCTTTTTGATTACATAATTGTAACAAATACATCATTTTAGAGAGAAATATTGATAATGTGGAAGGATATACATGCCTGGGGCTAAGAGGTATATGAGAAACCTGTACTTTCTTCTCAATTTTTCTGTAAATCTAAAACTGCTCTAAAAAATAGTCAATAATTTATTTTTTCAGTTAAAAAATCAGTGTTTTCTATTTATCTTTGCAGAAATAACTATGGACTTGAGGTCAGAACTCTTTGACTTATGTTCTGACATCGTACCTTATAAAAGTTACTTTCTTAGTTATTCTAATACAAGTGTTCTGAGAATTCATGCACTCAGCCAGTTACTTATCCATATATTCATTCATTGATAGTGACTTTCACTTATTAACAGCTATGATGCTATGATGCTATTTTCTGGGAATAGAAAAATCAATTAGACATCACAGTTTAAGAAGAACAGATTCATATGCCAACATGCTTCTTGTTGTCATCACCAGTGTGGGACAGTAAGTCCCATTGTAGGGATCAGGTGAGACAATAATTAGGAAATCACTTTCTAAACTATAAAGAGTCTTTGCATTTAATGTGTATGAATTATGAAATGATGCATTTATACAATTTGAGTTCCATCAACCTTGCTTTGAATAAAAATGCAAGTAAAAATAACAATTTCCAAGCACAGAGAAACTATGTTTAAGGTATATAATCAATGAAAGTTTGATTGTATACCTTAAACATAGTTTATATAATATTTACAACTAGTAATATGAATAAAAGCCTTAATAAAGAAACATATAAATAAAAGATATATGCCTATGTATATAAGATTTAGAGATAAATAAGGAACAGATAAGAAACAAAACATATATATATGTATATATACACACACACACATATAGAATTAAAGCACCAATTCTTAAAAAAACATAAATACTTCTAAGGCACTTTTATAAAAAATAAACAACTTACATTTTAAAATACTATTCACAATTTTATTTTCATTGTTTTCATTCATTCAGCATATATTTTGAGGGTCAATTATGAGCCACCTTTTAGGCCTTGGACGTAGACTTTTGAACAAATATTGGCAAGACGTCTGTTGTCATGAAAATTGCATTATGTCCATTGTGTTGGTGGTAAATAGGCAGTAATCAAATGGCAAGTCAATAAGGAGACCTTCAGATTGTAGTATGTGCTAATGGGTGAAATGAACCTGTATGCTGTTGGGAAGGGGATTACTGGAGGCGCGTACATGGGAAAATTATCTCACTTAATGTGATCAGGAGAAGCTTCACTGATTGCTTTGTAGGCATAACTGAAGGGACTGAAGGAGCACATTATGTGGCCACCTGGGCAAGTACTGTTCCAGACCGAGGAACCAATAAATGCAAAAGCCCTGCTGCTGGAGCCTACTTTCCTGAGCAAGGCAGTAGGAACAGTGTAACTGAAGCTGATAAGGGAAGTGGAGACCTTGTTAAACTTGGCAAGTTTCCATTTGGAATTTATAAACATGGAATGCCCCTTATTCCCAGGAGACTTTAGAGCAGTGAAGTGCTAATTATTATTTAGTAAACAGTTCCCTGGGAGGGGGAGAAGGGAAGGGGTTCTGATTGATACCATCTGCCAGTTCCTACATTGTAAATATGATTACTATGGTGATTTTAAGCTGTCAGTATGATGGCACTGACTGTCGAGTTGGGAAGAGACATACCTAGTCAGCTTTAAAAAGCCAGTATGAGCCAGCTCCAACACACACCATTACTTTTATGTCCCTGTATCTGTAATAAACATCTATAAATGCAGAGGAATATATTGCCCAATTCTGTGTACAAAATTAAGTAATTATTGACATTTTGAATAAATGAACTGTTGGATAAATCCTGTAATTGTTAGTGACAAACGGCTGAGATTGTAAATACTTATTAAGTGTAGGGCACTGAATCAGGAAGAAAGATGAGGTATTCAGGATGCATCTTTAGTCTTGTCACTTTTGTGGGAACTGACAAGGAAAGGTATTAGGACTCTAAAGTCATTATCTTCACTGAATGACATCAAGTATACTTCACTTTAATGGTCACAATATGACATGGATCAACTTTAATGAGTAAATTTTATAGCAAAAACTGGCTGAAGATGTGAATAGTAATTCAGTTGATGAATAGATGTAAATGATTGTGACAGCAGTGGTGATTTTTCTAGCCTCAATCACTCATTTTGCTTGAACTCATCAAATGTATCTAGTTGTAAGTAAAAGTTAAAAAATATGACAAAACATAAGAAATGCTTCATGGCCAAAAATACCTAAAGAGGCAAAATATTTTGAAGGAAGAAAAGGGACTTTATGTTTCCATTTAGCTTGAGAATCTGCTTCAGGAAGGGAATATTCTAAAATAATGTCAGTGGAATAGGGTATTTTAAAATATTTTCAGGTTTGGAAATTTTAAAACAGAATTGCCAGATGCTCTTTATCCTCATATTTACATATATATATATATTCATGATCAAATATATATGTGTATTATATATGTATTATGTTATCTATAAATACACTGATGCATACTTAGACATGGATATGTGATTTTATGTCAATACATAAATACATCTATATAAATTTCTGCCTATATATCTATTTATATTAAACAAATAAGTTCACAATTATACTTCCAATTCCAATTGAACATGATAAGGCTTATTCTAACCTTCTGCTTTTCCATGTGTATAATTCCCTCCTCCAATGGTGAGAATCCTTGCTCTCATTATCCAAAATATACTTAGTTCTGGAATACAGAGTATTTCTGAACTGTTCCGTAGGACTGAATATATAGTTGAAACGATATGTTTAAAATTTACCTAGATAATTTCTCCCTTTCTACAGTTAGTTGCATTTGTTTTATTCATTTGTATTCAATTTTGTTGGATCCATACTGTCCTTATTAATTGTTCTTCTCTTTTGGTTAAATAGGAGATTACCATGATTCTAAAAGTTAGAAGTATACAAAAAGTTACATTCCAGGCATAATCCTTCCACCCCATTCCTCCCCCCACCCATCCTTTCAATGCCATGTCTTTTCACTTCTTACATGTACCAACTTCATTATGTTTTTATTCACTGTTTCTGTGTTTCTGGCACAAATGAACAAATACTATTTATTTTTTTTAAATTTGCTTTTGTACTTTGGGAAAAATAGCAAATCATATATATATACTTTAATTTTTATGTACTAAGACCACATAGTGACTATTGTCAGTATCCAAATATGAATTATATGTTAGCAACAGTATTGTCTCTGTGTTAATTGTTTCTTATGGAAATTTGTGGTTATATAAAAGAAAATACTCATTTTTAATTGGAAATATATACTCGATGGTCAGGTAGTAAATGGGCATACGCCTATAGTTTACTTCATTCAGAAAATAACATATCAATATAATTTATACATTTGGACAAAAATAAAAAGAAACTACAAAAACAGTAATTGAGGGAGTTTGATATTTGCAGATACTAACTACTATATATACAATAGATAAACAACTAATTTACTCTATATAGCACAGGGAACTATATTCAATATTTTGTAGTAACCTATAATAAAAAATATGAAAATGGATATATGTTATTTCCTTCTCCATCTTAACAGTATGTGTGTTCAGGTATGACTGAAGCACTATGCTATAAACCAGAAATTGACTGAACATTGTCAACTGACTGTACTTCAAAAAAAAAAAAAACCTCGGCCACCATTTTCCCTCCTAAGAGGGATAATTTAGTGTACTCTTCTGTAGGCTGAATAATCTAATTCTCATATGATATCATTTCCACATCTTTCACCACCTTGGTCACGCACCTGTAGATTTACTCACAGTTATTTAAAAAAAAAAAAAACTCTTAAAGCATGGTTCTTATACCCTGACCAAGTATAATATATCAGGAATATCAGTTCAGAGTATAAATCATTTTAGCTCAACATTAATAAATCTATAACTATAATGTATAATATAAAAAAGCTAAATAAAATGGATCACATGATTATTTCAATAGATTCAAACATATGTTTGATAATTTTACCCTTTTAATAAATATATTAAAATAAATATTAAATAGCTCATGGTGAAAAAGAATATGAAAATGAATATATATATTCATGTATGAAACATTATGGTGTACACCAGAAATTGACACAACATTGTAAACTGATTATACTATAATAAAAAAAATTAAAGAAAATTTAAAAAATAATTATTGAAAATGACAAGGATGACTCACAAACAGAGAAATTTATAACAGAATTTTACTCTGCACAATTCTAGCCAGAAAGCACATTTAAAAAAAAAAAAAAAGATTAAACTCTCCAAGCTTTACCTCTGTAGAGACAGAGAAATCTAACATGGCCAAATCCCATGCTAAAAACAGACACTACTAAGTAGATTTACAAAATCTAAATAAAAATAATACTGTTGTAGAAATCAGGTTTTATTTTTTTTAATTGTACTCAAGAGAAAGCACCATGCTCAGATAATTTTGCAGGAGAATTTTTAAAGATAAAATCATCATAAAGCTACTTAAACTATTTCAGAGCATAGAAATGGAATGAAAATTTTCACATTTGTTTTATGAAGTTAGTGCATATTGATCCTAAAATATGAAAAGATTATGCCATAAAAGGAAAATACAAGCCCAAACTAACATGAATATTGATGCAAAATCTCATGAAAATATTTAAAAACAGACCAAGAAGATACTAAAAAGTTTGCATACCATGACTAAGTGAGATTAATTCCAGGAAAGCAAGTGTGCCTCAATATAAGAAAGTATTCTTATAATCCATCCCACTATTAAAGATAAGGAAAAATATCAAAAATATCTTCAGTTACCTTTCAGGTGTTTAACATCCAATGTCCAGAAATGTTGGAAGAAACTTTGAAGAAATAAGAAATTGATAGGATTTCTTTAACATATGCATAATACTTACATGCAGGCATACACTCATAGCAGCTTATGGGCCAGCATGTTTCTTAACTAGGAGCCACTAGAGGTTTTCCACTCAAGTCAGACACAAACCAGGATTTCAACTGTCCCCAATTCTGCATAGCATTGTGTTGTGGAAATTGACCAGTATTATTAGATAACAGAACACATCCCATCCAGTATCTCCAAACCTTCACTATCTCCCTAATGCTTAAAAATGCATTGTCACTGTGCATCTGGCAATTTCCATGGTCTGCTTTTGATCTGCTTGGATTTCCAGCCAAATTTTAAATTACTTTCTTTCACCTTCCCCAAACAGTGAGTGATATGTTAACATCTTGAACATTTTGACCATCTCTCTACATTGGTTCATACTGTTTTCTGTCTGAAAATACTTCTTCAGTTTTAGTCTTTATTTGATGAAACCCTTCCAGTATGGCAAGGTCCAATTTTCTACATCAGAGAGGAGGGACTTTTTTAAAATACCCTAGTTTCTGTCTTTATTCTTCATATGCTTATTGCTTTCTGTAGTACTGTTCATTTCATGTTTCTGTTTTCTCTTACTCACTAGACTTAAAGTTCTTCTCTGGGAGAGTGACACCAATCGATTACTCTGACCAGACATCTTTGATTTTATATGTATAGTAATTGGGAGTTTCACAGTAGTAGGTAAACCTCACTAAATGTTGGGTAATTCCAAGTAACAGGTATTACTCTTGTGTGTTGAGACAACATCATTTTTCACTGGAACCACTGCCCACTGATTACATTATGTCTTCAGCAACAGTAGAGAGCACACTGAATCATTGCTTTCATTCTTGGGAAAACTGGTTTCTCAATAATCACCAGTCATATTTTGAGTATAGAAATATATTAATAACTATGGTATTTATTAAAATATTTTAGTATAGTATTAAACATATTTATTCATTTAAAACAGACTTTTAACCTCAGAAACATTAATCTGAGAAAAGAAGGCAGCCACAAAAGAGTGCATATTACATGATAAATTTTTTTTGAAATTCTAGAGGAGACAATAATTTATCATAGCATAAACCAGATCAGTGGTAGGCTAGAGTTGATTGATTACAAAGGGGCTAAGGAGATAGTCTAAAGAGAGTTTGGAGTTGTAGTAAACAGATGAATACATTTGTTATAACTTAGTGCCTTGAGTATGTAAAATGGGTACACTTTATTATATGTAAGTTATACTTGAAAAAAGTTTGTTTAAAAATATATCAAAGCAAATTGCCTTGTTTTCATTCTTGAAGACAAGGAGTTGCTATGATGAAATAATTAGTAAGTAATAGTTACCTTTAAAGTAGGTCTTTTAAAGGAAACATTCTATATCTAACCTCAAATTACATGAAAAATGTGTAAAATAGTTTGTCTTAATTCAGAAAGAGATAGATATTTAAATATAGTAAATTAACATGAGAAATGTATGAAATTGGTATAAAAATAAACTTTATTTCAAAAATATCTTAGAAATACAGTTATAAAATTAACATTGTTGTGTTATTCTTGGATATATTTAATTTAATACCATATCATCTGTGGGATATTTATAGCCTATGTTAATATTGCTTCAGTATGTCATCCTATACATTACTTTGTTGGCAGGCAACAGAAGCTGGGTGTCCTTAGAACAGTGCAATTATCAGTTCTAACTTCACAAATTTATAGTCTATAAAATATTTAAGAGATGCTTCAAATTATTCAATAATAAAACCCAGTAGGTAGTAAATTTTTATGTGATTATATCAGATACTGGCTGGAATCTTAACGTGGGATAATCTTACCTATCTGGAAACATAAAAATAACCCTTCCATCGTACTTTCTAGAATGCATTAGATTTCTAAGAATGGGATATTTCACATAAGAAAAAAAATTTGCAAGTGAGTCAAATGAGACTGATATTATATTTACTAGATATCAAGTTAAGGTGTTATTAGCAAATCTACAGCCATCTAAACTATTTTGTGATTTGGTAAAATCACTAACAGGTTGTTCTACTGCTGTGCAAATCAGGGATATGAAAAAAGATGAATAAACTGAACACAAATCCTTTTTATTATCACGAAAAACATTTAGCTAAATTGAGATAGATCCAATTTTAGCATTAGTTGAAGAGCATCAGAATCAAAACAAAACAACAGCAAAATTCATATTTTATCCAATATGGCAACTGGTATTAAGAGCCTAACTTAAAAGATAATTTATGAAGATGAGAAAGAAAAACTACCAGTCTGTCATACCTGCAATAAAAGCAGGGGAAGTATTATTTATACATGAGTATGTTACATGTGAACATCTTTAATGTGAGATACATCTGAATAGAAGATCTGAAATATTAAAAAATGGGTATTTCAGATATATACAGAGAAAAAAATTGAGGACCTCTCTTCCTGGCCATGGTGAGCTAGGTTGTATCAAATTAATTATTTTACAAGTATAAATAGAAAAGATGGACATATGGTTAAGAAATAAAAATGTTTCATGATACACCAAATTTTAAGGGAGAAGGAGGTGCCTGAAGGTAACATAGGTGACTTTAGCATTTGACACCACATCTTCCCTATAAAACAATGTCCACTTTTACATTCCTGTTATGAGACCTTGAGCAGGTGATTCTGCACTTCTGTACAGATGAGGAAACAAATGCTGAAGTACATAACGTGTCAAATAGCTGGTAAATTATGGTGCATTTTTAGCAAGGGCCTGGAAGAGGAATGTTGTAAGTAACTGTGAAATAGACCATTTCTTACAATAATTGAAACCCAGCTTAGAATCATTTCAAACCTTGATTGATTTAAGGTGATTTTCACCTAGTCTAATTTCATAACTATATTTTTCATAAATATAAAAGAATATCCTTCCATGACCTAAAATGCTGTAAAAAATCTTCATATACTATATTCAACAAGCAGTCAAAAAATCATGAGACCCCCAAGAGGACTTAAATAGAAATCAAGAAAATTATAGTAATTAGAGACTCAAAGGAAACAAAGCTAATGGAGTTGGGGGATGCATGTTTTAAAATAATGTGATCAAGGAAATAAAATCGATGGAGGATTTCAGGAGTGAAATGGAAAGTATAAAGATAAATCAAATGGAAACTTGAGACATAAAAAGTAACTTTATGTAAAATGTATTTAATAGATTTTTGGCACAGCTAAAGAGACAATTATCCTTCTGAAAAATATGTTGGAGGAAAATATTAATTTTCAAGCAAATAGAGACAAAAATATGGAAATACAGACAATAATGTAACAGGGAAAAGTTAATGTGTTTCATTCTTTTCCTTCAGATCTTCTAGAGAAGTTAAGAAATGCCAGCCAAATCTGTAATCCTGACAATTACTTTTGGCCTTAAATCTGTAAATGCCAGAACTTCTACATCACAAATATTTGCTGTTCCACTTGGCATTCATCACTGCACCCCAAGGTGAATGTCTTAATGATGGTCTTGTGACAGGATGCCAGGTGGTGTTGTCACCCTGACTTCAACCAGCAAGGTGGCTTTTGTTACCACTTGATCATCACAACTCCAGAATCAAATATCCAGGTCCTTTTTCAAAGGCAATTTCCAGAGCTGGCTGCTCCAGTCTTGATTCCTTCCAAACCAGACACACAGACAGTGACTTGCATGAGGTAGATTACTGATGACACACAAAAGTGAAAATGAGAGAGGGAAGAAAGCAAAATGAATAGAATTTAGAACCTCTGAGTATATGTGTCACAGCTCAGAACAGTCCTTCAGGAAGACAAGAAAACTGGGGCATTTACCTGATAGCTTCTGTTCCCCATGGGCTGAAATTTGCCCCAGCAGCGTGAGTTGCTGTCCTTCTGGGGTTATGTCTGCACATAGCTGTGCAGGGTCCCTCAGTGGCACAGAAAGCCCTCTGGTAGAGAAGAAATGCAGATTTTAGATGCTCAAGCTAAGGAGCCTTTTGCAAGGCAGAGACTCTTCACAGACACAGGCAAACTCAGCTGGCCTGAGAGGAAATAGAGTAGGTATATACTGTTCAACAGCTTAAATGTCCATCAATAAAAAAATGAGAAATAAATTATGAAACATTTGTATAGTGGAAAACTCTACAGAAGTGAAAATTATCTATGCTACCTGCAAAAAATATCGATGAATCTCACAAATGTAATATTGAGCAATAGAAGCTAAACGTCAAATAGTATACTTGCTTCTTTTTAATTTATATGAAGTTCAAAAATGGGCAAAACAAATCCTGGCAGTGAAGGTCCAGAGAGTGGTTAAAGCTTGAGGGAAAAAAAAATGACTGGTAATGATAAGGAGTGGATACAAGAGGAGCTCTCTCTTTTTACTGGTGACATTATAATTCTTTAACTGGGTAATTGATTTATGTATGTGTTCACTTTTGGATAACTTACTAAGCTGCACGCTTATAATGTTTGTAGTGTTCTGTATGTAAGTTATGCTTCAACAAAAATTTTCATACATATATGTGTCCAGCTTTTAAATTTGTCCTTAATCTCTTTCAGTCTAATATCTAGCTTGTCAGAATAGAGAAGTCACCCTTTTTGAAATTCATGAACAGCCTAAAAATTGCTAAATTCAGTACAGATTTCTCCATATCTCTCCCACTGAATTATCAAATGCATTTTGTTGCTTATAATATCTCCTTTCCTGATGTCTATCATGTTTTACTGATTTAATTCTGATCACATCTTTATTACTGATAAAATATCAATTTTTAAAACCTTCTACAAAAAAAGGAATATATGCAAGCTTTCCACAGAACCCTTCCTTCATTTCCCCATGGAGAGTATTCCTTATTCTCTCCTGTTATTGTAAGATTAGTTATTTGGATACATTCTGGGTAATGAAAAATAACAGGTTAATTCTTATTTGAATGAAGCTGCATGTATCTAGTATATAAGCTGCATGCGTAATTACAGAAATACATAAGTATGTACTTAAACTCGACCCTTTAACAATATGGGTTTTAACTGCATAGGTCGACTTACACATGGTTGGTTTGTTTGTTTTTCAATAGTAAATAATATAGCACCACACAATCTGCAGTTGGTTGAATCCTTGGATATATAACTGCATACAAAGTAACCTTGAATGTGGAGGGTCCAGTATAATTTATACACAGATTTTTCAGCTGTGCTTAGGGTTGGAGCATCTAACCCCTGCATTGTTGAAGGGTCAAATGTATGATGACTGTTCTATAAGGCAATACTGACTATTTCCCAATCTCTTATTATATATTGCCAGGAAGAGTTGTTCAAGTTCAAATACCTCCTTAGATATTAATGAAAGTCTTTATTTCATTAGGCAACCATATAAGGCAGTACTTGTGAAATTACTGAATTATCAAGTAAAACTTTCATTTTTTAACATATTTTTATTGAAGTATAGTCAATTTACAATGTTGTGTCAATTTCTAGTGTACAGTACTTTGGTCATATGGGAATATACATATATTTGTTTTCATATTCTTTTTCACCATTGGTTACTACTAGTTACTGAGTATAGTTCCCTGTGCTAGACAGTATAAACTTGTTTACCTATTTCATGTATATTAGTTTCTGCAAAACTTTCATTTTGAAATGAATGGTCTGTATATAGTCAATAATTCCTACACTGTTACATATTACTACTTTATTATGTTTCAATGAAAATTCTGCATTTTTTTATACTTCGAACTAGTACCTTAGTTTAGATCTAGATAATTATATTTATGGAGACAAACTTTGTATAGTTTTAAGTGTTAAGTGAAATTTAACAGAAATATAAGAGAAATGGATGAAGGGAGTCAAAAGGTAAAGAGAAAAAAGTGTTGATATATTTTACACATTTACGTAGTCATCAGCTTTAATAATAACTTTTATAATATATAATTACATTTGCAACATATATAAATCTTATTAAATTACTCAATGCAATATAAATTTAAAAACAGAAAATTGATATAAATTTAACATAACAAAACAGTTATATATAAAGATATCAGTAGGTACATATAGAAAAACTAATGTCAGTGTTCCACACCTGCTAGTCAGCTAAAAAGCAGAGCAAAACTATTACAATGAATTATTAATTTTCACCTTTCTCTGTGAAAATATTGATAATATCTGAAGTTGTCATCAGTGTGGAAGTGGTGCCCTTTCTTGTGCTATTAGTAGGAGTATAGGAGGTTTAAGCTGTTCTATGGATATTTTTCAGTCTATCTGGTTGTAAGTGCATTTTCTTTTCTTACTAAGCTGCATGTCTTCTAGGTGTCCATTACTAGTTTCCAGAGCTCATTCTTAACAGATGTCATGCATGTGAAAAAGAGAGAAATATCCATAATCCTCTTCTGGCTTAACAAAGAAAATTTGCAACTAAGGATAAGTTCAGTAAACAGAGATGCCAATTTAAATATTATTACCATGGCAACACATTAGTGGGAATTACAGACTTTTGGAGATTAAAGGTTATTTTGATAGAACATAATCATTTCTTCAGGCTGATGTCTTACAATACTCCCTGTTCATCAGTTTTTTTTTCTAAGAACAATTTTATTCTGAAGAACAGTACCTACTTTTCAGCACTATCATGAAATAGAAAATTTTTTCAACTTCTTTTGCTAATACTTCTCAACCATATAGTAGAAGGCCTTGCAATTTTAAGACTAAGTATTGAAAAAGGATCACTTAGAGAAAGAACTAGACTTACGAAGCCCTGAATTTCAATACGGAAAGTAAAGTGCAAAAAGAACATTTGAACAAATAGAATGTGGATCATGTACACTGTCCTGCTGTGATGTGCACATAAGTACAGACATTGATAGAGATTCAGGCTTAGGCATAGATGCTGACATAGACACATGTCTATCTCACACACACACACACACACACAGTAGTTCATTGTAATATGTGAATTTAGATGAGCCACATCTAAATGTCCATCAGTAGAGGGTTGCTTACATAAATTATGGTTTGTCACTGTGCAGCCAAAACAAAAAAGCCTTTTTCATATGCATGATGCATTTTGGAAAAAATGAAAATACAATGCAGAACACCAAGAACATTTTGTTTCATTCAACCTATTACACCTCTAACAATACCGATCATCTTATCTCTGTATTGTCAACCTGACATTTCAGTCATATCTCAACACACTTGTTTCCTCCAGTACAAAAATTCTCACATCTGCTAGAATTCTGGCTTACAGACATACTTCAACAATTCTTAACTGTTTGGTCTTCTTGCTTTCAAATTTTCCAGCTAACTATCAGCATCATGACATAGTATATATGATTTAGGACATGAGAAGAGAAAGACTGTAAGACTGTATGCTATATATTTATCTCATAATCTTCTTGCTTTGACTAAGGAAAAGATTGTTATACTACATACACTATCTATCTATCAAAAATGAAACCTGAAAGAAAAGAAAAAAATGGGGAACTGGATCCCTTAAATAAAATAAGAAGCACTATTGTAGATGGAAAGACAATTATCTTTCCAGAACAGGCAAAACTGGTGTGCTAGTTAGAAACCATTGGTTGAAAAGACTTTAAAGTGTAGGTCTATAGTGTTATATGTCTGTTCATGTACAACTGAAAAATTGCAGTTTACACTGGAATTTGACACAACATTGTAAAATGACTATAACTCAATAAAAATGTTTAAAAAATATAGTGTTATAATAGATACATTTCATATATAGCTTTTCTTTTCAAACTACTCATGATACATATATATATACACACACAGTACCAACTTATATGTGATAGTTTATGTCTCTGTTACTACACAGGTATTTTATAAGTGTGTAGTATAAATATTTAGTATCAAATTTAAAAGAATCCAAAAGTATTTGAACTCTACTTAGTGAATTAAACATTCCAACATTTTCTAAAGTTTTAATTTTCTTCATGAGGCAAATAGTTTTAAATTATGTGTTATTTTGAATAAGTGATAATGGCATTATTCAATGCTCTACTTAGGCATTTTAATTAAAAAAAAAAACTGCAAACACTCCTGCCTGGCTCATTAAGGTTCCTGGCTCTTCCACTTCAGCTATTTACTCACCAGCCCAAATTGATTCCCATGAGATTTGGTTGAGCTGCCCTTGGGAAATATGCACATTCCTAGTTGACTTAGCTGTCATGGCAGATTCATATCAAACAAAAAAAATGACCATTAGCTATAAATATTGGAGGCTGGGCAGGTTGAAGGTGAGCTTAGCGATGATAAACCACTTACAAAGTTCTACTGCCTTAGATTTATCTATATTCTTAATAGTCATATTGTCAACTGGATTTTAAAGAGAAGAATGAATGAAATATTCTTTTGACTATGTTTTCCATTATTATTCATGAAACAGAAGATGTAATGAAAGGTGAAGAGAAATGCTTTACGTCTCAAGTGTTAAATCTTACTGGAGTTTATAAAACAGTGTAGTATATCCAATTGAGATTTCATGTTTGCATTTGTGAGGACACAGTTTTTACGACATTTTCCAAAGACATGTTGTAGGAATTAAGGGAACAAAGCAAGCCAACATTGTCTTTTTAAATGAGGAACGTATACAAGTAGATTAACATTAAGTATTTTTAACTTCAGAATGGACCAGAAGAGGTATTCAGTTAATGTCAGTTGATTGATTAAAAGGTTATAGTCTACTGTTGTAATTCTAAACTGGTACAGTATAAAATATGTTACCAGGAAAACTGTTAAAGTAGAAAACAGCTGGAAATTTTTTGAACAGCTGATAGCTTTAGTCATTTTGAAAGCCAATGGTTAAAAAATTATGCACTAGTTACTATGTGAATTTTTTGAAAGCGATGTTGTTAATCAGATGGTTTCTGTTTCTAATAAAGTGAGTGAAATGTAAACTAAATTGAAATTTTGTGGAAAACTAGTGTATAATCTTAACCAGAATACCTTGAATCCAGTATGTACACATGATAAGGAAAGTAAGAGGCTACAGCAGAATTGTTTTCCAAAACCAGAAGGTCAAAAATGTGACTGCGTGTGGTGTGGGTTGGCAAAAGGTAGTGTGAATTTTAAAGAATCAGTATTTGAAAAAGTTGAAAGCAAGGGTTTTGGCTGAGAAAAAATACTGAAAGGTAGAATTTATTCTGTTTCATTGGGTCTTAATTTTATCCCACTTCCAAGCATTCACAATGACTTCGAAGTCTTCTAAATCTCTTCACACAGGACTGGGTCCTGTCCTCTGCATTTAGCTTTTGCTGGAAGAAGGGCATGGTGTGTGGCTGAAGTTGGGGAGGAAGACATCAAGCTAAGATATACATGATGACTTGGTTCAAATTTGGAACAAAGAGGAGTGTAAGAGTGCACAATGTTGGTGTTGGTGAAGCATGGGGTGAAATGAAAAACTAGCAACCAATATGATAGCTGTTGCCAGAAGATCAGCCCCCATCCCTGATGAGCCCAATAACCCAGAGACAAGGTCTTGGAGCTTAGAAGAAAAGAGGTGGCTTTATTGCTTTGCCGGGCAAAGGGGTCTCGCAGAAGGCTAGTGCCTTCAAAACTTTGGACTCATCTTGGGGATGGGGTGGGGTGGTTATATAGCCAGAGCTCAAACAATAAAGCATGGATAACAATCAATTGAAGTATTTTCTCATCAGAAGACTCAGCATGGCGTCATGGTGTCTCCAGGTGACCAAGTCTATAGAGGCTAGTGGATGTCCCTCTTTCGATCTCTTTATCTTTTAAGTGCCCAAGGTGTGGTCATCTTGGTAATTTAGGCTATTTTGTAAGGTTACAGTCCCGTGACCTTCTCCGCAGAGAACGACTCAGAGACCGAGCATGATTGTTACTTTTGACTTCTGGAATAAAGCAGAAACAGTAAAATCAATAGCTTTAGTTTTAACGATGGGCCGGGAGCTGTGAGTGGTAACCAGTTGGTCAGGTTTGTTGACCATTCTAAGGGCAAGCATAAGAATAAGCAATCTGTAAGCCTAAGTGTGGCCATTTTATTAATTCTCCTTCATAGCCATGCTGAAAAAGATTAAAAGGGAGAAAACTAACAAATGTTTATTTGGGGAGTAAAGAAATTTTCATCTTCAAATTTCAATTTACATAAGCAAGGCTTATGGAAATACTAACTTTATAGTTTGAGATTTGAATGACTTTCATTAAATTAAAAGCATAAATCTAAAATAACATGACATATCCAAATGTGGTTTTCAGAGATTGAAAAGTTAAATCAAATGCCAATCAGAATTGTTTAAACTTATTTTTTTATTGAAGTATAGTCAGTTTACAATGTTGTGTTAATTTCTGGTGCACAGCATGATGTTTCAGTCATACGTATACATACATATGTTCCTTTTCATATTTTTCTTCATTGTAGGTTACTACAAGGTATTGAATACAGTTCCCTGTGCTATACAGAAGAAACTTGTTGTTTATCTATTTCATATATAGTAGTATCTGGAGATCTTAACTCCCAATTTACTCCTTCCCTCTTCTTTCCCCTCTTCCATAATCATGTTTGTTTTCTGTGTCTTTGAGTCTGTTTCTGTTTTGTAAATAAGTTCATCTGTGCTGTTTTGTTTTGTTTTGTTTTTTGTTTTCTTTTTTTTAGATTCCACATGTGAGTTGATACCATATGGTATTTTTTTCTTCTCTTTCTGACTTACTTCACTTAGAATGGTGAACCCAGGTCCTTGCATGTTGCTGCAAATGGCATTATTTTATTCTTTCTTATGGCAGAGTAGTATTCCATTGTATCTTTATCCAATCAACTGCCAGTGGATATTAGGCTGTTTCCATGTCTTGACTACTATAAATAGTACTGCTGTGAACATTGGGGTACATGTGTCTTTTCGAATTAGAGTTCCCTCTGGATATATGCCCAGAAGTGGGATTGCTGGATCATATGGTAGGTTTATTTTTAGTTTTCTGAGAAATCTCCATACTATTTTCCATGGTGGCTGCATTAAATTGCATTCCCACCAACAGTGTAGGAGAGTTCCCTTTTGTCCACACCCTCTCAAGCATTTATCATTTCCAGTCAGAATTTGAACCAGGCCTTTCATACTCCTTGGAATACTATATATTTCACTAATTTGTCAATAAAAATGAATTCCATATCACCCAATGACTAGAAGCCATCACTATAAACTCAAATTTCCTCTTAATGATACTGTATGGATTTTGTTAACATTATAGTTTGCTTTCCTTTGATGAGAAACATGAAAAATGAAAAAAAAAAAGCATTAACATGTCCAAAATTGATGCCCTGAACACTAGCCTCCAAATGGGAAGGAGAGTATTTGAAGAGCAAGATCATTTGAGAACTAAACCTTGGCTTCATGGAAATGGGCTAGAGATGAGTGCTTGAAAGAATAATCTTTGGTGAATGCTGAACTGGCGAATCAGAGATGATCATCACTAGTTTGACAAGTCGTAGGGCTAGTATTGGAAAGCTTGGACCCCAGCCCAAGCTAGGAGAGAGACTGATGTTCCACTAAACATTAATGCTAAAGAGGAGATGCAAGGGTGTTGGATAAGACTGGGACCACCTTACAGCAGAACCATAGAAGTAGTCTTGGAAGCCAGCTTGCAATCACACTGGGGAAAAGAATGATGTTTCCCAAATCATTTATCTTGTTAACCCCACAGCCCAGGGTTAAGGGCTCAACTCACAGCATCTGACATTTAGTTCTGCTCAGTATTAACATCATGCTACCCCTTCCACAAAGTGTAATGGCAATAATTCACCACCTCCTGTTCCCACCTCTGCAAATTTCTCTTAATAAACAATGTTTTCAATCTTTTACTTCTTACTTTTCAGGGTTTTCTAAACCTTAAGTCTTCAAATTCCTAGACTCTATGAATGTATTTTCATAGTGGCTTTGAAACTAGTCATTCTTCTCCTGAGCTCATCTATTTATTTTACAACCCTGTCAAAAGGCTAAAAATCACCCATGCACATTAAAACTTCATCCTGACTACTTTGCCAGAAGATGCCAAATCTACAGTCTTGAGGCTTACTTCCTAAGTTGTCACAGGCAATGATTTTTCCAAATATTTGCAACTCAAAGACATGTATCATCAACATTATAGCCTCTAAACTCAAGTTTCTTGCTGCCCAATAGTCCCAAATCCCTACACTTGATTTTTTGTTACACCAGAATTCCAATTACTTTACCAATTTCTATATTATTTAAGGTATACAATGTTAGCTGCTGCAACAAACACTCAAATTGCAGTGGCAAAACCCAACAAAGCATCATTCTTTAGTCCTTTTACTGACCATCCAAAATGGGACAGCATATATGTTGTAGGTGTTAAGGGCATCTCCTGCAAACATTAATTCAGGGCCCCATGTTCTCTCAAACTTCGACCTGCAATTTCAAGGTTAACCTAGAATTATACAGTCAGTAAATAAGCCATGAGACAATGGAAAAGATGTCTGCCTTTGATCATTTTACCCTGGAAATGATACTTCATTTCTATTCTTACTGCATGACAACATTTTGTCACATAGATCAATACAGAAGCAAAGAAGCTGGGAGAAATGGTCTAGCTGGTGACCAAGATGAAAAGGAAGCAGGGTTGAAAATATCTTTCCTTCCTGAGTTTACTAAAGTAGTTGGGTTGCTAGCAATTAGATGCCATAAAGCATTGCAAACTAGACTTTAGAGAGTTGTCACCTTCTGCTTACTGGCAATCTCTCTTTGGAGATACCTGATTGGCCATGTATGGAGTCTTACTGTGTGATGGGGATGATCATAGGCAGACACCACGTATAACATCATTCAGAGATAGAGGCCCTTCACCTACTTGGAGGGAGACCAAGAGAGACTGAGGCACAGACACTGAAGCTTCCTTTACCAGCTTCCAGGTGACTCGAGCCCCAGAAGCCATCTGACTACAACCAGTTAAGAGACCTCAAACAAAATAGCCAACTTAGCTAAGTCCAGTCGATATACAAAACCATAAGGATAATAAAAGATTTGTTGTTTCAATACACAGCTTTGGTGGTGGTTTGCAGCAGTAAATAACCAAAACAGTAAGATGTAAAATTAAAATGTTACTATATAAAATAAGAAGTCTTACTATTTTGAGGCTATTGGAATCACCAAGCTTACTCTAGCTGCAAAACTAGCTGGCCAGAAATTCAGGAATCTGGATGCCAATCACAAATAGAATTGTACATGAATATTCACTGTCACAAAATCTTACTCTTCTTAATATTGAAACAAATGAAAACAGCAGGGAATATTGAAATAGGTGATGTGCAGTCTCTCAAAGCAGCATGGAAGCTATTTTGCTATAGTCACACATCCCAAGACTAGGACATTATCTTCCAACTCAGAGTCCAGTCATTGTCTATTGTATCTTACTAATGTTTGAACTCCCAACATTTCTTAGCACATTGCTTTATTTACTTCAAAAGAAGAGTGATAAATTTTGATCCTTAAGGAATAATAACTTAATTAAAGTCACCCACATTGATTAATGTTGTTTGAATATATATTTCCAATGGGATCAGATTTGGGAATGAAGATTAATTTCACTTGGACTAAGCAAGAACCTTCTCAGTGTAGTTTCTCATTACTGTTTTCTGATACATATTTATTTAAATTGCTGGTAACTAATGGATCTGTGACAAAAGCAAAATTAAGCCACATCCTATATCCTTATTAAAAAATATAAAGAACATAAAAAACAACCAGCTTAGTCTTGTTTACTCCATGCTCTCTACCCATCCCAGAATTCTTTGATTCTGTGATTTATAGCATAGTTGTTAATCTTTGGAGTTCATCCAGCTAAGTGTGAGGCATTTGTTTTGAACTGAAGAACCCCTGGTTCTTCAAAACCTGATCTTTCCTTTTCATACCTATTAGTGCAGAAAGCTAGTCTCTAACAATTATTAGATGCAATTATCACCTTCCCCAGCATAAAAGGGTACTGTTCTGAGACAAACATCAAAAGGATAAGGACAAGGTGTCCATCTATTCAACTTCATGCTTTATTATTGATATAATTTGCTTTACACTGCTGACCTCTAAGGTCCTCCACTTTGTTTAAAGATCAGATTAAATTAATTTGCACTTGATTTCTTGTTTTCTCTTTGTTAGTAGGCATTCTTCTGACATTAAACCGGGGAACTAACACAACTGATGCTTCACCAACATCTATGAAGGATTTTACCCACTCAGAACATACCAACCCCTGTACTACTGTCACTTAACCATTCCTATGAAAGTTGTATCAATGGCTTATTGTGTGGTAGACATCAGAAAGATAGACTTTTCCTTTAGTGCCCACATCTAACACATCATCACAAAAGCAAGATGTAGTTCCAAATTTTGAAACTTTCTGACTTCCATCCTAAAAAGTTTCACTAGAACATAGAATTAATCAATTTTAATTTGTTAGTATCTTTTAAGTTAATGCACACCATCTATTTGAGAACTGTTTAATAGCTGGATTTAAATTGATATTTACTCCTGATCAATTTTTCCAGGGTATATATGTGGAAATTGTCTAAAAAGATAAATCTGTAAATATTATTCAATATTTAAATACTAATCTTATATAACAGAAATTTTGTGAAATGACAGAACAGATGGTTTTTAAAATTATATTTTATGTTCTTGTGTGTTGAAATGAACCCCTCTCCTGTTCAACAACTCTAGATTAATCACTTTTATTTTTTCATTAAGAAAAAATATATTTCCAAATAATGGAATATGATATTCTTTCATATATTGCCAGTATCATGTGTACTTTATCAATTCTCCTGCTAAATTATTATTTCTTGTGTTTTTCTTTAAGATATATGGGAGAATTTACCAGATATTTTAGTCAGTTGTAATGATCACTTTTTTTCATTTTCCAGTAATATTTTTTATAATTTACTATTTTTAAGTTTTTATCTTTTATTTTTATATACCTTTAGATGTACTTTTTGTACAAAAGTATCTCTTCCTTTCTTATTAAGAGAACATAGATGTCAATACATTTTCCTTTCAATGACGCTTTTGGTCATTTGGATTTAAGGATTTGGATTGTACTGTATTCTCTGATTACTGGGGAGCTGGCTCTTACGTAGTAGACCATTTTCAAATTCCTTTGTGCACTAATTGGTATGTTACTGTGTTTAATTCAGAAATAAAACCTTCTGATGCTATGGAACAAGAGAGTGATGATGAGTAGTTTGGGATATGGAGTTGGTTACACCAGGTTCTCTGTTTCTGCCTCTAGCTAGCTTGGAGGCTTACTGAAGTTACTATAAAAAATGGAAAAATGATATGTATTTTGTCACTTGCTGTAACAATTTAAGGACATATGTAAAATATACCTGTGTGCCTGGTAAAGAATTAATATCAAGTAATGGGAGTTCTCATTCTTTTTGAAATCACTGGTAAGGCTACAAAGATGATATACATGGAGAGCAATGTTATTAAGAAGAGTATTCTCCATTACCTTAATTTATCCAACTTCACAAACTGTTAAGTTTTTCATAAATGGCATAATTTAAGTAAATATTATATTTTTTACTTTCTGTGATTGATACAAACAGATAATAGGACTAATTACCTTTGTATCTAATAACGTGTGTATCTAATTTGGGTTTTGTGGGGGATTTTGTTGACTTGATTTTTTTAAAGCAGTTTTAGATTCACAGCAAAATAGAGGTGAAGGTCCTGGGATTTCCCGTTCCGTTCTTCCACTGTCTTCCCCACTGTTAACATCCCCACCAGAGTGGTACATTTGCTACAGTCGATGAACCAACATTGTCAAATCCTAGTCACCCAAAGCATACAGCTTACATTAGCGTTCATTATTGACGTTGTACATTGTCTAAGTTTGGGAAAATGCATAGTGACATGTATCCATCATTCTGATATCTTACAGGGACTATTTGCACTCTGTGACTACTTCTAGTAGTCTCACTGCTCTAGAAAGCTTGTGTGCTCTGCCTGTTCACCCTCCTCTTGTCCCTCTAGCCACTGATGACCACTGATCTTTTCACTGTCACCATAGTGACATGACCTTTCCCAGAATGCATACGTCTCATACCTGGAATCACACGGTGGCAGCCTTTTCAGATTGGCTTCTTCACTTGGTATTATTCATTGAAGATGTCCCTGTTCTTTTCATGGGTTGATGGTTCTTTGTATTTTTAGAGATGAATAATATTTCATTCTCTGGATGTACCAGTTTATTTATTCATTGATCTACTGAAGGACATCTTGGTTGCTCTCATGTTTTGACAGTTATAAATAAAGTTACTGTAAAGACCCATGTGTAGGTTTTTTGTGTGTAAGTTTTTGATTCCTTTGGATAAATAGGTGTACAATTGCTGGATTGTTTGTTAAGAGTATGTTCAGGGTTTTTGTTTTTTTTTTGAGTTTTCTTTTTTTAACTTTTAATTTTTTTTTGAAGTACAGTCAGTTATCATGTGTCAATTTCTAGCACAATGTCCCAGTCATGCATATGCATACATATATTCATTTTTATATTCTTTTTCATTAAAGGTTATAACAAGATATTGAACATAGTTCCCTGTGCTATACAGAAGAAACTTTTTAAAAATCTATTTTTATATATAGTGGCTAATATTTGCAAATCTTAAACTCCCAAATTTATCCCTTCCCACCCCATTTCCACGTTAACCATAAGATTATTTACTATGGCTGTGAGTCTCTTTCTGCTTTTCTGTTTTGTAGATGAGTTCATTAGTGTCTTTTTTTTTTTTTTTAGATTCAACATATGAGTGATATCATATGGTATTTTTCTTTCTTTCTGGCTTATTTCACTTAGAATGATGATCTCTGGGTCCATCCATGTTGCTGCAAATGGCTTTATTTTATTCTTTTTATGCCAGAGTACTATTCCATTTGTGTGTGTGTGTGTGTGTGTCTGCATGTGCATGTGTGTGTATACCACAATTTCTTTATCCAGTCATCAGCTGATGGATATTTAGTTTGCTTCCATGTCTTGGTTATTGTTATATAGTGTTTCTATGAACATTGGGGTGCATGTATCTTTTTGAATTAGAGTTCCCTCTGGATATATGCACAGGAGTGGGATTGCTGGATCATATTGTAACTCTATTTTTAGTTTTTTTTGAGGAATCTCCATACTGTTTTCCATAGTGGCTGCACCAAACTATATTCCTACCAGCAGTGTAGGAGGATTCCCTTTTGTCCACATCCTCTCCAGCAATTATTATTTGTGGATATTTGAATGATTGGCATTCTGCATGGTGTGAGGTGATACCTCACTGCAGTTTTGATTTGCATTTCTCTGATAATTAGCGATAATTTGCTTTTTTTCATGTGCCTATTGGCCATTTGTATGTCTTCATTAGAGAATTGCTTGTTTAGATCTTTTGCCCATTTTTTGATTGGGTTATTTGTTTTTTGTTATTACATTATATGAGCTGTTTATATATTCTAGAAATTAAGCCCTTGTCATTCATGTCAGTTGCAAATATTTTCTCCCACTCCGTAGGTTGTCATTTTGTTTTCCTTATGGTTTCTTTTGCTGTGCAAAAGCTTATAAGTTTAATTAGGTCCCATTTGTTTATTTTTGCTTTTATTTCTATTGCCTGAGTAGATTGCCCTAGGAGAACATTGTTAAGATTTTTGTCAGAAAATGTTTTGCCTATGTTTTCTTCTAGGAGGTTTATTATGTTTTCTCTTATATTTAAGTCATTAAGCCATTTTGAGTTTATTTTTGTGTATGGTGTAAGGGAGTGTTCTAACTTCAGAGATTTACATGGTGCAAACCAGTTTTCCCAGCACCATTTGCTGAAGAGACAGACATAAGAGTATGTTCAGTTTTTAAGAACCTGTCAGACTCTTTCAGAGAGGCTGTACCATTTTGAATTCCCATTGGCAACTTATAAGAGTTCACGTTGCTCCAAATCCTCCCCAGAATTTGGTATGTCGGTGTTCCAGATTTTTGCCGTTTTAATAGATATGTGTCATATTTCATTGATTTAATTTGCATTTCCTGATAATATATGCTTAGGCATATTCTTTAATATACATATTTGCCAACTTGCATTTATCTTCTTAGTAAGGTGTCTGGTAAGGTATTTGGCATATTTTTATTCAAGTTGTTTGTTTTCTTATTTAGTTGAGAGATATAGAGTGATGATTTGATATGCGTATTTATTGTGAAATAATTATAACAGTAATGTAAAGGTTAGTTAATCCATTCATCACCTCACATAACTACATTTTTTTGGTATGATGAGAACGTTTTAATCCATTCTCTTAGTTACTTTACAGGTGATAATACTGATTACTATAGTTTACCATGCTGAATACCTCCAGAACTTATCTTAAAACTGGATGTTCATACCTGAATGAAATAATTTCCTTAATTTTCGAGGGCATTTTGTCTTTTATACCTTATTATGTGTTTCCTAAATTAGTATTTTTGTGAATTAAATAAAAAAAAAAGAAATGAGGGAAAATGGCTGCTTTAATTCCCTGAGAAATTCCCTTGTAAGCATGATCTCTTTTTTCTCTTAGGTATTTCCAAAAAAAAAAAAAAAAGAGAGAGAGAAAATATATTCTAGTCTCCTAGTGTGATAAATTACATAATATTTCTAGTATATTTAAATCTTGAGCATATTTAGTTTTTTATTTTGACATCTACATTTTATTCTTATGCATAAAAGGAGTTTTCTATTTAGTATCCACTCTTAATTTCTTGATTGATCGTCTGTTAATTAAATCTTTCTATTATATATAGATTAATTTTCCTAAGTCATAATCTTTTGTATTATTGCAGTTTTTCCCTTTCTTCTAATTTTTACCATTGATAAAACTGTAAGCCATATATTTACATATCAGTGATATCTATATTTTGTGCATTATTAATAATTCATTATTGCCTTATGGTTAGTTGTGCTAAACTTTTTATACTGATACTCATCTAATTTCATTGAATTTTTTTTCCCCATAGTTTCATCTGAGATCGTTCTGGGTGTTCTATTAATTGTACATAAAATCTCCTGTTCTCTTACTCTGCTCCCAGGCAGAAGTGGTTGAATATTTGTTTCTGATGCTGCTGGGAGAATGTAGTTGAGGTTAGATGTTTCGCAAATATGTTTTCTGAATTCTTTAAGCACTTTTTAAATATGCAAAGCCTACATATTTATTCTTGTTGCTCCCCTTTTAGATGAATTCATTTTAGAATTTAGTTTATTATTTTACATTTTTCTGAATATTTCATAGGTTTTCAGTGTTTAACTTAAGGGGTTTAGGCATATTTTCAGAAACCTTCACAACTGTCTGATTCATTGAGAGTCCCCAGTGTCATTGTGACAGTGCTCTTACTGCTTTTAGCAAAAGCAATGGAAAAGAGCTGAAATGCCTCCTGACCATTCTCTAAACTGATTTATCTAAAAGCGACACCAATGAACACCTTTCCTAGAGAAATCAAGTTTCTTATAAGAGACATCTGGCACTGACGTATTATTCAATAAAACTTAAGTACTTCCCGAGGCAACCTGTCCAGAGCGTTCCTCAAAAGAAGTATGTTACAACTGCTGAGAGAGCCCTTCTGAAAGTGAGCAAATCCACAAAACTGAGAATAGCAGTGGGATCGTGTCTCTTGGCAACTTGTTTTCATGTTAAGATTAAATGTAAAACATTATTTTCAAAAATTACAAGTATATATTTATGTGTTTGAGTGCATATGGTATTATAAATTAGTTCCAGTTTCCTGTGACTAATTTAGGAATGTAAACATCGTCCTTGTATTTATTTTTTTTTAACATTTTTCCCTAATAGAATATATTTGTTTCATATGCTCATCCATTTTTCTGTCAAAAATTAAGAATGTAATTTACAGTAAGTAAATAGCTTTCTAGTAAATGTTTAAAATTATTATCTTTTGGAAGAATGAAAGCTGGTTTTCATCTTACCATGTTTTAAAAATAATACAGTGTCCAGTATTTGTAGTCCGCTTTACAAATTAAGAAGAAAATGCCACCCTAAATACAAAACAGTGTTTTGAATTTAGTTAAGGATATGAATATGCACATATATAATATAGACAGAGAATGGAGACAGAAAGGAAGAAAAAATTGCTTAACCAAAACCTGGTGCATGTTATTTGATTGCTAATTTTTTTTTTGTAATTGAGTTGCAAGTGTACTAAACTATGAAATGATTTCTCAATACTATGATTGATAAAGTGAAATATTTCCTAGAATATTAATGACAAACTGTTTTCTCCCAAGAATCTATAATTACATACTACAGGAATTTGAATGTTTAATAGGAATTAAAGTGCTTCTCATCTTTAACATGAAATTAGTAACATTTGATTTCTGCGAATGCCTGCTTCTTATATAAAATATAATATATTGAGAACTCAAGAACCCATACAGTTCTTTCTTTCTCTTCCTTTTTCTTTTTCTTCCTTCCTTCCTTCCTTCCTTCCTTCCTTCCTTCCTTCCTTCCTTCCTTCCTTCCTTCTTCCTTTCTTTTCTTTCTTTTGTTTTCTTTCTTTTCTTTCTTTTCCTACCTGGTTACATGGAGATTCCTCTTGTAGCTTCACTTGTATAAGATCTTCTGCCAGAGTTCAGTAGGTGTTCTGTGACAATTGTTCTACATGTAGATGCATTTTTGATATATTTGTGGGAGAGGTTGAGCTCTGAGTCCTTCTGTGTAGATTAAAGAACTGAGGTGAGAGAAAGCTGTAAAGAATCAGCTTTTGGGGGATTGCTGAGGAAGCATTTCGAATGGCTGTGTAACACAAGCCATTGCTCCAACAGTGTCCTCTGTCTCCCAGCCCAACAAGACCCTTGTCTGTACAACCAGAGGAAGGAGAAGGAACCTTTAATATCGTAAGTTATCAATATAATGGAAAGACAAAGAACTGAATTTCTCTTGTCTATCCATTTGCTGTAAGTTAGGAGAATGTCTTTCTTTCTCTCCAAACCATCTAAAATGGACCTATTCCAAGGAAAATTTTGGAGCAGCTGGGGGAGGGGTAACCTCAGGAGGGGAGAGGCTGACCTCTGCTCAGGCAGTGGGGGTGAGCAGGCTGGAGCCGGGACAGGCATATAAAGGTCTTGATATTTCTTCCCTATTGTCTTTCAAGTTAACCTGTTCTTCCTAACTCCATCCACATTGGCATTTACATTGGGGTCGTCACTTCTGACTTAACTGAAACCATGTGTATAGGACCCGGATTAAAGCACTGGAGGAAACGTACTTGTGTATTACAGCTGAAGTGCACCAGACCATCTCATTGTGTAAAACAGATACAAATTAACAGCGCTGCTGAAGTTGAGACTTCTTCTCTCTGCTCATCTACTTGTTTCATTTTCTGTCTTCAGAAACATATTGTCTGGAACACATACATCTAGAGTCAATGCTCAGTATTATTTGAACAGAAATGTCAAGTGAGAATTTCACTACCGAGAGGATTTGTCACACAGCCGATATGGGATTCTCACTAATCTAGGACTTTAACTGTGACCAACTATGATATTTCCTAGTAAAACACTGCTAAGAAGCATATTTTGAAACAATAATCTCCTAGCTTTCAGACCCTTTGACATTAAAGGGAAAAAAGGGTATCTTTTTTATCCTATTTTTCTATTCCATTTTTTTTTCCTGAGTGCACACTGTATATTCTTTCTCACTTCTAAGGTATTGAATGAATGGAAAAAATTTTTTCCTCTAATGATGAGTTGAAATAAATTAATTTTGCACTTTTCATATGTCAATCTTGATCTTTTACTTTTGAGAGTCCTTTTCTTTCCCTCTCAATTTCAGGAACATATATCTTGATATCCGTAGTCATTGGTAATTATGCACAACAGAAGAAATAGTTTTCTTTGAATTCTGTCTCACACATCTTGGCTACAGTGAGAGAGCTTAGCTCTTCCCAGCAGTTTGACTTTTCCATTGTCCCTATTGCAATCAATATGAGAAATGGCATGATTCTTGCAGTGTTTGCCCTTATTTTTGTGGTGTTTTTCAATAATATTTTATGTAATGAAACTTGAGGGAAAACTCTGCCTTTTTTCTGTTTTATTTAACATTGAGTGTGCTTTAAAACCTCAGTAGATAATTGGTATTAACTCCTGTAAGATGGAGTCCCTCACATGGAAATAAGCAGCTAATCAGGGTTGTACATGGTGTATGTTACCACCATAGTTGTGAAGTTGCATCTGTTTTAAATTAACGATTATGATCCATTCGACTTCTAAGTTTAAAAATGGACTTGAAGCAAAAAATAGATTGAGAGATAGAAAGTAATGGAGAAACAGAAAGAGCTGTAACCTAGAGTGTCTAATAAGTTGTGTTTATATTTCAGAAGGAACATTCAGGTTAAGACCTAGATACAAACACACCTTTCATGAGACTGTCTTTCCTCCAACTTTACACAATAACAAGATCGCTGGATGGGAACCTCCTCAGCTTTGTCCTCCGTCTGTAACCGTGTCTGCACTTCTACTTACTATTTTCTCTCTCGCTTCGTTTATGGTGGAGTGGAGGTTCTCACACCTGCTCAAAGAAGCTTCGTCCACGTGTGTTGTCCGCTCAGCCTCTAGGCGAGATTCTTCTCTGGAGCCTCAGCTTCCCTCCTGTGTAGTACTCATCTTTCTCTCTCTAAAATAAATCTCTCATGTGGTCATGTAAACATACTCAGCCCTTTCTCAACCTTGAAGGACTTCTTTAAACACCCTCCTGTTCACAGCTGCTGCACTGGCGAGCTCCTCTTCCTCACAGCCAGCATGCTTTCATACTGACGGTATTTGCTGTCACTAAGTCTTCACCTCTCACTTTCCTCTGCAGCTGTTAGAACTGGATCGGTGGTACTTAACTCAAATTGCTCTAAGACCGTCAGTGCCCTCTTGACTAGTACATCCAAGAAACTTTTCTCACTAGTTCTCTGATCTGATCTGTCTAGCGTCAAATACCGATTACCATTTCTTCATCAAAAATGTCCTTTTCACCGGTAGAACTGATCCTGTAATTCTGGCTGTCAGTTTGTGGTTTTGGTTTCTTCTCTTTCAGTGAACTTTAACAGACTCCATTTCCCAAACATCTGTGTTAAGTGTCCATCTTCAGTGTTCTTTGCAAGGTTTAGTTTCATCTTATGTGATCTGGGTGCACTCAGTCCTTGTCATGGTGGCTGCAGTAATTATCTGTACTCTGATGACTTCAGATCAGACTGTAAGCATCAGCTAGATGTTCAGACACACAACTTTAGCAGCTCGCTGCTAGGTGCAGGTGTGGGTTATACAAACTGTGAATCATGATTACAAAAATGAAGTTTCCCTTTGCAAAGGTGCTCCTATCATTAAGTACCATCTTTCTGTCACTTCCATTCACACCAGGTTTTTCCCTCACCACTCATACCAGCAAGTCACAAAGCCCCACTTTCTCATCTCCCATATATTTTTTCTGAAAACATAGGATACTCATTTAGGTCCCTGCATTAATTCAACAACATTCTAAATAATCCCACCATCTCTGGTTTTTCTTCCCTCTAATGCACACTTCACACTGAGATCAAAATCATCTTTGTAAATGCAAATGTAACCATGTCACTCTGCTCCAGGAGACTTTTGAAATGACTCCCCACTGTGCTAAGGTAAAAAGCACAAATTCTGATGATCGTTTGTAAGGTTTTCTGTACACATATCTTTTCAGTTTACCTCTCATAACTATCTCCTTTACAAATGGAATCATACTAAATGTTCTTTAGATCTCTAAATGCATCCCACTTTCTTTCAAGTCTGTCCCATTACTTGTAAGTTACTCTTGTTAAAAAGCTATGTCCCTTCCTTTTACAGGGTCTACCCGCCATGCGTTATCCTAGTTCTCTGTTGACCCTCCACCTCAGCATGCAGTGCACCATAATGTGATTACTGCTTCATCTGTTAACTCTAAAATATTCTATTAACTTCATGATTTCAGGGCCATGATTTTCTTGTTGTTTATTTCTTCCGCCCAAACTATTGTGGTGTCTGGCAACAGTAACTGCTAAGTAAATACTTTTTGAATAAGAGAAAGAAAAATACTTGATCTTTGCAGCAGAGGTTGGGTAATTGAAAGTTACATTTGTTTTTCTCTTTTAGATTGTTCAGGGTGTGATGGAATGAGTTCTGTGTGTTGGGAAATGAGTCTGTATGGCATCTGCTCTTTGGAGTACCACCACATTCTGTTGTTATCTCTCCTGGGAACCAAGTAAGACCACTTGATTGTCGCTCTTCTTTTTAGGTCAAGTGTGGTGTGCTCTCTGAGCTCTATCTAAAAGGTTTCCCTCTTTCCTGTGGGTAGTATGAATGGTCAATATCTCAGTCTGAAATGAAGAGTATTTTTGTGTAACTGTTGTCAGGTCAAAAAAGCTCTTTGTTCCAAGTTTCTCCTAGAAAATTTTACTAACTTTCTTTTTGATGGTAAATTAAGGAAAAACCTGCAGATAAACACCTGAAAAATATAAATAAATGTGTGTGTGTGTGTGTGTGTATGTCTTTAATTAAATGCCTTTAATTTCCAAACTGAGGGGAGAATAAAACATGTTAGCAATCAGCCCCTGAGCTAGCCTCCAGCCCTGGTCCCTAACAATAATGTCTGATGTCACCTTGTTCCAAATAACAGCTGAGATGTTTTCTGTGCCCTCATCATTGAGTAAACTGTGCCAAATCCAAAATGTTCAGAGGTTCCCACCTCAACCAAAAGAAAGAGTGAGATGGAATAAGGAAGAGTGAAAACTTGATTAATCTCATTCTCTTGCTGTATCACTTTTTGTTTTCTTCAGTAGAAGTTTTTTTAAAATATCAAAATTTATTCTGACCCAGAAACAAGAGAGAGACCCAGTTTCATCATACTCCAAAGTGGAAGTGCAAATCTCTTCTTTTGCCAGAAAGTCTTTTAGGTATGTTATTTTTATTCCATGATAATTTTCACAGATATTTTATTAAAGAATGAGGGTAAGAGACATTCCTCATTTTTTGCTCTCACTCCCAAAAAATAGAATATCTGTCCTCCCACCCAGTTTTAACCATGGAAAGCCCAGAATATGGCAAATGCAGTAATTTAATAATGCAAAAGGTTAGCTCTTTGATAATACTAAATTCCAGTCACAGTGTTGGATCTTTGTGTTACTGATATAAACAGACTATTCTGTTTGCCATTATGGGGTTTCTAGTACAGAGGGAGATTTTAGTGGAAGAAAGCAAATTGCAGAATTACAGCTTTAAAAATGTCAAGAAATACTATAGTAATGATTATAGGTGACTTGTTGAACTCTAATGAGGCATATTATTGGGGAGGTAAAAAGCTGTGCTATCAGCTTTCATTTTCAAATTGTGGCAAGAAGTTGATGTTTTATAAAAGTACTAAATATTTGGTTGCATTATCACTTTGAATTCACAGCCAGAGAAATATGCTTAAAGAGGATAAGTGGTGTGTTCAGTATCTTGCAGAATGGCAAAGCAGAATTCTAGCCTAGGAAGACTTAACATAGATCATCTATTCATCTAAACCACTTTAAATACTTAATCATCTTAAATTACTCAATTAATGTTCATCAGATAGCTTTTTTGGTAACAGTTTGGAAGAATTTTACCTCAAGTTCTGAACTTTCTTTACTCTTTCATCATTAAATGTCTTTAACATAGCAAAAACATGACTGTATTTTATTTGTCTGCTAACAGAGATGACTTCATCTAAATTGTGAGTTACCAGACAGAATTACATGTAATTTATTTTGACAAGGCAACCTCACATGGCATCCGATATAAAAAGGCTTCTCAATAAATGCCTGGTGGAGTGGATCAGAGACTCATTCCCCATTCCCTTGCTTGACACCCTGCAATAAAATCCTAACCTTCCTGCAGAAGGAAAAAAAAAAGAACTCTAATGATTGCTCAAAATGCAGTTTGTGCTTCTTAATCAGCCCTAGACATATAAGAGCCAGGACCTCCTTGTGAGGATGGGTGATGTCAAAGGGGAATGGGAGGAATGGGATGAAGATAACATCACAAAACAGTTTCATTCCCTTACTTCCTTTGAGCCCATAATGTGTTTTTAAGCTTCTTACACAGTTTGCATGTCACGTCCTTTTTCTTCTGTTGTCCCCAAGGTAGACAAAAGCATGACCCACAGAGGGACCACAGTAGTCTTCCTGGTAAAACATGAAATAGTCTATTTTTAAGCTGTTTATTATTACTTAATAATAGGAGTGCTGTATTTAATAACTTACCTAACAGGATGTCAGTTAACCAAGCAGAAATGTTTTCCTAGTCCAGCCACAATGACCAAAGTATAAGAAGGTGGTTTGGAAGTAAGCAAATAGCTCATCAACTCAATTGTATGTAATTTTTAAACAAAATATTCTTTTATTTTCCTCACCATTACGTTAGCCTGTACATTTCTGGAGACAGAACAGTATTAGTGTGATCTCATTAAATATCTGGAGCAATTCATCATTTTGTCTTTGGAAAATTTGGAGCTTTACTCTATCCATGGCACCCTAGAAACATTATAAATATATTCTCTTTTTACACATCTCCTGTCATAAGCCATTTTTTATTGATCAACCAGGTTATGGTTTTAAATTAATATAAACATTAAAAAGTTGATTGATTTTAAATAGAAATATTAAAAATGCATCACATTTCTTATTTCTCCCTTCATAATATAAATCAGATCTTTGTAGGACAGAATATTGAGTTGCCAGTGTTAATTTTATTATACCGTTTACCCCCATTTGGCATTATTTTCTCTTTATAATTATTTTAGAAGTTTCATTTTGTGAATATCTACATTTTGGCACATAACCTTCACATCTGGTATAAAATCCATTCAATATTTTAATAGGTAAGAAAACCCAAAGTGTTTGTGATTAAAGAATTATATTCTGGTCTGTTGGTGATTCCCAGTACATCATTCGTGTTTAACCTTTGTTTGGAAGAGAACAGTATTTGTTTATTAATGAATCAATTAATTTAAGATGATTATTTTCAAATTCAATCATGTTCTTGTTGTAGGGAATCAATGGTACATCGGGGACTGGGGATTCCTTTTGTATCTATGCAGAGCCTGCATTTCCTCCAAATGTGCGCTTGTGAGAATTTTCGACTGATGCAAATACTGGGGTTTAGCAATTAGTAGAGCTGGTTCAATTATTCAATTAACTATGCTTCTGAAGGTTTCTAATGCACTGTTCTGGAGATTTGAGAACATCAGTCTGAAAAATGAACCACCTGTTTTAACTAGAACTCAGCAGAGAATCCATACTATTACAAATTAAAGAAACAACCATAAAGAGCGAGAGAATGACATATAGTTGACATTGTAAAAGACACATAACTGAAGAGTTATAGAAAATGAAACATAAATATGTATGGTGCTAATTTGACCTGCCATCACAGAAAAGAAATTGAAGCACGTATGAAGTAGTCACTAACAATGACTTTAGCGAAGTACCCTTACTAAGATGGGAATACCCATTAACATAGTAAGTAAAAGGAAACACAGAAAGAAACATCGTGTGGGATAAAAGACTAATGAAAACTGAGAAATGCATTAATGGCTGTCAAGTAACTCAGTAGTTGAAAGACTCATATTCCAAATTTAATCCTAGAGCCATAATTCAAAATGTTGCTAAGTAAACATATAAATCATTTTTAAGGAAAATAGGATTAAATATATGACTGAAAGTTTTAATTTCAGTTTTAATTGCAAAAGTAATTGAAAGCCCAAAGTAATATGTACAATTTCCAGGTAAAATATTCAAATAACAGTATTGTTTTACAGTAATGCAATTAAATGCATACAAATAATTAAAAGCCCAGCAAAATCTTCAACAACCAAAGATGACAAAGAGGCACAATCTTAAATAATAATTTTCTAAAACTAGAAGAAAAGGAAATCTGCTTCTTGAGTCAGCTTCTAATCCTGTCCCCAACATCCTCCATGTGTCCCCTGAAATGGATATATTCCTTAAGTGGCAAAATCCTGAAAATTAATGGGTATATATTTCTATTTGTAGAGAAACAGAATGAGAGATAAGAAAGTAGCACAGTATGAAAATAATAAAAATCCAAAGAGTAGCTTCTCTCATCTAGTTTAGAATCTATTCATGTTAATGCCATTTGGACCAATTAAAAGTGCAAGGAAAACTGACAAGAAATTCACACTATTCATAGCAATAAAGAAAACCTAGGCAGTATGACCCAATGGGAGAAAATGGGAGAATGTCTTAAAAGGAAGTAGGAATTTAGGGGAAAAAAAGGACATCAAAATCTCCCTCCTCCTTCAATGATAAACAAAGTCAGAGACTCAAAACTCCAGTTATTAATTTCATATTCTTGTTTTCAGTTTGAGTGAGAATGACTGCTGATGTACAAAAGGTATTTAAAGTTCAGGAAACAGTTGCTGAAGCTGACATGTTCCCGGTCTTCAAAGTATATGGGCTTCCCTAGGAAAATAAAAAGTACTTCTTTTAGGGTGAGTAAACCCTAGATGCCCATTTAATAAAATCTGAGCTTAAAGAATACATAGCAAGTCTACCAACCAAGATTGATCATTGCTTTAGCTGAGTTTGCCTTTCCTTCAGACGACCTAGCAATAAATACGGTATATACTCTTCAACGTTTAAGCAGCAGTTCTGTGAAGATAACTAGCTCTCACAGTAGCGGGAAAGTCACCCAAAGTCAAAGAAAGTCACCCCAAATGAGGTAATACTTGACAGAATTCCCTTCTTGAGCAAAATGGAGGCAGAAAAATAAAAAAGAAATACAGCAACATTGAAAGATATATTCTGTGTAATAAAGGAAAGAATATAAGAAAGGGAAACCTACGTACCAACAGTGAAAATTAACTGTTGAATTAAATTATCACAAGAAATAGGAAATGTACATATGGCTACCCCCAGGCTGTTGCTGAAAATAATAAGAACATGAATGTATTGAGCATGTGTGTATAATCAGTGTGTAGCAATCAGTGTTTACTACCAATCATACATACACTCTAGGACACATATTCAGTGGCTAAAAACAGTAATCTTGTATTTCTTATCTGTTTTTAGATCATGTGCAGTGTCTTTGCTGATATAAACTGACATTGGTTAGATCATTCTAGGTTAAGTTCAGATCTGCTCCCCAATGTCTTTTCTACTTCCTGACCTAGCAGGTGAGCTAGGGCCTGCTTGTTTCATGGCAGTGGCAGGAACAAAAGAGAGCAAGCCCAAGTGTGCAAGCAGATCTCTAACCCTTCCCTGGCATCACACCTATTAAGAGACCATTTGAAGAATCAAGTCACATGATCAAAAATATCAAGATGTTTGGAGGTGTATGTCTATGAGATACACAGCAAAGTCATATAAGCAAAGGGCTTGGGTAGGAGGAAGGAATTGTGGATAATAATGTATCAAAGTAACAAAGATGTTAAATCAAGATTATGAGAGCTCAGATAATTGACATAGGCAAAAAAAATCATTACACAACTAAAACATCCTTCTGGAATAGCATGAAATCAAATGGAAGACTGAAAACTAAATTGTACATGCAAACATATTTTAAGATACAGTGGAATCCAAGTAAAAGGACAGTTGAAATCATTGGGTAAGATTCTATGGGGAACGAAGATTATCCAGTAGCTATAAACAGTGTTGATAAAGAGGTAAATTAATATATAGTATTGAGAATGTAACCAAAATTTATAATGGAAGGAAAAAAATCCATTTAATTAGTTAGTAAGAGAATAACAAATCCTGCAGATTTTAAAGCACCATTGTACAGAAGAAATTGATAATGAATAATAATTAATGATGAATAAAAAGTTATCATTTAGTTATGAAACTTCAAAGGTAAAGACATACTTGTGTAGAGGAATTTTTTTTAAATCTTTACATTGGTAACAAAGAAAGAGGGTTGCTTCAGATAGCTCAATAATGACATGAAATTCCAGAATTTAAAGAAATAACACTTGTAATTGATGTCTCATTTTAGTGTTTATACTTTCTCACTGTGTAGTTGTATATTTTCTATTAAAATTAAACAGGATTGTTTTTAGATGATAATGAAAGCATTTTTATTCTAATTTTTTCTAAATTATAGTACAAAATGTGACAATGAATGTATATATGTTCATGTATAACTGAAAAATTGTGCTCTACACAGGAATTTGACACAACAATATAAAATGACTATTACTCAATTAAACAAAGTTTAAAAAAATTATAGTACATTCCCAGAATATATACTTGTTTGTTTGTTTTTAATTTTTTATTGAAGTGTAGTTGATTTACAATGTTAGTTTCAGGTGTACAGCAAAGTGATTCAGTTATACATATACATACATATATAGATTTTTTTCTTTTCAGATTATTTTCCATTATATGTTATTATAACAAATTGATTAGAGCTCTCTATGTTATGATCTATGTCCTAAACAAGGACTTTTATTTCTGATTATGGTAAGATGATTGGTATCAGATCAACCACTTTGATGAAGTCAAAATTACAGTCTGTGGTTTCCAATTCTGAGTAGGTTGTAGAAAGACACAAGGGACCTTCACTCCTAAACTAACAACAAGCACAAACTGGATAAGCCACAAAACAGTAATTTTAAAACCTGTACCCATCCGAGAGCTGAAATCACAAAGAAACCTAAGTCAGCAAAATCCTTGAGGTACGAAGCCAGGAAATGACGAGGAAAACCAGTAACAAAGAAATAGATCAGGTCACTGAAACTCTATGATACATAGTATTTTCATCTGTTAAATGAAAGATTGAACTTTATTAGGGCTCTAAAACCTCAAAAATATATTTCAAAATTGTTTTCATAGTTAGCAAATGGACAATGTTTTCCTCATTTATCAAGTCATATAGGCATGCACTCTAATGTGTTTTTCTTTATGTGCTGAAATACACAAACTCTTATGAAAGAAAGAGTTCACATAACTTCATATTTTGACAGATGTGTGTGTTATATTTCATTGCTGTCATCTTAAAAGTGTAATTTTTCAGAACAGGAAATGATTGAATAAAGACTTTGCAGAAACGACCACGTTAAGATGTAAAAATTTCACTTCAATAATCTAAACAAACAGAAACTTAGGAGGCTAAATAAAATTTAATAAAGTGTATTTCTGGTTGAAGCATCATCAGTCTTGTCAAGTGAAATGGAATTAATTAAGTGAATCCAGTCTTCCAGTTCTGTAACTTAAACTGAATTACTACATTAAAGTTGCTTAAGTTAATAATTTGCTTCATGTTTTGCTCAGAATAGAATATAACTTATCTCATATGGTTCTACCATATCTCATGAAATTAGGGAAACATTAGGTGCTTAATGAAATACCTACCTTTGTCAAGTTTAAAGATCATTAACTTTTGGGTGAAACTACAATTTTAATGGCATAGACATTAGCTCATCTGTCATACACTTGACATTTGAACATGTTCATTACACTGAAATATCATTACGCATAAAACAGCAGGGTTTTTTTTAAAGGCTTGTTCACCAAGTTTCAGTTAAAATGCTATTTTTTTTTTGTTTTAGAGATCTTTGATATGTATATATCTATATCTATATCTATATATATGTAAAACTTGCTTATTTCCCATCCAATGATTGTGTTCCAAGCATCTTAACAATAAATATTTATTTTTCTTTATGTGAACTAATTGAGATTTATAGAATCAGGTTCACCAGTTAGTTCCTTCATCAAGTATTGTTATTGAAAGCTTACGGAATGATCTCAGAAACCTTGTTATAAAAGAATATGAATTAATGAAGGCCAATTTAATTATTTCTGCCCCACATGTTTTAAAATGACTTTATGGAGTCAACCATGAATAGTTTAATTTTCTGACTGATAAAATGTATTTTATACTATTTTTTCTCTTTGTTACTTTAAGTCATAGGCAATTACCATTGTTATAATTCAAAACTGCTGAATATCAACATTTTTTTATGGTTCAGCCTGATATCTTTTACTATGTCAATTCTTATACTGTAAAACATAAACAGTGTATATGATATGCATAAAAATGGGAAGGTAATAGTATGAGCATTAGCAATGACTGTATCATATCGTAAAATGAAGGCTAACTTAAAAAATTCCTTTCTGTAATACCCATGTTTCTAAAATGAATGCATATTACTTTTGTAATCAGAATATCTTCACTTTTTACTTATAAAACATACTCCTCAATATGAAGCAAATAATGAAAAATATCATGTATAGATGCTCCTTTTATCCAGTGCATCATTGAACTCATAATCATTCCAGAACTTAATGTGAGTTTGAACATACATTGTTTAGCATTTTGTGTGTATAAAAGTTCCACATCATGTTCCCAAACTACCCTTAGCAGTCTGTGAGCTGTTTACCTTTACCATTGTGGTGAAGGCTGCTGTTCATCACAAAACCATATATCTTCTTCCTGACCGTGGGCAGAGACTACAGTTCCTAGTCTCAGAATCAGATGATTATAAATCTGTGAAAGATGGTAAAGCCATATGAAGAAAGAAGCCTCGGTAAATACATTACTATATAGAGAAGAGCCACCTGCCAATGAGAAACACCTAACTTAGTTAAATAATCGAAAAAACAAACTGTCATTGTTATTACAGCCTAGCCTACCCTTTCTAATACAATCGTTCATCTAATGTGTACCGAGGAAGGAAAAGATCTCTTCAGGAAAAAAATATCAGTTATGAAGTGATAAAAAATGCAAGATGTTTTTTTAAATATTGGAAAAGTTTATATAACAAATTATATAACCGTAAGTGAAATGTCTTTTGAGTTAGTAACTGTGCTAATTATGGACACAAGTATCTCCTCTTGTTACCACTATGATACTCACGTGACATCAGGATGCTTTCCTTTAGCATTTTTAGCAGTAGTGAAGCTCTAATGTTAAAAAAAAAAAAAGACTTCTTTTTCTTTTGAAATTTCTAAGATGCCTTGCATAGTTTCTGAAGATAACTGGATTGTCATTCTTTATTCCTATATACACATTCTTAATTCCTATATACACAATATGACTTTTTTTTCCTGGATAGTTTTCAGAATTTGTTAATTTTTTTTTTTAATAATTTCTATTTAGGTTGTGCCTTGGTGCAGTTTTCTTTATTCTGCTTAGTTTTGTTAAGCTTCTTGGACATACAGGTTACTATTTTAATGAATGTCAATTATTTTTTATCGTTTTTTTTAACATATTGTATCCTTGGACATTTGAAATTCTCTGTTGATGTGGGTCTGGAATTTTTTCTCTCCCTCTACACAGTACTTGAAGGGCAGTTTAGATACTGCATTCTTTAAAAGCTTTTTATACTTTGTAAGGATGGGTTCATAGTAGTTTGATTCAGAGCTCCTTTATCCCTACAACCAGGGCTTGACTTTGCTTGGTTCTCTGTTGGATGCCTCAACTGTGCAACAAGGTCGCTTGACTCTGCTGATTGGAACCCAACATCTGTCTGGTTTGCATGAGCTTTAGAAATTATTTAGATATACAAATCTCAAGAAACTTTTTTTTTGGCCTGGTCAAGTGGAGTTAAATCCTATCTGTGTGCCCCTTAAGATGTATCCAAATACTTGAGGGACCCCTGTGCATATTTCTGGAGTGTTAGTTACATAGATTTTTTTCCATTACTTTGCTCCTAAAATTCCATCTAGTTTGATCTCTCCAAACTTCAGTATCTATCTCCTCAGTTCAGCAAGGCTGCTGTGTTGTTCTGCTTGGGTGTCTACTGCCTGTGTCATAATCAAACAAGGCAGCTTTTTTTTTTGGTGGGGGAGGGTATAGCTCAGTAGTCGAATATGTGCTTAGCATGCATGAGGTCCAGGGTTCAGTCCCCAGTATCTCCATTAAATAAATAAATAAATATACCTAAATACCTCCCCCCAAAAAACAAAATTGGTTTTAAAATTAAAAAATAAATAAATATATGAAATTTAAAAGGCAGGTCTTACCTTTTTAGGCAGAAAACCAGAGAATTGTAGTCTCATCTTTATTATTTCCTCTCTCTCAAAGATCATAATACTGCCATGCCTGTCGTCAAATATCTGAAAAACAGTTCTTACATATTTTGTCACATTACTAACTGTTTATGTTAGGAGGACAAGTCAGGTGCCTGATACTCTGTCATGTTTGAAGTTTTCTGTAACTGTTAGCAGATAGAGTGACCCCTGATTGGAAAGCCCGCCAAATGTGTGGGCAAGATCCTATCCTTAAATGTGTGGGTCCTTGCCCCCTAGCTGAGAAAGAATTCTCAGTGGAGGCAGAGAGACAAAGTGAAAAAAGGAGCTGCTTTACTGCTCAGAGAGAGGAAGTTTTAAAAAAAGCAAAAAGAAAACACTCAAGAGGGAAGTGTTCAGCCAGGGAGCAGATCAGGACGGCTCCAGCCCCTGTCAGGCTGGGGTGTCCCTTAATTGGACGCCTCTGCCATCCTTACCTTCATTCCAGTGGTGCCAGTCTTCTGTTACTGGCTCTTTCCTCCCATGAAATTCAGCCCTGAAACAGAAACTTCGGCTGGAGAAAGGGAACAAAGAAAGAGATACTGGGGCATGTCTGTGGGAATCAGTGCTGCACTTGTGGGACGCAAAATGTCTGGTATGGCTGTGTCCTTGGAACCAAGGAGCCAGCTGAGGGATGAGAGAGACAATCTGTTTTTTAGCAGCCTGGCATTTCCCTTCCCTCATTAACCAGCCAGGGTCAGTAAGCCTTCCTCATCACTCCTCTCACAATAAGGTTTTTTTTTTTTTTTTTTTTTTTTTTTCCCCAACGTGAAGTCCATTATCCTCAAGATGCATTTATAAATTTGGATGAAATAATGGGTACATTTAAACTTGCATTTTTCTAGGAAGAAAGTCTGTAGCTTTCATCTTTCTCAGAGATCCCAGCCTGTATGAGTGTGCAGTAGTGGTTTTGTGATCTCTGCCCTATTCTGGGTTGGTGAATATACAAAATGCTAAAAAGGGGGATTAATTGACTGAAAGTACTGTTGAGTGATAGTGAATAGATGCTCCAGTGGCACTTAGCAGGTGAATTGCAAACCTTTACAGCATAAGCCTATAAGCTAATGGAGTGTATTGGTGTGTGTAAGTGGGGTATATAATAGAATAACTTGTTCATAGTTCTGAAAAGAAAGTAAATGTTCGGTAAGTAATTAACAAACATATATTGAACTTTGTACAGAAGATGCTGGTGGAAGTAGTGGGAACAAACACAAATGTTGAAAATTGGTGGCACTTCCTCTCCAGTGATCACAGACCACATTTGATTGATGTTGTTTGCCCTGTTTTAATTATCTGTGGCTATATGTAGAAATATCAGTATGACATATAATTTGCTCTTCTTTCATATGTTCTACTTTATGTATATAGCCCACAGATCCTAGAAACATTTACCGTAAATACAATTGTTAGAGTTTTGATGAAAATAATTTTAGTTGAGTCACATTAGGGACACCTCTTTCCTAAGATAAGCTTAAAGATGATGGTACCTTAAGATTTTACCATTTATTTGTGTATTTACTGAAAAATGAATGAATAGAGAATATGATTAGTATTAGCAAAAAATATTTAAAATCAGATTTTATAAATATTTAGCAATATAAATACTTCTTTTTAAGTCTCAAATTTTAAAGAGTAGCTTTTTTATCTCAGCTTTGTTAGAGATAAATATTTAGAGAATAGAGTTTATGCTTGTATGATTTAAATATTTATTAGTTTGAGGATTGATAAACCTACGGATATTATCTGCTTTTATATTGTGTTGTTTTCTTTTCTGACATCACCAATCTTTATGCCATGTCCATTGGGAATGTAAATTAACAGTATTTTGAAGTCAGTAGGCAAAAATGATAAACATGAGAATTTGGGGGGGTGGAGGTAATTAGGTTTCTTCATTAATTTATTTTTTAATGCAGGTACTGGGGATTGAACCCAGGACCTCATGCATGTGAGGCATGCACTTCACCACTGAGCTATACCCTCCCCCTAACAGACAAAAATTAAATCTGACTCTTCAAACTCATCTGTTTAGGATCTAGATTTTTTAATTTATATTTTATAGAAATCGGAGGACAGTTGTTCCTAGTGAATTTAAGGAAATGGCTCCACTTACTGCAAAATTTTGCTGTGTTCAGAATGAAGAAATTTAGGAGAAAGTTTTAAACTCCCAATTTTTAAATATAAAAGGTTATAATTTCAATTTCCAGTGTTCTTAAATAAAATGTTAGTATACTTTAACTTACACCTAAGTCCTCCACCTTATGTTCATTCTACCTGTATGAATACGTACCTTCTCGATATTTTAATTGAGTTGCTTATGAGGCATTTGGCTTTGCAGATATGTAGATCAATTACAGCATCTTACTAGCTTTAGGGGGCCCAGCACCATAGAAATCCCATTCATTTAAAGAAATATTACATTAGCAATAAAAGTTATATATGAAGGATATTGAAATCACAAATTTCATAGCTCTCTACAATAAGGGCTGACTCTAATCATTCCCATATCTGTAAGCTCTGCTGAAACAGCAAAGCAGCAGGATTTTGGAACTGGCTGTGAAATTAGATTTTTTCCAACATGAGCAATGAGAGCTGTCATAAGTCTGATCTGTAAAGGAAAAGAAAATCCAAAACTGTGTTATCATGGTATATTTCTATCTCCCCTGAGTATTTTCTCTGATCATAATATGCAAACAGTTGTGTACAGACTGAAGTTGAAATTTTGGGAATTTAGATGTTTTTAGTAAGATTTGAGTTCTAAAATTCCTTTCCTCTGACAACACTTTATGAAATATATGCCTAATAAAAAATGTGTAGATGAGTCTTAGGTAAAAACTAAAAACTTCCCCTGTGTTCTCAAAACACTTTACATTTCCCCCCAAAGAATTACTATTTTGTTATTGATAGAATAACTATTATGGAGCTTTCTAGACTGTGCATTTTCTGATTAGCCACAATAATTTAAAAGCATTCTCCTCACTGTGTGTCTTTTGTTGTATCACTGTTCAATATTAGTACAAGCTCATCACTTACATATGTAAATTAGAGTTGAACTCTTGACGTTAGACAAAAATTGAGTTCAAAATTTGACTTTGTGTCACATAGTTTGTTACTGGGCAGGTTATATAAAGTCCAAAATCACTGCATTTGCTTCTTTAAAACAGAGATAATTATAATTCCTTGCTGTTAGGATTGTTATGAAGATTAAATAAAATGGTTTAGGTGTGCTCTTTAGAGGAGTACTGGGTATGGGCTTTGTAGTTACTCATTGTTTCTGCATTTCTTTTTATCCCTTTTGGTGGACTAACACCAGGACCTCTGGGCTCTGGCTGCTCAGAGGACGAGAGCAGATATTCTTTGGCACATCTGGACCAGGTTCACACTAAATAAACAATCCTGGAGGGTCTGAAGAGTGACATCAACCTCACAATAAAACTTATATCTTAGAAATAATCCAAAGAACCAAATGGGTAAGAGCTCCTAGGACAGATTTTTTAATTATATTTGTCTCAAAACAATTGGCATAGACTTTCTCAACTTGTCACTAAAATAATTATAGAGCCATATATAAAAGAGTGTGAAATCAGAGAAAAATAGAGGAATGCTAACAGAAATCCCAGAATCTGGATAAAATATTCTCTAGCTATAAAACTGATAGAATGTCTTTACAAAGAGCAACCGTTGTACAGGCATTACCAGAACAGAGTGGGACAGTCGACAGAGAAGGACAAGAAAGTCACTTGGCTCCCACCCCAAAGTCCTCTTTCTTTGTTTCAGAAATGCAGTGAGTAGCAGGTGCTCTTACCATGGGGCTGCTTGATTTGGTGGAGGAGCAAACTGCTGCCCATTACTTCTCATCCTATTATTTCCTTTCCTTCTAGATCTATTCTGATACTGAGACCACCAGAAATGAACCAAGGGAAACCATTTAGTGTGCAGATTTAACATGCAGAATATAGTCAAGGAAAAAAAATCAGAAGTGATCCACATCTTGTTAGAGTCTAGACTCTAGAGATATATTTTCAAGTTAGAGTATAAGAAAGTTTCCCTGCCACCAGACAGAGAGGGGAAAAGAGAGAGAAGTTGAGTGAGAGGGGTTAACAGTAGGGAGAGAAAAAGAAGGCCTCTCCTAGGCATCCTTGCAATACTAAATACTGGATGAAATAGAGAAAGTTATATTTAGTTCTGAGGATAATAACGATAATTTGGCAATGAGATCAGCTGTCTTACATGTTTGAAAACAATGGAAATATTTTCTACTTTAAATTGGAAAAAATTAACTTTATTATAATAAAGCTTTCAGGGGACTATATTTTGTGAATTTATGCACAGTATCAAATCACAGTTGCCATATAAATTTGGTTTACTCTCTGTTTTGCCATGTTAATGTATTTCTTACCGATTTTCAGGCGACAGACTCTATAATATGATTACTTATCCTGATTTTGCAGTGATATTGGCAATATTAACTCCTGATTATAAATCTGAAGAGAGCAAGGGTTCACAGGTCACACAAGTATGAATCCACCTTGAACCACAATGCCTGGGTGTTCATTCCTTGTGCTGACATCTGATACCATTTATTGTCTGTGTGATGGGATTAGTGGTTAGAGGTGTTAGCTCTGAAGTCAGATTACTTGGGTTCAGATTCAATATTCATATTCACCAGTTGCAGGGTATCACAAAAGTTGTATATTTTTTCTGGACTTTGCTTCCCTTTTCTGAAAAAGAGAAAAATACTGCTGACATCATTGAAATTATATAGTAAAGTGTTAGGAATACTGTCCAGAACATAGTGAGGATTCAGTTAACTAGATATTGTGTATGTGTTTATAAATGTAGTATCTTTGTATGTAATTAACTATTAACATAATGGTCAGGAGAGAGTAAATGTTCAGTGAATGATAGTATTTATCATTGCTGCCACCTTTGATACCAAAGAAGGCTATATTTCTTCATATTTTTGTGTGTATATGACAAAGTTGCAGTGACATGATAAAAGACTTGAAAGCAAGGATCTTTTTTTTTTTTTGTCCTCAACACTTAAATTGTAGGTAATTATTAAATCATGTGATGTGCTAGATTCATCTTGTGCCATTATCATAGGTGACTGAGCACATCTCTTCTCATCCTCAGCTTCTTGTTCAGTGACATCATCCTGTTGGCTTGAAATTAGCCATGGCAGGGCTAGTTACATCATAGAAATTGACAGAATCCCACAAACTAGGGTCTCCTCCTATGCCTGAGAGGTGTTTGTGAACCATTTATTAGCACATCCCTGATTAATATCCATATTGATGTGAAACCAAGTCTCCATACCCATTTTGTTGACTCTTGGCCAAGTTCATGTATGAGGGTTATCTGTATTTTTTTTAATCTTGTTTTGTTTTGTAGCGAGTATCTCAGCCAGTTTTGTATCAGTGTGGAGCCATGGTTGGTACTGACCTAATTCAGAAAAACTCCAACTGATTCCCACAGGAGATGCTGTAATTAGGCATTAAACACTATGTTGCATCAATCTAGGGCACTGAGATTAAGCACATCAATAATCCTTTTCACATGGATATATCTATATTTATATTTTTAAGACATTTTTTATTGAGTTATACTCATTTTACAATGTATCAAGTTCCAGTGTAGAGCACAATTTTTCAGTTATACATGAACACACATATATTTATTGTCACATTTTTTTCTCTGTGAGCTACCACAAGATCTTGTATATATTTCCCTGTGCTATACAGTATAATCTTGTTTATATTTGTATTTTTTATCTATCTCCTCACACATAATAAAATGTATGAGGTTATTGATTTCTACTTGCACACTTATGAAACTCCCGCTAATCAATACTGGGTTGAGATCACTGACTCTTACTGTGAGCGTACGAGCATGTTCTTAATCATTTTGGAGCTGAAAACTGAAATACCTACAACAGCATTACCCCCACTACTTTGTTTACAAAGAGTCACGTAGGATGCCTGTAACAGTTCAGGGTCCGCCTTTATTCTAGATCTGTTGAGTGAGCATCTCTCGAGGGTGAGCTGGGATCTACATTTTCAGTCAAGAGTCTCGATGGTTTTTCTGACCTGGCAATTTTGGGAACCCATAGCTGATAGAGACTAAGTAGGTGGCTTAAGTGGGTGAAGCAGGGTGAGGGAGGCATGTGAGGGTCTGAGAGGACGCCTTGGCTGAAGGGTGTCATGCCAGCTACCTTCACATTTTCAAGATAAGCTAGAAATATGTAGTTACATAAAATACTCTGATTTTTAAATATTGACAAATTACTCATTGTCTTTGTATTGTTACCATCCAGGCCAACTTAAACCTTTCAACATACTAGTGATTTAAAAAACATATTTACCATCCCTCAAAATACTGAGAAAAGGTAGCAGTGCCTGAGAAAAGTCAACTGTGGTCCCACCTCCTCTCTGTCTTTTTTCATCCTCTGCCAATCCCCTCCACACTGCTCTCCACTGTTTCCTGTTCATAGTAAAGGTACATTCTGCAGTACCAGGAAAGGACACTTGTATCTTTCTCCTATCCCTGGCACACAGTAGGTGTTCAAGTGATAGTTGCTGAATTCTCCTGAAAGTTTTAAAGAAATATTTAGGCATTCTCTATAGAGAAATGGTTTTCTTATATATGTTTTTAAATAGTGATTCTACTATTTGGGTATAAAAAGTGACTTGGGTATAAATAGGATCACTTCGTGTAAAAGGGTGGAGTCAATGGGGAGCAGTTAAAACATTGACTTCTTGGTGATAGAAGAAAGAGTCTTAATATCTACCTACCTTTTTATCTATTGCTTCTTCTTTTTTTCTTACATTCCTCCCCAAAAATGCAGTGTAATAATCAGATGCAAAAATTACCTGTAGTTTATTAGCTCCAAGAGACAGAGAACATGTCAGTCTTTGTTTTCATCGTACCCCTAGTGTCTAACATAGTGCTAAGAATGTAAGATTCCCTCCATAAACACGTGTGAAGTGGGAGAAGGAATAAATGAATGAAGTTGGTGAAGCACTTCTCACACTTGCTCCTGTTAATCAGGCTGTTGTCATATCAGTTTGATTAAGCACATATAGACCGACTTCTCTGATAGGTTCTGCTGTGCTCTATAGTGTTACTACAGACTGGCCTTATGCTCAAGTTATTACAGACCATGTGCAAATTCATATGATGGTTCTTGGAAAAAACGCATGTACACACGTTTACTGAAATGGAACTCATCCTTTGCATCATGGTTAGTGTGGCTTGTCTGACAGTCAGGGAAGCTACTTGGCTCATAGGGAACTACTGCTCTGTTGGGAGTTTTAAAAAAAAGTTATCAACTCTTTCTTTGTATAATCACTGGAAAGAGAGATAGAGTGAGTATTGGGGAATTTAAGGAATAATATTATATGAGGAAAGAGTAGAAAGTGCCCTGTTTAGGTAGGTTCAAGGATGTCTTCTGGGTGCAAACCCCAGTCCTGCTTCTTGGTAAGAGACTGAAACTGGCATGTTAAAGTGGCCGTATATTTGTATTGCTTTTACTCAGCAATCTGATTTTACTAAAAAACATACCTATTTTTGTATCTAAAATTAAAATATATCATATATTTTTAAAATTTTATGGCCCAGTTCCCAGATTGAGTCATACATTTTTGTAATAAACTATTATTTTTAAGGTGTAGAGTTGTTTCCATTTTCCCTTTATAGCTGTGTAAACTCACTATTATTAGAGTTTTCTATGGTTCTGAAGTATTTCAAAAGCCATCGTATATGATAAATGACTCATTTCATCCAGCAAGATATGGGATAGAAAATATTAGCCTTGCCATACTGGAGATTAGTTTAATATTTTAGGCTATTTCCACATGATCTCATTTCAGTGATATTATGTATACAAAATTACTTTTCAAGTATTCTGATATTTTCATTGGTTCCTACTGTATCACTATAATAATGACGACACTGTCTAAATCATAGATATTAAATGTCTTGAGAGTGTTTACTCTCAAGAAAGTAACAGAAGGCCTTGCGTTTGAACTGCAAAATTGTGGAACACCATATAAAGTGAATGTATTAGATTTGCTAAGGGAAGCATTAAAAGGCAATGGATATAAATTGAAAAACTTGACTATTTCACTCTACTGAAACCAACACATAAATAGATATGTTTTTCAAATAAAACTATAAATGACATTGTAATAGAACTTACAAAGGAGCCCTGAAACTTATGCACGTATCAAAATGAGCTTAAGCAGCAGCATTAATATGGGAAAGAAAGGGTAGCAGAGGCAAAAGGAACAGAGTTTGTGAAATACAGCTGGTTAAGGACTGCAGCAGAACATTCAGGTTATCATGCTATCTGGGTTGTATCTGTCTTTTGCTCCCTCTTTGAATCATTCTTTCACATTCTAAATCCATATGATTCGTAGGAAAAATTGAGCCCATTGGGAGTTTCCCTAGCTTAGTAGAATGCTATGTTGGTGCCTCTAAAAATATTGCTTGAATGTCTTATTATCTTCAACTGAAATTGTAAAAATATCTAAGTTACAACAAATAGTAAAAATAGCAAAACAGCAAAGCTGCTTTTCTTAAAAGTGGGAAATGCGATTTTGCTTTGTTTTTGTAACTGTGTAGTAACTAAAACTTGAAGACATATCCTGATAGGTTTCTTCATCTTTGTTCTTTATGGTTTGGCTTTTCTTCTCACTGCTACTCAGTGTTGCAGCAGTTGACAGTGGGCTTGAGTACTGCCTGGTTTTCAAATCCTGCCACTTACCAGTCGTGTGACTTTGGCTTAGTCACTTAACTTTTTTGAGGCTCTATTTTCTCAGATATTAAAGGAACTTAATAGTGTATCCCTAATAGGACTGGTATAAAAAGTAAAGAAGTTTTTTGAAATGGATCAAATACTTAAATAGTAAGACTTGAAACCATAGAACTCCTAGAAGAAAACATAGGGAAAAGTTCCTTAACATTGGTCTTGGCAGTCAGTGTTTGTGGATATGATACCACAAGCACAGGCAATAAAAACAAAAACTAATAAATGTGAGTCCAAACTAAAAATCTTCTGTACGGCCAAAGAAGCAATCAACAAAATGAAACAGTAACCTAAGGAGTGGGAGAAAACCCTTGCAAATCAATGGGTGCAGTGAATGTTGATAAAATTTAACACCCATTCATCATAAAAATTCTTACCAAAGTGAGTATAGAGGGAACGCATCAACATAAAGTTATATATGAAAAACCCACAGCCAACATCACACTCAACAGTGAAAAGCTGACAGCCTGCCTGCTAAAACCTGGAACAAGACAAGGATGCCCACTCTCACTGCTTCTATTCAAGTGGTGGAAGTCCCAGCCACAGAAATCAGAGAAGAAAAAGGAATAAAATGTATCCAAATTGGGAGGAAAGAGGTAAAACCATTACTATCTATAGATGACATGATACTATATATAGAAAACCCTGGAGATTCCACACAAAAACTACTAGAACTGATAAATGAATACAGAAAGGTAGCAGAATACAAAATTAACCTACAGAGATCTGTTATATGTCCTTACACTGACAATGAGATATCAGAAAAGGAAAGCAAAAAAAAAAAAATCCTTTAAAAACTCATCAAAAAAAATAAAATACTTAGGAATAAATCTGACCAAGGCAGTGAAAGACCTATATGCTGAGAATTGTAAAACACTGATAATGGAAATTAAAGATGATTCAGAGAAATAGATATCTTCTGCTCTTGGAATGAAAGAATTAATATTGCTCAAATGACCAAACTGCCCAAGGCAATCTACAGATTGAATGCAATCCCTTTCAAATTACCCAGTACATTTTTCACAGAACTTAAAAAATAATCCTGAAGTGTATATGGAAGCACAAAAAAAGAAAAAAAAACCCAGAATTGCCAAAGTAGACCTGAGGAAAAAGAGCAAAACTGGAGGCTTAACCCTGTCTGACTTCATATAATACTACAAAGCTACAATAATCAAAACAGCATGGTATTGGCACAAAAACAGACATGTAGATCAATGGAACAAAAAAGGGAGCCCAGATATTTATTTATTTATTTATTTATTTATTTATTTATTTATTTATTTATTTATTTATTTATCTATTTATTTACACACACACACATACACACACACACATACACACACACACACACACACACACATATATTTGAATCACTGTACTGTATACCAGAAACCAGTATAACTTTGTAAACCAACTATACTTCAATAAAAAAAGAAAATGTGGATATTCTAGCTACTGTTATTATGATGAGTGGTAAACTGTCCTTTATCTCTGACTCAGGATTTTTGTGCCATCTGCCAACACCAATAAAATTGTAGCAGGCTATCATAGTATCTAGAAATTGAGGTAAAATCTCAAATATTTACTTAACAACTGTTAGTAAATGTATTTATCCATTATAAGTTATATGTGTTATTGCCCTTTCATATTTTCTGTGTAGGGAACACATTAAGTTCAATTTTATTCAAATTTATAACATTTACTATGTTTGGGGGACTACTGGGCAGGCATCATAACTCAATGCATTTGTTCAAGGAATGGGTTAATCATTTAATAACAATGTGATTATAAGTCTGAAAGCAAACTCATTCAGTTCTCAAAGATGTATGGCTATAGGTGCTTTTGGTGACCTATATGGTGGAAAGGAATGTGTTAGTAATAACCTTTAGCTATAAGGAACTCTTTTAGATTAATTTAATAAACATGGACATTTCTTGTCTACATAGTTTGCTCACAGTGCCCCTGCTACTTCAGCTGCCTTCCCTACCTTTACAATTTCCATCCATCTTTCTTGGTCTATCCTCTGTAAATGATTCCCAGATTATTCAATCACATGAAATCTCACATCCCTTTGTTTAAGTTGCTCTTGTATGTAGCTCAATTACATCACTTACTAACACTGGCCTTGTTTTACATGCTTTTCTTGTCTCAGTACATTAAGTTCTGGACAATACGACAGTTATGTCTGATTGATCTTTGGATCACCCACTGCGCCAGGCACCATGTTTGTAATTGGAGGTCAATAAATATCAATGTAATTATATGGAATGAGGTGTTATACTGTACTGTTAACTGATTCTCATTTCTTTTGCCACTTTCTTCCTGATCTCTTCCCCTTTACTTGTTTTCAATTCCATTGGCCCTGAAGCGTGTTAAAGCCAGCAAATTCTTTCCAGAAATTATTTCTTACAGGCATCTAGACATCTGGGGGTGCCACATTTGTTGTATTTGAGAGAAACAAAAAAGGGGAAATACAACTTAGTGGCATTTTAATATCTGTGAGAACAATGACGTCGAACAGCTTTTCAACCAGTTTGAACGTGCACATGGTAAAAAGAGTGAAAGCCAGATCTTCTCAGTGCCTACAGATGGAAACACTAGCTGTTGAGAACTGCTGGGAGTTGACAGTTACATTTCTTTAGGAAAGTGGGAAAGAAAAATGAAAATAGAAAACTTTATCAATTAAAATTTCTTCAGATCAACATTCAGTGTGAAGATTTATTAAAAAATGTTATTATTTTAGTGACAAGAATAATTGATTTTTTTTTTAGTGCCACCAAAGCTATGCCAGATAAGCCTTTACTAAAAATGAAATATTTTGACAAGGAATTCCACTTGTGTCCATTTCTGTTCAATACATATGTTGATTAACCTGAACTTGCCTGTTTACTTATAACTGAGAGGCTGAAATTTCAATATTTGGACTGATTAGAATGGCAGCTGTCACATCAAGTGTAATTTTAGATTACAGTTTTAGAAAGCAGTTACTGAAGATTGTTGAGCATAGAGTACACATGATTTATAAATTAGGTTAGTAACCATCATTTCTTTCATTTCTATTTATAAAATCAACCAAACATCCCTAATACAACTTTAAGAAAACTTTGTGCTATTTTGGCATCCATTAGGTAAGGAAGACTAGGCAAAAACAAAATCAAACAGCTAGAGATGACTGTTTCCAGGGAAAGAGATGTACCCATAACTAGTTCTCTGGGCCTGCCATCAAGGAAAGCTGCCTTAGTTCACATTCTTAGTAAATCTACTTGTGCTGTAACTGAGCAGCATTTCAGGTAATTCTGTTACATTGTGCACTTTTAGATGTGCTGAGTGCCACTGTCTTATATAAGGAAAGTTGTAGCGGAGAACAGCTTTCTCTAATTTGTGAACTCTCAAATGAGAAGAGGCAACATCAAAGTTTTGGATAATTTTTAATAAAATGCTATGAAATATCTTTTAAAATCTAAGAACAATATAAGCTAATAAAATAGCCATTAGTTGTATAGTGATCATTAATATTATAAATGGATTTATCTCATTTTAGAACATCTTAAAGACACTGATATCGCGGGTTGTTTGTACAGAAGATACTTTGCATTCTTTTCTAGCATTTAAATTAATGGACTTTCTCTTTTAGAGCAGTTTTAGGTTACAGAAAAGTAAGTGGAAATAACAGAGATTTACCATATACCTCCCCAACCCAACCTCAGTCAGTTTCCACTCTTATGACCATCTTGATTCATTTCAGCCTGTCTCATTTGTTACAAGATACGATGCGCTTTAATTTTTAACTAGTAGAATTTGGGGAGGTCCTAACACTATATCCGGTGGTAGACATGCTTGTAAAATACTGCAACTAAGTAGAGTGGTTATTAATATTATGTAGAAAACAATTTCTAGTAACCACATTTTTCTGCTTCTTCCATTTGTTAGTTTTGTTTTTAATTATAAAAGAGGATCTTTTACTCTTTTGAATCCATTTTAATTTCTCTTATAGGCTTTAGCTGACATTATGAGCCTCTGTCTCCATTCCCCATGCCCTCGTACCTCACTGAGAAAGAACGTTGGTAGCAAAACACAGGGAAAAAAATTAGAAAACAACAATTATAAAAAGATCTAAGGCTAAATACTGACCAAGCCAAACTGTCATGGGCAGTGAGAAGCAGGAAATTTGTATAAAAATAAGGCCTGCTTAGAAATACTACCCACATTTTATGTTATGTATATTTTGAACAAGTGCATATTGAAAAAGAGTTTCTGCAAATTAGTTATAAAAGCCTTCATAGAAGAAACATAGTTCATCGTACAAGTGAGGAAATGAGAGTGTAAGGCAAATCCTAATCTGACCAGAAAGGATGCAATTCCTTATTCACTCCTAGCTGGAGGCTGTACTATTTCTAGAACAGAAGAACTGGAAGCTTATAAAATAAGCTTTTATTGCCTATTATCTGTAGATTTATATGTAAAATTGTGCATGCTGACTATTTAGTAAGCACATATAGCTACTATTCTATCATGTTTATTTGAACTTTCTCAATAAATCATTTGAATTATCATCATAAATTTCTAAAATAAAGAATTACCATGGGTAGGTATAGTCATAAGTGGATATCAACGCAGGTAGAATCCTGTTGAACGTTGCAGATTCGATTCTGTCTCCCTGGGAGGCACACTATGTTAAATTCTGCTTCAAAATCGTATGCTTATTTGAGTATAATAGAAATTACATGTGTACCACAAGATCACATTTCCCTTCTTTGAATTTTTTAGTCTGATAATTGAAGAGCACTGTAATGTTCTAAACAACAATAATTTCTCAACAAACAGCTAATTCTTAAGACTCCCAATATCCTAATGTTGCTGTAAGCTGAGGTCTTCGTTTATTTGTAAATGTTACTAATGCCCATTAGAAGTTTTGAATTAAGATTGTCTCAGAGACTGTAATGACTTTTTTTTCATTGAACTCAATTTATATTGGCTTTACCCTTCTAAAAATCCCCTTTCCGAGTTTATACAATACAATTGGTTGCAAATAATGAACTAACGGCATTATTCAGCATGTAAATATGGTTAGTAATTGGATCTTTTTATTGTATTGTGTTCCAAGAATTGCAATTACCCTGTACTCATACAGGATTTTTTGTTCCTTGTTTAATTTCCTAACAATATCTATTAGACCTAAAATTGAATTTAAAATTCCAGTTAATGTGGAGACTGGATGGCAGTCATTTTTGATGGCAAAATTTACTTTGTAAGTCTTCCTTGCTCAATTTCCTTTACTTATTCTTATATTCATGTACATCTTTAAGAACACATGAATTTCACTTACGCCATTTCCCTCGCTCACCTTTATTTGTGCCTATGGTAAACTGCTGGGAAGACCTTTCCCAATTCTGTGCAAGTTCAGATTCCTGAAATATGTTACATAAAGCTATTAAAAAAAAAACTTCTATGAGTATTTTTCAGCAAGCTGTAGACTAACAGTATCAGTGAAGAGGACTCAAGTCTCAGGAAGTCCATGGCTAACTTACTAGCAGTGACTTACTTCTTACACGAAAGAAAAGAACGTTGTTAAGTCAAATCCCAAGCCAATAAACTAGTTAGTGAACTTTCGACTCTGGTTACTAATAAATGAGTAATATGTCAATTCTAAATGAGACAGGTAGAAACTAGATAACACATTATCGTTTGCATTGCAGTGCTTGTACTGCTTGTTACATGTGCGATCATATACCTCTGTCCATTTATGCCCTCATCCATTTTTTATAAAAAGACAGAAAAGAAAACAACAGTAACACTGGTGTGTGCCTCCACTGTCTGAGTTATAGGAAGAAAAATAAGATTCTCTTGAGAAACCTAAAACACTATAGAGCATAAGACGATCATTGACTTTTCAATCAATTGATCAGATTGCTTGCAAATGAGTGTGATTGACAAAAATGAGGTATCTGTGATGTTAAACTGACTGTCAGATGACTACCTGTTACTCAGGTGTAAGTCATCAGGGCTTATGTTAATCCTTCTACAGACACCAACTTTTCAAAGTTCTAATCATTGACGGAGCCTACTAGAGAACTACTAACTCTAGCATTCTCGCAGTATGAAAACAGAGAAACCACATTCTTCTTATATGCTGACAGTAATTTCCTTCATGCTCTTCCTGTTCAGCATAGGACATAGTTTACTCTAGGCAACTGGGGTGGACATCTGTGGGTACAGGGAACAATTCCTTTTGCTAATGAGCACTGGTGCCTTCATGACAAACAGATGATGTCTGCTGATGGTTTGTCCCCTCCAACTGCCTTGGCTGTTCAATTCTCCCAGATTTCTGTACAAATATACTCCATTTTAACATACTTCATCACAAAGTTCTCATATTTTCAGAAAAAGCTCACCTAAAACAGCTTTTTCCCATTACTTCCAAAAGCCTTTGGCATTTAAATATTTCTTTTGACAGAGGTGTAATTAGGATGGAGGGGGTGTGTGAATGTGTGGTGTTTGCTACATAGAATGATATAGTTAATACATTCAGCCCCACTTTCCCTCTAAGATTACATTAAATATTGCTATCCTTTTGGCTTATTTTGGTGTAAATATAACCAAAAAATGAAAATGACAATCATTTGTACCTTTCACAAGAACCTTCTGGATTCTCAAGAATAGTTCACACATACATGCTGAAGAATAATGCATCAGAGGTTATTAAAAAGGGGGAAAACCTTTTTCTGGATTTCAAATGTTTTCTTTGAAACCTGTTATGGAATACCTATCCATTGTATACTGGCAAATGCTAATTTAATGAACTGTCTTAGAAACCAGGCCCTTTCTGCTTCTTTCTTACATTAAAAAAGAGTAATAATAGCCAGTAAGCTGACATTTTTCATGGTTACTAGAAAACATGACATTCTCCTTTGTTTTAACTTTTAAGTTGCTTTGAAGTACAATATTTGCTTCCTGTCAAGCTGAATATGTCTAATACATTTGCTGTATCACTGCTGCTGATGCACGGTACCTTGAATCTCCCTGAAACAAAAGGTTATGTTGATGTCAATCATTCATTTTTCCTGTCTGACACAAGATAAAATCAGACTTACTAATAACAGATGCACAACTCCTTGGCAAGCTGTCATGGAACCACAAAAAAAGTGAAAGGCAAAAATATGTCAGTGAAATCAAGTGGAGGTTAAATGAGTTGCCCCGTGCAGTGTCTGGTACCCCAATTACTGACGTGAGCCCTATAATGATTCCTGACATTATGAGAGATGTCGCAGTTGGCCAATGTTCTACTATGGCTGGCTTTGTTGACCAGAAGAATCATTCAGTTTTGAAGTTCTATATACACATTGAAAATTAACCTTAGACATTTTCAGGGAAAAAGCAAGGGGAAAAAAACAATATGAGGTCTACATTTTTTTATTAGAAAATTTTATGTTTTGGTAAAAGATGTTAACTTTTATCCTTGTTAAGTTTCATTATACTTTCAGCATACGGGTTTGCTAATTTTTGGCATAGGCTAGTGCATTCTACTGTTTGTCACTGAATATATAAACTTTCAGTTTCTCTGCCATATTTATTATTGCCTCTAATAGATGGGGTGAATCTAGCCTTCCAAATGTCTGTAGTTTCTGCAGTGCTTCCAACTCATGATGCAGAAGCCTCAGTTCAAAAAGATGGATGGATGGATGGATAGATAGACAGATGACTAAACTAGAGTCATCTTCTCTATTTCCATATTTTCCCTATCTTAGCCTTGCTGTTGTATTTTTCTTCACTCATGAAAATTTCTTCAAGAGTTTATTTTCCCTTTCACTTCAGTACAGTAGTCTCATTCTAAAATCTAAATTGAGCTAAAAATTCTGCTGCAGATCTAAGTAAATAATCCTCCTTCCTTTAGTGCATAGAATTTATTGCCAAATCTAAACAACTAAACTTTCCTTCATCTTGCGCTTCTAGCTTATGGTAAACTGTATTCATGTGGTAATAATCAGAAGAACTTACTATATTCCAACTGAAAATTAATTTTAAATAAGAAAAGGGAACAAAAACATTCTGATGCACTCCAGTGGCTGCTCCAACTTAATCTTATTAGAGTAAAAAATTTAACCCACTTCAATTATGGTAGATAAGCTATCAAAACAATGTGAGATATCTATTTAAAGCTCAGATAAAGTATTATGTGGGTATTTGGATATGCATTTCTGGCATTTAGGGGAGAAAACTGGGCTGAAAATGTAAATTGAGTAGTTTCCATCTTCTGTGAGGTAATTTAAAGACAGGCAATTGGAGGATGTAATGAAAGAGTGAGTATAGACTGAAAGGGTGTCTAAGACATGATCTTCAGAAATCCTCATGAGTCAGCCTTTATTATGGCTTTTTCAGTAGATGAGTAATTGGTCAATTGCCTAATCACTTTGTATCAAAAATTAAATACTAAAAAGAATATGTTTTAGACTAGCTAATTTACTGAGTAATCTTTTTTTTTTACCAGTTGGCAAATGGTTCGGAAGGTACTACAAAGGTGATAACAGGTATGAGAAAAAAGCTTGTAGAAGAGATAAATGGACTTTGTTCATGTGACTCATTTGGTCAGGTCCATCAATCATCTTTAACTTTGCACTTACCATTTCATACAACTGATTAGTCCCTCTTCCTCAATGTATTCTCTTTGTTTGATGTCCAAGATACCAAAATCTTATGGTTATACTGCTACCAAGCTGGCCCCTTTCCTTTTCTTTTCTTACTCTTCTCTTTTCTCCATTCTCCTAACCTTGTAGAATCCAAAACTCAATCTTTGGATCTCTGCATATACTCAGTCAACTCCATTGGTCATCTCTGCTAGTCTCTTGACTGTAAATACCTCAGATAAGCTTAAAAATACAGAAATTATATCTTAAGCCCAGGTTTCTCTTTTAGATAAACAATAGACTTGGATATCTAAATGCTCACTCACATCTTTACTTGAATTCAAATAGATATCTCAAACTTAACATCTAGACCTTCCTCGAACACTTGATCCAAGGGAAAACTTTTTCCCTTTCTCAGTTAATGGTAATTTTATTCTTCTGCTTGTTCAAAACAAATATATTTTAATCATGCTTGATGCTTTATTTTTCTCTCATATTCCACATTTTTCTGTAAGAAAATTCCCTGGGTTCTCCTCCATCTGAATAAAGCCTGACTCATCACCTTCACTGCTACAAGCCTGGTCCAACTGCAAACATTTCCAACATTGTTTTAGCACTGCTTTCCTAATTAGACTCACAAATGACAAACTTCAAACTCTCTCTAAGAAAACCTTGTATATCCTCAACCCAGCAGCTAGAGAAATCCTTTCAAAATATAACTTACTTCTCTACACAAATGTTACTTCTTAAATGAGAATAAGCATTTATTAGGAAATTCAAAGAATGCCCCCCAACATTTTTTACTATTCTTACCCCAATGTAGTTTTTCTATAGTGCTTATGTTCTAGTATAATATATAATATACCTATATGTTGCTAGTACTATTTAGTTGTGTCTCTACTCAATAGAACTTAAGCTCCAGATAGAGAGGTGTTATAATAATTTATTCATTGTTGTATAATAAATGCATACTTATTCAATCTTTGTTGAATGAATAGATGAATCAATCACTCAGTCCATGTCTTGAAGGAGGTGCAGTGTCTTTTTGGGAGCCATTCCCCTGCTAACGGTTAGTCTGAAATTTTGCCAACTTGATCTGCAACGACCATCTTCATGAAAGCATGGTCTCTATCAGGCAGAAATATTAGGTGACAACATGAAAGTGATGGTCCAACTAGTTCTCAGGAAATTACAGCAGGGGTTCAGGAAATGCCAACTTTGGTAACAATCAGTTGCAAGGAATGCTGAGAAAAGTCTCTGGTTGAAATTAGATCAATATACAAAGTTTCTAAGTTATTGTCAAGTGAACATTTCTCCAAATGGCTGAGCGGCTACCTTGAATGAGCTAGGCATTTACAGTAGGTGCACTGCATGCCTCCCGGTAGCAACATAATAGGGCAAATTTCGCAATTCTCTGATGATTCTATGCAATAATGTAATCAATCAAAAATGTTTGTTCTTAAATTCCTTGTAATATGTACATAGTTTAGCATTGTTATTCAGTAACTAGGAAAAATGAACTTGTGTAGAAGCATGAATTCATTCAGTTTAAGAAACTTTCAGGGTTTTATACATGCAAAATGGTTATCTAGTGCACTTCACAAAAGAAGCATTAAAGTTTTATAAAATATAAACTATTTGAAGTTTTATAATATAGCATAGAGCCTTATCATTTAAAATTCCAATTAGATATATATTTTTTTTTGTTAATCACAAGGTTTCATTATGAAACGATTCTTTAAAAATGACTAATTAATATTGCTGCTTTGTGTTTATACCATCATTTTCTGGTAACAGTAAAGGAATATTCCATCAAAGACTGAAAAAATATACATGGATTCATTTTTATTTAACTACATTTAGTATGGCAATTAAAATGAAATTTTATTTCAATACATAAAACTTAGGTATTTCTTCTCTGTAAAAATTTTGTGAATGTTTTTAGAACCCACCCAGATAATCCAGGATAATCTTCCCATAAAAAATTCCTTAAATAATCACATCTGCAAACTTCCTTTTCCCATATAAGGTAACATTAACAGGATCCAGGATCTAGCCATCTTTGGGATAAATATTCCAAAAGAAAAACTTGATAACCTCAACCAAACATACTTGTAATTATGTTCTTATTGAACCTTGCCTATAGCTGAGATAATGATTATTTTAATTTGATAAAATATTTTTAATCTTGTATTATTTGTGAAAATAGCTCAACTAAAATTTATAACTTTATTACTGAATTTGTCTCAAATGGAACATAAAACTCTTCAAGATTTATTTAAATATGTATTTAATTTCAAAAAGTATGATTTATTACATTGTATAAAATACTCAAAAATAGCTGGGCATAAATCAATACACAATGTCTCATACTAATATAACTTGCTATGAGATTTAATTTGGCCACAATCTCCAGAACTCTCAATAATAAATTTCCTTTTTTTTTCTGCTTAGTACAAAGATTGGATATTACATGCACACATATTTTTAGTCCTTATCTTCATCTTTTAGAAAGTCTGGTTTGCTCTGGGAGGAAAAAAAAATATCCAATTATAAAACCATCTGGTATTTTGATTTTTTGTTGTAAATTTAAGATTGTAATTCCTTACCTCTGCCTGCAGTTAAACAAATAAAAGAAAGCACAGGTTTTCAACTGAGCTTCAGCCTTCGTATTGTTCCTTTCAATCAAAAAAAAAAAAGAAAGACAGAAAGAAAAAGAAAAGGAAACCATCTGCCTGTGCCAGCTGCTGGGATGCAGAGAAGATAATGGGATTCCTACGTATGATATCTTTTTGTTTTTCTGGTTGAAGTTGTGACATTTTCAACAGTTCTCTTCAGGATACATCTGCTTCTCTAAGAGAACTGAAGCCCATAGATGGTAAAAGGGTTGTCATCCTTGTATTAACACATGCCTTTGAAAGCCTTCCATGGATATGTATAGCTGTATTTAAAAGTCTTTACACTATTTTATACTTTACATTTTAAATGGTATAGAAAATAAATAGAAAATTACATAAAAGTGATTCATTTTATTTTAATGTTGCTGCCATAAGCTGTGCTCATTTAGTAAGCAAACATTTGTAAATACATTTACAGAACAATTTTCTTCATGCCATAATTTTAGGGGGAGGATCTCAGAACCCTCAGAAGTTGTATCCAAAACATGTTGATATTTCCTGTATTTTTAAAATTTCTTTTTCTTTTTTTTTAAGGATGGAGATAATTGTTATTCTGAAATTATTCAAAATCATAAAATAATGTATTGTTTGAAGGTATGGCACTCTGATTACATAATTTTGAACCCTGATTGTTAAAATGGCGCCACCCATAAATCAAATTTGTATATATTTTTTCATCTTTAGCATAGAAGTTGTCTATTATTTCACAATAGAGTCATGAAAAAAATTACCTTGAGGCAGAACTTCCTAGTTCTTTAAAAGTTGTTTCTGGAGAGTTTTTTTCATTGTTCTGTGTACTTCTAATAGTTTCAAAAGATCTTACTTCCTTTTGGATGGCAACTTTTTGTTACAAGTAAGAAAAAGAAATGGAAGTTCTTGGTCCTGATGGTTATGGGTCCTTCTACAGATGGATTACCCTTAGAAGTGCCTTTGAACATGAGAAGTGATGGATAATTCTGTGGCATCAAGGATATTAGGACATAAAACCCTCTGAACCCAACCAAACACTGAGGGCATCCACTTGAATAATGCTTCTGAATGACTCTCTTCCTCATTCCATAATTGTAATCTGAGTAAGAGACTGAGCCATCACCACTGAGCACTGGAACAATATTTAGGGAAAAGTTTCCTTTGTGTAAGTGACTCCCAGGTTTCCTTCCATTGCAGAAATTAGAATATGCAGGAAGAGCACAGCAGTGCTTTGCCCCAGAGTCGTCAGTTATAGGAAAGAAAACATCAGCATGGAGGAAATTTCTCTAAAATGAAGAAAGAGTTAAAAATCAGCAAAACTCTCAAATATTACTGATAAATAGAAACACCACCACCAAAGAATAAGTGGAAATCGTTACCTTTTCAGAAACATATGCATTGTGAAAAAAAAAAAGAAAAAAATTCTATTTAGAATTACAGATTCAAATGTTCAATTTAATCAAGAGTACATTAGACTTATGGAACTGGAGACATGATGGCAGATATCAAGGTAATTGTATGAAGAGAAAAATACTACTGAACTCAAGATTCTCCCAGAGGCAATAAAAACATTCCAGATACTTATTAAATAGGAAGCCTTATTTGGGAACCAGATGTAGGAGCAAAAGGATAAAACAATCCCCATCAAAGTGTGCAAAGAGAAAAGATAGACATATATAGTAAGAGTATATTGATATATGGTCAGAGCATATATAAAGAAAGATTTAATTAACATAATTTTTAAAAATAATATTCAGGTCTCCCTGGTAGCTCTTGTTATTTCCTTCAAAAACTACAGAACAATCAAATAAATAGATTTGAATTAACTCAGTATAACTTAATGTCATACGAGGCTCAAATATAAAAATATTTGAAAGTCAATAAAGAAAATAACACCAAATCCTAGCAGTCCAAGCCTCTGTGGTAAGCAGAGGCACAGTAGAAACACTGCAAGGAACAGAGAATTGGAGATGTAGCAATAGATTGTAAGATTAGAAGAAAAAATGCACTCCTGTGTGCTTCTCCTTTATTCACACATTCACAGTACTTCACATGCCAAAACATGTGGGTGTTTTCCCAAACAGTTTTGTGCAAGACCAGCAAGATAGCCTACACTTAACTCAAGTCTGACAATATCTACCTGGAAATAATGTCAGCTGCTGCAGGTTAAGCACTCAGTATCAGTGAATGCCCACCTCCCATACACACACACAACTCAGAGATCAGTCACAAATCCAGTTGTCTCCTAAATGTCTGACTGACCAGCTATACATGGGGTTCTCATGACCCCTTCCTTGGTTTCTTACTTGCCAGAAAGGCTCCTAGAACTCTGGGAAACACTTAAGTTTACCAGTTTATTTTAAAAGGGTATATGAAGGAATGCACTGGACACACAGATGGAAGAGGTGCATAGGTGTGAGGATGTCAGGTGTGAAGGAAGAGGTGCAGAGCCTCCATGCCTTCACCAGATATAACATCGTTTCAATACCTCCATGTGCTCAGCAGCCCAGAAGCCTTCTGAAGTCTGCACTTCTGCAATTTTATGGAAACATCATCATGTAGGCATAATTGATCATCAGCTCAGTCTTCAGTCTCTCTCCCCTTCCCAGACATTGTGGGATGGGTAGAAAGTCCCACACTACTAAGAATGGCTGGTCTTTCTGGTGACCAGCCCCCATCGTGAGGCCATATTGGAGTGCTCACCTATATAGAGAGCTCACCTCATTAGCTCAGAAGACACACCCAGGAAATCCCAATGGATGTAGAAGCTCTGTGCCAAGAACTGGGAGCTCAGACCAATACATATATCTATTATTTCACAGAACTTCACTGAAGGGATTGTGGGGGGTGGGGAGTGTTAACCTCAGTAACTTTGAAATAAATGAAGACTGTAAGTCTAAATAAGCTGTACCAGTGCACTTTCCTCTACTTTGTAAAGCTTTTTCTCATGAAGGTATGAGCTAAAAATTCTGAAATTATTGTATATGTATAGTGGGATGGAACTATTACAAAAATAGCTCGCAGATGGCAGAAGACAGGTTTCTCACCATTGGATCAGGAAGTAATAGGTAAACAAGATGGAAAGCCTAGAATAAACCAAATCACATTGGAAGATGTAGATATAGTATGACCTCATGTTTAGTGTAATACAGTAATTTCATTGTTATAGTAAATTATATAATGTAATTTTATATGGTGAAATTTAAAAATAATATGCAACTTTAAAACCAGAAGATATAATCTCCTACTTCCTATAACTTTTATTCTAGTCAGAGGAGACCACAAATCATTGGATTAGATTTTTCCTTAAATGAGCCTTCAGGTAGATAAGATTATTGTTACGCTCATGTAACCAGTGACACAAAGCATACCTTGATACATTCAATGATTTCTCTAGATCCTTACAAGTGTATCTTTTCTCTTCACACAAGAGAGTGATTTAAAATAAAGAAATCTTTAGCAGCAATCTAGTTAAACTTACCCAGATGAACAAATGAAAGTCCAAAGGAACTACAAGTATGACTTGTCCTTGGATAAACTGATCAGTGTGCTTAGTCATCCAGACTTTATTTCCTCATCTGTAAACTGGGAATAATATTAACCCTTAGCATTTATGGAAGCTGTGAGGATTACTTAGGTGGCATAATTAAAGTGTCAAGAACATTATCTGCTACAAGTTAATGCCAAATAATCTGTTTATTGTCTTTCTTCTTCCATTCCCAAAGCCCTTAATGTAACAGGCTAAAAATAATACTTCTTCAATGACTAATATAGTGTATCTTCACAGAGAGATTACAACCACTGAATCTCCAATGAAAAAATTTTAAAAGAAAGTAACAAAAAAGATTGTATTTCATTATCATTGCAATAATGTTTGCAAAAATAATACTATGGTTATATAATACGTGGAATGTAATAATGAACACAATGTCTTTTATCCATGGCAGTAAAGATGGTTATTTTCTTCCTGAATGTGAGCACTAAGTCTGTTTCCTAGACTCGAGCTCACCCATCATGTTTTATCTTAGCAATTGATACTTGGATATTTTCAGACTGTTTTGAAAAGTACTAGAAGACAGTATGTAGTGGAGTCAAGATTAGAAGTTGTCTGTCAGTATAAGTAGATGTCAGTTCAGTGGATAAAATGGAACATAGTCCCCTAAACTTGAGAGCAATAATTCAGAATTATGTGGAGTCTGGAGAGATTTACCCAGACCATTATGCCTTTAAATACTCTAAGAGCAGAAGATTGCCATTTTATTTTTTGATCTTTCAGTTGTCATGACTTTCTTTGCTGTTAGCTTTTACTGGGGCTTATAAGAGGGTGAGTATTAACTGCTGACTGGGTTGCTGCTTTCTATTGATTGTTTCAATCTGTGACTCTTCCCTGTGTTGAACCAACAAGGAATGCAGCATTACGATTCCATGTTTACCAAAATTGCTTCTCAGCAGTTTAAGACCCTGGTTTGAAAAAGTCTGGTAAGAAAACTGACCTTCTTATGTCTGGCACTGTCCAAAGACTATCACAGGCAGCTCTTTAACAGGGAAGAGGAATAAAATTGATTCTTCTATTAAAGAAAAAGGATCTCTGTTATCTTAAATCCAAAATATTGTACATTGATGATATGGCAGATTTCATTTCTACTAATTTTAACTTCATCAAAAAAGAAGAAAGCTAAATTCTTTCCAAAGAAAATGAAACTGAGTCCTCTTTAAAAGTATCATAGAAAAGTTTAGGTTGTTTTAATATAGCACAATGGAACATCAGATTCAGTAGTCCTGCCACAGGGAAAAAGTGGAAAAGAACTACTTATTGAATTAAAATGCTTTTGGTCCATGGCCTCACAGAACTCAGGAATTAGCTTGGACTTGTATGACATTTTATGGTATATAAAAGAATAGTCGGAATATGTACATTTGATTTTCATATTTGCAATCGAGATTTTTTTTTACTTTTTATCAAGTTTTAGTTCCTTCATCTGTAAAATTGAGATAGCAACATCTACTTCATCATTTTGACTTAGAGACTGAATGTGACACTGAATATTTGAGTAAACTAGTTTACAGAAAGCACTAAATATGTATTTGTGGAATCTGAATCTGAAAACAGTGGTGAACTTTTCATGGCTCTTTGTGGATATCTAATATTAAGCAGATTCATAAGTCCATATGCTATGATCCTTTTATTTCATGTTCAGTAAAACTGTTGATTCCTTGCACATTGATAATTGCATGCAGTGAATGTGGTATGTTGACAACTTGCTCTCCAAGCATAGTCTCTCCTCTCACATACAGTATTTATGAACTTATGAGATTGCTGATTAGATATCTTATCAATAGTTATATAAAATACTCTTTAATTAAATTAGAACTCTGCAGTTTAGGAAAATGTATATTATTCTAGAATCCAAGCTCCCATATTTATATTTTAGGTAATACCTTATACAAATCATGAACCTCTCTAAGGTTCAGTATCCTCATCAATCAATTGGAAATAACATCTAACTTAGTACCTTCTCAGGTCTGTTGATAGGATACAATGTTATGTTGTATATCAAAGGAAATGGTGAATTATAAAAGAATACACAAATACTTGGGTTATTATCATGATATAAAATTTAAAACTCTGTCTCAATGTAGATTTTTTTTAAACTTTGTAAGATGGTAATTTGGGGCATGGATTTTTGTATAGAATTCCTAGTGAAGGCTTCCAACAGTGTGTCTTGACAAAATTAAAAATTGACATTTAAAATGGTCCAAGAAAAGTGCTAGCCATTTAATTGGCACCAGAACACGTTAGGGAAATAAAAATTTCAGCTTCTATGAGAATGGTATTTATAAGACAGAGCAGCTCACACATGCCAACAGGATCAGCGATGTTGAGGAATTACGTGTGTTCCTGCTGCAGAAGAGTATTGCAGATCTGCTACCATGTAAGATGATGTTGGCAGTTCAGGGAAGTAAAAGATTAAAATTTGCACTGGATTATAAAGCAGCCAAGGAGTGGCCCCCAAATTAGCCTGGGGCAAGAAAAAGGCAAATAGGGTCATTGATGGGAAAGAAGAAAGAGGATGGTAGTTAAAAGGAGTTGTTGAATCCAATAAGAATCATTATTAAAGTTGCCCCTTGAACACTGAGTTTGAACTTGGGTTTTCACTTACACATGGATATTTTTTTCAGTAGTAAATGCTACAGTACTACAAGGGCTGTGGTTAGTTGAATCTGTGGATAAAGAAATCACACCTCAGATTTGGAGGGTGGACTATAAGTTATATGTGGATTAACCCCTGATGTTGTTCAAGGGTCAACTGTGTTATCATCATTATAATCATTACTTTAATAAGGAAGAGATTGAGCATGTGCCTGGATAGAAGGGAGAAAAGGTAGAGATAAGGATACCCGTGAGGAATCAGGAAGCCAGTTACAAAAATAATCAAAAAAGGCAAATGCTGGGTTTCCAGAACTTGACCACCTGGAAGTGGCGATGTAGAAATAGAAACCTTGAGAGTCACACACCCAGTACAAAATCTGATTTCTGAGAAAGGAGGTGGGATGGAAGGTATCACTGATCCTTGTGGGCCACAGGGAAATAGCCCCATGGGAAAGCCTGGTTCCTGTTCTGTCAGGAAGGAGCATCATGCATCATCTGGTGGGTCAGAAGAGGTGGGCACATCCCTAGACAGTGAACTTGGATTTCCAGAAGACACAGTTCAGAAATACAAGAAGAGAACGGGTTAGCTAGCAGAGTGGGACCAAGATACAACTGCGTGTTTCTGATTGGATGATGCCACAGAAGTGCACAGAAGGAAGAGCATGTGAAGATCTCAGGAGAAGACAGCCCAATATGGTGGTCATCTGCTTGTTCCTCTGTTTTCTAATCTTAGGAATCCTTTTTAGATATAAATTACTTTTGATTTATTTATATATCTATATCTTTATATTGTGCTAGAAACTAGATGCATTTTATAGTAGTGTCTTGTCATTTGAGTTTAATCTAGCATTTGTCCTCTATGAATTCTCTTTTATATATTTAATGTTAGATATGTCTATTTAGTTTGTTTTCCTCCTTCATTTGTTTTTTGTTCATATCTGACAGTTATATTTGTAACTTATTTTTGCTTTTTTGATATTATTTTTTATCACTGATAATGTTTTTTTAATCATATTTTAGAATCTTTGAAGTTTGCCCACTTATTTTCCTTTCCTCAAGGGCAAATCATTATTGAATGAGTTGTGTGTTTGTTACGATGTTTTGTTTCCTTGTTTTAGAAAATTCTAGCTACTACCTGTCACTCACTACAGAAAGACATGGGCCATCAAAAAGTCCACGTGAAGGAATAAGTATAAATATAATGAAATCACAATATAAACAGAACAGTAAAAGTACATGATATCAATGTGTTTGTTTTGTATTGCTTTGTAACAAATTACCATAAAATTAGCAGCTTGAAACAGCACACATTTGTTGGCTTGCATTTCTCTAAGTCATAAGTCCACTTGAGGTGGCTGAGTTCTCTGGTCAGGGGACCACAGGTCCAAAGTCAAGATGGTAGCTGGGTGGAATTCTTATCTGGAGGCTCTGTGGAAAAGTTTGTTTCCAAGCTCTTTATTGGCAGATTTGTGCTCTTTGGGGCTGTAGGAGCAATATCTGTTTCCTGGATGACTGTCAGCCAAGCGCTGCTCGTAGACTCCAAAGACTACCTGAATTCTTTGCTGTATGTTCTCTCTATCTTCAAGTCAACAAAGGCACATTTCAATGGTTTGTGGCATTGAGTAAGGCAAACCTAGATAATTTTCCTATTTTAAGGTCAACTGAATTGCAGCCTTAATTACATCTGTAAAAATGCCTTTACATCAATACCTAGGTTTGTATTTGATTGAATAACTGGTAGAATTTGTGTTAGCAATTTTGGGGACCATCCTATCTGCCATAATTAAATAAAAAGATAAAAATCTTCAACTGTACTTGTGATACATACCCACTTTTGTTCCCCCACCAAAACCACACAGCCAGCCTGCAAGCAATGACAACTTGGCTGTAGGAAACTTCTCAGGAAACTATCAACCCAAATTCTACAGTGAGTTTAATTATTACTTAAATTTCAGGGCATATAAAGATATTTCCAATCCTATAATAATTAATGGAAGGCTTAGACTTAAGATAAAACTGAATTTCCTGTGGAAACTTTGCATTCCCTAATTAACCTCAAATGTATGCATCCACATTATGGATACATAGCAAAATTAAATACAGTGTTCTTATGTTTAAAAAGAAGAAACAAGATAAAAATGCAAAATGGAACACACATTCACTTTTTTTGCATCCTGAAACTCCAACATGATAATGGGGTGGCATTTTTTTTTAATGCATTACACCACTAAGACTTTGAGAACAAGAAAATTGATGACAGTGGCATTATGGAAACTACAAAGCAGATGGACTAAGAGGATTCATAACAAAATCTGTATCTGGCAGAGGGGAAAACAAAGAAGGAGCTTAATTTGTATCTCAGAATGCTTGTAAATAGTAAGAACCTGGCATCTGAGGTTGAGGATAGGAAGTAAAGAGCTAGAAAACAGAAAGGGCGTTTAATTCTTGTTCAGAATAGGTTAAACCTATAACAGGTCAGGCTCCCTAGTAAATAAAAATTGACAATAATGTGTCCGTGTTGGTTCATCAGTTGTACCAAATATGGCACACTGATGAGGGATGTTGAGGATAGGGAAGTATATATGTGGGGGTGGGGAGGGCTATGTGGGAACTCTCTGTATTTTCTGCTCAATTCTACTGTGAACCTGAAACTGCTCTAAAAGAATAAAGTCTACTAATGAAAAAAAAGAACCTGAGATAAAAATTTAGGTGCTGTTGATCTGTTGAGGAATTACAGCAGAATAGCAAAAGGAAAAGACTAGGACAAAATTGTGTTCTCAGGTAATGTTTAACACAGACTGCTTCAGAGTTATTCTCCATTGAGGCAAGGGTGCCCACCTTTCATGCCTCTAAACAGTACCTGACACAGATCCAATGTTAATCAAATAGAGACTTCACTCTTAACGAAATTCAAATCATTATTGGGCAGACAAGAGCAGAGGAGTGTTCCAGAAAGAAACAACAACATGTGCAAAAGAGCAAAGGTTAAAACACCCATAGTGAATTTGGGAGAGTGTAGAAATTGCCTCAAAGATGTTACAAAGCAATATGAGATACAAATTATATTTCTAGTTGCATAACATTCACTTTTAATTGCTTTGAGAATTGCTATGTACTTAAATAATATTTAAATGTAAAACAATCCAGAAATTTATTTAACACTTCCACTTGGCAAATATTTTTCTTCAAAGTCTTATTTTCAAAGAAGTTATAGAAGACTCATGAATGAAAAAACATACTTTTTTGTCTATGCTGCACTGTTTAATAATGCTTAACTTGAAAAGAGCAGAAAAAAAATACTTAAAAATATAGATATCTAAAGGTTAGCTAAAGGCCACGCTGACATATAGAATGTTCTTATTCTGCCATTTTGACTCCACACTTTGGATTATACTATCTTGGGGAGATACTTCTCTCTTTCATTGCTGATATTTGTAGAAATCAAGTGAACTTTAGCAACATCACTGTACACCAGTTCCTGAACCCATTTTTGTTTTAACATTTATTATTGATTTATAATCATTTTACAATGTTGTGTCAAAGTCCAGTGTAGAGCACAATTTTCCAGTTATACATGAACATACATATATTCATTGTCACATTTTTTTCTCTGTGAGCTACCATAAGATCTTGTATATATTTCCCTGTGCTGTACAGTATAATCTTGTTTATCTATTCTACAATTTTGAAATCCCAGTCTATCTCTTCCCATCTCCTGCCCCCTTGGCAACCACAAGTTTGTATTCTATGTCTGTGAGTCTATTTCTGTTTTGTATTTATGCCTTGGTTATTTTTTTGTTTTTTTTTTTTTAGATTCCACATATGAGCGATCTCATATGGTATTTTTCTTTCTCTTTCTGGCTTACTTCTGTAACTTAGAATGACATTCTCCAGGAGCATCCATGTTGCTGCAAATGGCATTATGTTGTCGGTTTTTATGGCTGAGTAGTATTCCATTGTATAAATATACCACATCTTCTTTATCCAGTCATCCACTGATGGGCATTTAGGCTGTTTCCATGTCTTGGCTATTGTAAATAATGCTGCTATGAACATTGGGGTGCAGGCATCATCTTGAAGCAGGGTTCCCTGGACCCATTTTTAACTCATCTGATTATCACATTAATGGTTTTAGTTGCCAAATAGTGTTTTCCCAAAATTTCTTCAGTGTAAGTACACGTGTATGTATTTGTGCTAACTTTGAACAAAATATAAAAAGAGCTTCCCATGTTCAATAAACTCAGAAAATTTTACTGTGTGATTAACATCAAATTACAAAACTGAACTCTAGATCAGCAAGTTATAATAAAAGCATGTTTAAGGGATTTCCTTTCCCTTTGCATTCTATACTTTTATCTTTCTTGGATACATTTAGAAATGTATTAGCCTGTTTTCAGGAAGTCCAAGCATTTATAATAATGGAGAATTGAGTTCAGTTTAAAACATAAACACTGTTGAGTATCTTGTTCATAATTACATGCATAGTAGTGACCATATTGGTGTGTATGGAGTATTTGATTTATTGATCAACACATTGCAATTTATTAATATTTTGTATATGCTGGTACAATCATTCCAATTAAAATGAGAATATGAATTAAAAATTCCTTATAATTTATGTAGTGAGTATCAAATTGTTTTCTGTAGAACTTGGCATATTTTAGAGGTATAGCAAATATCTGAAGGCTGATAATGAAAAAGCACTCAAAATATTACTTAAAGAAAGTGACTACATGAGGTATAATGGAAGAGCTGCAGAAGTCTATCAAGCCCTGGGCCACAAATTCTGTACTAACCATCTCTAGGGAGTGAACTGTTTGTCCCCCTCCTGCCCAAATTCATACATTGAAGCCCTAATTTTCAATATGATGACACTTGCAAAAGGGGTCTTTGAAGATAATTAGGTTTAGATGAGATGATAGCATGGCATCCTCATGGTGGAACTAGTGCCCTTTTAAAGATATCAGATATCAGAGCATTTGCCATCTTTTTCTCTTTCCTCATAACATGAGGACACCGTGAAAAGGCAGCAATCTACAAACCCAGGAAGAAAACCCTCACCAGAAGCCAACCATGGTGGCATCTTGATCCTGGGCTTCTGGCTTATTGAACTGTGAGAAAAATGCATTTATGCTATTGAAGCTGCCGAGTCAAAGCTCCTTTGATAGGGCAGCCTGAGCAGACAAAGACAACCATGTTTAATGAGGTTCCTGAAGTTAGAGCCTGAGATGACATAGTATCCATCCAATGGTGAGTTGGTTCAAATATCAAGATAACGTATCTTTTCTGTTCACCTATGTGAATCTTGAGGTTCTCTACTTCATATTTTTCATAAGGCAGTTGCAAATATGGAACATAAAATTGTTTTCTTAATAAAACACTTGCTACATAAACAGGAAACAAAAGAGATGTGTTTAGTCCATTAAAAAAATACACTAACCTACAGATTGACAAATTAAAGTAGAATGTGTTCCTGACAGTATTAATGTAAAATAAGAAAAAAAATGTGTAAAGGTGTTGTATAAATGAATTCAAATAATCAGAGATATAATCTTTATATGTTCAGGATTCAGTTATTTGAAATGCTACACCTAGAGAATATAGAATTTTACTTTTGACAGCAAATGGTCCTGAGCTGATACAAATACATCTGTTAAAGAAACTCCACTTGTTAAATATCTCTCCAATATAATTTAATTTGGCAAATTTCTTGAAATTGCTTATGTCTTTAACAAGCTGGCAATGCAAGCTGACACTGTTAATATATCACAACTTTAGATAAAATTCAGATTTAGTTTTATGCCTGAGATAGAGCATGAAAAATAACTTGTATTGAATCATTAAAAACTCTGATTTTTAAAATGACATATTCAAACATTTCTTAATATTATACATTGATTGATCCTGTTCTGCCATGTGCTTGCAGACAGTCCACAGTGTTTACATAAGCTCTTAAAGCCTCAGTTTCCTCACTTATAAAACAGGATGCTAATGTGGGCTTTAATTTTCAAGTTTGTGGGTGAGTGTATGTTTGTGTGTGTGTGTGTGAACACCTCCTAGATCAAGACATAAAATGATCCTGACAACTGCAAGGACTTTGATGTGCCTTTTCCCTCCACCCAGAAGTACTCACTACTTTATCTCCTATCAGTATCCATTACTTTTTGCCCTTTTTTGAACCTCATATAGACGGAATTATATTTGCATTCCTTCATTTATCATTACACGTATAAGATCATCTATGTTGTATAAAACCATGGTTTTCCTTTTTTATAGTTGAGTAATATTTCATTGTACAGATATACATCAGTTTTTTTTTTCTATTTTCATATTGACAGAATTTTAAATTTTTTCTGTTTTGGCAATTCTCAATGAAACTCTTAGGAACCCTCTCATACATGTCTGTTGGTGGACATTGTCATTCATTCCTCTTGGGTATATGTTTAGGAGGGCAGTTGCTACACCTTGTGTAGGTGTATGTTTTATTTGAATGGTTGAATGGTTGAATCAATTTGTATTTCCACATCATGCAACAAATCACATCTCAGGCTAAGTTTGACCCAGAGTGAGATTTTTGCATATATTGAATTAGTGTCAATTTTTTTTAAATCTCATGTTCTCCAATGAATTAGAAAATTCAACCCATTCATCTAGGTAGAAGGAGGGACTAGCCATGTAAATAAAGAATTTTTGTTCTGGATAACTAGCCTATAGGTTCTACCTTCACACATTGATATGTGGGGTCTCTGATTTAATATTGTCCTTTCAGATTATCATGGGATGCTAGATCATGCCTTTAAAAATCTAAACTTTAGGTTTTATGAAGAAAATATCAGAAAACACATATTACTCAGTTTTCCCAGCAATAGTCCTATTTACAAAGGACTTCTACTTTGTTCAGACTCTAAAGAATATTTTGTTTTAACTGAGGTCAAATCTGTTATGTTGACAAATGATGATGTTAATTTCATCCTGCGTTCCAGTGATCCTTTGTCATGAGTGGGAGGGGAAGCCACATATACATACACTCCCTTTTATCTGAGCTTGTTAGTTCTATTCTGGAATTAACATCCATAACTGAGACTAGTCAGTGCAGGGTGTTCAGTTCAAGAAATGCTGAAGGTCATCTAATTCACAGTCTCCCCACTCACCAGGTTTCTCGAAGGAAGAACAACATTTTTCTATTGTAGATTTCTGTCTCAGAATATAGTAAAATAGTGACTTTTTCTTATGCCGTAGAATGCTGTCTGCTATTTTGTTCGGTGTAAAAATTAGCCAGAAAAACAAATGCTTCATCATTATGTTGTTCCAAAACTTTTTAAAATCTGTTTCTTCAAAGTTTGTATTACTTGAGTTTTCAAAGTTATTATAATATTTATCGTATTAAAAATAATACGTAGTCATTACATACCCCTGGACACAGTAATTTTATGCTCTTCTACCTATGTAAATATGGTAATTTTTCACTGCACTAGAAATTCATCTAGAGGCTTAAGCACACAGTTTACAGTAAAAGGTAGGTGTACTTAAAAACAAAATAAGTTCTAAGTAGATTCACAAGACAAGGCTTCCAACATCGGGAATCAACAATATGCTTGGAAATAGAACTTGATGATAAAGGATTAACGTCATCACAAGACACATTTTTAAGCAAGCCCTTTAAGGATAGTTTGAAGTCTTTAAGTTTGGAATGTTTCTTAGAAGAGCAAAGGTGAATACCTATGGAGACTTAAAGAAAAGCAGTTTTCTTGATAAGTGATAGTGTTAAATACATCATGTTACGATATATAGAGGATTAAGATGTATCATGATGGGCAGTATCTAAACAGATGTAACAAGTGCTTTGTAAGCCCAGTGTTTCCATCTCTTTGACACTTAATACATGGGTAAGATTGAGTGAAAACCCAATGGCAGATGGGCAGATGGACCCATTCATTTTTGCCCCAAGTTTCTTCATTGGCTTCTGCCTGCCTGTTCTGGATGCATTTTCCTGTTCTGTTTTTGAGGAGATTCCTTTTCCTCTGAGATAAATAAAAACATGGAAAACAACCCACAGTCTTAATTTATAATACAAGCAAAAAAAGAGAAAACTTTCAAAACACACACACAAGGATTTTGTTTGAGTAACAGAATTTGCTTAAAGCTTTTACTTAAAGCAAAGCTTATAAGAGGAATTGTTGGTTATATTAAAACCTTACAAGAAACCTATTAATATTATTTGATACTCATGCTTTTAGATTTTCTTTGGGAATTCTGCTGTGTTGTTCAGCTACCCTCCCTCTCTTCTTTCTCCTTTGAGAAATGAAATTTGATGGCCTTGCTTTTTCTTCTCCTTCATTTTTTATCCCCATGTAACCCTAAATTCTTATTAATTTAAGTAAATACATATACACACATATCTGTATATGTATTTCTCTAGCAACTCATAATTCATGCCATCATCACAGCATCATTTATTCCAAGAAATGTTCTTTTTGTTTTCTAAAAAATTTTTTTCTGTGAGATTGTCTACCAGATATTGAAATACTTTTTCTTATGCTGCTAGAATCGTATTTCTTATTAGATAGTAAAACTTAAAATTAAGATAATGTTTGAGTTCAGAAAAATTTTAAAAGATTAAAATGAAGAGAAAACATACATGACTGAGAATTTCCATGCCAATTGCCAATTATTTATAGGAAAAACGGAATGACCTACATCTCCAATCATATAGATGTGGATTATCCTATTTTTCCAATAAAGTAGTGGCACAGAAGCCTCGGTCATGTGTTCAGTTTTTACTCTCTTCACCATTTCTTTGTATTTGCTATATCGTGTCAGCAATGCATGTATGTTCTTACCTGTGGACAAATGACAAAACGAAGAGGATATCATTTTGTAGTTTCTGTTGCAATATGGTGTTTTCTATTCTTAAGACTCCCCACAAGCTATTTGCGAGAAGGCAGCAGTGTGAACAGACAATTCTCAGACCATCAGTTAGTCTGCACTAAAAGGTACATGTGAAACGAGTTCAGCTATTAACTTTGTCACAACATGACACAGACAAGTTTTAAATGGATCAGGAAAACATGTCTGGAATATTTTAAATGCTATTCAGGCACTCTACCTAACTCTCCTGGCACATGTCTTCCAGGAGATAATAAATGTTAATGAGTTATGGTGATCAGTGGACTTTTAGAAATGTAGAGCATGCTTACAGTTAACCATACTCTGTGTGAGTTAGTTTCTGTTTTTAGGATGGCCTCTTCATTTTAGTTTCATAGTGACATCATGAGCAATGACCCTTTTAAGAAGTGAATTAAAAGAGCATTAAAGTTAGGAAGCTGTTTAACTTGGAATTTCTATCTAAGCAAATAATGATTTGCCTGGTGAAATGGTTTCAAGTCATGGTAGCAGCAAAGCTAACAGGAGCTTCAGGGACCTCTAACAATCTGAATTTTTGTCTGTAGGTATATGAAACCATGAGACAGTCACATTTAAGTAGTCTTGTCTCCTTAGGCTACTCTAGGCTTTGACAGATTCTTGAACTTGACTTGTTTTTGGTGACCTTGACGGTTTTGAGTAGTGCACTGGTCAGATATTTTGCAGAATGTCCTTTCACAGGGACATATTTAATGCTTTTCTGATGATTATTATTTAGAAATTGTCTGTTTCCAAACAGAGGATTTATCTTTTCTCTATTATTCATCTGTTTATGCAATCATTTATTACCAAAGTAGAAATAATGAAAATTTATTTTATACTTTGAGTTCTAGTTAGATAAAGCTATATTTTATCACTATAGTTGTTTTAGTTTGGGCCATTGAGTGTTCTTTCAATTTGTTCCCAAGTTCCTTTGCTATACCTCAATCATTGGGGACATTTTTTCATTGTTGATTTTTAATCTTTATTAATTTACTATTTTATTGATAATGACTTACTTTATATGTAGCAACATCATGTTATCCTGTGCTTAAAGCTCCCTAAATCATGTTTCAAATAAGGCAACCTACTTTTATCTATGTATTAGAAACCCTAGTTAGTTTTTGTAAAAATTCATTCTAATAAGAAGACAACATGATACCAAATTTTTAAATATATAATATGGTATTACTAACAATAGGGACAATGTTGCACAGTAGATATGTAGAATGTATTCACTTTGCATAATTAAGACTTCATGCCCATTAGTAACTCACCATTTCTTCCAGCCTCAGCCCCTGGCAAACACCACTACTTCTGATTTTATGAGTTCGGCTATTTCAGATACCTCATGTAAGTAGAATCATGCATTGTTTTTCCTACCTTGACTGGCTTATTTCACTGAGCATAATATATTCAAGATCCACCCATGTTGTTGCATATTGCAGGATTCCTTCTTTTTTGAGGTTGAATAATATTCAGTTGCATATCTATAAAATATTTTCTTTAATATTTGTCTGCCAATAAAGACTTAGATTGTTTTCATATCTTGGTTATCGTGAAAAGTGTTGCAGTGAACTTTGGAGTACTGATATCTCTTCAAGATTCTGATTTCAAGCCTTTTGCATCAGTAACCAAAAGTGAGATTCTTTTGTACTTGGATGTCCATTTTCTTCAGCATCATTTGTTGAGGAGACTATTCTCTCTGCATTGTTTGTTACTGACAGCCTCATCAAAGATCAGTTATCCAGAAATGTGTAGATTTATTTCCGGGTGGCTGTCTATTGGTCGATCTGTCTGCCTTTATGTCAGTATCATTTGTTTTAATTATTGTAGCTTTGTAACATATTTTGAATTTAGACAGTAAGATACTTCCCGCTTTTATCCTCTTCTTGAAGTTTGTTTTAGTTGTTGATGGTTTTTTGTAGTTCTGTATGATTTTTTGTATTTTTTTTTTTAATTCTGTAGAAGGCTGAGGTTGTTCATTATTGGAAAATTTTTTTGTTTTTGTTTTTGTTTTAAGAATTTCCTTATTTTCTGGCAGTTCAAAATGTTTCAGGCCTATTTGTATAATTCCTGTCCCCCATTAGAACTGGCCATTGCTCCATGAAATAATGGTTTATTTTGTAGGATTATGATACTAGAAACCGAGATCTCAGTGCTGGATGTGCTAACTTCTCCTGGGATGATTTTGCCTCCAGGTCTTCTCAATGACAGAGCATGGAAATATATTTGAGTATACTAACCTGTATATATACTTATATTTATATTTATTTCTGTGTGTTAATTTTAAGCTAAACATGAGCTCACACTGATTTCTTCAACTCTGATCGATTACCACATGAATCATTCTATCTTCTCCTTGTTCTTCTGTAATCTTCCATGCCACTGGTAAGACATTTAGCTTTGATCATTCATTTCTTTGGTTCTTTGATTTTTCAATTCCAGAGTGTATTTGAATTTTTATTCTGTATCCACAGGTGGGAAAAAAGCATACTAGAGTATAATGCTTATGTACTGTTATATTTCTTTTAGTTTTATACATTCCACTAATTTAAAAAGTTACTTATGTCGGTACCTTTTCCCCTGCTTTCTACAGTGACGTTCTGTCATAGATTCATAATATAGATTGTCCTGTCACATTATACATTCCATTTTAGGGTTTTTCCATGTTTAATTTGCATACATTAAGGTTCCCTTTCTGTTCTTGTGGTGTATTCTATAGGTTTAGACAAACCTGTTGTGACATATATCCATCTTTACAATGTCATACAGTTTTTTCACTGCCATAAAAATCCTCTGTGCTTCACCTGTTCACCCCTCCCACATCCCCAACCTCTGGCAACCACTGTTTTTGGGTTTTTTTTTTTATTTTCTTAGTTTTGGTTTTTCTAGGATGTTATATAGTTGGAGTCACATAGTATGTACCCTTTTCATATTGGCTTCTTTCGCTTAGGAATATGCATTTAAAGTTCCTCCGTGCCTTTCTATGGATTGATAGCTCATTTCTTTTCAACACTGAGTAATATACCATGGTCTGGATATACTATAGTTTATGTATCCAGTCTCCTACTGGAGGACAGCTTGGATGCTTCCAAGTTTTGATAATTATGAATAAAGCTGCTATCAACATCTTTGTGCAGGTTTCATGTGGGCATAACTTTCAGTTCCTTTGGGTAAATACCAGAGTGTGATTCCTACATTGTATGATAAGAGATGTTGAGTTTTTAAGAAACTTCCAGCTGCCTCCCAAAGTGACTGTATGTTTTTCATTCCCACCAGCAATGAATGAGAGTTCCTCTTGCTCCACATCCATGATGGCACTTGGCGTTAGTAGTGTTCTAGGTCTTGGCCAGTGCAGTATGTATGTAGCAATATCTCATTGATGTTTTAATATTCATTTCCTTGATGACGGATAATATGGATTTTCTTTTTGTATGTTTATTTGCCACCTGGAAGTCTTTGATGAGGTATATATTAGGATCCATGGCATATTTTTTAATCAGTTCATTTCCTTGCTGAGTTTAACAGTTCTTTGTATATCTTGATAACTGTCTTTTATCAGATGTGTCTTGAAAATATTCTTCCTAGTCTTTAGCTTATCCTCTTATTCTCTTGACATTGTATTTTTTCTAATCTGTGCATTCAGTGCTATAAATTTCTTTCTAAACAGTTTTCTCTGTATCCCATACATTTTCATAAGTTGTATTTCCATTTCTATTTCATTCAAAATATTTTTAAATTTATCTTGGGATTTCTACTTTGGCCCATCTGTTATTTACAAGTGTGTTATTTAATCTCCACATTTTGGAGGTATTTTCCAGTCATCTTTCTGTGACTGATTTCTGTTTCATTCCATTGTGGTATAAGCACAGGTTTTGCATGATTTCTCTAATTTTAAATGTGTTAACTTGTGTGTTATGACCCAGACTCTGGTCTGTCTTGGTGAATGCGCCACGTGAGCTTGAGAAATATGTGGCTTCTGCTTTGTTGTGTGAAGTAGTCTATAGGTATTAATTATAAACCGTTGACTGATGGTGTTAAGTTCCACTGTGTCCTTACTGATTTTCTGCCTGTTGGGTCTGACCTTTTCTGATAGAAAGGTGATGAACTATTGACAGTGGGTTAATCTATTGCTCTTTGCAATTCTATTAGTTTTTGCATCACATAGTTTTATACTCTGTTATTAAATACATGCACATTAAAATTGTTATTTTGTCTTGAAAATTGACCCCTTTATCATATTGTAATGCTCTTATTTAACACATAACTTCTCTTGCTTTAAAGTTGGCTCTGAGTAAAATGAACATAGCTCTTTCCACATTCTTTTGAATGATATTATCACCATATATTTTTCTTGATCCATTTACTTTTAATCTATGTGTGACTTCATATTTAAAGTGGGTTTTTGTAAACAACATAATGTTGGGTCTTTCTTTTTCTTTATTGAATCCAATATTCTCTTTTAATTGGTAATTTTAAACTACTTATATTCAAAAATTATTTTTGGTTTAAAAGCTGTAATTTTTTTTACTGTTTTCTATCTTTTGCCTGTCTCCTTTGTTCCTATGTTTGTCTTCCATGCTTTGCTTTTTGTGGTTTTAATTGAACATTTTATGTGATTCTATTTTCTCTCTTTTTTAAAGTATATTAGTTTTCTTACTTTAGGAAAAAAAAAAACTAGGGGGTAGGATATAGCTCAGTGGTGGAGTGCATGCCTAGCATTCACGAGGTCCTGGGTGCAACCCCTAATACCTCCATTAAGAAAATAAGTAAACATAAGACAAGATACAATAAACCTCCTAGAAGAAAATATAAGCAAAACATTATCTTATATACATCTCAAAAATATTCTCCTAGAACAGTCTACCCAAGCAATAGAAATAAAAGCAAGAATAAACAAATGGGACATAATTAAACTTACAAGCTTCTGCATAGCAAATGAAACCATATGCAAAACAAAACAACAACCTACGGAATGGGAGAAAATTTTTGCAAATGAACCGGCAAAGGCTTGATCTCCAAAATAGATAATCATCTCACATGACTTAATAAGAAAAAGACAAACAACCCAATCCAAAAATGGGCAGAAGACCTAAACAAGCAATTCTCCAAGGAAGAAATACAAATGGCCAATAGGCACATGAAAAAATGCTCAATATCACTAATCATCAGAGAAATGCAAATCAAAACTACAATGAGGTATCCACTCACACCAGTTGGAGTGGCCATCATTCAAAAGTCCACAAATGACAAATGCTGGAGAGACTGGAGAAAGGGAACCCTCCTATACTGCTGGTGGGAATACAGTTTGGTGCAGCCACTGTGGAAAACAGTGTGGAGATTCCTCAAGAGGCTAGGAATAGACTTACTGTGTGACCCAGGAATCCCACTCCTGGGCATATATCCAGAAGGAACCCTACTTAAAAATGACACCTGCACCCCAGTGTTCATAGCAGCACTATTTACAATAGCCAAGTCATGGAAACAGCCTAAATGTCCATCAACAGATGACTGGATAGAGAGAAGGTGGTATATTTATACAACAGAATACTATTCAGCCATAAAAAATGACAACATAACACCATTTTCAGCAACATGAATGTCCGTGTAGAATGTCATTCTAAGTGAAGTAAGCCAGAAAGAGAAAGAAAAATACCATATAAGATTGCTCATATGTGGAATCTAAAAAGAAGAACATAAATAGAAAACAGAAACAGACTCATAGACATAGAATATAAACTTGTGGTTGCCAAAGATGGTGGGACAGGAAGGGACAGACTGGGAGTTAGACATTTGTAGGTACTGACAGGCATAGGTAGAATAGATAAACAAGATTATACTGTATAGCACAGGGAAATATATACAAGATCTTGTGGTAGCTCACAGTGAAAAAAAATGTGACAATGAATGTATGTTCATGTATAACTGGAAAATTGTGCTCTACACTGGAAATTGACAAAACATTATAAAATGAATATGTCAATAAAAAATGTTAAAAAAAAGGAAAAGAAGTAAATAAATAAACCTAATTTCCTTCCAACAAAAAAAAAAGAAAAAAGAAAAAAGAAGAACTTTTCTTAGTAGTTGCCCTAGACTTTTCAATATACATTTAGTTAATCCAGGTCCACTTTCAGATAACAGTGTACCATTTCACAGGTAGCTGAGAACCTTTAGAGAACAAAATAATCCCAATTCCTCCCTCCCACCTTTTGTATTATCACTGGCATTTGTTTTACTTAAAATATCCATACATAGACATATGTATGTATGTGTTTACACCTATATACACATATATTTTATGTATATATGTTATATATATATTATATAGGCATACACATTCAGATACATCATTGGTATTAATAGATTGAATAAACTATTGTCTATTAGATCAATTATGAATGAGAAAAATGAAAGTTTTTATTTAATCTTCACTTATTTCTTCTTCAGTGCTCTTCCTTTCTTTATGTACGTCTACTGGCAGTAAATTCTCTTGTTTCTTATTTTCCTTTATTTCTCCTTCACTTTTGAAGGATAATTTTCCAGGCTAAAGAATTGTGTTTTTTATTTTTTTCTCTCAACTCTTTAAAAATGTTAATTAACTCTTTTCTTACTTGCACACTTTCCTATGAGAAGTCAGGTGTATTTCTTATCATTGTTCTTCTACAGGTAAGATGTGTTTTCCCCTCTGGCTTCTTTCAAGGTACTTTCCTATGAGTGATTTTTCTATTGTTTGAAAATGGTACTCCTAGGAATAGGTTTTTTTTTTTTTTTTTTTTTTTGATATTTATCCTACTTGGTGTTCCCTGTGCTTCCTGATCTGATATTAATTGGGGAAATTCTCAATCATTATTGCTTCCAATATTTCTTCTGTTTCTTTCTATTTTCTTCTCCTGATATTTCCGTTACATGTATATTGTATCTCTCGTATTTGCCCCACAGTCCTTGGTTACTCTGTTCTGTTCTGTGTTGTTGTTTTTTCAGTCTTTGTACTCTTTGTTTTTCAGATTTGGAGGTATATATTAATATATTCTCTACCTACGGAGTCCTTTCCTCAGCCATGTCCAGTCTACTAATAAGCTTACCAAAGTCACTATTCATTTACATTTCAGTGATTTTTATCTTGAGTGTTTCTTTCTTAGCATTTATATCCCTTTGCTTACAGTAATTCGCTGTTCTTGAATGCTGTTGACTTTATCCGTTGCAGTTCTTAGAATATTAATCATAGTTATTTTAAATTCCCAGTCTGATGATTCCAGCATTTCTAGCATATCTGGTTCTGATGCTTGCTTGTTCCCTTCATGTTATGCTTTTGCCTTTCTGCATGCCTTGGGATTGTGTTGTTGTTGTTGGTAATGGACATGATGTACAGGGTAAAAGGAAAAGCTGTGAATAGGACTTTATTAATGTAATGGTCAGGAATGTGGGCACAGGAAGTGCTCTATATAATCCTATGATTAGGTCTCAGTCTTGCAGTGAGCTTATGTTTCTGGACTCTGAACTTCACAAGAGTTTATCAGCATTTTTCTCCTCGCTTAGGTGGGACGGGATGGCTAGAGTGGGCTGGGGGTGCTGTTTGCCTTACCCCAGATCAGTTAGATTCCGATAATACCTCAGCAGGTCAGGCTTTGGCAGACTTGTTAAGAACAGAGTAGGCTTCATATTTCAACAAGGTTCCTTTTCCCTTTTCCCTGCTGGAAGCACAAAGGACTTCTCTAATATTTATTGTAAGAACTTGATAGAGTTCCTGGAGTTAAATCTCACAAAATTACGGGAGGCCACCTGTGGCTTGGTCCCTCTGCAGTTCTTAACTCTCAGAGGTTTTCACATTGAGCTCCCAGAAGTTCATCAACCACGGTTCAGATTTCCCTACGCCAGCGCTGGATTCTGTGTCAGTTTCTGCTTCTGAGTCTCTTTCCGGGGGTAAACAGTGCCTCCTTGCATTTGCCTGTGTGTCTGTCCTATCTTGGGGGCAGTGGTGTGCCCTGTGCCCTTGCTCATTTGGGATCCAAAAAGAGGTGTTGATTTTTCAGTTTTATCAGCTTTATACTTGCTTATAGTACATAGTGGCAAATTCCAAGCTCCCTACATACAGAACCGGAAACTGGGAGTCTATTTTTCTTTGATTGCAGAACAATATTCCATTGTAAGTAGGCACACTAGTTTGTTTATGTATTCATCTGTTGAAGGATATCTTGGTTATTTCTAGTTTTTGGTGATGATGAATCAAGCTTCTATTAATATTACATGCAGGTTTCAGCACATACATACATTTTTAAGTCAGTTGCACAACTACATAGGAGTGTAATTGCAGGATTACATGGTAAGACTATTAAGAAACTTGGTAAAACTCTATTCAGCTTTGTAAGAAACTTCCAAGCCATCTTCCAAAGAACTATACCATCGTGCATCCCAGCAGCATAAATGAGAGTTCTTTGTGTTCTATATCCACTCTGGGAATGGCTTATTATCAGTTTTTTTAATTTAGTCATTCTAATAGGTATGTAGTGGTACTTCATTGTCTATTCTTTCATAATCACCTTTTAATGCATTAAAATATAAAACAAATTTACTTCCTGAAATGATTCTGGATGTTTTCCCTTTGTACTCCAACGACAAATTTTGGAGCAAAGTGATTGGAACAAAAACCAATATAATTACTTGTCCTTATTTTAGACTGTCTCAGGACTGGATGTACGTTTCTGTTTCTGTGCTCAGTAACCCTGAGAAAGCATATTAGGTCTTTTTCCAGGACATACTTATTCCCAAAGATTAGACTATGAATTAACTATACTAGCTATTTTTTGAAAATGAACTTATTACTCATCAAAACTCACTACTAGACCCTCACCTTTTTTGTTCCCTTCAGTACAAGGCGTTATGTGATCAATTCTGCACAATCTCAACCTAATCTCCTTCCTACAGCACCCATCTTAAACTGAATCAGCTCAGCTCCTAAAAATCCTATAAACAATCTCTCCTGTATTCCCCCTTCTTAGACACTATGAAAACTCTATCAAGATGTGTTATTTCTGACAGTGGTAGCAAAAATGGCACTGTCTTTGATATTTCAGCATGTTTTTCTGGTGATCTTTTGGAGAGTCATTAGTGATCAGTGATATGCTCCACTGGGGATGAAACATTTCTGGCCTTTCAGGATCCAAACGATCATATCAAGTCTACCCCTTTGTTGGCTGGTATTAAAATATGAGGGCTAATTTTTTTTAAGAGTCTCAAATGACTTTATTACAAAAAGTAAGCCACTTACTGATTATTCACTTTCTCAAAAAACACAAATGTGAGAATGCAACAAACGCACCGAGGATTCATTAGCCCTTGCAAGATAGGAAGAAACCCTGGACAGAGAACATGCAATTTTTTTTCCCTTTACCTAAACTTACATTTCCTCATGTATTCCAGGCTCCCATGTTTTGACACCCTTTACAGGGTAAAGGAAACTGAAGCTACAAGAGTCCTGTATAGGAGGGTCACAAGCATCTTAAAGCTACTTGATGCTAATGGCATGTACCCTCTAGTTTGCAACTCTGATAAATAATATTAAATAACCATTGCCAAATATTTACTTCTGGCCAAACTTTATTGTCATTCTTTGACATTGCATCTTTGGTACTGATACTATTTTTTCATTGTGGCTTTTGCACATCCCTAAGCACAAACCCTAAAATCCATATGCAGTCTCCATGTTCAAGTATAAAGGTTTTAGGACACCCCCAAGTTGATGTAGTGTTTCTTAATGTATCTGTAGTGTCTACCGGGTGTCATCCCCTTGGGCAGGCTAGCCAGTTCGCAGCACATTGGGGGTGCAGGGCACATGGTCAACTTTCCTACTGCCACAATTGCTCCCTGTTCTATCTGGACACCCCCCACACACACACACACAGAATCAAGGTTGAGTCTTGAAATCAGTGATGACCTTGGCCCGTCTTCATTCTGAAACTGTGTTCTTATGTAACCACCGTTAGTTCAGTGAGCTTCCAAAATGTCAGGCACAGTCTTAGGAAGCATTATTGGATGGAGCAGAAGGGTCCTGGCTTTTGGACTCTGATGGGGCGCTGGCACAGCTTCATTTTTCTGGGCCACCAGGAACTCATGGATTGCTCATTCTATCTGTGACCTGAAGATGTGGTTTAGTTTGGGTTCCACCTGAAAAATAATTCTGTCCACTTCAGTTTCCAACATCCCTGACTGAACCACACTCTGCCTCACACCATTTCACAGTTTGGCTTTTGTTCATCATGGGATTCCCTTCCTGCTTGTCCAGATGTGTTGACACAAATTTATCCACTTTCTACCTCAAGTTTTGGTAAGCTGGTTTGGTGTCCACATCGGCCAGGTGGTCCCAGGGGAAGCTGTCAAACAGGCCTCAGTTCTTGAGATGCTCTGGATGAAAGCAATGAGCTGTGGGCTGCCAGAAGGCAGCGAGGCCAGATTCATGGAGCCCCTGCTCCCTCTGGCCTTGGCACACCCACCACCCCTGACAATGTCTGCCATGGCTGTACCCCTGGTGCACAAAGGAGACTGAATAGGGCTTCCTCTCAGGGTCAGCATGCCTGGGTTAGATGGAGGCAGAGGAGGAGGAGGAAGAAGGGACGGCAGCAGAGGCAGGTTCCTAGGCAGCAGTGGAGGTGGTGGTCATGAGGGTCACTTTTGAGTTAATTCCTTTCCAACTTTTGATCTCACTGGAATTTAATATCTATTAAATGTCTAGGGAAGATATATACATATATATATATGTGGGGGGTGTATATACACATATATATGTACACATTTGTAGAGATTTTCTAAGACTGTTCTAACCATTCCTCTAATGAGTGCTGAAAATTTACCTGTAATAAACCTATAGCAACTCTTGGTTTGAATCTATTATTGTCCTTTTAGTAAGTTGATCTGCTCTACTGTGAATTGTTTTTTGGTGTCAGCTTATTGCCTGAGACGTGAGTTTCTTATAAATTTTGGCCCTCTGAAACTCATCACTATATGTACGCAATGTTGTTTACCACATTACAATATTTTGTCTATGAGGATAAGTGTATGAAATAGCTCTCTGCCTTATTTCCAGAATAAGTCTCAGTTCTCAGGAGTGATTGCTTTTACTTTTAGTGTATGGATGCAGAATTGGAAGTTGAAAGCTTTTTTCTTTTTTATGCTAGTAGGCTAATTAACATGTCTTCCACCAATAGTCAGTAAAAAGGATTTCACACCCTGAATTTATTGCTATAATCATACTCTTGATTTTGCCTTACTTTTTGGCCTGTTTTATATTCTGTCTTGTAATCTATGGGTTATTTGACAATATTGCATGTATCTGTTGCACTTAGCTGCCTCATAGTTCTCCACGATATGACTCTATGCACCCCCAGTAATGGCTGACTGTTTGCCTCCTTCTTCCTGCTGCCATGAAAAATACTGTACCATGAATGGGTTTATGCATTCTTGCTTCTGGAACAATGAAAAACTTATTTGTGCTGTGTACCCAAGTGTGGGATTGTTGGTTTGTAGCGCATTAATATACTTCAGTTGATTAACTAAGTGGTGTTGGCTTCTTTTCCAGAGTAGCTGCCACCCACAGGGTGTGTGGGTGTCTATCCATCACCATCAGTGGTTGCTGATGTGTATCTTCTAAGTTGTAATGATCTAGTGGGTGTTGCCTGATGGTTAATTTTTCTTTCAGTTTCCATTTCTCTCATTAATAAAGAATTTTGATCATCTCTTTTTTAAGTTTTTGGGATTCCTTCTTCATAAGCTAATTATTCATCTCTCTTTTGAGGCTGCTATATTATTGGTGATTTGTGTAAGTTGCTTGCACACTGTAGATAGTAATGAGTCCCTTGGTGGCTTTATACTCTGTGAATACTTTCTCCATTTCTGTAATCTCCTTAATTTTACCCATGGTGTTCCTCACTATAGATGTGGCCAAAGTTATTTCTCATTCTTGGTTATTGATAGAAGTTCCTATATTGTTTACTATTAACCTTTTTAATTTTACTTTTCACTTACAGTTCATGTTATTATAGTCCATGTTTGCATATGAGATCCTGTTTCATACTATTTTCCTATAATGATTCAATATCCCATTATTATCTACTAAAGAACCCATCATTTTCCTGTTAATTTATAATGTCAAGTTCATTTTTTTATTTAATTTTCATGCACATGTAGATCTGCTTCTAAAGCTTTTACCCTGTTCCATATGTCTGTTTTCCTGTGCTTGTCCCATTTCAGCATTATTTCTGTTCCTACAGCTTTACATCGTATCTTGATACACATGAGCAAGCCAACTACTATCCTACTACCTACTTTCATTTTATATTCTATTTTTAAGGTTGACTTAGTTATTTGTCTTCCTTTCTGTCTTGATAAAAACATGCTAGGTATATTTTGCTAATGCTAAGGTTTATTTTAATTAGTAATATGAGTATCTATGTTAGTATATTTTTTCAATATTGCCATGATTTATGCTTGTCAGTGTGAATATATAAATATGTATTTATATACACACCTATCTAGTTCTACATATTTTATATGTATATATGTATACATGTATACATATACATATTTCCGTTGCTAATTTATAACATTACAGAAAGGATGCCATCACTCTGTAATGGGAAACAGTGACGTATTGAATGTCCCAATGTACCTTTGTTTTCAGTCCTTATTTTTAATACTTTACCTTAGCCTGTCTTTTGCTCATCCTTTGTATGCTGATATCAGCACTGCATACAAAGGTCGTCCTGGTGGTCAACTACTGTGAGAAAGGTGATGATTGTCTCAGGGCCCTGAATAGAAGGCAATAATAAGAACTAAAAAGTGTTTTTCAAAGGCTCACTGCTTCCCTTTGGCTACTGTCTTCCCCAGGCTAAAGCTACTAACTCACCTCATGGACTGTAAGCCTTTATAGCTCACAAAGAAGCTTCTCACAGCTTGCCCCCCGTTTTATTGAGATATGATTGACATATAGCAGCATGTAAGTTTAAATTACAAACCATGTTAATTCAATACACATGTAGTGCAGTATGATTACTACTGTGGCATTACCTAACACGCCCGTCACATAACATAATTAACATTTCTTTTTTTTGTGTGAAGAACATTTAAGATCTACTCTCTTAGTAGTTTCCAAGTATACAGTACCATTCTTTAATTATGACCACAGTGCCATGAATGAGGTCTCCAGAACTGTCTCACCTTCTAACTGGAAGTTTGTTCCTCCTGACCAACGTCTCCCCAGTGCCTTAACCTCCAAGCTCCTAGCAATCACCACTCCAAACACCATAAGTTCAGCTCATTTATGAGTTATTTGTTCTTTTCTATATGAGTTTCACTTAGCATGATGACCTCAAGGTCCATCTGTGTAGTCACCAATGGCAGAATTTCCTTCCTTCTCAATGGCTGAATAATACTCCATCGTATGCGTATCCCACCTCCTCTTTACCCATTTATCTGTTGGACACTTAGGTGTTTCCATATCCTGACTGATGCAGCAGTCTCACTTCTACATATATGTCAAGAAAGGCACAATCACAGTATCAAAAAGATGTCTGAACTCCCATGTTTATTGTAGTATTACTTACAGTACTTAAATCTTCTGTTAAATGTTTATGTTTGTGGTTTGTTTGTCTTTTTGTTTTGGTTTGCTTCATTCATTGTTGTGGTTTGGTTAGTTCCTAGAATCGTTGTATAAGTCTTAATTCTATAGTTTTCCCATGAATGGATTATTAAGGGCACCCTCCCTTGCTCATAGTGTCTTGCCAGACTCCCCCTTTATCTAAGAAAAATCAATTCAGTTCTGTGATATTGAGCATAAGCCATTTCATCAAGCTTCAGATCATTTATCTGAACAATTTATTTTTTTATTCTCTGACTACATAGGTGGGCCATTCATATTTTCTCCCAAATGACTTCTTTATGCTTCCTGTTTCTTAAAGAGAAGCACATGACTTTTAACTGTTTATTTTGTTCAAATGTCCCATGCTCAAATCCCATCTATCTCCTCATCTCATGTAGTCAAACTTCCAAGTTGCCAGAGAAATTTCAGTGGTGACAAAAAGATGATAATGGAGCCTAAATAGTAAAACTATGGCTTCCAAGAGTTAAATCGAATCTAATTTTCTTCCATCTATAAAGCAACATATTTCATGTCAGGAAAAGCTGTAAGAAGTCAGAGGATCACTTGTGTTTGTATTGTGCCCAGTGATAGCAGTGAAACCACAAACCTAGATGGATTGCTCATTGTCTTCTCATTTTTCTCATCCAAGATTGAAGGCTAAAAAGATGTCTTTAATTCTGAACAGATGAAATTTCCCAGAGACACTTGCATTATCAGGAAAAGAACAGAAAAATTTACTGAAACATAGAACGTCTTTTCTTTGCATGAATATCTATTTAGCTGACATTCTGACAGATACTTAATTTTCATCTGCAGATGGCAAATGAGTATGTTTCTCAGAGGTTTTCAGAAGGAAGTTAAAATAATGTGAACTCCATGCGATGGGCATGTGAAAGGACTGCTTTCTATCCCATTATAAAATCAGACAACTTAGTATGTACAATCACATAGGTTTACAGATCTTTATTTCCAAGTGGTTTTTTCTTATACAAATTAAATGAGCTCTCACCTAGACAACCTAGAATTTTTTAGTTAAATATTAAAAACTGAAAATAAATATTAATTCATTCTAATAAAAATATGAGTTATCTGGATCTAAAGGCTAGAAATATCCCAAGAATTATAACTGATCCCACATAATATACATATATTCTATCTTACATGTATGCCAAAATGGGCTAAATAATTTATGAAACAAGTAAATATTTGTTGATGTTTTGTGGTTTTAAAATATCATATAGTATTTATCTTTAAACACTTATTGTACATTGATTCTTTCCCTGTATATTTCCCATGAATTCTAGATATTGGTATTTTATCAATTTAATTTCTTTATGTCAAAGTGATTTATTTAGTATCATTTGAGATTTGTTGTTAAGGTAAGGCTGTCAACTTCTCTGTGCAGGAGAATCCACTGTGACTCACCTGTGACGAGTCAGTCAGTCAGACACTGGTAACAGCAAGAGCATAGCTTAGGCAGAGGTTCAGGTAGTGGCAGCTCCAAAGACTGAATGAGAGTCCCCACTGGGACTTGAATGGAGATGCTCGAGTGTACACTAGACCTCAGCCTGGAGTGAGGGCTGTGGGACTGTGGGGCCAGCGGACCTCATGTCTAACTCTCAATGTAAAGCTGGCTTCTACAGATTATTAGGGCAAAGGGAAAATTTAAGTTAGCTGAGACATATAGAAATATTAGTCTATAAATCAGTACATTGTAAAAGTTATATAGGTAGCCTGGAAAAAAACATAATGGGGGTTTTATCAGTGCTTGACATAAAAAAGTTCAATAGAAGACGTGCATTTTGAAGGATTGGTAGGATTTTGGCAGGTGGGGCTGGACAGGAGATAATGTGGTGGCTGTTTTTACGCCTCCCTCTCATCCATTCAGTACCGGATGATTAGTCTATTGTCTTCAATCTCCCTTGTTAATAAATGGATTGGAAAAGAGAGTTAGTCTCAGTTATGCCCAGATTCAAGGAAAGGGAAATCTACTGATGGGGTGGAGTCGAGCTGTTTTTGAGTATGATTACTTCCTTCTAATAAAAAATGATAGGAGGAGCTGTTTCATCCCATTACTTTGAACAACTCCATCTCTGGGTGTGTTGCCCAGAACTACTGAAGTGCTCTCTCTACCATCCTAAAGACAAGGCCATTGCCAAGGTACGCTGAGTGAAGGTGTAGACTTCACTGCATAACCAATTTAAATGATTCTGGAGCTCAGGCCATCTTTGGAATTATTATACATGTAACTTTATAAAGAAAAATGTGAGATGAATTGTTAAATTCAGGTTATCAGTAGAATATCAATTCTGTCATAAGTTAGAAATATCTGTTACTTGGAGATGCTGAAATGCAGAACGTAAGCCAGGGTTAATACCAGAAATTTGAGTTCTGTAGTCTTACAGGTAAGTCTAGGGATCAAAATATCTTTAAGGTAGTATTGAAAGTGAACATGCAATTAAAAAAAGAAGCAATAGATAATGCCTATATTTATTTAACAAGAAGCAAAAAAGCATTCCCACAAATAGGAATTTACAATGGTCAGAAGAGACCTAGAAATTTCCAGTGTTGCAAAAACAAGGAAGTAAAGTATTAATAGAGGTATGGGACTGCCAGAAATATCCAAAGAGTGAGATGGACAAAATAGTGATAGATATGTTTTTCCAAGGGCTATTAGGGACCTTTAAAATAACTTCAAATTTCTCATCCTGTATATCCTCATAGAGCAATGCAAGAAGGGAAACATACTAGGAGACACATAAAGAACATATGATTACCTAGGAATTTTTTCTCAGTCTTCTAGGGAAATCATGGCCACTTGAATTCTAAATCAGTAAGAACTTTTCTCAGTGTCGTGTCTTAAATATTACCATCACCTGTTATACGTTTCTTCTCAGGCCGGGAGACTATAGAAATCATGGTTGACCCGTTCGAAGGATTTTTCACCGTTTCCCACTAAAAATTACTTTCTGAATTTAGGTTTCCCTTCTGTTGTAACAGACATTAGGTAAGGACTTGCACTGCTGCGAGCAGCAGTGTGTGTTTTACCTTAACAGATGGTTGCTGTTGAGGCAGATTGAAATCAGCAATGTGCACTTGTTTTAGCGTGTTATTTTCATTTTAATTGTTCACCGGAAACCTGGTAAACAAAAATCCCCTCAGGCTAAGCCTCCATGTGTGTGTATGTGTGTGTGTGTGTGTGTGTGTGTGTGCGTGTGCGTGTGCATGTGCATTTGCATGCCTTAAGATTTTCTGGTGCCACAAACTCTGGAGACCAATACCAAATATGAATGATGATAATATAATGGTATGAACTCTACACCTAACTTTTGACTAAGAGGAAATTCAAAGCAGGAAAGAAGTGCTGGGAAGACACAAGACATAGCTTTCGTAAGAGTCCTCCAGCTTATTTTGTACGTGGGAAAATCAGACACACACATGCATGGGTGAAATAGATAGAAGAAGGAGATGAAGAAGAAATGATGGTGTTAGGTCTCTAGCTGTTGAGGACTTCCTTTGTTGCCTAGCCCTCCATGCATTTATGTGAATGTTTAGACTGTTAGTAGCATAGAGTCCTTCAGCTAAAGGAGATGATAGAGACAAACTGAGTTAAAGCTCTGTCTACTGCCCCAGTCCTTTGCTCAGTACAGTGTAGAACAAGGCCAGGAACCCAAAGGGGAATGTGTAAGAAACACGTGTCCTTTCTAGTACAATCCATGATCTACTCTTCTAAGTCTATATTTGAAAATATGAATAAATCAACTTGCTAAGAATGGGAAAAGATATAAGGAATCTTTCTAATACTTATCTGAGATATTATTTAAATAGGAATCAGTGTTACAGAACTGGAAAAACTCAAGAGATGTTTTTCCTAATTTTATGACTGGGCAAACAAGAATGGGAGGTTCATGGACTGGATTTCTAGTCTGACCTTGGTTTAGTCCCAGCTCTATTACATGACTACTTGGGAAAATTAGTTAAATCCTTCACATTTTTGTTTCTTCAGCTGTAAATTTGTAGTGAAAATAACATGCCTTGCAGGGTTATTGGAATCAGAACAAAGCAAAACGTGCAAAGAACCTAGTTTAGCACTGACCATTGAATAGTTCCTCTATAAATATTAGTTCTTTTTTCTTTCTTAACTATCTGCAAATATTTAGTACTTAACTTGATTCCATATTCTTGTCTATAAATTTTCAGATTGCTTTTAAATAAAAATAACATGTACCAGTATCTTGATGTCAGAGGCCCTTCTAATTCAGGAATAATAATCATAGAGTTACCATACTTGGTTAATAAATGTTTTCATACAAAAATAGATGAAAACCAAATTTCCTTTGTATAGCACAGGGAACTATATTCATCTTGCAAGAACCTTCAATGAAAAAGAATATGAAAATGAGTATATGTATGTATGTCGTGTATATATATATATACAAGACTGGGACATTGTGCTGTACACCAAAAACTGACACATTGTAACTGACTATATGCCAATATAAATAAATGAATGAATGAGTAAATGACAATAAAAACAAATGAAATCAAGAGACCCCATTCAAATAGGTCACACTTCCCTATTCCTTTATCTCTGCTACAGTGGCAGGCATTACCAGCATTATACTGTGCCCTCTTCTGATCTCTGAGATGGTTTTTAAAAGATGCCTTCATCCATGGAGAACACAAAAAGTAGACAGCTTCCAACTTAATACCAGTCCTCTCCAAGCATACCCTAGTGACTGGGAGAGGGGATAAAAGGATGTCTGAGCAGTTCCTCACCCTCCTTTTTTTTTCTTTCAGTTTTTCTTGGCTTACAAATTGAAGATCCCTTGATATCCAATTTGAACATATTTCAATATAATTAGTGGCTTGACAAATAAAGTTCTTCCTAATCAAGTGGTCTCAATTTTGCCATTTACCTTTTCTCTTTTTCTCTTTAGATGGATAGATGGATGGATTGAATGGATAGATTGATAGACATATAGATGGCAAACAAGCTAGTTGCCAGACAGACGTAGCTGTAGATTTTTTTGGGGAAAAGAGATAATCCTAGATTGTTTATTCTGTCCACTCTATATTAAAGGGAAGAATTATTACATGGTCTTTTCAAGGGAGTCTCTGACTATGTGTCTATTTTAGATTGCTTTGTAAATATAAAAGATCTCAAAGCATACATTTCAGTAAGTTCTTTGAGGACCAAGACATATTTATACCCTATTTTGCATTTTCTGTTCCTAGTACAGAGACTGACACATAATTAAAATTCAATCACAAGTAACAGGTTTGTGTAAATCATTATACTGTGGACTCATGGGAAGTAACTTGAAATATACTTTTAAAAGATAAATTTTACTTTTATTGTAGCCCCAAATAAAGGCATGCCTCTGCTTAAGAAATTTGAGGAAATAAATCCCTTTTCTGGGTCATGCAGCAAACCAGCTGTATTTTGTACTGATAGTATTAGAGACAAGTCTTACAGGTTTAATTTTTTAAAACAGCAATACAGTTTCAATTTTCTTCCTGAGACATTTATCAAATAATAACGACTCAGCTACTTCAAGTGTCCCCAAAACTATTTTTCATTAATTTTATAGAGACCTTTAAGCGGGGGTCACAAACGCAAATGCTTCCAGATGCCAAGCACGTAATAAAAGGAATGAAATAATTGGATTTAAGGCAATTGGGAGCAGATAGAGCTTTGAGGGGCTGGAGTCCATATGCTTATTATAGACATTTTAAAAATTTATCACACTATACACTTAAAAAGGTCAGTAGAAGAAATTTTTCAGGCAATTTGCTTGCCAGTTTTCAAACTCTCTTAAGAAATTGTGTTCCACATGGCAGACATTTATCTCATATTCAGTAATCCCATCCTCTTTACTTTAGTTTGTGTTTCTTCAGTTACATTAAAATTAATTTAATATTGTATAAAGTTAATCTTAAGAGTTTTGTTTCATTTTCCTAACTGTTTCTATCTAAATGGATTTTTTAACAATTGTTTTTATACATAGGTATCTAAAAAAGATACTTTCTAAAGGTTAGTTATGCAAATTTTCCCAGTGAGAGATTTAAGACAACTCTTTTCTACATATTTCTCCATAGTTTTCTGTATTGATTAAATTTTACAGTATATGCTTTTATTTATTTACATGACACATGCTTATTATTTACTATTTGTTAATGTGATGATCACTATGGATAGAGCAGTGAGCATAGCATGAAAAAATTTCTGTCTCTATGAAGCTTGTAAGCTGGTAGTAGGAGACATAAGAAAAAGTATGAAGGAGAAAATACACTGTCATCTAGTGTTTTGAAGAAAAATGTATTAGGGCAGATAAAGGGAGTATGAGAATTTGAGGGAACAAACTTTTAATTAGGTTGTATATTAGCCAAAGTCTGGTCAAGAGACATAATGATATCAGTTATTATAATACAGAGATAATTAACTATAAAGAATTGTTAACGTGCTGTTAAAGATCTTTAAAGGTAAAAATTATACACTAAGGCATTACAACAGTAACAAGTGCAGAAATTAGCTATTCCCTTAGGACTGCAGGGACAAAGAGAAGAGATGGGAATTATTAAAATTTAGAATGTTTTTAGAAGGGGAACCAGAAAACTGGAACTTGGTCCTATGAGAAGGAGAAGCTGCCCCCTTCGTACTGATGTCTGTGAGATTGGAGGAGGCTCCCAGGGGCCTGGCAGTGTGTGTTGGTCCAGTTCTGTGAATCCTGGAAAAATTGCAAGTGGACAAACGTTCACATTGGACACCAGAAAGATTTGCTGCGGTGACTCTGATGGAACAGGAATCATAAGGAGAAACTGGGAGCTAAAACATAACAGGCAGCAAACAGGAAAAGTCTGTCCCACGCCCCCTACCCCCAACATCACTATTCCTCTCCTGCACCCTACTGGTAGAGGCTATAAAACGTTAGCTGGCCATGAAGCGTGTTTTTGCAGAGTTCTGTCTTCTCTAAGCACAGAGCACAATGAAAAAAATATGGGTTTGAACTTAAGAAACGATAGACTGGGATTTCAAAATTGTAGAATAGACTACACTGTATAGCACAGGGAAATATACACAAAATGTTATGATAACTCACAGAGAAAAAAATGTGACAATGAGTGTGTATATGTCCATGAATAACTGAAAAATTGTGCTGAACACTGGAATTCGACACAACATTTTAAAATGATTATAAATCAATAAAAAACGTTAAAAAAAGAAACAATACCTTGATTCTCCCCCATTGTTAAAATTTTAGTTTTTTAAGTTTTTATGGATTAGTTCATGTAAGTTCCCTTATAATCTATTAATACGCTGTTTGAGAGGAAAGGGAAGGTGGACTCAAGGGGGTCAGTCTGTAGATTCTGCCACATCCTTCTCTGAATACAATACACTGATATATTAAATATATTATATTCATATATATGATATTATATTAAAAACATCCTTCTTATATCAGTTTGCTGTACCCTGGGCAGGTGCAGGGAAGATATTCAAAGAATATATAATGATATATTGATATGCTTAACTTTTTTGATTTTCCATTATAAAGGGTCTTCTTGAAACTCTCTTTTAGTTAGGAGGCCTCACGACAGACAGCATATAATGTCATTCCAAACTGGTGGATTAAGTCTCTGAAATGCTGTGTCCTGACTTTCCACTGGTCTGGCCAGGTATTCAGGCATCATGGCAACAGTCAGAGTACCATTGGATTTGCCTTTTGAAATAAATCAGTTGATGTGTAGAAAACCCCAACATTACTTAGAATCTGAAGTGGTTCGGTCAGTTTACCTCACTCCTTTCTGTTTAGGCTTTACAGTATTTGGCAACTGTACTTCATAGATTTTTGCATTTGTCTAGTATCAGTAAAAATTATGTATTTTTCCTTCTAATTTTGGGTGTGTGTGTATGTTCAGGGAGTTCAATAAAATAATTTATTCAACCAATTTTTAGCTGACTTTTTCTTTCTAAGTTATACAAGGAAAAATGTTTCCCTCAGTTAAATCATTCCAAATTTAAAAGATGTGATTCTTCCCAGTGTGGAACCAGTGTTTAGAGAAATAATATCCCTTTATGCCTGACACTTCCAATATAAATCTTTACCCCCCAAATCTTGGATATTTAGACAGTGTGATAGTCATTGGAAAGAAGGAAAGATGGGAGTGAAGGAAATGAGAAAAGCAAAGAGGGAAAGAAGGAAAGAGAAAGAAAAGGTTAGAGGGAGGGAGGTAGAGAGGACAGAAGGACAGTATAGTCCTCTTAGGATGGTGTAGAAATAGATTTTATTAATCTTGAAATCACTAGAACATACCAGCTGTGATGCTTATGATATCTAAAGTATGTAAAATGAGATAATATGCTCATTTTTTAAATTAATAGTCAGTTACAATGTGTGAATTTCTGGTGTAGAGCATAACGTCCCTGTCATGCATATGTATACATATTTGTTTTCATATTATTTTTCATTAAAAGTTCTTACGAGATATTGAACACAGTTCCCTGTGCTATATAGAAGAAATTTGTTTTGTATCTATTTTTATATATAGTGGTTTTCATTTGCAAATCTCAAACTCCAAATTTATCCCTTCCCACCCCCTTTCCCAGGATAACCATAAAATTGTTTACTATGTCTGTGAGTCAGCTTCTGTTTTGTAAATGAGTTCATTAGTGTACTTTTTTTTTTTTCAGATTCCATATATGAGTGGTATCATATTGTATTTTTCTTCCTTTTTCTGGCTTCACTTAAAATGACGATCTCCTGGTCCATCCATATTGCTACAAATTATTCTTCTTTATGGCTGAGTAGTATTCCATTGTCTAAATATAACATAACTTGTTTATCCAGTCACCTGTTGATGGATATTTAAGTCATTTCCATGTCTTGGTTATTGTAAATAGTGCTGCTGTGAACACTGGGGCGCATGTATCCTTTCAAATTAGAGTTTCCTCTGGGTATACACCCAGGAGTGGGATTGCTAGATAATATAGTAAGTCTATTTTTAGTTTTTTGAGGAATCTCCATACTGTTTTCCATAATGGCTTCACCAAACTACATTCCCACCAGCAGTGTAGGAGGGTTCCCTTTTCTCCACACCCTTTCCAGCATTTATCATTTGTGAACTTTTCGATGATAGCCATTCTGACTGATGTGAAGTGATACCTCATTTTAATATGCTCTGTAATTTATTTTTTCTTTCTTGAAGTAGCCATGAAATACTCGATTTTACTTCATCTATTTAAATAAATATATAACTTTAAGCATAGCATAAATACAACTAATTATATTTAATTTAGTTTATCTGTCCTTCCTGTTTCACTTCTCACTTCACTTGGTTCAGAGGGAAGATTGGTCATCTTTATCTCATGCCTACCTAAGTATGTTCTTAGTCATAGACTATGAATATGAAGATTTCGGTTGAAAAAATTTCACAATTAGAAACCGGAGGTTTTAAAAAAATTGTTGAACTTCCATAATGCTACTCTTATCAAAATAAAATAAATAAAATATATAACTTAAATTCTAAAATAAATATTATAGCAAATAGATATGTAACTTAAGGCTGTGCTATTTTTTTTTTTTAATGTCTAAGGAGGGCGTTTTTCCACAGTAAGAAATAATTTCCATTACTTTTGTTTTAATTAATATGCCAATTATTGTAGTTAAAATTTTTAAATTAGTTTTTGAAACTAAGATTTTTTAAATTTGATAATTATCTATAAATAAAATTAGTCACTTACTTGGTTTCAGTTTATATTCAGCTAACTCATACATTTGCAAGGTTAAAAATCTGTTTAAACATTTACCTCTATTTACATACTTAATTAAATAGATTCCCTTAGACATTAAGCTACACTCAAAAATTTATTTGATTATCTTAATCACTTTGAACATCTAAAAAGGCAAATATATGAATTTTATGAGCAAAATATTACTGGGAACTTAGGCAATGCTTTTAAGTGTAAATGCTCCTAAGTGTAATAAGCCAGTATTATAAATTTCATAACAGATTAATTTAACCATTCAAGTAAAATTTAAACAAGTATATATACACAGTGCAATGACTCCAAAAATCCATTACTGTACTTATTTTACTAGCATAAAGTACATAAAATTTCCAGTAATATACTCATGTCTTCTTCCCAGGGTCACAAATGCATTACCTTAATGAAAGGAAACCTAGTGGCCATCTCGTACTTGCTGTGACAGCTTTGGTCGTGTGCTGCAGCTAACGGCCTTGGGTTATCTTCTGGATTTCAGTGTAGCTTCCGAGAAGATTCACCTAGACTTGATTTTATTATTTCTCACATAGTGCAACTTTCCAAGGAGTGAGTTTTCTTTCACACTGTATAATCTCATATTTCCTTATTGTATCTTAAATTTTCCCCTTGTCTCTTGCTAAATGTGTGTGTGTGTGTGTGTGTGTGTGTGTATGTGAAAGAGAGATAGAAGTTCACTGTGTGTGTCTATAGAGTGGGTACTTGAACTAACATTTATCTAGTCTAATTCAGAATTATACAAGTGGAAAAAAGTTCATCAAGTAAAATTTAAACCTTAAAGATGTCAGTTTTCTAATGTGGAACCAGTAATTGGAGAAACATATTTCCATTGGTTTAACAAATTCAGTGTAAATCTTTACACATCCTCAATATTTATGTTGACTGATTTCACCTACCTAGACTTCTGCTACCCCATCTAGATGTGAGAACTAATCACTTACTGTCGAGTAAGTATGATGAGTTAACTTGCTGACTACAAAGACATAAGCACATATCTTGGATATGCTCATATTCAGCAATGTCTGTAAACACTTGAAATGCATTTTTATATGCCTACTCTTTCATGTATTTTTGAATATCATCATAGATTCATGGTTTTTCAAAGAACTATTATTTTCTTATTTAATTCTTATCTTGTTCAGGGAAGCTCCTTTATGCTGACTCCTTTTCACCCCTGAAAACGGTCTTAACTGTCTGGCAACAACTCAGTTTTCTTGTCCTCTCTATTTTCCCTGGCTCAAGACACACACAGCTCCTAAGAACCCTGTCTTGCTTTAGTGAGAATAAGGTTAGCACTGGGGCATTGTAGATGAATACAAGATTGCAGCAGTGGGTAACTCTACTTATTGGGACCCTTTAGTGTGAGAACTAGAAAATATTATTTATAATGTAAAGAGTTTTCATTGATTATTTCAAATCTATTTCTTACAGACAGTGTTTACTTGAATGTGAAATGTTTTCAACTTCCTGTCTTTCTTTTCCTACCTTCCTTCTTCTCTATTATATAGCCCCTCATCAACTTTATTATGTGAAATATGTGTGTAAATTATAGTATTATATACTTGCTTCATGTAGGATATATACCTACTTAAGTCTCAGAATGAACGTCAGGGATTTGATTGCCCTCTTCTGCTTTTCTGTGATGTTAGCATATTTCATTATCCATCATTCTGTGGTCACTCATTGACACTTCCTGAGCTCTGTAGGAAAGACACATAGTGTAAATTTCAACTCGCCACATGTAGTTTCCATCATGTAATAACCAATGCATTCTAATTAATTTCTTAGCTTATGATTGTGGTTTTAGAGGTTTGAGGGGATTCAATACTCAGTTCTCATTAAGCCTTTTAATTTGTCATCATTATTCATCAGTTGTGGTGCCATTTGCCATGTAGTGTGTTTCTTCATCTGGGTTTCTGCTGGGATAGGTTGATTGGCTGCAACATGTTATTTTTTGGCTGCTAGAAATTGATTTTCTGAATGAATATTCATGGATACAAAGAATTATAAAGACTTTTCACTAAACTGTGCTGAAATCATGTAGTTCTGTGGACAGATTGCCTAATATATTTATCACAGAGAATATATTTAGGTGAATAAAATAGGCTGTTTACCTAAAATTCTTCAATTATTTCAGTTGCCTTAATCTAATCTTCCTTTTTTTTTATCCAATTAACAACAAATTAATAACAAAAAATACAGATAGTAAAGTCTCAAAATACAATTAAAACATTTATAGATCTGAGGTCCTAGAAAATCAGAAGAGCAAGGCATGCAAAAATATGATTAATAGAGTATTGGCATTACCAAAATAGAAGAAAAAATCGAGGAAGACCTTTCATTGGTTACAAAATATGAAATATAAGGAAACGTTTTTATCTCTTAGATTGAGACCTGAGACTGTATGCTCAGGGCTACCAGTCAGTCACCTCTAATTATTCTCAAGTGAACGGGAATGATGGCAGAGTTCCTTTGTTCCCCTTCTTAACATTGCGTAGGCTGGAAAGCAGTGGCCAAATAAACATAATCACAGTGATCATACAAGATTAAAATAAAATTACAAGAAAATATAGAACACAAACTTTTTTTTTTTGGCTTGCCTAATTTTATGTTTTTTAAAACAAAAATACTATAGTAGTATTTTCAACTAATTTTAAGTGATATTTTTCAAGGCTTAAGAAGGTGAGACATCTGAAGGATCACATTTAGTTTTCTCAAGTCAACCTAGAAAAGAAATGAATGTAATATATAGTATGACCAGTTTCTCCTTTTTCTTGTATTCATTATAAATAGAACTAATTTTTGTTAGAGGAAGAGTTTAAGAGCAAATATTTACTACAGCTGTAGAAATGTCAACTTGAGAAATTTGACAGTGATGAAAAATAAGTAGAGGGAATTGAAAAAGATATGAGATATTATGTAAAAATAATGAGAAAGGGGGAGGGTATAGCTCAGTGGTAGAGTGGGTGCCTAGCAAGCACAAGGTCCTGGGCTCAAACCTCAGTACCTGTATTAAAATAAGTCAATAAATAAACCTAATTACCTCCCTCTAAACAATAGTAATTAGAAGAAGTAGAAAAAGGAGGAGGAGGAGGAGGAGGAAGAAGAGGAAGAAGAAGAAAGTATCAGAAAAAAGTTATGGAAAAAATAAATATTTTCTGTTAAAATTTGAAAGAGAATATTCTGAGGTGTAACTCAGAATATCTGCATTTGCAAATAAAGAGTACATTAAAATCATCATTATAATCAACATCTATTTAACACGTACTAAGTGTCAGAAACGTCTCTGTCCTTTACACTGTCTCCTTTAGTCTCCAGATAATCCCATGAGTTTTTTTGATGAGGACATTTTTTCCTATGATTGCAGATAAAGAAACTAAACGTTAGAAAGTTGACTGCTAACCTTAGAGTCTATGAAAAAATTGAAATTTAAAATCATATCTGTTTTGGTTGAAGACTGAGTAGGGGTGGGAGAATCAACCGAAATGGCAACAGATGAGGCTCTGGAATGTCGCTCCTCCCGGGAGAGCGCCACAAGTACAGCTGCACTTGGAGCAGCTCCCTCAGGGAAATCCAGAGACTAGATGGCCAACTGCTGCATACTGGGTAAATTAAAAAAAAAAAACACATTAAAATGGTAGGAAAGGCTAAGATACTCTCACCTTAAACCCCACCCCACAGCAGTGCCCTACAATAAAAAGAGAACCCCCAGTTTCCCACTTTTTCCCTGAAGAGCAAGGGGTTTAGACTCCAATCCGGTGCTCCAGCTAGTAAGACTCCCCCCGAAGTGATGACCTGCCAAAAGATACAGCTCTGAAAGCCTCCAGCTGTACAAACAAGTAATTCCTGATGGCCCAAGAGCACGCAACACGGCTGTTCCCCACAAGAGCTCACCGCAGAGGGAACAGGCAAAAATGCCCATCTCCCATTCTCTCCTTGCAAGTGTCCTAGCTGCGTATGCTCAAAGCTGCTGCCGAAAGGTCCAGCTTCTAATTTTAGCACATAGCTAGGAGCTGCCTGTGATACTTCCCAGAGACCAAGAAAGCTGGTGGGTACTCCCGCTGCCTTCTCCTTCGGATCCATTCTAGCAAGTCACCAGTATCTCCCTGGAGAGAGCTTTTCATCTGTCTGGCACCCCAGCTTTTGCCGTGGCCCATGAGGGCCAGTATGGAAAACAGTGTGGAGGTCCCTCAAGAAATAAAATAATTAATAATAATAATAATAATAATAATAATAATAATAATAATAATAATAATAATAATAAAAAAACAACCGTATGATCCAACAATCCCTCTTCTGGGTACACATCCAAAGGAAACAAAGTCATTCCCTTGAAGAGATATATGTTTTCCCATATTAACTGCCGCATTATTCACTACGGCTGAGATATGGAAACAACCTAAGTATCTGTCAGTGGATGAATGGATAAACAAAATGAGATACACACACACACACACACACATACACAATGGACTACTATTCAGCCTTGAGAAAGAGGGAAATCCTACCACTTGAGACAACACAGTTGAACCTGGAGGACATTATGCCAAATAAAATAAGCCAGTCAAAGACAAACACTTCATGTTATCGCTTATATGTGGAATCATTTTTTACAAGTCAGACTCGTGGAAACAAAGAGTGGAAAAGCTGTTTCCAGGGACTGGGAAGTGGGGAAGTAGCGACAGAGTGGTAAAAGGGTACAAACTGTCAGTTAGAAGATGAGTAAGGTCCTAGGATCCAACATATAACCTGAAGACTATAGTTCATAACAGTTGAAATTTGCTAAGAAAGTAGAACTTCTGTGTTTTCACCAAAGGGGGAAAAAAGGTAGATATGTGATGTGATTAATGTGTCACTTAACTGGGTGGAACCTTTTCACAGAGTATGTGTATATCAAATTATCATGTTGTATGCCTATGATATCTTACTGTTTTATTAATTAAACTGAATCAAGCTGAAAAAAATCATGTCTTCTTAATCCTGGGGGCTTTAGCCTTCACTGTACCAATTTCCAGGACTAATTTTTATGCAGTTCTTATCATTGTTCTGGCATAATTTTTACATATAGTTTTTATGGGAAAATTCTATAAAATTGTAAGGGAGAAAAGTGTCCTTCCATGAAATGTGGTCCTTCACCTAATATCTGACTTGTTCTTAGTCAAGCAACACCTTATCCTATCATACATATTCTTAATTCTTCTTGAAATTTCCAGTTCTAAGACTCTTGTACTTTCCCAGCTTGCTTTATTGATGAATAAATACTAAGTTTATGTAAGAATACTATGACTGTATTTGAGCACTTGAAAAAGATATTGACTTGAAGCTTTGATATTAACAAAGTAATATGATCATATTTCTCCCAGTCAATGGGAAATATGATTGAGGAAACATGCAAGAGATAGAGGAAAAATCATGACTTCTAACATTCGGCACAAGGACCTACCTCTGCACTAACCTTGGCTCAGGGGGCCAATACCCAGGATTCTGCCTTTCAAATCCAGAAATTTTGGACCAGATTCTATAATTCTGATCCTACTACTCATTCTCCAGATGTCTCATTTCTAGCTCTGTGCACATCGATGTTGTGCTTCATTGATAACCATGTAATCGCCAGTCTCTTTACTTCCTTCCTTCCTTGGAATGTTTTATATTTTATATTTTCCTGATTATCTTCAACTTTTGACTCAAGGCAGGTATCAACACCTGTGATCCCAAGACTTAGTAAAAGCCCTTTTTATCTGTGCACATACAATTTATCAATACCAATCGGCATCTTATTTTATTGGAATTGTTAGTTTAATTTTGATTTGACTCTCCTGTCAGAATGAACTCTTTGAAAGTATATGGCCTCTTAAAATCACTTCTGTTGTTTTTCTGCCTTGTTTGGGTCTCAGGTCTAAATAAGTCTCCCATAAATATGAATTGAATTGTTACTAAGCAACAATATTTGATAAATCATAATTTTAGAAATGTTCCTTGAGTAAGTATATAGTAATTATATTCAAGCCACCATTGTAGATGTGGAATCCTTAGTTTCAATCTGTAAGCAGTCTTTAAGGAACTCAAAACACATTCTCTATCCTGAAGGAATTTATGGCACAAGAAGAAAAGATATAAATTCAAATAATTCTAAGGGGAAAAAAAAAGAGAGAGAGAGAAGATGCCAGTGTTTAAATATGAGCCAGCCTATAAAAACATCCAGAATTTGAAGGTGGAACTTGGGATAAGGTGGCTATAAAAGCAAAATAGGGATTGACAAGGGCAGATGTATGGAGGTATAAATAGGTAAAGGTCAAAAGCAAAATGATGTGACTGACAGTTTTGCCAAAGTTGGTCTACAACTAGGAGAGTTACGGAAGTTTTATCATGACAGGGAACTAAAAGTCTCCCTGCTGCAGGCAGTAGATTTTGAAAGCAGAACTGATGAAATTAAAGAGGTGTTATAAAACAAGTAATGTTCAGAAACAGTTGAAAGAAAAAGAGGCAGGCAGCTAGAATAATTTATTTGCAAAGTGTGAACAAATAAATTCTTTGCAAGGGAAGCAGCAGTGGAAACGGAACCAGAGGGATAAAGCAAACCATTATCAGTTCCTTCTTAGATGTGGTAATTCACAGCGAACCTATAGAAATTCTCAGTTTTAACTGGGTTGAACTAAAATAAAAGCAATTCATCTCCCTTCTGAAGGAAACATATTTCCAAGTCAGATGTTATATTTATTTTAAAACATTTTTATTGACTTTATTTTTTTTTTTTTTGGAGCTGTTTAAAGTTCACAGAAAAATTGAGGGGAAATAGAGGTTTCCCATATAACCCCACCCCCACACATTCAGAACTTCCTCAGTTATCAAGATCCCCTACCAGAGTGGAACATTTGTTGCAACTGATAACCCTTCATGGACACATCTTAATCACCCAAAGTCCATCATGTACATTATTGTTCACTCTTGAGGTTGTACATTTTATGAGTTTTAACAGATGTATGATGACATCAGTTGGTATCATACCAAGTATTTTTATCACTCTAAAACTTATGTGCTCTATTCATCTTTTGCCCCATCCCTCTGCCTGGAAACCACAGATCTTTTTACTATTTCTATCATTTTTCCTTTTCTAGAATGACATATAATTGGAGTCACAGTGTGTAGCCATTTCAAACAGCCTCCTTTCACTTAGTAATATGCTTTTAATTTTCCTCCATGTCTTTTCATGGCTTGATAGCTCAATTATTTTTAGCCCTGAATACTTTTTCATTGTCTGAATGGACCACAGTTTATTTATCCATTCACCTACTGGAGGACATCTTGGTTGTTTTCAACTGTTGGTAATTATAAAAGAGCCACTGTAAACATCCATGCATAGGTTTTTGCGTGGATGTAAGTTTTCAACTACTTGGGTAAATACTACAGAGTCTGATTGCTGGATCCTGTGGTATGAGGATGCAGATTTGCAAGAAACCACCAAACTGCCCCTCAAATGACTGCATCAATTTGAATTTCCATAGTAATGAGTGCTTGCAGCAATTGGCGGTGTCACTGTTCTGGATGTTGGCCATTCTAATAGGTGGGTAACTGCACCTCACTGATGTTTCACTTTGCACTTCCCTAATGATATATGGTGTGGGTCATCGTTTCATATGCTTATTTGCCATCAGTTGATCTTCTTTAGTGAGGTGTCTCTTAAGGTCTTTGGCCCATTGTTTCCTTGTTGTTGAGTTTTAAGAGTTCTGTATTTTGGATAACTGTCCTTTATTATATGTTTCTTTTGCAATTATTTTATTCCAGTCTATGGCTTATTTATTCTCTTTTTGCTGTTTTACATAGGGCAGAGTTTTTAATTTTAACATTCAGCTTATCAATTATTTCTCTTGTGGACTGTGCTTTTTTATTGAAGTATAGTTGATGTACATTGTTCCATTAGTTTCTGGTGTACAGCAAAGTGATTCAGTTATATACATACATTTATACATATATATATACACACACACATATATCTATGTTTTTTCAGATTCTCTTCCATGATAATTTATTACAAGATATGAAATGTCATTCCCTGTGCTCTACAGTAGGACCTTGTTGTTTATCTGTTTTATATATAGTAATTTGTATCTGCTAATCCCCAACTCCTGATTATCTCTCCCTTCCCCCCCTTAGTAATCATAAGTTTGTTTTCTGTGTCTGTCTGTTTCTGTTTTGTAAATAGGTTAATTTGTAGCATTTCTTTTAGAATCCACATACAATTGATATCATATGATATTTGTCTCTCTCTGCTGACTTACTTCACTTAGTATGATAATCTCTAGGTCCAACCATGTTGCTACAAATGGCATTATTTCATTATTTTTATGACTGAGTAGTATTTCATCCCATATGTATACCACATGTCCTTTATTCATTCCTCTGTTGATGGACACTTAGGTTGCTTCCATGTCTTGGCTATTGTAAATAGTGCTGCTGTGAGCATTTTAAGTGCTTTTCTAATTAAAGTTTTCTCCAGATATATGCCCAGGAGTGAAATTACTGGTTCATATGGTAACTTATTTCAGTTTTTTAAGGAACTATGTTCTCCATAGTGTCTGCACCAATGTACATTCCCACCAGCAGTGTAGGAGGGTTCCTTTTTCTTCACGTCCTCTCCAGCATTTATTGTTTGTAGACATTTTGATGATGGCCATTCTGACCAGTGTGAGGTGATACCTTATTGTAGTTTTGATTTACATTTCTCTAATAATTAGTGATGTTGAGCATCTTTTCATGTGCAAATTGGCCTTCTGGATGTCCTCTTTGGAGAAATGTCTACTTTGGTCTTCTGCTCATTTTTTTTTTTTTATTGGGTGGTTTCTTTTTTTTTTTTTTTCTTTTTTTTGATATTGAGCTGTATGAACTGCTTGTATATTTTGGAAATTAATATTTGTGCAAACATTTTAATCATATGCAAATATTTTCTTCCATTCTGCAAGTTTTCATTTTTGTTTTGTTTATGTTTCCCTTTACTGTACAAAAGCTTTTAAGTTCAATTAGGTTCCATTTGTTTATTTTTGCTTTTATTTCTGTTGCCTTGGGAGAATGCCCTAAGAAAACATTGCTATAATTTATATCAAAGGATACTTGCCTGTGTTTTCTTCTAGTTTTATGGTGTCATGTCATATATTTAAGTTTTTAAGTGATTTTATTTTTGTGTATGGTGTGGGGCAGTGCTCTTACTTTATTGATTTATATGCGGCTATCCGTGATTTCCCAGCACCACTTGCTGAAAAGACTGTCTTTTCTCCATTGTATATTCTAGCCTCCTTTGCCAAAGATTAATTGACCGTAGGTGTATGAGTCTATTTCTGGGCTCTAATCAGTTCCATTGATCCATTTTTTTTTTGTGCCAATATGTGGATTATGCTTTTGATGCTATATCTAAAAACGTTGCCACACCCAAGGTTGTCTAGGTTTTCTTCTATATAACCTTGTAAAAAGTTTATGCTTTTAATTTTTCAGTTATATCTGTGATCCATTTATATTTATTTCTGTGAAGGTGTTAAGGTCTGTGTCCAGATACTTTTTCTTTGCAAGTTGATGTCCAACTGAGTAACAGGTGTATTCTTACCTAAACTTCAGTAGGCTAATTATATAGCAGTTTTTACTCTTACATAATCTCAACTAGTTTTCTCAAGGAAAATATCTTTATAATGCCAAAATCTCAGTTTTAATGAATAAACATTCATAGAAGATCAGTCATTCCTAAACATCCCTAGATGGGCAAATGGATAAAGAACATGTATCTACATATAATGGAATATTATTCAGCCTTAGCAAAGGATGAAACCCTTCCATATCTGACAAACTAGATGAACCTGGACAATGTTATGCTAAGTAAAATAAACCACAGAAAGACAAATGTGCATGATCCCATTTAAAAAGATACCTAAAATAACCAAACTCATAGAAAGACAGTAGAGTGGTAGTTGCTAGTGGCCACAGGGAAAGGGAAACGGAGAGCTTGGAGTTCAACAGGTATATGATATGTTATGCAAATGAGTAAGCTCTAGAGATCTTCTGTACAGTATTGTGCCTGTGGTTAATACTGTGCTGTGTATATAAATATTTAATAGAGTATGTCTCCCATTCAGTGTTCATATCAAACACACAGAAATCATCTAAAAGCCAGCCATGATTATAAATGTTTCAAAAGAGTATGATAAAATTACATGTTTATTTTAAAGAATGTACTTTTGTAAATTTGATCATGAGTAAGAACATACAAGTAAGTGTTCCTCTAGAAGGTTGGCATGCTATTTTAGCAATCCAAGTAAAAGATGAAGGAATGAAATCAAAATTATGCCTTACTCTGAAATAATAACCAAAATTTGGGTGACAGATATCATGGTATTCATTGAATGCTAGTATTATTGTCCTTTACAGTAAACTTTTAAATTATAAAATATTAGCCATAGTTACAGTTTGAATTTTAATTTTTTTAAATTAAAATATTTTAGTTTGAGCAGTACAGTAAACATTAAAATGATTTACTAGAATTTATAAAGTAAGACATTAGGATCTGACTATTTCTCTGCTACACAAATTAATTGGCATGCAGGGAAACTGGAAAGTATTCAGAAACGAGCTCAGTGGTAATTAATGGACTGAAAATGAACATATATTGGGGAAAGCTGAAGGATGTAAAACTGTCTTAACTAAAGTAGAAAACTAGACAATGACTAAATAGTAATCAATAAGAATGTAAAAATGCAAAATGATGATTAGGAAAATTAAATCTCTAACAAGAAAGTTATTTATAGGTTTGCTTTGGGTTTTTAAGAAAGAATTTTTCCTTAAGAGAACTTTGAAATATTGAATAAGCTTGTTTAAAGTAGGAAGTTACTGCAGTGCTTTTTTAGAGAATTATAATAAAAAATGGAATACATTCTTATTTTCCTGGGGGCAGTTTATAGATGCAGGGGACAGAATGAGTGCCATCTCCAGGGCTCTTTCCATTCCTGAATTTCTGTGGTGTTCCGTTTATTCAACCATGGTGAGGCTGGAAAGTTCATTTCACTTCTGTATCATCAACTGGGGAAATAACTGTATTAACTGATAGATTTTTGTTGTGGTTGTTTCCCAAGTGATTCTCCAATTTCATCCAATATTGCTCTCTGAACCACTGCAAGAATCTGGCAGATATAAGGCCAATTGATTACTTTATATGTTGACTTTAATATGCCTAAGAAATACTTAATTTTAGGAAGAAAAGTCAAAGTACACTTCAGCCTGCTTCTTTTAATTATCTTATTAATGTATGTTTTAACATAACAGTATTATAATTGCTTATTTTAATGAAAATTTTTGTATTTGAAATTTTACATATTTGCACTATAAAAACTTCTAAATATCATTTGACTGTTAAATAATATTTGTTTTATGAAGCATAGCATGTTTTAAGCCAATTCCCTTACATAGAATATTCAAAAATTTTTACATGAACCCTTTTACAATGCATTTTTTATACATTAACCATTTTTCTGCCTTGTTCCACTCTTTTGAATTATGTTCCTATACAGAATCTATAAGAGATTTTTTGGGGTCAAAACTTCTTAAATCTTTCCAATTCTTAGGGAATATTCACAAAATGCTTTCTAGAAATTTGGGTGAATTGCCTAACAATATAATTACATTTCCAATGTGTATAATTTCCTTCAAATATATAGAGTATCTCATTAAAATATTATGGCTTTTTTCTTTATGAACAAAAATTGCTAATTTGAAAAGAAAATTATTATATTGTTACGTTTTAGAACACTAGTGAAAGACAACTTGTTGACAATTAACTATTTTTTAAAGAGTACGATCACCATTGCAGAACACCATAATTTCAAAACTAATTGGTAAATTAAGTATTTAACTATATATACGTTAGTGCAAGATGGTATCTGGAAGTAACCAAGTGAGTTTCCAAAAGCTGTAAGAAGGGCTTCCTCTAAACAGTTGTCTTAGATATATATCAAGATTGTAATGTAATGTTATAATGTAATGACATGAAGTAATGTGACAGTTACCATAGGCATATTGAAAAGATAAGCACTTCAATGCAAAAGGAAGGAAAGACCTAAATAAAACACAACAAAGCAAAGATGGTCTTTGTTTGAAATATAAGAGAATGGACCATCCATTGGAGGCTGCCATTCTTCCATACTTTTCAGATACATGTGAACATCTCCGCATGTTCACAGGTTTTCTTTCAAGTGTTTAATTTCCACTAGTTGTCCTTCTTTCCTAGCTTCCTTTACCTTTTAAGAAAAATTTCAAAATGGAAGTTATTCTCAAAATTCTGATATGAAAATGTAGAAGCGTGTTAACCTTCAAATCGAGAGGCAGAACTCCCATTTGAACTAGATCGAGTGAAAATGGAGAATGTTCTGAAGCAAATAGCCAAACGACAGAAGAGATAAGAGTAGAGATAGGCTTAGTGATAGATCAGCCTTTGAGAGTTACAGCATTAAAATCATCTCTTTTCTCTCTTATGGATACATATTTCCAGGTGTTTTTTTCCTTTTCTTTTTTTCTTTTTTTTCTGGTTATCCTTAACATCTTGTTTTATTGGTTCTGAACATTAAATGATAACTCATGTTTCTTGAAAAGCTAGCTCTTTTTCTTAACTCTTATATTAAGAATATAACCATAATTATATTTTAATAACACCAAAATTATTTATTTAAATGTGTCCCCTTGGTCACTTCAAGACTTTTGTATTTTCATCAATAGATCTTTAATAGCTGGAACAGTGTGATACACAGTAGGTGCTTAATAAATATTTTCAAATGATTGAACAAATTTAAAAACCACTTCTCCAAATGATGCAACCTTAAAAAAAAAAATCAGGCATCTTTAGATTTTCCTTCACTCCTGATAGAAAACTCAAATCTAACAGATCATATTGCATCCAAATTGTTCAGGTTTCTTTCATCTATTCCTTTTCTTCTCTGCTTCTCATTAATTCATACAAATGGTGACTTATGTGGAGTTGTGCAAAATGCTTCACTTTTCTCTCTGCAGACTCTGAAGTACTCTAGGCTGTCCTGTATGTCACCGTGAGAGCAAACTGTGGGAAGTCAGTCTAGTCAGATCGCTCCTCTAGGTGGGCTTCCGATTGCTTACCAAATTTAAGGCAGTGTCTCCCCTCCCATAACATGCCCTCAATTACCTTCTTAGCCTAATATCTCATACAGGGAGACATAACCCAGGTGCTCAGGCAAACAAGAATGTACAGCGTTTCTCATGGAGCAGCCACATCTCCCTGCCTCTGTGGAGCCTCCCAAGCTGTTCTCTCTGCTTGGAATACTTCTTCCCTGGAAAATGTGTCTGAATGTAAGTGACACCAACCCAAAGAAGCCTTTTTAATAATCCCAATGAAATGTGCTTTTATTCCTTTCCTGTATTTTCCAGAAAACTTCCATCTTCATTAAGGTACTATTCTTTAATGATTGAGGTAGCTGAATCTGAAACCAGCTGCCTGGGTTTCATTCATGCCACCTTTAGTTAGTAGCTATGACACATTGGGCAAGTTATTAAGAAGTTTATTTTTCATTATGTTCATTAGTAAGTGATTGATATGAATAGTATCTACCTCATTACATTGTTGCAAAAATCAAATAAGTTAATACAAGCAAAATACTTAGACTAACACATTGCATATTTGTAATACATAATGTTTTAAAATATTTTTATGTTATCCTTTCATAAACCTCAAAACTTTTCTTACATCATTTGCATTATCAGCCACCCAATTTCTCCTGTGTTCCATAATACACACATATGCCTGCACACAATACATATGCCTGCAAACACAATTAAATTAGTGAATTAAAATGTGGATATTGTCTTTTTTCTGTTGGTCTTTAATACTTAAAATGACTTGCTTTTATACGTAATATTTGATTAGTATATTTGAAGAATTATCTTGCATATGCAATGTCTCTTTAAGGAATTTTTAAAAATTCCTTGAGATAAATGACAAAACACAACCATACCAAATTTATGGGATGTAGCAAAAGCAATTTTTAGACAGAAGTTCATAGCAATACAGGCCTTCCTCAAAAAAAAAAAATCTAAAAATCTTTTTCACTAAAATAAGAAAAAAGAAAAAATGTTTCTTTATGGTATCATTTAAAATAAAAAGGGTCTTCAAATAAGTTAAGTCTGAAACCTTCTTCATTCACTTATAAAACATCTAAGGACTCATTCTATGCCAGAATTTCTTTCTAAGCCTGGGGAATACATTACATGAAAAGTGTGTTACGTCAAATAGTGGACGCCAAAAATATCCATTCTTTAATGTCTGGAATTTGTGAGCATGTTACTTTATATGGTTTGCATATGTGATTAAAGATCTTATGGTGAGGCGAATGTTCTGAATTATCTGGACGGACACAATGTGATTAAAAGGATGCTCATAAGAGCAGAAGGAGGGTGAAAGTCAGAAGGCAAGATGTGATGCTAGGAGTTAGAGGCTGGAGTGATGGAAGGAGTTGTAAGCCAGTGACTGCAGGCAGCCCCTAGAAGCTGCAAGAGGCAAAGACACAGTCTTCCCTGGGAATGGATTCTTCCTCCAGAAGGAACGCAGGCCTCTGACCCATTGGAGCCCTCTAAAACTCATTTTGGATGTCTAGAGATGTATAATTTTTGTGTTGTTTTAAATCCACTAAGTTTGTGATAAGTTATTACACAATAGGAAACTAATAAAATAGTTACAGTAATGCTAACATTAAATTCTGCATGCGTGAATCCATGCCCTTTTATAATGCCCTTCCACATCGTTAATAGGCTTGACTACGGAGTTTACTTTGGTCAATGATACATTAAGAAACATATTAGAACCAGAAGCTTGTATATGATATATTGAGACTTGTACCCCTTGCTGCTGGATAACTTTCTGCCACCCTGTGGAAAGTGCCAAGCTAGCCCCATTAAGGATAAAAGGATACAAAGGGAGAGAGGTGTCAGCTATCCCAGATGTCCCAGCCCTGCCAGCCATAACAGTGATGCCCCAAATTCATGAAAAAGCTCAGAAATCCCAAAAGCCTTGAGATGGGATCTTGTGCAGTTTGAACTATTTGGATGGAACTGAATAAGGAAAGAACAAGAAGCAGCAAATGAGGTCACATGAATAGCAGGGCCAGAGAAGTCATGGTGTGTACTTGGATTATGCTTTAAAAGATAAAATAACCCCCCCAAAATGGACAGAAGATCTAAACAAGCAATTATCTGATGAAGACATACAAATGGTCAAAAGGGACATGAAAAAATGCTCAACATCGCTGATTATCAGAAAAATGCAAATCAAAACTACAATGAGGTAATCACCTCACAACAGTCAGAATGGCCATCATTTAAAAGTCCACAAATGATAAATGCTGGAGAGGCTGTGGAGAAAAGTGAACCCTCCTGCACCCTTGGTGGGAATGTAGTTTGATGCAGCCATTATGGAAAACAGTATGGAGATTCCTTAAAAAACTGACAATAGACTTACCCTATGATCCAGCAATCCCACTCCTGGGCGTGTATCTGGAAGGAACTCTAACTTGAAAAGATACATGCACCCCAGTGTTCATTAGCAGCACTATTTGCAATAGCCAAGACATGGAAGCAAACTAAATGTCCATCAACAGATGACTGGATAAAGATGTGGTGTGTGTATGTGTGTGTGTGTGTGTGTTCATCATGGAATAGCGCTCACCTATAAGAAAAGAATGAAATAATGCCACTTGCTACAGCATGGGTGGACTTGGGGATTGTCATTCTAAGAGAAGTAAGCCAGAAAAAAAAACATGTATCATATGATATTACTTATATATGGAATTTAAAAGCGAGGCAAATGAACTTATTTACAAAACTGAAACAGACTCAGACAGAGAAAACAAATTTATGTAAACCGGGGGGAAGGAGGTGGGAAGGGATAAATTGGGAGCTTGGGGTTTGTGGATACTAACTACTATGTATAAAATACATAAACAAAGAGGCCCTACTCTGTAGCACAGGGAACTATATTCAGTATCTCGTAATAGCCTATGATGAAAAAGAATATGAAAAGGAACACATGCACGTATGTATAACTGAAACACTATGCTGCTCACCAGAAATTAACACACTGTAAACTGACTATATTTCACTTAAAATTTTTTTAATATAATGGAAGCCACTAAGGGGGATCATCTGAATTACATTTTAAGATAATTACTCTTGTGCTAAAGAGAGAATAGACTTTAGCTGGACAAGGATAAAAATAAGAAGTTGAATTAGGAAACACTGCCCTGATTCAGGTGAAAGATAGTGGCTGTTTGAACCATGATGAAAACAGTAAAGGCTGTGCACATGTGTGAGGTTCAAGGATGTTTTGAAAGTTGAAGTGGCAGCATTTGTTAATGGATTGCACATGAGTTGAAGAGAATATGGTTTGGCTTATTTGCTGATGTACAGTAACTTGGGGAAACAGCAGATGGTTTGGGGGGCAGGTAAATTGGATCTCAGTTTTGAATATGTGATGTCAGAAATGCTCATCAGACATCTCAGAGGAGCTGCCACTGTTTTATCAGCAAAGCCAGAGTTCAAGGAAGAGACATGTCTAGGTTGGAAATGAGCTTTTCTAGGAAGGAAGTGAATATAAGAAAGAGGAAAACCCTGCAGCTGAATCCTGGGGCTTCCCAAAGCCCAGACCAGGGGAGGAGGAGAAGGAACTAGTACTTTTGGAATAGGCTGTAACCAGATTTTATCTACCACTATGTTCTATGTGATTTCCACAAAAGAAATCTCATTTGATTTCCTATTTTACACATGGGAATAACCAAGGTGTGGGGAAGTTAAACAACTTGCGCAGCATCCTAAGTGGGGCAAATAGGATGAATTCCCTCATTTGTTAAATTCCTAAGTCTCAAGTTTTAAACACATATCCAGTGATATGTAAAGAATTGAGGCATGTAGCTGTCATTTCCTGTTCTGGTATAGAATTAGTCACCACAAATTACTGAAGTTTCAGCTGTCATACGCAGTATTATTTGAGATTAGAAATCTCTGGTTTCTCCCTATTTTACTAACCACCAAACCGCTCACAGCTGGGATATGACCCATTGTTACTTATTCACTGCTATATAAGATAGTTTATCCAGAGCAATAAAAGAAGTGAATAAGGCTGTTGGAAGAGAACAGGCGCATTCCCGCAATTCAGCTGGGTTATTGCCACATCACTTCTCCCCTGTTGGTTATAGCCTCTCAATTGTCAAGCATTAGCGTACACTTTAAACGTCCTTTATATTTGGAGGGACTGGAGAACATTTCATTAAAATTATCATAAAACCAACAAGTAATGTTAGCTGTAAGTAATTTCACTGTGTAAGCCAGTAGGATATAAACATCTCCTCCTCTAATATAAAAAGGTGAATAGGATGCATGGGGAGTCTTATTGAATCCAGAAGCTCAGTTTTATTCTCTGTCTTCTTTTTTTTTTTTTTCCCAATTCAGCAGTTAGAGAGTGAGAGAGAGCGCAGACACAGAGAGGCGTTGCTTCTAAAGCAGCCTTTATTACCTTTGGTTTACCTTAATTTAAGCTCCATGGCAAGCAGAATTTATGATGAAGGGAATGCTTATATTGTCAGAAAATTTTGAAAACATTTAAAAGTCATCAGTGTACCAACATCATCTAAAGTCAGGGACCCAAAGTGGCTCAGTGTGGGGCTAATTCTATGGCTGATGTCTGGGGCTTCTATCAGATAATACCAGTATCCCCAGTTGTGTTCCATTAGCATTTTGTGTGTCTGTCCATCTTATTTCTTATCAACTTCCTACTCAGAGCACAGATCACAAAGTAGAAGCATCATAACCTGAGGGCTTGTTAGAAATGAGAATCTCAGTCCCCACCCCAAAGTTACTGAATCAGAATTGATTATTAGCAAGATCCCAAGTTGATGCTTATGCACATTAAAGTTTGAGAAATATTTCTTTTCACATTTCACAGTAGCTTTTTTTTTTTTTTTAAAGTTCTGTCTGTCTCTCTTTTGGTAAAAAAACAAAGAATGTCTCCTGAACTGAGACTGAGTCTTAGAGGACATTGTTTCCTCAGCTTTTAGCACAAAGTCAAGTACATAAGTATCACTATAAATGCCTTAAACTAGAAATACACTTATAAAAGCATTCTTGCTACTACGAAGAAAGCAGAAACGAAATGTAAACATATAAAGAAAAGAGAATAAAAAGATTAACACAAAACAGGAATAAAGAATTATGTGGAAAAATATGATAGAAACAAATCCATTAAGAGGCTTCATTTTCAGATGGAATCAATTTCAAACGATTCATTTCCTTTTGTATTGTAGCAACCTCGTACCAGCAATACTTAGTATTGCGTGGATAACATAAAATTCTGTAGCCTGTTACACCACAAATTTCAGTGTCAAAAAGGTGTCCTACTCTATTACAAATAGCACAAACCATTACCATGGAAACATTAGTCATCTGTTTACAGAAGTGATTTTAAAACAACTTCGTGCAAGTCGCTTAAAAATCCTGAATGTGAGTTCAGCTGCCTTGAAAATCCTGAGTGAGGCGTCCTGGGATGTGGCTGGGTGTCTGCATTGATATCTTACTCAGAAGATTCTGATTCATGTGAACTCATGAAATAGCACTTGGCTGAACATGTAGTTGTTATTTGTTATGGGTTGAATTGTGTTTCCCGCACCCCCAAATATATTTAATTCCCAGGACCTGAGAATGTGACTTCAATTAGAAGTAGGGCAGTTATGGATGTAATTAGTTAAAATGAGGTAATATTGGAGTAGGGTGAGCCCTTAAACCAGTACACCTGATTCTTGTAAGAGGCACGGGAGGGACCTGGGGAGAATGCCAGGTGAAGGCAAGAGGCAGAGATTGAAGTGCTGTGCTCAGAAGCCAACAAACGCCACGGCTCGCTGGCTTCCTCCAGAAGCTTAGAGAGAGGCTTGCAGCAGGTTCTCCCTCAGAGCCCTCAAAAGGAACCACGCCAGGAGTTTGGATTTCAAAACTCCAGAACGGTGAGAAGTTACGTTTTCTGTACTTTTTTCCCTGGGTTTGTAGTAATTTTTAACCCCAGCCCTAAAAACCGTACAGTATTCATTTATGTCTTGAATCGGCTGGAGTGCCACCCTTGTTTTCGCTGTCCCAGAGAACAGGAGTTCTCAAACGTCAGGGAGTGCACCGTGATTTCGTGGACTTGTTTGAGTTTCCTGAAGCCTGTATCAACAGAATCTCTTATGGCTTGTTGCGGGGCGTCGGCTCCCTTCCTTTACAGCTCGCTTGCAGATGGCTTTTGAAGGCTGGAGTTTGTTACACTTAGTATATTTCAATGATGTTTAATGGGTGATTCAAACCATAGTGTACTATTAAATTGCATCTGTAATTTTAAACGTCACAGAAATGAAGGAAACGAGAAAAGGTTTTGTATTCAGATTTTCCTAATTTCAGAGTCTGTACTTTCTTCACTGTGGCAGAACTTTACATTGAAGGCTATTTGGCAGAGAAGCGGTGTGGAGTGGGGGAAGGGGGTGGTCATCCGGGGAAGTGTTAGTTTCCCAGGTTTGTAAATGGGGAATCTGAATTACATAGACACTTTTCTTGTGGAGAGAATGTATGTTTGTTGTTAAAGTTTTGGAAAGTGGCTGCAAGAGACGGTGAGCAGAGGAGAACAGGTGAAGTAAATGGCATCTTTTGTGAAGCCTTGCTGCATTTGGCGGGTACATGCAGCAGGGGAAGGGGACAAGGCTTTTCTCTCCTGTGCACAGAGTCCAGCAGCACCGTGTCAAGTTGTACAGTGTGGTGGCATTTGAAAGTGTCTGGAGGCGGCGTCCTCAGCAATACTATCAAGGACCTAAAAGAAATAAACACCAGCCCAATTTTCATCATTAAGATCTGAGCTCAAATATGCCTTCATCAGAGAGGACTTTATTGTTTGCTCTTTTGGAACTTGCAACCCTTGCCCAGTTAGTCTGGCAGAGTATTCCAATTAAATTTCTTCACAGCTCTTATCTCTCTCTGAAATTAAAATCTGTGTTCATTTGTTGGCTTTTATTGTAGAGTTTTCTTTTACTTAGGTAGAAGTTCTTTGAGGACTGGATTGATCACAGCTGAATCTTCAGGCTAGAAAGATAATCGGAGTATTCAAGGGCTCATAAGTATTTGTGGAATAATTGAAGAAATAATCGGGAGCTGGATCGAAAGAGGATAAATGGGGCGGTAGTGTCAAAAAAGTCAGTGGGTAGACTAGCTTGGGAATTTTTGTGGGACACCCATTTTGAAGCTATTAGAAATCATTAAGAGTATTTGGGGTTGACAGAATGTTTTGTGTCCCAGTAATCATGCTGATAATGTCTCATACATACAATTGAATTCGAATGTATGTCACAAAAGTATGTACTTAAATGTATAAATCTATATTATTTGAATTTCTCTCTCATAGACACATATGCACAATTTAATTTAATGAAAGCTAAGAAAAAATAAGGAATATTAATCCCCGAAGTAATTGATATCATATGTGGAAAAGCATGTCAAACTACTAGAACCAGCGCTAATTTATTTTTTCCCTAATTTCCCTACACTTTATTTTTTTTATTGAAGTATAGTCAGTTTACAATGTTGTGTCAATCTCTGGTGTACAGCACAGTGCTTCAGTCATATAGGAGCGTACATATATTTGTTTTCATATTCTTTTTCACCATAGGTTACTATAAGATATTGAATATAGTTCCCTTGGCTATATAATACAAAATTCTTGTTTATCCACTTTATGTATATTAGTTAGTATCTATAAAGCTAGAACTCCCAATTTATCCTTTCCCACTCCCTTCCCCCAGTAACTATAAATTTGTTTTCTGTCTGTGAGTCTGTTTCTGTTTTGTTAAATAAGTTCATTTGTCCTTTTTTAAAGAGTCTCATGCTCTACCAACTGAGCTAGCTGGGCTGCATATGTCTTTTTTTTTTTTAGATTCCACGTATATCTGATATATGGTATTTATTTTTCCCTTTTTGTGACTTACTTCACTTAGAATGACATACTCCTGGTTCATCCATGTCACTGCAAATAGCATTATTGTATTAATTGTTTATGGCTAAGTAGTATTCCATTGTATAAATATACCACAACTTCTTTATCCAGTCATCTGTTGATGGACATTTAGGTTGTTTCCATGTCTTGGCTATTGTTAATACTGCTGCTATGAACATTGGGGTGCAGGTGTCTTTTTGAATTAAGGTTCCCTCTGGATATATGCCCAGGAGCAGGATTTATTTTAAGAAACTTTAGTATTCAACCCATTACACATTGAGGATACAGTAATATATGAGATAAACAGTCACTGCTTTCATGAGATCCTGTTTGGAAATTCAAACTCGGAAAAAGTCTGCGATATGCAATAGTTCAGTGCTATGATGGAGGAAATAGAATACGCTGTAGAAAGTGCACGGATATGTAACTAAACATGATACAGAAGGAATGGGAGGAACAAAACCTTCCAAAAATGGTGATTTTTTTATACTGTGACACAAGATGAGTAAAAACTGTATAAGTGAAGGGTGTGTGAGTTTGCATGAGCACATTTTATGGTTACATCAAGGGTGGGGATGGGGCAGAGCTGGAGCTAATAATATGAGATGTTCCATCTCATTCATGATTAGTAAAATAATAAAGATTATAGTAAAAATAGTATTTTTCATCCATTTAGTTGGGCAAAGATTCAAGAGTTTGACAATATCAAGTATGGCAGGAAATGTGAATCGAGTATTTGTTTATAGATTGCTGGTAGGGATGTAAATTGTGCAGCCATTACAGAAGATGGAAATTACTTTGTAATTTAACATACTCAGACACTGTAACCCAGTAATTCTAATTTTAGTTACATAAACTCCACTAAAAATACAAAAATTCTTGTATATATGCCCTGGTAGACAAATACAGATATTTTTATAGCAGTATTTTTCATATGTAAAAAACAATAAGAGTGTGCCTTAAAAAAGAGGATTATTATTCATGTAATTGTGTAGAACTGAGTCCAGTGAAAGAGGAAAGTTATGCAGGGACTTGTAATCATGATAAGTAGATTGTGTTAGCTGCACTGATCTTCTTCACTGAAACAGAAGCAGTAGGAGTGGAGCTGAGGGGAAGGCCAGGGGGTGCAGTTAACGGGTACCACTGATAGGATTTGTTGACCAGTTGTCCAAAGTGAGAAGGGACGATTCTGAAGGCTTTAACGGGCCAACTTAGTTCATGGTAGTGCCAATTATTAAGATATTAAATATAGGAAAGGACATCAATTAAGGGGAAGAAAGATACTGATTAAAAACTAAAAGTTAGCTACTCTGAAGTATTGCACAGTCATTTGCAGAGGACTGGGTGTTGAGTTCTCTCTTTGGATATCTTACAGTTACTTATATTGGAAAAAATATACTGGAATGTTTGGGTGTTTTGTTTCTACATTCTGCTTGAAAAACAAGAGACATAGACATTTATCATGTTATTTCTTGCATCACCACGCAATAATTTTTAAGCATAAACATAGATTGTCTATCCATTTATTTCAAAATAAGAATAGGAGGTTTTCTGTTGTTTGTGCCATCGTATGTCCATAGATCATTTTTAAAGCTCTCTTATCATTCCTGGCACTTCAAAGAGGATATTATCCCAGGGTGCCACTTAGTTTCATCTGCATGTGGTTTGTTTTTCTCTTGTTGATCCTTGAAGACTTTCATTTGTCTCTCCCATATGGCAAAAATGGGTACATATTTTGTGAGCATCTGTACCACAACATTTAATACCCTCACATTCTGAAGAAATTATGTTCGGGCTGACAAATGTTTTCACAAGCAGTGCAGTTAAAATGTGTAATGTCACACTGCCTGAACAGAATGAGCATCTATTGTCAGTTTTGCTGAACATAAAGAATCATATCTGATACTCTGTTACTTTGAACAAAACTGAATATCAGTTAATTGATTTAACCATTCAAAGTGTATCTTTTTTTGATTGCTATGTTTTTTTTCTATTTGATTCAAATGTTCATCAGTAAAAAATAGAACCAAGATGAAAGTTAATATACAAAGTGATAGAATATTGCAGATGACAGCATGAACTCCATGTTTACATGCCTTGTTCATTCTAGATGTGACTAAATTCTTGGATGTTGCAACTTAGAGATTTTTTAATCTTAGAAACAGAAATTCAATCCCTTGATGCTTCTTTTGTGTAAAACTTTTTTAACACTCCTTTTGTAGTTGTCTTCAGAGTCAGATTACAGGCCACATAAGGAAATAACTATCATTGCTTCAAATTTTTAAACCACAACTATATTGCTGATTGTCAGACTCATTATGCAGACACTTTACCTCTGAAAAAGACTTGAGCTGCTTCCAAAATTTAAATCCACCATTAAAGGGCAAATGTCTTCTCACCACTGAGAAGATATAAATAGGCATGCCACAAGAGACAGCACTCAGTTAGATGCATAACTTCCTCAATACTTTTTACAAAATCTGTTGCATCACTTTAAATTTGTATTTTCTATACCAAGCTGAGTATGATACACATGAAGTTTCCCCCAGGAAGTTTTCTAAATAGTGCAGAGATTCCTAAACACTGCTGCTAAATTCTCTATTTTATCCTCTAAGGGTCAGCACACTTTTTCTGTAAAGAGCCAGAAAGTAAATATTTAGCTTCTTCAGGCCATATTGTTTCTATAGCAACTACTGAACTCTCCGTGGTACCCAGAAAGCACGTCTAGACAATGAGTAAACAAACAGGTATGACTATGTCCCAATAAAACTTTATTTACAAAAACAGGCAGCATGGTCCCTGGACCATAGTTTGCCAACCTACACTCTAATCAATCTAATTTTTCTGATAAGTAGACAACACAAGGTTTTGTTTAAGAAATAATCAATAGGTGATAGAAAGAAATGCAATGAGCATGTGTGGTATGTGTGAAAAGCAGACTATCAGTGATGGAGTTATGAAAACATCCTCTGTGTATTGAAAAGATCTATTTGTTCATCTCACCAATACTCACTAAGTGAATTACATAAATCAACCTTTTTGTTAGGACGGGAGAAACAGTGATGTAAAAATAGATATCGTCTCATCCTAAGGAAATCTGCATTGGATGCTTTGCAGAACATACCTGTGTGTTTTGGAATTGCAGCCCCTGCTGTAAGAGATAAAAGAGCTGAATAAAAATGGCTTAGATTTTTTTAATTTCTTTTTTTTCCACCTCAGATCTCCAAGTCTTTCCATGTCCTAAGTAGCAGACATCACTATCTACAGCAGGAATAAATAAGATAGAGATGAGAGAACAAAATACCGCTGTATGCATAATGGAGTTGCAGCATGGAGAGCTTATAGAAGTTGATCAAAGTCGTGTCTCAAGGGATGATGGAAATGGTGCAAATTCACATTATAGCATCATTTCCCAATCTATTTCAATACATTTTTCTAGAAGAAGTTAGAAATAATATGAGTGAAATTAATAATTTGGGAGCATCTATTATTTACTAAAGGCACCCTAAGTTGCTCCATATAGGTTATCCCCTCAATCCTATATACCAACAACCTTAGGAGTTTAAAATTATTATCCACATTTGCCACATACTAAAACTAAAATGTTAAAAAAAAATGCTGAAGCCAAATGAAATCAAATTAGAATTCAGTTCTTTCTACCTCAAAAAAAAAAAGAAAGAAAAATACTATGCTGCTTACTATACAACTCAATTGTGCACAAGAAAGAAATAAGCACATTGAAATTATAAGTACTATTATAAATAGCAAACTTTCTCACTTAGTAAAATCTTGAGTTATGATAAACAGTGAACATCATGCTTCTTTTCTCAGGTTTTGAATTTGTTTTCAAGAAAGTGACTCTATAGGTGTGACTTATCATTCTTTGCAAAGAGTTTTAATAACTGCTCAATCACAACAGTAGAATATATAGTTAGTATAAGATGTTATCCATACAAAGTAGTGTTTACAATCTGTTTTTCACATCAAATAAGTCAGATACTTTTGCTGACACTCCAGAGATGACAGTCTGCCTACTACCAGAGCAAAACCCAGCTGTAAGGATTTGTGGAGAAATTTTGTATTAATCTCTGACACAGCACCTCTAATGCATTTTGTAGAGAAATTTGACTTCATGGAATTTTCACCTAATTGCAAACTAATCAGTGTGGAAAAAATAATTCCATTCTACCCATGATGCCCACCTCATAGAATACTGATTAGAATTCAGAGGGAAAATGTACCATACTCACAACAGTACCAAATATTTAATGTCCTCAAATACTAGGTTCAGCTGAGGGAAACATTGTAAGCTACTGCTAAGTTAAGTGCATGCTGTTGCTATTTGCAAGAAAATTAGAAGGAACTAATAGTCTTCATGTATCCTTCACCTTAAAAATGTAATAGTTTGATAATTCTTTGTAGTGAAAATTCTATTGTACCTACATAACCTGCCATGTTTTATGCTTCTTATCGCATTCAGCTCTAGCCCCAAAGTCATATAGCACAAGATTATTTTGATCAAATGACATCACTTTTTATATTTTAGTTAGCTAAGACATTATTATTATTTAGATAGTTGTCTTATTAAAATATTATTTGCCTAGAGCAAATGTGTTATTTAAATTATTTTAGTATAAATTACATAAACAGAAGTCTCCTTGAATTATGCTCTTCACAGCTCTGATATGTACAAGATGTTCATGTTTTAAAAGTACCTTTATTTGGAGTCAAGAATGGTACATCAGAGGGAAGGTATAGCTCAAGTGGTAGAGTGCATTATTCTTAGCAAACGTAAGGTCCTGAGTTCAATCCCCAGTACCTCTTCTAAAAATAAATAAGTAAACCCAATTACCTTCCCTGCCAAAAAAAAAAAATTAAAAATTAAAAACAAATAGTACGTTATTCTGATATCCTTATCTTCTTAATGCTTAGGATAACATATTATACACACACACACACACACACACACACACACACACACTTTTCATCTGTTTTAATGTGCGACCCACTTAGAAACTAAATTCTTTTTGTTGAGTTTTCCAACACAAGCGTGAGCCTCAGGTTTGCATGAGAATATTATAACTGAACTAGTATTTCAAGATCCTTTTCCAAGAATAATGACTATCTTTCTTTCTTTTTTGGTGAATAATGAAGCATAATTTTTTTTCAAATTCTTTTCCATTTTATGTTACAAGAAATTGAATACACTTCACTGTGCTATACAGTAGGTCCTTGTTGTTTACTTTATGTATAATAATGTGTGTCTAGTAATCCTCAACCCCTAATAATGACCATTTTTCCATTCCAAAGTATTTTGCAATATATAACCCAGAGGAAAGAGTTTATCTTCAGTGCTTCTATCAGTTTTAACTGTGACTATGAATGACAGTGATATATTTTCAAGGTTTGGCAAACACCACAATCTGCCTTTATGTAAGAGATCTGTTAGCTCTTCTCTTTGACTGTTTGGTTCCCAGGGAACTGGTACAAAAAAAATGTTTAACCATCTATATATGTATAAAGGTGATAATGTAACCAAAGATTTATTCCCCTTATAGGAAGATTTCCATTGTAGAAACATCTCATCGTCTTTTAGGCTAGATAATCTAAGGATGACTGAAGGTCTGATTGGTCACGGCTTGGTAAAGGGTAATTATAGACCATTTAATAAGATCATCCTGCAATGGTGCATTTGATAACAGAATTTTTTTATTTCTTTTTTGAAAGATGGAAGAGATTACTGTATCTTTATTTTAGAGAAGTAGATTTTTAATCCCCTTTGTTGAAGAGTTCATTCATTTTCTTACTTGCTCTATTTTTCTTTCCTTCCCTAATTGATATAACATAAGAAAACCTCAGACTTGCATTGCAAATAGGAGAGATATGATTTGCCAAGGTAAGTCAGAATCAACCTGCCTTCTATCTTTCTGTTCTGTGGCTCCCCTCAAAGTGGAAAGTAACCTTTAAAATTACCAGGTACCTACATTACTCCCAAATGGCTCTTATTTTATTCTTATAAGTCTCCAAGAATTATGGGTTTATAACACTACCCTCTGCTCCCCCAAAATTCCCAGTTGTTTCCTGAGCTGCATATTTTCCCTGAAAAAAGTATAGATTACCATCTGCTACACATTAATCTGTGTATTTCTGTATTTGTAAGTAATATACTCCATCCAAAGTATGGCACGAGGTGTCCATCTGTCATACACTCCCCTTTTCGAAGCAAGTCTGAGGCATTTCCGTATTGTATAAACTAGTTATCTAGAAAATTGCTATTATTTCAGAAAAGTGCCATTTTTTCAAATTACATATGGATTATGTGCTCTTAAGGGTACTTTGAAAATGACTGGTTTTCCAAAGAGAGTCTTAAAAGCATTTATGGGAGGCCAAAAAAGAAAAATAGTAATTTCAGTAAGAGGGGAAAACACTTTGATTCTGTTAAATAGATCACCGAAATCATTCTCTTGAGAAGTCTTATTTTTGGATTTTTTTTTTCATTTCCATTCCCTTAATTTTCCTTCCTAAGATTATTATATAAAATGTAATTTTGATTACATTAGTGAACTAGTCTATGGGAAAGAAAAGTAATTTAAAGAAAGGAGACCAACTGGAAAACTACCTATTAGCAGGTTTGCAAGTAGCAGGCTAGCTCTAGAATTTGCATTTATGATTAAATCATCATTGCAGTTTACTCACTAGAAGCATCTGGAAGATGAAGGCATAGCCTCAAAGCTGACTGTTGGTCTTCACAAAATATATTCTACAATTTATGGAAATACTAACACATTTTGTTTAGCCTTCTGTTAAAATCCTGGGGATGTGAAAATAGGCTATCAGATCCACAATTTCAATTTTTCATGGATAATCAGTGGAATTCAGAAGTCCTTGGAGTCACTATGAGAGTTTTGTCTATGAGAGACCACATTGGTATCAATCCTTTAGTCTGTATATTTTTTGAACAAAGCATATAAAATATCTTTGAAACATGATTGCAATGTAGTGTCACTTACATGGAGATTAAAACAGAAGTTTTAACATAACAGTAAATGCCCCGTGTGTATTATTTTTCTAGCTATGATGTTCTTCCAGCCTTTCTTATCTACAGGACACAGTCATAGTTCAACTGTCATCTTTTCTATAAAACTTCTCTTCATTGGCAGCTTTCTTTGAGCCCCCTTGATACCCAATGTGGCAACTGAAATATTCACTTTTGGACATTTCTCTTATTCTGGTATCTGCAACCTACAAAAGTATTTTGTGTGATTCTCAGAAGAAGGAACTATACTTGACTTGTCTTCTTATATCCAGTGTAGCTAATATGTTATTTTTTAAGTTGAGGTACAGGTGGTGTAAAATATTGTTCAAGTTATAGGTTTACAAACAGTGATTCAAAATCTTTCACAGTTATGCTCCATTTATAATTATTATAGAATAGTGACTGTATTCCCTTGAACAATATCTTTGTAGCTAATTTTATACACAGTAATTTGTATTCAACTCTTAATCCATTACCCCATATTGCTCCCCACTTCCATCTCCCCTGTAACCACAAGTTTGTTCTCTATTATCTGTGAATCTGTTTCTTTTTTGTTATATTCACTAGTTTATTTTATTTTTGACATTCCAAATCTAAGTGATATCATGCAGTATTTGTTTCTCTGTCTGACTTATTTCACTTACTATCATATACTCCATGTCCATCCATGTTGTAGCAAATGTCAGAGTTTTATTCTTTATGACTGAGTAGTATTCCATTGTGTGTGTGTATGTGTGTATATAAATACACACCATATTTTCTTTATCAGTTCATCTGTTGATGGAAACTTAGTTTGCTTCCATATCTTGGCAACTGTAAATAATGCAGCTGTGAACATTGGAGTGCACGTAGCTTTCTGAATTAGTGACTTCATTACTTCTGGATATATACCCAGGAGTGGAATTGCTGCCATGTGGTAGCTCTATGTTTAATTCTTTGAGAAAACTCCATACTGTTTTCCATAGCGGCTGCACCCACTTTCATTACCACCAACAATGTATGAGAGTTCCTTTTTCTTCACACATTCACCAACATTTGTTATTTCTGTTCTTCTTGACGATGGCCATCCTGACAGGTGTGAGATAGTGTCTCATTGTGGTCTTGATTTACATTTCCCTGATGATTAGCAGTGTTGAACATCTCTTCATGTGCCTGTTGGCCATCTGTATGACTTCTTCGGAAAAATGTCTTTTCAGGGGTTCTGCCCATTTTTTAATCAGTTTGTTTGCTTTTGAGGTTGTTTTATGTGTTTTTTATGTATTTTGGATTTTAACCCCTTATTGGTCATATAATTTGCAAGTATTTTCTTCCATTCTGTAGGTTGTCTTTTCATCTTGTTGATGGTTACTTTTATCCTGCAGGTGGTTTTAAGTTTAATTACGTCTGATTTGTTGATTTTTGCTTTTATTTCATTTGCTTTAGGAAACAGATTTTTAAAAATACTACTACAATTTATGTCAAAGGTTGTTCTGCCTGTTTTTCTTGAGGAGTTTTATGGTTTCTGTCCTTAAATTTAGGTCCTTATTCCATTTTTAGTTGATTTTTGTATATGATGTTGGTGAATGTTCTAATTTCATTCTTTCACATGTAGGTATCCAGTTTTCCCAGCACCACTTGTTCAAGAGACTTTCTTTTCTCCATTATGTATTCTGCCTCCTTTATCATAGACTAATTGACCTTAAGAGTGTAGGTTTATTTCTGGGCTCTCTCTTCTGCTCCATTGATCTGTTTGTTTGTTTGTTTGTACCATGTTTTTTTGACTGCTATAGCTTTGTCATATCTTCTGAAGTCAGGAAGCATGAGTCTTACAGTTCTGTTCTTCTTTCTCAAGATTGTTTTGGCTATTTGGGATCTTTTTTGTTTATATAAAACTTTTAAAAATCATTTGTTAGAGTTATGTGAGAAATGCTGCTGGTATTTTAATAGGGATTGCTTAGACTCTGTAAATTGCCTTGGTACTATGGCCATTTTAACAGTATTGATTCCTCTAATCCAAGATCATATGTCCTTCCATCTATTTGTGCCTTCCACTGCTTTGTCTTCCAGCTCACTGATCTGTTCATTCTTCTGTATCATTTAGTCTACTATTGGTTCCTTCTAGTGTATTTTTCATTTCAATTATTTCATTCTTCATCTCTGGTGGTTCTTTATATTTTCTAACTCTGTTAAAATCATCCAACTTCTCTTTCTGTGCATCCATTCCTCTCCTGAGTTCTTTGATCATCTTTACGATCACCATGTTGAACTCTTTCTCAGGCAGATTGCTTATCAATCTCAGTCTTCCTACTCTGCCATCTGGACTGAGCTCCAGTAGATTCTCCCCTGTTTCCTTCCTCCCTTCAAGCCTCCTTCCTTGCCTCCCTTCCTCCCTATTGAAGTATAGGAAATTGACAATGTTCTGTTAATTTTTTGTGCGTAGCACAATGTTTGAGCTATAAAAACATATATATATATACACATTCCTTTTCATATTCTTTTTCATTGTATGTTACTGCAAGATATTGAATGTAGTTACCAGTATTATACAGTAGGACCTTGTTTATCTATTTTGTATATAGTAGTCAGTATCTGCAAATCCTGAATTCCCAATGTTTCCCTCTCCACCCCCTTTCTCCACTGGTAACCATACATTTATTTTCTATGTCTGTGAATCTGCCTTTGCTTTTTAAATAAGTTTATTTGTGTCTTTTTTTTTTCTTTTAGACTCCACATATAACTGATAACATGGTATTCTTCTTTCTCTTTCTGGCTTACTTTACTTTGTATGACAATCTTTGGGACCATCTATGTTGCTACAAATCGCATTGTTTTATTCTTTTTTTGTGGCTGAGTAGTATTCCATTGTATAAATATACCACAGCTTCTTTATCCAGTCATCTGTTGATGAACATACGTTGTTTCCATGTCTTGGTTATTGTAAATAATGTTGCTGTGAACATTGTCTCCCATGTACTTTAAATCATCTCTAGATTACTTATAATATGTAATATTATAATACTATAATGTCAACAATATAATGCTATGTAAATAGATGCCAGCTTATAGGAAATTCAAGTTTTGCATTTTGGAACTTTCTGGAATTTTTTCCTACATATTTTTGATCTGGTTGGTTGAATCTGTGAATGCAGAACCTGTGGGTGTTGAGCCCATGGATATGGAGGCCCACTGTGCTGGATATTATTTGATTATTTGATTTTTTTCTCAGTGCATAGCTTTTTTCCCCTTCCTTTTTTAATGTAACCCACATGGTACAATTCTGTATAGAGACTTGTATATATTTGTATTTGTACATATACGAGTGTATGAGAATAACAGATGTGTGCTTATGAAAATTAGAAAGGTAATTTATTTTCATTCATGATTAAGGAAAATGTTGGAAAAGAAACACCTGTTAGGTAGTGGCCCAGTAAAGTTAAAATATCAGAGGCTAACTAAATGTTTGTGATATATAAATTTATATAGCTGAATTTTGCCTGCTTTGCCTCAGGATCAATTTAATAGTTGTGGCCTACATTGGTATTTTCCATTTAAGTTAGAACAGTAAAGTCTTGCAGATATCTGTGTGCACTGAGAATGCAAATACAGATTAGTCGTTATATGCTAATGCCTCAGAAAATCCTATACAACATACATGTGTTCTGGACAATGATAAAAAAGGCTAAAAAATCTTAAAGAAGTGTGAAACAAATATGAAAAAAAAAAAACTAAGAAAATACCAAACACAAAATAAGACATGGTTTATATATAAGGGGATGGAGAAATAAAATATTATGATACAGTGATAAGAAGGCCTGTTTCACTTCCTTGCAAATCCTGCCATTTATGGCTTCACTGTGGAAGACTTGTAGTATCCAGTATAGTCAAATAGTCATGGTGGTGTGAAGAGAGCCTGTCTTACATCCAGAATCTCTGTGTTAAATCCTAATTTTGTGCATCTTTGTGTGGGAACGTTACCTGTCGGATTGAGCAGAGCAGTGAGAGGAAGAGACAGAAGGTGCATTTCTGATCTTCTGTGACCTTTGAATCCCCCAAAGGCCTCTTTGCTGTTCTAGCCTGGCCTTCAAGGGTACTTAATATATCGGTGCTGCCCAGGTTTTGGGAGAAGCTAGGATCAAGAACTCCAGGGTTTCTCTTGTGCTTCTCAGTGAGGATAAGGGACTGTCAGAATGAGCAACATTTAAAGAGCACAGGTGTGTTCAGCCGAAGAGCAAGGATCACGTATATTTCACTTGCATTGCTACTGAGAAACTATGACCCTATGAACTGCACCATTCTTTGCATTCCTCGCATCTGTAGTTAACAAATGGATATGATAATACTGTTTATTCTCAAAAATTCCATTTCTGAATAAATAAATCTGTCTAAGTATACACATTTATAAATAATGAGTATGTATAGGTCATACATGCAGTAACCAATTTTAAAATCAATTTAATGGAATTTGTTTTTGATAAAGCATGTACACATTCTAACAAGCATATTGTTGCTTTTTTATTATGTTAGAATAACTTTAAAAAGTTAATAGACTATATATCTTTGAAAACAATTTTCATGGTTAAGATTTTAAATAACTCTTTAGTTTAATTCACAGAGGCTCTTATCAAGAGAATAACCCTTGTAGATTGATCTCCTGATAGTTTAAAAGTAAATTTTTTTGTTATGCTTTGCAGTGTCTGCTTAGCTAAAAAAGATTCTGAAAATTTTTTTTTAACTTTTCCAAAAATTTAGACATGGGTGCAAATGGATTACTTGAATAATCTGTCATCTGTGCCAGCTTTAAGAAAAGAAATTATTTTTAAAGAAGAAAACCTTGTAGGCTTAATTTTTAACATAAGAACTGAGAAGACTAGCATGAAGCAAAGATTCATAAATAAGACTATTTTTCATTTTGCACACTGTAATCAAATTTCCAATTTTTACTGTATTTTATGTATATTACTTATTGTTGCCTTATTTTTTCCTTGCTGAACTGAATCAATAAATTATTAGGATAGTGTACTATATCAAAATATTAATACTTTATAGTTAGTGAAGTTAAATTTCTTGGACAATCTACCAGTGAATCCTTTTAGGAAGTGATGAAACCCCATGGTGTAGAATAGCTTTGGAGCAGGAAATAGCTGGGTTTCTCTCTTGGCTCAGCCATTCTAAATGAATATTAGATAAGTTAAAGTTGGCCTTTTAGTCAAGGCTAGGAGAATACTTAAGTAACCATCTTTCCTTTCCCTTCAAGGTCCACACCCAAATCCCTATCCTTGGCACATTGCACCTTAGATGCTAGGAGAGGCAAAGCGAAAAAAAAAATAGTTGAAAAACAAAGAAATAATATTTCCTCTAAATATTTAGAGAAAAACACTGTTAAATGCCATTCATATTTGTGTAAGATGGTAAACCTCTCAAAATAACCAAGCAGAGACTGCCAGTGTTCAAAATATAATCCACTGTAACCAACACATTTATTAATGTGTACTGATAGTAGTGAATATTGTTTGAAAATTCTCATGTTCATTAACAACTAACAATTATCATTTAATGTTTTAAATATAGCTATTAAAATCCATGAGTAAACAACTGTATGTTTGGATTTCCACAAATAATAATTTCATACTTCTTATGTTTACATGAGGAAATCTGTGTGTACCAACACAATGTCTGGTGTTTTATTTAAAATAGCAGTAACACTTTCCATTATATAGGGCTTAATAGAAGCCTTTAAGGTACATTTTCTCCTTTCAAAATACTGCAACAGGCAGATGCTGTCCTTATAATAAAAAACAAAGTGTTATAGTGGTTAAGTGACTTGAAAAATATTACATAATTAATGTGGAAATTGGACTTGGAAAATGAGAGGGTTTTGAGTCCTATCTGATCCTTTTTTAGGACAGTTATTCACAATATTTTAAATTTTTCTCTGTATTTTTAAATTTTGACTGTATTATATAAACATAGTAAATTAGTCACTGAAGTAATTTCAGACTGTTGCTATTAAGTGTAAAGCTATTGATTCATACACTTGTTTAATTCAGAGACTTAATTCTTGCCGCCTTTCAACTACCTTCATATTAAGCATAATTACATTCATACACAGTGAAGAGATAAAAATTAAAATCGAATTAAATATGAAACAGTGATATAAGTTATCAGATTGGCTAATATTTTGCTAAAGGCCACTGCCTTTCTTTAATTAATACCCAAGTTCTGTACTTATTACTAAATAGTTAAATCACCTCTCCAAGCCTAAAAGAAGGTCTTCATCCTACTTCTTTGGCTGATGATATTCCTAGAAACTTTCAGATTTCTACAACTTATAAGTTAATGACAAAGTATATTTCCCATCTTTCATAGTGCTAGAAAGTTCTGAGGGAGGTATACTGGTCAGCAGGAGGTAACATAGGCCTTAGCGTTGGCACAAGTACTAAAAAGGTGAGTTAAAAAACCCTCAAAGCCTCAGCTTCTTCATGTAAAAAGAAAGCTGTAATGCATCACGCATAATGGTGGCTGTGAGGATTAAGTGAGATTGACACAGTAAAAATCACGGCATGTGTTAGAGAAGTTTCACTGAACTTCCCCATTTCACACACTGAAAACTGGGATTTTCCAATAGTCAGAAATAAAAATATTTTTATTCCTCTGCTCTACTTAAGCCAAAAATTACTCATCTGAAAAACCAGAGATCAAGTTACATGAACTTTAGATAAAGTGCTGCTCAGGCTGAACACTAAACCTTGATCTGTGATCTTCAGGATTAATCTCGAGAGGTTCCTTTGCCCTGTCAAAGTAGAAAAGACTCAGACTCATTTTCAAAAATAATAATAATAATAATGGTCTTTAAAATGTACATATACATTTCAAAAGGATAGTCCCTTGGCTTTCATCCAAAACCTGGATTTTTCAAAAGGTCTCTTTGAAAGCATTGATAATGGTGATTCTGTCCTATTAATAAAAGCATTGTAATACTGTTAGGAGCCAGGGTAGCTTAGTCATTTGATGTACCTCTTTGGATGTGGTTGCCAAATTCAGGGACGCCCAAACAGTGAGGCACAAGTCGGTCTCTTGGAACTTAATGAAAAAGGGTTACTTAGTGGTAGTTGTGTTTTTAAAAAGGCTAATCCTCGCTGGAACTGGCACAACATACGTACCCGTTTCTGAGTTCTAGGGAAAAGCGATTTCTCTTTGTTAATAGTAAAATCAACTGTGATGGTAATTTACAAATCTAAAGGAGTGATGCGTATTTTTTCTCTAAGAGATTGTGAATTACTATGAATGGGTGGAGAGAGGGCTATCTGAAATTGGATGGAGGTGTGTAACATCAAATGTGCATAGGTGTCACACATAACAGATAAAGTTAATTTTAAAAGTGGACAGATATCCTAAATGAGTAGAGTTTGTGTATTCCCACCCAGCTTGGGTCAGTTGAGCACAGGACACTGTGTCCCTTTTGGGTTTCTTGGGACAAAATTGAACATAAACAGACTTGAAATTTGACTTGTACTCAAAATGTTTCCTAATATAGCAGAAGAAATCAAGGTTTTTCTTGTCCTACAAGTTCTATTCCAACAAAAAGAAAGGAAAATGCATTCATGGTGGAATTTATTAAAACACTGAAAATTTTTATCCAGCTGGAGTTTGTGGAGAAAAAATGCTTGCATTTTGAGGTTGTGGATTAAAAAAAAAAGTATAAGAAGAATTCTTTAAAGAACGTAAACCTGGAATTACAAGTCTGTGTGATTGTGTAACTCTTCTATTAAATCAGTGGCTAGTACACAATAATGGTCCTCGTGAGGATTTGGTTAATGAAATATTAAAAGTAGGGCATTAATGCTCAGCTTGGTCCAGCCAGTTGTGTGAAATGATGCATAAGACTATTAAGGCACAGCAAAGGTTTACGTTTCTAATGGCTTTGCTTTCTAAGGTGGGTAGAATGGATTACAGAGTCATCCTAAAAGTTTCATATTCTTTGATAGGCTGAGAAGCTATCTGTTGTCAGAGATAGGAGCTTCTGTGTTTTTAATTCAAAACTGTCCCAAACTTTATCAGAATTATTGACCGTCTATGTCAATTTGAGTTAAGAACAATCTTCCCTCTTTTTTCTGGGAAGTTAATTTTTATGAACTCGTGACTTTCTGCATTGTGGTTTATTTGTGAAGGTTACTAAGACTCCAGACCAAAACGTTGTTGCATATCACATCCTACAAAACAGACCGTATTTTCATTTGGCTGCAGAAAGATTCTGCAGATTGTTTTGTCTGTGTATGTCTACCGTGCAGTTGTTAAAATACACATTTGCTTTTAACCCACCACTTAAGATAAAGAACTGGAGCTGCAGAATCCCTGAGAGTGCATAATTTTAAACAAGAAAGCCTTTATTCCTTCCTGAAGCAAAATAGCCAATTACAATTATCTTTTTATAATGGTGACTGTAAGTATTAAGGATGGTGTATTGGAGACACTGTTGGAGATTTATCTGTGTTTGCTTCTGCTCTGGGACTAGCTGAATCATACGGACAGTTTTACCATCAAAGAGGGAAAACGGGCAGGTATTTAAGTGGAAGATAGTTGTGCATGATGTCGAGATCAAAGAATTCTGTTTTCTCCACATTAGCTGGCTTCTGTGATGTCTGTGGGAATGAGCTTGAACGTGTGATGAAAATATTGGGCTTTAGGTGCTGGAAGGGACATGCCTATCTGTGTCCGGCTTGCCTGGCATCTCATCACCTCACATTACTTAAATCTGAGGTCATGGCTTTTTATCTTTCTCTCTTGTAAGTAGTGGGAAAGCCTCATATACAAATGAGCTCAGTCAAGATTTGAAGTGAAGCTTCGTGTGTCAGTTAACAAGGCACTGAAAGTTGAGTTAATCCTCTAGTTCAGCCCACTGTCTGACCACACATTCTTTGTTAGTGTTCCCTACGTTACAATTCTGCACCTGCGCTAAGATCTCTAATCTCCCCACCAAGGGAATGGCTTGTGTCATACAGAGAAAGGTAACCTCAAACTTCATGGATTTTTCTGCAAGTTGGATAAGATTCTTTCATCGTGTGAGTGTGGAGTATCTTCTAAGGAAACATGTTGTCTTGTTTCAAGGAAGGATTAATAAATTGATGAAATATTCCAAATGTGAGGAGGTTCTTTTTGTAATAGGATAATAGATACTGTTAAGCACTTATTTAAATCTCAGATGAAAGTTCTGAAGTTCTGGAGAATTCTAACAGGGGGGAGAATTTAAACTGCAATGCTTGAGTTCAAAACCATGAATTTAGATAACAATACCGAATTGTTAGATGAAAAAAACAAACTAATGCAAATGACTATTAGTCCAACCATCATAAAATTGCCAGAGAAATTTCTGAAACATGTTGAATATTGGGCATATAAATACAGAGAATTAAGAATCTAGTGTTTATGTATTAGTCCTGGTAAAGGTAAGTTTTGAACACATTAAAATTGCTTGATAGCTTAAAAATAGCTACATATTTTCTCTCTGATCTTTTCATAGTGTGAAATAAAATGGAAGTGTGACATTCAGTTTTATATAAGATCATGAAAATGCAAACATATTTTAACTAATGTGACTTTGTAAAAGATTTACCACTTGTAAATCTGAGGCAATGCTGCATGTAGACGAAGTTATTCTATATAAACTATCTCAAAATGTTTATGGCATCTCACAGGTAAGTTTTACTGTGATTATAATGCCCTGTAATTATAAGCCCCAAATGATTTTAGAACTTTAGGCTAAAACTGCGTAGAGACAGTAAGTGAGTCATTTTAGTTGCCTGAAGTCTTCAGTTACCTATACAATTTCTATGTAGATTATAATTAGGAAGAAAATTTAAAAATAACCAAATCTAATTTCATAGGTACATATTTATGTAATGAACAGTATCTTTTCACAACTTACTACCCTTATTACATTTAGGCTCCACATTCAATAATAAAACTGTTGAGTTGGCTTTTATGTGAAAACCATGTTTAGTGTTTCCCAGACGGCCACAAAATAGCTCCAAGGATTATTCACTCCCTTATAAAAGGAGAATCAGTAGAAATAAGCATGCGTGGGTGTTCTTCAGATATTAATTAACTAATGCTTTTGTAAAAATTACCCTGTTTACCAAGCTCACAAGAGCTGCCAGTTTTAAAAACAGAAGCCAAATCTCTCCAAGCTGAGTTGTGTACAAATGAAATGTTATTGATGTTAGTAGGTTTCAGAAGAATGCTTCTGTCTACGTGTTTCATTAGAGACAGAAGCAGACTCATGGTATTGTGTAATTTACTAATTTTCAATAAGTCAGTATTTAAAAAGTTGTATTCCTAGATTAGGCTATCCTCATCATTTTGGGCAGTTAACACATACTTCGTTGTGTAAATGAAAGAGCCTAGAGTTTTGTCAGTGTCTATTCACTGTCCATAATGGGTTATTGCCTAAGGATAATCTTTACTTAATCCTTATGAAATAGTTACATGTCATATATCAAAAAGAGGATTCCCTTTTCCTACATCCTGACACTGACTGCTGCAATAAATTATTTAGAGCCACCCAGTCTTATCAAAAAGGGGCTTCTCTTTTTCCCCTGGCTAGTTGGAAGCTCTCTTCTAAAAGCTACAGGATAGAGGAAAGAAGAAGTAAAAGAACAATAATTTCAGTGAAGGATTTTACTTCCTCCTGACCATTGTTAATGCAAGAAATAGAATTCATGAGTGGATCATTCCCAGTGAAAGCCAATCTCAGTGTCAGAAACAGACTCCTTCAGAATATTTAACTGAACTGAGTCAGGATTTTCAGGACCTTTTTAGTCCATAGCTGATGGCACAGTGAAAAGATCAAAGATTATTGAAATGAGTGTAATTATGTAGAATTAAAAGAAACTTGCAAAGACAATACTATTGTGACTGTTTAAATATTTTTGATAACATATTTGACATTTTAAGTTAAGACATGAGCAAAAAAAACTTTCTTTCTGAAATATGGACCAAATTATTTGGGCTAAAATCTACATGCTACAGCTTAAAGCTGACCAAAAGGCAGCTGTAAAAAATTAGAACTGATTTTAATTTTCATCTTAACCTAATTCCTCAGTCTGACATGGAACATGTCACATATCACATATCATGGCCCTAAATAGATAAATGTTTATGAAGATTCATATTTAAAAGGTGATAGTTCTGTAATTCATGCCTTATTTTAAAACTGTCTACCTTGTAAAAAAAAAAACTCTTTGGCCACTTTTTTAAAAAAAATCAGGACCTTCATATATGTGTTCTCAAATGTTATCTAAGTATAATTTAATTTGAACTGAACACTGTCATATATAATGTGAATGATTCATGCTGCCTTATTTTTTCATTTTTTTTATAGTTACAACATGAATAAACCAGACTATGCATCATGCCCTGTCAGGGAACGTAAAAAAAGTACAAAGTCCAGAAGTGTCTATGGATTTTTCTCTAAGAACATACTGTTCCATTCAGTTTTCTATACAATTTCACCTTTGCATAGGTCAGTCCCTTGGAACTCAATCATGAATCATACCCTCTGTATCTCACTAAACAAAATTACCTAAGTTACATAAATTTTCTGATTTTTACCTCTTCACCCCCCAAAAAAGGGAGAATAATAATACACACCTCCTAGGAAATTTTGAGTTTTAAACCAAACATCACAGATGTGAATGTTAGCACATTTATAAGGTTTGGAGGAAATGCTTGAAGTCTAGCTGCCGGGGTTTAATTGGCATTGAATTACATATTACTTGGACTTGATTACATGCTTTTCCTGCTTTAATGTTATCATCTCTAAAGTGATGATACGATGATACCTACCCGTGAAGTGTTCAGAGGATTAATGGTGATGGTGCTTGAAATCACTTAGACGATCATAGAACGCAGAGCTGAGACCTGAGTTTCAGGCAGCACCTTCCCTTCCAGGCATTTTGGTTGTTTACTGCCAGTATCTTTTCTGATTGGTTGATGGCCATATGCTTATGTGTGTGTTGGAAAAAAAAATCTTAAAGTAAGAGCTGACAGAATTTCCTTTAAAAAGAGGTGATTTTTACAGAAGTTTTGTGTCACTGTTGTCATGACATTTAGAGCATGGAAAATATAAGAAGTGAAGAAAATGTAAATTTCTCAACAGAATAAAAAAAATCTTTTTGCCAATTAAAAGTTCATGGAGAAAAACTGACCCAACCAGAAACACTGACCCAATAATCCAGATAAAGTGGCAAGAATAGACATAGGTTTTAGAGAAAATGGCCTAAGGAAAGTGGTGGGTACTGACCCTCAAAGGAAAAATGACCACTGGGAATTTCTGAGAGCAAGATACGGCCTTGGTCATCTCAACATGTGTCTAATATTCAAATTGTATTTTAGATTGTTCTGTATGTTATTCTACATATTATAAAACTGGCATATGTTATTTTACAATCATGTATCAGTGCCTTCACAAAAAAATGTGACTACATACAAAATTGGTACATGTGGTCTTTTCCTTAGAAAAAAATTACAGAAAAGGGGCTCTTGCTCCATACCTAAAAAGCCCAGGATAGAGAGAAAAAGATGAGAGAGAAATCACTCAAGAAAAAATAAGTATGTAGCTGAGGTGAGTAGGGGAAGTGTATAAGCCCCAAGAATTTCCAGTGAGTGGGAGGAAGTCTGAGTGTTAACAATACCTGGCATCTGGGTTTAAGCCATTTTTAAATAGTATGGGTGAGGGAACTCCAGAAGGCTGGAGGATCTGTGGAACTGGCAGCTAAAATTTTGGTCGTGTAAATACTATTTAATGTCTTTATATTTTTTAACTAACAAACATTTATATATATATACATATATAATTCAAATATGTATATATATATTTGAAAATGCACAGGCTTTAACATCATGTATTTTTTTTTTAACTAATACTATAGGAAGAGTTAAGTAACTTATGGTATCTGTCACACAGTTATTAACAGTTACATTTTTAAAGAATAAGTTCAAGGCTAATTCTTATGATATAATTTTATGCTGCTACATTAATGTCAAAAGCACTGTATATTCAAAGTGCCAAACATAGTTAGAAGCACCTCTCTGTGCTTGAATCAGGGACATGGGCCACAAAGAAGTTTGACCCTGGAGCTGAGACATGAAGGATGCATTTATTTTTTCCGAGTTCATAAGACAAGGGTGAATACATTCATAAACAGTGGAACAGTGCACGCAAAACATAGAAAAATGGAAGATCATGATATAACCATGCATTATTACCTATTGATATTGTAGTGTGAATGAATTCACTTTCCCCCTCCCAGCTCATTTTTCTTCGGGCAGCATTACGACACTAATCTGTAAAATAAAGAAAACATAAAAGGAAGAAAAGGGACATGTTTCTCCCTTTTCCACCTGTGATTTGGGCTATCCTTGCTTGCAAAGTAGAAAGATGCGCTTTAGATGTGATTGGCACATAATGGTACCACAGACACTTAAGTCTTAGCTTTCAGAAATGCATCTTACTTTTAAATTTCTGAGGTATTTTCTTGTGAACTGAATGGATAAGAAAAAATAAGAAGAGTTTCAACAGCTGTTAGAACACTTCAGCAACATATCCACAATCAACTGACTTTTCTTCCCTACTCTAAGTAGAGGCAATGCTTCCTTCCTATTTCATATAATTCAACCTAGGTGCCTCTTAAATTTGTAAAGGCGATAAGAAAGAAAAGATACAGACAACTCATTAACAGCATATAAGGCTTTTGGATCAGGGTGGCTCTTGGTAATTCCATTTTCTGCTGAAGGCATCGCATGGCAGACTAACTGTTGGCTAGAAAGGTTGCACTCAGTGTGCTCCACTTAGCAACCCCTGGGGAAGAATGCTGTTTTGCCAGCCACTACGCTGCCTTATACTGACTTGAAAAAAAAAAGTACAATTGATTTGTACAAGTTCTGTAGTGTCTTTCCTTTTTATACTCTCCACCTCTCTATACTCTTAATATGTGTTTTATGCCTTATTCTTGAATTAAGTCACGATCCTGTGGACTCCCAGATAAGCTCAGTCTCACTGCGTGATGCCTAGTTGTCTGAAGGCAGTCTCAGCAGTGGAGAGGAGAGAACAGGTTGTACTTAACTGTAGTCAGTTGCTTCCAGGGCAAAGACATCTGAACTCTTAGGGCCAAAACATTAATCTGGACCTTCCTCCTACAGAGGTAGTGTTGGACCGTTAAAAAAAAAACAGAGGATGAGCTACAAAAGCTGTTATCCCTTGAGAGGGGAGAAAGCTGAATCAATTCATTGTTGAATGAAGAGAGTGTGCCCTCGGTTTTCATGTTATCTGAGAAAACCCTCTGAGAGTTGACCGTGTGTCAAGTATAGCAAATATTAATTACAATGACACATAGCAACATTCATTTTGTTACACAATCCATACTTACTAAAGAATATCAATTCTGTAAAATTTCTAGCATTGGGATAGCAATGTAGCACTTTTCATCTTCATATTTTTAAGTCAGAGGAGAGAGTTTAGAAATTTAATATATAGAGATTTCTGAGAGACAATAAGGCAAGCTCTCTTCCTCAGAGAAAAGCACGTAGCACCGACTCTCAGAAGAGAAAATGATCATTCTGTCCTTTCCTAGACAGTGATAAAAACCTGGGTACATGGTGAGTCATTGATCAGGAAGCTGGTGTTCCTCACAGCCTGCAGCTAGACAGCTTCCTGTTCTGCTCTGACACGTAGTTTACAAAGCCACACTTCCAGAACGTTCCATCACCACTTGCCAGAAATAATGAGCTGGGAAAATTCAGTGTTGTCATTCATTCTTCAGTTCATTGAACAAATATATATGGTGCTCAGTTCCTAGAGTGAAGAATTAAAAGTATCCTGCCTTGGAGAATCTCAGCCTCCTTGGGAATAAAACAGATACAAAATAAATCCCTTACATTGATACATGTCATAGTGAAGCATGGATGCGACGAAGGAGACAGGGCTTACAGGAGGGATCTGCTAATCAGGGGTCCAGGCAGGAGACAGGTACAACTCCAGTTATTTTAACAAGGTATTTTAGTAAGAACAGTTGTTAACATTGTGAGAGAACTTTTAGGACAAACAGAGCAACATTAAAGCATTACGGTGGTAGTGAGTATAGTTAACACCCCTTTGGCTGAACTAACAGGGAAGATGTTGAAATTAAGATAAAAGTTTAAAAGCCCAGTTGGGGAAAGGGCTTTACGGAGCTGAAGCTCTGACTTGGCAGGCGGGGTTCTGCACACATGATAAAGACATCCCAGGACCTCAGAGGAAGGACTGTGTGGAGCAGGGACTCAGACCTTGGAGGCTGCCAGGGGATGGTTTTGATATTTCTAAGGGGTCACAATGAGGGTGGTTCTGGGAGTGTTGAAAAACCTAGACACTGAGATCAATTGCTATTGTCAAGAGAATTGCTGCCGCCCCGAGCAAGATGCACTGCCATGGTGATGCTGACAGGAACTGAAAACAAGCCTGAAGCTGGAAGCACAACAAAAAGATCTAAAACCTTTCTCCCTCCTCTGACTTTCTGTCTCCTTCCCATGCCTCCAGTGGCAGAAGCGAACAGGGATCCGGCTAGCAGTGCTGACACGTGGTTGACAGAGTCCTTGCAGAGCATAGGAGAGTGAGTGTAACCCGAGAAACAATAGTCTGTCCACTGGTGCAGCAGGGAGATGCAGGAAAGTGAAGGGCAGGAAGATAAGCCGTCACTTGACGAGAGAGGGAACCCGGAGCTGACGATGAGACAGTGAGCAGTTTCTGAGGGTCGGGTGCAAAATCTGGCGTGAGCCAGGATAGCGAATCAGGAAGAACGGCCTGAGTCAGCCGGCCCTGCCCAGGGATGGGAAGGACCCAGGCACCTGGGGGAAAGCCCTGAATGGACCAAACAGTAATCCAGGGAGAGAACAGGCAGAAAATGCAGAACGCTTCAGAGGTACTAGAAGGTGCATATCAAGGGAAAGCAACCTTCACGAAGGGCTGTCCCCTCAGCTCCTTTTTGGAAGCACTCAGGGGAGATGTGCAGTCCCATGGTCCATTTTTCATGACTACTCAGTAGGCTTCTACAGACATTAGAGGTCAGATTTGGGGAGGGGAGGGGAACTTATTGAAGTACAGTTGATTTACAATGTCGTATTAGTTTCAGGTATGCAGCAAAGTAATTCAGATATACATGTGTATATATGTACACACATATTTTCTCAGAAGAAGGTACAGGTGAAGGAGGATACCATTGCTGAGGTCAACATGTGAGACAGGACTCAGGGAAAGGAGATGCAGCAGAAGAAATCAGAGGCCACAGTAGGGGTCCTGGGGGTTTCATTTGTTCCCAAAGGGAACAGAATGTCTACAGGCATTTTTAGTTGAGGAAACTGGATGTGGGAGGATGAGGAGGGGCAGTGTGCTCCTGGTACCTGCTGAAAGGCCAGAGGTGCTGCCAGTAGGTCTACACTGCAAGAGACAGCCCCTCACCACAGAGAGCTTCCCAGTGCAGGATGCTCAAAGTTGAAAGTCTTTGCCCTTCAGCCATGAGGAGCCTGAAGGCTCTAAGCAGAGCAGTGAAATGGTTAGAGGTGTGCTCTTAGGGCCCCTGACTATTTTGGAGAAGTTAGAAAGCTGTTTTTTTGTGGGTTTTTTTTTTCCAATGGGAATGTGGCTGAGAGCTGGCAGCTGGAGTCCAGAAGCTCAAGGCCTGGGCTGGTGACAGTTGTCCCCGGAGGGAGCGTGGAGCTGTGGCAAATTCTGAACCAGGTGTCAGAGATCCTGGCTTACCCTTAGCTCCCCCATCCATAAGTTGGTTGACCTTGGGCAGGCATGAGAACTCCCTGAGCCTCTCTTTTCTCGTTTATAAAATGGGGCACAAGAACTTGACTTATTCCTGTGTTGCTGTGTTGGTCAACTACAACACTGTTTATGAAGAAGTTCTGTAAAGTGAAAAGAGATGTAGATGAAAAGCATTGTACTATAAAGACATACTTTGTTATACTAGAGATTCCAGTGTATAAAGGGCATCTTTTTAATAATTACGCAGTTGTTTCTTGCTCATTATACTCAAGTAGAAAGTATAGTTGAGCCAAAAGATGAAAATAAATTTCATAAATCAATCACCGATCATTTTACTATTCAGAAATAACACTATTAATATTGAGGTGTATATCTTCAGCTTTCAACACCTGCATGTGTATGTGTGTGTGTGTGTGTGTGTGTGTGTGTGTGTGTGTCATTTTTTCAGCAAAAAAATGGATTCATGCTTTTTTTTTAAATGGGTTCATGCTTTACCCACCAATATTACAAACAGCATCTCATAGCAATAAAATATTTCTGTGATACTATTTTTTAAAGACTGACCTGCAGATATTGTGCAGATTCAAATCTAAACAACCTTTTCCTACTCTTAACATTAGACACCATCACAACGTGACGTGTCTGACTGTGATGATGACATGACTCAGGTGAATTACGCCCCCATGCTACTACCCACGGGCACTGTGAAGCGTGCATGGGCTAGGATGCTCTATGCTGCTGCTTACATTGATAAACTTTGAGAGCTCATTCATTTCCAGTTAGTCTCTTAAAAGGAATCAGTGAGGTTCTCCTTAAATACCTGGCAAGTAACAAGAGTGTGCGTGGCAATCAAGAGCCTCACGACTGCACTGTTCTGTCATCTCTTAACCTACCTGATCAAACAAAATACGCTCTCTCTCCAGGACGTTCGTGTCATTAACCACCAACTGCAATGCTGTTGAAAATGACCATGAAGCATAGTACCCCTATGCTAATAGGATCTGAAAGTTTTATTTCATTACATGCCTTCTGTCAAACTGAATTAACATCCTATCACAATTAGCTGTTGTTCACCCTAATAAGAAAGGGTATGTTGGAGTTAGATCTCTGTCTTGTATTTATAAAAAACAGATATAATTTGAAATAGATTAACTACTGTAAAATGACAAAAATGACTACAGCAGAAGGTTCTCAGGGTAATTTCTTCTAATCACATTTTTTTCTCTTTGTGTGTGTATGTGTGTTTGTAATATATATACCTCCTTATTTTTTTATATCACGTCCTTATCAGATGTGAGATAAATAGATACAGCATTTCTCTTTCTTGATCTATGCATATACGCATACACACATGCATTTATACACTTCCTTACTGCATCTGAATAGAGATATGTGTGTCCACACACATACGAACATATATATATAATTTATACCTTTCATGATTCAAGAAAGAATTAAGCCATATTGGAGGCTTCATAAAATATACATATGGCATAGCCAAACTTCAAATTAGATATTTTAAGTTTTTCTTCTTATCTTCAAGAATTCATATTTTAAAACTGATGTACCATATTCATAAAGTGTACTTGAGACATAGCTTTGTCATCTTTGAAAACCATTCCAGGTGTGAGTTTTCCTTGTGATTTAATTGACTACCCAGTCTTGGGAAGCACAACTTGATTATTATGTTTTATGATATTTTTAAATATTTTTATTGATTTATAATCATTTTACAGTGTGTCAAATTACAGTGTAGAGCACAATTTTTCAGTTATACATGAACATATATATATATTCATTGTCAAATTTTTTTCTCTGTGAGCTACCATAAGATCTTGTGTATATTTCCCTGTGCTATACAGTATAATCTTGTTTATCTATTCTACAATTTTGAAATCCCAGTCTATCCCTTCCTATCCTCCGCCCCCTTGGCAACCACAAGTTTGTATTCTACGTCCATCAGTCTATTTCTGTTTTGTATTTATGCTTTGTTTGTTTGTTTAGATTCCATATATGAGCGATCTCATATGGTATTTTTCTTTCTCTTTCTGGCTTACTTCACTTAGAATGACACTCTCCAGGAGAGTCCATGTTGCTGCAAATGGCATTATGTTGTCAGTTTTTATGGTTGAGCAGTATTCCATTGTATAAATATACCACAACTTCTTTACCCAGTAATCTGTTTATGGACATTTAGGCTGTTTCCATGTCTTGGCTATTGTAAATAATGCTGCTATGAACATTGGGGTGCAGGTGTCATCTTGAAGTAGGGTGCCTTCTGGATTATGTTTTTATGATTTTTATATTTTACTTCTTTGAAGTTTTGAGCTTGTGTATTGTTTAATTATGTTTTGTTCTATTCATTCTGATGATCAGAGAGTTCCTTATTGCATGTGGTAGTATGTATAATTAACTGAAAAACCTACATGTTTGGTAGGCTATATTTTATAACATATTTTTTCACGTATGTTACATTGTATCTTTGTCACGTCTCTTACCAAAAACTTGTTTTTTGCTTGTTAAAGCCCTACCACTGGACTGCACTATGGTACAAGCTAAGCACAGAGAAAAAATAAATGTAGTGATTGGATAGAGAACGGGGAGAGTGTTGAAGGTGGTAATGACCGATCATTGCATCTCTTTCTGTCTAAGATGAACAGCCTTCAGGAAGTGTATTGCATCAGTGAATCAAAAAAGACATAGGTGACAGCCAGCACATACTAATTTGCTATTCACTGACTAGGACATGTCCGCATTCACATGGTATTCAACTGTTCTGCGATTCATGAAATGCTGGCCATTATTTTATTTATGTCATCTGTTACCCGAGCAATATGACAGAATTCATACCTTTAAATAGACGATGTTTCTAAACTGTCTTGGGATCAATCTTGGTTTCTCCTGCTGCAATTGCAACTGTATCTTTAACCTGGTTTTTTACCTACTTCTGAAATTGAGACAGGATATATCTCCACTAATCCTTTAATTCCCTGGAAAAAAAAGATGCTAATTTTTCAAGATTGCCTGTAGATAGAAGTTCCATCTCACTTTGGATAAATAAAAGATTATGTATAGATTATTTATTATACCAATTATCCCGGTATGTATAGCTCATGATTATACTACAGTGAATGGAAAATTAATCTATAGCAATGGAACCAAATAGACAAGAGGCTGCAATATGAAGCATTGCCTCCTAAAAAAGGAAAAAAGAAAAACATGCAATGGCAGCTGTAAGGAACACTAAGAGAAAGTGGTATTCCAAATGAAAAGAGAATTATGCCCCGCCTTCCCTGCTTGCTTGCTTGTTTTGTTCTTTACTGACAACTGGAATACTCAAGGAATATGTTTCACAAAAAATAAGGCTTGCTGTATTAAGGAACTTCTTTTTCTCTTCTATCCAAAATCCTATTTTTCCCCATTATTTTTTCCAGTGATGAATACTCAGTATTCTATGGAACTCTTTTATGCATAAAGTATTGTACTAAGTTTTTCTGCCTTCTGTGGTTATCGTATAAATACAATAACCTTAACTACCTCCCATATACTTTCTGTTAAATATTTGTCTATATAAAAATAGATCACTTTATTTAAACACTATTGTTATAAGGATTATTATTTATGGTTACACATAGTTATATTTCGTACAATTGTACTTATAAAGTGATTATACATACAAAATCATAGTTCACTATATCCTTATAATAATCAATATATCTTTGTCTCATTTAAAGATAAGAAAATTGAAGTTCAGAGGAAGTGCCTTGCCCAAAATAATACAACACATAAGACATGAAGATGAGATTCAGACACAAACCTCCACAGCTTCGCTTTCCATGTTTTTAACTGTCATTCATGTTGGACTCTTTAAAGTGACCTTTAAAGTGAATAGTGTTTTTTTTCTCCAGCCTAATTCTGAATACACTGAGATACAAAACAAGGAATAGATGATGATGGTTAGCTTATTATCTTTACCAGAGAAAAAGGCAAGGTTGGAAGATGCAGTGTATCGTAAGTCACTGTACCCGCTAAGTGAAGCCCAACATGAGGTTAACTGAAATGCCCAGCCTGGGCAGTGCAGGACCAAGGCAGCGCCTTCCCACACTCCACTGGTAAAGCAGAGCGGGAGGAGCAGGAGAGACACCAGTCCATGCTAAGTTGATTAAGGATTTCTCTGAGATAAGCTCCTTCTCAGGAGTAGAGCATGTTGGAAAAAGCCCTAGGGGTGCATAGAAAAAACCTGTCTTGATTGAAATCAGCCATGAGGAAAAGCTGGACTATCTAACACTCTACAAAGGTAATTTGTCATTGAAGAAATCTACTTCTTATCAAGGAAATATTTGTTCCTAAAAACTCTGTAAGAGGATATCTTATATGAAAGGAATATAAACTCTACAGAGTTAAGCCTTCTTAAATGATGGTCCCCATGCACATTGATGGGAAAAAATATTTTTTTTTATTCACAGAAACTATTCAAAATAAGAGCAATAAAAAGAAAATGAACCAAATTACTTGCTTAGAGAACTGTGACATTTTTATCAGCCAGGTATTACATTTTTATATTTGTTTAGATAAAATGAAATTACTTTCCTTTTAAAAGTCATAAAAACCTTAAAACTAATGAACCTCTGCCACCTTTCTCAGAGGCAGTGTAAATTTCTGACTTACTATAGTCTTAAAAGTTATATCAACATAAATGTATATGAATATTAAGAAATACAAATGAATCTATGAATCTATAATGAAGTTTATTGGTTTCACCACTGCTATTAATATTATTTTCCTTCATTCAACCCCAACAATTTGACTATTTCCAAATAATTATTTGGATATTTGTCATGTTTAACATGTTCTTGTAAACATTTTTTGAAGTTTCTCTTTGATAAGATCTTCAACTTTGGTTCTACTTTTCAACAAAAATTTAAAAAAGATCAAATATAAAATCAAAAAGATTATAGAGCACAATATCATAACCCAAAAATTATACTTAGGTGTCTTCAAAATAATCCTTGGGTGCCATCAAAACTTAAAATACTTTTTTTCTGGAAAGCAATTTGCATTCTTTCATTCATTTCTATATATTTAGAAGGAAATAAGTTTTTTCTGTGTTATGTAGTATTGAATATATATCAATAATTTTAAATTAATGTAATCTTTGCTACAGATTTTTGTTCATATTCTTACTCATCAGGTAAATTACCTGGAGATTGACCCAGACACAAATGATTTTCATGAGAGGTGGAGTTGAAGGTCCATCACACAGGTCAATAAGATACAACTCATGAAGGGATGGGGGCCAGGGCCGAGCTCTGCTTCCTACTACCTGCTGCTGGGGCTTCCCCACCACACAGGAACACCTGCAGAAAGACAATGACATAATTTTGCCCCCTTTTCCTAGATACTCAGATTGTTATCCTGCTAATAGTCACTAGATTTGTATTCTAACTTATTTATATTGCAGGTTAATTCAACTCATCCCAAGGTCCGCGCTTGTATAATTAGCATTGTCCTTCCCATAGAGATAATAAAACACTTCTGAACACAAAGGTGAAGTCAGTTGCCCCATGAACATGCAATCATTCTCTTGTGACTAATGTAATGAACATCAGTTGACTTTATTTAGCCAGTATGTGCATCATACTTTAATTGGAACAAGAAATCTTCATTTCACTTATATTTAATAGTGTGTTCAATAATAGTTTTACTCAACTTCTTTATAGCTACCGTCCTCAGTGCCAAAACTCAGTGAAGACTCAGCAAGATATGAAATATTATACTTTCATTAGATTTGACAATAGGCTCTTTATTTCTGACAAGTCACTAGTTCCGTGTACAGAGAAGAGCACTGACATGGCTTATTTCTTTTTTCCACCTACTGGCAATGATTCTAGTACATAGTAAGCAAAAGCAATTAATTATTTATTAATAAACAATTAGAAATTTTGACTTCATAAATGTCATCTTCAAAGTAATCATACAGTGGGCTTCCATGTTTAGTACCAAAATGGCCAATTGATTTCAATTAAAATGATACAATATCAAAGTTTGTGAGAGACAGACACAGATTCTTGGTGGATAATTGGAGGAAGAGTCATTAAGTCAGTTACTTTAGTGAAGAATGAAAGTTAAGTGTTCTTAGAAATTTTAGGAACATTTAATATAGCTAACATTGATTAACACATTTTAACTACCTTTTTCATGTAAACAGTTTCATCTCATCAGCAAATGTAAGAACTATGCTGAATGGATGTCCCAAATTGAAACAGGATGGAACAACCTTATAAACGTAAATAATATGAATTCTCCTATAAATTATGGCATTCTTTATATTTACTTATCTATATCTGTCTTTATTTATAATAGTCTTAAATAAAATGTTATTAACATTTTTATCATTAAGCCACAATTTTTGAAACTTATTTAAATCAGAGGGTAAAGAATGTATAAAAAAACAGAACATGAAAGCTTTCCCTGGATTCATGTTTCTTTTCCCTTAGTAGCAGTTTTTTCCATGTATATTTACCACCTATTTATGTGACTCTAAATATTAAATGGATGTTGTTTTCTGGTGATTAAAATTTAGATAAATTGCATTATATAATAATTGAAAATTTTAATATTTAAGTACACATAAAGGATATCTACCATTTCTTAATTTTCATTCTTTATGTGTACTTAAATAATAAATTTTATCTCTTATACATAAAAATAGTAGAAAGCACTTAATCTACTTACAGTCACTTTAATACTAACATATTTGAGATGGGAGTGCATGTAGCTCAATGGAAGAGTATGTGCTTAGCATGCACAAGGTCCTGGGTTCTAATCCCCAGTACCTCCATTAAAAAAAATACTGAGTTCATGTTTAACATGTTATTGTGTGCTTTATACATATTTTTTCTGTTTTATATTTTTCCTCATGTCTCTTCTTTAGTTACAGTCTGTTTTTCATCAACCCATATTTGTCTTCACCAACTCAACATATCCAGTCTATTATTACTATTTTTGCAATACTTACCTTCCAAATTACAACATGCATGTTTAAGTTAGCTAAAATTAGTAAATATCAGAAAACAATAAAAGAACCTAGAACACATTGATTTCACTTTCAACTTCTCAAATTGTATGATACTAGTAATATATTGGTATACAGATAAATATATGTGACTGTATCTGTCTGTATATTTGAGACCACTAAACATCATTATATGCATACAGTTAATTTTTAAAGAAACACACACACACATACCCCACAAATTCCTTCATCCCCTCTATAATTTTCTATTGGAGAGTTTTTCTTTTTGACTGAAGTACATTCTTAGATTTTCTTTATTGTGCATCAGTTGATGGTATCTGATTGATTTTTGTTCATCTGATTCTTAATTCTTCATTCATAAGATACACTTTTTGCTGAGTTTCGACTTACTAGACTTTTTTTTTTTTGTCTCCGTTTACTAAAGTTTTTGGTATAGGGGACCACATTTCATTCTCTAGTTTTATGTAGTCAATATAATTCAGAGTCACCACTTTACATGAAGTGCCTGTAGTACCATTTACCCTGGAGAAGCTGAACTCCTGCCCTCAGACTTTCTTTGCATCTCAAGCTCAGTAAGCCTGCAGCTGCAACCTGGCTCATTTTTGCATGTTTTTACTCTATTTCTGGCACAGAGAGATTTTTTTTTTAATTTGGTGTCTGAGTCTGGCAGTGCCTGTTAGGTTTTCTTCTTTAATATTTTATCATGCATTACTACATGTTTAGAACAGAGAGGGTGATCAAAGCATGAATTCCATGCTCCAACGTGACCTGAATGCCAGTGGCATTGATTTTTACAAACCTGTGGCCCTGCTCCACAGACGATTAGACCTACCAGTCCTTCAAGCAGGTCATATTGACCACAACCATGAGGGCACAATTATGAATTACACAGTGTGCAGAGAAAAATAGCAGAAACATAATGCCTCTATCAGTGAAAATATTTTTATGTGGTATTGAGTTTGATTTTCCCAAGGTATTCAGCTTAATTGCCAGATGCAACTCAGCTTTGCTATTTTACCTATAGACTTAGCTGCTGCTTTTATTTTTCATAAACTCACATCTGTGCTGATGTTTCAAAGTGTCTCTCTCTGACTTCTCCCACTGCTACAACAGTTCTTCACATTACCATTTTTTTAAGTAAAAACTTCTCAGATTCTTTATTTTTTATCCTGGACACACTGCCTCTATTTAATAATTGAAAGCAAGGAGCAAAGCCTTAGATCTATCAAAATGGTTAGTTTTTTCTTTTTTTTACTGTTTTTGTTAGATTTTGAAATTTTTCTTTATGTATTATATTTTTTCCTTGCAGTATTTATCAGATTCACATTGATGAACATTGATTAAAGCAGAGCCACTTAGATTAAACAGAGTAATAGAATTTCAGTATTGGCTTTTTCCTTTAAGATAATTTTGGTCAATGACTCCCCTAAGTTTGGGGGAAATGAGTATTTTAACTCCTTACAATTTATACTGGGTTATCATTGAATAAACTTTCCCTTACCAATAGCTGCACTAGACAATGTATGTATATTTTTTTGTATAAATGCATTAACTGAGTGCTATTATTTTGTAATGTAATCATGATGCTGAATTGTCCATTTAATAAGGCTTGGAATTTAATGTACTCTTGAACACTGTTTATCACGGCCTTGTGATGGGCCCCAGGAGAATTACTTAAATATACATTTTGGCTGCATTTTTAAAGCCATGACTAAAGAGGTAAGGTACCAGAAATCAAAGTATTAAGCCCTAAGGGAAAATTAAACTGCAGGAGATTTCATATCAAGCTGATCAAATAGACTTGAAGAATCTCCTCCAATGTTAAACCTGTTTTTGTAAGAGATCACTGAAATAAGATAATAAATTTTATAAGTTTTATGATAAAATGTATTTGGCCAGACCCTGTCCATGGGAATTTTTTAAATGCTGTTCACTTAATCTGGTAAACTGTGAAATTCAGGGTTAAACTTGGGGGATAGAGGACAGTTTATTTGAGCAGCTTTCCCAAATGTGAACCAGAAATAAATAATGAATAATAAAATCAGATTAAAGAAAATGTAAGACTACATAACAAATCAACTAGCAAAAAATTCAGGATAAGTTTTTTTTTTCTACATATAAATACATGCCTTATCCTAGTCATGTAATAGAAGTGGGTACAAAATTGTGAGCATCACTAAGATAAACATGTTATCTGTTACTTTATTTACAGAGTCTCTAGGCTTAAAAAAAAGTATTCAGGTGAGGTAAATACAGGTCTCCATTCTGCTGATTCCTGAGAAAGATTTTTCCATAAATACTCTTAATGATGAAATGCTTTCATCACTTTGAGATGAAGTGATAACAAATTTTTTAAAAATTGTCCCTTATCAAATTATTTTCTGTAAATGACCAAAATAAATATTTACATTTTCTTCTGGTTGTTAGTAAATAACCTAAGACTATCAGGGTAAATGTTTACAAACTTTTATTTCCAATGAAATATACTGAAGCATTGCTTTTTGATGAATAAGATAGCAGAGGAAATAATTATGGAATATCTGAGGTTCTATTGATTCTGCTCTTCCCTTTAGTGAGTTTTTTTTTTTTTTTCTCAAAGTGAAGGATTAAGTACCTAGAGATCCAACATAAGTCTTCTTGGAAAGGGGTTGAGGAATTATCTGTAAACATGGCCAAAATTCGCTTTATGAATGTAATCTAGGTATGTTCTAATAAATATAGTTTTACAAGGACATAAATACTATGATGCAAATAATTTTAGCCTAAATAATTTTTGATTTTGATGATACTAACCAACTGACAGTTACATTGTAAGCTGATGGTAAATTTTCTAAGTCCATTAATTTTCCTTACGTAATAGAATGATTTTACCAGATGTATTCATTTTCTATTGTAAGAATCAAGTAAGAATCAAGTTTCTGCTTGTCACTGTCAAGTACAATGTTAGCTGTCAGTTTGCTTTTATGGACTTTATTATGTTGAGGTATGTTCCTTCTATGCCCACTTTCTGGAGAATTTTTATCATAAATGGATGTTGAACTTTATCAGAAGCTTTTTCTGCATCTTTTGGGATGATCATGTGTTTTTTATTCTTCATTGTGTTAACGTGGTGTATCACATTCATTGATTTACGGATAGTGAAATATCCTGACATTCCTGGGGTAAATCCCACTTGATCATGGTGTATGATCCTTTTAATGTACTTCTGGAGTCATTTTTGCTGGTATTTTGTTGAGGATTTTTGCATCTATGTTAGGTAGTGCTGTTGGCCTGCAGCTGTCTTTTTGTGTGATACCTTTGTCTGGTTCTACTATTAGGGTGATGATGGCTTCATAGAATGCATTTGAAAGTGTTTCTCCCTCTGCAGATTTTTGGACCACTTTTGAGTAAGGGCTGTGTCTCTTTTGTGTAAGCTCAACAACGTAGAGCTGTGCTTGTGACTAAATATAAAGACAAATGTACACTGAAGGCAAAATGCCAAGGAGAAAATGATAAAGTTTAAATTAAAGTGAAATAAATACATTTGAAATAAAAGTAAAATGAGAGGAAAGTGCAGCTTTATCATAATATGATTTAGTGAAAATCTTGAATGAACAGTCTATGTGGCTCTCATCTCTGCTGTTTTCCACATTGAATTATCAGTGCCATCTTGGTTTTGTCCTTGAAACAATAAAAAGACAGGACTACAGCTTTTCAAAAGTAGCCTCAGGAAACTCAATTATTGAAGCAAGCATTTTTTGATATTTATATTGCAGTACCCTTTAACATCCTTGAAAATTAGCATCTTATTCATCTTCCATTTGTGATTATTCATATAGCTTGCTGTTATATCAACATTGCCTTATTTCTGTTAGGGTAATTTTTATGAAGATTTGACTAGTAAAATTCAAGAACAGAAGCTATAAAGAAGAGCACTTAAATAACCTTCTAGTTTATGTTGGGTTCAAAATAGTTTAGTCTTTTCATGGCTTGAATATATTGAAATTCTTTTTTTTAATAATAGTAAATTCAAGTTACTGTCTTTTCAGCCATGATGCTATTGACACTACATTTTGGTAGATTTTAGAATTTTAACTCTTTTCTAATACAATATTTATAAATGTCTTCTATATATAAATTGTTATTTTAAACATTTCAGCTTTATAAAGAATTAGTTTGCTGTGATCACTTTGACCTTCAATAGAGGGCTCAAGACATACCACCATTTACACTATCACCAAGAAAAAAATAAATTCTTAGATGTGAAGACAACAAAATATGGACAGGATCTATATGAGGAAAGCTATAAAACTCTGATGAAAGAAATCAAAGAAAATCGAAATAAATGGAAAGGAATCCATGGTCATGGACATAAGGGTTCAATATTGTTAAGATGTCAGTTCTTCCCAACTTTATGTCACACTCAATTCCACACAAAATCCTGATGGTTCACTTTTTGGAGATGAACAAACTTTTCTAAAGGTAAAGCTATAGAAACATTCAAAAATACCAGTGGTTGCCAGGATTTTGTTTTGGGGAGCTGAACAGGTGGGAGCTCAGGGCATGTTAGGATTGTGAAACGGTTCTATATTATAATGTAGTGGTGGGATATGGCATTACACTGTTGAAAACCATTGAACTATACCATATGAGGAGTGAACCCTGATGGGAACTAGACTTCAGTTAATAATAATGCATCAGAATCAGTTCATCAATTATAATCCATGTAACATTAATAGTAGGGAAAATGTGTGTGTGGGAATGTGGCTATATGGAAACTCTGAGCAATTTTTCTGATTCAAAAAGCTCTAGGAATCTGTTGAAGAATACCTCTTTAGTGAAATGAATACACAAGCAATGAATGGGAGAAAATATTCATAATATATGTGATTAGTTCTATGTGTATTATATACACAACTCTTAAAAAGGAATATTAATGAGACAAATTACACAAAGGTGGGCAAAATGATTGAATAGACATTTCACACAGGAGAATACACAAATGGCTAATAATTTCATGAATACTTATTATCATCACTCATCAAGGAAATTAAAACTAAAATTATAATGAGATACTAATACACACCTAATAGAGTGGTTAAAATCAAAAAGAGTGATGATACCAAGTATTGACAAAGACACAGAAATCTAAATACTGTATCAGGAATTTGTTTGACAATTTCAGTAGGAATTCAGAATACACCTATCCTGTGAACCAGCCATTTTATTTTTTAATATTGCCCAAGAGATATGAACATGTATGTCTATAAAAAGACATACATAAACACTCATAGATGCTTTATTCATAATAACCACGTACTGGAAACAACTGAAAGGTCTGTCAACCACAATACGGATTAAAATACTGTAATTTATTCATACAGTAGACTATTATTCAGTAATAAAAAACATCCTATAGGTACAAACAACATGGATGATCCTCTAAAACATAGTTTTAAGCAAGAGAAACTAGACAAAAATAGTACACATTTTTTATGTCATTTAAATCAGGCTCCTGAACAGGAAAAATTATCTACAGGGAAAGATAAAATAACAGTGGTTGACTCACAGACTTGGCAGTGGAGGATAGGAAGGAAGGGTCTGGGGTGTGTCATGAGGAATATTTCTTGGTTGATGGAAATACTGTCTTGAAAGAAGTGTGGGTATATTTTGTGTGTGTGTTTTAGACTTGCAGGCAGTATCTGTACACTTCACTACATGTACTTTATCCATCAGTGGAGAATAATTTTTAAAAGTGCAAGGGAGGAATTAAAATGTGTAAGAGTGGCAATAATGAGTAATTTTCTATACTAATCAGAGCTGAGGATTATAGAGCTTGGCTCCCCATAGAGTTCTGGTTACTCAGAAATTATATAAACAGGATCCAACTCAGAGCCCACACCTAGGAATATAGATCCAGGCAGGATGCATTCTCAGCAGTTTGTCGCTTACTAATTGTGGGATCTTGGGGAATTAATGTAATGCGTCTAATCACCAATTTCCATGTTTATAAAATAGAAATAATGCCAGGAATCTGAGCATTTATTGAGATTATATAGCTAGTGTGCTTAGCTTGGCTTTGTACATAGTAAATGCTCAGGAGAGGCGTCAAGCGCTGTTACTACTGCCGTGCAGGCGGGGTATCGAGGTTCCCTAGTTACAAAGGTGATGTTAGCGTGCCTCTCATGCACTCATTTGCAACTACAATTGTCATATACAGTATGAATGCAATAAAAATTGTAGACTATTTTGTCCTGTAAGTATTCCTATTATGTGACAGCATCATTAAAATTGAAAAGAGAGGGGGAAAAGATGTTTTCCTGTACCACTATTCAAAAACCTGCTGTCACAACAATGATAAAGTAGAACACATTAAAAAGCCTCCGTTACTGAGACAACGTGAGGAAAACAAAGTGAAGATATTCATTATTGGAGTCATAAAATTGCAAAATTAAGAATGTATTTGTAACTTTGGCAAATGAGGTGTTTACAAGTTTGTCATTAGAAATGACCCTTTAATGAATGGGTAAAGTTGCTGGCAATTATCACATTAGCCTTTTGACTAAATGATTATATGATATTTCCTATAAGATGATTTAAACATAGCCTCACTGACCCTATGATTCTGTTCTAATTTTGGTGTTTCCTTAGAATTCATCTTTAAAATTAGTTTAAGGGTTAACTTCAGTTTTTCTTAGACTTTACTCAAAGTATATAAATAGACAGAAAAAGTTTTCTGCTAAGTGTCAGGTGTGTAAATGCTCACATTCAGCCTAAAAGAGGTTTAACTCTAACACGGTTCCAAATTTCATAATCAGGAGAGAGTGGTGATGTTTCCTGTCTTCAGATTTTTTTTTATGGCTGAAGAAAGTTTAAGAGGTCAGTTATGATTTCTTTGTGAAGTAGACACACACACACACACACACACACACTCTGATGGCAATTCCATTTCCCAGATATGGCAGATATTTGAAGGAAATGTTTGTTTAGAAATCACAATCCAGGTATCACCCCCACAAACACTGTCTCATTCTACCAAAAACTTTGTTGTATGTGTGCTCCAGTGATGCTCTCCACTTTACCTAAATTAAGTTTTCTTTCCATGCCATCCAATCCATTCTTCAGCTAACTTAATTTCTCCTTCAATGAATTCTTATGTTCTCTCATCCTTCACCAAAAAAAAAAAAAATATATATATATATATATATATATTTCTTATCTCTGTCTTCCCATTTTCAGTTAGTTCGTGTCTTTCCTGTTTCATTTGTTTTATACCTCATGTGTCACTTTTCATGTACGACCTTACACTATGACTGTTTCTGTATATATTTTCATTTGTCTTTTGTTGTTGTTTAGGGTTTTTATCTATTTTTATATATAGTGGCTAACATTTGCAAATCTCAAACTCCCAAATTTATCCCTTTCCATCCCCTTTCCCTGGTAACCATAAGATTGTTTACTATGTCTGCAAGTCTGTTTCATTTGTAGGTAAGTTCATTAATGTCCTCCTTTTTCCTTTTTCTTTTCTTTTTTTTTTTTAAGATTCCACATATGAGTGATATATGGTATTTTTTCTTTCTCTTTCTGACTTACTTCACTTAGAATGATAATCTCCAAGTCCATCTGTATTGCTAAAAATGGCACTTTTTATTATTTTTTATGACTGAGTAGTATTCCATTGTATAAGTATAACACATCTTCCTTATCCAGGCATCTGTCTGTGGACATATAGGTTGCTTCCATGTCTTGGCTATTGTAAACAGTGGTGTATGAACATGTATCTTTTTGAATTAGAATTCACTCTGCATATATGCCCAGGAGTGGGATTGCTGGATCATATGATAAGTTTCCTATATGTTTTTAAGAGGTGTGTTCTCAGTACATCTCTATTGGTTAAACTGTAGACTCATACACATAAAACTGCAGCTATTTCTACTTCATTATAAAGTACCACTCTGCTTCATCACTTGAAACCCATTTTAATTCATCCTTCATATATTTCTTTTATGTTCCCTACTTAAGCCATTTTTAAAGTAAACGATATTAAAACAAAATACCATGTATATTTTATTCACAGAAAGTCCATTTATTATATAAGTTGAAATAACTACAGAAAGAAAACAAAATTTGAAATGTCAAAAGTTTAATGTTCTTTTTTCCTTGACCTAGAGGTCTCAACCCTGTTCTCCAAGTGGGAAAGCATTTTACAAAATTAATTTATACCAAGAACTAGAGGTCATTTTCAAGGAACCCCAGAGAATTAGTACCAAATAAGTTATATGGATTTCTGTGATTGCCAACAAGAAAAGTCAATTTACAGTGCTAATATCTCAGAATTTAATTTGATCACTCTTGTTAGTATAATTAGAAGTAATATTCCTTGGAGGCAAGTAGCTTAATCTGTGAAGAATGAAGAGAAATTTAAATCCACATAAATGTGCTTAAAAATATTCTACAAGAATGCCATACTTTGTATTTTTTCCTGAGGTTACAGATAGTCATGAAAACATGAATCAGATATCCATGCCTCCAAACTCAAGAAATAATAAAGAGAAGGGGTGGGGAGTTAGGGTCTTGCTGGGTGATCCAACATTACAGGAGTGCTTGAATTGGTTCATATACTCAGATGATAGACATATGATGTAAGAGAAGGAATAAAGCAATTGGAGGAAGAAAAAAGAAATTTACCTATGAACAGGTGATGTGTAGCAAATTGTTCATCCCCTCTAAGTCTTGATTTCCTTATCTGTAAAATGGGAGCATCCATGGTTTTACTCACTGTAGATGTAGGGGATGATTTAGCCACTGCCTACTGCCTCAAAAACTGGAAATGAGTCAGAAGAATGTCTGTCTTTGGGTAAATATCTAACTTCTGGCTAGCTTTATTCAAATTTTCAGAGATCAAAGTGATGGGAGACTGAAATGTGTATCAGAATCCATTGCTCTTAACTGTCAATGTCATGTATCAAGTAATTATTGCTTGAGCTCACCTGCTATTTGCTCCTTGATAAATAATTCCCAGCTCAGTCCATCATGCAGGGAAGAGAAAGTTAGGTATCAGTATGAGGAGAACAGATTGCTGGGGTTTGAGTCATTTCTCTACCGGTGACTGTATAGTGTTCATGAGACTTTTCTCTATTTCAGTAGCTAATGCTGTATATTTAAAGCATGTAGAATAGGACCTGATAAGTAGCCATTAATATAATTAATATAAAAATAGTCACCAGTTTATTGGTTCACTGGGAAGCCCTTCTGTTCTGAGCTGGCCTGGCTGATCGGCACAGTCAGCTGGTGAGTGGCGGGGGCTCGGTTGTCGAGGACGTCCTCAGTTACACTGAGTTTGGTTGGTCCCTGGGGCCCGAGTTGGTGAGGCTTGTTTCCGTTCCATGTGTTCTCATCCTCCAGCAGGCTAGCTCAGGCTTCTTCATAGGAAGGTAGAAAGATTCCCGGAACATGAAGGAATCTTAGCGTGAAATTACTTCAAGATTCTGCTTGCATTGTGCTTGTTGTTTTCGCTGCTGGCCTAAGTGAATGTTAATAGCCCCGATCCAAGTGAGTGGTGAAAGGGTCTACTTGAAAGGAGGCGAAGCATTGTGTCTGATTTTACATCCTACCACACTCTATATGCACTCATACATCCATGCACACATATAGATCTCATATATCATATACATATGTCAAACTCACCCAGTATATTTAAATTAATGAATATATGCATTCATTCATTCCTTCATTCATTCATATATATGCATATATAATGTACATATTTACTTATTCATAAATATGCATGAGTTATAAGTAAAATATAAACAGGTGCCCTTCCAGGGCAATAGAAAAAGCAGTTGATCTTTGTAGACGTATCAGAAGTCAAATAAATATATGTATAAACAGAGAAAAATAAATCAAGGTATGGTGTGCTACTGCATAACTTATATTAACAAGTCACATCACTGTTGGCCATCGGTGAGATTTAAGAGCTCTATGGTATGGTAGTGTTTTTTATTCAGCTGTGTAATAAATTGTTGCCAATATAATGTGTAGCCGGTCTGCTCTGTGTATACAGAGTAATTTAAAAATGTAGCTGATGTAAACCTGCAGATACGTATTTGAAATTAGGCTAAGCAAATTCTAAATAAGTTGGTACAATTATTGGCATTGATCTTGAGTGGAAATAAATGAGTAAAATTAGCTGAAGGGACTCAGGGAAGAAGCTATCTGGGGGACCTGTGTGATAAGTTTCTATGTCAAGAAGAGTGCATAGCTGAGTGGAAGAACTGAGTGGGGAAGTAGTGAGAGGTAAGTTTGGTGAAGAAAACAGGAAGCTCATAGAAAAAGAGCACCTGTAACATTGAATGAGGAAGTTTTCATTTAATGTCATAAGCAAAGTGGAGTTACTGAGTATTCTTAGGAAAGACAGAGTCCAGTATGATGTTCACACTGTGCGGGTGACTTCTCTAATTAGCAAGCCTCTTAAACAGTTCAGGAATATAAACTTGAACATTTAATTCACCTTATTTTAGTAGGTTTAAATGAACCTACTTTAATAATTTTAAACTGATACAAACATATCACCAGATATTTAAATATAAATGTTTAGTTTCCTTTGTCAGTAATACATGCTCTAAGTAACTTGAGAAATAATATAGACATGATTGCTAAGAAAAAGTACTTCACCAAATATAAAATAGGTAACAATTATCATTGAAATAATGAAAATTGGACATTAATCTTACTTTTCTTCTGTTTTTCCATGACCTCTTTAGACGTGTAGAATTAGAATTAAGTTTCAGTGCCTCTTGAAGAGTTGTCTCTTGGTAAGACAAGGTCAAGTGTAACTTTTCCTTTTGTCTTGGAGTTCCTGTGCCTTGGGGCTGGCAGTGAGCAAGAAGACCAGCTAGGTGCTAGATCATAAACAGAACATAGTAAGGTTCTGCAAAACTAGTTATTTATCAACTCTCACCTAAATGAAGGGAGAAGAGAGTGATAGTAAAAAGAACTACAGATTGGGAATTTATTTGGGGAGATAATTGCTCATTCTTCTTCCTGCCAGCAAGCCACGTGAAGGGATGATCAGAGACCCACTTGAAGATGTTAGGGCTTTTTCACTTTTGTTTGTTTGTTTTTATTTTTAAGGATATGAGAAACATTTTCTGATTTCAAGCCAAAAAAAAGAGACTATAGGTTGGTTGTGGGCACAAGAGTGGCAGGCCAGTGATGCGGGTTGATAGAAGAATTACCAGAGACCTAGGAGAGTTGAGGGAAGTTTAACAGGGACACTGCTGTAGGCAACAGCCGGCCACACAGGCAAGAGGGTGCAGGGGCCAAGTGCAGGGTCTTTTATTTGCGGAAGGGGCTGTGCACACGAGGAGGAGGGGGCTGCATGATCAGTTCGTGCACAGGTACCTGATTGGTTGTAAGAAGGCAGGGACTTCTCTCAACAGTAGGATTTATGACTTTAATAAAGGCAGGATGTGAGGCCTGTCTGCCTGGGGTATTGTGAGACTGGTTATCTCCTGGGGAGTTGGGTTTTGTCAGGGTAAACACACATCAAGAAATTTTGTTTTTTTAATCCTGCAGAAATGCAAGTAAGTGGAGTGGTGCTGCCTTGGGGAGTTGGGGTTAAGATGTCAGTGTCTCCAGGCACACAGAGAACCCATGAGTGGGGGTGTTATGACTCCAGAGAGTGCCAGCTGGCTCCATGGGTTTGAATGGCCTGTGGCAACAGAGGGAAGCAAACTGCTTGGATAGTGGACAGACCTTAAATGCCATAAAGCAGTTTGCTATGGGCCAGAATTGGGCTTTGTGGAAGGGAGCGTGGGCCAAGAGAGAGGGCTGTGTGGAGAGACAGCCAGAAGTTAGGTGCTGACAGAGCAAGTCTTACAAGTCTAATTGAAAGAAACCTCATCTTCATCAGGGAAATACCAGAAAAGTGGTCTCTAACGATGGTTATGTGGAAAGAAACCTGAAAATATCCTTTGGTAAACACAACTACTATGACTTCAGCATTTGACATGCACATTGTCCTGATGTTAAACTGCAGTTATCCTGGCCACAGAACGTGCGTATTTTCTAGAACCTGTTACCCTTCCTCTAAGTCTGGGAATAGATTCAAACATCAAGTAGCTTATAGAAGAAGGAGGTAAAGCCCACAGGAGAGAGAAGCAGAACATGAATTATATGAAAGCTTGTTTGCTAGTTCAGGTCAAAGCTGCCTAGAAGGGGAATAGCTTTGATTCAAATGAGAGAATAAAGTTTTGTCATTAGACCATACAGGATTTGTAAACACTAGAATGTGATTATAAAATCTTTGGGATTTACTCAATGTTTTATACAAGGATGGGGAAGAACAACATAGCAGTTTGAAGGTATAAGATGAGAGTAGGTGAAACTGCTTTCTGTGTGAACTCACTAAGTCTGGCTCATTTAACAAAACACACCCTAGTTCATTGAATGGTAGGTATGTAAATTTTAATCTTCTCAAGATACAGAAACTATGTTGATGGCCTGGAATGAAATATATTGATATGATATAATGACCTAAACCATTAAAAAAGAAAAACTGACAAGTAGTAAAATGTAGTGATATCAGAGCTGAAATATTTCAATAGTGGGGAATTCATTAGTCTTTGAATTCTGCTGAGAAGTAGATTAAGACAGCTGTGAGATTTATTATTTTAAATGCAAGCTGTCTTTTTTTTTGCCAAGGAAGATTGTCTTTAGATATGATCCCAACATATTTAGAAATGCGAACTCTAGCAAAGGTCAGCCAAGTCATACCTAATGGACAATTTCTATTATCAGGAAAGCCAGCCTCCTGTGCCAAATATAGCTTAAAACTTGGAACCCGTTTTTTTGAAACACTGTGACAGGTATTCCTGTTCTAAACATTCATAGATCAGAAGCCAACAGTTCTAACAATGTTTTAAAATGTTTAAATTTGTAGGAAGAAAGTTCTTTGCCTCCTTTGATATTCAAACTCAGGCAGACCCTGAACTTCATTGCGACAAGTTGTAGAATGTGTGAAGTTTAACTAAAAATGTGTGGTAATAGGCAGGTGAACGTGTGCTCATTTCCTTCCTTACCTTTGTAAACAAAGGCTAATAGTGAGCCTAGAGTTCAACGTTATCAAAGCACTTACACCACCACTTTATTTACTTAAAGTTTCCCTCTAGGTTTTTTCATTAACCAAAGGTTGACATCTTTGGCTTTAAGTTACAGCAATGATTTTTAATCAAGTCCAAACTAAATCTACCCAGAATACACAATTTTATTTCACAAATGATCTGTTTTTCTGCAGCAATATTAAACCAGTCGGCTGCTGACACAGAGTTGGAAGATAGTTGTTTTTTCACCATAATTGATGTATTTTCAGGCTAGTGTAACAGAGGAGGGGGGAAATCATAAAGACTAAGGGAGTTTGTAAAGGCACTGTTATAATGAAGACCTGTTGAATAGTAGCTGTGTGGGTAAGAAATGAGCAGCTGTGGTGGATGACAATTGATGGATTAAAGCTATCATTTTAAGAAATGTTTTAACAGGAGTGTTACGGTAGATGAACTGCAAGATGAGGTGTTACGTGACCCTGGGTTCTGGTCACATGGTGTTCCAAACAACTTAAGGTTCTTTGGATCCCACAGATGTCTTGGTCAAATGGGCATTTTGGCCACGTTAGGGAAGTAAACATATGTTGGGGCTGCTTATATGAAAGTATGCTTTGCACCATGAGACTTGTTGACTGAAATAAAATGTACAGCCTAGACATGGAGAGTTACATTTTATTCAGCGGACATTTCAGAAGACTTGAACTCCTTTGAGACAGCCTTCCAGATTGCTCTGAGGGACTGCTCTGAAGAGGTAGGGGAGGAGCCAGGATATATAGAAGTTTTACAAGAAATCCAGGTAGTTGGAACATGAAAGATTACTGTTAAAGAAAACCAGGCATCTCAAGTTAAAGAATTTAGTGCTTTTCTATGTATAGGAAGGTGTTCAGTAGTCTGGGCTCACTGAAATAATTCCTTTGACAAGCACCTGGCTATGTAAAGCCAGTATATCCTGTCCTTTCTTATTCTGAGTCCCCTCAGAGTGCACCACTGTGGGTGCTGCACAGGCCAGGCTATGGGTTTGTCTGCACCCTGAATTGACTGCGAGGAGTGGTGGCAGTGGCTGATGTTGTGATGGCTTCAGCATTCTTTGTTTACTAATGTGGCTTGCAGTATTTTTCATTCACAGACTGAATGTTCCCTATGACCCAAAATAAGATAAAAGTTGTTTCCCTCACTCTTATCTTCACCTTTCATAATTTATCCTGGTTACTTTACGTAGTAGCACAAAGTTTGGCAGTACCATCAGCTGTGGTAACATGGAAAATGAAATCTGTATCTAAGAAATGAGTTGAATTCGCTAAGTTTCATTCTTCCAGTTGAGGCTTCGGACATCATGGAGCAGAGAGAAGCCACACTGATTATGCCTGGTCTGAATTTCCCACTCACAGAATTAATAAATTTAATGAAGTCAGTGTTGCATTGTAGGACGGAGGTTGAACTGTCAGTAGCATAGCAACTGATAACGAAAGCACTGGGAGGTTGCAATTGATTTTTTCAACGTTTTTAATGACTATTTAATCTTACGTTCATTCACTGGAGGATTATTCTGGGAGAAGAGTGTCTTGAAACAAAACGTTGACAAATTGAAGCTAAAAAAGTGTGACTGAAAACAACCACGAAGGAAGTCAAGAAAGAAAAACTGGACTTGACAGAAATACAGTTGAACCCCAGGAATACATAGGTAAAGGGCAGAGAGGGGCAGTGCGAGCTGACTTCCAGTGTGTGCAGGGCTGTCGCATGGAGGACCGGTTACACTTGTACTAGGGAACACTAGTGAGCAGGACTAACACCTCACACTGCTAGGTCAAGGAAGCAGATTCTACACCTAATAAGAGGAAGTATATTTCTATAATCAGAGCAATAAAATTGTGGACTGGTTTTTGAGGTAGGGGCCTTCTGTACTTTTCTTGGAGAAAAGCCTGGAAATGTCCATGGTGGTAATTTTCTAGGGAAGATTCTTATTTTAGGTAGAACAGTGATCGAAGTAGTTCTAAGATATTCCAACCATAAGGTTGTATAGGAGTGTATAATATACCCCATATCTTAATAATAATCTATATCAAAATTTAGGTTTGTGGGACAGAAGATAAAGAAAACTGTTATATACAGGTTTTCAGTGATTTGCAGTTTTGAGGCCAACAAATACCTAGTACTACTCAACGTTCAATAACAAATATTAAAAAAGCAAATTGATTAATGAAACATCTACTTTACCTATGCATGAAGACATAGTTGCTATATAGGGTAATAGGAAGTGATCAAAAGAAAAATTGTATGATAATTATCATCATCACATCATTATTTCTATTATTATCCTTGAAGTAGTGATTATCTATTGATTATTTTTGTTTTTTAATTAAAGTATAGTCAGTTACAATGTGTCAGTTTCTGGTGTACAGCATAATGTCCTAGTCATGCATATATACACATAGAGTTGTTTGCATATTCTTTTTCATTAAGGGTTATTCCAAGATACTGAGTATAGTACCCTGTGCTATACAGAAGAAATTTGGTTTTTATCTATTTTTATATATAGTGGTTAACATTTACAAATTTCAAACACCCAGATTTATCCCTCTCCACCCCCATTCCCTGGATAACGATAAGATTGTTTTCTATATCTGTTTCTTTTGTAGATAAGTTCATTAGTGTCCTCTTTTTTTTTTTTCTTTTTTTTTTAGATTCTACATATGAGTGATATCATATGGTATTTTTTTCTTTCTGGCTTACTTCACTTAGAATGACAATCTCCAGGTCCATCCATGTTGCTGAAAATGGCATTATTTTATTCTTTTTTGTGGCTGAGTAGTATTCCATTGTATAAATTACCACAACTTCCTTATCAAGTCATCTGTCAGTGGACATTTAGGTTGCTTCCATGTCTTCACTATTGTAGATAGCGCTGCTATGAACATTGAGGTGCATGTACCTTTTCAAATTAGAGTTCCCTCCAGTTTGGTCATTTATTCTTGCCTCACAATTCTAAGCATATAGTCTCCTGTATCTCATTGTATCTTCAACTGATTTTACAAAGAAGAAAACTAAGGTCTAGAGAAAAGTATGACATACTTAAGGCTACCCATTTAAATGGATTAATTGGGAATTGAACCTAGCTTTTCTATAGTGAGTGAGGTCAGATTATTACGTTATACAGTCTTGTGATGTAGATTATATCTCTACTTTTCATAGTGGAGGATTTAGTCATAAAAAGGAGATGGATGTTTTATCTAATATAAGGTCTCCAAATAGCTTCCCTGCTCTAGTTCACATTTTCTGAAATCTCACAGTTAGGTGCTTCCATTTAGTTCTTGATTCAATAGAGTGTGCAAGTATTCTTCACTTACCTACAAATGACATTGAGAGGGATTAGCTAATATGTTCTGCTAATAGATTAAATGTAAACCTGACAGAATTTAGGGAGCAGGAAATGGGTGGGTACTGTGGAGTTGTCAAAAAGAATGAGAAGTCATGAAATTGGAGGAGGGAGAGGCTGCCGAGGACAGATGTCACTCATTTAATATCACATCCCACATAAAGGACATGCAGTACATCTGTCAGGGAGGAGAGGAATATAGTATTGGACATTTTCATTTTGAAAACATTCATCTTTGGGACTAGCAAGTTGTCAACACATGTTGTACACAGTAGGTAGGTCAGTTTGCATCCCAGTGGAAGGTGGATAGTGTTGAAAAATCAAGGAGAAAAATATAGCTGATACTGAGTTAGATAAATATTTTTGAACTTGTAGAAAGAGTCTAGGTAAGTAATGAAGTTTTCTAAATTTCAGTTATGAATTGATCATCTTCCTCACACTCAGTGAGGACTGAGGAGAATGTGCAGACATTTAGGTAGGAGGTAACAAAGTCAGATGGGGATGCTGGAGGTGGACAAGGAATTAAATCATCTGTAATATTTTGCTTTTGCTTGAGAGTTTTCTGAAATGTATTATACTGTCCACAACAAAATTCTCTTAGCGGGAAAGAAATGAGAGTAAATCATACCCTTTTGTTAGTCTGGTGTGACACTACTGATACCAGAAGTTTTATGTGAGGATGCTAAATGACAGTTTATATAAAAGCTAAGATGCATGAGGTTCAAGCTATTAGATTTAGTTGGAAATGATATGTGGAGGGAAGGTCTTTATGGGATTTGCCTAGTACATTGAGTTCAAATTCAGCTTTCTATTTGAGGTTCAAATATTATAACTTATATTTTGGATACTTTTCATAATGTAGGCAAAGAATCCCTCACATGCAAATTGAATTTATTATGAAATACATAATAGTTAACAAATTTAAAGAGCGAAGTGACGAAAATGTCTCTACTTAGGAAAGGAACTGAGACTGAAAAGCATTTTGAAAAAACTAAATGTAAAAAAGTTCAGAACCAAGAGAATTCAGTTGTGAGAGGGCTCCATTTTCAGGTAACATGCAGCCTCACATTAAGCCTGATACTGTGCATTTTGTTATTTCCATGAAAGATGATTCAAAATCTGCAAGCTGTGTATTTAGACAAAATTAATATTTCCCAAACTGACAGTGGCTATAATGGAATAATAAATGCACCATTTCCAAATGTGCTGGCACTGTATCAGCAGGAGATAAGGCCGAGTAAAACTGCTTCTTGTCACATTCTTGATGAAGAAAAACGCTCACAACTTCAAAACAGTCTTCTTATTCTGTTTTTTGTAAATATGCCCCAAATGTATCTAACATTTTTTTTCAGATGTAGAGAAATATGGAATGGGAAAAAAAAAACCAAAAACCTTGAATGGGGATTAGATTTCTTAGACCATGATGGAGAAATAGGTACTAATAAATTAGCATCAAGTAATTCTTTTTTGTATGTTAAGTTTTAGAATAAAAATTGTTCCTAGGCCAAGTACATCAGGGGAATTTAGGTCAATTTAGCTCTGAAGAGAGTTTTCTAAAACTATACGTCCCACACAAATTTCAATAGGCTTGAAAAGAGTAGCAATTAAAAATTTTCCTCTACATTTATTTTTCATCTCCTTCAAGCATATAAATGTACTACATAAAACTCACACCATAAAAATCTAAACAGAGTAAACAAAACCTCACATGTTACATTAGTGCTTATATAATTTATATTGAAACATTTATTCCCTTAAGTTTTTAAAGCAATGTTCTAATTAGTATTGCTTTGATTTCTACCTAGAGACAAATTAAGTATATTTACATTATATTAATTATATATACACATGTTATAAAAGGTATAGATTACTTCTTGAGAGTGTGTGTGTGTGTGTGTGTATGTGTGTGTGTGTGTAGAATATTCAAATCCAGGATTGAACCTTGGAGATCACCCTGGTGCTCTTGTATTTCTACATTTCCACTAAGTATGTTGAAAAGGTTGCCCACTTGTCTTCATAACAGCACTTACATTACTTCCTTGTCTCATGGTCATCTGGCTTCTTTCCCTAGAACTCTCTTGAATTGGTTATTTTATATTAATTTCTCATTGACTAGATCAGATTGCCTCATTTCAGTTCTCATCTCTTGTGGAATCATCCATCAAGTCCCCTTAAGAGACTGACCTCCAGGAACCTCCACACCACTGCACAGTTCTGTTTCCCTTCCTGTCCCTTTCTTCCCTGGTTTGCTTCTCCATACTCCTTCAATGATGCTATTTCCACTATTTAAATTTTAGCCACTTTTAACTTACACATATATTGGGGAGTGTCAGGCTCTTTCATGGTTTTAAAAAACACGTGCCTCTGATCATCACATAGCCACTCCCATCACCCTGCTGTGTCCTTATCTAAGTGTCCATTGCCTCCTATCTACTTGGACACCAGCTGGACCTCTAAACACCTCTGGCCATTCAGCCTGCACCACAGAAAGCATAGGAAAATTTGAGTTGGAAAAGACAGTGTTTTTAAATGACACTGGTTAAATATTTTGGTATTGGCAATTTTGTAAAAGTGTATGATCACATGTACACGTGTGCCATAGTCTGTGTCTAGAAAGAGTCCTGTGGGAACAAGAATCCAGAAACATAAATTTAATCCACTTCATTGTATATCTGCCTCTGCCTCTTCTTGTCTAATCTCTGCTCCACCCGTCATCCATCATGTCCTGAGTAGGTAAACCTCTCTTTATTCCCACAATTCAAATAACAATGGGCAAACAATGAAGCACAGAAGACAGAGCCTTTGAAACTATATTTCAATTTTTTTTCAAATTTTGTCACAATCCAGACAAGAATCCCCCACTAAATCATTAAAATTAAGGAGATTGTTCATGACCAGCTACAGCTTAGCCTCAGGGTAGGGCCGGAGTTGCTCACACTGCTTTGTGACAGCTGATTGTGTTGACTCTATTTCTAGCTTCAGGTTCAGTGACTGCATGAGGGTATCAGCAAACATTACAAATCAAGATGTAATTTTGGAGATCTGGCTGTGAAATACATATACCAGTATAGTGCTGTATAGTCTCATTTGAGAAAATATGTGAATTATGAAATTATCATCATGTAGAGGGCAACACCAGCCACATGTTGCTTAAGCAGAGAACAAGTTTCTTACAACATGTTGATGCATATTTCCAGAGCCTGTCTTCAGGTACAGTTCGATACAGCATTCCTTTGTTACATCTGGGTTGTGAGTTGCCTTTGTTCATTTCCGTTTTCAGTTTTCTAGATATTGGCTCTTTTGTCAGTTAGGGTGTCTCCTTTTTGTCTAAAGGTGATTATCAAACAGTTCATGTTTATGTATTTCCAAAGGAAAGGGGAAACTCTTTATGGTGATTATTTCTTGGGCTTCACTCAAGTTTGAATTCATTTAGTTCAAGTGAATGAATTGCTCTGGCCATGAGGGTGGGATTCTACTGATTAAATGATGTCTGTGTCCTATTGCTTGCCTTTCAGTGTAGTAGAAATCAGTTTCCATCATAAGACGGACCTTTTAGAAAGAGGCAGTTTCCAAATGAATAAACTCAACTACATTGAATATAATAGTTAAATTCATGTAGTTTCTACTCTGGTGAGGGGTTCAAGTAATAAAAAATAAATGTAACAAAACTAGAAACAAAGAAACACTAAGCAAGGCATTAAACAAAGTGACATTACAGGAGTGGCAATTAAGATGAGAACCAGAGGGAAAAATGAAACAGAACTGACCATCTCAACACCAAGAACATTCTAGGAGACTTCATATAATGTATTGTATAGTAGCTCTGTTACGCTAACTATGTGTGTATTCTAAGATGATGTTGTACCAGTGCATCACTTCTGCAATATTATTAAGACTTTATTGGGTGTACTTTTAACATCTCCATCATATTTAGTGTGAAATAATTTTGCTTGCCAATATTAGAATTCAAATGGACACTGCTACGCAGAAGGAAAACTCGGGAAAAGTATATAATGTCCTTTGAGTTATCTTAAATTCATAGTCCTTGACCCAGATTTGAGCTTAAAGGAAATGGCTGAGACACTCAGTTTCAACAATCTGCATTAGAATGAGGTGCAGAATGAAGGAAAGAGTCAGGTTCAAGACACATTGAAAAATCATTACAAATTGTAATTTCGTTGTGTGTTATAGATGTGATAAAATTCATTGTGCGATTTTTAAAATGTCACAGAGAGCTTTATAGCATCTTGGACTGTCAGGTCAATAAAAATTTCTTAAAAAAATGGCCTCACACTCCCACGTTTGTATTGTATGTTGCACATCATTTGAAGATGAATCTATTTAAATGCAAATGTACAGTCACAAAGCAGTGAAACCAAATTATATGCAAACAAAACTAGTTGAAGAAATTAAGTAGTTAGGCATTCTCAATCAAATTTAAAGGCAGATTTGTTTCCTTTCAAAAACACGACTTAGCAAAGTTTAAACACGCCTTTTCCAGATTTGTTATTGCGTTACACCATCTAATATGCCAATAGCAATATAGCAATATTTTAAAAAGTTCCCATGCTTTTGTCAAGTTTACATTCCAGATTTATTCTGTAACAATACAAAGAATTTATTCATATAATTTTTAAATGATACTTACTAGTGAAAAAGAAGGAATTCTGGGAACTAAAAGGGATGCCAAGTGGCATGTATAGATATGAAATTTTCAGAGAAGTGCATTATTTTGCCCAATGATATAGTACATTAAATGAGACAAAAAATGTCACTGGAAAGAAAAAAAAGGCAAGACCATATTTAGAATTATGAGGTGATAAGGATATGGTATAAAATAGAGCTGTAATATTGCAAATGATTGAGGTAAATATGATCTGAAGCATATTAAATGAATAAGAATTATTTTCTTTGAGCTGACAATGATAGGGAATATATTTGATAAAGTCATGACAGCCTTAAAAAAAATACTGGTTAGGTAGAGCCTAGTTGTCTGTGAGTTGTCTCTGAATTCAAGTATACTACATAAATATTTATGGAATAATTGAATGAAAAGTTAATAAGTAATGACAACTAATATTTATTATGAAATATGTGCAACAGGGAAATTTATAGAAATCTTAAACTGTGAATTCCTTAGATGTGAGGCTACTCAGGTGAATTATTTCTCCTTGAATGAGTTTGGCATCTGCTGTCTTTCAGGGAATCTGTCCATTTCATGTAAGCTGTAAAGCATAATGGCATGAAGTACATCCTAATACTATCTTGATACACTTTTAACACCTATGGAAACTGTTGCAGTGTCCCATTATTTATTTCAAATACTCGTAATTTGTGTCTTCTCTCTGATTTTCTTGACCTTTTCAAAATACTAGTTTTTTGTTTCCTTTATTTTCTTTATTGTGGTTCTGTTTTCAATTTCATTTATTTTTAATCTTGTCTTATTTCTCTTTCTACTAGAAGTGGATTTAATTTAGTTTTTGTTTTGTTTATTTTTTTGTTTCTTTAGGCAGAAACTTATTCATTTGAGATTTACTGTCTAATATAAGTATTTAATAGGATAATTTCCTTCTAATAACTATTTAAGCCCCATGCCGTAAATATTGATAGGTTGTGTTTTCATTCCATTTAGTTAAATATAATTCCTAATATAACTTGTGATTTCTCTTCATGATTTCTTCTTTGATTAATATCTTATTCAAAAGTATGTTGTTTAATTTCCAAATATATAGGGCTTTTTCAGATATCTTTCTGTTATGGATATTTCCAATTTAACTTCATACAGTAAAATGATATGTGTTATTTCAATATTTTAAATTTTTTGAAACTGATACCATGGCCCAGAATATGGTCTCTCTTTCCACAGTTCCATGAGAATTTGAAAATAATATATATTCTGTTATTGTTTGTAAAGTGTTGTAAAATATTGGGTCAGTGTTATTAATACAAGTCTTGTATGTTCTTATTTCCGTTTTCTCTGTTAGTGAAAGAGGCTTGTTAAAATATAACTCTGTAAGTGCTGATTTTCCCATTTCTCCTTTACATGATCAGTTTTTGCATTATTTGTTTTGAAGCTCAGTTGTTAATTTCACACTTACATAGAATTTTTATGAACAGCAAATACTTGGGGGGTAAAAAAAAAAAAGGAAATAGGCAAAGAAACCATACACATCAATATTCCCTAGGAACTCAGGCAAAATGTCTTTAACAAAATTTTAGCAAATTGAATCCAACTATATATAAAAAGCCTACTACTCTATGACCTAGTTGGATTTATCTCAGGGATGTAAGGTTAACCTATAAAAGTTAATGTTATTAAGTATATTCTTCATTCTACAAAAACAAAATCATTATATTATTATCTCAATAGATAAAGAAAAAAGTCTTGACAAAATTCAATCTCTTTACTTCTTTGAACACTTGCAGCAAATTAGGGATAAAAGAGATATCCTAACCAGATAAAGGACAACTACAAAATATCTACTACTAAAATTATGGTGGGATAATGTTGGGACACTGAAAATTTTAAGCACAATCTCAAAAAAGCAAGGATTTCCACTATTAACACTTTCTTTCAGCATTGTATCAGATATCATAGACCTCAGTAAGGCAAAGACATAATTTAAAGTCATAGATATTGGAAATAAAGAAGTGTTTATTTGCAAGATAGCAGTTTTCTCTATATATATAATCCTAAGGAATGTGAAAAAGCTACTCCAAGCAATAAATTGGTTTAGCAAGGTTTCAGGATACAGGCAAATTAAAAATTTAATTGTCCTTTTAAAGAAAAATTGGGGATTGAAATTTAAAAAAACAGTACTATTTATAATATCAAATATATGAAATATTTAGGAAAATATTTAACAGCATATGTGCAAGATCTGTACACTGAAAACTGTAATACAATGCTGAGAGACATTTAAAAAACTTAGAGATGTTTTTGTGAACCAGAAGACTTAATGTTCAGATGTCAATCCTCCACAAGTTAATCTGTGGACTCAATACAACATTCACCAAATCCTAGCTGGCATTTTTGTTCAAATTAACAAGACAATTCTGAAATTTATATAGAAATGAAAAAGACCTAGACAATTTTGAAAAACAAGACAAACTTGAAGATATCTATTCAGCTTCAATATTTAGAATAAATCTACTTTAATCAAGACACTGTGATGTGGGTAAAAGGATGGAAAAACAGGGTCTAGAAATAGCCCCCCACATGTTGATTCAGTTGATTTTTTTAACAAAGATGTGAAGGGAATTCAATAGAGAATGTTTACTATTTTTAGTATATGGTGCTGGAAAAGTTGAACATCCATATATAAAAAATGAAACTTTTGCCCCATAAACCAATATTAACTAGAAATGCATCATAGTCCTAAATGTAAGAGCTAAAACTATAAACTCCTCATATGTATCATAGGAAAAAATATTTGTGCCACGTATTAAGAAAGTTTCTTCAGATGGGGTACAGAAAACACCATGATCCATAAAAGAAAAAAAAATGACAGTTTTTATTCTCTAAAAGACACTAGTAACCACAGACTATAAGAAATGTTCAAAATACATTTATCTAATAAAATACTTGCTTCCTGTATATTTAAAGAACAGTTACAACTCAATAATAAAACAGCCCAATAAAATGAGCAAATGGTTTATGGATGAATTACATAAATATTGTGGAATATAAAAGAAGTCAGATACAAAAGAAAACTGTAATTCTAAAGAAGACACAACTAAAATGGCAGAAAGCAGATCAGTGGTTGTCAAAGCTTTGGGGTGAGAGAGGGGAGTGACTAAAAAGCAACACGAGGATAATTTAGATGATAATGTTCTGTATCATGATCACGTGGTATTGATCATGTGGCAGTTACACAACTTTGTTAAAAGTTAACATAGTGTATGCTTAACATTTACTCTAAAAATTCATGAGAAAAGAGTTCAAGTTGGTTTGGTCAATCAAATATAGATAGTAGACTCGGATTATGTAAAAATGTGTGAGTTTGAAGTCAGCTCTTTGGTGGTGGGATAGGAAGGTAGGGGACCCTTGCCTCTACAAAGCTGTAGGAACATTTTTATGACTACTAGGTTTATACATTTGCACAATTATTGGGTCACCAACGCTGGGAATTAAGGGTAAGGAACCAGAACACTCCAGTAACAACCACAAACCCCTGAACCCCCATAGATATATGTGACAGGTGGTGTTGATTACCTTTAAAAAAGAGCAATGATTTAGTTTAGATAGTCACCTCTCTGAGAATTTGACCCTTTCCCAGCTTTGAGAAAATCCTGATTAGTCTAAGGTCCCATAATAATTTTATTTCTTTTGTCAGTTTCTAGTTTAGTCTTGCCACTTAACCCAGCTATGTCTAATAAGACTTAAAGGAGATTCACCTTAGAGTAGAGAAAGTCTGAAAAATAGAGCCTTATTCTTCCACAGGAGAAATATACTTTCGATCTCTCTGACCATTGCTATGTTGGACTTGATGCTTGGAAATGTTTTAGCCAGCTTGCAAAGAGCAGTAGGGCCACCATAAGGATGACAAGTGGAAAAAAACGGAAGGAGGATGGGTTGCTGATAACCTCACTGAATCACTCAATTAATCATTTTCAAAGCTGGAATACCTTGGGTTTAATGTTACATGAGACAAGAAATTTATTTACTATTTAAGCCTTTTTAAAATGGGTTACCTGTTACTGGTTGAATAAAGCATGCTACCTGATACAGCACCAAAAATAACAATGAGATGCTAACTACATATTAATTTTCATATAGCATTTGCATATGATAAAAATTTCACATACAATATTTAACTTTAACCTCAGAATAAGCTGAGGATTGCTGTTACAAAAATTAAAGATGTTAATTAGAAATTTAAAGATTGTATCATCTTGCTTAGTGCTCTGATCAAGGAAAGGAGTCAGGGTTTGATGATCCAGTCTAGTGCATTTATTTTTCCCACTCCTGTGTTGTACTAATTTAGGTTACTCAATCACCAATATTTTTAAAGCAGTCCTTCTGATTTGTTGCATATGGTTAACATGGATTTTATTATGTCTAATTTTGGGTTTGCTAAATTTGCTTTCTAGACTGTATAATAAGACTTTTGCATAAAAGTAAGCTGTAAAACATACAAAAATGAACAGTATTTTCCACCTTGAATATTTTACTTAATTTATCATACTTGGTGCTAAACTGGGTCTTACTGTTGGCACAAACCAAACCCATCCACAGTGGATAAAAATTTTCTATCAGTTATATTATTTTTAAAGAAATGTTCAATGGACTCTAGGCAATTTTAGCAGAAGAATTTAAAAGTTTTCAGCCAAATTCAATATTGTTTTGCTATTTACTTATAGATGAATAAACTGAAGTGGAGAGAATTAATAGTGGTTTAATTTTCCAACACTTAATAAAAAGTTGTGTCATAGGTCTTGTGTTGTAAACAGCCTTTACTTTGGCTAATCAGATTGGCCATGTGAAAAATGTCTGCTTATTCTATGTAGCCAATTTTAACAGTTCATTTCTTCCATTTCCCAGCATTGGTTTGTACTCTGTACAATTTAATAAAGAAAGCAAAGACATTTTTCACCAAGAATGTCAGTACATCTGAAACCAGAGTGACCAGTCCAGGACAACTGAAAGCTATTTCATGTGTCTTAGGTGGCTCCTGCTGTGCTTTGAGACCCAGCTCCATTTCTACCACATTCATGATACCAGCCTTAATTGTAAATTTGATACTGGAGTCTTTCTTCAGTGTCGCATGAAGGGAAGCAAGTGCATCAAATCTTGGGATTACTAGCCCAGAGCCCTTTAGTGGGAAATAGTAGCAACAAATCCCAGCCAAGAATGATTTTTGAACTTCATACGTGGTAATATTAAGAGGTACCATAGATAGAACATGTTATTTAATGATTCCAATTGTTGTCTGCATCATCCAATGAAAACATTTTTAGAATCTTATGATGGTTGAATTAACAGGGATTTGGAATGCATCTAGTTCTGCTCTCTATTTGCATATAAGAAATCAAAAACAGTAGACATGGCTTGCTTATGGACTTCTACATTGTGTTTTGAAATAAGGTTCCTACATTAGCGTAGTGGAATAAACACGGATTTAGAAGTCAAGATAACATGGAATGGGAAACTTCACCCTATTACTTAGCCAGTGAAACATGTGTGGAATCTTTTATTTCCCTAAGACTTTTTCCTCATTTATGAAATTGGAATAATAATGACACCCCCCACATACTTTGTCAGTATTAAATGAGCTATTTTGAAGAAGCCTAAAATTCCTGGAAAACAGTAAAATAATATATAATAAATGGCTGCTGATGGCTTGTTTTTAAATTGGCATGTGTATATGTGTGTGTGTGAAAGACAGAGGGACAGAGGCAGAGACAGAGCCAGACAGAGAACAAGAGAAGGATAGCCACATTTCGATAATTACATCTTGTGGACATCACTGTTCAACTTTTACCATATGAAGCGTTTGATAAGCATTCTCTTCTGTCGGTGCCTATGTGTTTGTTGGAATACCTGAGATTCTGATATAATTGGCTTTTCAGCTCTGACAGTATACCTGCCAAGAAATGAAGAAAGATCAGTATTAAAATAATTTTAGTACTATTTGAGTCCAAGAATTCTGCTGGTCCTCTAGAAGGTACATTCTGTTTCACTTCCAAAGTTGGTTGAATGTCATCAGCATCATCTCAAAAAAGAAAAAACAAAAAACAAATAATATTGATTTCCTGGGTCTTGCCAAGAGATGATTACTTCATTGGCCTAAGAAAATTAAGAACTCATTTTTGGTTAGATTCCAAGTAATAATTACTGGTTTTGCTGATAAATGTTTCCAATAATTTGGGATTTAAAAAAAAATCCCGAGAACATGGAACAATGCTAGAGTTACACTAGATCAGTGTTATAAATACATCTCTGTCATTTGAACATTCTTAGTACCAAAGGAATTTTCAAACGGGCCCCCACGGAGAAACAACCTTCAAACTCTTTCTTCCCATGGCTACGTTCTTAGAAACATACCTTTCCCCAGCCGTGCTGACTATCATTTCTCATGTGTGCCAAATATCAGGTTTTTGATGCCTGTAGCCCTTGGTCCTCATAATAAAACTGTCAACATGTATGTCAGTTAATGCCAGTTGGAATGTGGACACTTATTCACTAGGAACTGGACTGAAACCACCAGCTAAATTCACATAGGGCATTGAACAGTAATGACTTCCCATCACTTACAACCAGAGCTGCTTTCAAACCAGTGACCCAGAAATGAAAGTCTCTATATCCCATTATCATTTCCCTGGAAAACATTGTTCCCTTGAGTTCACTTTCTCCTAAACAGTTCTAAAAGGCTTTATTGGCTTTAACAGGTGTGTTAATGAGGCAGAGAAATCAGATTGTTATTAAAGATTGTTTTTAAAACCTTTAAGATGCAATAGCCTAAATTTTTATGGGTCATGATAGAAATAATAAAAAGTAAATTCTCCTCTGACATACAAGAGACAGCAATACTCTCGACCTTAATTTTCAAATGCTTCTTTCTAGTAGATACCCTAACACTTTGAATGAAATTTCCATTTCAAATTAGACAATGTGCTATAAAATGAGAACAATCATAAGGAGGTAATTAACAGCTAATTCTGATTTTATGTGTCTGCTTATATATATACATATACATACACATGTATGCATAAATGACTGCATTTTAAAAATATTTTTTCTTGTGATGAGAACTTTTAAGATCTAAATGTGTGCATTTTATTTTATTACACCTCCTATGACCTCATAGAGGAGAAATGAATTTATAGTGAATTCTAGTCTACTTATGAACAAAAAAAGAAATTCTTAAGTTACAGAGTATATTTGGAAATATTATTACACTATTCCTGATTTCATAAGATCTACTGATCAGTTATATCTGGATTTATCCTAAAATTTACTTGAAAGCTGTACTAATTATAAGCCAACATGGCAACAGTGAGTATCTCTATGAGCATGTGGTCTGAGGCTCTCTACTCATTAATTCTATGGCTAAAATTCATTGAGTCTGTTTTCCTAATAAGTTAATATTGGAATCAGTTAAATGTCAGAGTGATGAGGTACTTGGCATGATATACTGGGAAGATCCTGGGCTTTGGAATCAGGGAGACATGGACTAGAAGTCTGGCTCCTCCTTTCACTAGCAGTATAATCTGAAAAAAAACCTTACTTAATTTGTCTGTATTTCAGTTTTCCTATCTGGGAAAAAGGGTAATATCTTTCTCTTCCAATTTTATAAGGATTAAAAATAATATTTGTGATTATGGATAACTGTAAGTAGTCAGTACATCATAGCTAATACAAAGTGAAAGAACATCTCGGGGAAAGGAAATCTAACTTTGTGATATCTGTCCTGAAACATTTGTTGGAATAACGTTTCCTTAACTCTCAGTAGGATGTGTTCAGCTTCAGTAAGAGAGTAATTACCCAGATAGTTGTATTATGGGATCAGTTTCACCTAGGAGGTAAACCCAGTGGCTCAACAATGTCAAGAAATAGAGCTGCTTAGTTGCCATCTCCAGTTCCTCAGCTTGGTCACCTTGCTTCACACCCTCAATCATGAACATCCCAGCAGGAAAGAAGAGGGCTGTGGCAAGAACTTTAACCATGTGAAAGTGTGGTTATGTTAAAGAGGAAGGAGGTTACCATGGCTGTTGAATAGGCAACAATAGTGTTGTTTCCTTTTCTCCTGTGATACCATTTTTCTCTCTTCCAGTACTTCTCAGAGTTTACAGTTCTGGATAGATTTGCATGGTTGTCCAATTAATGTGTATTTTCTCCTCTGGATGCTTAGCTTCTACAGAATTAATTGTTCTCTGTTGAATCCCCATTGCCCGAATGGCTGCCAGAGGTCAACAAATACTGGCTGAATGAAACTTCTGTCAAAATGCTGAAGCTTGTATTTTACTGATTTCTCACAGCCTAAGTGATACCAGTATATGACAAATTACTATTTTGTATGTGTGCAAATATATGAGTTACCTTCCCATTTTGTGTAATTTCCTTCCTTGACTATGTCCCATACTCGTTTCTTTTTTTTTTTAATTGAAGTATAGTTGATTCACAATGTTGTGTTCGTTTCTGGTGTACACCACAGTGATTAGGTTTATATGTCTTTGTGTGTGTGTATGTATTTTTCATATTTTTTCATTATAGATTATTACAAGGTATTGAATATAGTTCCCTGTGCTATACAGTAGGACCTTGTTGCTTATCTGTTTCATACGTAGTAGTTTTTGTGTGTTAATACCAAACTCCTAATTTATCCCTCCCCCAACCCTTTCCCCTTCGGTAACCATGTTTGTTTCCTATATCTGTGAGTCTGTTATGTTTTGTAAATAAGTTCATTTGTATCATTTTTTTAGATGCCACATATAAATGATATCATATAATATTGTCTTTGAATTACTTCACTTAGTATGATAATCTCTGGGTCCATCCATGTTGCTGCAAATGGCATTATTTCATTCTTTTTATGACTGAGTAGTATTTCATTGTATGTATATGTATGTGTCTGTCTGTCTGTCTATCTATAGATATATACCACATATTCTTTATCCTTTCATTTGTTGATGGACATTTAGTTTCCTTCTATATCTTGACTATTGTAGACACAGGAATTCCTACTTAACAGCAACAACAAAAAAAAATTCACCTGGCTTCAGGAAGATGATTCATTAGGAAGGAACATTCCTTTCTTAATCCTGTAAGGGGTCACAATGACCCATTACTCACCTCGCTGAACTATGTAAATTGTCAGTATGTTACTTGGATGTATAATCATTTGTCTCAAAAGCTCAATATGACTGTGCTTTGACCTCTATTAGGCTGAATACTCCTCAGAGCTTTCTGAAAGACTGTCTTCGTGGTCATAATCCTCAGGTTGGCTCGAGTAACTCTAGTTAATGTATAATGCAGATGCACAATGCACACTAAAGGGGAGGGAGTGGTGGCTCAAACAGCAGAGAAAATTTTCTGTTACATTTTTCTTGTTATGCCTTACAGATATTTTCCTTTCATCAGTACATATAGAATATTATACAGTAGTAAAGGAGGTAATTACTTCTGACAGGAGGTTTCAATAAGACTTCACAGTGGAGATGACCTTATATTGATCTTAAAGGATGCAGTGGACCTTCCCAGATAATAAAACCTAGGAGAAAAATGATTGAAAAGAGCTTTCCTATTGGAGGAAACTCTCTTAAAAATGTTAAAAGTCTGGTTTGTTTTCACCTCCTGTTCTGTCCCTATCATGCACCAAGAAGTTTCAACATTTTTGGAAGTTTGTGTTTAAGGAAGAAGCTTTTGGAGTCCAGCTACTCCAATCTAATCACAAATGACAAAGGCAACCTGCAGAATAAGCTGCTCAGCATTAGTCCTTGGATTCCCTGAGGTTTCCTCCAGGCAGCAATGTTGCTAAATGGAACAGGTGGTTCATCATAATATATGCATCTACACAACCTATTCCCTGCATGGACTTAACTAAATGCAGTAGGAGAAGCCATTACCTATGGGAGCTTCAAAATATTGTGAGGTGGACGATTCCAATTATCCTCTTCCTACAAAACTAACATTCTTTATTTTTTTATAGCACTTATTTGACACATAGTTTTCTTTCAAAGTTCTGTGCAGATCTTTCTCCAAGTAGTGGATGATGGATCATATTTAGCTTTGATACTTTTTATGGTTTACGTAATTTCTTTATGATTTTTCCCCTGCACCCTAAGGAGATGATCCTGTAGAGCAGGAGGGCTGTAGCCAGCTCAACTGGAGGAGGGAGGAGTACATGCGTGCAGTCTTCATTGATTACTTATGCCTTCCTAGTGAAAACTTCCCATCCTTGGTGACCCTCATGTTTATGGTGACCAAGAATGAAGATAATTTGTCTCTTCTTGTTCCTTTTTTTCTTGGTCCCATTTATTTTTCCACAAATTCTTTATAATCACTTCTCCTGACTTTCTAACTGAAATCCTGACTATGCTTCAACTGCATGTCTTCCTGTAGTCTATGAGACTCTGTAGAGACTGAATATCCTTGAATCTCCCTTTGATCAATACTGCCTTTTCACTAATGTGTTTAAAAAATGCAAGGTAAAGTATCATAGATGAATCTGAATTCATACACTAGGCAGTAAGAGTCTAAATAAAATTCTGAGTAGGAAAGTGACAGAAATAAGAAATATATAAAATATATATATATATATATATATATATATATATAATTTCTGCAAAATTTGATTTAAACCCTTATTGCCTGGTACATAAAATCAGTTTCAACTGGGGTACTTTACCTAGTGTTTTAAACACACCAGTGAAAAGGCAGGATTGATATATATATTTTATATATATAAATATATATATAATATATATACATTTAATATTTATTATATAGTTAACTAATTCCTTTAGAAATGTTACTGGGAGAAGTGGGAAAAAGTTACTTTGTTTCTTCGTCCCCTGAGGAAAATGAATTTTTAATGAGAGAGAGAGAACGTGATATAAACACAAGATTTTATATAGTAAAGCCCTGAGAATTAGGGGGAGGCCAACCCAAGAGAGGAAAACATGGAGCCACTCCTTTATTTTTTTTCAGTTTTTTCATATCCTGGCTTAGGGGGCGTTTTTATGATTGACTGATTGACATCTCAGGTTCCTTGTGCTCAGGCGCTCCCATCCTTTTACACATGTTCCTACGCATGATGCACACAGAGAAACCTATGAGAGGGGACTTGCACTGCAACATTAATTACATTACAATAAGCATTAGATCAAGTTAAGCGGGTCCTTCTCTCTGCTGTGCAGCTGCAGTGTGCGATTCTAGCCTGCTTCTTTGCTGGCTTTCATTTAAAGAAAGCAGACATTTTTGGAGCCCCTTATCATGAGCACAGGTGTACTGTTACTCTGTGTTGCCCCCTCCCCTTCCTCTCCCCTTGCCCAGTGCTCATTTCTATCTAACTGCCTAACAAAAACAGGATGGATTGTACATTGAATTTAGTAGAGGCAAAGAGCAGGGAGGGTGTAGCTCAGTGGCAGGGTGCCTGCCTAGCAAATGCAAGGTGCTGGGTTCAATCCCCAGTAACTCTATTAAATAACCAAACAAACCTAATTACCTCCCCCCCCCAAAAAATTACAGTGCTATATGCCAATCATATCTCAATAAAACTAGAAGGAATTTTTTTTTTAATAGAGGCAAAGAGACAGGAGGTTATTGAAATATATCACCATGGGATGATAAGCACAATTAAGGATTAATCAAAACAACATAGAAAATAAATATACAAGGAATATGAAACTATCGTATTAGGCCATAAGGAGAAAAGAAAAACATATGCAACTAAAAAATACAGAGTGAATGAATGAATGAGTGAATGAATCAACAGCTTCTCTTTAACAGATGCATTTGTTCCTTGGGAATTTAACCTTAAATGACAAGGAGCTTCCTTCACAGTTTGTCTCCAGAGGACATCTGGGAATCAGAAGGTCCACTAACTCAAGCAGTTACTCCCCATTGCCTCCTCCCCCCGCCCCTGGGCAACCACTAATCTGCCTTCTGTCGCTATGGTTTTGCCTCTTCTGTTTGTTTCATATGAATGGAATCATATAATATGTGGACTTTTGTGTCTGGCTTTCTCCCCCACTTTTTGAACATTTTTATTTTGCACTAGTCCCCACAAATTCTATGGCCAGATTCGCGTTGAGATAAGAAAGATCAAAACTGACTCACAATGGATGTGCCATTAATAAGGCATATTATTATTGATATCAAGGAGGAATTAGGTCACTGGACGGCACCCCTTCAATAGAAGAGAAAAAGAAAATCTCTGAAATTACCGTTAGGATGCTGTATGGGGCACTCAAGGGGGATCCACAGAAGATGCCCTTTGTAGACCAAAGTAAATCTTCAGCTGGAGAGGATAAGTAACTAAACGTATGTGCATAAAGATGGGGGAAAATGTAAGGCAAGATGAGCTGAGTTTGGATGGACTCAAAGGAACAATAATAGGGCAGGAGATTAGAACTCTGAGAAAATCTCAGGCTATTGATTGGGCTAACAGGCTTTGGAAGACAAGAGTGTGTAATATTCAGTTTTATTTTATATTGACTTATTGCATTATTTCCAATCTTGCTTCACCTGGCTGTACATACTAATATTTTGAGAGAATAAAAGAAAAAGTCTGCTAGTCACATAGAAGCTAAGAGCAGGATCAAGTTTTCAGAGAAAGCAGTGAGTCGCAACAAGAAATAAACAAATACCCCACCAGAAATTTAAAGAAATCTTGACAGAAGCGTTGTTCTTTCATTAGGAAGTATTCATATTTTAAATATCAGGGGACGATGTAGGTGTATATAGACTTCTCTTCAGTCTCTATTTTTAACTCTAAATTTTTGTTTTCACATGAATGGTTTTTGTGATGAGGGTAGACGCTTGCTTGTTTGTTTCATAGGGGAGAAAAACTTTGACCTTCTCTTCTAGATTTTTTGGTGAACTTAATAATTAAATTAATGGATTAATGGAAGACAGATTAATGGGAGGAAAACAAATTTAATTATGTGTGTATAGGATCCCCAAAGACATGAGAGGCCCCCTGACAGGCAGGCAGCTGGGGTTTATATGCCATTCTGAGCTAAGGGGCAGGGGTAAGTATCTGGGGCTTAAAAGGAGAGAGAGACAGTTCACAGGAGGATACTGCCTGATAGACAAGTGTTTTCAGTGCCACGTGGAGAAGTCCTATGCTAGAAAAGTTATAGTTGATTATAGCTCTCTTCCTCCTGTAGGCTCCCTATCTAAATTATTTTAGACAGTTAAGGGGGACTCTTTAGCCTTTTAGACCTTAATTATCTTCAGCTTAAAGTAATCTGCATGTCAGCTGACATATTTTGGGCAAACTGCCCTGAACCCCTTCGATTTTATGCTTATTTAAATTTAAACCAGAGTAGTATACAATATATCCTAATTTATGTCCTTTTCTTGTAGGATACTAGTTATCATATTAATAACTTATTATTTTTACTAGCATATTATTGTATTTCTTTATAGTGTGTAAATGTTATAGGTTGATAATATTAACAAGAATGAATATTAATTGGAGATTATTCTATGGCTGGCTCTGTAAATTCTTTCCATGAATTCTTTCAGCAAATCCTCAGAGTATATGGAATACTGAGAGTAATGGTTAAAATGTGGAATTTGGAGTTAGACTATCTGATTTTGAATCACGGCTCTGACATTTCCCCTCTGTGGAACCTGGACCAAATTACTTAATGTGTCTTTGTCTTAGCTCATTCATTTGTAAAATGAGAATTTTTAGAATTGTTGTCTTACAGTAAGTTAATCCTTTTCAGTTGAGGACAGTGCAAGGCACATGGTAAAATTTGTATAATTAGTTCTTCATATTAGCCTCATTCAGCAATGAAAGCAGGCAAGCCTAGAGAAGCTAATTACACAAGTGATGCCTTCCCATTACATGCTCTTCTGGCTTTAAATTTATAAGTTACTTGCTCTGTTGAATTAGTGATTCAGTAAAATTTGTTCTGATGGCTGGGCAAAAGAAAAAAAAGTTTCAGATTATTGAATCAGATTTCTTTTTCTTTTTTCTTCACGTCACCTGTACTCATTTAGTGAATACTAACTTGAAGCTTGAAAACAGCTTTGAATTAAATGAACTTCAAAGGAATTATCTTTGCAAACATTCTCAGCATTGAAATCTTACTACAGTAATGATGCTTTATCAGTTGCTTTCAGGAATCTAGTGGGCTTGTAAAAGATATATTCCTTTCACTGTAGGAATCTTAAGTGTTCAGAAAAACTGATGTCATTTAATAAAAATTCTGAATTTAAAAGTTTTGGATTAGAACTCTATCCCAACAACTGGGAGTTTCTTGATCTTAAGCAATGATAGTTTCTCAGATTCAGTGTATTTTCAGTACTGAAATGAATGTTTTAATTTATCTACTGAAAATTTGTATAAGAGTAATAAGGAACTGATGAGAAAATGGTTTATACACCACAAAGGATGAAATTAAATTTGCTTTGGAATTACTAATCATTGTAGACTGACAGATCCCGGAATCATTTTAGCCAAATCCTGCCAATTTACCTGTCAGAGAGAGTAAATGAGGATTAGTGTTTAGTAGGTAATTGGCCAAATATTTGCAGTTAATTGATAGTCAATATAATGTTCTCTTCATGGACACTTTACTGAAGTTTAATATATTTTATATATTACTGTAGTTTTATGTTTTGTTTTATTCATTTCAAGGATACTTATCCTTGAAATAACTCAGCACTGTGCTTTCATAGTATTTTCTAACAATAAAAAAATCCTGTTATATCACTTACTAATGCAATTAACATGTCAGACAACATTAAAATGATTTTGTCAGTTTTGATCATACAGTATTTTGTTACTTTACCATCGCTACATGTAACTTTCCTGTCAATCCTTTATTTCTCCATCTAGAAATTTGAGATTTTAAAAATTTACTATTAATTCATCCAAATGGTTCTCCAAATTATAGAGAGTTATATTATTCTGTTGGGATAAGAGAGAAAATTCTGAAATCAGTAGTATCTGGTGACAATCAAATTCTTAATTTATTAAATCCTTCCTATCTGTGAAGTGCTGTGCCAAGCATGAACTATGTGGAAATTACAGGGTAAAGGAAATTGCTCTTTGGTTGTGCTTCTTCCCTGTTTTTGAAGTGTAGCTGGTGTGCAGTGCTAAATATCCTCACCAGTACCCTGGTTCTTACCAGAAATGTGTTTGCGTTTATTGTGGTAGTGATTAGTTTTGGCAAAGAAAACTCAACTTTATGACAAAATTTTTAAAGAGCTGCCTCCATGAGCATCCCGTCGATTACAAGGAGCTGTGAGCTGTTCCACGTGCTTAAGACAGAAGACTCAAGTCACATACTAAGGGACAAATCGCACAGGGAGGCACAACTTGGGAAGCCATCAGTAACCAGTGTTGTTTCTTAAAATGTACCTGCTCCACTGCTTTCTTTCTTCAGACCCCACATTTTGTGCTTCTTTGGGAACAAGGTGGAAGGGGGACATGGTAGCTTTATACAGCCAAAAGTTTAAGTGCCTATAGACTTAAGACCAACTAATAGAGAAGATTTTTTTTTGCTTAGTGTTCATTTTGGTCCAATCAGATCTAACACCAGAATACGGTTTATAAAAAACAAGAACAAAAGCAAAAATAATAAAAACATGGTTTCATGGCCCACTTCCTGGATGGGGTGTAATTCTCAGAGACATCCTTGGGATGAGAAAAAGACTCATTTTCTAACACAAGTGACTACTGCAAACTCCAAAAAAGGCCACCAGGAAAAAAAAATCTAGATTTTTGATTTCCAAAAGAAGGCCACTTCACATTGCCATACTAGTGTCTCAAAACTGGAAATTAAGTGTAGGGTATTCTTGAGATTTTAAGAACTGGGTTAGATAACTTTAAAGTGGGTTCTACTCAACAGAAAACTAGCTCTGTCTGGACAGACTGTATGACATAATAACTTTGGTTTTGCAAAGGAAGATGAGCATGTTCTGAAATGACTCTTGACAAGAAAGCTGCTTGGGCATAGAGCAGCTCTGAGCTGACTCCCATAGTCTTATCTTCTGGGAGCAGATACTTAGAGAAAGCAGCTGAGGCATTTGGGCTTCTCCCACTATAGGGAGAATAGGAAGGGAGAGGAATATATATCTGGATCCTGTGTTGTTTAAGACAGGGTCAGGGAAGTGCTTATGGTCCCAGTATTGTTGAACGCAAGAACAAAGAACTATGTGTGCTTAATTTAAGAGGAATATTGTAGTTCTGTTGGTCCTCCATATCCACGGGTTCTTCATCCACAGATTCAACCAACCACTAATTGAAATTTTTTTTTAAAATTCCAGAAAGTTCAAAAAGTAAAACTTGAATTGGCCATATGCCAACTATTTACATCGCACTTACTTTGTACGTTTGACACTTGCACTAAAAGGGAGTCAGGGGCACTGACCCCATGACGTTGAAAAGCCAAGTAAAACTTTGCAGTCAGCCCTCTGTACCCATAGTTCCACATCTGGATATTCATCCAACTGCCAGTCGTGTTGTACCGTAGTATGTATTTAGGGACAACATGCCTCCTATAAGTGCACCCACGCAGTTCAAAACTGTGTTGTTTGAGGGCTACCTGGATCAGGTATTACTGGGAATATGGAGGTGATTTAAAGCATATGGGAGAATGCGTGTAGGTTGTGTGAAAATACTGCATCATTTCATATAAGGGACTTGAGCATCCTCAGATTTCAAGAGAGAACCAATCTCTCTTGAAGGCAGAAGGATGACTGTCCTCCAAGTCATTGGAAACAGGAAGGAATATATTGAGATAGGATTGCTGGTGGGTTTCTTTTGTCATCATTCAAATTATAGTATTTGGAAAAATACTCCCCTGCCTAGTCCATGGCTGCCTCTATAAGCAATGTTTTTATCTAAAAAATGGCCCCTAAATGGTGCTTTTATTTTGTACTTAGTTGTGGGACTTACTACATGTTTCTCTGTTTAGGACTCCCTAAGTAAAATTAATGAACCGCATGGTGTTTGAACGAGTACTTTTAAATAATTGACTCTCTAAATTTTACAGCAAGATTGAAAAATGTACATGCTAACACCTACAATATATGGTGTCACTTTGTACGAGTGCCCTTACGTCTAAGAGGTATTCAAAATCTAGAAATGAAAGTACTGCTTTTATGTGAAAACACGGAATGATTAGTAGAGGAGAGGAGTATCTTCCTCTACTACTTTGTTTTTCTCACAAAGAATCTGCATCTGAAACAAGGGAACCGTTTTGATGTTCACAGAATTACCTTCTTGAGCCTATGTCCTGCCCTTGCCTTTCTGCTTTGAAAACTTCTCTGCATCTGTTAGACTAAGTTAACCAATGTTATCTTATTTTCTTCATCTTTAACCCCCAAAACTGAATTTTCTTCACTTCAACATGAAGGTCTAAGATGAAATCATCAATAGAGGATTCCTTGATAAAAATAGAAATAGAATATATATGTATATATATTTAATGTAATGGTTACATACATAAATATATTCATCTTTCTACACATATGTATTTCTAATAATGTTGGTACATCTGTTAATCCTTGTAAAAAATCTACCACCTCTGTATTTTAACATTTTAAAAATGACACTGTGTACCATTCTTTCCAATTGATCAAGATTAATGTGCACAAAAGAAATGACGTCACAGAGTAAAGAGATTTTTTAAAAACATTTAATTTTATCAATTTCTATTTCTATAGCATTTTCTTCATTTAACTTGATTTTTCAAAGTCAGTAAGAAAAATTTCCTGGCACCTACTGGTAACAGTGCGGTTACTAGCTAGAGTAGGTTTTACTTCATTGGTTTCTTCACTGTATTCCAATAGTTTGGCTCTATGACACCCAGAATGTCACAAAATCACATACAGAGTATATAAATGCTTCCATCTTCTCAGCAACAGGACATCTTTTGCTGTTGAACACAGTACCACCACTGTGGTGTCCAAATATCCCCAAACTATTTATGATTCTCAGTTTCTAAAGAATTAGTTACAGGAATTCAGCATTAGCTGAGTGTATTAATCAAGGTAACTAATTTGTTTAATACCTGAATCTCTAAATTTCAGCAGTTTAATAGAGTAGATGTTCACTTTCTGTTTATATGAAGTTGAATACTGGTGATCCTTATCTGTAAGTGGCTTTCTACAGGGACATTCAGGGATCTGGACTTTCTCCCATTAACACGGAATGCCTATTTCTAGGGCATCAGATTTCTCTGCATGTACCAGGTATATTGGAAATGGGAAACCATGGTGAACGTTATCCACTCCTTAATCACTGTGATCTGGAACTGATACACATCTCCTCTGTTCGCAATGCACTAGTAAGGGCTATTTGTGTGATATTACCTGGATGCAGAAAGAGGTGCAACAGAGACCAGCGTGTCACTGCTGAGGATATCTCTCCTCTGTGGTAGGAACTCACAAAATTCTGATGGGCATCTGGTCATCTCTCATATGAATGGCTGTATACCTGCCGTCAGTCATCTCAACAACTCAGCACACACTTAAGTACGCTTGTGCTAAGCAATTATGCTTTAGTCCTCCATTGACAGGTGAAGAAAACATACATTCAAAGGCTGTTCAAGTCTTTTATCTTGTGAGGAACATGCACACAGTACAGAATTTGGGCTCTCAAAATTCATAGAACAAAAGCACCTTTTTAATTGAAGTATAGTTGATTTATAGTTTCAGGTGTACAGCAAAGTGATTCAGTTACTTATTTTTTCAGATTCGTTTCCATTATAGGTTATTACAAGATAGCGAATATATTTCCCTGTGCTATACAGTAAATCTTTGTTATCTATTTTATATATAGTAATGTGTATCTGTTAATCCCATACTCCTAATTTATCCCCGATTTCCCCTTTGGTAACCTTTGTTTTCTATGACAAAGGTTACCAAATACAGTCTATTTCTGTATTATAAATAAATTAATTCCAGTTATCTTTTAGATGCCACATGTAAGTGATATCATAAAATACTTGTTTTTCTCTGTCAGATTTATTTCACTCAGTATGATAATCTCTAGGTCCATCCATGTATTTCACTCTTTTTATGGCTAAGTAATATTCTTATATATATATGTGTGTGTGTGTGTGTGTGTGTAAATATCTTTTTTGTCAATTCACATGGTGATGGACACTTAGGTTGACAAAAGCACCTCCTAAAAATGTATTTTACCAGCTTGATTTCCTTAGATTATACACCAAAAATAGTGACTTTTGGAGAAATGATACTTGGAAATTCAGGTTTCAGAAGTAGAGTCCCTCTAACAGTTAGTAGGGCTCCAGAAAAGTCACTGAGCCAGCTTCTTCATTTGTAAACTGTGCAAAAAAAAGATAGTATACTTTGCAGAATTTTGTGAGGAACTGTCCATGCCAATAGATTGCATGCCTTCATATGCCTTTGTTCATATATTTCTTACTCCAGCAAGTACTCCATTTTCCTGTCCCATGCACAACCAGACATTTCAAAAAAATTTCTGCTTCCTCATTTGATCCACTTACTTCATGTGTCACATTTGGGCTTTTAATCCAGCCACCTGACTCTTAACGCCCTTCTAATCCACTTCTTGGCAAACCCAGTGGTCCATTCTCTGTCTTCATCCTCTGTGACTTCTGAGCAGCCCTTGACATAGTTTTCTGCTCCCTTCTTGACTGAAGCCTTTCTCAGAGATCTCTGAAAGTGTCTCTGAAGGAGGTTTTCACCATCCTAAAGGGAATTTACAGTTTCCTTTCCTGGGTTCTGTTTTGTTGCGTACTTCTAAATGTTGGAATATCCTAGAGAGCAGTCCCTGTTGATCTTGTCTATTCGCCTTTTCCCCAAAGTGATATAACTTAATTGCAAAGTTTACAGAAACCAATTTATAGCATCCAAATATATGCCTCCTCTCAGTCACCACTCCTGAGTGTGAGGATTATGTGTCTAGCTGATTACTCCAAATCTCCCTCAGATGCATGATTGATAGCTTCAATTTCACATGGCCAAAACATAGGAATTGATTTCCCACTCCAAGTCTGTGTCAACAATACCCACGTAGACTTTTAGTCTACAAATGAAAGACTCAATATTTGCTCATCTCTTTCAAAATCTATATCCAGTCTTTCAATAAGGTCTTCTCTGTGCTAGCTCCAAAATGTACCCAGAACTGGATAATTTTCCCCCATGTACCTCCACTGCTGTAATCCTGTTCAACGGTGTTCTGTATTCAATAGAACAGCCATCTATGTATTAATATTTTAAAATTTTAATCAGAGATATAATGTCCTTTCTTAAAATCTCCCACATCATTTTATTGCACTTAAAATAAAAATGCATAAAAATAAAATGCTTAAAATAAAACAAATAAATTAAAAAGTGCAAAAAATTAAAACAAAAAAAAAAACAACTTAAAATCTCTGGGAATCAGTTTTCTAAAATGATTAGTAACCTCCATGAATCACTAAGGATTTTTCTAGTCCAAATGTTCTGTCACTTTTTGTATTTCACTTTTCTAGGAAGCCTGGAACATAATGTATAAAATTTAAAGACTTAAACTAAGATAAACACATTTTTGAACTTAGGAGCCCAGTTTATAATGAGGCAGCATAAGATTAGGGGCACTGCACCGAGGAGTAGGTGCTCGGTGATATTTGGAATCAAACAATGCAATTTTTGTTGTAATAATTTCAGAATCTTTCCCAAGGATATCAACTGTGGATATTCTCAACATTTTAGAAAATATAAATATTTTTTAATGAACTGAGATAATAAGACCATAAATCCTGACTAAATTATTATCTTTTTTATTTCATAAATCACAGATGTTACTTTATTTACTAAAAATATACTTTTTTTTACAAGTGGTTTTGGAAAAAAATAAGTCAATATCCACTCCCTCTGTCTTAGGAGTGGTATGCAGCTACATTGGACATCATTTGAAAAATTCTGAGTCACATTCAAATTTGTCCCATTCTCCAGTGGTTCCTGAAATAGGTCACAGTGTGAGTCTCAGAAATTGTTTGTTTTACTTTTAGATAGAGATCATGTTTTAGATTTCAGTTAATGGCAGAGATTAATTACAAGACTCTTTCTTATATAGTTTTTAGATATAAATGAGAAAAATAGGTTTTTATTTTATTTTTACATTATTTTGATTGTTTTAAAAATAGGTGACCTGAAACCTACTTTTTATCCCTGTTGAGTGTACAGTTCAGTGGCCTTAAGAGCAGTCACAAGGTTGAGTAATTATCACCATTACCTAGTTCCAGAGATTTTTCTTTCACCCTCAAGGAAACCTAGTATCCACCAAGCAACACTCTCTCCTTGGCCCCTGGCAGCCAAACATCTGTTCTGTCTTTCTGCATTTGTCTGTTCTTGATAGTTCGTATAAATGGAATTAAACAATATGTGACCTTTTGTGTCTGGCTTCTTTAACTTAATATAATGTTTTCAAAGTTCGTAAATGTTGTAGCATATATCAGTACTTCTTTCCTTTTTTATGACTGAATAATATTCTGTTACATAGCTATAGCATATTTTGTTTCTCTGTGCATTTCACCCTTTGATTATTGTAAGCCATGCTGCTATGAACATTCATGTACAAGTATTTGGGTGTCCATTTTCAGTCCTTTGGAGTATATACTGCTGGGTAAAATGGTAATTCGATATTTGACTTACTGGGAATTGCCAAACTGTTTGCCAAAGTGATGGTCCCATTTTAATTTTATGAGGGTTCCAATTTCTCCACATTCTCATCAACACTTGTTTGTAATCAGTTTTGGTTATGCCCTCCTGGTGGATGTGCAGTGATAGCCCTTTGTGGTTTGGATTTATGTTTGCCTAATGACTAATGACTTTGATCATCATTTCATGTGCTTATCAGACATTTTTCTATCTATTTTGAGATACGTCTATTCAGATCCTGTGCCAGTTTTTTAATTGAATTGCTTGTGTTTTCATTGTGAAGTTGTAAGTGTTCTTTATATTTCATGGATATTAGATACTTATAAGATGCATGATTTGAAAATAGTTTCTTCCATCCTGTGGGTTTTCTTTTCACTCTGTTGATAGTATTTGATGCCCAAACTTTGAATGACAAAAGTTTTTAGTTTGGAGAAAGTCTAACATTTGTAGTTTTCTTTGTTGCTTGTGTTTTTCATATCATAATTAAGAAACAATTACCAAATTCAAAATCATGTACTTTTACTCTTACTTTCTTCAAAAAATTTTATAGCTTTTGCTCTTACATTTAGGTCTTTGATCTATGTTGAATTTATCTTTGTTGTGTGATATGTTAGGGGTCAACTTGTAAACAAGGCATGTGTGTGTGCATGTTCATGTGGGTGCACGTGCTAAGTTGATCCAGCACCATTTGTTGAAAAAGTTTTTCTTTCCCTGTTGAAATTTCTTGGCTTCTTTGTCAAAAATCAACTGACCTTAAATATGAGTATGTGTTCCTGGATGGTTGATTCCCTTTGATTGATCTGTATGTCTATCTTAGGCTTATACTGCATTTTTATTACTGTCACTTTGTAGTTAAGTTTTGAGATCACGTTTGAGAAATGTGCATCCTTCTACTTTATCCTTCATTTTTAGGATTATTCTGGATTCAGGGTTCCTTATATTCCCTCTGAATTTCAGAATTGGCTTTTCTATTTCTGGAAAAAAAAAAAACACCACTGGGATTTGGTACAAATTGCTCTGAATTCGTAGATCAATTTGGGTAGTATTGCCATCTTAAAAATATTTAGTCTTCCAATTCGTAAACACAGAATGACAGAATGTCTTTGTATTTATTTGTTCTTATGAGGTTGATTCTGATCTTTGTTGTCAGGTTTTTCAGTGTTTCTGGGGCGGGGGAAGCCATTAGAGACCCCTCCTCTACCATTTTTGCCTACATCACTGCTGTCACTGGTTCTTGATCTGAAATGTAAAACCAGTTGAAAATCAAATATTTTGCTATATACACACACACAAACACACACACACACACACACCCCGATACATAAATACATACATACATATACATATACATATACATATACATATACATATATATACACATATATACATACTGCTTTCTTACCTGGAACAAAAAGTGTTGCATATGAAGTTGTACCGCAATACATGTTTTAAAATATTACCTTAAATTTACTGTGTATCAGGAGATTATTGTATCTCTGCTGTGTACCTGTTGCCATACTCAGTGTGGAACTGAATATATCAGAAGTCACTTTACCTGACCTTAGAGTCCTCAGTGTAGGCAGGAGAGGCAGACCAGTAAGCAGACAACTGCTTAGATAATAAAAGCTAGGGATTGATGCTAATGTATTTATTCCTTATTTCATTTATTCATTCAGTGGGAAACAAATGCAGCTTCCTGTCCAGTTAATCACCTCTGGTTTTCTCTGAAGAATGGTACACAAAGTAAGCAAGAAGCATGGATAAAAGGGCCACATGCATAACTGTGCAAACATTTCATACCTCAAAAGCAGAGATTTATAGCTTGGAACTAAAGATCTAGAAGCCACATTTCACTCTTCTATTTCTTTATAAGTCAGAATAAAAAACGTAATTTCTGTCTGTAGATCCACAGAAAAGAAAGCCCACAAACTCATCTTAGGGTTCAGGTGAGCACCTGAAAAGACCGTATTAGGGTCACCATTATTAGGATGCCTCTGGACAAGGTATTCAGCCAGACACTTAAAAGACAAGACTAGGGGGAAAAAAGCAGAGATGGCTATAAAATCCTTTAGGTAATTTGGAAATACAACTTAATTCAAGCCAATATTGCACTATATCTAGTAGTCCTTAGAACCAAGAGAGCATATCTTTGAAATCCACTGATCTAGAGAAGGGATAACTATCTTATTGCACATTTTGTGGCAACATTTACTATATCTCTTAGAAAGTAGTATCACCTCAACACACACACACACACACACATTCTTGATGAAATACTAGTAGAAGTATTATTTCAGAAGAGTGGAACATGATTTTGATGAAGCCTAAGACATCACTCCTGTGTTTTTATAAGGATAGTTTACTTGGCACTCACCTGGATCCATCACAGATGAGATTTGCCTTTACTGTGAAGAGGATCATTAAAGATTACTAACTGGAACATGAGGGCAATAAAAAATAAAGTAACTGTGAAAGTGTGAGTCAAGTTCTCACTAGACCTGCTGCAGTGATGTTAGCAACAGTATGCTGTGAGGCACGAGAAGAGCATCACTGTGCTCTGAGATGTGCAAGTGACTGGGCACATAAAGACCTATGGTTAAGAATGGATTCTGTTGATACTAAATATCCAAAGCAGGTAACATATAAAGGTGGGAATCTGACTGATTGCTGCCAGGGTTTGGTAGAAGAGTGAAATGGCAGGTGACTGTCTAATGGGTACAGGGATTTCTTTTCAGGTGCTGAAAATGTTTTGGAATTAGACAGAAGGGGTTGTGACAGTATTATGAATGTACCAGTGAATTGCATGACTTAAACGGCTTAATTTTATGTTATGTAAATTTCACCTCAATGAAAATAATTAAGAATAAACCTTTTTTTGAAAAGCTAGGTTACAGCAGAGGCTGCTTTTAGTTTATATAAAAAATATATATATTATTTTTGATGTCCTCTTAAGTCACAGATGCATATGTGTGTGCCTCTAAAACCTTGTATAATTAATACAGCCTATTAATCTTGTGATGGCTATATTTTATTCCACATTAATTCTAATCACCCAGTAAATTTCAAGCCCTGTTGAGCCTGACAATATACCAGTGGTAGGATGTTTATTCTTAAATTTAACGTCCCCTAAGTCTGAATTAGTTTCCCTCAATGTAGGTTAATGTGGGTAGTGAACTTGAGGTGAGAGAGGAGGACCATCCTGCATGGCCTTTCTATCCTCAGGCTCCATCTTCCTTGTCTTTGCCTACACCGACCCCACACCTGTCTGGTGATCTTATAATGACAATATGATGTTGCAGCATATAATGCAGAAAGGGGTTAAAACAAAGCAAATACTATCCTCAAAGTATCTTTTTCTCATAATTGAGCTTATAACAATCCACAAGAAAGAGATCACCTTTAATCTAGCACAGTTTTTTACCTCATATGTGTAAAATTTATACAAAAGTGTCTTCCAGATGTTAAGAACATTTATTAGCTGAAACAAAGCCACAGATTTTGTTCTCTCTTAAGAATTTACCAATGGAGGAGGAGATCAAGATGGTAGAGTAAGAGGATGTGAAGCTCACTTCCCCTACCATGAACCCATCCAAAATACATCTACATTTGAAATACTTCTTACTGACACTAACTGAAAACTGACAGAAGAACTCGTGTACAACCAAGACTGTAAGAAATACACACATGTAATCAGGTAGGGAAGGTAGAAAAACAATCCAGTTAGGACCTGTGTCCCTGGGAGGGGGCTCAGAGGGAAAGGGAGATTGCTTTGGCAGATGCCTGTCCTGGAGAAAGGCGTAAGCTGAGCCACAGATCGGGCATCCCACTCATGGGAAAGAAAAATCTCAAGTAACCTAACCTACCAACAAAAAGAGTTAGAAAAAGAGAACATGCAAAGCTTGAAGTCAGCAGAAGGAAGGAACTAATAAAGATCAGAGGAGAAATAAAGAGAATAGAGATAAAAATAGAAAAGAACAGTGAAACCAAGAGCTGGTTTGGGGGAAAAAATAAACAAAATTGATTAAAAAAAAACTATTAGCCAGATTTACCAAGAAGAAAAAGGACAGGAATCAAATAAAATAAGAAATGAAAGAGGAGAAATAACAGTCAATGTCATAGAGGTATAAAAATTTATAAGAGATTATGAACAGTTGAATGCTAAGAAATTGCACAACCTAGAATAAGTAGACAAATCTCTAGAAATATAAAACCTGCCAAAACTGACTCAAGAAGAGAAATATCAGTTGAACAGACCAATCACTAGTGGTGAAATTGAATTTGTAAAAACAAACAAACAAACAAAAAATAACTCCCAGCAACCAAATTCCAAGACCAGACAGCATCCCAGGGGAATTCTACCAAACATGTAGGGAACTAATAGCTGTCCTGCTCAAACTGTTGCAGAAATTTAAGAGGATGGAACACCCCCAAATTTATTCTATGTGGCCACTGTCACCCTTGTACCAAAATCAAGGCACTACAAAGAAAGAAATTTCTAGGCCAGGATTTTTGATGAATATAGATTCAAATATGCTCCACCGAATAGCAAGCCAAATCCAACAATATGTAAAAAGTGTCAGAAACCATGACCCAGTTGGGTTTATTCCAGGCTCACAAGGATGTTCAACGTATGTAAATCAATCCACGTGATATACCACATTAATGGAAGAAAGGGTAAACATCACCAGAACATCTCCACCAGAGCACAGACATGCACAAAAAAAAACATTTGACTGAATTCAACATCCATTCATGGTAAAAAAAAAAAAAAACTGTTGTCACAATTTGGGTACAGAGGGAACACATCTAAACATAATAAAGGCCATTTCTGACAAACTCGAAGCTAACATCACACTCAACAGTGAAAACCCGAAAGCCTTCCCTGTAAAGGCATGAGCACAAGGATGCCTCCTCTCACCACTTGACTTGAACACAGAGCTGAAAGTCCTGGCCATAGCCATCAATGAAAAGAAACAAAAGCAACCAAACTGGAAGGGAAGAGGAAAAACTCACTATTTGCAGATGACGTGACACTTTGTTCAGAAAACTAAAGCCTCCACCAAAAAACCATTAGAACTAATAAATGAATTCAGCAAAGTTGCAGGGTAAAAAGTTAATATACAGAAATCTGTTTCATTTCTATACACTAATAGTTTAAGGCCAGAAAGAGAAAAAAAGCAATCCTGTTTAAAATTGCATCCAATAGAATAAAATACCTATGAGTAAATTTAACCAAGAAAGTGAAAGACATCCCCTGTGACAACAGTAAATTAAAGCACTGAAGATAATTGATGGTGATATAAAGAAATGGTAACATATCCTATGCCCTTGAATTAGAAGAATTAATGTTGTTAAAATGACCATACTGCACAAAGCAATCTACAGATTTAATGCAATCCCTATAAATATACTGAGGACATTTTTCACGGAATTATAACTAATAATCCTAAAATGTATCTGGAAACAAAAAAGATCACAGAAATAAACCCATGCAACTGTATTCAATTAAGCTGTGATAAAGGAGACAAAAATATACAATGGAGAAAAGACAGTCTCTTCAGTAAGTGGTTCTGGGAAACTGGACAGCTATGTGTAAAATAATAAAACTAGAATATTACCTCACATCGTATACAAAAAGTAAACTTAAAATGGATTAAAGACCTAAATATAAGGCTGGAAACCATAGAACTCCTAGTAGAAAACATAGGCAGAACACTGACAGAAATTGTAGCAATATTTTTTTTCAGATCTGTCTCCTAAGGCAAGAGAAATAAAAGTAAAAATAAACAACAGGAACTTAATTAAATTTTAAATCTTTTGCACACCTGTGGAAACCAAAACTATCAACAAAACTGAAAGACAACCTACTGAATGTGAGAAAATATTTGCAAACAATATGATCTATAAGGGATTAATATCTAAAATATGTCCACAGCTCATACTAAATGTTGAAAAGCAATCAACCCTATCAAAAAGTGAGCAGAAGACCTGAATAGGCACTTTCCCGAAGAAGACATACAGATGGCTGAAAGGCATATGGGAAGATGGGCAACACTGCTCATTGTTAGAGAAATGCAAATTAAAACAACAAGTAGATATCACTGCACACCTGTCAGCATGGCTATCATCAAAAATCTACAAATAACATGTTAGTGGAGAACAGGGAACCCTGCACACTGGTGGGGGGAATGTCAATTTCCACTATGAAAACAATATGGAGCTGCCTCAAAAAACTAAAAATAGAATTACCATATGATCCAGCAAGTCCACCCTTGGGTATATATCTGGAAAAAAATAAAAACACTAATTGGAAAAGATACATGCACCCAGTGTTCTTAGCAGCCCTGTTTTCAATAGCCAAGTTGTGGAAGCAACACAAATGCTCATTAACAGGTGAACAGATAAAGAAATGGAAGATATAGATGTGTATATATACAATGAAATATTTGTTAGTCATTAAAAAGAATGAAATTCTGCCATTTGCAGCAATGTGGATGGGCCTAGAGGATATTATGCTTAGTGAATAAGTCAGAGAAAGACAAATACTGCATAATACCACTTACATGTGGAATCTAAAAAAAAAAAAAATGAAGAAATGTATATGCAAAACAGGAACAGACTCACAGATACAGAAAACAAAGTTATGGTTACCAAAGAGGAGAGGGAAGGGAAGAGGGCTAATCAGTGGTATGGGACTAAGAGAGACACACTACTATGGATAAAATGAATAAGCAACAAGGGTGTACTGTATAACACGTTACTATGTATAGCCATTTTCTTATAATAACTTTTATTGAAGTATAATCTGTATAAATACTGAATCAATATACTATCTACCTGGAATTAATATAATACTGTAAATCAACTCTCCTTCAATAAGAAAGAACATACGAATGAATACATGTGGAAATTAAATGAATGAGTGAATCAATGCAATGATAAATTTCATAGAATGATAGAGCTGATGAGACTTGAGAAAACTATTATAGCCAAAACAAATCCTCAGATCTTCTAAGACATTTAGCTCTTTGGTGGTAAAATGGATAAATCAAAACCATCCTATTCTTATTTGGGTAGAGCTGGTCACTTATCTGAATAATAATTTATTACAGCTTTGTAGGGCTGAATGGTCTGCAATGTAACCTACTAACTTAGACATCTTTGGAGTCTATAACAACTTCTGTGATGGTCGTTACCTGTATTGTAAAGATGAAGAAAGTGGAGCCAATTAGCTGTCTCCATGCTTGATTTTTTGAGCATTAACAAATGAATGAATAAAGCTCAGAGAAACTAAGTTACTTGCCCTACATTATAGAACTATTAAAAGGTATAAATTTGAATTCAGGTTTTCTGCCTCCAGCTTGTGTTTGTTTTGTAACACCATCAGCACAATTATTACATTCTCAGATTCTTTCAGGTGAACATTTTATGGCAGTGGTAAGGTTTCTGTTGAATATTTTCTCTTTAATCTCATCACTTTAATATAAGACCTAAATCTGACTTTACCTTCGGCAGCACTGAATAATTAATTAATAGTTTGAATTCAGCTAGAACTTTTTTGGTTAATTTCTTTTAATATGTGAATTTATTAGAAGATGAATAATGCTTCTCTGTACCAAGATAAGTAGCTAGCAGTAATTCTTTTGCCAGTAAGTTATGATATATTTTAATGATAAGGAACGTGAGGAGTATTTAAACCCCTTTTTACAAATGAGGAAGCTGAGACTCCTGGCTTTGTTATGATGGCTAATAATTTGTACAAAAGTGCTTATCACATGATCAGGCACATGATGGAGCTTGGCTACTATTAGTAACATGTACTTTAAGTGGATGTTCTCATGATAGGATTCATGATAGAGCAGAAATTGTATCTATTTTAATCAACATTCTTAGGCTATTGTTCACCAAAGGCAAAGGCCAAAATTCTTAATTTTCATGTTTGAAACCTTGAAAATGTAGTTGGTTTATAAAAATCTATACTCAGATAATTAAATTCACTAATAAATATATGAAAGAGAAGTAGGAAAAAACAAAATGAGAACAGAGTAAGTTATACTAACCAATGCATTTTATTTTGTTTCAAACAGTCTGAAAAATGTGTTGTATAAAATTTTTAGAAAAATGAGAACAAATATTTTCAACAGCAACAAATTTGAAATTTTTGCAATTTGGAAATAATAATACAAAACTCTCCCCAAATCTACCATTTAAGCTAAGAAAGACTATAAAATAATTAAAAACTGAAAACAAGTAATGCCAAAAAAGAACATGTGTTCTACAATTTTTCATGAATTTCTACTTGAAATTCTCACATTACATGAGTCTTATGGGTAAGATTATTCATAAGATACATCATATGCTGATTTGTAGACAGAATTTGGTTTTTAATTTTTGTAATAGGTGTCGACTGAAATAAACACACAGCCTAAAAGTTAAGAGTTACTTTTTATTTGGCGGGAGGACTCGAGCCGGGGTGACAGCCTCTCAGATTGCTCTGAGGAACTGCTCCAAAGAGGTGGGGGAGGAGCCAGGATATATAGGAGCTTTACAACAAAGACCAGGTAGTTGGAACAATAAAAGATTGCTTGTTATCTAAAGACAACCAGGTATCTCAAGTTAAAGAATTAAGTGATTTTCTATGTATGAGAGGAAGCAAACATTTGGGCTCACTGAACTCATTCCTTTGACAAGCACCTGAATATCTAGGGCCAGTATCCTGTACTTTCTTATTCTGAGTCTGCTCAGAGTGCACCATTGTGAGTGGCTGCAGGCCTGTCCTCACTGGGGGGTGGCAGCAGCCGCTGATGACTTGGTTTCAGCATTCTTTGTCTACTGATATGGTTGCAGTATCTTCATTCACATCATAGTATTTTCATTCACATAGGTAAGAAAAGTAAGACCTAGACTGTTCTCCATCCCCAGTTCCCCTCAGGGTGTACCAGAGGTGGAAGCTGCAATGGCTGATGGCTTGATGGAGGGAAACATTCTTTGTTTACTGGAAAGGCAGGTAACAGTTTTTGTCTGCAGAGATAAAACATATTTAGAATTTGGTCCTAGTGATGCAGGAAAAACAGATGTGGGGCATGAGAAGGGCTGTGTCCCAGGCTTTGGTTGAGCCCCTGGGATGTGCCCTGCCAAGTGTGGGTCCTTGGCTTCGCACAGGAAAGAATTCAAGTTGAGTAAAGGTATATTTATTCAGAGGTATACATTGAAAGGCAAGAGACAGGCCACGAGGTGTGGGGGTTGGGTGCTCAGATTAAAAGCAAGTACACACTCCATAGACAGAGTGCGGGCTGTCTCTGAACAGAAAGAGAGAGAGGCAGCAGATACAAGGCACCATGTTGCCATTTTTTTATGGGCTTTGGTAGCTTCATATGCTAATAATTGGAAGGACTGGTCTAAGTAGCCTGGGGAAGGGGCTGTGATTCCCAGGAAATTGGCCATTTCCCATTCTTTGACCTTTTGTGGCTAGCCTTGGGACTGCCATGGGCCTGTGGGCATGTTATTCACCATGTTAATATATTACAGTGAGCTGTATAATGAAGCTCAAGACCTGCTATAAGTCAAATCTCCCACCATCTTGAGCCTCAAGGCCTCCTGAGGGTTGAATCTTCACCATTTTGATGTTAATGGATGTACATTCCTTGAATGGCTGTGCCCTGCCCCCTTCCTGTCTCACTGGTAGCTTGCAAGACATTCTATTCTTTTTTTTTCCCCCTCAGTCAGATAAATATAACCCAATTCACATCCTCAGAAACACATTACAGTTTATTCATTACCTTCTCTCAGTCTCTTCTGTGAATATTAGCAAAGTTCAGTTTCCAGTTACCTAATCACCATCGCCGTACCTGGTCCAAACAACAGATACTTTGCTAATGTGCTTTTCAAACAGCTTCTTGATAAGATGCAATTATAATTTACCATTTCATTTTTGTTACTTATCATGTGAAGTCTGAGGAAAATAAGTAAAAAGAAAGTCCATTTTTTTGAAAAACATTAACCTTGCAAACATTTGATGTGATAAAAAAGAGACTAAACAAAATGTATTTTCTTTCACTAATAGAAATGTGAAACATCACTATGTTTTTATATCATGATTGACCCAAACAGTGTTATTTTGATCAGAGACAAGGATTTGATCTTGGGTTTCTTATCTCATTTACAGTGTTATATTCAGACCCTAACAAAGTGTCTAAAATAAACTCTTTAGGGCCAAATGCCCAGCAAAACCTGCTACTTGATTACAGGGTTATTTCTGTTTATGTTATTTTCAAGGACTAGATAGGAGAGGACATAGATATATAGAATTTGACTCAAAATTTCACTGCCTTACAAACACAAACAGATGACCCCTTCTGAACTGAATTGCTTGAGCCTTAAGAATCAGAAGGCAATGAAGCCCCTTGTCCTGTAGGCTGTAACTCATCATTCACCCTTAAGACACTTAGGAACATGTTTAGTTTAATAGATTCTAAATATTTAATGCCCATCAATTGTGGTGCTCTTGGCAGCAAGGTTTATAAATTTTCCTCAAAAGTTTTAGAGTTAATATGCTTCATTAAGAAGCTAAATTGTTATCAAATAGGAAAATAATAGGGCCCACTAATTAGAAACTCATTTTGCTGCTAAACTATTCCTTTTAGAGATTACAATCTAATTTTCCCATTAAAGGCTCTTTGATATGCTTGAAAGAGGGTTTATTTGAAGTTTCCTTTCTGCTAAGGATGGAGAACTTTGCTCTTTGCAGTATTGTCTTTGTTATAGGGTTTTTGAAATGTAAAAGCAATTGCTTAAGCATTGATGGTTTGCATTGGTTGCATATGAATCACTGTACTTCAACTACTCCTATTTCAGGAGCAAAGAACCCTTTAACCACCAATGCTGTTGTCTTCTAACTTAGTAAAGAAAAATTTCAGAAGGTTGCAATCCAAGCAAGAAGTACTGCTCCAAATGGAGCATCAGAGTCCCAGTTAAGGAAAAAAAAAAAAAAAAAAGAAAGAAAGAAAAGGAAAGAAAGACAGACAGACACATGCAGACAAGAACATTCTGAAGCCCCTTTTTTAAAATTTCTGGCCTATGTTGACAAAAAATTAATCAATCAAAGTAAGAAAGAAATGGAAAATTTTATTTGGGCCAAATGGACTATTGTTACCCAGAAACAGCATATCAGAAAACTCCAAGATCTGTTCTGCCAGTTAGAAGTCAAAGCATAGTTACATAGGTTGTTGAGACAGAGGGCTATACATTAAATGATGTGTTATTGACAGTTTACACAATCTGGCACAAAGCAGTGGGTCATGGATCACTGGGGTCCCTTACAAGATTAAGAAGGGATGTTATCTCTTAAGTAGATGTCTTATTGGTGATGGGAAAATGCTCCTCTTTATGTTTGAGCAGGTATTCTGCCCACGAGGAAGTTGTTCAGTGCGTCATGTAGGTACACAGTGCACAGCAGAGGGGAGGGAGGAGTCCAAGGTGCAGATAACATTTTTTATGTTTGAATTTTTCCTGTCTTGACATAAAATGTGATTGTATTTTATACCTGTTATGTAAAAATATTGAGGATGAATTATTGATTGAAAGAATAAGAAAAGTCAGGTCATATAGTCTCTAATTTTTGTAGGTCCATGAAACAATCCTGAAATAGAAGAATTGTTAGGGAAATTATAATGTTTAATCTAATCAGAGATGAACAGCATTTTACTTAAATGTTGAGGGACATGTAATGTCTGCTGGTTCATCCAGTTGTGTAATGAACTGGGAATTAATACCTGCTTTTGTGAACAAAGGTTGCAGGTTAAGATCTCAGAAGTGACTTCTGCCTGCCCTAGGTGATGCACTGACATACTGCAATATGCCACTTCCTTATGAAAGACACAAAGGTGAATAAGCTCCTGTGAGTAAAACTGGCCCAAATTTCACAAGCAGCTACAGAATGTTGAGAGTTGCAGTTGTTTACAGGCCAAAAGTCACATACCAAGAAGTCACATACCAAGAAAAGTCTCTTGTTTTATAGACATTACCAGTTGGATAGTAAATTTGGACAAATGCTAGAGACGTATTTTACTATCATTTATTATGCTAATGGTAGCTATCAATGAAAACTCAACTTATAATCAAATTAGCAGAGTATAATTAGAAGCTAATAGGTCATCTTTGGCTAGATCAAAGTTCTCGGTATACATTAGAAACACCTGGGGAGATTAAAAATACAAAATTTCCATTTCTGATAATTTTGAGTTAACCAGTGCTGAGCTAATCCTCTTGGCAAAAACAATTAGAAAGTCTAAATATAAAAACAAATGTCTGGAAGTACTTCCATGTGAGCAGAAGCAGGCCAAATGTGGAAGGGAGCCTAGGGAAGCATAACATTTAGGCTACCTTTCCCATTCTCAGTGTTCTGTTGTGTTCAGTGCTGCTAAAGTCTAGCCACACAGGGGGGAGCTGCTTTCGTAGTCACTACTGTTACTGAACCAAACTTGGATCCCCTCACCTACAGCATCGCAAAGCCAGTTTACTGAGATCAGGTTGTGGTGAAGGAAAAGTACAGCTTTTATTTGCAAGGTGCCCAGCAAGGAGTATGGGCAGCTCATGCTCAAGAGACCCAAACTCCCAGATGGCTTTCAGAGAGGTGCTTTTAAAGGTAGCATTTGGGGGTAGGAGCTGCAGGGTGCATGGCTTTCTTCTGATTGGTTGACGGTGAGGGAAGACAGTGATGTTTCAGGACTCTCAATCATTAATCTTCTGCTTCCAACCAGCCTAGGGTCTAGTGTTTGTGCTCAGCACATAATCACCATTCTCCACTGTGTGTGTATGCGTATGTTGGGGGTGGTGGTGTCTTTGTAGGGGGAGGATCTGAATTCCTGAAAAACAACTCAAAGACACCTGTCAGACTGTTCTGTGCATCCCTTGAGGAGGAACTAGGACTCTGTTTTATTGCTGAATTCTTGTTATTTTTTTTCTTGTTTGCTTTTCCTTTGTTGCTGCATTCCCTCACTTCCCTAATTAGTAACTGCCCAAGTCTGCTCTTTGGAACTCAGGAAAGTTCTAGAAGACTAAAGCCTTTTACTAGAAGAAAGAAATGGGGGGTGCATAGGAACTTTGGTACTTGGGAGGGCTCTGCAGGGTCCTGCTTATTGTCACACTGTCTACTATTTACCATAGTGGATGAGACAGCAGTTTATCCTGCTTGTCCCCTTAGCAAAAGCTTGTTGCATGAGATGAATTAAATACAAAGTTGTATATCTGCATCTATTTATCTATGTACATATATTATAGGTGGGTTTTAAACTGAAGTAGCTAAGAATTCTAAGGTTGAGTTAATTAAAAAACAAACAAACATGAATCTCTATTCTTCTTTGACACTCAGGTAAGACCTGCCTCCCACAGAAACAGTCTTCCTTGATAAAACTCAATCTTGAAGCATTGCCTAACATTAACATGACATATTTTAGATGCCAGTATAGTGCAGAGCAAGAAATGGAAGTAAACAGCACCTCAATTCACTTGAGTATTTCCTATTTCCTTGTTGACTTTAACTAATCAATCAATGGGAGAAAGGCTGCTATAAAATTAATTTAGGCACATAAATGCATTGTCTCATTATCCTACCCAGACTCCAGTAGGAGGCAGAGACATTTAACTCAGCCGGAGCAGTCTGCTGGAAGGAAAAGCCCACAAAGTGAACGTTTGATCCTAGATTCACGGTGTCTGGATCCAGAGCCCTTTGGCAGGCTGTTTTTGTGCAGCATCTCCTTCCTCTAGGGGGGGAGGCTTTTAATTTCATATTTAGAAACTACTAAAGAGAAGCCATTGAAGAGCATTTTCCTGCCCCTAATTAACACTCTGAGCATTCCCTCTGACTTCCTAGCAGTTTTCCAGCCTGGGAGATAAAAAAAGTAACAGAGAGAGAAAAACCATGTCAGAGTGACATGCTGGGGTTCCGCTTGATTTTTGCCTCTCGGCAGGGAATCACACAGCTGCTCTGCCCTCACTCTCTTCACTCTCAGAGCTGTAGAAATGTGCAGTGTGATTGTCTTTTTGGTAACCTCTGCAGGTTTCCTGGACTCGGTAGTCAGGCATCATAATTTCTTCTCCATAAAACATAAATAATAAACCTCATTACATACAGGAAAAAAAACGTGGATTTAAAAATATACATAGTGCTTTTCTTCAAGTTTACTTATTGAAATAACAAATGTCTCAATTTTTTTTTGTAATTTCTATTATATCCTTAGTACATTTTTAAATACTTTTTTTTCCTTGGAATCCTATATAATCCTCTTTATGTGGCCCACCTTAACATGATGTCTTGGTGTAGTATAATACAGGTTCATTTGTATGTGACAGTGATTCAAAATAATGCTAATTTCACAAGGAGAGAATATTTTTATTTCTTTTCTCTCAAAATCTACCCATGGGTCATTTGAAGAAAGAAAATGAATCTGGAAAGGTGTCTGGAAACTTTCCATTGGTACCTTTTGGTACAATGGTTCAAGTACCAGCATCAAAACTTGTAAAATGAGTGTCTGTGGCTTGGAGGAGCCTCCTGAGGATGGTGGTCAGGCATTCTTTTAAGAAAGGTCACCTCATTAATGTTCTTGATGGTACAGGTGGCAGGGCATAGGGAAGCTGAGTCAAGTGATTTCAAATAATCAGAGTGAATAAGTGGCAGTTTCAGAATATCTCGGCTAGCTTTGCATGTGTTTTTGTTGCCAAGAGTGATATATAATAACATTTTTATATAATCTAAAATATTTTAAATCAGTACAATTTTTAAAAAGTCAGATTAGGAAGTATTATAATTCAGTTGCCAGCATTTCTTATTTGTTAGTGCCACATAATGGCATCTTCCAATCAGTTTAGTCTTAGATTCAATAACATGTAGCACGTCTCCTGATCTTGGAGCTCATTTGAAATTGGGATACAATCTTTGCTCTCCCCATCCCCGATCTCAGTACACCAGCCCTCTCTGCCCTGCTGTCTACTCTGGAAGGCTCCTTTGCCCTCTGGCTTCCTGTTGTGTTTGACCAGTGGGACGCACACTCAGAAGGTCTTCGAGCGGGAGGTAAGGAGATCTGGAGACGGTTATTCCCGCATCTCCTTATAAACGTGGCTGCAGACCTGGCGAAGCGTGCATTTCTTTCTGGCCCTAAGGTTTATCTAGTGGTCCGTGGCCCTAGTTTTTACCAGACTCCGTTAAATTGGGATCCCACCTCCCTTGTCCCTTCAAGATTACATGTAATGTATTTCCTTGTATCTCTGTGAGATCACCTACCCCTTTGCCACTGTTGTTCATTCCCTAGGAGTTGCACTATCCGTATTAATCTCTTAACTCCGCTCAAACCTTTGTAAACAGTGCCTTCACTGAACTGTTTTCAATTAATCCATTTTAAGTGTATCCTCTCCTGGTACAACCCCTGCCGATACACAGCCCAGCTCTTTCAATTTTTTTTTTTTTTAATGTCAGCTGGAATGAATCCATTCATGTTAAATTTAGTTTGTGTGTGTGTGTGTGTGTGTGTGTGTGTGTGTGTGTGTGTATTTGTGTGTAAATACTCAGAGATAAGACTGGCTGGTAATTTTCATTTGGTACTTTGTGATGTTTAGGTTATGAGGGTTATGCTGCAGTTAAAAAGTTGAACATGCTCTTCCTTTTTCTGTGCTATGGAACAATTTAGTTATCATGTGATAACATTATTAGTATGTGTTGTGTTATGTTCAATTTCAAAAATAATGACTTGTGGAAACATGGGGCCCCGGAGTACTGACCAACTGGGCCTTAATATTCTGCTTAGTTTAACTAGACTTAGATAGGATCCTTCTGACTCTAGCCACCTGACCTCCCTTTTCTTAGACCACTTACTTTAGGAAGTTTGTAACTGCAAGTTCATACCCTGCTCCTTGAGCTATAACTCATTTAAAAGTCTGTTGCTGGTTTTAAAACCCAGGATTGTGATTCTTAAGGGCCGGGACCCATCCCAGTGAAACATCATCACCAAGGATGAAAGCAGCCTGTCTCGCAGTCCCTGTGGAAGTGTAAGGGCCTGATTCCAAGTTACAAAACTGCCTCCAATCACAAAGATTGGGGAATATTTACTTTTCCTGCCAAGACGCGGCTGACACACAGAGGCAGCCTAAAATCCTCTCCACTTCATCTCTTAACAGCAGAACTGAGTCTGGAACCCATTCTCTTCCTCATTTGAACAGCCTTGGACTAGGTCACTCTAGACGGTTCAACTATAGCCAGTGCAGTTTTCACATTGACAGAATCTTTTTCATATTTCTGTTTTTATACCACTGTTAGGTTATACTTTTTCAAGAATCTCTCCGTAGATGTATCAGAGTTCTCGTGTACTTTTATTTTTCATTGAAAAATTTCTATTTCTAATGAATTCTAATCTTTGTAACTTTTTAAATTTTTTTGTTCTGTATGTCATCAGATTGAATATCACCTTTATTATTTTCATTCTTTCCTTTTGTGAGTAATGATGAGTTTTAAGGTGGTTAATTTCCTCTCTGTACACTTGTCATATCTTGTAGATTTAATTATTTGGCAATTGAATTTTGATTTCTTCTTTTATCAAGGTATTGCTTAGTTAATTGAGTAAACTGCCACATTGTTAGATTTTTTCATTTCTACCTTTGCAATTTCTTTATAGTTTTTAATGTGGTATAATTAGAGTGTAATTCTATACAATTTCTATATTTCAGTTTTACAATTTCTAAGACTTTCTATGAGGTACATACGAGTTCAGCGTTGGTTTTGATTTTGGGAGGACTCTTAATGAATAATGTTTGTTTTTCACCAATAAAAAAGCAAAGGGCAACCATCATTTGATAAGTTTGCCATGAAGCCAGTTTCTATCTGCCCGTTTGTATGGGTGCCAAAGCACAAAAAAATTAATTTTTGAAAGGATTTGATAAAGGACAATCTGGAATTACAATGGTGACTTTGAGGAACTTTTGACATAAACAAAATTTTTCACTTTGGAGACAATTTAGCACAAAAAGGAAGAGAGAGTCTAGATTCTTTGTCCGAAAGATAGAACATTTATGAAAGTTCACTTTATTTAAATGATTTATAAAAGCTCGTGTGCATGTGTCTCAGAAGACTTCTGCATCTAATATTTCTTTCCTTCATGCAGAAGGCCGATATATAGCTTTTGACAATAATAATTTCCCACATCGATGAAACTGGCTTCTTCAAATTCTCCTTTTTATTTTATTTTTTTCTCTTTTACTTTATCCCCTCTATTGGGAACTTTAGGAAATGAATTGATCAAGAAAATTATTATATGTTCACTATAAAAATATCTAGTCTAATACACAGCAATTGCCATCTATAAAAAGAAACTAAAGAAAAATTACTAAACTGAATTTATTTTGCTTAAGATATATGAGCTTATATATACAAAAAAGAAAAATAAAACCTGCAACTTGGGAAAGTAATTGAGTAATGGCCTTGCTCAACGTAAAAGGGAAAAGATGACCTTTAGTTCCACGAAATGAAGAAGAAAGCATAAATATGATTTAAGCAGTCTTTAAAATTCAGTTTTATAAACACATAAGCTTATAAATTGTGTTAAAATAAGAACACGTAGTAGTCCTATTAAGTATGTGAATAACACAAGTTAACAAATGCATATGTCTTCTTCCAAGTATTACTTTGTAAATTAATCCCAAGAAAATATTCTATGCAAGATTATTTCTAAGCATCTCATGATTTAAACTTTTAGAAATAAACATTGGTTTATGAGTCAAAGAAGCTATCACTGTTCCCACAAAAGTTTCAGATTTCAAATATATAAAATGGCACTTAAGTTAGTTTGTAATTATTAGGTTATCTCAAAATGTTAAAACCCATAAATTCTAATAATTCTAGGAATAATGAGGGATTAATATATTGACTTTAATTACAATTTCCAAGTTCCAAAGTAAATTTTAGACCTTAGACTAATATTAAAATGTGTTAATAAATAATCTTTGGTTTCCTGGGAATTTCAAAGCAAGCAAAAATAGAAGCTTTGATCATTAAACATAATTTTAATTTACCTTTTTTTTTTTCCATATAGAATGTGAAAATGCTTCTGTATGCTCTTATGTTTTGGTGCCTTTTTTTTGACAGTAGAATTTCTGAAGTTTATATGAAATACCTGCTCATAAAGATGAAGAGCTTATGGATCTGTGATTAGTTTTCACTGTGTCTGTGTTTGTAGGAAGCAAAAGTTAGTTACTTGGGTTAAGATGAAAGTTAACGTAAATGAGTGATGTTACATTATCTATAATAATAATAATATGAATGTGAACTTTGCTGGAATGACCCAGTTAACACAAATTGTATTCTATCTCCTTATAAAAAGAAAGATTAAAAATTGTTCATGTGAGGAATGAAGCTTGTATGAATTCTCCAAGTTGTAATCAACTCATAATTGTGAGAATTGTTTTCCAAACCTATACAGTTTCATTGTCGTTATTTATATGCATAAGTAGCCTTCTCATGTTAGGATTTATGCTGAAACCCAAAGACTAGGTACTATTTACCAATTAATTCTTGTTTGCAGATTTTAGTACACCTGCCAGTCCAGTATAATTCATGATATATCAATTTATAATACATGCCATATCATTTGATTGATTTATAGTATTAATCAAAAGCCTTGGAGATTTTTTACAATTCTCTTTGTGTATTTTTTCATTCAGGAATAATCATTTACATTCTTATAAATTAATTGAATGTCATTCCTAAAATGAGGATTCTACCTTCAGTTTCATAAAATTTGAAGATTCTTTTGATGGTGGGCACAACATAATGACACTCAAGATAGATGAAAGGCTGAGTGAGAGAAGGCCTTCACTGAGGGCCTTACAAAGGTCGACCTGGGGATAAGATAACAGCAAGTTGGAATTCAGGGGACAGCTTATATGTGCCAAGTAGGGTGACATTAGCTAGATTTCATGGGTTCCCTGGGGATTGGCTCATTAAATAATTTGGATGGCTCTTGGGCAAATTGACTATCATTCATTTTATGGTATTTAATCCAAGGAAAGTATACTGTGGCCTGAAGTATGAGAACCCAGTAAGGTGAATGGTTGGGGAATGTGAACTTAGTTAGAAAGGGAAACTGAGCCAGGACCTCAAAACTGGCCCATAGCAGTATTAAATAAACTCTCTTATACCTGCTTCCAGTGTGATCAAATCAGCCAACATAATTAATTGGCCCAAACTGTTCAGTTTTCCCCATAACAGAAATTTGGCTGCAATCTTAAATCAGTATTTGTTGGACAATTTTGCTCAAAATTCCTGAGGCTGTCTCTAGTACATGTCCTGTCTGCCAACCTCATAATTCTGGCAAATATCTATGAAAGTGGGACATAGGTGTTTGAACACCAGCAAATGGAATTTATGCATTTGTACCATTTAAATGAACAGGTACACATTCTTATTATTGTCTGTTTTTTGGATGGCTAGCAGCTTTGCTCAATGAAAAGATGATTATGTAAATGTAAACATAACTTAAAAGGTAAACTCACAACTTTAATACCGTGTGTCCAATTTGGGTTATCTAACTTAAATATCCAATACCAATGGGGAGTCCTAGCAGGACCTTGCAGGGCACCCTCCCAAACCTCTGCCTCTTGTTTGTAGAAAAGATGAAATTTCCCAGGCCTCTCTGAGTCATAAAAGAGCAGGCTCAAGCAGTTGATAATTAGGACAATAAAGTCACAGATTCATTATCAGATGCACATTCCTGAGATGTTTTACAGACACTATACTTGCTACCAGAGGAAAAAAGGTATACTGTGTGATGACCAGATCTCTTCCTTAGCCTCCCCTTCAGTAGTCTCTTGAATTTCTCTGTTAGAAATTCAAGGCTGTTGCCCCCAGGATCATACCTCTGTCCCTCCCTTGAATAGAAACCAATTACTCCTATCTAAGTCACAGGAGGAAGCTGCAAAGAGAAAAAACAAAAACTGGTGAGAACCAATTAGGCCCAAGATGGCAGAGGATTTGACTTCCAGTAGACTTTGAGCCTCATTGTAATTCATTAGCATACTAAATGACACACCCACCAGCACCAGGAGAGTTGCCAGTTGCCATGACAACAGCCAGAATATCCTGCATAAGGACTGGAAAAAGTGATTGACTCCAACACACCTGGAAGGAGGACATGAGGGCAGAAGTCTCCAGGAAAAGCCCCTGTGCCCCTACCTGGAGCTGTAGCTCTCATCCTGCCACCTGGGCTAACAGTTCCCCACTGGAGCACTTCTCTTCTCTTTTCCCCCACTCAAACACTTTCTTTCCCTTCTCTCTTTTGAGCAATAAAGGTGTCTTTGACTTTGTCTTTCTGCTTCTGCTGAGAATTCCTCCTCAACTGGTGGGCAATGACCCACACTTTTGGTGGGCTGTCTAATTTGGGAATCTCTCTATCTGCTAACAAAGGCATTCACTTTATGATTTTACATTTTATAAAAAGCTTTGCAAGACACTGGGAAAGTAGTCCTCCTTGGATTTTTCAGTGTTCCTGCAGGGTTCTGGCCTCCTGAACAATGGAAATTGACATGCTAAAAATAGACACTGTGTCCTTTTGTCCTCTGGAAGCATTTGCTCTTTCACGTTTTCAGTGCACTTTGCACAGAGGCGTGGGTTTGACTTTCACAGCGGCTGGATCCCTGGGCTGTTCCTTTACATTCACATTCAAAATGGTTGTAAACTAGGGACCTCCTCCTTCTTGTCTCGGAGATTTGTTTTCATTAAGGAGGTACAGTTTCTCTCTCTCTCAAGTGGGAGAGGAGTGTAACTGTATATCAGTCACTTTGTAAACTCATAATTTCAGATTCCTCTCCTGTAGTATAAGAAAACCACTTTTTGTATGGGTGGCTAACCATCGGCCTCTCATTGCATCTTTCTGAGAGTGGGGTATGGAAAACTGATGTGGTCATTGCTGTAATTAATAATAGTCTGATTCTAATCTGGAACCCTTATGTTTGCTTTCAGAATAACATAAATAACTATAAGTGTCAATGCTTTATCCGATGCTGCTCACCATCTACAAACATCTTTGTCCTTATCATCCATCATCAGCAATGAAAACTGAGAGAACAAAGACACTTCAAAGCTTTCACAATCATCTAATGTATTATTATAAAGTCTTAAGTCACTGAAGCCAGATTTATTACTACCAAGTACAAAAAGTTTTTCTCAAGGATAAAGTATGGACTCCTTGTGTGACCTTTAGCTAAAAATTGGAAGTAACTGATTTAAGACTCCTTTTTTTTATCTTACTGGAAAGAGCCTCATCAGATCCTGTTAACACAAACTCTGCACTAAAAATCTGAGGAACTGACACTTAAGTTCATGTCTCTTGTTAAAAAGTATTGACTCCTGGGCCCATGAATCTTGGTTAAAAAGATATTATGTTTGTACTTCCAGAACTTCAGTGCTGGCAAGAGAACCTGATAACAAAGAATCTTGAATCAAGTAGCATAATGTTAAATATTCTAGGACCAGCACCATGCAAATGTCAGAAGCCAATGATTGCCACACCTTAAACAAACAAAAAACCCATTCTCTCTTTTTTTTCCCATAATTCTGTTTTCCCTCTCTATTAATTTCAAATTCATTTTATCTTGAGTTGTTTACATGTTGCAACATTCAAACAGACAAAAGTGTATGACTTAATGGCCTTTTGTGAGTTTCACTCCTTCCATATTAGCAAATTCACCTTCAAACTAGAAAGTCTCTTCCATACTGTTTTTTGGGATCACATAAATATGTTAAGAAGTAACACTTTATTTTTTGTTTCTCCACATATTTCTAATATATTTTTTGCATGAGAACTTTAATTTCTATATTAGCTTCCTAAGAGCTATATATTAAATCTATCACAAGGGATTTCCATCCTCTCCATTTCTTTGGGCAGACAATATGTGTCTTGAACAGGAGATATGAAAAGAACAGAAAATTATGATTTTTAAAGAGTTTTGGTTATCTCAGTAACAGTGTATTAACTTGAAAACATGTGTAAGTTTAATCTTACTGCAGAGTGATTTAACAGGGGCATTATACTGATTAATATTTGCAGCAGAGAGAGTTTTATTTTTTTAATTTTTTTATTGTAGTATAGTCAGTTTACAGTGTTGTGTCAATTTCCAGTGTACAGCATAAAGCTTCAGTCATACATGAACATATATATTTTCATTTTCATATTTTTCAACATAAGTTACTATAATATATTGAATATCTTTCCCTGTGCTATACAGTAGGAACTTGTTGTTTATCTATTTTATGTGTATTAGTACCTGCAAATCTCAAACTCCCAATTTTTCCCTTCCCACCCCATTACCCCTCTGGTAACCATAAGTTTGTTTTCTATGTCTGTGAGTCTGTTTCTGTTTTGTGAATAAGTTTGTCTTTTTTTTTTTCTTTAAAGATCCCACGTGTAAGTGATATCATATGGTATTTTTCTTTCTCTTTCTGGCTTGTTTGTCTTAGAATGACAATCTCCAGGTCCATCCATGTTGCTGCAAATGGCATTATTTTATCATTTTTTATGGCTGAGTAGTATTCCATTGTATAAATATACCACAACTTCTTTATCCAGTCTTCTGATGAGGACATTTAGGTTGTTCGGAGATAGTTTTAAAAAATGCAATGTTCCCTGAAGACAGAAATTCTGTGCCAATGCATGAAACTCCAAAGAGATCTGTATATAAGCTGTGTTATAACACATTCCTTTATTTCATTTTCATCAATGGAAAATTAGAAAACATTGACAGAAAATGATTAATTCTTCCAGATTGTGCATTTGTTTGTTTGTTTTAGAGTTAGAATTTAAAGAAAATGCTGTTACTCTCAATCAATTTCTTAGTAGAGGATCAGAATTCATTAATAGTATAACTAATTAAGGTATCTAATTATTTTAACTGGTGGGTCCATGTTAATTTTGGAGCATAAAAATCATTATCAAAGTTCTATTGACATAAACTCTGACATTCTTTGTTAAATTTTGCCCTTATTTTAAATGGTAATTCCACATGGATGCAGATTTTTTAGACTGTGAATATATACAGCATTTATTCTACTCTTTTTAGAAAGTGTTATTTTTTATATCGTGAAAATCTGAAACAGTATGAACATGGTCAGTCTGATTTGATGATTCTTACATAAATAGGCCTCTACAATGTATATCAATTTTACTAAGAATAAATGTAAGCAGAATAATCAATAGTGTCTGTTAATTTATTATTCAAATAGCATTTATTAGATGCTTGTTATATATTAGATACAAAGAGTATTTTAAAATGAATAGCATTTGATTACTACCAATTATCTCATTCACAGAAGTGTCCAGTGAGGTTATAAAATAGGAAAATGGGTCAAGGATCAAATGATTAGTTTCTAAACTTTTACCTTTGGTTTATATTGATATATCTCAGCTATCTGTAACAAACCAGTTATGTATTGGATGTTTTCCTTAGAATCTGTGAGTAATATTGTTACTTTGGTTAAGAACTGACCTGTAAACTCCTCTATAGAGTTATAAATATTTTGTTATTTTGCAGGATGGACCTCCCCCCAACCCCAATCTGCATTCAGATGTTGAAGCTGATGACACATCACCCACCAAGAGAATCTGACAGAAGGTCCTCATACCAGGGACACCTGGGGAAATCAGTTTGTGCAAACAGGTAAGAGGTGGCTTGGGCAAAGCAGAGGGGATGGGTTTATAGCTATTAAAAGGTGTAACCAGGGGAATGTTCTGACACCCAGTCAGGAGGTGTGTGAGATTTAAATTTCCCACCTGCTCCAAAGGAGGTGTGTGCTGGCTCTTGCATCAGCTTGTCCAGAGTGGGGCCAAAGGGAAAAAAGACTAAGAGTTAAAAAGAAGTCAACAAGCATCATAAATGTGGTCATCTGTAAAATGTATGTGATGAATCGTCTTTAGGCTAAATGATGTTTAGCCTATTTTTGGAAAGTACTATAGCATCTCAAAAAGAATGTAAGCTATAGGATAAAGCAGAACTAGGATTTGATTTCATTCTCTGCTTTAAAGTATCATGTGGTTTTCAATATCATTTTATACGTGTTGGATTCAGAATTTTGTTTTGTTTTGTTTTTCTTCTTTAAAGCTGAGTTAATTCTTAATCTGTATTGTGACTTTAACCCTCATGGTAAAGACAAGGTAGTACATGTCAAGCAGTTTGACAAATATTTTACTTTGTGTTTTATTTTCTTGAAATAATATGAGTAACTATGATTCTTGATACGTGTTTCCAAAGAAAACCCATTGTAGGAATTCAGTGAAGCTAAGTATTTCATGAGTTATACTATGTGGGTTTCCCGCTCTATACGTTAATGGGACTTCCTGAATGAAACCAATCTGTTTGGGTAGATGGTGCAGGAAGTTAACTTTGTCTTATTAGATATGTCTAGGTAGGGATAAAGAGAAAGGCTGGAAAATGCGAGGGCTGCAGAGGAAAATGTTAATACTGAATTCTTAGGCCCTAGAACTTCCACAAATAGGTTTTGAGAATAACCAGGAAATATTAGATTTTAGATGTTGCAAGATCAAACCTTTTTAATTATTAGTATAGGAATGTATCTTGAGTAAAGAGTTTTAATATATGAGTTTTTAATGAAATTTTTTTAAGGAGACATTTAATGTGCTTTTTGGTAAAAGTATATTACTTTCTCTTTATAAATTACAAAATGTTATTTAGCAGACACAATTGTCACTGTGAATATATTCAAGTAAAATGATAGAAAAATGAGGATTTTTCATTCCAAAATTTATTTAAATATTTTTCTCTTTTGTACGTTGTTCTAAAGGTTATTCCTAAAGTCATTTCAAAGACTTCTTTCTAATATCTGCCATGCACTAGGATATAAATAGTATTCAACAAAGCAGCACAGTTAAAACACAAATATTTAATATCAGGGAAACCAAAGTACAAAATACATGTTGTATTTCAGCACATATTCAGGGAACATCTTGTATTCAGATAATAAATTTCACATTTAAAATTATTTACTATGGAAATTAGAGGTATAGAGTAAATAGCTTTCTTCCCTTTAATTAATGGCTTAAGCATTTCTTGAAAATGTTATAGGCTTTTAAAAATTTAATGACTTTTTCCATTTTATATTAAAAAATAACTTCAATATTGCAAAGATGTTAGTGAGTCAAATATGCATGTAAATTATATAAAATTGGACAGCTAGTCTGTGTAAAGAAGTTAATGATTGCTAATATTTGAGCTATAAAGACTTCAAATGATCAGCACAGTTGCCGTATAATTAACTGAAATTACTTTAATAAAACCAGTAATTGATTTTGAAACTAGAGCAGTATATTTAAGAATCTACATGGTATTCAGTGTATGTACTATTATTTTATTAAAATCAAGACATTGTTGAAGAGGTCTTGATAGGGAAAAATCATGAAAAAAATATATGTATGTGACAAATAAAATACTCTTAATGGTCTACATATAAGGACAATTTGATATTCTCTCAGGATAGGAAACTCTTATTTTAAGATGTTGCCAATAGATGCAACTGGTGTTCAAGGTTCTTATCCCATCCCAGAAAGAATTCAGAGACAAGACTTAGAGGTTAAAAAAGGTAAAGTGAGGATTTATTAAAGGATGGATAGTACACTCTCAGGGGAGAGCGGGCAGGCTCAGGTGAGCGGCTGCCCCGAGTTTTTTAGCAAGTTACTTACATAGGGTGTAAAAATGAATGGGCGGAATATTCATAGGGGAGGAACGGGTTTGAGGGTAGTATTCCCTGATTATCATCCCAACTCCACCTTCCCATAGGGAGGAGGGATTTTTGTCCTTATTTAGTCTGGATTGAAAGTGTCATGGCAAGAGTGCATGATGGGTACTTCGGATCTGCAAGGCTAATTTTATTGAAATGAGGGCATAATGAGCAAAAGGTTACATTAGGACACTAGAAATTCTTTCCTTTTCTCACCTTTGTTCTTCTCCAGGCCACTTGTCATCCCAAAAGGCATGATCCCTTACCAGCCCCAAGGTTCCTGCTTTTCTTTCTCTGCCCAAGGACCCCTGCTGCTCACATGATGTGTGGTTTCCTGCATTTGGCCTGTGCCCCTCCTTTCTGCCCAATTCCTGCCATTTGGTCTGTGTCCCCCATTCTCTACTCATATCTAGCTATCTGCCTGCTCTAACAAAACTAATCATTGTGCACTTCCTTTCTGAGAAACTAAAATACCAAAGAGAAACGTAAATACTTTTTCTTGCAAGATTTAGTCAATGCAAGTGTCTTATTACCTATATTTACTCAGGCTTTGATTATGCAACACTCCTCACCTGTGTTCAGCTTAGGCCAGCATCTAAGCCTCTCTCCGTGCCAGCACTTTGTATCTGGCATCCCAGCTTGGGCTCAGGGAGGCAGGGAGGACACAGTAGCCAAGAGCATAGTTCTTACTGCAGGAAAGAGCAGACAGCTAAACTGATCACCCAAGGATCCTTCACCCCAATCCAGGCTCACACACTGTGTAAAACAAATTTCTGTATAAAATTATTTTAGGTGGGAAAAAAATATCTGGAAGAATTTTATTTCAAACTATTAAACTTAACTGTCTCGGGAAGTGAGGAGCTTGAAGGGGACTATTGATGAATTTTACTTTCTCCTTTATATAGGTTTTATGTTAAAAATTACAATGATTATAATATGTATTATTTTCATCCTTCAAAAACAAACAATAGAAACATAGTTTTGAAAGATCAGAATAATCCCAGTAGAATTGTATACAGGATGCCATCGTCTCTCACATAGAATTTCTGCACCATGTACATTACAGTTCCTGGGCTTTGATATGATGACAAGGCTGAGTACAAAGAAGTCTATGAAAGAGGCTGTTCTTGAAAAACTCACAGTATAAATTAGAGAATATACAAATATGATATTTTTCTTATACCTCCAAGTAATGAGATTGAGTATTCCAATTAAAACTCAAAGAAATATGAAGAGTAATTAAGATAGAAGAGGACAGAGTAAGAATGTGATAGAAGAATTATGACCCTGTGGATACAGACCACGTGAAGTGGCAGAATTACAGGGGGCTCGTAAAGTAGTTATTAGGTCAGAATGAACCAGAGGAGTAAAATGCATCTAGGAAAAAGTAGACTCAGAGAAAGCAATAACAATTCAGGTCTATTTTATTTAAAAGAAACAGAATTCAAGGTTTTCATAAATGTTGTCTTCTTTGGTTCTAAGAAAGAAATCGCATCTGTGGGTTTTGCATGTATATATTTGTACAGATTAAATATGTATCTATATCTCTTTCACTGTATCATGTTTATCATAATCAAATAGAATAGTGAATGTATAAATATATTAATGTGAAAACAACCAAGAGTTTTATATTTATAAACAGCATAAAGGTGTGTAATCCTGATTTATGGCCTCTCGTATTATGGTAAGGTCTTGAATTATGCAAGGATACTTTAGCACACTGATCTATGTAAGTATAATAAAAGAGTAAAATTTTAAAAGAAGCATGGATAAAGAAATCTGTCAGTTAATCATTTATAGAGAATACAAGTTGCTATGTCTCTATAAGTAACTCACTGTAAAAACTTCTAACCAGGCCAGTTTTGAGTTTAAGACATTGAGGAGAAAATTGAGCTGTTCAAAAAAGTTAAAATAATTTACTAAACTTTGTATGATAGACAAATGGAATCTGTGTCTTGGTTAAGTTTCAAATAGAAAGAACTCATACCGATCTTTCTCAAACTCTACCAACAGACTGAAGAAGAGGGAACTCTCCCAAACTCATTCTCTGAAGCCACCATTACTTGACACCAAAACCAAAGATACTGCCAAAAAAGAAAATTACAGGCCAACATAGTGATGAACATAGATGCAAAACTTCTCAACAAAATATTAGTAAACAAAATCCAACAACATGTGTAAAAGATCATACACGATGATTAAGTTGGATTCATCCCAGGGACACAAGGATGTTTCAACATATGCAAATCAATCAATGTGATACACCATATCCACCAAAGAAAGGGCAAAAGTCACATGATCAAATAAGTATGTATACTGGAAGCTGTCATTAAGATGAGAATATTGAAAAAATATTCCATTTGCTGTTAGCTAAAGATATGTTGATGTTCATATAGCCATTGTTAAAAATGTATAGCTTAGAAAATACACAGCATGTGGGTGCTCACTAAGCAGACATAAACTAGTTAGAAATTAAAATATGCACATTATTTAGCAAACACCATGTGTAGCGAGTAGTAAGCCTGATTTTCCGACTAAAACTTTAATATGGTTATTTTTAGGAATGCATCAGCTTTCGTAGTATCTGCATTCTGGTGGCAGTAGCAATTTATCCTGCTTGTGTCAGTTCTCTTGCTTTAGTAAAATGTACATTTACTGATTCTATTAATGTTTAATTATTACAAATGTTATGTTTTATCTCTTAATAACTAAATAGATCACTCAATCAACTATATTTATTTAGAACCTACCGTGCACAAATACTGTACACTTTACATAGCAGTGAATGAAATATAGATGGTACCTGCTCCTGCTGGCTTCCTATTTTAACTAAAATAGCTCCATTTAAAGTGGCATGCAATTGTATAATGTCAGGTTCATTGATTCTATGTTAGAATTTCACCATTTACACAAATTTGCAGCGTTGTAGAACATATAAAAATTGGAAGTGATGATAAAATTATTTAAAGTCTTAGATAATGATAACGTGGAGTGCCTCTGAGGTGTGCTGTATTACAACATACTGATCTCTGGGGTTCACAGATAAAGTTGTTCTATGGTCATATACGACTTCCAGGAAGCCAGCTTTAACTGATAAGATACCTTTTATATTTTTCCTAAACAGTAGGCAAAGGAGAGCAAGCATTTATTAATATCCTCTTTTTTCCTGGGTGAGATGATATAAAAGAATACTGAGTGCTTGCTAGGAGAGACAGCTGTGAGAAAGAGGAAGTATTTAAGTTGGGCAGAGTTTGATGAAAATAGTAATTTAAATTCATTGAGCATTACAGAGTGCCAAGAAACACTGTAAAAAACCTTTAATCTCTATCTGCATCTCTATGACTTGGGTATTATTAACATCTCTTTTTACAGATACGGACACTGAGGCACAGAGCAATTAACTTGTCCAAAATCACACAGACATCAATTCACAGCCAGGATTTAAACATCAGCAATATGGCCATCAAGTTTTCTTTTCATATAGTCTTATTATGGCCCTCAGATTGGAAACTGTTTCTTGGATCCCAGAAAGACGGCCAGAGAGAACATCCTTAGGGTATTTGCTTGCAGGCAAACAGTCAATAAATAGTAAATGATGCATCACATCATACAAGGACTAGATTTGCTGACCTCTAAAATTCCTTCCAATTGCAGCATTAGATGATTCCATAAAGGTTGAGTTCATGAATTTCACGTGACTGCTCAGCCCAGACCCAAGACACATTGAAAAGTTGCAATGTGGAAAGAGACCAGTAGTGCCTGCTCTACAGAGAACAAAACAGGTTTGAGGGAGTCCATTTCCAGCAGAAGAGTCCAAGGGCTGAGAAGCACACCCGCAGACACTTAGCTGTCAGTGGAACCCACGTAATAGATTACCTTCTACTGCTTGGTCTCTGTTCTCTGAATCCAGTTTTCCTGACCTGCTATCCTCATGAGTGGCCATGGCAACTTTTTTTTCATCTAATCAATTTAATATATTTTGCATGCTTTAGGTGACAAAGTCCCAGAGGAGCTGTTTGCATGATGTTGTGACCCACTGCTAAATCTAGGACAGGGATTAATTTGGTAACATTGTATTGGAAACCAATATTTAGGTAACAGGATGACATATAAATACTTCTAAGAGAATAGTTGTGTCATTGTGTATATATGCACACATATACATGTCTATAATATACACATATGTAAGTTATGTTTTCTTTAGTCGACATTTCTGAGGATTTATGCCTGGGCTGACAGCTTCTCAGAGCTTTCTGAGGGACTGCTCCAAAGTGGCAAGGGAGAAGCCAAGATATACGAGTTTTTGCAACAAAGACCAGGTAGTTGGAACATCGAAAGATGACTGTTAATTAACAAAAACCAGGTATCTCAAGTTAAGGAATTTAGTGCTTTTCTACGTACGGGAATGTGCAAAGCTCTGGGCTCACTGAAAGCATTCCTTTCATGTGCTCCTTAGCCATCTAGGGCCAGCATCCTGCTCTTTCCCATCCTGAGTTCCCTCGGGGGGGCACCGTTGCGGGTGGCGGCAGAGGCTGGGCTGCCCGCCTGTCTGCATCCTCAGTTCCTTCTGCTCACTGGGAGGGCGGGGGGAGGGCATGGAAGTAGCAGCTGATGACTTGATGGCCACAGCATTCTTTGTTTACTGATATGACTGGCAATATTTTTTGTTCACACTGGTGACTTCATCTTAGTATCACATTTCAGGACCTTCAAAAACATTTGCAACTATAAAAGGAATAGTATCAAAGCAGACAAATACCCACAAACCTTCCTGTTCAGCAGGCACTGATTAGCATCCAGTTGGGATGATTGGAAAAAAAAAAAAGCTAGCTTATATATGTTATCTCCAAAACTCACTGTGAACATGCCTCTCTTGCCTGCATCACATTACTCTACCCATCTCTGTTTTTAATCTGCTCATCTTGAACTGCTGTTGTGCAAATTTAAGCACCCTGCATCTTCCAGCAGGCTACCCTTGCAAAAACTGGCTGGATTTGGCCATAGGAGTTGCCTAGAAATACAGAGGTGAAGATGCCCCTGGGAGGCAGTCCTCAAACAATGGGTAACAGGGGCTTTGCATAAGAATTTCAGCGTCTCTAATTTTAAATGGACCATTCTGAGAGGTGTTCTGACTCTTCAAATGTCCAGAGGGAATTTAGAGTTAAAGCCTACAGCAATGAACTTGATAATGCACCCTTGTATGAGCTTTTACTCCTTCCTTCTTTTGCATGTCATGTTTTCTCACAACTGTACCTGAGTACTTGTTTCTGGGTCCATTTTAAGGGATTCCAAGCTAAGATACTCACTCTAGTTGTTCAATACAATAAAAACTAATCATTAAGTGGCAGTTTTAAGAATCAGTCCAGAGGCTATGTCTCAAAATCTTTGCAAATAAGTTCATCTCATCCCTGCTATGTATTTCACAATTTCATGAGCTCAACTTGCATGCGTACTGAAACAGAATTACAGCTGTTAGAAAAGGCCTGGCACTCCCTGCAAAATTAGGAACCAAACATTTAGATTCTTCAAAAAAAAAAAAATTGGTAGTATCACCTGCACCATGTGACTCTGTTTTCAATCAATTAATAAGGAATCTCTACTTCAGGTCATTAGCAAACATGTCAGTTTCAAAATTTTGTCGTAACTTAATCCTAAAAAATTTGACTAAGGCAATTGATGTAAGGAATATTAGTGCTGAAAGACATGTTAATCATTCGCAGTCCTACGTATCTGAATTTTATGTCAGATCCATTATTTATCCTGAATTCATTCTCCATTTACCTTGGGAATGGAAAACCAGAAAGTTCATGCCTCAGATACATTTTTGTACAACTTAGAAATAGCTTCCATAAACCATGAGTTGACATGACTAACTTTATCTTTGTGATTCATACAAAAAATTAGAAAATAAATGTCTTCATCTTTTGTAAAATGGTTATGAAAGATTATCCTTCATATTATACAATAGTCCTTATAAAAACTTCTCCCAGATAAATTAGCTAAGAATTGAGTGTGAATAAAAATTTGAAGAACTGTCTTCATAAACTAATAAGCAACTTTTCATTCATGAATGAAATTTTAGTAGACTTTCTTTCTCTTTTTATATTTCCAGTTAGGCAGCCAGAAGTAAATTTTATTCTTAGTGGTAATTTTTTCAATATTAAGTGTTCAGTGTAAGTGCTTTCTACTCACAGTGCGGAAGTGTTTTCTTTACTTTAATGATGTATTTTTAATGTCACATTAAACAATTATTGGAATAATAGCTAGTTGGGATCAGAACAAAAATGTGTTCAGTTTTATTCCTCCATCACATCAGCAAAACAGAAGATTTGAAGAGTGTTTCTTTGCTTTCTTCCCCACATTTATATTTAGAAAACACAATTCTCCAAGGATATAATGAATTTGGACTTCCCCAGTTGAAATTTCATTTTTTATAAAAATCAACGAGTATGTTCCCTCCCTCCTCCCCATTTTGCACATTATTGTAATTTCACATCTAAATTTTAGATAGTCTCTTAAAAGCCCTTCGTTTAAATCCGTTGATAAAGTGATAGAGATTTACTGCTACCATTTTCTTTTTCTGCTACCCATTTAGTAATTTCTCCTATTCATCTTCTATTTTATTAGATTGTTAGGGAAAATATAAAATCTAAACAACATGGTCTGTCATACTTTCTTTTATCTACTGACCCTAGGTTCAGGTTCCTTGCATGCTTAGGGAATACAGAACGGCTGCCCATAGTGATAGAATCCATGATAACGATACTGAATGTTGCTTTTGATGTGCATTTGGGAGGAAGCTTGTAATTTTTAATGAAAATATCAATCCTACCTTGGCAAGACTGAAAAGCAAAAAACTCTAAGAAAGGAACAGTAATATCTTTGCTCATCTACAGAGTATGATCTCCAGGCAGGCAAATGCTATTCTTTTACTTTTATCCTGTTTTCACTCTTGGTGTTATAATGGATATAATATAGGAGTCAATTGACTTCCCTTTGTAGGAGAAAATTTTTATTACTGATTTAATCATGCCAAAATGCACTCATGTCATAAGCTCAGTTTTGTTTTTTTTTTTTTAAATGGGTGTTTGTTCTTTTGAAAGGAGATACACTGGAGGAGGAAAAAAACCTTTTTTAAATGTTTCTCACACTGCTTGAGTCAGGAAGTAAAACAAGACTACGATAATAGTTGGAAAAGCGTATTTTGGTTGTTTACCTTAGCTCTTCCGTAGAAATTCCATTTCTTCTCTGAATCATGGAGTCATTACAGAATTCCTCATCTACTGCAGATCATCTGATGGCTTTCTTATCTCCTTCTCTAACCTGCCAGAGGTGTATCTTTATCAGTTGTAGAGGCAAAAATTTAAAACCATGCTGTTGTCACAACTTACACCTGAGTACAATCGCTGCTCTTACCTGTACTGCTACTGAATGTCTTAGACCCATTTCTGAGACTACTGACACTGCCACCAAGTAGTCCCCAGGCATTACAGAGAAATAGCTTGTATTGTTCTTTCTAACTCTTATTTCATCCCTGTTTCTAAATACATCCCTAAGGATGAGGTCAGAGGTCTAAGGGAAATTGATAACCCTTTGCTCTGTCAGAATCATACTTCACTTCTAACACGTTGTTGAACCAAAATCTGTATGTGATTCCCCTTCCTCCATTAAATCTCCTTAAGATGCTTCTCTATTCATTGTGAAAATAAAATTACTTGTTAAATGTAGAAACTAAGTTCTCTGTGCTTGATCTTCTGATCATCTATCTAGATTAAAAATTTTGCATTGTTCAGTGAACAAAACTTTGGCTCAAAACGAGACTGCTTTCTCTTCTTTAATATCTTGTGACATGGAAGATTGAAATTTAAGCTCATAGTTCTTGACCTGAGGTGATCATAAAACTGAATCGAAGTTCCAGTAGAAAGAAGTCACTGAAGAGCTTTAAAGTCTTTGTTCTGCTCTCTCCGATTCTTACTCAGATTCCCCACAGGTGCTTTTCTACAGGGTTTTCTCTACAAAATTGTGAATTTAATGAGAATTTTCATGACAGATTCTTATTCACCACTGAATTTCCAAAAGCCTAGGACAGTGCTTGATCCATCTACATATGAAATAAATATGAGTTGAATAAATGTATAGCAGTGTTATAATGGGACCTCTGCTTTGTACTCATAATTATCAATAGCAAGATTTCTCAACCATGTCACAATTGTTTTGTGTTGTGAGGGGATGCTCTGTGATTTACAGAATATATAGTAGCCTTCCTGAACTCTACCTAATTGATAAACATCTCCCAGGAGATAAAGTCACCCTAAGTTGAGAACCACTAATCTGTACATAGAGTTACATCAATGTCTCTATTTATCTACCATGTGCCTAGTCCATTTACACAGCCAAGAGTTTACAACTGTAATGACTATTACTGCTGTTAGTGTTATCTTTCTCTTGATAAAAGATTTATTGTCTTTCAGAAATTTTTGTTCGTTCTATTTGAAGACTTTTTGGAGATGATTGAAAACAAGTTGCATAGTGTTTCTTTGTAACAATCCATTTCATAAATTGCTGTATTTCAGAAACAACTCTCTTTGGAAAAAACAAAATTAGAATTATTCTCTTACTAAAAAAAACATTAACAGCAATTATAAAATAGTAATGTGAGCGAGAGCGAATATCATGTAGGGGATTAGTATACTCAATAATCAGATTATGTCCCTGTTAATCTTTAGACTAAATATTTAGTCTATATTGGACTCCCCCTCTGTCATTCTCTAAATAAAGACTGTTTATTTCAGTTAACAATACAAAAATCTTCCTTACAAACTTACAATTTTTAAGGGGCATGATTTTCTGTTTTGTGTAACTTCAAAGAATTGAGAACCAGATTATAGTTTTTGCTTCTTCACTGGTTTAAAATTTTGTCAATTGTTAAATTCCTAGGGCAGCCGATCTACTATCAGTGACATACAGTGATTAAATAATTTGCAGGCTACCTTTTATTTTGAACACTTAAATTACATGAGCTGTAGAGTTCCACTTCTGGAATTGGGCATGAAGATCTCTGTGGCCCACTCTCCAGCAAAACAAGTATAATGAGTGAGAAGTATTTTAAAAAGTAAAAAATTATTTGGAAATTGTCCCCAGGACATACAGCAAATGAAGAAGCGTTTACTCAGGAAAATCTACTACACCTCAGTATGAATTGCAAGAGACAGTAGCGTTTGAATTGCAAATTTCTCTCTCTCCCCCCAACTCTCCCCACCTTGCACACAGTGTGACAGAAAATCCAATCCAGACAGGAGCAGCCAAGAACACAGAGCTCCCTCTCCTCATAGTCAAGGGCTACAGTATCTCCCCAGGAGGGGCAGTCTGCCTGTACTTCTCATCTCTCCAGAGGAGGCTAAATTCCAGATGAGTATATCTGAGAGTTGGGGGACTCTGCTTGCAACCAGCCTCCAGTTACAGGACAGTTTTTATCTCAAGTGCATCATGCTGAGAATACTAGGGCCAATCACCCTTGCCACAGCTTGTTTATATGGAGGGAATTGGGTGTTGAGATCACATGGCAAAAACAGTTTTTTTCTCTAGTTTTTTTTTTTTTAATTTTCTTCACCTTATTAAAAATGAGATTGGTCCTAAAACATTATTTTCAAATACTTCTCCTGCAAATCACTCCTTTAATTTCACTTTATCTTTTGAGTTGATCTCAAGCTCTTCACTTATACTTGTATTTGCATTCAGACAGACCATGCATGCTAACACAGAGATGGACAGCTGCATTCACAGTACCACAGCACAGTGCAGATCTGGTTGGTTTCTGCTAAAATAGCTTAATGTGTATAATCAATTCCACATATAGTTTCCTTTGCGATGACATCTGATTTAGATTCAAATGTAGATTTAAATGTGTTTTTTCTAATGTTATTTAAAAAACTGAAAGGTGACCATAAATAGATCATAAATTACAAATAACATTTTTTTGCAAGTAGGGAAAGCTGATGACTCCATGCCTGCAAAACAGTTGAGAAAGCAGGAAAATAATAAAGAATCTATTGATGGACTCTAAATTTTTCATGCAAGGAAACATCACTCTAGAGCACAATGAAAGAAAATTCAAAATTCTCTTATTTGAGTCCATAGGTCTTTTTTTTTTTTTAAGTAAAAAGCAGAATGTATTCCTCAACAATTGAAAATTAGGAGATAGCTAAACAGATACATATTTAAGATGAAAGTCTATCACAATATTAGAACATGGAGATAAAATAGTTTTAATGAATCTGAAAAGCATTTTCAGTGTGAAAATTGTACAGCATCAGAAATTTGCTGAATATTAGGAAAGCAGTGTTTAGAAGGGATGGATTTCCAGTATAATCAACATTAAAGGAAACTAGCATTTTTAACCTATATCTGCCCCAATTTTGTTTTCTTTTTAATATAATTGCGTTTCTTGTCTCTCCCAGTTGCTTTTCACTTTCTTCCTCCACCTATTTTATTTCCATATGCACATTGAAGGGCCTGCATTTTTTTTTTCCTTCTTGGCTTAGTAATTTTAGCAACACATATAAAGGTTGTGTGATCATTTTGTGAATTTTACCTGTATAGAGTAGCTGCTTAATATATCTGGGGAGGCAGAGAGAAGGCCAAGTGAGGGAAAAGGGAGGGAAGGAGAAAGAGAGAGGTTTGTTTGACTAGAGCTCAGTGATTATATCATGGTGCTAAATCCTTATTTCAATACAGCTTTCTGTAATTGGAGTCAAAAATTCATCTGCTCTCAGCACCTTTACCACTAAGCATTTGTGGGTATTGTTTCTAGGATAACAGTGTTCTTTACAATGCTGGGTCCATATGAGGCAGAATTATGGGAGAATGTCTTCTGTGAAGGAGGCTTTCTGCACATATAAAGAGGAAGGCTTCAACTGGAGAGCACTTCCAAAAATACATGTCGTGGATCAGCATCCTGTTTATTTTCTTTCCGACTAGCTTGCCCCCCTTCCCATGATCCACAAAACACGGACAAAATTCCTTTTGATATGGTGTTCCCTGGGAAGTTGTTTCTGCTGATTTTCATGAATGCTTGGGGACATGAACACTGAACATTTTTATTAAGTTCAGAAGTTTACTTGTCGTTATTATTGATACAGATATTTAAAATGTTTTTTTGAGAAGATCCAATTCAGCAAATGGTACAGAAACATATAAAATAGATTCCATGGGCCGATTAGCCTTTAATGAAGCCCAGCTAAGCCGAATAAGTTGTAACAACATTTCCCTGTAGCCATATTTTGAAGGGTGGGGAGAAGGAGCAGCGATCAACGCAAAACAACACAACAGATTCAGAGTCACAGTAACTGCCTTAGGAATATTTCTCCTGGGAAAAATACTCCTGGCCACTGCTAATTGCAACATTCCTTTTGATCTCTTTTCAATAGTAGTGTGATCAGGTTCACGAACTCTTGATTTTAAGTACAGTGTTGCACACCTCACTTGCAATTTATCATTCTCAGTATTTGCTATCATTTGTCTAATTTGGTCTCATCCAAATAATAATCCTGCTCATTCAGAGAATTCAAAGCAAATTATTCTCATTTGGATAAATTTCTCTTATTTAATTAAAAGATCATGTTTTTTTATTTTGAATTTTCACGTGGACTAAAAATTAAAATGAGCAGTAATGAAAACACTGACGTTATAAGCTCAATTCTGTACATAGTGAAAACACGGTCTGAGGTCACACAAGGTGTATAACAGGATGCAAAAAAGTGCAAGTATTAGGGTCAGACTTACCTGAAGATTAAATGTCCATTTTTATCTATATGGAGAACTGGAAAAAGTTACTTAACATCTTCCATATGTGAGTTTCTTAATTTAAATTGTGCTGAAGATATTTACACTACTGGCTTGTTGTGAGGATTTGTTTATTCAATACATATTTATTAAGAGTCTATTATATGCCTAGTACAGGTCTAGCTAGTGGGCATATAAAAGCAAATACACGTAAGTTCTCAAAGAGCTTACAGTCTAGAGCAGCGAGAAACACAAACGCAAACAAATACATAGACTAACGTGAGAAGAGCAGCTGTGCTTGAAATACACACGGGGTTCAGTAGATTGATGAAGGAGGGTTCATTACGTCTAAAAGAGCTCTCAGAATAAATGACGTATCTTCCAGTAGACAAAGATTAAACGGGCCACAATTAGAAACCTGCTGAATCTGAGTTGTACTTGAAAATGGCAGTTAGCGTTCATAGCGCACAACTTCAAAGCGTGGCCAGGAGATGGAGCTGGGATAACTTACAGATTTTAGTGTCAGCAGTCAGCCCCCAGCATGGGATGGGGTGGCGCACGCAGCAAAGAGGACTTGATGCCAAGATTTGTGTGAGAACGGTCAGGGACAAAGAGAACTGCAGAGACTTCCCATATCCCAAAGCAAAGGTGGTGAGAAAGGAGGAGTATGCAAGTGAAGGGTTGATGAATAAGAACAAATACCAAGGTTCAGAGCATGGACCCCGACCCCCAACCCTGTGCCATGCAAATGCCCTTGAAATACTACTAAAGTGGAAAAAGGGTAAGCATGTGGAGGGGCAGCAACCATGTACTTACGGAAAATTATTTCCACCATAAACCTCCCATAAGCAGGTGGGCATCAGTCATGCCTCTGATAAAGATCCCAGATCCTTTTTTTTAATAAATGGAAACTTTGGACCGTCCTACAGTGAAATGTCATTATATTTCATATCATGCCCCTTTCAATTAAACAGGCCTTTTGGATTATCCCAGATCGGTTGGGAAGAGTGCAGAGAGACCGCCAGGACTTTTTTCATTTAGCATTTTTATGTATTATGCTAACAAGTCTGAATCATTTCCCCTGCTAAGAGAAGTAAACATCTCATTTTTCAAATAACCTAGCAAAAGGATTTTTATGTAAATGAGTAATTATCTTTCCAAAGCCTGCGAGCAGAGTAAGAGGTCAATGAGAAAACCTGCTGTAATTTAGATTCCCACCTTGCTTTTCAGAAGCCACATGTGTAACTGATGATTCCTGTGGGAAAGGACAGAAAGACCGAGTCCATATCTCTGTGTCCGGAGCCCAGACTTTGGAAATGACTTTTTAATTTGTTTCAGGCTTAAAAATAGTTTTGACCTTTTGGATAAGCTATCAAGCAAAAATTTTATAACATTTACCTTTTACTCTAATGTTAAACAAATAAATCTAAAGCAGTTTTAAGAAGTTTAAAGTCGCAGAATTACCTAGCAAATCTAAGTCATGTAAGTAGATTCTAATAAAAATAAGATTGAAGAGTTACAGATTAAACAAAGGGCAGATATAGGTATGCATGTATATATTTATATGTTACACATACACTTTTTTTTCACCCCAAAACAAGGCTGGGTTCACAGATATTCTGTGCTGGTGCAGGCAGCTCAGTCACCTCTTCGCAGTGGACTGGTCGGTCATTGCCTCACATAAAATTGTAACACTTGAGCAAAAACTGGACACAGTTTTCCTCATTTAATCTCCAAATGTTTGTGTGTGTTGTCACTGCACTGGTGTGATATTTGCTCTTTTAGGCAGAAATGTAGGTGAGTTACACAGTGGCTGTTTCCCTTCAGATAATGTGATTTGTGGGGTATTTTTGTTTTCCTACTTTGATGGCTTATGCATAGCATTTGGAATGAAGTGTTTTAGGAGCCATCTATCTGCGGTTTGATTTTCTTTTGTTTTTATTGTTAGGAGGTTTTAATGAAGCCCTCATACCTCATCCTTCCCCCACAAAACAACTTAGCTATAAATAGGACCTTTTGTTGATAACTCCATGCAGACCTTAGCTACATAATTCTTTTGTTGGATTACTTTGGACAAAATTAATGTTGTTATTTAACTTCATGCTGTAATTATGGTTATTTAAAAAATTTCTGATTTTCTGTGACTGACAGCACCAAAAGAGATGTAAAAATCATCAACCTGTGACTCCTTTATTGAGTTTTAGAAGCAATAAAGGCTTTAAATCTGGGAAGTAGTGGTAAAAGCTGCAATTATTCTGCTTTTATGAAGAAATTCTTCCCTTAGCCCTGCTAGTATAATAGAAAATAAATGACCTTCCTTCCTTCCTTCCTTTCTATTTTTCTTTTTCTTTTATTTTTTTCTTTTTGTGAGTCTCTTCTCTTTAAAATCTTCTTTGAGGAATTCAGCCTCTATCATTAGTTTCTGGCTCTTAAATTACTTTGAGATACTCAAAAGATTTCCAGCATCAGCATCAACAAAACTGAAGTATTTTGAAGTTGGACCCTAGACATGACATGTGAAGGCTGAGAACCCTACTGAAGGGGAAAAGAATGAATGAAAATAAAGTTACTCTGTTTGCTTCATTTATATTTATATTTATATTTAAAATTAAACATTAGTGTCCCTTTTTCTTACACTTGGTGTAATGTTCTATAGTTAAATTTGGCACTCAGTATAGGACTGCTAAAGACATGTGTCATCTGAAATCTCTGTCCTCTGAAAAGCTATGGTTTCTTTTCCAATAATGAAGCTTAGATTTTATTTATGTGAGAATAATCTTTTGATTTTAATGAATATTCTTTATGATAAAAGCATTTGATAAATGATAAATTAGCTAAAAATCTTAATGTAAGTTGTAATTTCAGTTGCTATCCTATTTTCATGCCAGTTTTATTCCCAATTAATTTGGACAGATAATTTTTTTTCCCTTAAGAAATATAGAACATTAGGCTTCATGTTTCTTAGAAGACCCATGCTCCTTGGCCCACCAGCTTTGACTGCTCAGTGCTCTGTTCTTCCTATTTGACCTAAAACATCATCTTTAGTATAAATTATAATTATTGGTAGTTGAAGGTGGGTAGCCAGGGAAAAAAATTCTAGGTCCCAGGCCCACAATCAGCCCAGTCATAGTCACCAGGGATGGATGAGTGAGCAGAAATTCCTGCCCAAGGAGGCCAGTGCATCTCTTCTTTCTGCTGGAACCTCCAGGTCTCAGAGCAAGGAGGGTGGCTCTGTGGGACTGATAGTGCTGGAGCTATAAAAGGATATTTTCAGGCCTCCTTGGTTACAAAACACTCTTGAGCCTTGAATGAAATTATTTTTAGCTTGGCATAATCATCCCAAAAGAACATTGTGAATGTGGAGAGATAGTTTTGAAATGTCCTTAGTTTTGAGGACTCGTATACTTCTCAGCAAGTCTCACAGGATGCCCCAGTTATCTGAGGAACTCCATCGCTTTGCCCCATTGAAACCTCACTTCCTTTCAGAAGTGGTCATTTGGATTTGTTCCTCTCCTGTGAGGACAGTCCTGGCTGATGTCTAGCTGCATGGGACTCTTGCTTGGTATTTCATATGGAGATTTCAGTGCAAAGAGATCAGGCTGGTAAGAGAAAATGAGAAGATATATTTGTTCAGTGAGACATTAGATGCCTTTCTTACTATTTGTGTAACTGTCTAGTGTGCCTCTTATTTCTGTCCAGAGAATAAACCAAACGCCATACTTGCACCAGTAAGAGTTGCACACAATAAGAAAATAAGCCATCTTATGCCTCTATTGGTAATTGACTCCTCCACCATCCTCTTGTAGAACAACAAAAATTGCTGCTGCCAGCCTACCTTTTCACAGGTAGAGGGCTCCCTCCTGTGGGCAAGTAGCTGAAGCAGTATCCATGGCAACAGACAACTCCAAGCCCTGACATCAAACACTGGCTGAGAAACTCTCAAAATCGTGTTAGAAAAAAATAGAAAATGGAAGAAAATCTAGGAAAGAGAAAAGTGAACCTGGAAAAGAATGGTGATAGGGATTCAAAAAATCAATAGAATAACTGCTAGAAGGAAGGAGGAAACAGATAAGACCAGATACGTGTATTGATGTACGTACATCATTTATTGATCAATTAATAATTGATTATGTACATCAACTAGATAATGGAAAAGGAATGGAAGGGGAGGAGAAGGGAAGAGTGCGGTGACATGTTAGAATAATATATCGTAAAATCTATAACCATGACATACTCAGTCATCCAAACACATGATGAAAAGGATTTTTAAAAAAGTGATGGTTAGTGCAGTGAATACATTAAATATTTAAATAACTGCCAGCATTTGTATAGTGCTCTCCAGGTTATGGACCACTGTCTCATGCTAACCACTCATATTCCTCACGTAAACTCAGAAATATTCTCACATTTAACATTGGTGTTACAGTCATTGCATATATTTACTGACAAGACTGAGGCACTGAGAATAATTGCAGCTTCTATTTTAAAATGTCATAACAAGTGACAATTATTATGATCTTATCAGGAACTGTGTTCCAGATTTACTAGATTATCTATTTAAATCCTTTGGAAAAGCTAATAAAATATAGCAAATGGAAAGAGTCATAATGGAGGAGGATGTGCGGCATGTGTGATATCCAGCAAGGAGGTCTGTGACGAGGAGAGATTAGATGTGTAGCGGGAAAATTAAGGTAGAAAAAAAACAAGGGCTTAAAACAAGGAGGGCATTATGGGCCATTGTAAATTATTCCCTTCGCTCTAAGCAACTGTAAAATCTTTGAAGGGTATGTGAAGAGTAGTGACATGACATGACGCACATGTGAAAAAGAATCTTTCCTCTGCTACATGAAACATAGATCATAGGTGTCAACTCTAGACACCTGGGTACCACGTGGAAGGAAGGATACTGAAAAATCCCGGTGAATGGTAACGGCACCTCGGGCTGGAGCACCTGTGGTGTAGCAGAGAGGGGATCATTTTCTAGATGTGTTTTGAAGGTACAGACAGCAGGATTTGCTAATGGATTAGATGTAGAATATGAGAAGAGGAGAGAGGAAAAGGATTACTTAAAAATGGTGAGCTTGAAGCCCTAAAAACGGAGTTTCCATTTACTGAGACAGGGAAACAATGCAGGCAGTGGTTTTTAGGAAATCAATAGTTCCTCTTTTTCTTTTGGCATATTAACTAATTCTTTATTACACATCTGTCTTAGTGTGGGATACCCAAAAATCAGAGCCTGCAGCAGACTTTTGCCTGTGAACATGTTTTTAGGGAGTATGATGATTGAGAAGCAAATATGAGGGGAAGAGAAAGACAGGAAGGAACAAGAGCAAGTATCAGGCGCACAGCTGAGTTGGCTGCTTACTGGATGGAGCACAAAAAATAGCTCAGTTGCACAGGATTTCCAACAGGTCATATAAAGTAAAGCACCAGAGACAGGAAGTCCAGGAGGAGGAAAGGAAAGGGGATTTATCAATCAGCTCCCCAGTTCTCATCAGATTCACCTTGAGGACAGTAACTGTTCCACATGTTCACATTTGGTGTTTGTGCACACTGAGACCACGTTGGCTTACGCCTCAGTGGTAGTGTGGAGGTCCTTTAGATACACAAACTTGGGGAGACAGGGCTAGATATATAAATTCAAGTCAGAGTTCATAAATGAAAAAGCTGATAGATTTGACTACATACACCCAGTCATTTCTGTGGCTAACACAAAGGCAGAAAACCAAGAAAAGAGGTTGAGAAAAATATTTGCAGCACAAAATACCAAGTTTTAATTACCTTCATCTATAAAGAGTTCATGTGAATTAATTAAAAATTGAAAATGCCCCTCAATAGAAAAAAAGAAGAAAATAAAAAGTAAATACAAATTGAAAAATTAGTATATGAAAAAAGATTCTATTTGTACCCACCTGGGCATGTATCATGTCGTCAGCCTCAGCATTAGAACCAGATGTCATGGATTACTTAAATGTTAGATTTTGGATGAAGGAAATTATATGCTTTCATATTTTAAGTAGTTGATAAAATATCACATAAAAATGAATTATGATAAATTACTGGGCATGTGGGAAGTTATTTTCTTAAAAATATCAAATAAAAAAACTTCATAGTTCTTTAATGTATTTTTAAATAATTGCATGTGTAGCCTTAATAATAGGGTATGTGTGTTTTGTTTTTCGTCACTGAATTCTCAGAAAGGCTTTTTAATTGTGACCTTCAGAGATCTGACTTTGAAAGACTGCTGGATAAGGCACTTTACATTGCCAATTCATTTTTCTCTTTGTTTCAAACTAAAATATATGTAACTTGGTCAAAACCCCATTTTAAAATTGTGAACATAGTGCAATTAACTCAGTTTAGTTCAGTATTTATTGAGCACATGATGTTTTTGCTTTAAAATATTTTCAAAAGCTTTGGTGCCAAGAATTCTATTTTAACTTTGGCCTTTGCTACCAGCCCGGACACGAGCTAGTAAACCACTTCACTTTCTGTACTTCAGTTTCCTCACCCAAAAACTGGAAATAATAACACTACCTAACTCAGGACTTGGCATTTGGCACAGAATGAATACTATGAACTCTTATATCTTCAGAATATTAAATAATGTGCATACTCTAAGCCTAGCCCATAAAAGATGCTCAGAAAAAGTAACTTACTCTGGTTTTCTGACTTGGAAATGGACCAAGTTGTAATTATAACTATTTCATTGGCACACAAAGTAGGGCTACCTGCAATTTCTGCCCTTGGAGTAGTTTCAACATCTCAAATTTCTAAAACCCTGTATCCATCCAGAAACAGAATTGATAAGGGTGATATCACACAGTGTCTGTGTTAAAACATACTCTAATATTTAACAGGCATTTCTTATAGTGAAGTAAACTTCTTCCTTTCCTTCTCCCTCCAAGATGTATTCTCATATTGGAAAGAATACTCTTATAATATATTTCCTAAAATTCGGCCATTGGCTTCATTTAGACCAGTCCTGGCCCACTCATTTTATTTAGGCAGTGGGGAAGTAGAAAAGATTTGAGCACTTGACTCTGCAGAGCTGTGTACTCATTATAAATACTGACCCAGCAAGGGCTTGCCAGGACTAACTCAGTGTATATGATGATTCATCTTTGGACATTTTTTGTTTTTTGCTGCTTTGAGTTTCTTCAGGAGAAAGAGCTCTTCTTAAAGTAAAAGAGAGTCAAAGTGTCAGAAAATATGAGGGGATTAGTTTGAGTGCATCGTGGTATGTGATTTAAATATTCTCACTTTTCTCCTCATTTTCAGAGCCCAATTAAATAGAAATAATTTCAAAAATGGAGGGAGGATATCTTTGTACTGTGATATGCCAGTGAGAGGACATGGAAACCAAGAATTAGATGAGGATATAGGATTGTATGTGGGTTGCGTGTGCAGGAAGAAGCAGACTATATTCGTATGGTCAGTATAAGGCACTGGAGATGATTTTAGATCTTGAACCATGCAGCCTGTTTTGCACTAATGAGAAATGTCAAAGCACCAATTTGAGAGAGTCTTCCATACTGGGAATAGGAAAAATAGCACAGAAGGGCACCTTGCAGGGATTTGTAAGGATTATTGTATAGAAATCTAGCAGAGAGATTGAGGTGGGAGGACTCCCCTTTCTATGACTTTCTCAAAGAGTCAAGAAGGATTTCAGAGAAAATGTTCTTTTTTTTTTTTAACTGAAGTACAGTCAGTTACAAAGAGAGTGGGAAGGGATAAATTTGGGTGTTTTAGATTTGCAAATGTTAGATGCTATATATAAAAATAGATTAAAAAACAAGTTTTTTCTATATAGCACAGGGAGCTATATTCAATATCTTAGTATAGCCTTTAATGAAAAATAATGTGAGAATGAATATGTTCTTATCACTTTGTGAGTAGGGCCAGTAAAGTACCATTTCTTACTGTTGCTACGTCTCTACTGAAATTGAAGTTTGGAGCTCCCCAGTAAGTGTGAATTACTTTAAAAAATTATGAATTCTCTCATCTTTAGGCATTTTACCTATTTTGATTTTTAAGTAGTAAGGTAGTATTCTTTCTGAATTATTAGACAGGAAAATAAAGCTGACTCTGGGGATGGAAAAAATGAGGGGTCTTCCTCTTATGGGTATATCAACCAAGAATCATTATTTTGGTCAAAAAAAAAATGTTACCAGACAAATTTTTAAATTTTGCTAAAAAAGTTTCACCCTTTCCTTGGGTGGTAGAGGAGGGGAGAAAAATGTTGCATTGGAAATTCAAAGAGTTTAGAACTTAAATACCAGCTGGTTGTGGTCATCCTTTCCTCTTCAAAACTTTCTCTTGTGAGTTAGAATGGTTAGCCAAGTGAATGGGTACCCAGGTTTGGGTTCCTGATCAACTGTAATGAGTCAAAAAGTAACGACCAGGTGCATAGACACATGCATACAACACGATGTCCAGTAACTCATGCTTCAAAGACATTTACTCAAAGGCTGCAGGGCCACTTTATCTCAGAAGAGCCCTTTAAGAAGTGCTCCTGCTTTCTCTTTCATGGTGAGAGAGAAGTTGTTGTCCAAACCACATGCATTTCAAAATACAATCGCTTTCTGAAATATTCATTGTTTAGTATCAGAAAGATCAGCTTTTATGAGTGGTCACATTTAGAAGAGTATTTAATACATCATTATCCAATCCTGTTTCTACATTGGTGCCAAGAAGTGTATGATCTTGGGTTTCAGACAGATGCACAAAGTGACTTCAGTGGAAGGATGAATAGCATTTCTTTACATAATACACTGAAAGGAGTTTTACATCTTAGGGACTTAAGGGGAAGGATAGATGTGTGAAATAGGAGGAATCCTGTGTGGCAGCCAGGGTTCTCTAGAGAAACAGAAGTGTGTGAGATAAATATAAAAATAAATATTACGGAAATATTAAGGAGTTGGCTCATGTGATTATAAGGTCTAGTGGGTCCAAAATCTGCAGGGTAAGCTGACAGGCTGGAGACCCATGAAGAAGCTGCAGTTTCAGTCCAGAGGCCATCTGCTGGCTGAATTCCCCCTTCCTCAGGGAGGTCAGTCTTTTTCTTAAGGTTCTTAAGGTCCACCCACAGGATGGGAGGTTGACCTGATTTACTCAGAATCTGCTGATTTAAATGCTAATCTCATCTAAAACACACGTCCACAGCAGCATCCACACGTTTGACCATGTGTCAGACCGTGGTGTAGCCAAGTTAGCACGTTAAATTAACTATCACCAGTGGCCTTTGTATGGAACATAAAGAGTTCTGTTAATTAAGCTCACTCAGTGGACAGCAGGAAACATACTGACCATAGTTTTTTTAATGGTATTTCTCTCCTGGGATGCAGAAATTTCAGAACCAATTCTTTTATGAAGATAACCCTGGAGGGTCAAGAATCATGACTCAGCAATATTTTTGGTCTAGCTGTGTCATCATTAAGTCAAAAGTGGATATTTGGCCAATCCTGACTTCATCAAACTTAATAAAATGCTCATTAGACACAAAAGTCAAAATATTGTGATTATAGCATTGGAGAAAACCACGTTGTAGTCTTTGGTGTTTATTTAAGCATTATAAACTATTTTAACATTCAGTTCCCCTACTAATTCTGTTGTTTCCTAGTCTTGGAGGTATATAGCAGGGTTCCTCACAGAATATTCCATTAATCTCTACATTGAAAAGGTGTTAATAGGAATCAAGTGGAAAGAGGTTCTATAGTCAAATAAGTTTGGGAAACACTGACTAAACACTATAACTCCTTTATTGCCTTATTCCTCTATGCAGTGTTAATGTGCATTGAGATTTTTCAAAGTTTTAATAAAAGGGAGTTACAGTAGATGCCATCCCATGCTGGTTTGAGTGCTAAGCTTTATTGTGAAATACATCAGTGAATTAGTGTAGCAAGAATATATTGTGAAAAATTCTTTCTACTTTAAAACTGCAGTCATCTTATTAAAAATTGCTTTGTGTATTCACAAGCATTTGCATATCCAAATATATTTTACAGTCATTTTTTGTTTCCTTCAGGAATGGCTGTTTATGTTTTGATTGAGATTGCATGAAATTAATACAGAAATTCAACCTTTGAAGGCCAGAATTTGCACATTTTTGTGTCTAATTTACTTATTTATGTGTTAAAGTTTGTATCTATATATATATATATTAATATGCATAGGTGTGTGCTTGTTTGTGTTTGTGTCTACATGGTAGCTGGAATCAAAAGGCCATCTCCTGCTGAATTTCCTCTTACCCTGGCCTTCAAATGAATAGAAATAAATGAAATATATAATTTATACATGCTACCTGTAACTAGCTTTTTAATTTTTTCATTCTCCATTTGCTTGTGACCAGTATATAGAAGTACACTTGACTTTAGGTGTTGATTTTTTATCTTGCCACTTTGCTTAATTCCTTGGTAGTTTACTACCAGAATACTACTACTACTAATTAATACTACAAGAATTCAGATACTTTTTGTAGATCCCTTAGGATTTTATGCTAGACAATCAGATTGCCTTTGATTAGAAACAGTTTTACTTTCTCATTTTCTCCATACACACACACACACACACACACACACAAGCACACACTAATACACACATGGGTAGATAGATGGATAGATAGATAAATGGATGGATGGATAGATAGATTTATATGAATTATATAAATGATAGCCTTCTCCCCTGGCCTAGGTGAACCTTCCCTACTATTCGAGGACCTGAAGTGCTCAAATGGGTCTTTCTTGTTCAACCTGCTGAACCCTTATTTTCTGAGTGAGCACTTTATGAAGGCCTGAGGGAAAGTGATGATGGGTGAATGCAAACCCTTTTCAGCTTCAGATTCCTCTAGAATCTACACACTCATCTTAGTCTACTCTCAAATTTATACAATTGTGAAAACATTCAACTGCTTTCTCCCAGTTCCTAAGGGTGGCAACTTCCTCCTTTCTACTCTTCTGCCAAGAAAAAAAGCAACCGTGGGTCTCTTTTCTACTACAAGAGGGTCATGCCTGGATTTTTAATTCATTTCAGTTTGCTTAGATTCTCAGAGCTCTTATAGATTTAAATAAGTCTATAATTTTAGGGGTTATCTGTCTGGTTTTTCTTACTAGGGTGTAAGAAAAATTCTTTTGCAACTTACTACATTCAAAGAATTAAAAACATCCTTATTTGCAGGTAACAGTTTGGTCTGTCAAAGATATTTATAGGCAGGTTATGTTTGTACAATAAGTTCTTTGAGTCTCCTTAATATTTACCAGTGATTTTCTTTTTTGGTGCAATTATATATCATGATAAAATATATTTATATTATAAAGTAATAAATATTTCAGTGATAAGTGGGATGATATGTTTGATATTAAATTGTATTTGTTATTCCTCATTAATCTGTGATGTACTTCCAAAAGTATCATCTTATTGATAAAAGAATAGCTATATCAGCACAACTTAATAGAGGATTTAGAGATAGTGCCATCATCCACCAGAAATTAATACATTACAAATTTGTTCATTTAGGTTTTTAAGAAACTGTGTAGTGTTTAATTATTATGCTGCCCCCCAAAAAAGCCAAAACAAAAAACTGGAACCCTGAATGTGAGAGCCAAGCATAGAAGAAAAAGGATAAAGGAAGAGAAAACACTGTAAAAATTGACTAAATGGGGTAAGATGATAATTTTGTCTTTGCTTGAAATCTCATGAGTTTGTTCATGTACTAAAATTATCCTAACTACATGAGAATAAGAGCTCTGGGACTGAAAATAAAGGTGTGAGGGTGAAAGGGAGGGCAGACACCAGGGAAAGTCACTTTCACAGGCACCAAAATGGGATCTACATGTGTTAGAAAGCTTAGGAAACAGAACAAATATTTGGCAAATCCAGATTCTTGACAGGATTCTGTGGTCTCAGACTTTATTCTGTTTCCATCACCCTGTTCTGTTTGGCGCTAATTGTGGAGTGGCTCCTGTAGATCTGTACCTGCCTGGGACAGTGACCGGGATCACCCGGAAGTTCTGAGGTGTGAAGATCGCCTCTCGTAAAGCTGCTTCTTTCCAGCTTCTTGGCGATTGCCTCCTTCTCCAAGAATTACATCCTCCCAGACTGAGGTCGTTAAGCTCTCATTTCTAAGTATACTTGGCTGGAGAAAAAGGAAGGGAATTTAATCACACTTCAATTCCTGCCATGTGGTATCTCAAAAATTCAAAAAGGAGCATATGTGTGTGTGTGTGTGTGTGTGTGTGTGTGTGTGTCTGTGTGTGTGATGGGAGGTGATAGTCTTTCCACAGTTAGGAATATTAAAAAAAAAAAAAGCTGTTTTTTCTTTGGCAGAACAAGGGGCCACAAAGGAATCTCGGTATAAATTCCCAGGGGGAACAGTCAAGGTTAAAAGAGAATGAGGCAGAAAGAGGGAGAGAAACTTTTAAAGAAATGAACAATTCTCATCTGTTCAGGTAAAGAGTACGTTAGAACAGGCTACTGTCGGGTGGGCAGAAGTGGATGTGTAGCACTATTAATCACAAAGCAAGACAGCTCTGATCTGGAAACGTTTAACACTATTTAATCTGTGTCAAGCAGTTGCCTACTTGTATACTCTCCTCCAATAGAACATATTTTATTTCACCAAAAAATACTGTATTGCCGTAGATTTACTACTGATGAGAGGCGTGTGCGATTAGAAGCCTTCATTTGTGAAGTCCCAAGTCCGCTCCCCAAAACTCTAGGGCTTCCACTAAAGGTAAACATAGCATACACTTAATTTCATCTCCTTGTCGTTTCTGTTTGGTTTTATGTTTGTTGTCACTCACTCAGAAAAGAAGATGAAAAAGATCGCAGACAGAGGCTAGTGCTCATTCATCCTGACTTAAGATTCTGCTTCTCAGGACAGTTGAGGGCAACTCAGTGTGCTTACATATGTTTGTGCTGAGTGTCCTGGAAATGTAAGCTATGCTTTGGCCATTGCACTTTCAATGCAATGCCTTCTTGACTTAAGTCAGTACTAAAAGACTCTAGTAGAAAAAATAGTTTCAATTAAAGTAACAAAAGAATTATTAAGACAGCATTTAGGTACTCATTGTGTTGATTTAAACCATATTATTTTGTTTTGAAATTTTAGCCCAAACAGGAGGCATTGTAATGAATAAATTTACATTTAGAATTCATACAAAAGATATAACTGGCAGCACTTGCCCACAGTGACACATTGTATGTGGAGACAAATCTTCCAGCAAAACAACTCTTTTGCAAGAGAAAGAAAACAATAGTCAAGCCAGGAAAACATTCAGAGTTAATGGTATAGAAACGCAGTGAGTGTTTAAGGCAGCAGCAGTTTACAAGGTCAATGACTGGGCTTCGTTCATAAGCATGTAGCAGAATCAGGCTGAACAGATGGAGCCCCATCTGCAGGGTGTCTGTGTCTGTGTAGTGATCTTCTATTATGTGCTGATACATAAAAACTATAAATAGAAAGTTCTGCAATTAAGTTCCCCTTTTACGCATTTTAACTAGTTGAAAATCTTAAAAACCTCAGCTAATTGGTAAAAGAAAAAGCGTGTCTATTCACTTCTATGGTCTTTTATGAGAGCAATATCAACATTTTTACCATGATTTCTACCAAAGGTTAGTCTATGAAGTTAAGAAGAAAAAGAAAGGGAAGGGAAATGGAAAAAAAGTCAGATACTTCAAAGCACTTAGTGTCAACAAGGTCAGAGTGTCTTCTATTTGGAGGAAAAAATTCAGCTGCTATTTTTAGTTTATTTAGATGGCAAAATTATGTTGACTTTTGGTTTTAAAAAATAAAATGTTTTCCACCAATTTATATCATTTGTATTAAAGTGGATTGAAAAATCTATTTTCTCAGTGCATGAAGAATTTATCTTCGCACTGTAACTATCAGAAATTCAATAATCAAAAATATTTTTTCTGTAAAAGATAGCTCCAATTTCATACAGAGGTAATCTTTAGTGATTGTAATTTTTTTTTCCTACGGGAAGCAAAAGAAAATGGCTAAGACATTATAGAAAATTTTACAATGAAAAAGTTTTCTTTTATCTTCTGTAATTATAAATATTACTATGTGTATCTGCACACAGGCTGTGTGACCTTGAACAATTTACTTAAGCTCTCTGGGTCTCAGATTTCTCAAATGCAAAAAGGAGATTATAATTACACTTACTCTAATCTCATAGAATTTCTATTAGAATTACGTGAGTCTACATATGGAAAGTACTTAGAACTGCACCTAACATAGAGTAAGTGTTCAGTGAGTATCAGATATTACAATATATTCAGTATTCTTTGTTGCCTAGACGTTAGCCAAAATCTTCCCTGAATGGCACCCCAAGATGGAACTAGGCAGACATTCGTTACTCCCCCAAAAACCATTTATTCTATTTAAATATTTTTCTCTAAATATAATGTTCTTACTGTAAGATGAAATACCATGGGCACCTGAAGTTAAGAATTTGCAGAGCAGCTTTGACAGTGGTCTTAGAATCTACCCAGTTAGATTTCTGCTATGATCTTGGCTTTCCTTATTACTTGGGTTAAGGGAATGAGGACCATTTATGGTGCTTCCTGGGGTTTTGGTCTTTTAAAAAAAAAAATACTATCTTCTCAAAATTAGGCTTTCTTTCCCCAGATCTTGACATCACCCAGTCTCTCATGAATTTGCTAATTTAACCAAATCTATTTCTTCTGTCTACTCTTGATGCCTTCCCCTTGCTCTTAGACAACAGATTCTTCCCATGATCAGTGCTTTCCACGTAGAAGGCACACTTATTCCTATTTAAGGATGAGAAAAATGTGACTTGGGAGAGGTCAAGTGTACTTGTAAGTTTGCTTCAACATTGCTAAGGCTGTCAGTATATGACTATGAAAGGCACTGCTATTCTAACTCCATTGTAAATGGAAAAGTAAAGGAACAGAGTTAGCTTTTTTTTCAGGCATGTTATGTCCCAAATCCCTCATTCCTTAAAGCCTTTGTAGAGGATCCCACCCATTTTTACCTACACAGTGATTCTGAAACTCACATTCATAAATATAACATTTTATCCTCTTTGTGTATGATGGGAAGGGTAACTGATTCAATTGTTCAGGGGATCAAGACTTGGAAATCAATTGGGGATGCATATATTCAAATGGTAGTTCATATTTTAATAAAATTGTAGAACTCTTTTAGGACAGCCAGCCATAATTTTTGGTTTGTCCTAGACAGATAAAGAGTATGTGGAAAGGAGAGAAATACTTTCTATCAATCATTACCCTTGAATAAAACAGAAAAATATACATCCTAATTTCTATATTCTGTAAGAAGTTACATTAACCCTAAAAATTAAGAATTAGGAGGAAATCATACATCATAAGAATTGAACTGTTTCATCCTAGAAATAGTTACAAACACTTCTGAAAAGAAGGAACTCTGGTAATAAATAAGCATTTTCATAGAATCTCTTCTCGAACTGTATCATACATTGAATTTTTTCTTAGAGATTTCTAAAATCACAAGTACTTCAACCATACTCCAACTCTACTAAATTAGAACTCTCATTTTCAAATAATTACTGTGTGCAAGCAGCCTTTTGAATAGCTGCTATGGACTATGACTTCCTGCTGTTTTTAGAAATACAAAAAAATTTTTTTGATGCATTTATTTTACAATTTGAAGAACAGGATTATAAAATAAATGAAAACAATTACAAAAGTTTTGTCATGATATATTATTACCATATTACAAAAAAGCGGTATATTTTTAAAGTAAATGTTGGGGAGGTTGGGATGAATGAAATCAAGTGAACCTCAAAACTTATGGACTGTGCTGCTTTAAGTATTTCATTCATATATTTGAATAAATATCGAGGAATGAACAGTAATATATATCTGAGTCAAAAGTAATATTTGGATTTTTAAAAAATATTCCATTTTATTTGGCAAAACATTGATCTGCTCTGATTTCAAATATCATAGATTTTTACATTATGCATTAATTGGGCAGTTTCAAGTTTGATTTCTATAACACTAGTTAATTTCCAGGACCCTGGCTTAAGTGACTAGGTCATAGTCTTATGACAAGAGAAAATTTTGCATTTCTAAAATCTCATTTGTTTGGACTTGACTCTAATGTTTCGTTTACATTTTGTATGAGGCTTGGCTAAAGCCTCACTGAACTTTGCTAGTAAATTTCTGATACCATTATTGAATATTTCATGAAAAGAATATTGTGACACAAAATCTCCCTTAGATAGTAACCAGACTCACCAATTTTAGAAGCAAACATTTATGTGATAAACATGATACATTCATTGTCAATATTGATCAAAGCAAGTCAAAGGAAACTGGTAAAACTTGGTCATAAGTTTTCATTCCTATGAAATTCTTCTGACTTTTTTTTGTATAGTGAAATATAACCTACATATAGGAATGTTCATAAAACAAACAGCAAAATTGTTACACAAAACAAGCACTCAGGTAACTGCCACCTGGGACAAAAAGTGAAACATTTGTTAGTATCTTATTTTGTACAATTTCCCCAGCCTAGTAATAACACTCCTCTTTAAAGGTAATCACTATTCTGTCATTAAGTAACCACCTCTTTGTTTATATATATATATATTTTAATAATCTATAGATATTTTGATAAACAATATGGTTTACTTTTGGCTGATTGACCTAAAACAAATAGACTACTAGACATTTCTCCAGCAATTATGTAGTCTCATAGGTTACAAAAATACCTCTGAGTAATCTCTTTTTCAGCATTCTGAATGTTTGCAATAATAGCAGAAACTGGAAGGGTTCTGTTTTTGTTTAGGGGCCTTCATTTGCTGGAGTTGAAGATTAAAAATCGTGGTGGTCTTTGGAAGGAACTCATATGAAGTGTGACAGGTCTGGTTTGCCAGGTGAACTAAATCTGGAATGGACATAATTTCTCATGCCATCCTTGTCCATTTTACTAGAAGGGGAAGGTCTCAGGTTAGCCCATTAATAAATGTAGAGTTAAAAGCTACCCGGGTGAAATCAACATCTGGAGGAAAACGAAAATTTCCTTTAAAAATTATCTGAAATCTTTTGTAACTGTCATGAGCAGGCTCATTTGGCTTTGTGTGCAAACCTAAATTTTGTTCCAATCAACAGGTTTTGGACGAGCCCTGGGAATTGCTTGATGAAGTTGCCTAGTGATTTTCCAATCCTGATTTTATGATAAGTTACCAGGTTGATCTCCTGGTTGTAATTCTAGAGACCATTCAGGATTTTCCCAGTTTGTGGTTTTCATCTGATGATGAGCTTGACCTTCACCAGCAGGCGTGTGAACTACCTGATAAAAGTCAGAGAAGCCAGATTGATAAGTTTGAATGATTTTATTAAATTCCACTTTAAGTCTGTGAGGATCTTCAGCTGCTCTGGGAAAATCTTTGACTATGGCTTACAATTCAGCTTTAGTCCAGAGAATATAAGAAATTAAAGGTTTAACCTTTGCATTGTCAGAAGACTTACTTGTAAGGAGATAGGCTCTGGTAAGTTGAGAGGAGAAGAGTGTGGGAAGACTTCCAGAGACAAAAGGAAGTTTGGCAAGAGAAATAGTATGAGGTGATTGAGGGCATAGAGAAGGCAGAGGCAGCCTAGAAGGGAAGGGGGATGTTGGTGCTGGAGGAGGAGTCTGGCCATGAGGAAGAGAGACAGGGTGGAGCCAGAGCCAGAGCCTGAGATAAGCCAAGGAAGAAAGTCTAAGGCTTCAGAAGCCATTTTAACTTTCTTTAACCATTTGTTTCCCTCAGTTAATCTTAAATGATTATTTTGCATCGAGGCAATTTTAGACTCCTGATAATACTGGGAAACCTCAAAATATCAATCAAAATAAACATTGCAAACTGTTCCATAAGTTTTTGAGTTATTGTAGTCCCATTCAATTTTAAAGAAACTAACCTTAGGGATTTAAAAATTTCCCCATAATAGCCATTGATATTCTAAATTGCCTTTGGTCACATCAGTCCATTTAGTTAAAAGTGCACATGAGGAAGGAACATAAAATCAGCTAAAATACCTGTAGGTGGGGCACCCTCAAAATAGTTCAATAACTGGGATCCCATTTCTTAGAGGTTTATCACTACAGAGTAAAAAAGAGTGCAAACAGCTCAGTTCAAACTGCTTGCAAGCTAGTAACAGCTAATTCTATGGAAATAGCTCGATCCTGGAGAAATTAAGCCAAAGGCTTTTCAGCCAAATTCAATAGAACAGCCCCTACTTCAAAGGAATGAGCCAATGACTGAAAAACTGGCACCGTTTCAGTGAAGTCGTCCCTGTTCCTGGAGGAATGGGCCAGCAGCTTCTAAGCCAGTTGCAGTTGAAACAGTCTAAACTTGAAATCAGACCAAAGTGCCTAAGGAGTACTTGCACACAGAACAAGGCTTTAACCAGAAAGGAACCTTAGGGTAGATTCTGAGTAAAGCCTAGAGATGTTCAGCTGCAAAGAGGGACGTGTTCAGAGAGAAACACATACCTTCAAACTCCAGCGTCCGTGGGAATAGCGGAGGGTTTATTTTGCAGATACTGCACCTATTTGTTCACCAGCCCTGGAACATTTCAAGGTCATTTATGATCCCCATATGGGCCACCAAAGCATTGTCCTAATACAAATAGACTGCCAGGTATTTCTCTAGTAAAGATGGGTTTATTTGGTGTCAGCTGAGGGGGGCTGATGTGGGGTTCTAGAAGGTGAGCAGCCCAAATGAAAAAATACACGAGGAGTTGCCATACCGCTGGACAGACTGCAGCAGGAGACACCACGGGGTTAACAGAATTTTATTGCATTGCCACAGGGCGGTGCGCGCACCTGTGATGCCCCTGTCCTGCTCGTTATCTGTTCTCTGCCAGCACATGCGCAATGTGAATTCCTTTGTTCGTGAGGCTTACAGGATGTCTCTAGCAAATGTGTCCTTCTATGTTCTTTGTTCTGAATCTTATATAATTGATGCATGCATACAGTCATCATTTACTGAATACTACAAACATGCTCTGATCATGGCCTTGGGTCCACGGCCTTAACTCATCTCAAGGCCAGCTCACATTTGGTATCAGCAAAGAGTTAGGATTTAGGGTCTACATCCATGACGAGGCATGTGCAAGTCCCCACATAGCAAGGGAAGGAGAACGCTTTTATAGAGGAGAAAAGGAAGTTGGGAGGGCTATGATAATGAGCCCATGGTTTTTCATTTGCTGAGTCCTGTGAGGAAGGAAGAGGAGCCTTTCTTCTTTCTGTTGTTCTCTGCTGTGGTCATGAGGTGTGAGCACTCCCCTTTTTGGTCTCCTGACTCTGTTTATTTGAGATTTCTGTTTATTAATTTTCAGCAGACTGTATTTGTATTAGACATAAAGAGAATTGCAATATTGTGTGTATTACTTTGTTATAAGCTTCTGTCATTCAAAATTATGTTTTCAAGAATCAACCACATTTTTGCATGTCATTGTAGTTCATTAATTTTCATTGCCTGTATTCCTTTAATGAATATAAAGCATTTTACAGTTTGTCATGCCAATAAGCAGTGGGGTTTACACAGATTTTTACTTCACGAATAATGCTTCTAAGAATACATGTCTTCTGATTCATACACAGATGCATTTCTCTAGGGAATACACCTAGGCATATAACTGCTAGATCATGGTATATGCTTATTGTATGGCAATACAGTTTTGATTCTAACAACTGAAGTTAGTGCAAACCTTATTTGCTAAGGGTGTGGAACTCAATTAGAGTGTCAGCCACATGTTCAGGGTTCCCAAGGCTTCCCACATTCCTGACCAACTGGCTACAAGTCCAGAAGAATTTCCATAACCTCACTGAGGTTTGAAAATTCGCTAACAACTCACAGAACTCAGGGAAGTGCTATACTTAGAGTTGCAATTTGTAGTAATGGATACAAATCAGAATCAAATGAAAAGATATATAGGACAAGACATGGAGTTTCTCAATTACAGAGCTGCTGTGCCTTCTCCCCATAGAATCAGATTGCATCGCCCTCCCAGCACACAGATGGGTTCACCAAATAGCAAGTTCCACTAAACCTCAGTGTTCAGAGTTTTTGTCTTGGGCTTTATTACATGGACATCATTGATTAAATCATTGGCCACATGACTGAACTCATTCTCCTCCCCTCCTCCTCTTGCTGAAGGTTGGTCTGGCTCAAAACCTCAACCCTCTAAATATATAGTTGGTTTTTTTGGTCACTAGCCCCATCCTGAATTGTCTGATTATCATAAGCTCAGATATGGTCCAAGGGAGTTCATGAATAATAGAGTCACTCCTATCATTTGGAAAATTTCCAGGATTTTAGAAGCTATGCCAGGAACTCAGAACAAGGACTAATTTTTTTCATTATTTAACATCTATTTTGTAAATAATATCAAATTGTTATTGAAATTAATTAACCAAACCACCCTGTCATGAGGTTTTTAAGAGTCCCTATCCCTTCATATACCAAAACTTGTTGTTTTCTTTTCTTTAATTTTCTTAAAATTGCACCTCTTTATTCCTAGAGATATCAATTGTGGTTTTATTTTGCTGTTATTGTTCTTGCCTTATTTATTGCACATAATTATACTTCTGTTCACACAGCTGGAGACTGTATTTGCTTTTTAACTCTTGCATACATCTCACTGTGGGTCATACTGACCTTGAATTAAAACTTCTGGTTCTCATCAGAAATTTCCCTCCCTCTGTTTGTGCCAGTGACATTTTACACCAGGCTTAGGGAAGCTGAGTCTTTTCTCTCTTGATCTCCTATCTTTTCTTTACCTCCCTTGTGCTCTCTTCAGTGTTTATTTGTTTGTTCTCAATCCTCAGAATTTTACCTCTTTTTTACGCTGGTTGATTACATTATGTTCTTTTTCTTTTTTTCCTTAATTTGTTTTTTTATTGAAGTAGAGTTGATTTACAGTGTTGTGTTAGTTTCAGGTGTACAGCATAGTGATTCAGTATTTTTGCAGATTACATTCCATTATAGGTTAACACAAGATAGTGTGCATGGTTCCCTGTGCTATACAGCAAATCCTTGTTGCTTATCTATTTTATATATACTAGTTTCTTAATCCCACACACCAGTTTGTCCCTTCTTCCTTCCCTTTCACCGTTGGTAACCACAAGTGTGTTTTCTGTTTGTGAGTCTGCTTCTGTCTTGTATATAGGTTAATTTGTATTTTTTTTTTTAGACTCTGCATATAAGTGATATATAGTATTTGTCTTTCTCTGACTTATTTCACTAAGCATAATATTCTCTAGGTCCATCTATGTTGCTGCAAATGGCAGTATTTCATTCTTTTTTATGGCTGAGTAACATTTCATCATGTGTGTGTGTGTGTGTGTATCTTCTTTATCCATTTGCCCCTTGATGGACATTTAGGTTGCTTCCATGTCTTAGCTATTGTAAATAGTGCTGCAATGAACATTGGGGTGCGTATATCTTTTCAGATTAGTGTTTTTTATTTTTCCAGATACATACCCAGGAATGAGATTGCTGGATCATACGGTTTTTCTATTTTTAGTTTTTTTAAGGCACCCCCATAGTGTTTTCTATAGTGGCTGCACCAATTAACATTCCTAGCAACAGTTTACAAAGGGTTACCTTTTCTCCACATCCTCTGCAATATTTTTTAATTATAGACTTTTTGATGATAGCCATTTGAAGAGGTGTGAGGTGACACTTCACTGTGGTTTTAATTTGTATTTCTCTAATTATTAGCGGTGCTAAACATCTTTTCATATAGGTTTTAGCCATCTCTATATCTTTTTGGAAAACTGTATATTCAAGTCTTCTGCCAATTTTTTGATTGGATTTTTTTTATGGTATTTAGTTATATGAGCTGTTTGTATATTTTGGATATTAATCCTGTGTTGATTACATCATTTGCAAATATATTCTCCCATTCTGTATGTTTTATTTGTTTTATAGATGGTTTCCTTTGCTGTGCAAAAAGCTTTTAAGTTTAATTAGGTTTGCTTATTTTTATTTTTTTTTTTAGTCTAGGGGACTGATCCAAGAAAATATGATTGCTACAATTTATGTGAAAGAGTGCTTTGCTTAAGTCCTCTTGTAGGAGTTATGATTTTATACCTTAAATTTAGGTCTTTAAACCACTTTTAATTTATTTATATTTATGGTGTGAGGGAAGTTTCAAGTTTCATTGTTTGACATGTGACTGTCCAGTTTTCCCAGCACCACTTGTTAACTGTATTTTCATCCTTGTATATTCTTGTGTCTTTTTGTTGTATATTAATTGTAGATGCATGGGTTGATTTCTGGGCTCCCTATTCTGTTCCATTGATCTGTGTGTCTGTTTCTGTGCCAATACTATGATGTTTCAATTGCCGTGGTTTTGTAGTATAGTCTGAAGTCTGGGAGGGTTATAACCCCAGCTTTGTTCTTTTTTTGTTTTTACAAAATTGCTTTGACAATGCAGGGTCTTTGGTGGTTCCATATAAATTTTAGCATAATTCCCTATAGTTTTGTGAAAAATGTCCTAGGTAGTTTTTATAGGGATTGCATTAAATCTGTAGATTCCATTGGGTAGTATGTCCATTTTAATAACATTAATTCTTTTAATTCAAGAGCATGGATTATCTTTCCATTGCTTTTAATCATCTTCAGTTTCCTTCATCAATATTTTATGGTTTTCAGCATATAGTTGTTTCACCCCCTTTGTTGAGTTTATTCCTAGGTATGTAAGTTTTTTGATCTAAATTTAAATGTGATTTTTTTTCTTTCTGTTTCTGATATTTCACTCTTAGTGTATAAAAACATAACAGATATGTATATATTATATTGTATCCTGCTGAATTCATTTATTCTGCTAGTTTGGGGGTAGATGCTTTGGGGTTCTCTATATAAAGAATCATATTATCTACAAATATTGACAGTTTTATACCTTCCCTTTGAATTTGGATACTCTTTATTTCTTTTTCTTGTCGAATTCCTGTGGCTGGGACGTCCGATACTATGTTACATAGAAGCGTTGCAGGCCGTCATCCTTGTCTTGTTGCTGAGTTCAGCAGGAAGGCTTGCAGCTTCTCATTGCTGAGTGTTACATGGGTTGTGGGTTTGTGTTAAGTGACCTCTACATGTTGAGCTATGTTCTCTCTATACCCACTTTGATGAAATGTTTTTGTCATGAATAAATGTTAAATTTTGTCAAATACTTTTTTAGCTTCTACTGACATGATCATGTGATCATGTGGTTTTTGTCTTTCTTTTTATTAATGTGGTGTATCGCATTGATTTGTATATGTTGAACCCTTCTTGGGACCCTGGAATAAATCCAACTTGATCATGGTGTATGATCCTTTTTATGTATTGTTGGATTCAGTTTGCTAATGTTTTGTTGAGGATGTTTGTATCTATAGTCATCAGATACTAGTCTGTATTTTCTCTCTTCTTTTGTGCTGTCTTTGTTTGATTTTCCAATTGGGATAATGGTGGCCTTATAAAATGAATTTGGGAGTGTTCCCTCCTCTTCAATTTCTTGGAATAGTTTGAGAAAAAATTGATGTAAGTTTTTTATACATTTGGTAGAATGCCCCATTGAAGCTGTCCAGCTCTAGCCTTCTGTCGGCAGAGGGTTTTTCTGTTACAGGTACTATTTCATTTATGATGGTTCACCTGTTCAGTTTGTTTGTTTCTTCTTGACTCAGTCCTGGCAGACTGTATTTTTCTAGAAATATGTCCATTTCTTCTACATTCTCCAATTTTTTTGGCATAAAACTGTTAATAGTATTATCTTAAGATTTTTTATATCTCTTTCATATTGGATGTTATTTCTCCTCTTTCATTTTTTATTTTATTTGCATCCTCTCTCTTTTATTCTTGGTGAGCCTGGCTAAATGTTTATCAGTTTTGTTTAAACTTTCCAAAAACACCAGCTATTGGTTTCATAGAGCTTTTCTATTTTTTTAATCTCTGTTTTATTTATATTCTCCCTGTTCTTCATTATCTCCTTCTGCTGACTTTAGGTTTTGTTTGTTCTTCTTTTTCTAATTCTTTCAGCTGTTTGCTTAGGTTGTTTACTTGAGATTTTTCTTATTTCTTGAGGAAGACTTCTCTAAACTTGCTGCTTAGAACTGCTTTTGCTGCTTCCCATAGATTTTTTAAGTCGCTGTTTTTATTTTCAGTTTGTCTTGAGATATTTTCTAATTTCTTTTTTGATTTCATCATTGACCCATTGTATTTTTAGTAGCGTGTTTAGTCTCCAAGTGTTTATTTTTTCCCATTTTTCATTTCTGTGGTTGATTTCTAGTTTCATACCATGATGGTCAGAAAAGATGCTTCAAATAGTTTCCATCCTCTTAGATTTGTTGAGGCTTGCTTTGTGACTTAGTATGTCACACTGATGGGGAGTGTGGTTGATGCTGGAGCTGCAGAAGTCTGCATGAGACACAGCTTCCCATCTGCTCCATGACTGTTGCTTCCCTGTCAGTGAGGGTCTACCCCCCAGTTATTGGAGTGTAATTCCTCTATGTTGGGCTTGAGTAGACTCTATTTCCTTTAAGTGTGTGTTTTTTCTTCTCCTCACACTTTGCCCCAAAGGAAGGCAGTGTTGAAGTAAGTGAGACTTGTGTGCTCACAGAAGTCTAGAGCCCCGCCTGTGAAGGCAGCTGTAGCTCCACTCAGACACAGCCCAAGTTCACATCCTTTCCCCTGCTGTGGTCATCCCAGATCCAGTGCAAGGCTGTGGCACGGAGTGGGCAGAGTCAGAGTGTTTACTCTGCTGGGAGTATGGTTCATGGCTTGTTGGTCATGGGAGCTCCATTGGCTGTGTTACCATCAGAGGTCCTTGCTGCCTTTGTGGTGTTTTTTGAGTTATTGCCAGCAATGGCCACTGTGACCCCACCAAAGCCATACCTCAGGCCCCTTAGCCACCCCTGCTTTCCTAGAGGGAGTCTTTTTCCAGGATCCAGCTGCCCTAGATTTTATACCAAACTCTGACATGGAATGAGTGGGGCCAAGGTGTTTCCCCAGCTTGAATTAAGGAATGTGGTGAGGCAGCTGCCTCTCATGCAGAATCTTCTCCATCCTGTCTGTTGGCTTGCCAGCACCCATGTACTTCTTGTGGGTGGAGCCTAGGCTTCTTCAGCACTTCTATCTGTCCCAGTGATTCTCCCAGCAACCTAGGGGGCTTGTCTCCTCTGAGTAGGACCCCAGGACTGGGACACCCAGTCTGTGGCTTGACCTATTCATTCCCCAGGGTGAGTGTCTGCTCATGCAGTATTCTTTCTTAGACCCCTCACAGTGGCACAGATCCTGAATGAAAACCTGATGGGCTTTTTCTTTTGCTTTTTTTTCCATTCTACCCAGTTAGATGGGAATCTTTCCTACAGCTTTGATTGTATAGGAGTTCTGCTAGTTTCCAGTTAGTTTTCTGTGAGAATTGTTCGACATGTAAATGTATTTTTGATATGTTTGTTGGGGAGGTGAACTCTACATCATCTTACTCTGTCATCTTGATCTCCCTCTTGCTTTCCTTTTACTAATGAAATTGTATACCTTTACATATATTTAATGTCTCTTTGGTTATTTTCTTTCATCTTCTGTAGAACATTGCTCAAGTCTTTGGCCATAATTCTTCCAGGGTTCATATCTTTTTAAAAATTGATTCATAAGCTTTATCTATGGATTATATATTATATGATTTGTATATGCTGGCTATAAATTCTTTGTAAGTTTTATGTGTTCCAAATGTATTTGCCAATACTGAAGATGAATTTACCACTATCTTTAGTTGAACAGAAGTTCTAATTTCAATATAGTCAAATTTATTTATTTTTTATTTTGTGCTTTTTGTGGACTTTTTAAAGATAAATGTTCCTATACTTCATAAAGTTAATCTCTTATATTTTTATCTAGAAACTTTTTGTTTTACCTTTTATATTAGAATAGCAATTCGTATAGAAATAATTTATCTGTTATAGACATGGTCAAGATATTTTGGATGTGGAAAAAAAGTTAACAGTTCAATCATGAAAAGACTCTGCTCTTCATGTTTATGCAGTATCAAGCATTATGATAGGTCAAGTAGCATGAGTGGATGACAAAGTGGATTTGTTTCTGGGAACTATTTTCTGTTCCACTGATTAATTTATTGACACTTTGGCCAATGTATTATGTCTTTTGTATTTTTTTTTTTTTTACATTTTGTACATTGTCTTTGGCTCTTTTGACTTCTTACATTTCAATATAAATTTTAGAATTAGCATATGTATATTTTCACATACAGCATTTTGAGATCTTAATTGAGGGGGGAAATTGACAACTTTACATTAAGTCTTCTGAATATGAAAATGGGGTATCTTTCTGTTCTTGAAATAATCTTCACTACCTCATTCCTCACTGAAAATTTGAGGTATTTAAAGGATTTAAATTTTTTCAAGCTTTTGTCAATGTTTTCAGCAGGAGGATTATGCTGAATTATCTAAACTTGTATTATATGTAACAAGAGTTACAATCTGGTGTTATAAAATTGTTCAGATTTTACATATACTTTATACATTTTCCACTCCATTTTTAAAATTTCATGTTGTTAAATAAAAACAAATCTGGACTTAGATGAGGAGAGAACTTGCTTAAGTGTAAGACTATTACAATAGGGAGAATGCTCTATCAGAAATATGCAAGTGTCTCAAAATCAAACCAGAAAGGCTTTTTTTTTGAATAGGTATGAAGAGGTAGGCAGTACTTCAGCAGAAACTTTAAGGAGAGTTGTATAAGCAAGGAAAATGATCAGCAGGACCTGAGAGGGTAAGTGTCTCCCTCTGGTTAGTCACCCAGATTAAGTTGATAAGGCGGCATATTCTGTTTTCAGTGCTTGCCCAGGGCTTGCAGGGAAAGCAGGGTTCACTGAACTGTTGTCCAGTGAAAAGGCCTGACTTAGGTTTAGTGAAGACAGAACAGAAGATAAGAAATAGGCCATTGTGAACACCTGATTGGTGTCTTTTTAACCCTTCTTAAAAACATTTTATAGCCATTCTGTTTTTATGGCATACTAACTTACTTCCTATTATGCATTTGTAAGAACGTTCTCACTAAGGCAGTTGAGAAAATATCCTGTGAGTAGTGGAAGGTAGGAGTAGACAGAGTCTTCTCTATTGCAAAGGGCTTTCTGTTTTGCTGGGAGAATACATCTGAATATATCCAGGGTGGAAAATGGGGAAAGAGACTTAACCAGAAGTTCTATAAATGGCCCCAGAGAACACCTGCACAAGGTGTATTTATTATTAGTTAGAAATAATTATGTCTTAGCTGCTCACATGTTTAAGCCATCATTCTATCAGTAGACTTGTAAGCAATAAAGTCATGAAGGAAGGAAAAACAATTGAGTTCAATGCTCTTTGGTAACAAAGAATTCCCATTAAGTGGAGTATCAACAAAAAATGGGCTTTCCATGTGTGATGAGAAGGTTATTTAGACATTTCTTCCCATTGCTATTTCCAAGTACTTTCTTAAATTTAATTCAATCCATATGTTATAAATTACCATAGTTCCATATATGTTGGTTGTCTTATCTTCATCTTTCTATAACAAAATAATAGATTAGTCTTCAAATAAATATTATTTAAAATAGCTAAAGTGAAATAGATTTTAACATATTTTTATGAATTGGGATTCTGTTGAATTGTGATATTAAAAAATAATTCTCTGGCAATATTAAATGACTATGTCTTCCTAGTTAATTACCAACTTGCTAGATGTAGAAATTTAGTGAAAAGAAACAACAAATAGGTCCATGTTTATGGATTGAGAAACTGTATGGTTGGCGGTGTTAACCAGCCAGGAGAGAACACTGATGAAATATTGTTTTGGAAAGGCTAATAGGATGTTGCAAGTATAGATTTAGAACTCAAAGGAGTATAAAGGAAGTTAAATAATGGATGAGATGAAGTTGGCCAGGGAGCATAAGTAGTAAAAAGTATACAAACATAAGAAGAAAAAGAGACTAAATCTCTGGGAAACACTCAAATGTCAGGACGCTGAAGATCTTGAAAGAAACTGAACCAAAGTCCAAGTCAGGGGGAAAACCAAGAATACTTTTTTGATTATAATAGACCCAAAGAAGATGAGAGTATCAGTGATTTAAAAAAAAAAAAAAGCAAAGACAAGTAAAATAAGGATCATTATTGTTAAGTTCCATAATGTCCAGATTCTAAAAGAAAGAAGGATTCTATTTTCCATTTGTGGCCATAATATTATAAAGATTATCTGTAATTTTAAAGTATTTTTCACTCACTTTTGTTAGCATCCTGATTGTATATGAGGAGATGAACATAAAAGTGCTTAAAGAAAATAAATCTAAAAACATATGAGTTATAATTTTTATTGAATGATTGCATATTAACCTAGTTTTAGGTCAGTTTGAGTATCTGAGTCAATCTAAAACATAAAAGTACTTTGACAATTGAGTAGGTCATTTAGTAATATTTCATCGGTCTTGCATGAGATTGTATATATTCAAGGATTGTCCTGGATGGCATATATCTGTCTCTGTACCAAGTTGCATAAAATGTAGCAATACTAATACTTTTTCCGTGAATTTTGTGAATCACATATTTTTTCTTACTGAAGTAATGAAAGACAAAAGCATTCAAATAAAATCCATTCTCCAATTAAAATGAGATAATAAATATGAACTTCACATCCTATTATGGGTGGTAAAATGAGGGGAAAAATTTAAGGCTAGGTCTTCACTTTTTCAATTGTCAGTATTCTTTTGACTATAATTAATATATTTCTGATCAGAATCAGGAATGTGGGAAGGAAAGGGCTAAATAAAATAAGTTGTAGGTAAATAATGAGCTATGCCCATTGAGGTTATGTTTTTCAGAGTTGCTTTTCAAAGAGAAATCCATATTTTTCTTGGAGTTACCGGTAGCTAAGTGCACTGCCTTTGGATAAAGAGACACCCCGTGTGTATAGCACAGTCATTAAGGTTTCATCTCTAACTTCAGATGTCTGTAATACAGATCAAGGAAGCATCACATGTGAGGTTACAGGGTGTTATGACAACACCTAGCCCAAAATAGATCTTAGTCAGAAATCTTGTCATCAATTTTGCATGGTATTTCTAATGAAGACAGAGCACTTACTGAGTCACTTGTGAGGCTTCTTAAACACTCATTCTCTGATAGGAGGCTCTGGCAGACAGTGGAGCAGGATTGAAACCCCTTCATTTCTGCTACAATATATTATTCAAACATGTCAGATCTGTTTTGCTATTCCTAGACCTTAAATGATTCAGAATGAACTGCTTCCATATATATACAGAATCACACCTGAGTAATTTTTTTAAATGAGGCTCTGTGACACTGCCCATAAGGAAAGGAATTGTCTTCATGCAGTGTTGTTCTTCTTCCCTTCCTACCTTTTCTTGTTCATATTATCATTGTTCTATGCGTGCATATTTTCACTTCCATCCTGCAATTTGAAATAAAATGAAATGGCTTAATAAATAATGAAAATAGTATTAGCTGATATTTTTTTTATCTCAAAAGAGATTTGTTCAATGTAACAGTATGAACTCATAAGAGATTGTAGGGTTATTATTAAAAGGGAGAGAAATCTGCTATTGCTATGTTTGTTCACCCTCAGGGTCCGCTCTGGTGATCCTGCTCACTTCTTGTAAGACGTTGGACCCTTGTGATATATAGGATTAACTCACTTGCTCTAAGTGTATGCCAGAAGTATCCCTCAGCCCCAGCATCTTCATGAAGAGGATGCCAACTACATTCATAACTACTGTCTCCATTGTCCACTTATTGTAGTCATTTTATAAATACTACATTTCCCAGCTCAGATATTTTACAACATCCCTGTAATAAATATCTAAGCCAATCTAAAACATGAAAGTCCACTGATAGTTGAGTAGATCATTTAGTAATGTTTCCTCTGTCTTCCATGAGGTTGTGTGTATTTCAAAGATTGTCCTGGATTACATCCATCTGTTGGTGCACGAAACTGTATAAAATGTAGCAACAATAAAGCCTTTTCTAATATTTTTATAAATCACTTTTATTTGTAATAAACAGAAGTCTTAAGAATTTTTGGAAGTGTGAGGCAAGTCTCACATGTTTCCTGAAGCTGTTATTACTTGAGTTTTCACATGTAGGTCAGTGATTCATCTAAGCAAAATATTTTTGTGTTGCAGGAGATGCAGGCTGGGATACAGCTTTTTATTTTCACTCAATTATCTAATTGTTTCTTTTCAGTTGCTTGAAAGATAATTCTTTCCTTAAGTGATCTTGGTGGCCTTGTTAGAAAATTTATTAACCATGTATGTTAGATCTATTTGCGAACTTTCTATTCTGTTCTAGATGTCTATCTCTGTATCACTACCATATTGCCTTAATTTTTGTTGCCTAATAGTTCTGAAATCAGATACTTTAAGTCCCCTTAATACATTGTTTTTAAAATACTGTGTTGGTTATTCTAAGTTCCTTGCCTTTCTGTATGCATTGTAACATTATCTTGTTTTCTGGGATTTTAATTGGCTTTGCCTTTAATGAATAAATCAATAAAGCGGACAATTAACATCTTAATGTTGGGACTTCATATCCATGACAGTAGTATATATCTGCACATATCTTGGTATCTTTACAAATGTTTCCCTCTAATCCTTTGAAGTTTTTGGAACAGAATTCTCGCATTTTTCTTTGAGTTTACCCTTAAATATTTTATAAAGCTATTGTGAAAGGTATTCTTTAAATGTCATTTTCCAATTTACACTTGATTTCAGTATAATGAACTTTTATTTTACCACTTTGAGAAACTCAATATCTGTAGTAGGGTTTTTATATAGATACTTAAGATTTTCTACATAAGCAGCCATTTCATCTTCAAATAAGGCATTTGTTTCTTCGTTTCTAATATTTTACTATTTATTCTTTTATCATGCTTTATTGCACTGGGTAGGTCTGAAGATACAGTACAAATCAAGTGTGAGCAAATAACCTATTCTCTATGTATAATTATTTGTTAATCCATTATTTCTGATGCTTTTAAAAAAAATCTGCATTAAAGCAACATAGCTTCCCTATTAATCCCACTTCACTCTTTTCCCTCTTTAATTATTTCACCTAATAGTCACTGACTGCCTGTTATGCCTTGAGTGTCTCCAGTGTGAACAGTGTTGCTAATTAACAGTGAAAAAATACCATATTCCTCACTCTAGATCTGTTCATTGTAGGTGCCTATATCTAGGGTTTACCATGATGTGTTTTCTGCCTGTTGGCTTATATGATTTTTCCCAAGTGTGTGTGAGTCCTTGAGCAGGTATTGTATATATCTGAGCATCATCCATGCTTTCACAAGAGAGCTTTTGGGAAATGTTGAATAAAGGTGGATTTTTTAAAAAATTAAATTTTTTTTTCTTTTTAAAAAAAGAAAATCACAAAAATTGTAAATACATAAAAATTCCAAGTCATGCGATAAAGGAATATCTATTTATCTCTTTGGAAATACTTTTATAACAGACCAGTTGTTTGGCCTTTTTTTTTTTTTTTCTAATATAAGGATATGCAATTGATAGTTAAATGAAAGCATTAGAAACTCTTGCTTTACTTCTCCTTATTTCAGTTGCTTTTGGTAAAGTCAAACTTTTTGGCTTTTTGTTTTTACCAAATGCTAAATTGTGTCCTTCTCTTTCACTGTTGCTCTGTAGTCCCTGTAACTCTTAGTACTTGGAAGTGATCATGTTTATTCTCAGCCATTTGTCCCACCTTCTATCATTGTTAATTTGAAAGCAACTTCTTTTGATCTGAGAAAACTGAAATTCTCACCAGTATTTTGTAACATCATAGGCCCTTTTGTTTTTTCCTTCTTGTAATTCACATATGCCGATCTCCAGTTTTATTTTTCACAGTTAATTGTATCTCAGCAGTTTTCTAAGAGCTGGATCTAACTGAATCATATGTTATCAATCATATGGAATTAGGATACTCTAAAATAATAGTGTATTATTAATCATTATAAATAATTGCCTCACATAATCTGTTCTCCAGTCTCAAAGTGAATCTATCTGCAGAGGGTCACTGTTTCAAAAATAAAATCAATAGATGAAGTCACAATAAAACGTGTTACATACAGTCTGGAGCTGGCTTGTGAAGCAACTAATGGACTGTCTTTCACTCTGTGTCAGGATCAGTTTGAGAATTCACAAGTGATCTTATGATTCTGCATAGAAGTTGATGTTCATCTTTATTATCAAAAATATATATATTTAAAGAAAATTCTAGGCAAGTGGCAATATTACTATTTATATTTTCCTCTGATTTATCTTTTTTAGAACAGTAAGAGAATTTAGGAAACAGATCTTGAATCATTGCTATGCATTAAACTCCTCTAGGTTTTTCTTCTATCAAAATATACATGTCCAGGTCCTTTCTAGCCCTAATGTAACAACAACAACAAATTGCTTGCTCAGTTATATATATACACACACACATATATACATATACATACACACACACATATTATATATAATTCTATGTGAGATTTTAAATATTTATCCTCCCAGTATCATGAAATGTCTGTCTCTTTGTAATAGGCTCACTTACACACATTTTCCTAAGTATGACTTATTTTCGTTTATTTAAGAAATATTGATGTGATCAAAACCTATCTTTTAGTTACAGCTTCCATATTAACTTAATTTCTGGCAATTAATTTACTTTTGTTAGTGACTCCTAACAATTTCTTAATATTCTGGGCTCAGAACATGTGACCATGTTACTGTCTACCCCTTCTCATTGCTTAAGTCAATAAATTCACTAAATTCTGTCAATTATTTTGTCACAATGCGTCCTAAATATTTCTCAGTTCTTTCTTTCATATATTTATGCCAACTTGGGCTCTGATAACCACAGATAGTGTGTCCTAACTCCTCATCTCTAATTTCTCCCCATGATAATTTTCACCATATTCCCACAGAGATGAATCTTTAAAATAAAATTTTATTTTCATGATGCTATTTACTCTCTATATGTAAAAGCTTCAGTGGCTCCCAACTGTTCACTCATGACAGAGCACATTTCTTAATCTTCATGACCTAAGTTTTACCTAATTTTCAAGTTTGTTCTCTGCTTTTTTGCAGTCTTAACCTCCTAGTCCAGCTGCTTTAATCTACCTGCTTGCTCCTCCTTAATTTCCTTCATCAGGTATTTCCTCCAGACCTCTATTCATTTTTCTCTCTTTCCACCTCCCACATTTCCTTTATTTCCCTATTCATTGCTGTCACAATTAACAATTATTGTGTGCAATTCACAATTGCCCAAATTAAGAACTGTGATGTCTTTCTTGAAAAGAAACATTTTTGAGAAATTTACATTTCTTTATACTATTGTTTTGGAATTCAATAAATCTCTTCGCTTCTGTCAAAGCAGGCTGGCTGGAAATTCAATTTTAGTCCTTAAAGGGGTGATGGGGGGTGCTTTAAAGGTTCACTCTCCATAATGTCTGACAAAATGCTATTTATACTGATTCCCCAAAATAGGAAAAGACATTCTGTAGCCATCCTTTCATAGCATCCATTGATATCTTCTTGACTGAATGCACATGGCCCTTGAACTCTATAATGCCGATCTTGAGTGCCATTCCCAGTGAGTGAAAATTAAAAGGGAGGCCAGATGCAACTTACAAGGCTAAGGACCCATCATAGTCTAATATTCCACCCCCAAAATTCTAGCCATTTTGACCCCCAGAAATTCTAACTTTTCATTTTCAACTCAGTGAGATCCTTGGTTTCTCATTGGATTTCCCCTCCTTCTGCTGTGGTCTGAAAACTGTCTTCAACCAGTAAGCTCTGGCAATCACAGGATTCACCATCTCCCAACTGTCTTTTGGTTTTATTATGATTTTTATGAAAATTCTGAGATATCCAAAAAGCATTGTTTCACATGTATGTTTTATATATTAGTTAGGGACACTTTTCAATAGAATGTAGTAAACTATCTACCAATGGCTTATTTCGATAAAGCAGAATCCAGACAGATCTCTTCTCTATGTGAGTTTCTCTCACTTCAAAGAAGAAATTCTTACTATGTCTTTTAAGAATTCCTGTTTTAAAGTAAAGAAATGTCTCATTGTTAGACTTCCTATTATGTTTTAATTATCAAATCTGGGACACATGCCCTTTCCTGGAGTTCAGGAGGAGGATGCTAGAAATTTACCTGTCCTCACCTTAAACAAATACAATAAACACAGGTTATTTTAGCCAAGATAAAATGGGAAAATGGCAACTATAGCACTTAATGATTAAACTACTTTGTCCAGAATTGTTCTTAATTGTGTGAGTAGAAAGTATTTTCATATTGACTCTTCTTTTACAAACAACAATAATATATATATATATATATATATATATATATATATTTTTCCAAAAATGTAAAAATAAGTGAGGGTTAATTGTAGCTTTGTTTGAAAATGCAGTCCTGAGAACCTTGTTAAACCCCACAGCATAAAGCTGATTAGAGTGTAAAATGGAAATATATGCAATAAGTTACTACATAAGCCTTTCAAAACATAAAAGGAATATTCTTTGACTTCTTAGCTAATATTTCTAACTTGTCAGTAATTACCACAAAATTCTCAAGTATTTATTTAAACTTCTGAGTTATCTATGTAGTTATTTTATATACAGTTTGTCATAAAAACTATATTTGCAGTGAATAAATGAATGGCTAGGTATGGTCCTCTAGTTTTCAACATCTCTTTGACTTGCTAACACAAAATCAAAATATTTGTCACTATAATAGTTTACATTGGTCAACAATTCTGTGTTAAGGTAAATATAGATTCTTTAAGAAACATGGAAACAAAAATATTTTAGGAATAAAATTTGCTTACTTTAAGCAGACTAACCACGGCTTTCTCCTATTTGACTTGAAACCTAAACATATTAAAAAATACACATACACAGAAACTATATACAACATAATTTTTTGTAAATTTGACATAGAAGATCTCAGAAATGAAAAAGAATTTAAGTATTGTTGGTGATTGTTTTTCACATTGTTTTATGTGATGTTTGCTGCTTCAAGGAGATAATAATGTTTTATTTCATATCCCCAGAATAGTAAATAAGATAATGATATATGCCACAAAATGATTTTTGTGAATGAAACGATTTAAATTAGGGAGTACAGGAAATATAATATTCAACATGAAAGCAAAAACAGAAAAACAGATAGGATTTATGACTAGCTGTTCTGTATATAAGAATAAATTGATCTGTTCAAACTGTAGAGGATATTTTTCATATAAATGATATCAGCGTGAATAAGTAATGGTTTTCTTAGTAACTTATGCTTTGTATTGCAAATAGCCTGTATTTATAGTGATTGTGTATCAAGGGGAATGAAACAGTACATGCACTGTTGGCAAATGTGTGCAATTTATTAGTTTGGGCATGAATTCAATTTATTTGTCATATTGACTCACCAGAATATGCTTGGTTTATGCAAAGGCTTTATTAATCTGGAGGAGAAGCAGAGGAGCTATGTTCTTCAGAATTTAAGTTTAGAATTAAATCCTTCTTCTGTTCTGATCATTTGTATCCAATAATGAAACATAAAACATTCATTCTTTTTGAATTGTTTTAACTTACTGTTTATTTTTTTATTTTTTTTACTGGAGGCACTGGGGAATGAATCCAGGACCTCATGAATGCTCAGCACATGCTCTGCCACTGAGCTATGGCCCACCCCCCCAAAACTTTTATTCTTATATCAAGTTTCCCTCACCATGAAAACCAGAAATAACCTAATATAAAATAATCAGAATTTATTTTGTGAGGGATGGTGGTAGACTCATATGTGTAACTTACATAACATTTGCTAATCAATAAAAATTTCTTTTAAAATGTGCTTCTTTTCCTCTTTTCTTTCTTCTAGTATATGTAGCTTTATTCACTATTATTTTTAAGTAATTTTAAAATGTAATCCCTTGTAAGAATGGGCCATATCAAGAGGTGCCTCAGAAGAATTCAAATCCCACTCCTATTCAATTAAAGAATACTTTGAAGCCTTTTAAATATTTTATATAGAGTAGATTACAAATGAAGCAGATCATAAATCACTTAAATTACAATCTGAACATTATCTTTTAATTAATGTTCTAGAAATTAGTTTATAAAGAATATTTTGTTTGAAAAATAATCTCTTAAAATCTATCAGTAGAGTGTGGGAGGATTGGAATATGAAGACTAATATATTCCATATAATTAAAAATAAGCTTTTAATTCAATTATAGATATTAATTGTAGATAACAAACCTTCATTTGAATTTCAAATATTATCTGAAAATTTTGCTTCTGGTTTCACTGAGTGGCTCCTATCAGAACAACCTTTCCAAAGATAGCAACTGAAAATTTGGTGACGGGGGACCTCCTTGAAAGCATCAAGAGAGTCAAAAGAGAAAAAAGAAAAAAACTAGAAGGGAGTTAATTTCTGAAAGAAGAGAATGGCACTGGGTACTGGGAAAACTTATTTTTCATTTTTTTATGCCTGTTACCTGGGAGCAGGCCCAAGTCTGCACCATTCGGGGCACTCTGGTGGCCAGTCCATAGTCTCACTGGCATGAAGAACCAGGGGAGGGAGTTTTAGAGCAACTACAGCGATAAGAAAATTAAGGGGAAATCTCAGAAACATGAATGCCAGAGAGTGAGAGCAACACGTCCTGTTCACAGTCGCTGCCTGGATGTCCGACTTAGCGCTGGACCACGTGTAAGTGAAACTAACATCACAGCCCAGAAAAACAGAACTCAGTTGAAACTGGAGCTGCCACCCATCACAGAGGAGAAGAGATTTGTAGTCTGAAATCAGCCTGCTTTAAAAATGAATATTCTTGGAAAGACTGTGATATAGTCTAAATTGTCTCCAGTGTATCATTTCTAATATCCAAGCTACTATTCAAAACTACTCAAAATATAGGGGAAAAAATCTGGGACCGTGGCCCATTCTCAAGAGAAAAGACAGTAGAGACCAACTTTTCAGTCACCTAGACGTTAGAATAAGTTGACAAGGATTTTCAAGCAGCTGCTATAACTGTGCTCAGTGTTGTAAAGGGAAATATGCTTGTAACATGAAAATATAGGAAATCTCACCAGAGCAACAAAAAACTATTAAAAATAGAAATTCTAGAACTGAAAAATACAGTATCTGAGATATCAGTTAAGTCAGAAAACACGAAAATCCCATTAGAGCACATGAGGCATATTTTTCCTTTTAGTAACTTTACAGTTGTTCATATGGTCCAAGTTAGAGCTTATTAACTTGATGAGCTTATTCTAAAGCTGCTTTATGGAAATAATAATGCAACTGGCATAAAAAATGAAATTAAATCTGTACCTAATTCCCCTTCCCCATTTAGGACAATGAAGAAAGACAAACTTCTTTCATATATCTGCTTATCAATTATCTGTTCAAGTTACATTCATGTGGCAAAAAGCGTAGTCAATTTATTAAGTCATCTTTGCAGTAGGAAAGAAATTGGAGCAGATTCCCTCGCCAAGTATTTCTCCCTCTTGGTATATGTAGGCAGCTGTTTAGCTGTGTTTCTGCTCCAGGGCATGGTGGGGCTCCCCACGTCTTCTCATTGTAGGACATAGCCTAAACAAAATTCCAAAAAATGTTTAAAATTTCAAGTAAAATAAAATGTGAGACTGTATGATTGAGGGAGAATATAGCAGATATTTGAACTGAAAGAGAAGAGTAGAGAGAACTCCCAGGATTTGGAGAGGAAAGTGCACCACCAAATACATGAACAAAGATCATCAGCTCAGTGATGATATGAATATCCATACACTTAAGGAAACAGGAAACTTGCAGTTATCCTCTAGGTCAGTAGGTTACATATATTTGGTAGCGCATTGAAATGGGTTGCTGATTACCATAACTGCTTATTATGAGCTTCAAGTTTATTTTGGTGGTGAGATTGACTTTGTAAAATGGAAGGTTTGCTATGTTGTTATTTCTTTGTGCTGGACTTGAAAACCTGTGTCACAAGGCAAATGGAACACTCAGCTAGGCAAACTGGCCTTTGTCTTCAAAATATCTCCAACAACTGCCAAACAAAATCTAGGGCTGTGTTGGGTAGTATGTTGCTTGGAAAGGTCGCAGAAACCTCCCAGATAAGAAGTTTATAAGCCTTGGCTGCATCACAGAAGAGGTGTCTCTTTTAAAGAACATCTCCCCTAGATCACAAGCTAATGCAGGGCTTCCCCACATGAAAGGAGAGAAACATGACATATGGAGGTCTAGGAAATTTCTTCTGCACATTTCAGATGTGTTTCCCCAGGGCTATTAAGCCCTTCTCACATATTTGACCACAACATCCTTTCTCTCCACTGAGAAATGATTACCTATATCACCTGCTTATACCTTCTGTGTATTTCTTTAATTATTTTTACAGTCCCTTTCACAAAACTAGTGTAGAAGCAACTCAAGGGAATAGAATCTTTAATGATTTTCATACCCAGTTAGTTGTAAACATATTTTGTTCAAAGCAGGTTAATAATGTGACGTATATTTTTATGAAGTTTAATATATAAAATTAAATATATAATTGTATAAAATATATAAAATCTAATTATATAAATAATTAGGTTACATTATATTTTACAAATAAATGTATTTATATAAATATATAACTTAATATAATAATGTGGTATATCTTGAACTTTCCACCATGCTTTGTATATAACATTTGTTTTCACTTTATGTACCACCTGGGCTTACTAATTTGCACGTGAGGCAATGTGAGGTTAAGTCACTTATGCAAAGTCTCAGAGCTTCTCTAGTACAGGAGCGAATGGGTAATACATGTAAAGGGATTAACACTGTGCTTGATACACAGCAGTTACAAAGTACAACGTAGTTCATTACTATGACTTATCATCATGATGATGGTGGTGGTGATTTAAACTGAAGCATTTGCAGTGGGACTGAAGTGCGACTTGTACATCAGGCTGCAACTTAGAGGGTTTTGTTGAAAAACTTTGAAAAGCCTGGCACTCTCTTAAATTTTTGAAATAACAGAGGATGTACCTTCGCTGTTTGCATTACTTTGTAAGAAAATCTGGAAATGCCTTGCCCCTCCCTTGAAATGCTAAAATAAGCAGATGGGAGACAGTTGGATCATGTGTTCTGTTCTGGGCTTTGATTTATCTTGGGAAAATCCCAGAACTCTGTTGGCTCTGGGTTTCTTCATCTGTAGAATGAGAGAACTAGGTCTCTAGATAATGTCCTGTCTCTTTGGCTTTTAATTTTTTTTTAATTTCCAAGATTGTTTTGAATACCAGTATTCCTGGAATAGAAAGAACACTAAGCCACCTCTTGCCCATGGCTGGAGGAATGTCAGAAAATATCGGAACTTTGGGAACCTAGGCCATGGATGACCTGGAAGGGAAGCGTTGACAGGAGGAGGAAGTGCAGTGGGGGAAAGACAATCCCCAAGAAGCACTTGCTTCAGAGACTTTCCAATGCTGTGATGCTTCAGGGATCCTGGGTATAGAGCAGAATTGCACCAGCCTGGGAGACCATGTTAGTGAATTGTACAGGGGAATGTTTGCATGAAACTGTGTGACTACACAGGTCACATGCCCGTGAAGTCAGCCTTTCTGGAAGAGAGCACAGGACATTGCCATCTAAACTTCTCACTTTGCTGATGAAAAAGTGAGATCCAAAGAGAACTGCTTTACTAATGATGATGCTGATAGCACAGCTCACGGAAAGATATAGAACCCAGAAATATAGGGGCCTTTATATAACTTGACTTCAAGTTATGTAATTTTTAGGCAGTGGATCATAAAGCTATGGCTTGGGAGAAAGGCCAGGAACACTGTAAAACATCCCACAAGGCATCCCAAATCAAAATGGAACCTTAGGTGAGCCAAGAGCAGTGAGCTTGCTCTGCAAACTTGTCGTCTTCACAAATGTCCTATTCCACTCATTTCCAAATGTATTATGCCTCTATGACATGACTTCATGGAAGAGGGTCAGTGGATTTTTTTTCTCTCTCTCTATGGGGTCAAATAGGAAATATTTTCAGCTCTGGGAGCCATGTGTTCTCTGTTGCAAATACTCAGCTCTGCTGTTGTAGCATGAAAGCAGCAGTAAACAATTTGTACGTGAACGGGAATGGCTGTGTTCCAATAAAACTTTATTTACCGAAATAGGCAGCAGAGCAGATTTGGCTCACAGGCAGCAGTTTGTCATTACAAATAGATTTTCTAAAAGTTACATAAAATCAATAACCTAATATAACTCATAAACTCATAATCAGCTTATAGAAGTACAGGCATAACCAATTTGATTGCAGTTAGCAGGTACTGTGTTTTGTTACAGATTGAAAGTTTGTTGCTATCCTGCATTGAGAAAGTTTTCCCAACAGTATTAGCTCACTTTATTATGTTTTAGTCATTCTCACAATATTTTAAACTTTCTCACTATTATATTTGTTATAGTGATCACTGACTTTTTTTAAACTTTTTTTATTGAGTTATTGTCATTTTAGAATCTTGTGTCAAATTCCAATGTACAGCACAATTTTTCAGTTGTACATGAACATACGTATATTCATTGTCACATTTTTTTCGCTGTGAGCTACCACAAGTTCTTGTATATATTTCCCTGTGCTTTACAGTATAATCTTGTTTATCTGTTCTACATATGCCTGTCAGTATCTATAAATTTTGAAATCCCAGTCTGTCCCTTCCCACACCCTGCCCTTGAAAACCACAAGTTTGTATTCTATGTCTATGAGTCTGTTTCTGTTTTGTATTTACATTCTTTTTTTTTTTTTTAGATTCCACATATGAACAATCTCATATGGTATTTTTCTTTCTCTTTCTGGCTTACTTCACTTAGAATGACATTGTCCAGGAACATCCATGTTGCTACAAATGGCATTATGTTGTTGGTTTTTATGGCTGAATAGTATTCCATTGTATAAATATACCACCTCTTCTTTATCCAGTCACCTGTTGATGGACATTTAGGCTGTTTCCATGTCTTGGCTATTGTAAATAGTGCTGCTATGAACATTGGGGTGCAGGTGTCATTTTGAAGTAGGGTTCCTTCTGGATAGATGCCCAGGAGTGGGATTCCTGGGTCATGCAATAAGTCTTTTCCTAGTCTTTTGAGGAATCTCCATACTGTTTTCCACAGTGGCTGCACCAAACTGCATTCCCACCAGCAGTGTAGGAGGTTTCCCCTTTCTCCACAGCCTCTCCAGAATTTGTCATTTGTGGACTTTTGAATGATGGTGATCAGTGACTTTTGATGTTACTATTGTAGCTGTTTTAGGGCACCACTAACTGCACCCTATAAGATAATGAACATAATTGATAAATTTTGTGTGTGTACTGACTGATCCACCGATGGTAGTTCCCTTGTTTCTCCCCCTCTCTTTGGGTCTCCCTATCCCCTGGAACAAAACAGTAGTGACATTAGACCTATTGACAACTCCACAATGGCTACTAAGTATTCAAGTGAAAGAAAGAGTCACGTATCTCTCACTTCAAATCAAAAGCAAGAAAAGATTAAGATTACTGAGAAAGGCATGTCAAAAACCAGCATAGGATGAAAGCTAAGCCTCTTGCCCCAAACAGCCAAATTGTGAATGCAAAAGAAAAGTTCTTGAAAGAAATTAAAAGTGCCACTCTGATGAACACAGGAATGATAAGAAAGTGAAACAGTCTTATTGCTGATATGGAGAAAATTTTAGTGGTCTGGATAGAAGTTCAAAATAGCTACAACATTCTCTTAAACCAAAGCCTAATCTAGAGCCAGACCCTCACTCCCTTCAATTCTCTGAAGGCTCAGAGAGGTAAGGAAGATGTGGAAGAAAAGTTTGAAGCTAACAGAGGTTTGGTTCATGAGGTTTAAGGAAAGAAACCATCTCCATGACATAAAAAGGCAAGATGAAGCAGCAATTCTGATGTAGAAGCTGCAGCAAGGTATCCAGAAGATCTGGCTCAGATCATTAATGAAGGTGGCTCCGCTTAACAGCAGATTTTCACTGTAGGCAAAATAGATTGGAAGAAGATGTGATCTAGGACTCTCAGAGCTAAAGAGGAGAAGCCAACCGCTGGCTTTAATGTTCAAAGGGACAGGCTGACTCTCCTTGTTAGGGGCTAATGCAGTGACTTGAAGTTGAAGCCAGTGCTCATTTACCATCCTGAAAACACCAGGGCTCTTAAGGATTATGCTAATTCTACTCTGCCTGTGCTCTACAAATGGAATAATAAAGCCTGGAAGACAGTACATCTGTTTACAACATGATTTTTTGGATATTTTAAGTCCACTGTTAAGAGCTATTGCTCAGGGGGAAAAAAAATAATTCCTTTTGAAGTATTACTGCTCATTGACAGTGCACTTGGTCACCCAGGGGCTCTGATGGAGATGGACAGTGAGATGCATGTTCTCATATCTGCTAACACAAAGTCCATTCTGCAGCCTGTGGATTAAAGAGTGATTTTTGACTTTCTAGTCTTATTATCTAAGAAACACATTTTGTAATGCTGTAACTGCCATAAATAGTGATTCCTCTGATGGACCTGGACTGAGGCAGTTGAAAAGTCTCTGGAAAGAATTCACCATTTTAGATGTCATTAAGAACATCTGTGAGTCATGGACGAGGTCAAATTATCAATGTTAACAAGAGTTAAGAAGAAGTCGATCCTAGCCTGCCTGGATGACCTTGAGGGATCTAAGACTTCAGTGGAGGAAGTCACTGCAGATGTGGATGAAATAGCCAGAGAACTAGAATTAGAAGTAGAGTCTGAAGATGGGACTGAATTGCTGCAGTCTCATGAAAAAACTTTTAACAAAGGAGGAGTTGCTTCTTATGGATGAGCCAGGAAGGTGATTTCTTGAGTTGGAAACTACTCCTGGTGAAGATGTTGTGCAAATTGTTGAAACAACAAGAAAGGATTTAGAACGTCACAGAAGCTTGGTTGATAGAGCAGTAGCAGAGTTTGAGAGGACTGACTCCAAGTTTAAAATAATTTCTGTTGTGGGAAAAATGCTAGCAAACTGCATTGCAGGCTACATTGAAATCCTCATGGAAGGAAGAGTCAAGTCAGTGAAGCAAACTTCATTGTTGTCTATTTTAAGAAATGGCCGGTCACCCCAGCTGTCAGTAACCACCACCCTGATCAGTCAGAAGCCATCAACATTAAGGCAAGACCCTCTACTCGCTGAAGGATCAGATGGTGCTTAGCATTGGTTAGCAATACAGTACTTTTAAGGTATGTACATTGTTTTTTAGACATAATGCTATTGCACACTTAGCAGACTACAGTATGGTGTAAACATACTTTATATATGCACTGGGAAAGCAAAAATTTTGTGACTTTGTGATATTCACTTTCTCATTGTGATCTGGAACTGAATGCACCATATCTCTGTGGTGTGCCTGTAATCTTGAAGAAGTGTCACCTACTTAGTGTATTTTACTACTCATTCATTTATATACACATACAAACATATACCAAATATATTTTCTTTAACAGCTCTCATGTTACACATGGGAAATATTTTTTAAAATCATACAACCTATTGTTTCAATGTGTTTAACCTCAAATGGCTATGTTGTTTGTATAAACAAACCGGGAAATAATGCAATGCAGTGTGTTCTAGTGGAAGGGAATGCCTACCTGATATCACGTGAAAGATTGGATAAGGCTTAGCAGTTGAGCTAGAGTCTGACGTTCGAATAGGAATTTCTCCTAATAACTAAGCATGAAGGTGTTTTTCAGGGATAGATATCATCATCTGTAAATGAAGAAACCTTTGTTACCATAAATCATGTCATTCTCCAAGCTGATTTGTCAAACCAAGTTGTGTCATTTTCCTTGGCCCTACTGGTTAAATTTCATCTTTCTTCTCAGTTTTTGCCAAACTTGAGTCTCATCTTAAGTTTCCCATGACATTCATCTATTCATCATTTCAGAATTAATTGGAACCAAGTGTAGTAGGAAATCCCCTCTTAATGGCAACCTAAGTTTAGAAATACTCTTGGACTAAGCCTTTGGGTGAGATAAGAATCATTGATACTGATGCCAGGGCCAGAAAGCTCTTTTCTGCTTCTACCTTACCTACTTACAATGTATGTAAACATCAGTCTGCGTAGCACTGGGTAGCTGAACCTGCTCTTCCTGAATGATCCCAGCAATCTTCATTGCACTGTACTTTGTCTTATTTCCTATGTTTCATCTTAGGTGATTTCTTTGGATGGGTAAGAGAAAATAGGTTTCATATCAAATGTTACACCTGACTGGTAGCAGCCGTATGGTTTACTGCCTTAAAATTCTTCTAAGCTTTAGGCTCAGAGATAAAGGATGATTTGTTAGTAACATTTACAGCAGATACAGGAAGGAAGAAGTGGCAGCAGAGGTGTCACACATTTGCAAGCTGTCGTTTCCATGCAGCCTGGTTCTGCATGGGTTGTATTTTCTATTTTATATTTTTACCCTCTCTTTGATAACAAGCAACCAACCATGGCACAGAAATTCTATGTTTTCATGTGGCTGCATAATTTGGGTGCTCAAAAAATAAGATACTTGCTGATAACACACAGTTCTACAAATTCAAACATAGAGTTCCAGGATATTTGTGTTTATGTTAATTACATATTGGCTTATATGCTAATCTATTTAAAGTCATAGTAAGTGAATACTTCTATATTTGTTGCTCTTCATAAAATCTCTAGCAAATTAGTTTTGGAATATTGTTTAAAAAGAAGGTTCCAAATCAGGGAGAGAAAAAAAAAATGGCATTTGGAGTCAATATCTTGACACCTGCCAAAGGAACGCCAGTAGGCAGCCGCTCTCTCCGAGGTGGTAAGTGGAGATAACCTATGCCATGTGGGTGTCCCAACGGGAAGATTGAATGGAGGCATAGGCTGTCCCTCTCCTTTAGGTAGGGATGCTATCTTAGGTTAAATTTTTTTATGTTCTATTTTATTGGACCTTTGAATGTCCCCAGTAGTTCATTTTGAATTTATCTGGCTGCCCCAAGATTTACAGTGCAGAATGAAGCAAAGTCAGCAAATTCATCTAAGTAAATCATGTTCAATCTTATTTCAGCTGCTAAAAGAGGAAAATGAGGATCTATGAAAACTTACCCCATAGTCGTAAATCATTCAATGAGGAAGATTTTAGCTTTCAATAAAGGGCTCATTTTAAGTGTGGGCATTCAAGAGAAAGGCAAAAATGCATAGAGCAAGAAAATACGAGAAACAAATTGGAATTTTTTCAGGGTTTACCATAATGCTGAAGTGTTTCAAGGACAGTGAGAATGAGTCATCATTTATCTTCATTATACTAACACGTAAATAAGTTAAACCTGTGATGTTTTTCTGTATGTCTGCCGTAAGTTCTCAGGGTAGAGTCTCATATATCTTTTATCATTTTTAAGCCTATATGATAATGCTAGTGTTTTTTCCTTTCAAGGCATAATTATAACATTTTAGAATCTTAGAGAAATAATTTTAGACATTTTATAGTCTCTCTAAATACATGCACAATGTTAAATATATTTTATCATCATGAATATAATGAGCTTATTTTGGGACGCATAGTTTAAGTCCTTAAAACTGCTCTAGGGTGGCATTATTTTCTGTTATTGGGTCACAGTATTTGAGGAACATCTATAGAAAAGACAGTTTTCTTTTTTTTTTTTTGATATGAGCAGTGTTAGTATAGAACTTTCTTACTGATCTATCAAGTAACTTAAACAATCAAAAACTCTGTTTAAGGCAGATTTAAGGCAGAAATTTATGGCAGAAACAGGTGTTTTTTGTTTGTTTGTTTGTTTGTTTGTTTTTTGGTGGTGGTGTTTAACGCATTAACACAGAACACAGTATGTGGTTGCCTGACATAAAACATATACCAATAGAGTTTTTTGAAAATGCATCCCATATAAACACTTACCTCTTATTTTAAAGATAAAGGAATTCAGGCCCAGAGAAATTAAGTTACCCTAAGTAACCCTACACAACGATTCTGAATTAGTTTGAAGAAAAAAAATTAAGATTTGTTTTACTGATTCTTACCTCTATAGTATATTTGACTTAGAAAAATAAATTATTTGAATTAAATATTTCTAGTTAATATATCTTTATAGGATATTTTGGCTTTTTTTTCCCCTTCTAATAGACATAAGCTGTATACCAGATATTATGGCTGTGATCATGAGATAATGTTATTTTCTAAATCTCATAACATTTTTCAGTAATTGACCTGTAACTGGGAAAACTGATTAACTGTGTAGACTTGCCTGAAGAAAGATATTTGAGATATTCTATTGATACAAACAAATATAACAGAGCCTTAATCTAAAAAATGCAATTTTCCCAGGAGTTTAAGTCTATGATTCAGTGTATGACAAGCTGTGCATGTCCTTTTGATTCCCCTCTCTTATCTATCTGTTAATGATACTGCCTAAGATGTCCTTTTGTAAAAACACCTATTTTCCTCTTAAGTGAGCTAATCTTGAGCAAATCTATTAGGTATATTTTCAGTGATTTTTCTTTCTTACTGGTGATTTTGCTGCTAAATTAACCCACTCAATAGATTGCACTATTCCATTCAAATTATTATTCATAGCTTTTAAAATTTACCCCCTGGCCTCTGCAGTTTTTCATTTTCCTTTCCCACATGGGGTAGGTACTGGTCTATAATTGCATTAGCAACCTGGGTGCTCAAGTAATTCTATTAACTGATAATAGTTTAGGAATTTCTGTGATTTTTAAAGCATTTATTTCTATATACTGAATAGCACTCATATTTAAAAACATTAAAAGACCTGTCTCATCTTCACTTTACAAGAGCAAGACTAAAAATACAAGTGTGGCTGCTATGAATATTTGGTCCTACTGACAGAAAATTTGAGTACTAAATGATGTGTTATATGGCAGGTCATTCATTTTAGTGGAGTGAAGACATTGTATGTTATCAGAGAATTGTCAAATGATTAATATTACAGATTTGACATTGCATCACCGCAACTCTGAGAAAGAGAGTTAGATTGACTTTGCATATGTAATTTCTCTAGAGATAGTGTGATGGGAAGAGCTAAAAGGGAGTATATTAAATACTATGTTTGTTGTTCATCACATACATTCACCTTGACCAAAGGAGTCCTCCATGGCTCAGCCAGAGAGATAAAGCATGGCTTTAGAGTAATGATGACCTAGATTGAAAACTGGGTTCATCAACAGGTTGAATAAATAACTGTGGACACCTGTTTTATTTCATGAGACTCAGTTTAATTGTATGTTAGATTGGGATAAATTTTCCAGTTTATAGAATTGTTGCCAGAATTGAGATACTCCACATATATAGGATTTAATTTCTGACAAGTGACTTTACTTTTTGTTTTTAACCTGGAGAAGTTTCACATAAAGGACAACTGAACTCTGATAAAGGAGTGACTGTAAGACACAAAGGTAGTCTATATGTTAGCCTAGTACTTAGGGAGAGTACCAGAGAAAGGAAGGACAAACTCCAAAGGATCCCGTCTCAAGACGAGGGTTCCAGTCTCCCTGCAGAAGGTATAGCTCACCCCCTTGGATAGCACGGACATTTGCTGGCTTGCCCCAGTTAGAGCTGGCTTGCTGTCACAAGTAAGCAGAAAGCAGCCATCTGAAAGTCACATAGGATACAAGAACTGGTGGCTTGGGTGTTCAGAGAGTGAAGGCTCAGAAGGAACCATCCACATGGGCTGGCAGAGAAAGGACTTTAGGATGCTGGTCTCCAAGTCAAGAGAGCTATGGGAAGGTGACTGTGAGGCCAGGCAGAGTTCTAGGCATGAAACAGGGGTCAGTGTTCCGTTAGATGCCTCACACCACCCCACGGACCCAGTGTCCAGCAGGAGCCCTTCCTCCTGCCATGTCCCTGCAGTGTGCCATCTTGAGAAAGCTGACCACCATGCTCACTGTGAAACAGAGATGCTTAAAGGACTGCAGTCCATTAAGGCAGAGCATATATGGAAGGTGAGCCTGGAGCTAAGAGGCAGGACACTGATAACCCCGACCCTAGGAAGTTAGTGCTCATGTTGTCCCTTTGGATAGAGGAGTGCTTTTAGAATGGATTATTCAACACTGTACCACTGAAATTGTATCAGCTTTAAAGTCAAATCATACTTTGTATCAGTGGTTTCAATATCTCCTAAGTGTTTAAGATTCTTGAGGGTACTAATTGTCCCCTTTCTACTGCTTCTCCCCACTTAGTCTCTCCTCCTTCCTCAGAGTCATCCTCTTTTACCTTCTCTTTAGAGTACTTTCTAAGCTGTTTAAGATGCCAGAGGCATTTACACTTTTAGGTGATTTTCTTAGAAATTCCCCCAAGATAATGAAAGCTGAACTGTGCCCCTTGAGGCTTCTAAGAGTGTGTATACAAATTTACATGCACAGGCTGAGAGAATATTGTAGAACTTGAGGAAAGTATCCCATTTGGTAAATTAAAATAAATGAGCATTGAAAATAGCTACTATAACTCAATAAAAATAAAATTAAAGACAAAAATAAAAATAGCTACTAAAGGAACAAATAGTTTATTTCTTATGCAGCAAATAAAAATGTAATTATTTAGAAGTGTGTTTGCAGAGTTTCTGGTGATACTCATTTTCTGCTGATCATCTCGTTCTGGTAACTCAGCTGTAACTCTGGCTATCACACGCGGAGGGAGACAAGGAGACAAAAACACATTCAGAGGACATTGACCAGAATGATGAGTGGGTCATGAAACTGTTCAGAAATTTACTTTTTGGAAATACATGCCAAAATATTGACTGATACAATGATATTATGTCTGGAATTTGCTTCATAAAAAAATCAAAGTTGTTTGGAGTTGGTGGCCATGATATTGATGAAACAACTTAGTTCATGCTTTATTAATTCTTGAAGCTAGCTGCTTGGGCGTCAATCCGTTATTCTCTTTTCTTTTCCATGTGTTTGAATAGTACTGTAATTAATAAAATTGAGAAGATAAAAGATATAATTCAAGAAGAGAATAAAGAATTGGGAAGATCAGCATAGAAAAGAGGTGATTCTCAGCTAATGTTGACAGATCTACAGAGGGATATCTTTAAATTATTTGGATAGTTGTCATGGACCAAATATTAAATAAAACAAATTAAAATAAATAATTAGATTAGACTTTGAAGGTCACAAGGTAATGTCTAAGATAAATGAAACTAAGTTGTAAGGAAGTAGATTTCAGTTTAATATCGGCTGTATCTTTACACTTATTTATTTGTTAGTTATTGGGTTGGAAGAGTTTTACTCTGAGAAAAATAGTGTCAGATTTATTTGTGAATCAGAGGTGATAGAAAATGTATTCATAATAAAGTTAGGATTTGACAACGTTTTTGAAAAACAGGTAAATATTCATGATACCAACAAGTTTAGGTTTTATTTCCTTTGCAGTGTGACCTCAAGAGGTTTAAGTCAGGGAGAGATGGGATCAGAATCACATTTTATTTCCTTCTGTTTAGACATTAAAGAGAAGTTTGGGGGAGCTATGAGGCTGGAGAGCAATCAACTTTTTAAGATACTATTTCACTTGACCAAGTCAAATGCGATGTGTCCCTAACTGCAGTGGGAACAGATAGGCTGGGGAAAGGGTATAAATATGAACATGCTGACAAAGCCACAAACTAGGCACTTAGTTACTGAATGAATTGAAAAAGTAAAGTCATCGGAATTTCTGTTTTGAATGATTGCATAGATGTTGTCATGATTTACCAAGACAGGAACTAAGGAATGAAAACAGATTTTTAAAAAGAATAAAAGGTTACTTTGGGATATACTCACTTTAAGACACCTTTGAGACTACCTGAACAAAAACAGACAGACACGTAAGCCTTAGAAGGAGATTTCCTGGAGTCACGGTATAGTGCTTAGGACAGAAAGGGTAAGTTAGCTTTTAATCTTCATTCTTTCATCCATTCATTCATTTTTCCTTCCAGAAACATGACTCCATGTTTGAGTATCCACTGGGGCCATATGCATGCAGAGATGCAGAAATATACAGGTTACAGTAGTTAAACCAAGGAAGTGCATTGCTAATCCCCATCAGAAGGGGACTCCCCAAAGTCCTGCCTGGTCTTGGTCTGGAATTTGCCCCATCTAGAATCTGCTTCTGGTGTAGAAATTTAGCAAGGACAGTCACAAGTGGGACTTCTGTGACCTCTTGTAAACCCATCCCTTCAGGTTTTAAAAACCCTAATAAGCTTGGAGTCTGTACTGTTTTGTAAAGTTGTAGATAAAGGTTACATCTCACAGTATTTTACACCTGAGATGTGTGGTCTGGCCCCTGTCAATGCTGCATTTGTGGAAGGATCAAAGCAGTGAGGATGGGCCCTGAAGCTAGAGGTAGAAAAAGACTTACAGTGCTCAGGCTAAATGTGACACTTGCCCACTGTTGAAATGCTGATGCTAACACCTTTTTTTGTTTGTTTGTTTGTTTTGCTACACCCACCTCAGCAGTTATAAACCTAGAAATCTTAGGGAGAATAAAAGAAAATACTGTATTAGCCCTAGATGCTAGAAGAACATGTGGCACTTTATATTTTCCTCAACTATCTCATTGAAAGAGAAATTAATAATACATTTTGGGGCACTTTGAATGTTTCCACCTCGGGGGAGGATTTAACAAGATGGGAGAGCTCCATGTACCCGAAATCCAGAAGCAAGGCTGTCTGCAAAAAGATAGACTTCAGTGGGTGGGCCAGTGGCCTCAATCTTTATTTAAAGAAGATGGGGCAGAAAGGAGGCACCTACATAAATCAAGAAACCATTCTAAGCTACAAAAGTTTTGTTCAAATATGAAATATTTATTTTCTTTACAATTTACCCATGTTGTTAAATGATCCCTGGGATGCTAGACTTTCTATTAAGAATTTCACATATTCTTGTTGGAAACTTTAAGTAGCTGCCAAGTTGCGACATATGTAATATATGATAGTTGAGAAAATATGTTCTTAATAGTGTAATTGAAAGAATCTCTGTATCATATTACTTTTCTTTCAAGTCATAAAAAAGCACTTTAAAATTCAAATGGAAGGAACTTAGGCTTTAATTCAAAGTTATATTACAAAGGTTTCTGCTAAAAAATAAAATAACATTTCCACCCATAATCCCATAGCAATGACCCTTTAAATTTGATCATTTGTTTGTAACATCAAGCTTCCTGATTTATGGGAAAGTTGGAAAAGGAAAGAAAGTGGAGGGCAGGAGGGTGGGAGGCAGATAACAAAGATTTCAATCCTGGGGTGTTTTTTCTTTTCCTGGTTTAAGGATTTGACAGGGCAGTGGGATAGAAAGGATCATTTCACTTGGTTCCCTGTATCTGCACGTGCACCATTTATACGCCTTATATTACCTAGTAACGGACTGGAAAAATGAGACGTGAAAGCAGAAGAAAAAAATGTTCTCTTTTAATCAGACTTTACCTTTAGAGGCAGGAAGACAGAGTTTTTTTTTTCTTTCGCTTTCTCTTGAAGAGACTCCTTATTTGGAATCTTGTTATCATTGGATGCAATATGCTGAAATGAAAACATGACGACAAAGCAGATGAGCAGATTATGTGAATGGGAGACCAGGTGGGCACCGAAATGCTTTTAAATTTCCTTGGCTGTATCAAAAATTTTTTTTGAGATTTAAATACACTACAGGTTGACAGGATCATAAGACTCTAAGGAGAACCCAGTAAATGATGTAGCAAACTTGAAACAATTAAGAGTCTGTCTTTCTTGCCAATGAAGCATGTGATATATCAATATATTTTGTCTTCAACTAACTGTTGTTACTCCAGTTATCTCATGTAATCGAAAAGACACCTCCTAATTTATAACCACTATAGAGGTGAAAAATGCCAGCTTTCCCTATCTCTTCTCACCTAAGAGCAGGTACATGGCCTAGTTGTGGCCAATGAAATATAAAGAGAAATAAATCACTTGGGGTTGGGAAAGACAGATCTTCGGCTACTGTCTCCAACTTCCTCTTTGTTCCTGATTTGTTCCATCCCCTTGGTGACATAATAGGATATTTACAGAGATATTGCTATCAAACTGAATGTGATTTAGCAAAAGGATCAGAGAATATTGGGCCCATCTTGGTCTTCTCAAGCCATTGAACAAAACTTTGGACAACCTGCCTGCCAGTGTTCTGAGTCATAAAAGTCCTTACGGTTTGATTCAATTTTAGTGTGATTTTCGATTACTAGCTACTGAAAAGCACCCAATATGACTCAAGTGGTAAATGAATTACTCAGAGAACCTATGATGTATCTTCTTGTTGTAGCTAATCTTGTACTTAAGAGTTTGAGGTTGGAATCCAAATGTAATCATCTTAGTCCTTTTGGTGAATTAGACCTCATCTGTTTTCAAACTCAGGTTTTTACTATTTCATTCTTTTTTCAGAAAGATAGCCTTTTAAAAATTATTTTGTCAGAAAATTCAACATGCATGTGGAAACAGCCTTGTCATGGGTACATGAAAAGATTTTTTGTTTTAATCTGAATACCTTTTCTTTATGCACTTCATCTCTATTGTGCTGACTTTTAAAAGCAAAGTGTATTTCCTTAACTCCTATTGGTCCTCTGGTTCTTTTCCTTGGGAAAAAAGAAATGAGACCAATTGTTAATCAGCATTACAAAAAAACACTGGAGGGTAGACAGTAAATTCTGCTTATGCTTTAAAGATCTGAGTCAGTACCCATGTATGCATCTGTTCACAGTGTAATGAGAGAGAAGCTACTTAAGAAGAAAGAAAAAAAATTACTCAAAAATCCCCTGCACCACTGAGAATTGCTTAGCGTATTATCTGCTCCTTTTCACCCCTAGTTACTTGTGAAGTCATAAGAAACTTAAAAAGAGATTTGATTTTTCTCATATTAACAAGTCCTCTCATGCTGTTTCATGGGTTAAATAGATCTGGACTAGAGGGTAACATGTGTTAGAATGATGGTCTAAAACACACACCTAGTTTTATATATACATACGCACATATATATTTTTATATATATTCACATATAAACACAAATTAATGGATAATTTTTTATTAATTTTAATCAAGTTTTAAACATAATTTGGAGTAGATCCTATGTGCTGCATTAGCTTATTTAATCCTTGTAACTACCATGTGCAGTATCATAATTACCACTTTAGAGATGAAGGGACTGAAGTTTAGGGAGAAATTCTCCCAAGCTAGCAAGTAGTGGGAACACAGTTTGATTCCATTGAGTCTGACTTGCTAACTCACCCTCTTAATTATTGCGTTTATAGAGGTGGAAAACTTTTCCCTTCTTCTTTTCTAGGTTCTTTGGCTGGTCCTATAATTACATTGACATAAGATAGATTAAAGGGAGAAAAACAAATTTTGTACATTCGAGAGCCCCAAAGACATGAGATCCAAAGAGTTTCAGGCAGGTGAGGCTGATAGTCCATCCTGAGCTGAGCAGAAGTGGGTAGGGATTTGGGGCTTCACCAGGGAAGAAGATAACTTACAGGAGAAAGAGAAGAACAGATGTTTGGTAAACAAATATTTGTCATGCCATGCAGATAAGTCTTTCTGACAGAAAAAATTTTCTTTGGTATTAGCTCTGTTCCTGGTCCAGGCCCTCTGTCAAAATTCTTTAGGCAGTTAAGAGGAAGGTAGACAGCCTTCTTGAGTTCATTGCACTTTGATTATCTTCAGCTCATAATAACTCACCTGCGAAAGTTGCATATTTGGGGGCAGCACAGTCTACTCCCCCATGTTATACACACTGACATGTATATACAACGTGGGGTGTTTATAATGGGTTATGACATTGAAATGCTGGAAATGGCATTGCGGTTCCCATTAACATTCCAGAACTGGAAAATAACTACCCCAAGGTAATCAGCGGTGTGGCAGCTAATTAAGTGTCTCCCTTTGATCACCTGGAACCATGCGTTCAACAAGCACACGGCTTTGGATGACTAACTACTGTCACAGTACAGCCCAGAAAGGTCAAATAATTCTGCAAGCACAGGGAAGGATAGTTGTTTCTGACAATATTCACTATTTTAAAAGCAAAAGAATGACAAGCTCAAATCTTCAGATTCTTGCTCCAAGGCATGGGCTGAATTCGGGGCCTTTTTGTGACTGCACTGAAAAAAATCACTTCTCTCTTCTGCCACAGAGCTGAGATCACCAAAATAATCTTAGACATTAATTCTGTAATTTGCTCTATTATAAATCTGTTGAATTCACAACCTTTTCTGTTTTCCTTTGTAAGTTCAAGCACTGCTCTAGAACTAATATATCCCCAATAATCAGGAACAATTAGAGGGTAGTATATGGGAGAATAAGACTAGCTGGAGAACCTAGATCCCTCAAATCCTTGTAAAACATCCTTTTATGGAAAGAATCCATGTTTCTCATGCAAGAGAAAACAGTCCCTGTATTGTTGAGAGACTACTGGCCATAATCATGAATATATACAGAGATTGAAACACTGAATTAGAATAGTGAAGCTAAAAGTTAGTCCCAGGAGGATTTACAGGAATTTGCTAATATGCATAGTCAAAGCCTAAAAACTTTGTAAGATTGGATTTTGAGAACACTTAGCCAAGGAGGGGGCTGGGGAACATAAGTTTGGATTAGGCTGGACTCATCAGAATAGTTACTGTCAACAGAGATCCTACATTACTGAGCTAGCCTAAGTAGACAGCTGCTGCCTGGTTTAGTCAGAGCAAACCTGAATCCAATTTGCTCGCTGACATTGAAAGACTAAAAGCCCCTGTCCATATCTAGAAGAAATACTGTCACAGACTTTGAGATATTGGAAAGCAGGTCTGGACCTTTTATGTGCATCCATTCACTCGTGATTATCACACTAAGCACAGTGGACTGAAAGGTAACTAGATCACGTGGCAAGTCATGGTCTGTGTGTACATCCGACAGGAAGCCAGGGGGCTCCTAGGAATGAACCCAGTTGCTGTGGGGTCTCAAAGAGGAAACTGTGTACATGTTGTACAACCACACATAGATACTATCTTTCATAGCTCTCTACAAAGAGATCTGGATTAATATTCACAACAACTTTATACTGGATCGTAAGAAAGAGGTGAAAATTTTGGAAAGCATTGGGTATAAAATGTTGATTACTACTGTAACCTGCTGGAAAGAGAGGGGGCTCATAAGATTCATGGGATAGAAGAGGCCTGATTTTGACCTCAAACCCATCCTGTTATTTTGTTTTTATTTTCACATATACTGAGAGTAAGAATCTGAATAGATATTCCTAAAAAATGAAAGCATCCTCCACTGACTATATTGTAAGGGTCATTGCTGAAGGAATGGTCAAGAGAAAGCTGTTGGAGGCTCTTCTTCCTCCAAAAGTAATGATATCCTTGAGAAACCCAAAGATAACTAGTCACCATCAAAGACCTAAAAATTAGAAGCAGTTGAAAACCAGGGGTGGGAATTTCCATGCCATTCTCCTTCAAATGTTTCATTTGACCTGTGAAATTTCCTGATAATTCTCAGAAATTTATGAGATTATTGAAGCTTAATTAAACAAACAAACAAACAAAAAAAACCTCCAACGGTGTACGCTGTCCTTAATGTTGAAGCCTTACTGGGATAAAGTAATGCAGCTCTTGGCTCTTGTTATCAGCTATTGAAGTAGTTTTCTTTTTTTTTTTCCCAGTAAAATCAATAGTACCTTTTTACTATTTGTATTAGTTCTCTACTGCCGTAATGGATTGCTGCAAAGTTAGTGGCTTAAAACATCAAAAATATATTTTCTTCTGGTCCTTTAGTGCCTGAAAGCAACAAAAATATGTTATCTGAAGTCTACAATGTGTAAGCAGGACTGTGTTCCTTTCTGGGGAGAATCTGTTTCCTTGCCTTTGCACCTTCCAGAGATGGCTTGAGTTCCTTGGCTAATGCCACGAATTTGCCCCACCTCTGTTTCTCTCATCATACTTCCCTGTCTGAGCTTGACTTTCCTGTGTCTTTCTTATAGGGACCCTTGTGATTCCATTGGGCCCAACTGGATAATTTCCCATCTAAAATTCATTGATTTAATCACACCTGCAAAGACTTTTGGCCATGTACAGAAATACATTCCCAGGTGCTGGGGACTGGGATGTGGACATACTAGGGGCCATTACTCAGCCTACCACACTCTTGCATTCTTGCTTTGTGTCACAATTTAACTCATGCTAATAGTTAACTCACTGTCACAGTGACTGTTGTATGACAAGGAGAATATTTTGATGTTAATGTCTGGAGAGTAAGTTTGTGCTGTTTATAGATGTTTAAACAATCGTATCATAGAATGTTAGTACAACAAAATAGATTTTATCTGTACTTCAGGAAAGCTTCTGGGATTTGTATAGCCTGGAGGCCTATCAGGATATTACCTCTAAAGTAAATTAAATACGGCTCATTTTCGTCCTGCTACCATTAGGAAGGACAAATAACATTTGGATGGCTACCCTACAAAGAACTTTGGAAACATTTAGGTGTCTTTCTGTGGCCCATTTATCAGGTGAAATAAATTGTGAAATTTGTGTGAATCCCAGAGCAAGACAGAGCAATACCAGCCTATATTGCTGGTGGGTCTTTCAACTAATTTGAAGATGCAGTACTTCCCAAGGTGCCTATTACAGATGGATGGAGCCTTTGACAAGCATTATGCTCATAATTGGAGAGTAGGATCCTGAGGTGAGGGAGAAAAATCATGATCCTTTTGGTAGTCAACTTCAGAAAAGCAACTCTTGGCATGCTACCAGGCTCTGATAAAAATGTAGTAAATGACCATGTGACAAGACACTGCCAATACCATTTGCATAAGAATGCTGTCACGGAGGATGTGCTATATTCTGTAAACCATTTGTCTATATAGTGCTGTTTCTCTTAGAGCTACAATACCTAAGCCCAGGAATCAAGAAGCAAATATGGGAGTGGTGACTCAATAAAGTATATTATTTGATCATCTCGAAAATAAATCTCATTTTTGCCATTCTAGGTTCATCTTCTATCAGGGCATACAAAAATGGTTACTTAGCTTTGGAAGTTGATAAGGTCTTACTAACTTTCAGGCATTTTATGCCACTATCTCTATAGACAAAAAATAATTCAGATCATTGGCAAGTAGGTTTTCTGTTAGAGAAAGGAAGTGAAGAATGTAAGATCTTTGTTGGGGGGCATTATTTAAATGAATATAGCAATTGTAAATTTTAAAAGAAGACTATTAAAGTGTTCCCTAGGAAGGATCACCAGAAAATCAGATTTGTTAAAATTAAGATTTTGACCAAGTATTCCAATTAGCTAAGTTAGTTAAGTGAAAAAAGGGGAAAATAGGAGCAGAAACACCATAAATTTAGGTTACAGATTTAGACAATTACAGAAGCAAATATTACGAAGTTTGCTTATTAGGTTACACTAAAAAAATCATATTTTCCTCTTCTTTATTCATACTATTTAAAGGGTGCAATGATTATGATCATACTTGGCATACATTATAAGATACCTAGAAAGAAAAAGCCAGGATGAAGAGAAAATACAAGTCATTCCGAGATCATGAAGCTGCTGCAGTTAATGGGTTAGAATTGCCTCTTTTGAGGAGACAGATGTTATATAGTAAATATATATTATGCATTTATTATATGTCTGATATATATGATAGTAAAGAATACTGTGTGAATATATTGAACTTTTAGTATGAAATAAAATGATGTGTTTCTAATGAGAAACCAAGGAATGCAATGGATGAGTAAGTGTTCTTTTGAAAGCACACATTTTATCCCATGCCCCTTCCATCACAATGCCTCTTAGTAAACTGCCCTCCCCATTCTATGTGGGGCTCCTCATCACTCTTCCAGGCCCCATGACTCAAGTTAATCAAATTAGACTCTTTCTCTTGCAAAAGTTTATCTTTATGAGAAATATACAATGCTATAAAATATTTGAAAGCCATTCCAAAGACTAGCTAAGGAGACAGAATGAAGAAAGTAGTTGTGAATACTTTTACAAAAATCATCAGTCTCCTCAGTTTTCTGCCTCTTCTAAGATTTTAATTATAATTTGCTCAGCTACTTATCTGCCTTCAAATAAATTTATGTTGAATTTAGCCAGAAATATTTTTCTGTTGTTGAAAAGAAAAATAGCTCTAGCTTATACATGCATTACAACTTCCCAGATTATAAAAATAAATGACTTATTCATGAAATAAAGTTTATAAAACATCTCAATTTGGATGAATTTGAGATTTTTTCCTTTTGGACAAAGTAATTCTAACTAAATTGAGCTATGAGTGTAGTCGTTTTCTTTTCCTTTCTGACTAATTGAACATAACATGGAATCAAGCACTTTTTTAAGCATTTTTATAATTTATGTATTTTTTTCTGTAGCTTTCCTTCTTCCAATAAAGTTCCAAATGGCCATTCATCATTTAAGGCCAAACTGCCTTCTCTTTTTCCTAAGCAGAATTCATTATTCCCTTGCTTGTATTCTTATATGCAGAATATGCATGTAAGATTTTATTAGAATTGTATATGTGCACATTTGTCTTGCTCACTGGACTTAGAGTCCCCGAGGACTTTATGAGCATATATATATATATATACATTTTTAAATTTCTAGTTCTTAACCTATGTGTCACACAGAGGAAATTGTCAATAACTGTGTATTTAGCCAAATATTAAGAATTGACCTATTTCTCATCAAAATGGGAAGCCAGAATTATTTTCTAAATATGTAGTTGTACAGAGGTTTATAAAAATTGCATAGCAACCAAAGAAGGCAGAAAAGGAGGAAAAAGAATGATTTAACCTCTATTCATCAATATTTTTCATCTCCTAGCAAGAAAGAAAAATGGAGAAAAAAGATAAATTTGCCTATGTAATTTATTCATAGTAGATAAGAAAGAGCTAAAGATGAATTACTTTTCATCTCCAATTGCTAGATTTCAAAGCAAGTTGGCATATTTTAATGTATGTTCATTTTTCTCTTGCTGTTTACCGTAGGGGGAGCATTTTCAAAATCAGAGATGAGAAAGCTACATGGAGACAAAATTTCTTTTATTGTTCTTTGATTTGTTGTTTGCAGGAAGCTAGATTTTTTTTCCAACCAGTTAAGTTTGTGAAGGCAGAAGGGTTAGCACAATCAGAAGAACAGAGGAAAGATGCAGACTTTGGACTCATGACCTTGTGACAAGGAGGTCAAGAGGGCCATTTCAGAGCAGTGGTCTCCAGCATTAGGAATCAGTACATTCTAGGGGCTTTGGGAGGTCATACATTGAAATGAAGAAAGAATATACAGTGGTAATTTCTGTATACTATAACTATAAGTATTAAAGAAGTTAAGTTCCATTTATAATTAATGGAACAGTTGACTCTGTGGCTTTGTCGGGTGGCCCTGTGTCAAATATGTCAACACATGGGAGGCAGTCTGAGTAAAGAAAGAGAAATCAACAACTCAGGGCTCAGAGGCTCATAGTATTTAGTTCTTTCAGTTTATCAGGACACTGCAATTTATATATCCTATGTTAAGAAGACTTACAGTTAATGTTACTTAATTTCAACTATATTTACCCTCACAAAAATGGTTTTAAATTATTCATTGAAAGACCTATAGAATAGATAGAAAACTAAACTAATACAGATATAAACAAATAATAATACAAGAGTGGAACTGACAGGTTTACTTATGTCTCCAACTATGCTATCATGAGTATAATGAACTAAAATGTTTGTCAATTATGATCCAATCCGATATGAGAAGTTGGGCTAAAAAAGAATTAGCAAAAATTAGTGGAGTGTTACACACATATACACATGCACAGATGATACTCATATATGCAGTTATTTTACTGATAGAAAAGTACTTTCCAAAAACTATGGAAATCATTGGCTTGGAGGACTGAGGAGACTGAGACCAGTTATGGAGGAAGAAGTGGCCAAAGAAGATAGACTGGTGCAGACAGATGTAGCTTTTAGAGAAAAAATTAGACCAAGAGGAAGAAATGAAACATGATAAGAGAGAGAAGTGGAAAACAGAGTTAATGGTGCCCTGAGATCAGAAGAAACCATGGAATCAAGAATTGGAGCTGAGCAATGTGTTTTGTATTTAATGTTGCAGATAGCAGACCTTGCAATAGGACTGTACATTGCAGAGTGTGTCTGTTATCTCCTGAAAAACATATAAGAAAACCAAAGTTACGCAAAATTTGAAAACACTGAGGTCGAACATTAGGCCTAAGATTTTTATTTATTTATTCATAGCTAATGTATTTTTAACAGAAGCCTGGTGAGAAAAGATTCAGGGTATGTAATCAGAATCAAATCAGTCCTTTTATCCGTGTTCTTATTGGAAGAGTGTGCTTTACTTATTTAGTAGATATGCATGTACGACCATCCAATAATACGATTTGATTGATTTCAGGTGTATTATTTGATCAGTTTCAATGTATCAGGTCTGAATTTCTAATGAAAGGAACCCTATTTTGAGGAAGACTAATTGAATCATTTGCATGTAGGAGACTGAGTGGAACGTTGTGAACTACAATAAATGGCATCTTATGTGGTGCCCCACGACAAAGACCATCTTTTCTCATTTCTTTATTTTGAGCAAGAAATATTGAATGATTACCAGGAATTCCATTACTTAGTTGGTTCCAGAATAAGGATATGTCTTAGAAGTGTTTAGAGGAATGGAATGGCCCTGTTAGAGCCTGTTACATTCTTTAACTGTAAGTGACATTGTTTTTCATGTTTTAATGTCTAAAATCAAGCTGCATCTTACTATTTAGCATACTGTAGTCACTGTTGGTCTGGTGACACTGGGATGCAGTTGTGCTCTGTGCGTGCATAAGCCTGGATACTGTTCCTCATCATCCAAGCAGACAAATGCAACCACTCCATGTTTCAGTCCAAAAAGAAAAAAAAAAGTTGTGGAAGCTATGGGAGTTTTGCTTGCTCTTTGATAACCTATTGGCATCTCTTAGTGAAGAAAACAAATCAACATCAACATATAAATAATTTCTAGCAACTTAGGAGAAAATAACAAAGACAAGAGTCAGCCTTCTTTGAAAAAGCTGCATTACCAATTCTCTTGGTGTCCCAGGAGACAATACTATGAAGAAAATATAGACTTTTTTACATCAAGTCACGGAATAGTTCAGAAAACTTGGATTGGGAATAAGTTTCAGGAATCATCTGATCAATTATTTTTTCTTTTATTCTTACATATACCTCATCAAGATGTATATTTCATAAATACCTTTATTAGACTATGTATAAAAAGTTTTTCTAATAATTATAAAATGAAATTTCCAAGTGGTAAGAATGTGTTGAGTCAGTCAGTTTGGTGATGATGACTCTTACAATTGATGGCATCTTAGATAAGATGATACACAAAATTCTACTTCTTTGCATTAGGTATGATGCAGAGACATCTCTTATAAGTACATCAGCTGTTTTATAATATAGCAGTATCTAAATGACATCTTGAGAATCTTCCTTGAATTTTCATTCACACTGCATTGCTCAACAAGATTTTCAATCTCCATCCTCTTGTGTGCTTGACTCCTGGCCCAACTGCTTTACATTCCTCCTTTTCATTGTAGTTTTCTCTGTTTTGATGCAGGAGCTCTCAGTATAAATGTGAGGTACCATATAAACATGATTGGGCAAGTGCATCAGAAAGGTTGAATTCCAGTAGAAGGAAGAATCACATGCATTCAAGTATTAAATTTTAAATATAAGATCTTAAAAAATTAAATTTTCCAGAAAAATATGTGTGGAGCTACTAAAAATATATATTAAAAGTGTCTAACAACATGAGCAAAAACTTCTACAGGTGGTATCTTCCAACATACCTTTCATTAGGGGTTGGTATTATAATTTATTTAATTTCTCTCCATTGTCTAAGAACCTATATTGTCTACCAATAGGATACACTAAGCTTTAGCACATCTTACCAAAATTTCCATTTCAGTATGCCCTATGGTAATATAATAATTCTTATAAAATTGGAAAGAATTTATGCTCAATGTACCCAAAGCCATTTCACAACATCATCTGAAATTATAATATGAGCAGAATAGCTCAGGCTTCTGTTCTCTCTTGAGGATAACACCTCTAGTAATTTCCATATGTCACCTAGTTAATATGACAACAAAGAAAGTTGAGGATCTCAGGCACAATAAGAGAAGTGAAAGATTTTGATTGACTGGTACATTATAACTCTTATTTCATACTGTGGACCCAGGATGTTATAATAATTAGCCTGTCAAGTCAATTGTTACTATTCATTAAAAAGGAATATATGAGAGCAATTAATCTCACAACTTTAGCTTCATTAGAACATTTTATTTTTGCAGCTGGGTGAAGTTCAGTGTCTCCCTCTGAAGGATGTATTAGTTTTTAATAGAAGGTTTCACCTTCATTGTTTTGATTGCATATTTGAATAGCAAAATGTAAGCTTATGTAATAACTGGGTGAAATTCTGAGTTATTTTTAATTTGCCTTTTGAAATTCATGACAGATACAAGAGATTTGCCCTGCTTCCTTTTCTTCACCTTTGCATTATGAGGCTGTGGACTCAGAAATTCACACTTCTTGAAAGTGATTCTATCCTCTGTGAATCATGTCTCTGAAAGTGCTGACCCCCACAAAAATAGACAAGGCTCAAGGACTTTGCTACAAGAACAAAACACATTAGGAAAAAAATGTGAAATCAGAGTAGAGTTTTTCTTACATAGTAAAGGTTAGATGAACGATAATACAAAATTGCCTGTTGGTAATCAGTTTTCAACTTAGACTCTGGACTGATTGCTCATAGTGATTGAAAACTGGCAGTTGAAAGTTTACAGCACAGATCACAAGGAAGGTGCTGGTTCTGCCCTCTGCATTCTAATGAAATAAAGACAAGAAATAATAAAAGTTGAAAATCAGCATCTCACTTTATTCACCAACAAGTAACCCCATAGGCTGGAAAATGTAAGGCCGAAATCTGTATGACAATAGACATTAGAGGGGAACATTGAACCATACACGAGCAATATAGGAATGAACTCTGAACGGTGGGCTGCTTCGTCAGTCCTTTCATCCTTACTCAAAATCCACATGCACAACTCTGTATTTGAAATGTCATGATCTCCCTTGAGAATATTTTAAAAATCTCACTGTTAGCAGAGTCTTACTTATAATAACGTGATGATATTACTGCTGCTGCTATGGGAGCCAACATGGCGTAATGCAAAAAAAATTTACTTAGATTAACCTATCTATGTTTGGTTCATATTCTCACTTCTTTTTGCATTGGTAGACCTTGGGCAAACTACATGCCCTCTGAGCTTTATTTACCATAGGTATTGGTTTGTTAGGACTTCGTAAGCAATCTGGCTTGAACAATCCTTTTTTCCACTGTAGGGACTGGAGGTCCAAGATTAAGGTGTTACCAGGTTTGGTTTCTTCTGAGGCCTCTCTCCTTGGCTTGCAGATAGCCGTCTTCTTATTCTGTATTCTTCTCTCTTCATGTGCATCCTGATGTTCAAGTTTCCTCTGATTATAAAGACAACAGTCAGATTGGATTAGGGCTCCTCCTAATAGCCTCATTTTAAGTTAATCACTTCTTTAAAGGCCCCATCTTTAAGTATACTTACATTCAGAAGTATTGTGGGCTAGAGCTTCAACATAGGTGTTTTAGGGGGCACATTTCCACCCATAATAACCATATCTACATAATTGCAATAATAATATTCAAACTCAGAGTTTTCCTGTGCATTAAATAAACTAAAACATATAATATATCAACTAAAATGTCTCTTACACATGGTAGATATTCAACAAAACTTACTGTATGCCCTTCCTCTTAAGCTATAGATCATCTAAGTCTTGAATATCTCAGGTTAAGTCTTGTTCTTTAGTAAGAATGTGGTCCAACAATCAGAATCTAGCAATTGAAGGTGGTGGTTAAAAAATGCAATTGAGCTAGTTCCCTAGGGATATACGGTGTACCCTAAAATTTGTGAACCTCTGGAGCAGATCCAGCAGGAAAAAAAAGGGGGCATTTGGGGAGGCAGAAGATGAAAGGAATCAGAAGAATTTATTAGGTCAGAGGAAGACATATTAGACCTTCAAAGAAGTTCATCAAGGGATAAAGGGCAACTGCATCGGATAAGGTAGACGTAGTTGCTGGGACAACCCAGGAACACCGTAACCAGCGTGCTGGACCAGCAGGTTGTCAGGGACAGTCAGTCACAAGAGTTAGGACAATCCGGGATTCAAGAACAGAATTCCTGGTACTTAGAGATGCTTATTCAGGTAAAATGACTCAGATAAAATATAAGTGCACAGAAGTGATGGTTGTAATGGGGTAAATAAATTTATAAGCGAGTTAATGAATTAAAAAAGGCAATCACCACTGTGCTGATCTTTTCAGATGCATCTGCTCACTCATTGACAGCACAATTTTAGGTGTGGACTACAAGTTCCACCTTACAGATGAGAAAATATTAGTTTAGAATCCCAAGCTTCATGAGGCCAGAATCCATAACTAGCTTGCTCATTAAGTCTGTTCCAGAACCCAGCAAAAGGCCTGACACATGGTGGCTCCTTGGTGAATAATTATTCATTGACTGAATCAACAGACTGTCAATGAACTTATACTTGAATGACTAAACTAGAAATTAAACCAAAGTCATGGTTTAAGTCAATACAGCAGAAACAAAGTAAAATAAAGGAGAATGGCTAATTAGACGTGTATGAGAAATAAAAATAAAAACACCAATAGCAATATTAAGCATGCCGTCTCCCACATTTTCAGTTCTGTTATTGGAAAAACACAGCAATGTATGCAGAGAGCCAGAGAGTTTATCTTGAGCCATCTCTTATTAATTGATATCACTTGATTAATCCTCTCTGAGAATTGATTGTTCATCCAACTGTCAATCAATTTATTTCACCATCCAGTCCGTATTTTTCCCTTTTTGCTCTAACAGATGTTTTTATGTCTGTCATACAGCCTGCTGAGGTCAAAGTCTAATAATAGTAGGCAGCACAACAAAGTGGAGTGATACTGAGCATTGGAGTCCGTGTTTTAGTACCTGCCAGCTCTGTTACCTTGGGCAAATGATTTAATGGCTCTGAGCTTCAGTTTGCTTTCTCCACGCAAAGGGACTTTGTGTAACTTGAAGTGAAGATGCAACTAGACAACTCATGTAACGTGCCACCACCACAAAGTAGGTGGCTGGCTAATGCGGTAACCCAACAAGCAAGTGCAATGAGTCTCTTGCCAGAATTAATTTTTATATGGTGTTGTTGCTGGAAGATCGGCCCCCATCCCTGATGAGCCAAAGAATTCAGAGACTGGGTCTTGGAGGTTAGAAGAAGAGAGGCAGCTTTATTCCTTTGCTGGGCAAAGGGGACTGCTAGCAGACTAGTGCTTTCACAACTGGGAACCCGTCTTAGGGTTGGGGCTTAGTGATTATATAGTGAACAAACTGGAGAGTAAAAGGGGATATCGATCAACAAGAGTCTCTGGTGAAGCTTCCTCCTGAATCTTGGCGGGTCTGTCCGGCATCATGGGACCATCCAGTGGTCTGGAGGATCATCAGCCCGTGACCTTCTTTATCTGATCAGACTCGTTAGGTGCCAGGAGGGACTTCGGTGGGTCTGGTCATTCTCCTGAGGTTGTCGTCCGGTGACTCCATTCCTAGGGGAATGACTCAGAATCCAAACATGATTGTAAATGTCAATTGCCAGAGTAAGGTGAAACGGACAGAGACATTACTAGCTCTGACTCTAACCCTAATTGTAACAGTGGGCCTGGGGCTGGGAGCAGTGTCTGGTCAGTCAGATGTGCTGACCATTGTAAAAGCAAATGGCAAGTATAAGGCCAGGAATTAGTTAGCCTAAGTGCAGCCATTTTGTTATTTCTCTTTTAGTATTGTCATTTTCTCCCATGAAGTGCATCCCTTAACATCAACTTTACAGAATTAAATTTAAAATAGTTGTTTCTTCAATTGTCCTACTGCATTTGACACTGTGGTTCACCCTTCATTTCTGAAAACCCATTGTCCCTGGGCTTTCACATGGGATTCTTACAGTTTTTTGATGTATCAAGTGTTTATTTTTCCTTTACCAAGGATATGCACGTATGTATCCATAGTATCATGAACTTTAGTTGAGTTTTCTGGCTGTTTAAAAAAAATACATTCCATGTTTTGGTACATTTCTTATAGTATGAATTATGTATCCCTAAGGAAAGAGGCAGAAAACTTAGTCTTGGCTTTCCTTGAAGCTAAAAGGGGGTAGGCTTGGAAATTGGACTCTGCCAATCAAGTGCATCAGTGTGAGACTTTAACTAGGAAGGATGAGGATACAGATGGGAGCATCTAGCTCCCAAGCACAAGACGAGGGTCTCCTCATCCACGGCAGGTGCCAGTAATGCCAGTTGCAGTATCAGGTTTTTTCTGGTTCATTCCCATGATGTAGTCAGGAACCTTTCGGCTGCATAGTCTCTCAGCTTGAGTCTCTAAAAAATCTTCATTTTCTTTGAGCTACCTCTTGCCTTTAATTTCTTTTCTGCTTAAGCTATCTACAGTGCTTTCTATTAGCAACAAACATTAGTGACTGACACAGAGTCCATCAAAGGTTACCCAAGAGCTATGCTTTTTCTTCTATGCTCCAGTCCTAAGTCAAACCTTTTCACAATTTCAGCTGAAACCTGGAAGTTAATAACCACCATTTATTTCTGTCTTTGACATCAGACATTTGAGTGCCACATTTTTTTCACTCATTTACTAAACATCTCCACATGGTTATGTACCAAACATACTCAAACTAAATATATTCAAAACTGTACTATGCAACACCCAAAGTCAGATGTATTTTATTGACCAAGTCAGCAAGTTTTTTGTTCTATTGGTTCTTGTATGAGCTTCTAGATGTGACTGAGTTTACTATGAATCTTCTATAACTGTCCTGTCTAGTAGAAAGTTTTGCAATGATGGAAATGTTCTAGGTCTTTGCTACCTAAAACGGTAACCACTAACCACGTGTAGCTACTGAGCATTAGAAATACAGCTGGTGCAACTGAGGAACTGAATTTTAATTGTGTTAAATTTTATTAATTTTAAATTTAAGTTTAAATAGCCATACGTGGCCAGTATCTGCCATATTAACAATGTGGTGATCTGTGTTATATCCTTCAGTGTTGGATTAATTTGCAGATAGCACAAATTGTATTTTTATCTAGATCCACTGAGAAATTTTTAAATAGGCTTGAGGCTTCTTCTTTTGAAATAACTCTTATTAAATTCTTCAGGCCATCATTTTACACTGAAAATTCTCTGGGTTTTAACCATTAACCAGTTATAGAACCACCTAAGTGTAGTGTGTGGAATGATTATCCCGACCTACTGATGTGCAGTACATAAAATGGAATCAGCCAATATAGGTAACTATACGGTCATTAAAATGTAAAGCCTGATGTACTAGTAAACAATGTATAGTCTCTGTCTAATCATTGTAAGCCTATGTATTTGCATTTCTAATTTATAGGTATTTGCTGTTAATGTCTTCTGTTCTCAGGACCATTATTCTCTCGTTTTATAGTTTTCAGAGCTAATTCATTTTAAAATCATGTTGCGGTTATTCTGTGAGTCTCATGTATCCCAATGGCTCTAAAATGTTGGTGCCTTTCCTAGTTTTCTCAGGAGGTTTGGAGATTCAGTTGGTGGGGTCTAATTCTTTGGGAAGATTTTCTTGTGCACTGTTCCCCTCCATCTTTGTACTGAATCTTCTCCTCTCTGTAGGTTTTGTGAGCATTCTCAGCGGGCTCCTAGTCCAAACTCAGGTGTCCTCTCAGTGGCTCATAGTCTGGCTCACAGTCTTATTGTTGCTACTCTAGGTCTAGTTATTGGACCAGAGACCAGAGGCTGACTTGACTCAAGCTCCTTCTGCAGCGACTTCTCCTGCAACCACAAGAACACTGATCGCTATCAGCTCCAGCCCTGGGCAGCACATTCTGCACTTATTTTCAGCCTCCTTGGGTCAAGCAGTCTGGAGTCACACGTCTTCCACTCTTAAGTTTTTCAACCACTGCTACCCAAGTGCCCCGCCGCTCCATCTTTAGTTTACTTCTGTGCATTTATAGTCCATAGGAAACTTTATTTTTGTTGGGGCTGTGTTTTACTTTATAGTATCACACTTTATCTGAATATTTTTTACTTGAATTATCATCATTTCATTGTATGGAGGGAGAATTTCCTTGTATTAAGTTCACATTCCTCACCTTGATGCAAAGCCCTTAATGAGTTTTCCAAAACTTTTCAGACTCGCGGGCACAGTTTTTCTTTTTGAGCTGCATCCTTTTTCAGATCGGCAGAAGTTAGTTCTCCTGAGTAGCTTGACTGTGGTTTCTCAGCAAAAGTTGGAGCCTTCTGGTCTACACGGCAGACGTGATGACTTGAACTGTTCTTGTATCAATATCTGTCATAAGCACCATGAACTTGGCATACATTGTTGGCGAGTTCTCTTCTGTCAAGTCACATTGGGCATGAAGAAGATACGAATCTACCCTGCCTTTTTAAATCAATTTTAAAATAATTATAGACCTACGGGTTGTATAGAAATGAATGGAGTTGTCTGCCTTCTTTGTAAACATAATACAGAACTAGAATTTCTTGGTTTTTTTTTTTTTTTTTTTGCTGCTATCTTCCACATTCTCTTCTAAATATTTGACATACATTTGTACACAAATATAGCTGGGTTCTTAACATACTTGCTTTTAACTTCAAACTGACTCCTTGGAAGTTTCCTCTAAGGGACCAAATTGGATTTTTTTGGTGATGCAAAACTAAAATTAGCAGGAGTTCTGAAACAGTTACCATATAATGATGTTGTTGCTATACTTAGATAAGCGAAATTAAACTTTATTTTCATACACACACCTAAGCACACACATACATACACATACCCACAAATTCTTTGGAATTTTCATAGGCCAAAAGTATATTACAGCAGAGAGTTTCTCAAAATAGGAATTACAATTGACCCTTGACCCACTGTGCAGGACCACTTACACATGGGTTTTTTTCAGTAGTAAATACTGCAGTATTGCATGATTCGTGTTTGGATGAGTCTGTGGTTCGTTGAATATCAGGATATGGAGCCACCATACATGGAGGGCTGAATATAAATTATATGTAAATTTTTGACTATGCGATGTGTCAGTGCCCCTATCCTCCTATTGTTCAAAGGCTGACTGTGCTGTCTTACAGAGGATTTGAGCAATGAGAACACCACCTCCCTTCTGTGAGCTATTGAATATATATAAAAAAACAAACCCAAGATCCTTTGCATTCTTTTTATCCTGGACATGGCTCACTCCCTTAATATTGTTTGTCCTGTTTCTATAATTTTTCTCTGTCATTACTGTCTCTAACCTCTTTCCCAGTATTCATTGTCAAGTCAATTACTCTGCTTTTCTCTCTTCATAGTATAATTCCCCTCTTCCCCAACATTTGCATGCTGCATACCTAAAATATCATTTATTTATTCAGTTCATTAGAGAATACAGCATCAGTCCTATCAATTAATAAGTACTGTGAGTGTCAGTAAGTCCCATATTAGTCCAGGGAAAAATCATTGGGGATATGACCTGGGTATCAGCAGTAGCTCTCATGCGCAAACTTCAAAAAGAGAATAAAAAAAAATCTTCCTATTCAAGAATTTTAACATCCAAAATAATGAAATCTGTCTCCTCTCAGAATGTATATGCCTTCTAAATTCCTTTTGAGTTGAGAGGTTTTGCTTAATTATCAACTTTAGCCAGTTATGGAAAGTTTGTTTGGTAGTTGTTATGGCCAATTTTGTTTCAAAGGGTGTTTGTCTCTTCCTTCACTACATTTTCTGCCAATCTTGTGTAATAAAAAAATGGAAAAGAAGCTAAAAAGAAAGATAAACTTACACTGTAATTTGAGACAGCATTGTAAAATGATTATAAATGAATTTAAAAAGTGTTAAGAAAAGAAGAAAGATAAACTAGAAGGAAAGGCAATTGATTATTTTTAAAATGAAGAAAGGTTAGAATAACTGGCTTTGCTCACAATTCTACTCCTCGGCATAAAAATCTAATTAAATGCTTTGTTTCTAAATTGTGGCTAATAATAGGTGCTGTTTTACATTGTTCTTAGACTTACAAACTTTTAGAAGCTGTTTTAAAATTATAGCAAAACCTTAAAGTGGTACACAGTTACTCAAAAATATATTTGAAAATGTGCTTCAAAAGTTGCTTTACAAAAATCCTCTTAAAGATAAATATGAAGCATCTCCTAAACTTCTAATGCACATAAAATATTTCCCTTTTTCTTTTTCTTTTTTGTTCCTGCAATCTTTATTTTCTATGGTATCAGCAAAGAAAATATTTGCAATAAGGCCTTGTCCCTGTAAAGAAAGAAACTGCCAATGTTTATTACAATTAATAAACACTGCTCTTCTTGTATGTAATGCTTAAGTTACCACATGATGTTAATGCACAGAGAAAACACAACTGTGGTTGTATTTATTTGTTTAATTGTTTATTTATTTATTTCTCTTCTGATCAGCTGCTTCTCTTTCTTCTGAACTCGTGTGAATTTTTGGTCTCAGTACTGTGCAAAGGAAATCTTCCTGCTGTAAGTGTATTTATAAGGAAAGGTTTTTTTTTTAATTTTTAAAAATAATACTGCCTTGGAAAAAATATGTAGGTGTACTTACAGATTTTTGCAGTGGCCTTGGAGTTTATATAACACAGACACACACAAACATGATTAAAAACCTCGTAAGATTGACCCAGTTCTCTGGGAACATGAAAAGATGTGTAAGATAGTCTAGATGCATTTTAGTAGGACATAGTTGTTGCAACAGTGAACATCTCAGCGACGTCCTCTGCTGAGATGGAAAATACCAGAGGCCAGCATACCTCATATCAATATCCACTGATAACATTTTGTACTTTAAAGACACCCTAAAAAGAACACAAGGAGGTGGAAAATAGGCCCTCGGGTCAATGTTCTTATACCTGTGCTTTCATCTGCACCCCAAACTAGCCACAGTCTGCAGTGCGTGGACACTCTAGCCAGTATTTAATTACCTATTCTCTTTGACTTGTATCCTAAGCCAAAATGGATAGCTGAATGATGAAGGACCCAGATTTTCTGAGACTCTTCGGACATTTGCTATTTATAAGCACAGCCCTGTCAGCTGCCTTCAGCTGATCGCTGTGGTAAAAGGGGTGTGTTACCTAATGACCACATGTAAGGAATGAAAAAGGGCAGGGAATGCTGTTCAGAAGGTATATAAGATGTATCTTCCCTCTCCAAGGCCTGTGCTTCCCACCTGCTGTGAGCTAATTAGTTTTTTTTTTTTTGAAATATCTTTACCACAGTATTCCTTCTCCTCTCTGCAACTGGGGTAATGCAGAGCTTCAGGGGTTTTAAAACCTTTTTCTTCCTCTTCTTTCTTCTCTCCTCTTCCTGCATCTCCTTCTCTTTCTCCTTCTTCTTTTAAATTGCTATGCATTGATCCAGGAAGTCATTCTAGAATTCCAAGCCTGATCAACTGTAATGGACTTTAAAAAATTACTTTATACAATGCCATACTACCCATTTTTTTAAAAAAAAGAAAACTTATATACAAGTGTTCCAAATTTGTTCTCAAGAAATTAATTAAAATAGTCAAAGAATGTCTTTCATTTCAAAGAGCAGAATGATTAATGTGCTCCCAAATGTGAGGGGAAAGAAAATAGGCAGAAAGCATGCATGAAATATAGAAGAGAACATGAACAGTATATCAGTTCATATAATCTTGGGAAGTGTCAGGGGATTCGGCTTTTTATTTGTGGTAAGTTATGTCCAGCAATAGGACAAGCTGGAGACCTGCTGTTATCCGAGGAATGCATTTAAACCTGACTGACCCGAGATTCAGCTGGACACGGGCAACATCCCTCCCATTGTGGGTGAGATGAGTGGAGATTGCCCAACATCCAAAAAGCAACAGCTGAAATTTAGAGTGATCCCTGGAGCTCAGGTGTAACTGAGATTCAGGAGCAATATTCTGAAACTTTTGGAGGTAAAATAGGTCAGGTGACAGGAAGGATATTGTGGCAGTGGGTAAACCACTCAAATAGTAGCTCAGAAAGGGATCGCCAGAGAGGTTTAGTCCTGACTACAGATTTGGACACTGTGGAACTTGGGGCTCAAAGTTCACAGTATATTAGCACCACACTTTCCAGAGAATCTGCATGATTGAGGACTCATCAGTAAAAGAGAAATTCACTTGGGACTGATGGTTGAAATCCAATGCTAAGTACTAGGTGTAAGGATGCAGCCAAGGGTAAGGAATAAAAAAAGGAATTTTGAATCTGGGGACCAGCATAAAACCCAGCAGATCCCTGCACCATTGCACCACTCCCACCCCAAGTCAGCATAGTTTAATGTTCCTCTCAACTTTTGAGGAGGCTGACGTTGCCTTCATTTTTTGCTTTTGTGAATCCTGTTTGGCCTGGGAATCAATGATACTGAGTCTGCAGGATAGGAGTTCAGTAGGATTGAGTGTGAGGAACTGGGAATGGCAGAGTCAGGTGCTGAGAGGGTTTCTTCAATGGGAGGACATTCCCGGGGCTCCTTCAGCCTCTATGGGGCTCTTCCTGCTGACCATGCATGTACATAACTCGTGCACTTGTTGTACGGGTACAAATAACAAATTACAAGTTCCGTTAAATGGCAATTAGTTTTTTTGGTGCAATATTACATGAATATTTTAGTTGTGTATTTTTTGAACTTTTGCACTTTTACTGTCTTTATTTTGCTATTTTGTAATTGACACTCTCTTCTGTTTTCAGCTATTTTATGGTGATTTTATAGGCCCTTGAAATCTCAGGGGAGTCAACACTGTGCTGATGATGTCTAATGATGAAATAACCCAGAGTAAATGATTGAGAATCCACAGCACATTATCCTTGTGCACATTATATCTCCCCCTCCCCCTTTTCTACACCCATCCTGTGATAGGAAGCCCATGTGTGTTCAGCTGCATTTTCTGTAGCTGATAAAATTTCTCACAGGTTATGGAAATAAATGGCCTACTTATCTAATTTTTTAAAAAATGTTTGCTTTTTGTTCTCACATTTTTTGTGCCTGCACAAATATTTTAAGGGGAAGTTGGTAGGGGATTACCATGAGTTGCTGACCCAGTGCTTTATTAAAAATAATTTTTTTCACTCATTCATCATTGCTACAAAGGCAGTCCAATAAGCCTAATAGTGCTTGAGAAGCTCCCAGTCTATAGGTTTTTTCCGATTTGTATAGCACAGATTTTTTTATTCCTTCCTGCCTTAGTTGCAAAAATCTTTGTAACAGATCTCAGGTACAGATTTGAGAGAGCTAGAGAAATTATATATATGAATAAATGCTAAAACCTGTGGTTAATAGCATAGTGTTAAACTTTCCTATCATTGTGTGATAAAACAATTACAAATCTAGTGACTCAGTTAGTAGTTTAAATCAATGCTGTGTGCATGATCAATCACGATATCTTGTTTTACTTTGAAAAGACTGAAAGACAGGAGTCAAGTATATAATTGTCAGAGCCTTTGTTGTCTGTTCACCAAAGCTCACCTCCCAATGTGATTAGATTTAAATTTACAGTTATAATAAACCGTGCTGAGTAGTCTGAAAGCAAAACAAGCGGGTTTATTTGATTTTTTTCTGTTATTTTTCTAACTTTTATTTATTTATTTGGCATAATTTATCTATTAAAATAATTTATCGTATTTAACAGATTTCCTCTGGTGCCTGAACTTGCCTGCTGTTAATGGCACTGATCCAGAAAGATGAAAAATGCAGACAGATCTCTAAAACTCTGAAACTACAAGCTTGTATGTATTGTTTTGGGGTCTAGCAAAAAAAAAAAAAAAAAGAGAGACTAGAATCCTTGCCTTCTCACCATCGATAGAGAACTGAAACCACAGGCATGGAGAAGAAAATCCCAAAGTCAACAGACTTCTACACGTGTCTTATTTATAACAATACATCCACATTAGGCAAAGCCTACCCAATTTTTTGTGACTTAATTGCTTCTCTCTTTGCATTTATAGCACCAATCTACTTTCTGTCTTTCCACATACTCTTTCAAGGAAAGGAAATAGAAAATTAAGCACATCATTCAGTAGGATTTCATTGTGCACTGAGAGTAAAAAAGCAGACATATATAAATGGAAACGCATTTGAAAACCTTCCCCACTGAAATCTGGCTGGAGGTAAAGCACTTTATTAGGATTTGTAACCTCGGTGGCGGACTGCTTCACATGAAGCGCTACATTTGCGAATAAGGCACAAAATTGACTGTCAAGGAGATGTAAGACCAGCGCAGATTACAATCCATTTTACACAAAGTACTCTATGGGAATACTGTACCTCTGTGACTGCAGGATTTAGGTTTCATAAACCGTGGGTAGAGAATCACCACTGAATCTTCATTTGGTTCTGAAATGAAGCCTCTTTGTGATGACACTAAAGGGCACAGCTACATCTGAGAAGTCAGTGGGCATTTTATTGTTATGCTCAGAGAATAACACACAAAAATTCATCCATCTTCCCTAAATTTTAAATAGGGACAGTGACATACCTAATGGTATAATGATCATAATTATATGTCAGTTGGCAAAATGTGTGGTCAAAGTTGCTTTTTAGGATTCAGGGTCAGACACAAAGGGAAGCCTTTGATCTTCTGCTCGTATCAACTTCCATTATTGACAAGCTCATTAGCAGGTAATAAGCATGTCTACTTGCTGAGCTACACACGCTTGTAAGCATCTTTAAAACAGATCCCGCTCTTCAGTAGTTAACTGTCTCTTTACCATCCCCTCCCTCCCAGCCACTGTTCATCCTCCCCGTGAGATTTTTTTCCTGGGTAAATGTCAAAACCATCAGGACGATCCTGTTTTATATTTATAAACACTACATATGCCATTTAATATTCTCAATATAAAAAAAAAACTATGAATTTAATTCCTTGCAGTGCCCAGGGTGAAATAAAGATCAGCTCCATAGGACCTTAGTTTCCCCCTCCTTCTATGAACTGTATATGACGTGGGGTTTTTTTTTGGTTTTGGGGGGAGGTTTTTTTGCCTTGAATTTAAGAAACCAAGATACAGTTACCATGCTGACACGTATTTTGGATCGTATACCATGGCATGAGATTCTTAGTACTTCTAATTTTCCTTTTTTTGATGGATTTTGTCTCAATTTTCACCTTTTAGTTATGTTAATTTAGTTTAGTTAAGACTTAAAATGTCTTTTGTTTTTTTTTAAGGGAAAGCTATATTTTTTTTGTTGTGTGGAATTAAAGAGCTTCAAAGTTCAAACGGCTTGGATGTTACTTGAGATGATGATAAAGCACCATTGTTATTTCTAGATAGTTTCAGCTTGGGCCTAGTTTTAAGTTGTCCTGTGATTTCAAAACTTCCTTGCCGGTAAGAATCACCTTAGATACTTGCCAGACATACAGATCCTACAATATCAGAATATGTAGCAGAGAAGTTTGCTAATCTTAGATCTAACCCATAGGAGCAACTGTTGAATGGTGCTTAAAAAGAAACAATGAGATGTGCTAGGAAAGAAGAAACTGATGTGAAAGTATCAGGAATTGAGGAAGAAATGAAAGTTACCAAAGAAGCAGCTGGATGCTGCTGCTTTGAGCAGAGTCAATGGTCTGTATTCCTGGGAGTTTTCATTAGAAGAAGCTGCCGGACTTTCAAATCCTCCACTGACCAGGGTACCACTAGAAGCAGATGCAGTGCCAATCTGGGAAAACAGTATCATTTAAAAGTCCTTTTTTCTTTCTGTGTCATTGTAAACCACTCCTAAAATTTAATGTGAGAATGACTGAAAGGACAGGGCTTTGAAGAAAACAGCCATAACCTGACCAGCACATCGGGAATGTCACAGGCCAAATATTTAGCAAGTACATAACTCAATCTGGGAGCTTCATCCAACATAACGGTCTTAAAAAACACCTAAGAGGTATGACTATCAGTGACACTCATCGAATCCAATTTGCTTTTTCCCTTTTATGGTTTCATAAACTATACACTCCCTCTTTTATTTTATCATGTCTGTCTACTCAATGTTTCTCCATTTCTCACATATTAAAACATTCTCTTTAACTATTTTTGTCTTTCTCCTGAGTCTTTAAAATTGATAACAGGATAGTCTTTCTTTTCACATTGTCCCATTTCTGAGTCAATAAACCACTGTTGTTATAGCTGATACATGTTGTAGGACTTCATCCTTTTTATAATATTCACTGGTGCCTGTGAATGGAGGAAGTCATACTTGGTAAGGTTCTCAGGGGAGAGGGAGAGAATAGAGAAGAGTGCTGAGCCCAGGAGAGGCAGGGACGAGCAAGGGGCAGTTCCTGTTTTGCTTAGTGTCTTGTAGGTTAGGCAGAGAAATAAACATGCAATTACTATAGTATCTAAATAGTACTATTGATGGGATAATATAGGGAGTTACAGAGCTGTAAAAGACACCAAAAAAAAAAAAAAAAAACCTCATTTATGGAAAGTGCTTTGTTGTTTATATATTGCTACATAGCAAAATATACCAAATCATAGTAGATGAAACAACAGAGCTTCCAAAATGTACACAGTGTGTAGCTGGATCCTCTGAGTCAGAAATTCTCCCATGGTTGCATATGAGGTGTAAGCAAAAGTTATAATCTTCCCAAGGTTCAACTGGGGGAGGATTCACATCCAAGCTCATTCACAGGGTCGTTGGCAGGAATCCACTCTTTGCAAGCTGTTTGTCTGAGAGCCTCAGGCCCTTGTGGCTGATGGCTGGAGGCTTGCCTGAGTCCCTTCCCACCTGGGTCTGTCTCCACAGGTCAAGTTGTAACATGTCGACTGCATTCCATCAAAGTCAACAAGTAAGAGAGCAGGAGAGGACCAGTGAGACGGAAGCCAGAGTCTTTTGTAACCTAATCCTGGAAGTGACATCCATTCTCTCTTGCCCTATTCTAATGTTTAGAAAGTGAGTCACACTCTCTTCTAAACTCACACAGAAGGGGAGGGACTATGCAAGGTCATACATACCAGAAAGCAGGAGACACAAGGGGCCATTTTTGAGGCTGCCTACCACAGTTGAGGATGATAGATTTCTAAGAACAACAAAACAATAAAAGCTGTAAGTTTTGATGTAGAATCAGGTGTAATGATACCTGCTAAATATCAGTTGTAATGATAGGAGCTGGGGGGGTACTCATGATACAGTAGCAACCTGAGCAATAACAGAAACAGCGGGTCCCATGGTGATGATAGTAGTAATCAAAGAGAAAGGGAAAAAATAATATTTCAATAGTATAATATCTACTGTTTCCATATTCTAGATACAGCAAGTGGGCTCATGTCAGAGGTAGATGACTTTGATATTTTGGAAGAAAATGATTGATATTTTTTGTTGTGAGAGGTGAAGGCTTGGGGGAGCATGATCTGAAAGTTGTTTTACACACTGAATCCAAAAACTCATTAGTGTATTATGAAATCAATTAAGTGGATTGAGACTAGGATGTGGAAGAGAGGCTGAAAAAGTTATTTGTTTAGCATTAAAAAAAAAAAAGGATGTGAAATCTTGCCTAGAAAAGGAAAATCATAAGGGAGAAATCTTGCAAGGAAAATTGACCTAAGGCCGGGAAGAAGCTTAGAATTTGGTTCTGATATTTTTTTCACTATTTAAAATTCCTCCAAATTCCCCATGTATTTCATCCAAATATTCTGTACACAGTGGCTTGTGTGAGTGGTACATAGAGAACATGAAGGAAGATGTGTGTGGGATGAGTAATACAGAGAGACGTCAGCATCATGGAAGCCAAGAGCAAAGAATAAGAAGTGGGCAGGAAAGCAGGCTGCTGGGGGAAAAGCTCAGATTTAGACGTGAGACCCAGTCAGGCTGCCTTCAGCATCCAAAGGATGAGGCAGAAATTCACATCCAGTGTTATCTTGGTGCCCTCCATCACTTTACTCAGTGCCATGCTGCTTGGGTTGGGAGTAGGAAACTAGATCCTGTGATTGAAAATGGGACTTAAAACGCAGGATGAAAGTTAAAGTTAGTGTAATTGGACACAAAAGCTTAGTACATGGAGGGGAGGATGAGACAGCTCTCATGTGACTGGCTTTGGAAGCAAGGCCACCAGTACTGGTGGCGCTCACCACCGTCCTCCTTTGACGTGGAAGAATTATGCCCCTTAGTAACATCTCCTTAGGGCTTCATCACAGTCTTACATATATGTGTCAGATAGTGCTTGGAGCTCTTCGCCTTCTGCTCACTATCCATGCCACTTTAAAAACAAATAAAAAAATCCCAAAACCCTACAAAACTGCAGGTTTTACCAACCTTGTTGATTACCATTCCCAGCTCTGTCCCCTCTACTTTTATGGAGATATTTTCAATCTTAAATGCTTTCAGTCATTACTTTTTTTTTTCTTACCATAACTACTTCAGTATCCATTATTAATGTTTAAGGAAATTCAAATTACATGTTCTCTTGAAAATCATGTACAATTCTTTTTAAAATGCCCTTTATATACTTAAATTATTCTATGGATATTTTTAGGAATAGCTTTAGTTAAATTTTCAGAAGAGGTGGTTTATAACTACAGTATAGTTTATTCTTCTCTACATATTCATTTTTTGTGATTCATTGTATAATACGTGTTCTTTTATACATTTGAATTTTGAGATGTTTGGTATAAAAATGATTCCTAAAAAGAATAGGAACTTGAGGGATATTAGCTCCCACCTCTTGGCTGAAGCAATAATTGGTGAAGTGAACTCAGGCACAGTTAGTGATTTCAAGATGCTGAAGAAAACTAATAGAGGACAGTGTATAATGATATCAGAATTGGCTGTGTTTCTGGGTCTTTTTTCCTGCCGAGGGAAGGTTTTAGTCGCTCTGTACAACAGGGACATAAAATAGTCTCATATACAAATGAAAGTTCTAATAATGTGTTTTTGGATTAACAATTAAGCAAGCATAAACATTTATCAAACTGAAGAAAAGGAGACCAACAAACAATGAAAAATAATACTAATTTCAATGCAAGGTTAGAAACAATGAATAGACAATGAATATGGAAAGACTTGCACTTTCCTATAAATGAAAGAATAAGAGAAACAATGTACTTAATTTACTAGTGAGGGAATTATGCAAATATGCACTCAATTGTCTTTGTAAGACTTACAATTAGATACAGGTTATAAAATACTGTCAACAATCCCACTAGGCTGGCATCTGGGAACTGAGACCCATAGTTATAACACAGTTGTATTTGTTTTCTATTGCCATGTAACAAATTATCACATCTGTAAGTGTTTCATACAACTTCCATTTATTATCTCACAGTTGCAGCAGGTCAGAAGTTCAGGTCCTGGTGAGCTAAAGCTTTTGCTCAGATTTCACTAGGCTGAAGTCAAGGTGGTAGCTCAGGTTCCATTCCTTTTTGGAGGTTAGGCTTCTCTTCCAAATGCACGCGGTTATTGGTAGAATTCAGTTCCTTGCACCTTGTCTGATGTTCCCTTTTTCTTTGAAGCTGTCAGCTAGGTACCAGTCCAGCTCATAGAACCATCCATCCCTCAGAACCCAGCCACACAGTCCTCTCCATAGGCAGTTCATGACATTGTTATTTCCTTTCTTTTAGACCAGTAAAAGAGTTCTTCTTTTAAAAACTCATCTGATAAGGTCAACTCCACAAGGACCACCTCCTTCAAAGTCAACTAATTACAAACCTTAATTCCATGTGAAAATCCCTTTACTTTGCCAAGTAACCTAATCATGAGAGCAGTAGTTCAGCAGGTCCACAGATTCTGTCTACACTCAGGAAGGGGGTAATACTATATATATAGTGTGTATCTATCTATTTGTCTATCTGTCTATCTGCCTATCTGTCTCAGGTGACAGGAATCTTGAGAGCTATGTAGGATTTTGTCTACCACAGTCTGCTCCCCTAGCCCTCAAGGATTCACTTACTTCCCAAATGCAAAATATATCCACTGTCTATCAAAATTCCTGACTCTCATTCTATCATGCCATTGGCTTAAAATCCAAAATCTTGTCATCTAAATCTAATTCTCATAATTTCAACTCAAAGTCCAAAATCTAAGCTAAATGTCACGAAAGTCCAATCTCATCACCATCTAAATCTAAATCAGAAGGAGTTGTAGCTCCTGGGTGTAATCTTTCAGTGTGCTAGCTCCTTGGGCACAATTTTTCTCCATCTGTTTTCTTCAACCTGGTCCCATTCATAAGCCTCTTAAAAAATAGAGATTTGCTTCATCTCCCATCTTTTTCCCCCAGCTTTACTGAGGTGAAATTGGAAATAAATTGTATGTATTTAAAGTGTACACTATGTTGATTTAATATACATGTATGTTGTGAAACAATTACCACAATCAAGTTAACACATCTGTCACCTCACATAGTTACTTTGTGTGTGTGTGTGTGTGTGTGTGTGTGTGTGTGTGTGTTTGAGTGATGAGAAGACTGAAGATGTACTCTCTTAGCAAATTTCAAGTGTATAATACAGTATTATTAACTGTGGTCTCCATGCTATACATTAGATACCTAGAACGTATTTATTTTATAACTGATAGGTTGTACCCTTGACCAGTATCTTCCCTTTCCAACCCCACAACCCCCAGATTCCAGTAGCCACTATTCTACTCTCTATTTCAATGAGTTTGACCTTTTTATTTTTTTTCAGACAGAGAATATAGCATCAAGAGCACATCTTCTAACATATGTAGTGAAGAAGAGCGTATGAAGGACATTTCAAATCCCCCATGCCACCATTTCTCCACCACCATACCTTCTTCCTTTGAGCAACTAACTTTGATCAATTTGGACTTTCAGGTCCTATGATGCTTCCTTCCATGTTGCTAAATATTTTGAAATCTTAGACATTAACTGTTTTCTTCCTAATTCAAAAGAAGTTAACTTTTACTGCTTTGTTCTTCAGTCATCTCTCTTTCATCACGATTCTAATAGTTATTCTTTTGAGCCATTCTTTGGACTATAATTTTCATGTGAGATGATATTCTTAAAGTATCCACTTTTCACAGGGACAAGGCAGCATCCTTGAGCTGACTGTCTACTCCCTTACCTAAACCGTGGGAACAAAAACAAGTCCCCAGTGATATATTCCATGAGTAAGATGGAGGCAGGGATTTCCAGAAAATTCCCAGTTAAGATGTAAGTGACCAGGAAGAGAGGGCCCTCCAAACCTCTGAGAATTCTGCCAGTAGCTGTGGTGGTGCGGCAGGTACCACGAGGGGCCTGGCAGGGCTCAAGTATTCCTAGAGAGCCCAGCACGGATAGGACTCCCACCCCCTCAGGGTGGGAGCCCCCCAACCTGTCCCCAGGAGAAGCTGATGTAATCATCTCTGAGGCCAGCAAGTAGCAAAGGAGTTCCTGAAAATGGCTAAAGGGAAGAAGTGTGATAAGGTGCAGAAAAACACGTGAGAACGTTGTGTTAAAGAAACTGCATGTCATGTGAGCAACAGAAGAAGTTCTTGCTCTGTTTAAACTTCTCCCCTTCTCCTCCAGAGGGTCCGGGAAAGTTCCAAACATGTCAATTGAATTATTTAAATATGAATACAGATTTAAAACACATTCATGATCACAGAAGGATATTTTTTAAAGATTAAAAATAAATTTGGAGAATTTCAGCAAGAAGAAAAAAAAGCCACCAGAAAAGAGCCAAACCAAAGCAGAAAAAATAACATACCAAGTTTAATTTAAATATGTATGCATTGAAACTGTGAAAGAATAACAGGAAACTAACACAAAGGAATTCAGAGAAGAACTCAGACACCCAGAATGTCCATTTTTTAACATACTCTTTGTTTATGTGACAAAGGTATTTTCAGTAAATAGTAATAAAAATAATGCTCAGAAAAGAAATTCAAGCAGAATTTTTGAAGTTCACATGATCATGCTAGTAAAAAATAAAAATATAAAATATTAAAAGTAATGAATTAGTTCTAAAATACAGTAATGAATTTATCTTGATTAAAAAGTAAAAAAAAATATATTTTGATCTGTCACAGTATCGTGACATAATTCCTGTTTTCAGGACTTAACTTCTGTAAATTTTTCAATGATCTTCACATATTCATGTTTATTAGAAAATATAGTTTACATGTTATTCCATCTTCACTCATAGTTTATCAAAGAACAATTTGAAATAATTTTTACTATTGAATTTTTGATGTAAAGCAACAGATAAGCAAGTAAATAGTAAAATAATATATAAATGAGTTTGGTAGAAATCGTTTAAATTTCCATTTCATAATAAATTCTAGAAATTGCTAGCAATAGTCATGTCTTGGTCTCAGTTGCTGTCTTTGCTTCTTCTGGATTGATTCTTGGTTTTTATATATCCTCATAGTCCAACATATTCTATTGTAATATCTCAAAGATTTAAAAAAAATTTTTTTGAAACTGTTCTTTCTCTGGGAAAAAAAAGGCCAGAGGGAATGACTAAATGATAGTAAATGTTGAGATCACTTGATTTGTTGCTTTAAAATGAATATCTATTTCTGGAAGTTTACGACAAGCTTCTTTCCTAGATTTTCTGGTATCCTTATTGGAAATTTGACTCTTCCTTTGTATATGTAAATGTCACTTTCTCTGTGATGTGGTTATTGTTACTGAAAAATTAATGGTCTTCTACACAATTTCTGATTTTCAGTCTTCAAGGAGCAACTTTAAAACTTGACATTTTACTTTAAAAGACTCATTTGACTCCTTGCAAATGTTATAAAACTCTATCCCAGGAGAAAATAGTAACTCAGAAAAGCAAAATGACATATAGCAAATAGAAAAATTGGAGCAGATTCTTTCGTATCCATATATTCTTCTGGGTAACGCAGGACTTCAGAGGTTGAGATGAACTTCCCCAGACTTCTCTTTACTGCATTCACAGCTTGACAGTGAGCAACACATCAGCTTTTATGGGGAAGTCTTTTTCCTTTGACACCAGTCATCCACAACACGCTCACACTGCAGAACAGAACTGGAGTATTTCATGTTGTGCATCTTTGGCTTCACGATCGCTGCACTCATTGCTCACCTCGGTTTGTTGTTTACAGAAAAGGATGTGTGGCACCACCGAGATTAGAGACACAGACTGAATCAGAGGACAGTGGAATGATTTTGAAATATTACAGGGTTACTCTTGAAAGGATCGCATGTAGCTGAGCCTGCACATTTCCAGGCTAGCTGTATAACAGAGTAACTTCCAAGTATAAAACATTTACTAAAGATGAGTAATATATTTGCTGCTGTGAAGCATATTTTTCTGTGTGCAGTGAAAACAATACGGTAATTGTTTAGAAAGTTAGAAAAAGGAAAGATATGGGATAATTAAACTCTTGCTAGCAATACTGAAATTGCTGGCACCTCATGATAATAAAAGGTAGACTAAGTGTTAGTAAAGTAAATGTTGTTGTTGATTTAAAATCCTCAAAAGAGCATCCCTTTATTGCCTACACCCAGATTTGACTACTTCTACCACACTGCCCTTGGAATTTGAACGAGTGGAATAGATTCTAGGACATAAAAGAACATACAGAAATTTTAAACTTCACTTGGTACATTTGTTGTTTGTACTGATGTCAGCATTTTTATTTTAAAAGTGTTTTTATGAGGGAGAATAAAGCAATTATCTTAATTATGTTATGAATAATTAGATTCAACGTAAAATAGATGCAATTATAAAATCAAGTAGATTAAGTGAAAATACCATAATGTTAGAATTAAACTGAAAACATTATGAAATATTGATCTCTGTGTACTAAACATATATACTCTTACAGGAATGTCTGCTCAGTGACAGTAAACACTGCTAGCCATACCATACTTAAGTCTTTATGAGAGTTGTCCTCTAAATGGAAGCTGGACTTCTTAGAAATGCCTGATTTGATTCCAGATCCTGATACAAGCCTGAACAGCAGAAAGAGGGAAGCATTAAAAAGTAATATCATGAAAAAAAGTCACAGATATCAGCTTGAATTCATGCCCACTAACCAAAATTATGACAGTGTCAACAGTAGAAAAGAAATAATATTTCAATAATTGCAACCCATGTAATCAATGAAAATAAAGGAGTACGAAGTATATTTATCTAAGAAAGCAAGCCAGAAGAAAATTCTTTGTAAGCATTGGGGGGCTCAATTGAACCCATTACTTTTTGAAATTTGAAAGACAAACACATACCGAGCTTTTTCTGACAGAAGAAAGTGACCCAAGTTTACTCTAAAATAATCAATTCAAATAGAACGTTACTTTTTTTGCCACCAGTTGGTTGGACTTATTTAGGCAAATGTTACCAGGTGGTGTTAAGAGCATTAGACAGACGGTTAAAGGAAAGAGACGTTCACATGATACCAAAGTAGTGCTATATAAATTGTAGAAATTCTTTTCAGTCATAAATTACAAAATAAAACTAATGAAGGGATTAGAATCTTATAATTACAATACAATGACCTGTTTCAGCATCATTAACAAATGGTCAGCCAAACAATCGTGTCTCATGCTATGATGCAGTTTGAACTATAAAACAGCCCTAATTGCACACTAAGACTTATAAGACATTTGAGCCATATTTAATATATGGACACATCAAACTTTTACAACAATTTCTAGTATACATGAGAAGAAGGAAATACAGATAAAGCTGTATCCCACCATAATATTTTCTTCTGTAACATTCATCACACTTTAAAATTATCTCTCTCCAGTTTTCTCCAGTAGATGACCCAATTCACAAAAAGCAGTTATGTGCTTGTTTTATTCAGTTTCTGACCTCCAGAAATCACAAGTCTAGCCTATAGTAAATTCTCAACACTTAGCGATGACATGGATAGAATCCTTAACCTATATACATGCTTTTCATGTTTGAGAGAGAAATGTGCAAAACAAGTATTCTCATAAAGGAAATTCTTCATAGGAGTAATCCTTTACAAGGGATGGACGGATGATACCAAGTTCAAGTGCAAAAAGCATAATCTTAATTTGAATATTGTAACCTCTGCTTATTTTGTCTGCAAGCAAATCACTCATCATTACTCACTGGCAAACAGATAATAATGATAATTTATTTCACAAGATTTTGGGAACATCACAGGCCAAATACAATGTCTGGCTTATCTGTCAGGCACATTCTAACTCTTAGTCACTCAACCATACCTCCAAAGCTCTAGAATTTTGAAGCAAGTTCTCTCAGAATTTACAACCATTCTAAACAAAAATGTGGATTATCCACAAGCTATCTCCATCTGTGGATGATCTCAATTTAATCTACTTTTACAACCAGTGATAGATTTTATCTTTGGCCAACATTCTAGTTAAAATTATCATCAAGTTGTGATGATAAGAGTAAGTCACTTGGAAAAGTGCAGCCTGACCATAGTCAGAAAAATATGCACACAAATTTAAATATTTATAGTTAGAATTTAAAAGATACAAACTAAGCATTCATTTCAGCAAAATATAAAAATTAACAAATAAATGGAAAGAAAGATAGGAGCAGATGAGAAAAAAATGCTGACAGTGTTAAAATAAAGAACTAACTTTTAGAAGCAAAAACATAATTTCTGTGGTGAACAGGATCAACAAAACACAATCACATCGCTTATTAGCCAATCAAAGGAAGAGCAGAGCTGGCAACATTTGCAAATCATATAATTCATCTATGTAGAAAAACAGAATCAAGAAAAGCACTTTATAACTAATAATATAGTTTATACATGCTGAAAAATCACTTGGTATTTTTAATATCTGTAATAAACAGCTAGAAATTTGCATTTAACAGAAACTGAGGGATGTCTGCAAGTTGGTGGAATAAGATGTCTCTAGGCCTTAAACCCCTACAAAAGCAATGGCTTGGCAGTCATTCATGGACAAAGACTCCAGGGTACTTCACAAATGAGAGATAAAAACTTAACCAGACATAGAATTGAGGGATTTCCTGGCCACTAAACCCGCCTTATAAGAAGTGCTAAAAGGAGTTCTTCAAGTTGAAACAAAAAGACAGTATACAGAAGCACAGAATCTTATCAAAAGTATAAATCCACTGCTAACGTAAATACATTAAAGACTGAATATTATCATTCATAATAGTGGCATAAAATCACTTTTAACACTAGCATATAAGTTAAAAGACAGAAGCAGTAAGAATAACTATAATCACAGAATTTGTTGATGGAAACACAATATAGAAGTAAAATCTGTCATCAGTTACATAAAATATGTACAGGGAGGTGCAAAGTATAGAGTCTGCATATTACCAAAGTTATCAGTTTAAAAGAGGTTGCAATAACTATGAAGTGTTCAATGTAAATCCCTGGTAACTACAAAAACAAATACATTAAATACACAAAAAAATAAAGAGAGAAATCAAAACTCATACCTACAAAATAAATCAAGCCACAAAGACAGCAGTTAGAGAACTATGAAACAAACACGTAACAGTGAACATATGGCAATAGTAAGTCCTTATCTATAAAAAATTAATTTAAATGTAAACGGACTTGAGAAGGGAGAAATAGGAATATGGTGATACTACCAAGAGATTTTTTTTTTAATCATGAATTGGTGTTGAATTTTATCACATGCTTTTTCTGCATTGTTTTATGCAATCATGTGAGTTTTGTTCTTCAGCATGCTAAAGATATGTACATTGAATTACATTTTTTGATTTTAAAATATTGAATGAAACTTGCTTCCCTGGAATTCATCCCCACTTGGCCATGGTGTATAATTATTTTCATGTATTGCTGAATTCTATTTGATAATATTTTATTAAGAAATGTTGCTTCTGTACTCATTAGGGACATTGGTCTATAATTTTATTTTTTTGCAAGTGCTTGAGATTTTGTATCAGGGAAATATTAATTTTGGACGATTAATTGGGGGTCGTTCCTGTATCTCATATTTTTCAGAAGAGATTGTGTAGAATTGGTGTTAATTCTTCTATATGTTTGGCAGAATTCTACAGCAAAACCATGTGGACCTTCAGATTTCTTCACTGGGCATTTTAAAAGCATGCATTCAATGCCCTTAATTGTTATAAGTTATAAAACAATTCAAATTATCTATTTTGTACTCCATGAGTTGTGGTAGTTGGTGTTTTTTGAGGAATAGGTCTATTTCATGTAAATTTTCAAATTTGATGCATTTAGAGTTGTTCATAATATTCTCTTTTTACTCTTCAGATGTCTACAAAATGCAGGGTAATAACTAATGTTTCATTCCTAACAATGATATTTGTGTCATTTTTTTTCTTTTTGTTAGTCTTGCCAGAGCTTTGTCAATTGTATTGATATTTTTCAAACAGCATTTTGTTTCTGTTGTTGTTGCAATAGTTTTCTCTGTTGCTTTTTTTTGTTTTTGATGTTGCTGACTTCTGCTCTTACCTCCATTATTTCCTTTCCTCTACTGTGTGGAAGTCCTTTTGTTCTTCATTTCCTAAATTCTCAATGTGGAAGCTATTCTGTTGAGTTCTTTCATATTTGTACTGATTCTCCGTCTAGTTGGTCTGTCAGTTGCTGAGAGAGAAGTGTTATACAGTATTTAGCTGTAATGGTGGGTTGGTTTATTTCTCAGTTATTCATTTATTTGTTGGCACTTCCAAGTTGTCAGCTTCCTCAGGTCCAAGTCTAAGTTATATGTGGCAAAAACAGAACCTAAGGAACTCATTATTATTTTATTTCCTGGAACCTGTTGACCCAAGTCAATCTTCTTTTCTCCACCTTTCAGAGACTTCTTATGTTTGTCTTATATATTATGGACAAAATAGGAAAAAATATGTCTATGTCATCTTCCTGGAAGTGGTAGTCCATTATTTTATTTTTACTTTCCAGCTCTGATGTACAACAATCCCATTAAAAAAAAAGAACTACAACAAAAAAACACTTCCCTGTCATTTTAAAGTAGCACTTCTCAACTTGGGGACAAGATAGAATTATGTGAAAATCTTAAAGCTTTGGTAATATCTTGATAATACCTCTAAATATTCTGCTTTATAGTTCTGAGTCATTGCCTGAATATTGAGATGTATAAAAGTTCTCCCTATAACTCAAATGGGAAAGAAAGGTGGAGGGTCATTATTTTAAATAATTTGTGAAGCATAGAAATGTTAATAACCTAACATGATCCAACCAGCTGAATCTCTCTCTTCCATAAGATTCTAGGTCAGGAGCTTGAGCCACCAGAATATCACTGCTCAGTGGCCTGAGCCACTAAGAGATGGGTACATGTTGGTATTACTGTATATCATTTTCCCTCCTAATTAAAAAAATATATATATTTTTATAAAAATCCGTACTAGAAACATCAGTAAGATGGTAGAATGAGAAACTACTGACTTTCCCTGCTCCATGGACACACCAGATATACAGCTACTCGTAGATCACTACCTCTGTGAGAAAGCCAGAAACTAGTTTTGTGAATCCTAAACAGAGAGAAACTGAGAAAATACACACATCAAAATGGGCAGGAAAAGCTTAGACACACTCAGGCCATAAATGCCACCCCAGGACAGTGCCTGACAGTCAGGAGGGCATCTCTAACCCTCAGCATCTCTGACACATCTAGCCCCTGACTTTAAAGACTGCCACCCAAGGGACCAGCTCCTGAATGCCTCGTCCTGAAGACCCAGTGGAGCTTGGCATTTATGAATCCCTAAGGACCATGGAAAACAAATAGGCTCTTTTTGAACAGTGATTTTTTTCAAAGAATTCACAAAATTTCCAACAGTTTTATGAAAAGACGTTCAACATCATTAATCACCAGGGAAACATAAATCAAAAGCAAAATGGGGACTCTCCTCATACCTGTTAAGATGGCTATTATCAACAGGCAAGAGATAATAAATGTTGATAAGGGTATGGATCAAATGGAATCCTGATGTACTATTAAAAGGAATGTAAGTTGGTACAACCATTATGGAAAAGAGTATGGAGGTTTCTCAAGAAACTGAAAATAGAATTACCATACGATCCAGCAGTTTCATTTCTGGGTGTTTATCCAAAGGAAGTGAAAATGCTGACTTGAAGATATATCTGTACCTCCACGTTCTTTGCAGCCTTATTCACAGTAGCCAAGATATAGTAACATCCTAATGTCCTTTGATGAATGAATGGGTAAACAAAATGGTATATATATTGGAATATTATTCAACTTTTTAAAAAGTTGCAAATCCTGCCATTTCTGGCAACGTGGATGAACGGGAGGATATTATGCTAAGTGAAATAAGCTAGACACAGATAAATTTGCATAATCATACAGATGTGTGGAATATTAAAAAATTAAGTACAGTAAAGTCAAAATCACAGTAACAGATCAGAATAGTGATTACCAGAAGCTTGAGTATAGAATTAAGAAGAGATTTTAAAAAATAGTAAGAAAGAAAGAAAGAAAGTAGAATGGTGTTTGCCATGGCTGGGAGGAGGAAGTCATGGGAATTTATTTATTGTTTTGGAGTTACTGTTTTGCAAGATGAATATAGTTCTGAAGAAGGATGATGGAGATCCTGGTTAATAGTTGCACAACAATGCAGATATCCTCAATACCACTGAACTCTACACTTAAAATTGGTTCAGATAGTAAGTTGTATGTTTTACGTATTATATCACAATAGTACATATAAATACACACATATTTCTTTATTATTATTTGATACTTAGTTTGGTAACTATGATTCTCTTAACATGTATCAAAATTGCATTTAATTGGGGGAGTTAAATCAATAAATTTCTGACAATATGGGCTATTTAAAAATGTAAAATATCAATCAAATGAAAACTTCTGTGTTTCAGTCATCTCTCTCTTTCACATATCTGCTCAGTGGCTAAATAATCACTGCTCCTGACACTCCCATGCCTTTGGTTACCCAAAGGTCTTTTGAAGGTAAAATTTTAGCAGCGAGACTTTGATCCTATAATCAGGGGGGAAGTGTCACATAAATGTAATGCTCCTGGGCACTGAGCTTTGGCATGTATAATGTAAATCAGCGGGTAATCTTTTCTCCTGAATTATGTTTTGCTGATATTTGTGCAGAAAGAGGCAACACAGTGAATACCTTCCTCTTTACACTGAATGCCTAGTCTACCTTTGTATAAGCTGTCCATATAGCTAAACTAAGTTTTTTCTCTTCCTTTCTAACTGGAGAACAATCAGTAACATTTATTAATCAGATCCTTATCAGTTAAGCTAAAGCTAATAATGTAACAGATAAACTTTGAAAGCAGTGCTTTACAAAGAAATTGAAGTTTATTTCTCCCCCAGTAAAGTTTCCATTTTTGACTCTGATTAAGGCAATCATTCAGGCACCTAACCTGACAAGAGATTTGCCACTTTCAACAAGGTTTCACTGCACCAGTTGAAAGGAGAGGAAAAAGTAGAGAATTATGCCAGAAATTTTGTTTAATGAGCTGAATTTAGGAGAGTGTACATTTCCCAAGCACATCCAATTCCTTCAAAATCTTAATTACATGTCCACACCTAAGTAAAAGAAATGCATTAATTTGTAGCTAGCCAGTCTGTATCTTCCCTTGTCCTGTTACATATATTCTCTAATTTATATTTACAACAATCCGATAAAATTAAATTTTATAGATGAGAAAACTGAGGCTTTAAGAGATTTAGCAGATACTCTAAGGTCATCAAACAAGTAAATGGTAGTTAGAAATGGGAGCCCCGGATTTTCTAACTTTAAAACTCATACCATTGCGGATGCAAAATGAAATTCCATTTACTAAGCACTTTACCCCTAGAAAAATGAGGAGAGCTGAAAGAAGCTGTGCTCCTTTGTGTGTGTGTGTGTGATAGGGGAGCAGGGGCGGGGGGCAAGAATTCATGTCATATTTTAAGGCCTTTTAGTTTAATCAGTCTGCTCAGGATTAAACATTGAGCTGAGGTGAAATGATATTGATAAGAGAGTGAAGGGAAGGAGAACAAATAAAATATATATCAGTAAAGAACTTCATTTCCATAGTACTCTCGGTGGAAAATGAGGCCAAGCCAAGATCTTACTGCTTTCACAGGAAAGGAAAGAAGTTATGTAGTCTGAACCTTAGCCATCTTTTTAGAATTCTCATTTGCAAGGAAGGTCTTTACATTGCACATACTCTGTAACTTGCACAATGTCTTGATTAATGTGCATATTGAAATTGTCAGAAGTGAAACATCATAACAATACCTTATAAAAGAATCCTTCTTCATGCATGGATAAATAGTTTGAGATCAGTGGTAGAAAGGAGGCTAGGTCACATTTTAGCAAAGACAACCATAACCTAATTCTCAACTAGTATTACGGCTAGCACAAATTCAAATGCCTCCTTGTGGCTCCTAGATTGAAGAAGACTAAAATTTTAAATATTTATTTAAAAGGGAAAAATGAATATGTGTCTGCCAGTTTATTTTCTTTGACTCTTGTTATTCTTGAAGATGCTTTTACTCTCATATGAAATAAGTTTTTAAGAAAGATATGGAAAGCATGCATGTTACCACAGAGACGAGCTTGGCCATTATTCTCACTGTTCTCTTAACACTAATCTATTCAGTAAATAATGTTTCAAGGCACATTTTGACCCAGTTGTCTTAAGTCAAAGCCATGTCAAAGTTTTTAAAACTGACTATATTAAAAATAATTAAGTGCTCCAAAGTTCTAAACTGGCTTTGAATGTGCTAAAGTTTCAATGATCTATTTTGGAACTGGGGCTCTAATATACTTACAGATTTGTTAACCAGATATTTACTTAACTTCCCTGATTCCCAGGATGTTTGATTATTTTTAATAGTCTAATTGATAAATACAATTGAAAGGTTGACCAATTGCGTTAATCAAACAATTAAACTGGCTGGGGTACATATATATAATTTTTCCAAAAATATCAAATGAGTATTATGTACTCTCATATATATGTTGCTAGGATTCATTTCAGACAGCAGTCATTTTAAACACAAGGAGCAGCACATTATTTCTCTATTATTTATTATGGTATTGTGAAATAATAGTAACTGTTAATTAAAATTATAATTGAATGCAAATATATGGAAATCTTAGGAGAATTTATAAAAAATATGTTTCCAAAATAAAAAATGCAGTATGTATAGAATATTAACAATGAAAAAACTTAAAATTATCTAAGATAATTTTGATATTAACAATGATAAACCTATTAAAATTAGCAGAGATTTTCCCAAAGAGAATAAATGGGTACCAGCATTTCATCACTGATAGAAATTTAATAGTCTGACCTCCAAATATCAAATCTCATGCCCTTTGCATCAAGAAAAAAGTGAACCTCTGGGACATGTTGAAAACAGAATATTGCTTCATAATTAGTATCAAAAACCCCAAGCAATTGTTTAGGGTAATAGAGTTGCTATCTCAATTGTACCAATAAAGTATCACTCCATTAATTTTTTTCACCTTTTGCATAAATAATAAATTTAGAATCACTTTCTTTGGAATATTCATTTTCATATTTCTAAGTTGCTTAACTTTCTAGGATTATGTGGCTTATAACTTCAATTTTAACTAATTTTGAATGACTCAGAATGTTTCTTAGATACTATGAAAGTTGTCTAGCTCTGGTCTTAAAACCAAGAGCAAAGTGAAAGTAGGATGAATTTTTTGAAGTTACATAAAACCAACAAAAACAAAGGAATACATGAAGGTGCCTACTATAGCAAAGACATAATTGTTGTGAGTCGAATTTCTCTCCAGCTTCAAAAATAGGAGTTACATGCTGCAGTGGGTAATTGATACCATTTTAAGACTAAAGAAGATGAAGCACATTTGCAACCAATAAAGTAAATATTTTTTAAAAAACACAGTAATACAATATTTGAAAATAACTAAATCACCAATCATGACCGCAAGGAAGCGACATGATTATTAATATGGCTTCGTGGTGAAAGTGGCAACTGCTGCATCAGGAAGAATGACAAACAGCACGTCAGCCGTTTACTCTAAGCAAATTGGCTAATTTATAGGAACACCGAGTAATAGCTGAGCCACCTGTAGATGGAGAAGTTTTTGTTTTTTTAAGTGCATTCTGACAACACTAACTGAATGTGAAGCAAAATGGCCACCCACCACTCTATCGTATCACCTCATCTATGCCGTGTATTCATCTGTCCTTGTTACTTCCTTGACTTTATCAATATGCAGTTTACAGTGAAAACAATAGTAAGGACCCCTTAAATATGGGAAAAAGAGTTATTTACATTTTGTCCTTTACTCATTGTAACATTTTCTAAAAGATTCATAAGTTCTCACTGTAATCAGAAAAATAAAAACTTCACATCTTATTTCTAAACTGTAAGAGGAAAAAAGTCCCTTGGGTACTAAAAAAAAAATTGTAGCAGAGTGGACTGTGATGTAGTTTCACCTTCCTGGGCCTTTTCCCAAGATGGGAAACTTAACCATGCATGACCACGCTGAAGTTGAAATAATAAAAAAAAGTAATATTTTCTTCCTATACTACTCTCTGTAGAGCAGTGATACATATGTGAAAAGCAAATAAAAGGGATAAATAAAGGTTCTGGTTTGAGCAGACATGTGTCAGAAAAATGTTAGAAGCTTTTGTTTCTACTCTAAGAAATCTCTCTGATTAATAAGATCAGTACAACAGCAACTGAAACACATTTCAGTGTTTAGAAGATAAATAAGAGGTGAGACTCCACATTACCCTTTTCAGTTATAAGAACAAGTTTAGCCATGTTAGCTGTTAATATCAAATAGAATTAATTATCGAGGAGAGAGTTCTGGAAGCCCAGTTATTTCATGCTTTCAGTACCAACTTTTGTGATCCCTAATCAGACCCTTTTAGTTGTTGAAAATAATTATTTCCCTCTAAGACTATTATTTAAATTTTTTCTCATTCCAATATGCAAAATTTCTCCCATAGAGCTTATAGAGATATAAAATATATGGAATTATATTGGAGTCCTGTTACTAATTTTAGTCAGATAGTATCTACATGTATATAAGAGGTATTTGAAATGCAATCTGTTTCTTTTTAAAATTTATTTATGTCATAAAAAATATTGAGAATATTTTAATATTAAGGAAACATCAACATAAAATTTTATTAGTTTTAGATGTGCAACATAATGACTTGATGTGTAAACACTGCAAAATGATTACCAGAATAAGTTAACATCCATTACCACACAGTTATAATTCTTTTTTTCTTGTGATGAAAATGTTTAGATCTACTCTCTGAGGAACTTTCATATTTACAATATGTTATTAACTATAACTACTGTGCTGTAAATTACATCCCTAGGACTTATTTATCTTATGAGGAAGTGTATACCTTTTGGTCACCTTCCTCCATTCCTGGCCCCTGTTCTGGCAACCACAGTATGTTATCTGCACCTTTGAGTTTGGCTTTTTTAAAAGAGTCGATATATGAGTTAGATCGTACAGTATTTGTGTTTCTCTGTATGCCTTATTTCACAAAGCATAATATCCTCAAGACTGACCCATGTCCTTGCAAATGACAGAATTTTCTTCTTTTTATAGCTGATTAATATCCCATTGTATATGTATGACATTTTTCTTCATCTCTCTGCTGATGGACACTTAGATTTCTATGTCTTGGCTGTTCTAAATAACGCCACAGTGAACAAAGAGATGCAAGACACTGCTTCAGTATAGTGACTTTGTTTCCTTCAGATAAATACCTGGAAATGGAATTGCTGGATCATATGATAGTTATACTTTTAATTTTTTGAGGGCCCTCCATACTGCTTTCCATAGTAGGCACAACCAATTCACATTCCCACCAACAGTGCGTGAGGGTTCTCTTTCCTTCATCTCCTGCCCAATACATGTTATTTCTTGTCTTCTGAATAATAGCAATTCTAACAGGTGTGAGGTGATATCTCATTGTGGTTTTGATTTGTGTTTCCCTGATCATTATTGATGTTTAGCACCTTTTCATGACCACATCAGATAAATGATTTGTAACTGTTGTCTCCCATTCTTTAGGTTTCATTTTCATTTTCTTGAGGTTTGCTTCACCGGACAGAAACTTTTTATTTGATATAGTTCTGCTTGTTTATTTTTGTTTTTATTGTCTTTGATTTTGGTCAAATCCAAAGACAAACAAAAAAAATGAGTGCCTGTATCTCCCTGATTGATTTGAGAATGTTGAACCACTTTGCAGCCCTGAAATAAATCCCAGTTCATTATGGTGTATGATTTTTTAAATGCAGTTTTGAATTCAATTTGCTAATATTTTCTGAAAGATCTTTGCATCTATGTTCTTCAGGGATATTGGTCTGTAATTTCCTTTCTTGTGGCATCCTGGTCTGGTTTTGGTATCAGATAATGGTGACCTTCTAAAATATGTCCGGAAGTGTGACCTCTCCTTTTATTTTTTGGAGGAATTTGTGAAGGATTGGTATTAGTTCTTCTTTAAGTGTTTGGTAGAAATCACCAGTAAAGCCATCTGGTCCTAGACTTTCAGTCTCCTTACTACTCATAGATCTTTTCAGATAGTTTTCTGTTTCTTTATGATTCAGTTTTGATAAGTTGTTTTTTTCTGGCAAATGATCCACTTCTTCTAGTTGTCCAATTTGGTGTATATTTTTTATAGTAGTCTTTTATGATGCCTTGTATATCTGGGGTATTGGCTTTAATATCTTCTCTTTCATTTCTAATTTTATTTGTTTGATTTCTCTCTCTTCTCTTGATGATCTAGCTAAAGTTTTGTTTATTTTGTTTATCTTGTCAAAACACCAGCTCTTACTTTCATTGGTGGTGGTGGTTGGTTTGTTTGTTTGTTTAACCATATTTCTATCCCTATTTTACTTATTTCTGCTCTGATCTTTATTTCCTTCCATCTACAAGTTTTGAACTTAATTTTTTTTTTCCAGTTCCTTAAGGTTTAAAGTTAGGTTGCCTGAGATATTTCTTTTTCTTAATGTTGGCTTTTATGGCTGTGGACTTCCTTCTTAAAACTACTTTGGCTGCATCCCATAACTTTTGATATTGTGTGTTTCCATTTTCATTTGTCTCGATAATTTTTTATTACACTTTTGAGTTCTCATTCGACAATTGGTCGTTCAGTAGCATGTTGTAGAATTGTCACGTATTTGTGAACTTTCCACTTTCCTTCTTGTACTTGGTTTCTAATTTCTCAACATTGTGGTTGGGAAAGAGGATTGATATGATTTCGGCTTAAGTTTATTAAGATCTCCTTTGTGGCTTAACATATGATCTATCCTAGAGAATGTTATGTATGCTTGAGAAGAATGTATATTCTGCTGTTTTAGGATGGAATTTTCTATAAATAACTGTTAATTTCATATGTTCTAACATGTAATTTAAGACAATGTTTCCTTATTGATTTCTGTCTGAATGATCTATCTATTGATGAAACTATGGTATTGCATTCCCCCACCATTATCACATTGACGTCTATTTTTCCCCTTTGGTCTGTTAATAACACCTTTATATATTTAGGTGATCCTTTGTTGGGTGCATAAACATGTGCAATGTACAGTCTCTTGTTGGATAGACTCCTTTATCCTTATTTACAGACATAATTTTGTTTCTTGTTACAGTCTTGGGCTTAAACCCTACTTTTTTCCTGCATAGCTATCCGGATTCATTTTGGCTTCTATTTACATGCAATGTCTGTTTCTACCCCCTCTCTGTCACTCTGTGTGCATCCTTAGAGCTGAAGTGAGTCTCTTGTAGGCAGCATATACTTAGATCTTGAATGTTTAAAAAATTTATTGAGCCATTCTCTATCTTTTGATTGGAGAACTTAATTCATTTAAATTTGAAGTAATCATTGGTAGGTAGGGACTTTCTGCCATTTTAAAAACATTGTTTTCTGGCTATTTTTCTCATTCTTTTGTTTCCTTCTTATTCCTGTTCTCTTTCACTGTGATTTGGTAACTTTTAATGTAGTATCTTTAGATTCCTTTCTCTTTATCATTAATATATCTACTATATGTTTTTGCTTTATGATTTCATGAGGCTTGCATAAAACAGAGCTATAACAGTCTGTTTTAAGCTGTTAAAAACTTAAGTGTGTATGCATTCTAAAGCTCTATAATTTTAGTCCCTCCTCATGTTTTATGTTTTTCATGTCACAATTTACATCTTTTTATTTTGTGTATTCATTAAAAAGTTTTTGTATTATAGTCATTTTACTACTTTTGTCTTTTAACTTTTATACTAGACTTATAAATGAGTCATCCATCACCATTATAATAGTAGATTATTCTGAGTTTAACAGTACACTTGACTTTTGAACAACACAAGGGCTGGGGGCTTTACCCTCCTTGCAGTCTAAAATCTGTATAAAATTTTATAGTTAGACCTCCATGTGTGCAGTTTGGTGTACATGGATTCGGCCAACCACAGATCATGCAGTACTGTAGCACATATATATTTTAAAAATGAATGTATAAGTCAGTGTACAGAGTTCAAACCCATGTTCATAGGTCAACTGTATATTTACATTTTCTAGGGTTATTTATACTGTTTTGCTGTTACTAATTAGCACCCTTTCTTTTCAATGAAAAGAAGTCCCTTTAACATTTTTTTTGTATGGCTGATCTAATGATGAATTACTTTAGCTTTTACTTGTCTGGAAAACTCTGATCTCTCCTTCAATGCTGAAGGACAGCTTTGGTGGGTAAAGTACTCTTACTTGGCAGGGTTTGGGCTTCCTTCCTCCCTCCCTCCCTTCCTTCCTTCCCCCACCTCACCCCAGGACTTTGAATATACTATGCCACTTCTTTCTGGCCTGCTAGAAAAATCTGCAGTTAGCCATCTGGGGGTTTACATGTATATAACAATTAGTTTTTGTCTTTCTGCTTTTAAGATTCTCTCCTTGTCTTTAAATTTTGACACTTTAATGATCATGTGTTTTACTGTGAGTCTCATTGGTTTTACCTTCTTTGGAATCTAGGGGCTTCCTGGTTTTGGAATTCTGTTTCTTTTCCCAGGTTCAGAAAGTTTTCAGACATTATTTCTTTTAATAAGTTCTCTACCTCTTTCTCCCTCTCTTCGTCTTCCAGAATTCCCATAATGGGAATATCTTCCATTTGTTTATGTATCATAAGTCCCTTAAGCTGTCTTTACCTTCTTTTAATCTTTTTTCTTTTTGGTCTTCTGTATGAATTCCACTGTCCTATCTTTGAACTTTGGATCTTTTCTTCTACTTCACCTCATCTTCTGTTGAGCTCTTTTATTGAATTTTTCAGTTTTGTTACTCCATTTTTGATTTTTTTGATTTTTGTTTGCTACATTCTTATATTTTCTGTCCCTTTGTTGAAATTCTTACTTCGTACATTGTTCTCAGGAGAAAGTAAGAATTTGTGGGCATTTTTATGACCATATTTTGAACATTTTTTCAGGTAAATCACTTATCCCCATTTCATTAAGGTCTTTTTCTGTGATTTTATTTTATTTTTTAGTTGGAAACATATTCCTCTCTTCCTTCATTTACTTTGATCCTTGCTGTGTTTGTTTTCTATAGATAAAACCGCCACTTCTAGGCTTGAAGGAGTGGTCTTGGATAGGAGATGAAACTTGCCATCCAGCCCTGCCCTAGCTCTTGCTCGTCTCTCAAACTTTTGTGAATGTCCAAGCAGCCTTCTCTGTCCTCAGTGGTACCCTGTGCCAAGACCACTCAGTGTGCCACACGGGAGGATCTCTGTCAGCCCCTAGATGGAGGCTGATTGGAAGCTGGACCCTCAGGTAGCAGCTTTAAAGTGTGTAAATATACCTCTTTCTGGGTGTTTCTGTCTGATCCCTCTGTACTTAGCCAATTAAGAACTATTTCTGGGTGAGGGATTAGCTCAGTGTCAGAGCACATGCTTAGCATGCAAGAGGTCTTGGGTTCAATCCCCAGTACCTCCATTAACAAAAAAATAAAAAATAAAAGGAGGAGGGGAGAAGAACTGTTTTGTTGCCTCTGTCCTCTTAATCCTGTGAACACAAGCCCTTCTAGCAATGGAGCCAGGCTGTCAAGGGATGTGTCCTTGGTATGGGATGCGTATACAAGCATCTTTCTTGTACCAGTGACCGGGTGCAGGGCAGAGAAAGAGCACAAAGGCAGCACCCACTGGCCTGCCTGGTTTTTGGAGAGAATGCAGTTGGATCCTAATTGTGTGTTAAATTGGAAGTCTGACCCTCAGTGTACAGTTTTTAAGTTAAGCAAATAGGTCTCTTTCATGGAACTACTGGGCAGGTTTGTCTGCTGCCTCTGTACTGGGCTTGTGGGGATAGCCCCAGTGAGTCCTCACATGCCCCTTGAGACTTTCTCAGTCTGCTATACCCTTGTGAGTCTCATGGAGGCAATTCCCACTGGCCTTCAGAGCTAGATGTTTTGGGGACCCATCTGTCAGGTGAAAGTCTTAAAAGTTGGGTTGTCAGATGTGGAGTCCATACCTTCTGCTCCTCAGGGAGAATCTGGAGTTGTGAGTTCCCTCCTGATGGTGTGTTACCATGCCGGGGGTGTAGTGACGACAAGATTGTGTCTCACCCTCTACTACACTTTACGATGTGGCGATTTTCTTATCGTTCCGTTGTGCAGGCATCACTGAGCTACTTTCTGAGTTCTTTTTCAGAGGGAATTGTTCCATGTGCAGCCATAGATTCATTGTGCCCATGGGAGCAGGGGAGCTTGGGAGACTTCTATGTCACCATCTTCTATTCCTTTTTATTTGATGACTTATGTCAAGAACTGCCTATAATTGTAGCACATGTGTAAGTTTTAGACTATCTTATGACAGAATTCAGAAATGCTGTGTAATCCCTCTTGTTTTTATCTGGTATCTCTTCCTGGAATGTTCCATAAACAAATAAAAATAGAAACATACATACACACAGTGGGAAGAGTTGGAACGGAAAGACTGATTCATACGTCTGTACTTGCATATAGACGTAATTGCCTCTGACTTGATGGGAAGGAACATGGAGCCTTCATTGAGTTAATTGAACCCTAGCTTTTGGGCTCCCATCTCTCAGAAGTTACAGTTTTCAAAGTCAATATGCTATTGTACTTTGGGAAAGTAATGACTTTTCTTCATATAAGTTTTTCTCTTTTTTCTTTTGGTTTTCAACTTTTGGGAAAAGTGAAGTGGTGAGTTGGATTTTAAAGATTTAGTACGTAAGGGAGCAGTGGTAGTTTAATCATTCTGTGTAGAAAATCAATCTCAATATTGGTAGGCTCCAACCTTGCTAACCCTATTGGTTTTGTGCTTACTCTGATTTCCTCCGACAATGTCATCATTATGTGATTGTATGGAAAACACCAAACGTTTAAAGTTATATGTGCTCCATAAAAGCACCTCAGTTTTTATTTCTAAGATGAAAAGTTCAAACCATCCAGCTTTTCATCCCAGCTATTATTCTGTCTGTTTCTGTAATGAGGCATTGAAAGAAATAAAACTGTGCCAACTGAATGAAGTGCAAACACAGGGTACCTCAAGGACCCTGTAAGGCTGGAGCCGTGACTATTGGGAAAGGTGATTGTGGGGTTCATCCAGAAGGTACTGCTGCCGTGTTGGGTGCTCCGTCCACATCTGGTGGTGACATCGATGCATGACATTTCATTTAGGTTCAAATGTTATATTTACACTTGATTCCTTGTTTGGTCCTATGAAGAGGTGAAATTATAAAAAATAAAGTATGAAGAATTTTTTTTTCTAAAATGATTATTGAAATCAGTAATGATTCCCTCAGCCTCTATAGAAGGCACGTGAAATCAGTTTAAAATGTGCTGCTGAAAAAATTCCTCTTTTAAAAATCATCCTTCTCCTGAGGAAGATGTTAAATAATTTTCTTGACATGTCACATCTTCTCTTTTCATTCTGTCTGATACCGGATTCTTCATACTCATCCCCTCTGAGGTCTACTCAACTCTTCATATTTCTCACTCATTTTTTCCTTTTTTCATGAGTTTAGGAATTAGGTTCCTATTAAGAATTGACTCAAACTTATAATTCTTTTCTTTCATATCTTTGTATTCTTTACTCCTGCCCATTTTATTTGACATCTTTTTGATGACATTTCCACACTCAAGATAAATCCCCAGTTTGTCTATGTCACGGTGAACCACCATCTATTTTCTATGGTAATTTTGCTTATTCTGAAGTGATCTCATTCTTATTGCCTTGACACTGCTTTATTTAAACTTGTTCAGAATCATAGGTTCTTGTTTTTACCCCCCTTTTCCGATTCTTTTTGACTGCTCCCTAATTGTTCTCTGGACTGCTATTTCCTGGGACTGTTTCTCTTTATTTTTCTCTTTCCCATTGAGATGACGTCTGTTTACAAGTAGGTGAAAGCATAAGCTTTAGTAAGAGTTGTAGTTTCAAATCTGGTACAATTGGATATCAGCTTCCACCAAACTCTATTTTGGGAAACTAATATAATAGAATATAGGGTCAGTTCTAGAACATGGTCAGTTACTGGTCAAGTATTGTGACTAAGGTTGTTAGATCTTCAAAATCAGAGTAAAGTATCTGAAAAGAACACTCAGTTACAGGATATTCCTGAATCTCTTGCTCCATTCTTTAAGTCATCAGTAACCCCTCATCACTTTTATTCCTCAATATGGAAATACCCACTGACAGAGAAAAACAGCTGTTAGATATGTAGCAGTTCAGTGTTGAAAGAAAGCATGCTCGGTGTCATCTTCGTACAGACTCCAGACTACTTGTGGTGGCTGCATGGATCATGTTAGGAGGGAGTCTGAATTAAGCGTTAGTATCAGCCCAAAAGACTACTGAGATTAATCAGTGATACATGTGGTACTTGCCTCAGTCCTGGGGACTGAGACTGATACTGAGACTGTCTTCATCATCCTTCATCCAAGAAGAAAACAACTGAGGTCTTTGTTAGGGGAAACTGTGAATAATGGCACATATGAATGAAATTGTCAGTGATGTGGAAAATTACTTGGAAAGAGAGTTTTGAAGGCAGATAGCAGGGAACTAGTAATGAGTCTGTTGCCATAGGGAAAACCTAAAAAGAAAGCATAAATTAAAATGATCAGTGGAGATGAAGAGGGAATGATGGTTCAGAGAGTTTACTCACTATTAGAATGGGTTTGAATTAATCCTAGATTAGATGTGGAGGATGAAGAAGAAAGGAGTTAAGGAAGACACTTAGATTTATTGCTAAAATGATAGTGTGGACTGTTATATCACTGGGAATATAAATGAAAACCAAGGGCCTTTAGGGATAAGGCAGATACTCTGTTCTGAATATCCCTACTCCACATTTTGGTTGCTGTTCATTATACTTTATTATTTGTACTAATTTTTAATGACACCAATACACACAGACTCTTTGTTAAAAAAGTAAAATTAAATAATGGCTAAAGTCCCTTTAATCATTTGTTGTATATATATTTTTATTGAAGTATAGTCAGTTTACAGTGTGTCAATTTCTGGTGTACAGCTTAATGCTTCAGTCATACAAGAACATACATATATTCATTTTCATATTCTTTTTAACCATAAGTTACTAAAATATATTGAATATAGTTTCCTGTGCTATACAGTATGAACTTGTTGTCAATTTTATATGTAGTAGTTAGTATATGCAAATCTCAATCTCCCAGTTTATCTCTTCCCACTCCCTGGTAACCATAAAATTTTTTCTATGTCTGTGACTCTATTTTGTAGATAAGTTTTTCTTTCCTTTTTTTTTCTTTTTGATTCTCCATAGAACTGATATCATATGGTATTTTTCTTTCTCTTTCTGGCTTACTTACCTTAGAATGACAATCTCCAGGTCCAACCACATTGCTGCAAATGGCATTATTCTGTTCTTTTTTATGGCTGAGTAGTATTCCATTGTATAAATATACCACAACTTCTTTATCCAGTCATTTGTTGATGGACATTTAGGTTGTTTCCATGTCTTGGCTATTGTATTATAGTGCTGCTATGAACATTGGAGTACATGTATCTTTTTGAATTAAGATTCCCTCCAGATATATGCCCAGGAGTGGGATTGCTGGATCATATGGTAAGTCTATTTTTAGTTTTTTGAGGAATCTCCATACTGTTTTCCATAATGGTTGCACCAAGCTACATTCCCACCAACAGTGTAGGAGGATTCCCTTTTCTCCATAGCCTCTCCAACATTTATTCTTTGTGGACTTTTGAATGATGGCCATTCTGAGTGGTGTGAGGTGAAACCTCATTGTAGTTTTGATTTTCATTTCTCTGATAGTTAGTGATAATGAACATATTTACATGTGCCTATTGGCCATTAGTATGTCTTCATTGGAGAATTGTTGGTTTAGGTATTCTGCCCATTGTAGGATTGGGTTGGTTGTTTTTTTCTTTTTAAGTTATATGAGCTGTTTATATATTCTGGAGATTAAGCCCTTGTCAGTCTCATGTTTTGCAAATATTTTCTCCCATTCTGCAGGTTGTCTTTTTGTTTTGTTTATGGTTTCCTTTCCTGTGCAAAAGCTTATAAGTTTAATTAGGTCTTATGTATATTTTTAATTTTTTTGCATTTTTATTGAGTTATTTTACAAAGTTGTGTCAAATTCCAGTGTAGAGCACAATTTTTCAGTTATAATGAACATACATATATTCATTGTCACATTTTTTTCACTGTGAGCTATATAGAAATATATATATATATTTCCCTGTGTTATACAGTATAATCTTGTTTATCTACTTGTTTATTTTTGCTTTTATTTCTATTGCCTGGGTAGATAGCCCAAAGACAACATTGCTGAGATTTATGTTGGGTAATGTTTTGCCTGTTTTCTTCTAAGAAGTTTATAGTGTCTTGTATTATGTTTCAGTCTTTCAGCCATTTTGAATATTTTTTTATGTATAGTGTGAGCATTCTAACTTCACTGATGTACATGCTGCTATCCAGTTTTCCCAATGCCATTTGCTAAAGAGACTTGGTCTTTACTCCATTTTATGTTCTTGACTCCTTTGTCAAAGATTAACTAACCAAAACTCTGTGGGTTTATTTCTGGACTCTATTCTGCTCCATGGATCCACATGTCTGTTTTTGTACCAATAGCAAGCTGTTTTGATTACTGTAGCTCTGTAGTATTGTCTGAAGTCTGGGAGGGTTATTCCTCCAGCTTCATTCTTTTTCTTCAGTAATGCTTTGGCAATTCTCGGTCTTCTGTGAATCCATATAAAATTTAGGATTATTTGTTCTAATTCTGTGAAAAACATCCTGGTTAATTTGATAGAGATCACGTTAAATCTGTAGATTGCTTTGGGTAGTATGGTCATTTTAATAATATTAATTCTTCCAATCCAAGAACATGGGTTATCTTTCCATTTCTTTATGTCATCTTTAATTTCCTTAGTCAGTGCTTTGTAGTTCTCTGCATATAAGTCTTTCACTTTCTTGGTTAGATTTATTCCTAAGTATTTTATTTTTTTGGATGCAATTTTAAAAGTTATGTTTTTCTTTGCTTTTCTTTCCTGATATTTCATTGTTTGTGTAAAGAAATGCCACTGTCATTAATCATCATTCTTAAATCGAGTCCTTGTCTCTCATCCCCAGAGATAATTATAGTTATGAACTACTCATCTTTCATGTATTCACATATACTAGGGTTTCTTAATTCCATCAATATTGATATCTGTTGTTGGAGGCTGTACTGTGCATTGTAAGATATTTATCAGCATGCTTTGCCTCTGCTGCCTAGGTATCAGTTCTGAACACCCAGAGAGACAGTCAAAGATGATGTGTGTCCAAATGTCCCCAAGGGGCAAAATTACCCCCAGTTGAGGAGAATTACACATATGAATATACACATATGAATCCATAGAAAAGGGATCTTAAGGGAATTTCAGTTAAACACAAACATGAAAGATATTTTATAAAAGCTCACTCAACTCCAGCCCAATTCCCTTTTAATGTTCCTTACTGCATGTTAGTGCATGGAAACCTAAAACCCGTATTTCCAAGACTCATTACAGTTCAGATTCTGCAAGTTATCTACATTAAACCAAGCCAAGGCAGCAACATTTGATAGTAAAGGCAAAGAAAATATCAAGCAGATATGTAATTCCTCTGGCAAGCATGATTATAATGATATTTGGGGTGTGTGTGTGTGTGTGTATGAGTGTGAGCTGCATCAGAAATCCAAAGTCAGGAGCTTAGTCTCCTGGCTATGGAGAGACATGGGGCAAAGATCTTTTGGCCCAGTTCATGGCAGACATAGCATGGCTCTGGAGCCAGCAATAATGATGGTCGTTTCTTAATTCTGTAGCATCCCAAACATCACAGAGTCAGTGGCTGCCTTAGTGGTCTAGTTCAGCAGTGTTGTTCAGGGAATTTTTCAAGAGATGCTTATCTGGCCTCTTCAGTGATTTTGTGAGAAGCATAATAATGAATGATAAATAACAAATCCTCCTCTCGTCACACTATCCAAGGGACAACAGCTAAATCCAGACTCATTCTCTGCTGCCTTCTGAAACTTTAAGAAAAAACAAAAGACATTAGTTGTACACTATGATTACAAAGAGAACAGGAGTGGGGACTACAGTGAGTAAAAGATGTTAACAAATTTTTAATGAAGGGATGTGGATGAAGCATTAGCAGATTCAGAAGGTTGTTGTCAGTTCCTGGCAGAAGACATTGCCAATGGAAAGCCCAGTGATTCATTCTGCAGACCCTGAGTAGACCTGAGAATCAGAGGCACTGATGTTATTGGGTGAGATGATGAGTGGGAGTGAGGCCTGTGTATTACATGTGGGGCTAAGATCAGGGAAATCGTTAAAAAGCACAATATGGAACAGGTACCTGCCCCATGTAACTTTATTATTCCATGCATCCTAGTGACTGCTTGTCCCCAACACTGCAAAATGGTACTAGAGAAGCATCAGACTCAGGGACATGGGTCACTGTAGACTGACAGAGAGCTGCCTTCCAAAAACCAGAAGTGTTAAGGGAAATCCAGCACATGGAGTGGTGGGACTTCCTGTCCTCTGATAGATAATTAAACTTCTTAGAATGCTGATAGCCAGATCTACACACTCCAGGTATGAGCTGAGCAAATCCTCCTACAGAGACACTGAATAAACCAACAGAACAGATTTTTAGATACTGATACTTTGGAGTCTGACTGCTAAATGTATGGTTGCCCAGCCTGTCTATCTGGTATTTCTATTAGAAAAATCAGTAGTTGACGGTTTTCTTCCTCCACCCAACATAGAGCATCTATCAGTATTTGAGTGTCCCGAACTTAAACATGAATGATAACATAAAATATCAGATATGTGTGTGTGTGTGTGTGTGTGTATGAGTGTTGTAGTGAAGGAGGGCAGATTTGAGAGTATCCAACAACATGAAAGAGAGTAAAAAATAATTAGAGGAAAAAGGAACTCCAAGAGAAAAGAGAGTGTGTGTATATACGTATGTCTGTCTATGGAGACAGAGGAATGTTATCAGTGTGTATAAACATATGATATTTAAATAAATAACACACACACACACACACACACACACACACATGCACAGAAGCTCTCCAAATGAACCAGCCCAAGTTCTCCCCTTTTAGAACTTGCCTGCCTGCTTTTATGACCCATGGGCTTGCTTTGCCCCTTTAACAACCTCACGTAACAGGATGTGTGACCCACAGCAAATCTTTGAAACTCCATGGACCTCAGTTGTTTCATTAGTAAAAAGGAAGAGCTTGAACTTGGTCTCTGAAGATCTTTCAAGCACTAATATTAAATTTTTTTTTCTCTCTTTTGATCTCTTTTTCCTATTAATATATTTACTTGCAGGGGCACATAAACAGTAATTTTGCAAAACACTTCCTTTTTGTTTCCAAAAGACATTAATTAAACCCACATAAAGCAGCAGGTGTACAGTCATTTCTGTGCCTTTTAGTCTTCACTTGTTGAGAAAGCAAGCCTTTAGGTGAGCAATGATGCCCGCATTGGCGGGGCAGGGGTGGGGGTTTGCAGTGACTTGGCATCTTCTGGCACATTTTTGCCTTAGACTAAGTTAAGGTGCTAAGCCTAAAACAATATTCCTTTGCAAGATTTAGCATGGAAAGAATTATTGAAACCACAGGGTAGAAATTAATGATTAGCTTGAGGTGCTATTAGCATATCAGGAGAAAGGACTAAATGAGCTATGATCTGAATTAAAATATGTCATCCTGGAAATTGCAAGTGATAGGATGGAGAAACAGTACTGGGTAATAGGGGAGAAGGAATGAGCTATTAGACGGAGAAGCAAGGAGACAAGCATTTAAATTAAGAGGACAGGACAATGAGACAGCGTGCGTTAACGTGCACACTCCCAGACTGAAAGACACTGTGGTTAGTCTTTGTAGACAGGAAGCGATCCATCAGCTGGGCTAGAATGCAGCTCTAAGGGGACCAGGCAAGGAAAAGGATGCAAAGTACTTTTCTGCTTGGATAAAGCAAGCAGACAAAAATTCATCCCAAGCACTTCTCCCTTAAGCGACATCATTAAGTGCTGCCATGAGCAAAAGGCTCACTAATCAGAAAGTTACTGAGGAGGAAAAAAAAAAAACAGGGTGAGGAGCTATAAAAAGCCTGATGAGTCAATGTTTAAGAAAAAATACAATGAAAAGTGAGTCACTTTGCACTGTTTTGGCAAAGGTGGGCATCAAAATACAATATTTATATTTGTAATTATATTTAAGAGGTAAGGGAGAGAGAGAGACAGGCTGAGAGAACAAGAGAGAGGAAACTAATAAAATCACATCCCCATTGGAATGAGTCGTCTGTTATAAATCTCTCCACGCTTGTGCTTACTGACAGATCACCTCATCAAGAGCTGGTTTCTTTGTTTGGGAAAGTCAGGTGTGAGTTTGCCATGTAGCATTGTTACTTTCAGCATGGTGTGCAAGCTTTGCTTCTAGAGTGTCGGTCCACCCAGTGTGTCTGGCTCGAGGAAATCTGAGTAGGGCAGAGACAGAAATATCATGAGCCTGTAGCAGCTGCACTACAAACAGGCCAGCAGAAGTGATTATAAGGTTGTTTTTTTAATATTTTGTTTGATTGAGAATAATTAATCAAACTAGGTAAGACATTAGATTAGCCCCTTTGAACACCAGGAAGCATTTTTGCCCTGCTGTCAAACACAAAGCTATAGGCATGGATAAGGAACCATTATTTAAGAACCCATAAATTTCCAGGTTCAAAGTTCAGTGACTGATTTTGGCAAGCCCTATTTAATAAACACCAACCCTAAACCCAAAAAATCAGATTTGTAATCTCAGCATCTCTGTTTCCAGATAGTTGTTTTTTTAACTGAAGTTTATTTTTGCTGTGTGCTTAAAAGTTGAGAATAACAGTTTTATGTATAGCTTTTCATTGTAAGCAAAAAGGAATGAAAGCCTTCATAAAATTATCATGTTATGATTTTTTAAAGCAAGTTCTCATCTTGTCAATAGCATTTCCAAACCTTTTTTTTTTTCTTTAATTACCAGTTTCTTTTTTTTAAGTTTTATTTCTGGGGACTAGTGCTACATAGGTGAGGGGGATGCATTCTATTTCCTCACATGATAACAGTCTACTATGGAAGTCAGCATTTTACAGTGAATTAGCTGAGTGAGAAAATGCTGCAGTATCAATTCATATTACAAACCATGAGGAGGCTAAGGTGGCATTATCAGCTTTCTTACATGATAGAACAGTTCTTCACATAGAAGATGCTTGAGCTGGAATCAGAATGAGAAAGGTTTGCCAATTTGTTATCATCTGGGGCTGACATTAGCAGCTATATGGGCTTGTTAGTGGATAAGGGAACTGTTAATTTTTCTATATGGCTGGGGTTTAAGGAGTGAAGAAATGGGTCAGTGAGTGGTAGGTAAGGGTTTAACCAATATTATAATAGTTGAACAACATCAAGATAAAATACTATTACCTGCCCTGCTGAATTCACCATCAGATTAATACTATGAGTTGGAGCTTTATTGTATCATAAGACTTTGTGACTTGCTTGTTCTGCCTGATTTGATCTTGGTGATCAATAATAATATACACTGCTGTCAAGCAAGTCAAATTTGTCATCACAGACTACTTTCATCTATTGATTTGCTTTTTACCAATTCAGCTAGTTCCACTGAATGATGCAGAAAGGGCAACAGAAGTAGATACTATTTCGTATTCAACAGAGATGTCTAGAAATGGTGTCAGTTTATAATTGGGCAAATCATAGTTCTTTTCTCCTTCCTGTTTTTAGAATTAACAAGTTTCTCAGCCTTTCAAATGCCTTCTTCATTAATTGGTGAAAATAATGATTCAGACAGATGGCTTCTTTAAGGGAAGTAGTTACTATTATATCACTTGGGGAAGAGCCATCTGCTCCGATGTGGGTGGGGGGCTTCCAGATGTTGCCATTTCCCTATCACCTGTGGGGTCTTTGTAACCCACTATTTCAACTATGATACAGGACTCTTTAAGGAGTAACAGTGTTTACATGATCATTTCCATTAACACATGTAAAATATCTAGGTATAGCCAAGTGTATTGGATTGAGGCCAGAGTCCTTTCTCACATCTCTTCTGTCCCTTCTCCAGCTTCATATTTTAATTCAAAGTTTAAATCTTCCATTATTAAAACTATTGTAAAGGGGGGAAATCCTAATTAGAATGGGCAAAGTATCTTGATTGGGCAGATACTTTTCCAAAGAAGATATGCAAGTGGCTGATAACCACATGAAAAGTTCCTCAGCATCACTAATAATTAGGGGCATGCAAATCAAAACCACAGTGAGATACTGTCTCACACCCACAAGGATGGCTAGTGTTAAAACAAATGAACAGAAAATAACAATTGTGGGATATTGGCAAGAAACACGCAGAAAATAACGAGTGTTAGATATTGGCAAAATTATATATCCAAAAGAAATAAAAGCAGGGTCTGCGATATCTGTACACACATGTTCATAGCAGCATTATTCACATTAGCTAAAAGGTAGAAGCAACTCAAGTGTCCCTATATGGGTGAACAGATAAACAAAATGTGGTATACATTCAATTAAATATTTAGCTTTAAAAAGGAAGGTAGTTCTGACACATGCTGTACCATGAATGAATTTTGAAAACATGCTAAGGGAGATAAGCCAATAATCAAAAGAAAAATATTGTATTATTCTAGGCACCTAGATTAATCAAATTAATAGAAAATATAATGATGGTTGCCAGAGGCTGGGAGCAGGGAAGGCTGGGAGTTATTGTTTAATGGATAGAGTTACAATTTGGGAAAATCAACAGTCCTGGAGATAGATGGTGGCAACATTTGCATGATAATGAATGTATTTAGTGCCACTGAAGTGTACCCTTAAGTATTTTAAATCGCAACTTTCATGTCATGTATATTTTGACATGATCACAATAACACTGTGGAATTAGTTTTTTTTTTTCTGTTTCAAAACTAGCAGCATGTGTTCTAGCTTAGAGGTTGTGCTTCACTCTTCCTTCCCAGCTTGGGGAAATTGCAGAGAAAGCCCATAGCATCTCCTCTATTTTCTTAACCTTTCATCTTTTCTCTTTCTAAGAAATTGATAACTATGTTATTCTCCAATACAAGCAACATATCTAATTCTTATACCCATAGACTAAATTTTCCCTCCTGGATCAAGGATGGCAACATGTTATAATAGCTGAACAAGAAAATAAGACATGAGAGCAGGCTACAAAGGAAGGACACTAATGGGGTCACAATGAACCTGAGATCACAAAAGTAAGCAAAGTTCAGGGAACATAAAATTGCAGTTTAGAGTATAGTGAGAGGTCTGTGTGGATACTCAAAAGCCAGAAATCTGCACAGCCTCAAGATCAAGATGAATGGCCCGGGCAAAGCAGTCGCTGGTCAAATTCCAAAGAACTCATAGAAAATTTGCACTGTGCTAAACCTGGAAAATGAGGGACACTATGATAGGCTTTTCCACATAACGTAAAAGATCTCATCTGCTCTGTATTCTTACGCACCATCACCAGTGGCAACCTACACTAAAGGAGGCTAATAGAATGATAGTAAAATCTCTGGCAAAGTTACTTTTTCCCTATAGTATCATGCCAGAATGAATAACTAATAATGAGAAGTAACATTTACATAGCACTTGTCATGCTTCATATAACTAAACAGTGGTGGTTATACATGGTCTGCACCAGGGTTGTAATCCTGTACTGGAAGGAAGGATCATGCCAATAACCTTGCTTTGTCTGGCACTGACAAGAGAGTACTTCTGATAATAACATCAAGAAAATCAAGTGCTTTAAGATACATGTATTCAGATATCTAAAAAGTAGCAGGTAAAAATAATAAAAATCTAGAAAGAGGGTCAATTTTTAACTATTGAGTTTACAAATAAAACTACAGACATTGATACAAAATTCTTTATAAAAGGAATAATCTAAGTTAAGGAAAAAAGCAATGCAAACAATGCAACACACATGGCTTACAATAGTTAAAAAAAAAGGGAATAAACTAAAATGCTCCAATGAGTAGAGGTAATTATCATTTTAAGTATATTGTACCAACATGAAAAAGCCATAAACAGTAATGTGCGAAAATGGAAAATAAAAATGATACACTAAGATCACAACCATGTTAAAATATATAACCATAAAACTTAAAATGATAACACATACCTTTTGGTAAATTAAAATAGATGTGATTTTTCTCTTCTTTTAAACTTTATGTAATGATACAATGATAAGAAATCTATGGCTTTAAATAGACATGAGTTTAATAGCTCTTATTTGTAGTGTTTACATGACTTCAGTAATATCTTGAGAAATCTACAAGGTAAGTATTATTGCCACTAAAAAAGGAGGAGGAGAATTAGCGGTAGTAGTGATAATGGTGGTGGTGGTGGTAGTGGTAGTAATGGTAGTAGTGGTAGTAGTAGTGGTAGAGGTAGTAATGGTAGTGATAGTGGTAGTGGAAGTAATGTAGTAGTGATGGTAGTAGTACTGGTAGTGATAGTAGTGATGGTAGTAGTGATAGCAGTGTTAGTAATGGTAGTAATAGTAGTAGTGTTAGTGGTATTATTAGTACTGGTAGTGGTGACAGTAGTCATAGTAGCCATGGTAGTTGTGGTAGTAGTAGTACTGGCCATGGTGGTAGTCGTAACTTATGGTTAAACTGGTCACACAGTTACCAGGTAGAATATTCAGGACTTGACAGATGATTGGTCTGCCTCTGAAACTTACGGTCTTTAACGTATGCTCTCTCTGTGTTTGACCCCATGCTGAATCCGTGTAATTGTTGTGGAAAAACGTGTTACAACTCAGTTGTGACAGCAACCTGGATCCGGGCGAGAGACCAAGTAGCACTTAGAGAGTTGGAGAACTCAGGTTTATTACGCCAGTGGGCCAGAGGAGTTAACACTTCAAGCTCTGGACCCCATCTGTAGGTTTACACAAGCCTTTTATAGGCTGCCAGTCTTACACTTTGCAACATCATATGCAAATAAAGTACAACAGAAGTTGACCAACCAGGAACAAGCTTTGTAGAAATAGACCAATCAGGAGTGAGCTCCATGCAAATGAAGTACTACAAATGGACCAATCAGAAGTGAGAAAAATAACCAATCAGAAGCGAGAGTAATAACCAATCAGGAGTGAAGGAAATAACCAATCAGAAGTGAGCTCAGGGAACCAATAGAAGTCTAGATGTAAGTTAGCCACTATAGAGGCAAAAAGTGAGATAGAGCCTCTGGGCCAGGGAACCAGTCGTTGCTGGGAGGAGAGCAGCAGCCCTGCCTAGGGGGTCCTGCCGCTCTTTTTATGGGGCTTCCCACCTCATTCCCCTCTTTTAATGCTCTCTTTAACATCTGTAGGGAGCATCAACCTTAGAGTGGTGTCCCTTATTCATCATTGGTTCTTCCTGGTCCAGGGGCCTGTACTGAGTAATTACTAGCTGTAGTCTCAGTGACTCTATTCGTGAGCTAATGAAATGGGTAATGAGAATAAGGATGCAGGGACCAAACAGCAGTGCTTGAAGGATCACAAGGAGGGGGCCTGCTAGGGGGAGGAGCCAGGAGGCCCAACTCCAGAGGTTATTCCATTGTGCCCAGGAGTTTGCTAATTCCTGGTTTTTGTGTTCACCTTGATCTCATAATTTTTGGACCGTATTTCTGACAATTCCTGATTGATTTACATAGAAACAGCATTCTTCATTTAGGAAGAGACAGAGTCCCCCCTTTTTGGCAGTGAGCAAGTCTAAACGCCTCCTGTTCTGTATGACTACTGCTGCTAGGAACCCCACCTTCCATTTCTGAGGAAGAATGATAAGTAGACATATCCTTGAATGAAAAACCCTCAAACCTTCCCATATTTTTCCTCACCCACTCTCCTTGTAGGCCTCATTTTCTTTCTCATGGAAACGTGTATTTCCTGATAGAATTAAAGAGCAGCCTCCAAATCTAGTCTTTTTCTGTCAGTGAAATTTTAAAAGTTCGATGGAGAAGGTGTATTCCCTCAGACTCTGCCTTTTCTTCTCAAATGATTAAAAAATTTTTTTGATTTTGAAATGTTAGACTTACAAGCGGCAGAGATTCCTGTATCTATCCCATCAGCTTCTGCAAAGGTAAGTATCTGACATAGCATGGTAAAATTGTCAATACTAGCAAACCAACATTGTTATAATATTATTTATTAAACTGCAGACCATATTCAGATTTCACCAGTTTTTCCACTAATGTCCTCTTTTTGTTTCAGGATCCAGTTCTGCATCTGACATTGCACTTTTTTTCCCTAAGTCTCTTTCAATTTGCAACAGTTCTTTAGTCTTTCCTTATTTTTTTTTTTTATGATCTTGACACTTCTGAATAGTATAATTGATTAATTATATTCCAGAATGTCCTTCAATTTGAATTTTTCTGATGTTTCCTCATGATTGGTCTAAGGTTAAGAATATGTCCTTCTTCAACACTTGGTATCAAAAACAATGTCAATATATTTTACCGCTGATGCTAACTGTGATTACTTGGTTAAATAGTGTTTGCTGTGTTACTATCTTTCCATTTATAGTTAATAAATATCTTGGGGTAGATATTTTGAAAGTATGATAATATCTTGTTTCTTCTGAAAGTTTCACCTGCTACTCAGTAACCTCTGGTGGGCCTTGTCTAGAACAATAATGTCTGTGGTGTTTGCTTACTGCTGGTTTTCTACTGAAGTGTAATTGGAATCTGTAGCAAGTAAAGAGCACATACATGGCACAAGAAACAAGTTTTTTCCTTCCTCAGATCCTCAATATAACCTGGAGGATGTGAAAATATATCTCTTAATATTGTCTTTTCCCTTAATCAGTACTGGATTCCATGGAAAATTCTACTTACCTTCAGTTAATAATGGTGTGTCATTGTTCTCAGTCACCTAATTTACTTTGGAACTAGAGTAGAAAGAGTGAAAAATAAGATTCCACTGTACCGTATGATGATATGAGTCTACTTCCTGCATAAATTCCAATGATAGGGGAAAACGTTGGCAGTATTCCTTTCAATATGAAAGATGTCAACAACCAAAGAAACCTCATTGACTTTATTAGGTATCCCCTAGTTTGTGCCTTTAATGAAACAGATTTGATGACATGTAAGAAAATATCTCTTCAGGTTCCATTTGTTTCAGTATTGTCTAGCCCTTCTGAGCCTAAGTTGTTTTTCAAAGGAATCATATAATAGACTGACATATCATATTTCCATAAAACTAAAGGAAAAGTTTCCCTCAAGGAAAACGTGGAAAATTAAGTGACTCGAAGATCTCCCATCTTCCCATTCCATTCAGACAAGGGACTCAGAGAAGTGACTTAAGAAGCGGGCTTGGTTGTGCCTGTATGTGTATATGTGTCCAAGGACAAGTCTTCCTTTGATTTCAGTTTCTCTGAAACTAAAGACAGACAAGTGCTAAGATCTCACATTTCATGGAAAATTTAAAATACTATTTACTCAAACTGAATAGGCAGAGCGTAAATTAGACAGTTAAGTAACAGCATGGTTTTCCTGAATATACTTTTATGTATTTTATTTATGAATAATGCTACTTGTTATTCCACTTGCCTCCTTGTTGCAAATTAACTCTGACAAGTAAGACATAGGTTAAAAACATTAATCCTTATAGTGTATATATGAATAGGTTTATTTCTATCATTTGTATATTATTGAAATATGCAGTATTTTATAGATTATATCAAGACATGAAAAGAAACATGTTCATTATTTTCTCTTATATATAGAGTATTCATAATGAATGTTTTTCAACTTTAATTGCTAGAAGTTAAGGGTTTTGTTTTTTTATTATTTTTTACAGTTTTTAAAAATTGAATGAAAGAGTGTTTAAATTCTACAGTGCTTTACAATTTTCAAGAGTTTCACACACATGATTTCATATAATCCCATAATAATCCCTATTTTTTTATCCTCTTACTCCTATGTTGCCCCATCCCCATTCCCTCTCCCCACTGGTAACCACTAATTTGTTTTCTATATCTGTGAATCAGTTTTTTGTTTTGTTTTGTTTTGTTTTACTCACCAAAATAAAATTAAAACTTTTTTGATTCCACATGTAAGTGATATCATACAGTATTTGTCTTTCTCTGACTTGTTTCATTTAGCATAAGGCCCTCTAAACCTCTAATTTTGCAGATGGCAAAATTTCATTCTTTTTATGGCTGAGTAGTATTCCACTGTGTGTGTATCACACCTTCTTTAACCATTTATCTGTTGATGGACACTTAGGTTGCTTTCATACCTTGGCAATTGTAAATAACATGGCTGTGAACATTGGGGTGCATGTATCTTTTTGAATTTGTGTTTTTTTCAGATATATATCCAGGAGTGGGATTGCTGGATCATATGGTAAGTCTATTTTTAGTGTTTTGAGAAATCTCCATACTGTTTTCCACAGTGGCTGCACCACACTACATTCCCACCAACGGTGTACAAGGGTTCCCTTTTCTTCATGTCCTCGCCAACATTTGTTATTTGTGTTCTTTCTGATGATAGACATTCAGACAGTGTGAACTGGTATCTCATTGTGGTTTGGATTTGCATTTCCATGATCATTAGCAATGTTGAGCATCTTTTCGTGTGTCTGTTGGCCATCTGCCTTTCCTCTTTGGAAAAATGGCTATTCGGTTCTTCTGCTAATTTACATGTTTGTCAGTTTACCTATACCAGTACAATCTTAGGCAAAATGGAATGGCAAGTAAATTTAGTCTTTGCTTTCACTGATTTTCCTTCTTTACTAAATTCTGCATACAAAAGTGTGAATCCGTTGAAAATAGGATCTTTGTCTTAGCCATTTCTGTATTTTCATTGCTTTAATAGTACTCTCACGTTATAGACATTCAGAGTACATTTTGCTGAATTCAATGGAATTGATTGAAATGGAAGGGAATTCAAGATTATCTCTGGTTAAGAATGAGAGATCTGGATATGGAGATAGAGAATCTGAAGGTTAAATTATAGCTCTGTCACTCAGAAACTATGACATAGAGACATTTAGTTTCTTGGCTGATTTTTTAAAATTTCCTTATAGAGTTGCTGTGCAGATTAACTGATGAATGGCATGCTGAATTTCCACTCCTATGATAGAACACATCTCCATAATATGAAGAGGTGCCACTAGTGAGCCAAAAAATTAAAGAATTCCTGGGATATAGAAGGCAAATGAGATTAGATAGAAAGCAGAGTAAAAGAATCAGAGCCCCCACACATACAACACAAGGTGGAGCACATGTCAGCAAGAGGAAAAGAAATTTTCAGACATACCAAGTTCTAAGTAAAAAATACCCTTTTTCCTAAATGCTCCATCTAATTTACTATCCCATGAACATTGTCCTTCTAATGCGAGCCTCAGTTCTGACCAGAAGAAGGGCCCATGTGTAGGTATTAGGATTTGAGGGAAAAGTAAGCATAGCTGGGCTTTCTAAATAATGAAAAAGAGAACAAAAAGGTTCTACACATGAAATGATTTTACCTTCTTATTTTGGAGATTGGTGGGTGCCTAGTTTTTCTGCTACATAACATGCTAGAGCAGAACCTGTCAGTCGGCATGTATGGCAAACTTAACACAAACCAGTTTAATAAAGTCTGCTGTTTATGCTCGTCCAGGGGAGGGAAATATTGGGGAAACAGGCCTACATACCCGCAGAGAAAACACCTACCAGGTATCTATTAAGCAGCCTGATTTCCCACTTAAAAACACGACAAGCCATCCCAACCACCTGCAATTTAGGGAAAGAAAAAAAAAAAACTATTTGGATAAAAGAGCTAAATATGCAAATAGAGAAACAGACCCAGGGGACATAAAATAAAAATTTAAAAAAAACTCTAGTCATATTCTTAGAAAGACGTGAATAGTCATTATCTCTAGGAAATAAGTAGTAAAGAAGCACAACAAAAATGTATTGAGAATGTAAAATAAAATTACAAAATACAACTTTATTAGGATAGGTAAACAATAGGATGGATGCAGGTATCTACCTATTTAGTAATCACAGATTTTTTTGGGGGGGAGGAGGAAATCCTGAGTCCAAGATAAGAAGACAATGGAAAATAGGAAAACATTAAGAGACGTGGAGTATTAATCCACATACTGGGAGGGCTGAAAGGAGAGAATGAAGCATTTATTAATGTAATGAGGGGCGGGTATAACTCAAGTGGTAGAGCACAATTTAGTTTACAAAAGGTCCTGGGTTCAATCCCAGAACCTCCTCTAAAAATGAATAAACAAATCTAACTACGTCCCCCACCAGTAAAAATAAATCAATAAAAATATATAAAAGAAATTTTAAAAAATTTTAAAACATTATGCTAGAGGAGAATTTTTCTGATCTAATACATCTTAGTAATTTTAGGCTTTCAAAATGAAAACGAGTTCGCTTCATTATAAACAGAAGGAATGTTAAATAATAGGTACCTATATATTTCACAACTCCATTGATGATGATATTACCTTCAGGAAGATGAAATTGGTTACCTACAAATGAATGCAAGCCATTGGCATAACTTCTATCAGTAATACATGACGATACAAAATAATGTTAAATTTCCATTAAAATTCTGAGAAAATTAATTCATTCTGAGAATTCTATATCTAGCCAAACCAACAATCAGAAATTGTATATACACAGGCACACATGTGTGCTCAGATAAGTGAATCCATACATATTGTCTGTATTTGAAAAAAGTTCAGAAGATCATATGGTGAACAACTGGAAAAGCAAAAGAAAGAAAAAGGCTGACCTGAAATATTACAGGAAAAAATTAGAGTTGAGTCTGGCTCATGAGACAGCAATAAATCATGGAAGGGATTACAGGAAATTTCATTTCACCTTAAAGATTAGAAAATTATCCTTCAAACAGCATATGTTTACTTACTTTTCTAAAGATAAAAGCACACTGCTTATTCTGCATTTCTATTTACATGATGCGTTAAAACTGTCTTATAAACTCGATGTCTGTATGAAACATTGCCAGCAATCTGGATTATGTATAAATTCTGTAACTGTTTCAAATTTACTTGTTAATTCTGCCTGTTTAGTTACTTCAGAACAATTAAGTTTGCAACAGTGAAACCCTACCCTCCATAAGCATTCTCCCCAACACCCCCTAAAATGTGACATTGTTCTTTCTGGAGAACAGCTCTGTCAGCATTTTCACAGTGTAAGTGTTTTTCAGTCAAATCAGATGAGATTAAAGAAGTGGTTTCTTTTGAATTCAGTGAAAAGAAAAAAATATAATTACAGTCAATAAAGTACCTGTTATTATGAAAAGTAAAAGCTAAAGCCATCCATGCTCCATATAAAAAGAAAAATATAAAATAATGAAAGTGAATAAAAATTCCTTGTCGTACAAAGAAGCACCCCAAATTTCATGGGAATAATTTAGATCAAAAGTGAAAAGGAACATTTGTAACATATATGTCAGGTTTCAATTTAGGATTATATATATATAAACATTAATTTACAATTTCATAAATCTTGATTTTTTTTGGATTCCAACAACTATTATAGAGAAGATATTTCAAAGGAGACACCATATTGACTCCTAAATCTTCATTAGCACATTTCAATTGCCATACTTAAGCCTTTAATTCCTCTCATTGTTGTCCCAAATACTATACTGGGTGATAGTTATAAATGTTGTATTATCTTTCTCGTTGCTATAAAAATTATACAAAATTCATGGTTTAAAAAATGCAAATTTATTATCCTACAGTTCTGTAGGTGAGAAATTCTACACGGGTGTCAGTGGGCTAAAATCAGTGTGGGAGACAAAATTTAAAAAAAAATAAAAAATTAAAAAAAAAATCAGTGTGGGAGGAAGACTGTGTTTCTTCCTTGAGGCACTAGCAAAGAATCCATTTTCTTCTCTTTCTTAGCTTCCAGTGGCCACATACATTCCCTGGCTCTGTGCCCATTTCCTTCCTGGCCTTGCATCTCTCTACCATTCTTTTGACATCGACTCTCTCTCTGAGCCTGACCTCAGCCAGGAAAGTTTCTTTTATGGACTGATATGATTAGATTGGACCTCTTTAGATAATCTAATCTAGGATACTCTCCCATCTCAAGATCCTTAACCTTAATTATATCTGCAGAATCCATTTATCCATGTGAGATAACATGATTACACATTCCAGTGATAAGAATGTGGACTTATGTAGGGGGTCATTATTCTGTTTACATTACATGTTTATATTCCCATATAAAAAGTATATTCAACCCATCACAACAGTATAAAAAGTCTCAAGACTTTAAGTCTCATCTAAATCTCATTAGCCCAAAAGCCTAAAATCTCATCGTCTAAATCATCTAAATGAGACATGGGAGCTTCTCTGGTAACAATCCCTGCTGGGCACCCTCTCCATCTATGGACTCATGGAACTTGAGAAGCAAGTTACCTGTTCCTAAAGCACTATGGTGAGACAGGCACAGGATAACAGTTCCCAGAATTCGGGCTCAAGGTTGTCAAAGATGGAAGGAGGACGAGTTACTGGTCCCAGGCAAATTCAAAGTCTAGGCAGGGAAGCTCTGTTTTAAGCGCTGGGAGTAACCCTAAGGGGCTCAGTTATCTGGGCTCGTAGCTCCGCCCTGGTCGGCAGCCTCCATCTTTAATAAATGGTGGTGCATGCTTTGCAGCTAGATAGTTGTAGCGGCCTGTTTCCTGCCTGTAGAAATGGGTGGTTCCGCCAGCCTTCGTTAATTTTTTACTCTCCCTACCCCTTTCATTCCCAGCTAGCAGTGTTTCTGTTGGCTGGAATTCTGGAGACTCTTGGGGCTCTCCCGTGTATGTCATGGTGTCCCCTCCATTGGACAAGATCTTTCCTAGAGTACCCAGTTTCTGTGGTTTTTGTTGGGATGGCTGAGAGCTCATGCCGTATGGTTTCCCAAGATGCCAGTTAGATTAAAGTGACCTGTTAGAATTTAATCTCCTCCAAGAGCCATATGTGCAAAGGAACATTATGATCTTTTGATTCTTCTGAGGTATTAGCAAAAAGGAGTGTAGCCTCATACTTGACTTTTCTTCTAGATCATGATTTCCAGGTGGTGAACCTCTCCATTATAGTGATTTTTTTCCCCCACAATCTGAATAGGCTGACAACTTGCAAAATCATGCAGTACTGGGGTGTTTTTTGCTTTTTTTTTTTTTAACTCACTTTTGTGTTGTTTTAACAGTTCTTCCATAGTTAATCTCCTTCCTCTAACATTTTACTATAAGCAGCAAGAAGAAACCAGGCTGCACCTTCAACACTCTGCTTAGACGTCTCCCCAGGAAATGTACAGCTTTGTCCTTCACCAGTTCTGCTGTCCACGTAACTGAAGGACACGGTTCTGCTGCGCATTCCACCGCTATGCAGCAACGATGTTATTTCCTCTCGTTTCCAATAACGTGTTCTTCATTTCCTTCTCAGCTTTTACCAGGTGTTCTTTTAAGGTCCATATTTTCCTAACAGTCTGCTCACAGTGATTTTGGATTCTGTGAGATGATTTATGTTTTCTCAGTCCTGCTCCACGCTTCTTTCTGAGTCCTTATGAAGAATAGTTCCCATCAATATTTCGACTAACAGTTTCCCCAAGGACATCTAGTTGTTTCTTTTTTTTTTTTTAACATGATCTACAAAATTCTTCCAGTCTCTGCCTGTTGCCCAATTCCAAAGCCATTTATACATTTTTAGGTATTTGTTATAGCAGCACGTCACCCCTGATACCAAGTATAGATTAGTTTACTATTGGTGCTGTAACAAATAGTCCAAAGAAGTATTTTAAACAATGCAAATATATTATCTTATAGATCTGTAAGTTTGAATTGAAGAAAAAAAAAAGCCTTATTGGGCTAAAATTAAGATACCAATAGTCTGTCTTTATATTTTGGGGGTTTTTTTGTGTGTGTTTTGCTGTCATTTTGTGTGGAGTCTCTAGGGCAGAATGTTTCCTTGCCTTTCCCAGCTTTTAATGGTAACCATATTTCTTGGCTTTTGCCCCTGTTTCTTTACCTTCAATCCAGTGATACTGCATCTCTTTGACCATTCTCACAACTCCTTTTCTGATGACAGTTAGGAAAGGCTTTCTGCATTTAAGGATGTCTATGATTACACTGGGCTCCCTGGGTATCCAGCACGGTCTCCCCATTTCAAGATCCTTAACATTAATCACACTGGCAAAGTCCCTTTTGTCATGTAAGATAACGTACTCATTGGCTGTGGAGATTATGATGCGGACAACTTTGGGAGCCATTTTTCTTCCTACTTGGCCTCATCCAAACAGACTCAGCCACTGTCCAGGGTATCCCCTTTCCTTTTCCCTTCTTTGAGTACTTTCTGTCCCACATCTGTGTGTTTTTAACCTTTTGAATGAGTGTGACCATTTGCCTCATCATTTGATCAGTGTTGCTTGCTCAAGGAGCCCTTGGTGTCTGACAGTCCATGTGGACTCAGATTATTGTAGGCCTCCTTGAAGCTTGGGTTCCCCAGAAAACAGAGTGTGAGGTGGAGCATATATTTTAGGGACTTGGTAAGAGAGGATTTTGGAGATCATCATCACTGTAGAAGAGGAAGGACAAAGCAGCAGGGTTGGGCAGAGGGAAAGCTCTGGATGCAAGGTTGTCTCAAAGAACACCTCAGGTGACCAGACATTAAGGAAGGAATTTCTGAGGCCAGATGGACCCCTTAGATTAGTCCATGTTACAGTGAGAGAACCAGGTCTTTATGTTATGGAAGCTACCAGCCAACGAACGTAGGCTGCCCACAGAGAGAGAAGTAAGGCAGTCCCTCCAACCCAGGACAGCTTCCAGGGAGGGCTGGCAGTTGAGAGCCATCAGCCATCAACAGCCACAGCAGATGGGAAAGCAGCTCTTCAGTCTTGAAGGGGCATCTGGAAAGCGCATCACAGCATCCGCTACTCCTGCAGATTCTGATTTCTTAACTTAGATCTGATCTTTGCTAAAATATGTGTGTTATCTGTTTCTCTGTTGATGGTGTCTGCCCAAGGCACACATTCTGCCATCACCCAAAACTGGCATAAAAACTGAACATTTGCCTGTTTGTTTATATATACCTTTTCCAACTCCATTCAGTTCCTCCTGCTGCTAAATCATTCCTTTCTCATTTGAGGCCCCAGTGTACTAGAATAAATTGGGTGGAACTAAAGAATGGAATATCCCTTGTGCACGGCTGGTTGTTTTCCACAATAATTTAACTTCCAGTTTAGTCTATAGAATTGGATAGTGTGAAGGTGTAAAATACTGGCTTCTCTTTTACCTAAGTTACCTGCAGATGAGAACTAGAATTGAGAATTCCTGCTCCCTCCTTCAGTATTCTGTGCAGTGTGACACGGGTGGACTTGGAGTCAGAGCTGTGATAAAATTCAAGACCCACCACTTACTGGCTTTGTGACCTACGGCAAACAAAAACAAAAACAAAAACAAAAACCTTCACTACATTGATCCTTGGTTTCCTCATTTGCAAATTTTAAATAATATTATCCACATCAGAGTGTTGCCTATGTGCTGATCATACTGATATAAAACCTCTAGCATGGTAGGTGGTGTAAATTATTGTTCAGAATGCATTTGCTTCTTCTTTTAGCTCATTTTTAGATCTTTAATAAAATAACCTTTCATCTCTTCCCCTCACCTGCAACTTTCCACAGGCCACCACCCTCATTATGTACTTAGTATATTGTATGTCTATTATCACAAGCCTAGAAATATAGTATTTAGATAAATTGAATTCATGACATGCTGTTGTTTTATGAAGATGTAAACTATTTTAGGCAAACTGAAATATAGAATAAGCTTTATTCACACCTTTATAAGTGTAAATATACTTTCATTTTTAGGAACATAAATGAATTTTGTATGTAACCTGATTAGAACTTAAATTTAAGTTGGGAACACAGAAGCAATTATTTTTGGTATATCTATTTGTGGAATAGAGAGATATATAAACTTATATTTGTTAAATTCAAATTTCAAAGTGTACCTGTTCTAAAGCTATGCCTATAATAATTAAATTTGTTCTAGGATAAGTATGTCTCTGGAGCATTTTGAAAAAAATACTTTCATAAACAGATGAATGCCAAAATACGTTTCCCCAGAAAATGTGCATACAGAGAGAATTTTGAAGACCATTTTTAGGGCCCGTGAAACAAGGGAAGTAGAATCATAAATTCTCACACTGCAGCTATCAAAATTTTACATACCCGTGCATAGTATAAATACGGTTTAACAACTTTGAACACGCACGCTCTTGTGTGCCACAGGGAATAAAACGTTCATGAGACAACATCTTATACTATATATATACTTTCAGCTCTGCACTCCTCTGATTTTTTACTGTTTTGTTATATCCTATGCTATTTTATTTAAAAAATTGTTGCCTCACCCCTAACTTGATCTCATGACCCACTATTCCATCATAATCCATAAGTAGGTCAAGTCACAGTTTGAAAAATACTGCTGTAAGGCTCCTAGGATTCCATATTAAAAAGTAATGCTTGGAGGTTTAGGTAAAAATACATCCAGAAGCTTCTGTGAAAGAAAGAATTAGATAGATCTTGGTTGTGTTCAGTTTATAATTCCTAAAAAACATGGGGGAAAAGTAGAAACCATTACCATTAAACAGAAGTCAATCAGACAGTCCATTGACATGTCTGTCTGTCTATCTATATGGAGAGAATTATATTTACCAAGTTTGAGAAAATTCTGAAAGCATTTTGGGATATGGTGTATTAAAAACACCCAAGGGATACATATTTCTGAAGTAGAAGGTCATCTGAGTTCAGTTGCTGAGCTATTCTGTTATCATATATTTATTTTGAGGGCTTAAATTATCTTCTCAGGCTTAAAAAGAATTAAAAAACATGTATGAATTAAAACCAATTTATTTGTACCCGTAGTTTCTTAATTTTATGTTTCAAAACACAGCAGTTTCATTCCCTTGCTTCATAACAGAAGGAATGAAAGGTGTGTAAGAGGCAGCGTCAGCATTCCTCTTGCTGCCGGGCATCAGGACATCTGTGTGTCACAGAACTGCTGATGGCATTTCTAGCTCACACCTGAAAAAGGTTGCAGATATGGGTCCTTGGGAAGTGACTTTACATAACCCAGTGCAGGGATACTGTTAGTGTCATAATTCAATCTCAAGCCATAAGATTCAAAACAAGGCTAATACCACTCACCTTTCACTTGTCTTCCTCTCCGTTAGACTCCAGGTGTAAGCAGCACGTTAACTAAGGCTCAAATGTGTTACTTCTGTGTTCTAACACCGTGTTCTATTTTAAGCAGAAATGTACAATGTATTTTTTTCTAAATTAATATGCACAGTTAGAAAGGGCTAGCACATCAATGAATAAATAATTCAGATCAATAATTACATAAATATTCCATATGTAGAGAGTTTTATCAGTTCTGGAATGACCATTTAAAAAGCTCAGTAATTAATGACTATTTGTAGGGTCAAGTTCCAAGCAGAGCCGTCACTCAGAGTTACCCATTTCTCTCAGAGCATCCACTTGTGTTTTGCCCCCTGTAAACTGTTACTAGAAAAGTTACTTAATAGATTATATTTATCTCAGTTGTGAGGGATTGATGCCATGTTAATGTTTGCTCCAACTTTTAGAGGTTTATAGATTTAAAAAAAAAGTATATCCGAATACAGCAACTTTAAATATGCATACTTTGTCTCTATTATTACTGTGGCATGTTCACTCACTATGAGTTTGCAATCCTACCTCTTGCAATATATCGTGGTCCATTCTAAGTAGTAGTAGTTCTTCTTCTTCCTCTCCTTCCTCCCCTTCCTCTCCCTTCTCTTCTTCTTCTTCATCATCATCATCAAGCATATGCATAACAGCCCTAGAAGGTCAGCACTGTGATTATTAGTCACCTGTCCGATGTCATATGGCAATTAAACAGCCAAGCCTGATGCAGCGTGTGGCAGTTTTTGCCAGCAGGCAGTCTTAGACATAAATCGGCATCAGTTTTAGCAGCTGAACATTCCTAGCTCTGACGTGTCAGTCTGTGGAATTCTTCCTTTCTCAGAAACACAGACACCAACCAAAAAATAATTATAAATTTTTTTGTATGTTGTGGCTTAGACAATCAAAACCACTGTTGGTTAAGGATATCAGTGGCCCAGTTTTTATCAAAGGTGAGTCTTTCAGGGCTTGAGATAACTCTTTAGGAGTATCTGAGTCCATACAAGTAATGAAGATAAATATTTGTAGTGAGTGACCCATTTGCTGAATAACAAGATATGAGTGTGGACATATCCAGATTTGACCACATACAGGATGGGAATGTGGAGCATTTGATCATGCCCTGTCCTGGCCACAGCTGGTGGAATTATAGCAAGTTTTTTTTCCCCTCTTCACTATTCATCTACTACTCCAAACACTCCACTTTTCTAATTTTTCTAAGGAAAATGATGTGGCTGAAGTTATTCTGCAGGATCCTTGTGAAGCCGTTCACAACTCCATGAATTCTCTTCCAAGAGATAACAAAATTCCCAAGGAATGTGGTTTCTCTGGTTGCTAGGAACAGTCATTATTCTCACATTACATGCAACAAAACATATGGCAGAAAATACTTTAAACCAGGAACTCCAAAAATAAGAGCCTGGTCAAATAAAAGCCTGAAACATGTTGCATGCTAAAACTCCTGAGTAATAATAATATTCCAAGATTCTAAAAACTCCTGCAATCAATATCACTAATTCAGCAATTCTGGAAACATTTGACTATAAAATCTCCCTCTAGTTTTGGTAATAGCTCAATTAATATCATATACATATTACTTAAAACTAGAAATGTAATCATTAATGTTTGAAGCGTCCGTGATTTTTAGTAAGTTTAACATCCTCGTTAAGTAAAAGTTTTCACAGTTACTTGATAGTGATGATTAAACAGGAGCACCTCTGTAAAGTGCTCGGCAGGAAGTCCTTCATGCCAAAGCGGGTGGCCTACAGATACTATTTTGGACCTGAAGTCAGATGGCTTGATGTCATCATCTTCTCTAATTACTAGGTGTACTAACTTAGGGTTTGGGATATAGCATCATTAAGGGTAAGTTTCCTTTTTTGAAACTGTGGTTATTAACAGCACCTATCACAGAGAATTATCGTGAATATCTAATGATATTATTCATGGAAAGCACTGAGAAGTTTGCCAGCACAAAGTACATGTTCAATTAATGTTAGCTATCCTAATTGTTCTTTCCTTGCCCCTACCTCTTTCCTCCTCCTTCCAAGGCGGTTCCAGCGGTGCAGTATGCAGATGTGTACCCCAAAGAATGACAGAACAACATTTAATCTTACCTGCTTTCTTTCACATTTTACATCCAATTCTGTCAGCTCCCCTTTCAGAATACGTCCAGAATCTGAGCATCCTGGTTCAGAAGTGTTATCGCGATGACCTTATGACTGTTGTCCACGCCCCCGCCCCTGTCCCACTGCCGTGGGTGCGCAAAGCCCGCAGCTAGGGGGTCCTCACACCCGTTCCTTGGGGGCCTCGCTGACTCGGCTCTTACTTCCCTCCCCGCTGCCACTGAGGCTCATTATCCTTTGAGCACGACAAGAATATAATATTTGGCACAGGATTTACATTTGCTGTTACTTCTGCCTGCAAATTTCTTTACTCAGGGTTCACAAACTCTGTTTTCATGTCAATGCTAAATACGGTTTTATCAGAAGAGTCTTCCCCAAGAATACAATCAAAATATAGTATCATTCTCTCTTCTCATTACCTACCTTGTTTTTCTTCTTCAAACTTACCACATCTGATCATTTCAGTTTCATCTCCCTAAAATGTAAGTTCCATGAAGAGAGTCGGTTATCTCTTTTTTTCTCCCATGGATGCATTCTTAGAACCTGTAAAAGTATTTGACACACATTGCTGCTTCATCGATATTTGATGAATGGATTACTTTGTTGAATAATAAATGCTTAGGTCTCACCAGTTTTCATCAACGGAAGAAGTTAGTGTGATATTTCTTGAAGCTTTTAACTACCTTGCAACAAAAGAGCACAGATGGGGAGAAAAACTTAGTAAATACACTGTTACAGGCACAGAAGAAGTCACGAGATCTACTGAAGATAACACAGATGGAAAGGAAGAACGAATGTTCTTTTATTCAGAGTAGCCTATTTTTGTTTTATGAATGTGAACTTTTCTTGAATTTTTGACAATATAAGCTAGATACTTTTTTCCATTTTCTATTTTCTTGAAAGTTGGTTTCTTTGTTTATTTGACTGTTTTCTCTAGTTTCCCTGTCTTCATTGTCCTCACATGTCTACTGAGAATTCATTGTCCATTCATATAAAGCATAGAGATCAGTAATAATGAGTGGTAATAAATGATCAGTATTCAAAACTAATGAGTTTCCTTATAGAGATCGCTGTTCTGTAGCAGGAAATGCAAGTGTGAATGGAAAAGCCCTCACTGTGATAAAAGGGTAAGGTTATCCTCAGTCTGTGAGCTGTATACACCATGTGGGAAAGACTAAAGTGACCCCAAATACTGTCTTGGGTATCTTGGTAGCCCTACCATAGGGAAGTACATACACTGATTCTACATTTTGCTTGGAGAGCTGGTCTTTCTAACTATATTGAACCTACGAACAAACCACAGATACTGCTGTTTTGGTATGGACGGGAGAGGACTGGCCAGTGACATGATACAGCAGATTCAAGCCAATGGCTTGTAGGAGTTGCCCAGGGCAACTGTTACACATTTCTTCTGTAGTTCTGCTTTGTCTGCATGCTAATTCCTCTGGCTGTATTTAGTTGTGTTGTCGATTTGAACAAAAGTGCTCCTTAATTTCCATAATCCTTCAATGTAACTGGTTGACTTTTCTAGTTATTTGAGAAGCTATATATTTATTTAAATTTCATCTTTGTAGTGTATCTTCTCATGACAATTCACGCATTGCATTGCACCCAATCCTTTCAATCACTTATGTCAAATACGTGTTGGGTGTTGAGTGGTTTCTTTGCATGTAGATGAATACAAGTAAAGGGTTCATGGGCCAGGTTGGCCCAGCGGAGGAGACAGAAGAGATAACAGATAACGTAGTGGACTGAGTGCCATCGAAGCGGTAAACTTGAGATAACATATGTCACAAACACAAGGAGTTTGGGACTGTTTATAGAAGAGCTGATACTTACGCTGCTTACTGACGAATAGGACTTAAACAGGCAAAGCGGGCTAGGGGAACAAAGCCCAGAAACGGAAGCTTTGGAAAGAATATTCTAGGTGGAGAAGCTATAACTGGATGTGATATAACATAATACAATGTAATAAAAAGTTACCTATAAATAATTTTCATCTTCAACACTTCATTGCTACAACTAGAATAAAATATTTATTGGCAGAAGGAAACGGAGGTTTATAAACTGGTCTCCAGACGTTCTTTCTTTCTTTCTCAATATTGTTTTTTATAATACAATATCTTTTTTAAAGAAGCCAAGTTGTTAAGTCAGAGCGATGCTGTGATGTATCTAAAACATCGCAATGTCAGTGTCCAGATAAGCACAGAGCCCCTGTGCTTTTGAAAGTCATTCAGCCTTATGATGAATACTCACAATTAATTTTTTGTACTTATGTTTTTCATTTTATGACACTCAAGATAATTCCTTTTCCTTTGTTGAAACACTATACACACTGTAAACCATAAACATATTGGTTTTCCAGTGTGCAATTAAAACTGCTCAAACTCTAGGAACCAGGAGCAATATTTGACCTTGTGTGGGCTATAGTTATAATATTAACCAACCAAATTACAATAAAACAAATAAGAGGTTAATGAAATTGCTTTGCTTCTTTTAAATTCACAACAAAACATAGTGCTAATTAAAATGTTTATTTCTACTTCTTTCTGTCTTTCCCATTCTGTTTCCATTTTGCCCTACATTTACATAGTCCTTTTAAAGCTTGATCCAAAAATTTTCAATTCCGTTGGATTATTTACTTCCGTGTGTGTGTGTGTGTGTGTGTGTGTGTGTGTGTTTATTCTGATAGAAAACTATCATGTTCTCTAGTTTTTCACCAATGTATATTTAACACTAATAACATTACTAGGACCTTGCATGCCAAGATTAGGTCTGAATAATCTTTCTTAAGTATCATTTTTAAATAGTTTTGACATAGGTTGCACACATTTAAAGCATATAATTTTATAGGTTTTGATACATGCATGTGCCCAAGATGCTGTTGCCAAAATCTTTATAAATGTATTTATCATTATTAAAAATGTGTACATGTTCCTTTGTAATCTCTCTCTCTCCCTCCCCTTTATGACCAATTAACTTCCTTCCCCCATCCCCAGAGAAACCATAGATGAGTTGTCTACAATCTTTCCATAGATTCATTTGCATTTTCTAACTCTACTACTTTATATAAATGAAATCATAAATTGTACACTTAATCCACTTAACCATAATTATTTTAAAATTCACCCATGTAGGGATAAGTACCAATAGTTTCTTCATTGTTGTTGTTAAATAGTATTCAACTTTATAGATATAACATATTTGTTTACAAGTTTATTCATTGATTAATATTTGGGTTGCATCCAACATCCAGCCATTACAATGAAAGTTGTTATGAGCACTTATGTACAGGTCTTAATATATGAATGTGTGTGCTCCCATTTATCTTGAGTAAGTCTTAGGAGTGGGAAGTCTAGATCATGCAGAAGTTGTCCAGTTAACTTTAAAAGAAACGGCCACATCTTTTCCAAAGTGACTGTATAATTTTACATTCCTGCCATCAGTGTATGAGAAGTACAGTTCCACCTTATCCTTGCCAAAATTTTAATAGTCAATCTCTTTAATTCCTGCCATTCTAATATATGTGAAATGGAATCTCATTGTGGTTACACTTTTCATTTTCTAATGATTATTCATGTTGAGTATCTTTTCATGTGCTTAATGACTCATCATCTTTGGTAAAGGATTTTTTCATAAATTTTGCCCATTTGTTTTAAACTGGGTAATTTTGAGAGTTCTAGGTACAAGTCCTTTATCAGAAATATGGTTTATATATATTTTCTTCCAGTCTGTAACTGTTTTGTTGATTCTTTTTACATTGACTTTCAAAGGAAAGAAGCTTTTAATTTTAATGAAGTCCAATATATTGGTTTGTTCTTTTATGGGCTTTGTTTTTGGTATCAAAACTTAAAATGTGCTTGTATAAACACAAGGTCATATGCATTTTTCTTATGCATTTTAATTGAATTTTATCACTGTAAGTGTTACATTTGAGTTAATTGTTGTACATGGTATGAATCTAAGGGGTTTATTTTTGTTTGTTTTGCATAAGGTTATCAATTGTTCCACCTACTGAAGTGCTATTTTCCCCTCTTTGTTAAAAATGAGTTGCCCATGTTCTTTTTCATTATGCTGATCTATTGTTTTTGGTCTGCATGTCAATTATACACAGCCTTGATTACTGCACCATTATAATAATTATTGAAATCAGGTAGTTTTGTTCATCTTTGACAAAATGTTTTGGCTATTCTAGGTTCTTTACATCTCTAAGTATATGACTGGGAAAGAGAAGCAAGATGGTGGAGTAGAAGGACGCTTTTAGCTCACCGTCTCCCACATAGGCACCAAAACTCACATCTATGGACCCACTCAGCCACCCAGAGCACCTGCTGAACTGTGACAGAACATCGCCGCCTTCAAAAGACAAAGGTGCCAAAAATCTGGTAGGAGAAAAGGAAAAAAGAAAGAAGAAAAAGCAAAACAGTGTGGGACCAATCCCACAGGGAGGGAGTGGCAAAGGAGGACTGGTGCTCATTTGCTGGTTCCCCCCTCCAATGGAGAGGCCAGTGGGACAGAAGGGGAACCTCTGAGGTTTAGATCTGCCCTGAGCACCCCCTTGACCGACAGAACTGAGTTAAATGGGCACAAAGAGTCCCTGTGACACCCAGCCTGAGATGCAAGCCAGCAACTGGGGCTGGGACAGGCCTCCTGAGTCGGGCAGAGGAGGGGGGCGGCTGCACTGAGGCAGCCCCAGGGGACTGCAGGGAGTTGCGAGCCATGGCTGGGAAGGTGTACAGAGCAGAACAACCTCAGTCCCCTATAAATTGTGAAAAAAGCAAAGCAACACAGCTGGTGTGTCCTGGGGGGAGGGGCGCCGTAGCCTTTGTCTCCTCAGACCTGCACTGCCATTACTGATGCTTCTCGCGAGAAGAGAGGCAGGGCGCAGCCACAGACGCCATCTCCTCCTGTGCGCAGCGCCCGGGTTGGGGAGGGGCCGAGACCTGACTCCACACCCCGGGGCTCCACAACCTCATAGGCAGGACTGAGACTTGTCTACAGCCCAAAGCAGATAGGATCTTTCTGCCCTGGCACCTCAGAGTACTCGTGCCACCAAGACAAATAAGGAGCTGAGATTTGGCATGGAGCAGGGGCAGCCATTCTGCGGTCTTCCCCAAGCCCACCTTCAGAGCGCCGACCCGAGGTGGAGTGGGCAGCTGCACAGAGCAGCGGAGCGACCGGTGCTGGGAGAGGGCGGGCGGCTACCACTGTTCCTGGCAGGAATGCAGCACCTGACCACAGAGCCGGGAGGGGGCACGATCCACCCACCTGCCTCGCCCTACAGCAGCAGCTGAGTGCGGCATCTGGAAGGGGAGTGATCCGCCTGCCCACTGAGTAAAAGCTCAGCACCTGACCCAGTTTTGGGAGGGGGCGCATTCTGCTAGCCGACAGCCACTGGGAGCAGCACAGATGAGGGCACCAACAGAGGGCCTCTGGAAACAACAAGCTGAGTTCACAAAACAGGGTGAAGACACAAAGACCTCTCGATAAAATCATTAAGAGCACACCATCTCCAGGAGAACTAGATAACTGATACTCCTTAAGCCACCATGCCAGAGAGATATGAGCAATATGAAGAAGCAGAGGAACCACTCCCAATTAAAAGATCAAGAGAAATCCCCTGAAAGCACAATCAAGGAAATAATAGACACTGATGGCCTACTAGATCAAGATTTCAAAAAAAGAGTGAAAGTACTGAAGGAACTAAAAGAAATAGTGTTTAGAGATATAAAATATGTCAAAAATGAAATAGAAGGTATAAAGAAGAACCAAGTAGAATTAGTAAACTCATTTGCTGAGATGAGAGCTGACCTAAAGGCTGTACAAAGCAGGCTAGATAATGCAGAGGAACGAATAAGTGACCTAGAAGACAGGGCAACAGAAAGCACCCAATCAGAAGAGCTGAGAGAAAAACAAATAAAAAACAACAAAAACAATATTAGGGACCTATGGGATAATATAAAGCATGCCAATCTACGCATATTATGGGTTCCAGAAGGGGAAGAAAGAACAAAGGGGATTGAAAATGTATTTGAAGAAATCATGACTGAAAACTTCCCAAACCTAAAGGAATCAGATATCCAAGTAAGGAGGCTCAGAGGGTCCCAAACAGGAAGAACCCAGACAGACCCACACTAAGACATATCATAGTCAAGATGGCCAGAGTCAAGGATAAAGAAATGATTCTAAAGGCAGCAAGAGAAAAGCAAAGAGTGAGTTACAAGGGAACCCCCATAAGGCTCTCAGCTGATTTCTCTACACAAACACTACAGGCCAGAAGGGAGTGGGCAAGATATATGCAAAGTACTGAATGAAAAAAGGATGCAGCCAAGGATACGCTATCCAGCAAGGTTATCCTTTAGAATAGAGGGAGAGATAAAGAACTTGATAGACAAGCAAAATCTAAAAGAGTTTAGCAACACTAATCCATGCTAAAAGAAATATTCACAGGTCTACTCTAAATAGAAAAGAAGCAGGATGCTACAAAAATGAGAAACTCATAACTGGAGAGGAGATAACTGCCATGAATTACAAAAAGAATAAACACAAATTTGTAAAAGAAGACATCTAAATCATTAAGAGTGGGAGAGGGAAGCAAGGAAAGCCACTGTGGAAAACAGCATGGATAGTCCTCAAAAGACTAGGAATAGACTTACCATGTGACCCAGGAATCCTGCTTCTGGGCATCTATCCAGAAGGAACCCTACTTCAAAATGACACCTGCACCCCAATATTCATAGCAGCACTATTTACAATAGACAAGACATGGAAGCAGACTAGATGTCCATCAACAGATGATTGACCAAAGAAGCTGTGGTATATTTATACAATGGAACACTATTCAGCCACAAAAACCAACAACATAACACCATTTGCAGCAACATGGATGTCCCTGGAGAATGTCATTCTAAGTGAAGTAAGCCAGAAAGAGAAAGAAAAATACCATATGAGATCACTTATCTAAATCTAAACAAACAAACAAACAAACATAAATACAAAACAGAAACAAACTCATAGACATAGAATACAAACTTGTGTTTGCCAAGGGGGCAGGGGGTGGGAAGGGACAGTCTGGGATTTTAAAATGCAGAATAGATAAACAAGACTATATTGTATAGCCCAGGGAAATATAAACAAGATCTTGTGGTAGCTCATAGCGAAAAAAATGTGACAATGAACATATACATGTTCACGTATGAGTGAAAAATTGTTCTCTACAGTAGAATTTGACACATTGTAAAATAACTTAAAAATGTAAAAAAAATAAAAAAATATATGATTAATTTTTAAATTAATAATGAGTGAAGATGAACTATGCATAATATTCATCTAATTACCCAGGAACATTCTAAGTAAAAAATAAAATGTAAACATAGGGGATCATCTAACTTATGCCTTTTCTTTGACTTGATTAAAATATTTCAAATTAGTTACAGCTGGTAAGTTGATACAGTAAACATTAAATTGGCTCCTTGTATCTAAAATGTACATGTACTTTAATTAATCTAATCTAAAATGAAGATTTTTCCTTCTAGAGAGTTGTAACATCTCAGACCTTGGAAGAATGATCTAGTTCAACTGTCTCCTGGGGCTGACAGAAGGCAAGAGTTTGTAGAAGATTAAAACACTACCATTTATAATAGGTGAAGTTAAGATTCATAGCAGGTGGACCCTGGCCAGTATATTCTACATTATACTCATCTCTGTCTTCAAACTTCACTTAGTAATATTGGCTGGACTCCTGGGAGCGGTCCTCTCAGAGCTACTGAGAGTCTGTTTGCTGGGCTATCATCGTCAGTAAACAAACTCACAGGTAGGTAGGTAGACAGATCAATCTTCATTTCTAAGGAAATAAACAAGCTATCACTACTGGTATAGTTTACTTTATGCAGTGTAAATATATCCATATCTTTGCTGTTACTATATAATGGAAAGCCAGTGTGCTTTATCTTCTTTGATAATGTGCATATTTCTTTATCATCCACATCATCTTAATGAACTTAATTTTACCTTAAAATTCTGATAGATTTTTCTCAATGTCCCTTGCTGGACTCTGTCCAAGTCTGTGAATGTTCCCAAATGATTTTAGTAAGGATATCTTAATTTCCCTATCTAAAAATGACAGCTTTAGATATGAAGGTACATATGAGGACCCCCCCAGCTGTTAAACTGTAGTATCTATTGGATATTTGAAAGCAATGGATGTGTAGGGACAGTCAGCATGTTAACAAATAGATATACTGAAGACACAGAAACTCTGGCTCAGAAATAATTCAGGAATGGCTGTGCAAATGGAAGAGTGGCTGTTATCAAGGTGAGTGAGACTAGCACTTACCCCTGAAGTACCTGTAATTCCTGTTTCAAGTTCTACATGCCAGAGAATAATAGAGAGATTGCTATTGAGACTTCTTCTGCATTAGAAACAAAATTCCCAACCTAGGATGCAAGCAATCAACCACAGAAAGGACTGATTAAAGTACACTTGCTCTGAGATTAAGACCTCATTCTCATTCACCAGTGGTTTGTTAACGAACTGTAGACTCCATTTTTCATTCATTTATATTAATCTTCATAGAAGGCCGTTGCTTCTTTAAAGAATATTTCAAGTGTCCTATGAAAATGATACTTTAAAAAGTAAGCATCCACTTTATACTATCTGACTATGCTACTAACATTGGCAGGAGAAGGTTAATGACATTCACTTCAACCTCCAAGCATCCTTAATCATTAACTCAGTAGTGATAGACATTGTCTCTGGTCCAAAGCTACTCTCCTGTTATCTATGAGCGTTCCTCCTAAAGCCCTTCAAATGACCTTCAGGAGTCCTGTTACAGCACTTCCCAATTTATTCTCTAATTTATGATATCTAGGGGGCATTTGTCACATTCCTGAGAAATTTGGTAGCAAGAAGTATACTGTTCTGAGTAGGAAGCTCAGTAAGACTAAAATGGTAACAGAATAGCAATGCTTCCATCTCTAGATGGTCATGTTTCTATTAACATGAGGAAGAGTTCACTGTTTGCAAAATATTGTGATAAAATTCTGTTTTCATTGATGTCACATAAGTTAGTAAAAATAATATATATGATAGATTTAATTGCTGAACAATGGCTTTCCAACTTGTAAATGGATAATAGCTCAAAATGTAAAAAAAAAAAAAAAAAAAAAATTTATATTCCTGAGCAACTTTTTTTTTAACTGTCTTTATAATTAATTAGGCTATTTTAAAAAGTTCTCAATTCCTCAGACGAATAAGCCAGGGCAATAACATAGCTTTCTTCAAAATTTTAGAATTCTTTACATATTGAAGCACAAAATGGATTGCCCATATTGCAGCAATTCTTAAAATATGTTTTTCACCCTTAGGCTGTTACAACTTTGTGGCTAGCATCAAGGAGCCTTTTAAAGACACAGGTAAACCTAAATCATCCAGAGACCTCAGACTCGTGCGTCGCCCGCCAAACATACTCACACTTAGAATAAAGCCTTGCTATCTGAAGCAAATAAAGGTGCAATTGTGTTGTCTCCTGACTTTTTCCCCAAAATTATATTGTAAAGAGAATAATTCTGAAAATTTTCACTTCCCACAAGTATGCTAAATTGATTGGACTCTGTAACTATCTTTATATGAGTAAATATTTGAAGCACGTAATTAAATCTTTCATAAGAAAATGTATAGTCATTTTTTTCTTAAAATTCCAGTATTTAAGAGTGAAATATTGTAGTGTTAATTTAACTCGACATGGCCTTATTAGCTTTTTAAGTTTCTGGGAAGAAAAACAATTCCATTGAAACTTCAGGGAGGAAAGTAGGTGGGCAGAGATAATGACAGCTGGAATGTCTCCAGAACACTGGGGCTAACATCCTGATTATTAAAGCAGCATCTTTCACGGCCACAAATTATTTCAGATGAACCTAATCTATCAGTTCCTACTTCCCTGAAAGGCCTCTTCTAATTCCTGCTCGAGCAACGGCCACCTGGAGAGAAAGGTGATACATTTTCTTTTCGGTACACTTCAGATTCGAAAATCTCCATGAAGCTGTTTCTCTGAATGCTTCGGCATTCTAAAATCGTTGCCAATATGAGAATATTCGATCCTGGTTTCCGAGGACTGCCCAGGACCGTTACCCACACCCAGAAGGTAAAGGTCCTAGGCTGATCATTCATTTAGCTTCCGTTTATTGAATTGTGCCTTTACTATGTCAAAGCTGCTATTAGTGTAGGCATTAAAACGTGCGAACCCGGAAGACAGAATGAAGGAACTATTGAAACAAGAGGCATAAAAGCATCTGTAGACCCCTTCCCAGCATGTTATAAAGTGATCACTAAGAATTTAGGGGGATGAATCCTATGAATTGAACTGTGACATGGGAATCTTAGTTTTCAGGACGTTATGCTAGTGTACGGTTCTTTCAGAGAGACAGAATACAGACATTAAGGATCACTGAAGTTGTTGGAATATTACTAAGTTTCATAGAGAAGTTTAGGTAAAAATATGAGAATATGTCATCAGGTTATTTGCCTAATTTGTAAACATTTAGAGCTGAGTGATCAGAATGATTACATGTAACAATTAGGAGGACTTGGTAAAAGGGGTCAACGACTTCACATTGACAACATGAATGAATGAGTGAATCATGTCTAGATATACCTGATCTACCTGTAAAGGAATAATGTCCCCCCAAATATCTACTCCTCTCAGATTCCTGCCTGGAAGATGACAGATTTAACAGAGTTTCCAAAAATCACTTCATCCTCAAAAGCAAGAAAGAAAGGGTGCGCTTTCCAATTTACACTTGTCTTACTAAATTGTTTTTTTCTTGTTAGTTCTGAATACATCAGATGGATTCTGTCCTCAGGCAAGTCAGTCAGCCACAAGGGGCACCCCTTCACTTACCTATTTGTGAAGGAGAAATGTAAAGGAGCTGATATAAAATTATAACAAGTATGTACATCCAAGCAACCATACAGTTGCAAATGATTATAGGACTTCACCAGGAAAGACTGATTGGCAGTAGTATAGACTGTTCAAATTTCAAAGCATGTATCTTTATTTCATGAAACCAGAAAGCTGATGGTGCCATGTAGCTTACCAAGAACATTTGACATCAAACAGAACTCTTGTATTTAATCCCAGGTCTTATCACTTGTGCAAAAAACAAACAAACAAACAAAAAAAAACAAAAATAATACTTCCTATGCCAGAAAAGTTTTTATTAACTTTCTCTGGTATTTCATTTCATTTCATTTCATTTCATTATTTTATTTTATTTATTCTATTTTAACCTAAATAATACAGGATGAGTTTTGTAACGAGAAACAGGGAAAATATCAAAACTTGGGGTTGTTAGGAAAATTGTACAACATAATGAAATAATACAGCAGAATTAAATAGAATAGATAAATATTCAGACATGAATTCCTACATCATTATGACCTTTGCCTTACCAGTACCAGCTTTAGTAATATCAAGAATTCAAAAATATGTATTTCTAGAAATTAATGTATTAATATGCAATTAAAAACTGGAGGCTGGAGTCCCTCCCACCCAATAGCTTATCTGGGAAGTCAATCTAAGAAATACAATGAGGAAAAAGAATGCAGGATCTACTTTTTATTAAAGATTGCCAGGTTATAGATTAACCTTTTAGAATTAACTGACTATACCTCTTTGTGGCCTTGAGTTCCATTTTCAACAAAGATTAGAAAAGGAACCATCAAAAGTGACATATTAATCAAAAAAATTAAAGGGTTGTAGTGTTCCTTTTTTCTACTTTTCTCAAGCAGAATTTCACAAGAGATCATGTAGGTGATAACCAGGTTGTCTTTGAATTAACTGCCATAGTGGTTCAGTATACTATTATTTCCAAGTGATGAATTTAGTATCCAGGACTGGAATAAGACCAAAGAGTAATCATCATAAAAGCAAGAGGTTTCCTTTTCTTATAACATTTACCATACTTTAAGTACTTGTGCAGTGGTTTTTTTTTTCTGTGTAGTTTTAAAATATTTTTGAGGTTAGGAACCAGCGTTTTCTATTCACATTACTTATTTTTGTGCCTAGTACAATGACATGTAGAAAACACAAGAACAATACATTAAATTGAATCGAAAGGTTAAAAATGAACATAAGAGAACATAGAGGAGGCTGACTGTCTCCCTCACAGCAAAGTAGCTGAATTCAGATCCATTTGGCTTATGGTTGTAGAATTTGGAGTGCTTGTCTGAAGTACAAACTAATAAATTACCCTAAAAGAAGCTACACGGTGACCGTGCTACACAAGTAATACAGTGTAGCCTCATGGCCTTGTCTAATAAAGAATCTTCTAGAGTTCTTACTGCTTGAAATGGGTGAAAATGAGAAAACTATTTTTCCATGTGACATGGCTTTGGAACAAAAACTAAAATGATGAAATATTGTAATAACAGCTATGCTTCAGCATTTCCAACTTGGATAGAAACACAGAGTGAAGATACTTTGCAGTCTTTGTCTTAGATGTATTTGAGATACAACAGATTTTAGTGTTTGGTTAAAAAACCCAAGTTTTTATGATTATCAACATGGAATATCGTAATATTTTACGGGCATTCAACAGTATAAAGGAAAAAGTTGAGAAAACCACATGGCCACTTAATGACAACTAAGTACCTCATTCTATGAGTAGAATGCTTTTTTATTTCCTCCAGTTTTATTGAGATATAATGGACATTCAAAACTGTGTAATTTTGTGGTATAGAGCATAGTGGCGTCACATATGTATTGTGAAAGGATTACCACAATAAGTGTAGTTGACATCCATCACCTCATGTAGTTACAAAAAAGGGCCTTTTTTCCTGTGAAGAGAACTTTTAGGATCTACTTTCTTACCCACTTTTGAATGTACCACAGAGCATGTTTAACCATCATCATTCATACATTACATCTCCTAGTACTTAGTTCCCTTATAACAGGAAGTTTGTGCCTTTGACCACCTTCACCCAATTCCCTGACTCCTCATCCATTGATCAACTCAGGAAATGAAATCTGAACTTTTTTTCTATGAGTTAAATTTCTTTATATTCCACATCTAAGTGAGATCATACCGTATTTGCCTTCCTTACATAATGCCCTCAAGGTCCACCCATGTTGTCACAAGTAACATGAGTTCCCTGTTTTTTTATGGCTTAATGGTATTCAATTGTGTGTATATATAGATAGACACACACACACACACACAATTTTCTATATATACAATTTTCTTCTCTGTCCATCTGTCCGTAGACACTTAGGGTGCTTCTATGTCTTGGGTATTGTGATCAATGCTGCAATGAGCATGGAAATGCAGATGTCTCTATGACATACTGATTTCAATTTCTTTGGCCATATATCCAGAAGTGGAATTGCTGGATCATATGGTAGTTCCATTTTTAATTTCTTGAGGAACCTCCATACTGTTTTCCATAATGGTTGTACCAACTAATGTTCTCACTAACAGTGCCCAAGAATTCCCTTTTCTCTACATCCTCACCAGCATTTGTAATCTCTTGTGTCTTACTGACAGCCATTCTAACAGGCATGAACTAATGTCTCATTATGTTTTTCATTTGTATGTTACTAATGATCAGTGATGTTGAGTACCTTTTTCATGTCCTGTTGGCCATTTTTATGTCTTCTTTGGAAAAATATCTATTTAGGTCCTTCGCTCACTTTTTGATTATTATTTTTTTGCCATTCATTTTTATGAGTCTTATAATATAGTTTGGATATCAATCCACTACCAGGTATGATTTGTACATATTTTCTCTGATTTCATAAGCTCCTTTTCCATTGTGTTGTTTCTTTTCTTTTGCTGGGCAGAATCATTTTAGTTTGATACATCCCCATTTGTTGATTTTAGATTTTGCTGCTTGGGTTTTAGGTGTTATATTAAAAAATTGTTGCCAAGAACTCTGTCAAGGAACTTTTCCTCTATATTTTCTTCTAGGAGTCTTATGGTTTCGGTCTTACATTTAAATCTTTAATCCATTTTGAGTTAATTTTTGTGAGTGAGGAAAGATAGCAGTCTAGTTTCATTTTTTACAAGTGAATATCCAGGTTTACCAGCACAATTTATAGAAGACATTGTCATTTCTCATTGGGTATTCTTGGCTCCCTTGTCAAATGTTAGTTGACTGTATGTGCATGGGTTTATTTCTGGGCTCTTGATTTATCTTCATTGAGGTAGGTGTCTTTATTTTTATGCAATACTATATTGTTTAGATTGTTACAGCATTGTAATATAATTTGAAATCAGGAAGTCTAATACTGCTTGATTCTTCTTTTTCAGGGTTACTTTGGCTATTTGAAGTGTTTTATGATTTCATGTGACTTTTAGGATTGTTTTTTTTTCTACTTGTGTAAAAAAAAATGCCACTGGAATTTTGATACAGATTATAGCCAGTTTATGGTTGGCTTTAGGTGATACAGGCCCTTTAACAATATTAACTCTCCCAATCTATGACTACACGATATCTTTCCATTTTTGTGTTCTTCAGTGTCTTTTATCAACGTCAGAGTTTTCAGTGCAGAGGTCTTTCATTTCCTTGGTTGAATTTACTTCTAACTATTCTCTTGATGCTGTTGTAAATGAGGTACTTTTCTTTACTTCTTGTAGAGATAATTTGTGTTTGTGTATAGAAATGCTATTGATTTTTGTATGTTGCTTTTATGTGCTGCAACTGTACTAAATTTGTTTAATAGTTCCAGCAGTTTCTTTTTTTATTTTGTGCTGCAGCCTTTAGAAGTGTCCATATATAAAATCATGTCATCGGCAGATAGAGACATTTTTACTTCCTTGTCTCAAATTCTAAAGTCTTCTATTTCCTTTTTCTTGCCTGATTTTTCTATGACTTCCATACTGAATTGAATCAGAGTGGTAAGAGTAGACACTTTTAACACCAGAAATTGACACAACATTGTAATCTGACTATAACTCACTAAAAAAAAAAAAAAAAGAGTAGACACATTTATCTTGATCTTGATCTTAAAGACTTTCAAACTTTTCCCACTGAGTAGGATGTTAGCTGTGGGCTTGAATTTTATGGCCATTTTTATGTTGAGGTACCTTTCTTCTGTATCTAATTGGTTGAGAGTTTTTATTATGAATGGGTATTGAATTTTATGAAATATTTTGTATACATTGAGATGAACATATGAATGTTATATTTCTTTCTGTCAGTATGTTGTATCACATTCATTGACTTGCTTCTGTTGAATCATCCTTGCATCCCAAGATTGAATCCCACTTGAATGATTCCTTTCCTGTGTATGATTCCTTTCATGTGCTGCTGAATTCAGTATGCTAATATTTTGTAGAAAATTTTGCATCTATCTTTATTAAGAATATTGGCCTTAGTTTTATTTTCTTGTGATGTCTTATTTGGCATTTGTATCAGGGTATTTCACATTATTAATATAGTTTACATATTTTTACATTATGTATACAATAATACATTATTGCAGTTATAATTATTGCAATATGCTTGTTTTTTTCAACTTTTACCCCAGAGTTATGTGTATTATGCATCACCATTACTGTATTAGAAACCTTAATTTATTTCATTACCAGTGAGTTTTATTCTATCTACATAGGTTTTTATAATGTTAACTGACCTCCTCTTAGCTCCACTTGAATAACTCCCTTTAGCATTTTCTGCAAGACAGATCTAGTGTTGATAGCCTCACTCAGCTTTTGTTTGTTCAGGAAAGTCTTATCTTTCCTTCATTTCTGAAGAACAGCTTGGCTGGGTATAGTATTTCTGGTTGACATTTTTGTTTCTTTCAGTAATTTGAATATACCATTCATTTCTCTCCTGGACTAGTTCATTGCCCAAGCAAGGCTGCAGGCTAGCCTCCACAGTTGCCTGGATTCTCTGGTCAGCTTTCCTAAATGGTCAAGACTGGGTACTGTCCTCACCAGAAGAGGAAGCTATGAATTAGCTTCCCTGTCCTAGCAGGGCTACAGAATGTGCCCCAGGGTGGCCAGCACGGCTCATGGCTTAGGGTCCTGATTCACACAAGACTGTGCACTGAATCCTCTGGCCAGAAGGGGACCCCTGGTTTTGATGTGTCGTCTGGTCAAATGCCACTGTAAGTGGGGCTATAGGCTGGTCTGTGCACCTGCCAACATGCTGTGGTTAGGTTCATTGATTGGGTGTCTGAAGGCCGCACTCAGGAGTGGGCAGGGATACAGATGAGCTTCCCTACATGGCCAGAGTGGTTAGCACTCTGGGGACTTGCAGACACCTAAAAGTTCTTTTCACAGGAAAAAAAGCCCTTTGTTGTAACTATATGGGGTGATGGATCTGCATCGGGCACATTCCTTGATGCAGGAGGCACTTCACTTCACCCCTGTGTGTTTAGATTTTCACAATGGTGTCTTGCAGATCAACAGTTGTTAGTAGGCCTTCTTGTGAGGGGGAGTGCAGCCAGGAGTGGCTTGCTAAAATTTTAGTGATGTCACGCCACAGTGTTAAAATTTATTTTAATAAGTGAATTTTTTTAAATGCATCTTACAATTAACTGTTGAATGATGGGATTCAGAATTTTTATTTATGTATATTTTTAATATGGTACTGTAGGTAGATGATGAAGTAAGGATAGATAGGTACCTGTGTATGGGCAATTGTCTGTGTATGTTTGTGTACCTGTCTGTAACAGCCATGTAGATGAAATCTTAAAGTTTCCATTCCAGTCCTTCATTTTCCTTATGATGTTTATCTGTTTAAGATATTAAGCCATTTATTGTAGAATTTCTCAGAGTCTGGATTTTGCTCATTGTATACTGATGGTGCATGGTAGCAATTTAGTCCCTCATCTGTAATTACTGTAAATTGGCCTCTGGATCCCAAGGCAGGATCAGAATCAGATACAGTCCCTTTGGGAATGGTATAGATTCATGTGTGTTCTTGCCTTAGGAGGAGGCATATGTTTAGGTTTTCAGTCTCTTTTGATGTTAAAATACATAGGGGCTCAATGCCTAGATCCACTAACTCAGGGAGTTTTCAAGATGGCTCTAGTTTCATTCTGTTATTTTGTAATGATTCACTATAATGCTTTGTATACAGTGATATTCTTCCTCAATTATAATTTGAGTATCCACCAGATGGAAAAAAGCCACATAAAAATATTTGATTTTTACATCCCCTGTACCTGCTGTATGTAAAAATTAATTTCTGTCATCCTCAAAAGATAACCAATTATGATTTTTAAGTACAGTTATAAACAGATGTAAACATTTTATGGGGTGCCATCCATGGCCATTCTTATCATTCATGAAGCATAAAACATCCCCCTTTGGACAGTGGTAGGTCTCCCAAATCGCTTCCTGTGTCCTTTTTGTTCTTGGATGTGGTGTTAATATTTGTTGATAGGGACCTTACAACTTGGTATGACAAGTTGATCTGGGCTAATCTTACACAAGGAATCAGCCCATTCTGTATGAGCCCTGGATTCCTTCAAAGGGGAATGGTAATTGAAGAAAACAATATGAATGCTCATTGACACTAAGTTTAAAGATAGTTTATAGAAAATATATATATACACAGTCATCAGAAAATGTGATATATATCGCCTATATGTGGAGGAGAGGAAAAGACAGGGAGAAGCAGACCATGAAAAAGGTGTATACATGTAGGTGAAAGGAACAGGAAACTTCATGAGCACCTACGCAAACCATGTTATGGAGTCCAAATTCATCGTGCTTGCCATACAACAGGATGATAAATCAAGAAATGAGGTACTGGCATGAGGAACAGCATGGATATTCAGAGAGCCAGAAGACTGAGAAGATGGGGAACTAATGACCATCTTCCTCAAGTGAGAATTCAGGCTCTTTTTATAGTAAGAAAGGGATAGGTTGCAGTTGGTTGGTGCAGAATTCTTGGTGTCAGAATCCTTTGTTCTCTCAAGTGTCTACTTAGGTCAGAGTACGATTTTCCTGTAAACCCCCGACAAGACAAATGTTATTCTCTGTTCTGCAACATTTATCTTTTTATGAATGGGAAAGTGGTTACATCTGTAAAGGTAAGAGCCTTGAGAATGGGCTAACTTGTGCATTTCAGGCTGTGGGCAACATTCGTTTACAAAACATGCAGAACCAGCGTGACTGAGAACAGGAAACAGCACAGTGTTAGAGCTGTAGGCGCAGATCTAATATGGACCTAGATGAGTTCTTCCGTGTTAAAGCTGCTAATACTCCTGGTTCTAATGTGTAAGTAGTTCTAGGGGGCTTTCCCTTCATCTAGTCTATATTATATTTGCACTGTCTCTGTGGGTATCTTCTTTCCTCCTCATGAAGATCTTGGTTTTAAAGAACACAGAATTTCCTCCTCATGAAGATCTTGGTTTTAAAGAACACAGAAGGTGGTACAATTACACTAGTCCATGGTTACTCAGTTTGCTATATAGCAAAGGACCCACGAACAGAACCAGAATAACACAATGGGAATAGTGTGCAAATCAATTATGGTGACTGAAAAGAGTTTAATTTTTTTTTTTTGCATACAGTTTCTCCACACCCTCTCCAAACTTTCATGTTTCCACTAGTCTACAATGGCAGATAACACAGCCGTTACATGTTGTAAGTTTTAGATCTCAATTTAGTTTCATAGGTAAGTATGTGTATTACTGCTATCAGCAGTCCTTAAGTCACTATATTTCTAGTCTTTTTGATTGCCTGAACCATTTTCACCGGGAGACAACTGAGTAAAGTCTCACGGGAACAATCTTATTAATATTTATAAATTAATAACAATTGATAGTCTGTAGAAATAAAGCTCAATTTTGCTGAGCAAGAAGTCCTTGGCTCACATCTTCTATTCTTGGGTACCTGAAATGTTACCTCATTTTACTGTAGCTGAAGGTGTAGCAGTTAAGCAGCTCCTGATAATCTATTTGCTTTCTTACAGAAATCTCATACTCTTTGGCATGAATGGCTAAATTTTTTTTCTTAAGTTCAACCATTTTACTAGAATGTGTTGTCATTCTGGATTAAAAGTGTCAGGTATTTTGTTTTCTGTTTTTAAAAGGACATTGGGAAATTTCTTATTGTAGTTCTTTGAATTACGGTGTTCAAATTATTATTAATGTATTCCATGTCCTGGATCAGATGTTTGTCTTCAGGTATTAATTTCACCCAGAGATTTTCTTTACTTGTGCTAGCCCTCAATAACTGCTACTTTCCCCAATGTTTTCTTTTTTAATGTATAAAATTTCCTCAGTTTGTATCATCAGCTGCTATTACGGTATTATTTGTATATTTATTTGTTGCTGTATAACTTCTAAAATATTAAGATTTTTTAAAAAATGTATAATTCTTAACTCCTGTCATCCCATTATTGCATTTTTATTTACAATGCTATTTCATGTCTTGCATAAGTATCTAATATACTGAGCTTACTTTGAAATGTACCTTCTTGTTTTCTGGCATGCATACTGTTTCTGAAAAAAACTCTGCTTTTTAGTCCGTTTTTTAAAATTTTCTTCTAACTTATATGGGTATCTGGCCTTAACAGTTTCTGTGTTGCCCATTTTTACATGCATGGAATTTGCTTTTGCAAGAAAGTACATTTTATAGTAGCATGTGTAACTTTAGAAGGCTCCCCTTTCCCTTGTTTTTGTGCTTTGTGGAAAAATATGGCATCTACCTTGATTTTGGAGATTGACTGGCTATGTTTCTTTTCCCTTCCACTTTCATCTAGAATTTTCCTCTGTATTGTCTCTATCCTAGGCAATTTGGGTTCCATTCTCCCAAATGTCACCTCAGAGTGGAGCTCTCCCTGAAGAGACATCCTCATGGGTAACTTGGGAAATTTCAAAGGGACTTGGCTTTTCCAGCCTGGTCAAGACGTCCAGTGCACTGAGGAACGCAGTCAGGAAAGCCGCCGCCGCCTTCTTTTTCTATGTAGAAACCATAAGGAAACCTGAAAGTCTTTTACACTGAGTATGATGTTTTCTGTCAATTTTTAGGCTGCTTTTTTTTAACATACTGAACTAGATCAGAGTTGCACAGAATTTCAGGAGTTGTTCTAGACCATTGTTTTCATGGCCCTACACTTCCTTGGCATGAGTTTGTATGGAATCAGTGTAGCTTCTTTGCCCAGGTGAGCATTCAGCTGTTTCCAATTTGGAATCAGGAAAATGGAATTTATATTGTTTATATTTTTTGAGATTAATTTTTGAGACAGGTATTATCAACTCTTTCAATTCCAAATAGGCTTAAGTGTGAATGGACAGCTGGACAGGGAAGATACAGAGAAAACATATGAAATTATGCCAAGGACGGGGAATGCCTGATACCCCGTCTTTGACTGAGTTGAGCCATCTAGATAAACTGTGGTTTGGTTCCACACAAAACTTAGGTCGACTGGCTCTTTATCTGTGAATAATCTATTGCGGTTCAGGTAGGGACTAATGTGTATACTGATTCCTTCCTAATTTTTTACTTTGCCTGTAATTGTATATAGGATGGCTTTGTTTCTTTTCTTCTGTATTTATTATTTCTTTCCTTCTGTCTCTCGCTTTCTTCTTTCTGTCACTGTTGATTGTTGTTGACGTTCATCTGTAGTGTTAAAAATGCAGTTGTTGTTTGTGTAGTTATTGTGCAATTATTCAGCATTCATTTGTAATGTTGCCTATGGTTTTGTTGGAAAATTATGGAAAAGTGAATTTCTAAATATGGCACCATTGTAACCACACCAAGTCATCATCTGCATCAAATAAAATGGCCCATGATTATAATCTTTCCAAAGTGTCTCTCCAGTTTTTGTGCAGAGGAGTGGGACCTTGTTGGGGCTTGGGCGCTACGTGCACTTTTTTATTAAATCATTCCACTTCTGACACAGTACTGACATAGCATTTTAAAAAGGAATTTATTTTCCACTCAGTTGATTTGTACAACAAGCTGCACCTCCATAAAAAAATTATCGCATCTTGCTGTCATATGTTCCTATAGAGTAATGTTGATGTTAGTGGAACTGAAATGGCTTTCATTAATTCATTGACAGAGATTTGACTATATATGTGTGAAAACAAAATGAATTTTCATGAAAGATTCTTCTGTACCATAACTTTGAAGCATTTGCTGAGCAGAGGAAATAATATTATATGATTAGTAATAGTTTCACATACAAGCAAACATACTTTGAATTGTCAATAGACACCATTTTCATGTCTCAGATGGAAAGTGGATTCCTCTTATTTCTTGCCTGAAGTCTGTGCAGGGAAATTCCTGTCTACTGTTGGGGCACAGAAGGGCAGACCAAGTTGCCTTCTTTTTTTTGTTTAGAAATTATTAGTAAATCTGAGATTGTTTTATGTCGAGAAGAATGTTTCATGACTTTGTGAGTGGAGTACAGTCTTTATTCAGTCTACAGGTGGCGAATTCTGTGTGTTTCTTTGAAAATGTCTCTATTTTGCCTTTATTCTAAAATTAATTTTCCAAAGAAGATAAAGGCAAACAACGCAATCCAGAAATGGGCAGAAGACCTAAGCAAGCTATTCTCCAAAGATGACATACACATGGCTGATAGGGCCATGAAGAACTGCTCAATATAACTAATTGTCAGACAAATGAAAATCAAAACTACAATGAGATGTCACCTCATGCTCCTCAGAATGGCCGTCAATCAGACGTCCACAAAGGATCAGTGCTGGAGAGGGTGTGAAGGAAAGAGAACCCTCCTGCACTCTTGGTTGGAATGTAGTTAGGTGCACCCGTTATGGAAAACAGCAGGGCAGTTCCTCAGAAGCCTAATCGTGGACTTACACATACTGTGATCCAGCAGTCCCACTCCTGGTCATGTATCCAGATGGAACTTTAATTAAAAAAGACACATGCACCCCAGTGTTCACAGTGGCACTGTTTCCAGGGGACAAAACATGGAAAAAACTTCACCCACGAATTGACAGAGGACTGTTTAAAGAAGCTATGGTACATTTAGAGAACAGAATACAACGCAGCTGTAAAAAAATAATGAAATAATGCCATTTGCTTGCAGTGACATGGATGGACCTGGAGAATGTAATTTAAGTCAAATAAGAAGGAAAGGGAGGGAAAATACCATATGAAATCACTTATATATGGAACAAAAAAAGAAAAACAAGACACCAAGTTGTTTCCAAATCAGAAAGAGACTCATAGACACAGGAAACAAACTTATGGTTACTGGACCCAGGGTAGGGTGGGCAGGGGTTAGGAAGGGATAGATTGGCAGTTTGAGATTTGTGGATAGATACCAACTTATGTCTATGTAAAGGAGATAAACAGCAAGTTTATACTGTATACCACAGGTAAGTCTATAACCAATAGCTAGTAGTAAATTATACTGTATACCACAGGTAAGTCTATAACCAATAGCTAGTAGTAAATTATGGTGAACAAAGTATGAAAATGAATATGTATGCTCCGATATGCCTGAAGTTGTGTGTTGCTGACCAGAAATTGTCACGTGTGTAAACTGAGTGTACTTAATGATAATATAGAAAATTAAATAAACGAATATAGGAATTTATTTTCCTAAGTGTATATAGAATATATATATATATATCTCATATATACATCACATATATAGATATGATACAGTTCAAGGTATCTTAGCTAGTGGTTTTTTTTCTTTTTTTTTTCTAATACATCTTATTTGTGGATTAGGGGTGTTCTAGCAGTCATTGTTACTTTAGCAGGACCCAGAAATTTGCACTGTCAATTGTGCCTTCAGGGCCTTGTGGCACTTAGTCCATTGTCTTCTATGTCTGTTTTTGCCAATCACAGTATCTGCTCGAGTAAACAAGACATGGATGCAAAGACAGAATCTTACAAGCCACTGGGGAGCATTTAGATAGAGAGGTGAAGTACAGGTTGCATGTGAAGAGGTTTGTGCCAGACCTGAAATAATTAAATTAATGCTAGGGGCAAACCTTAATAGTCAAGAAGGAAGAAGTCAAGTCAGCATCAGTCATACTTCTCCTTCCATGTGCTGATGATAACAACGGTCTTTTCGCTCTGTGGCTAATCATTTCTGATAAATGGGACAAATCCAAAGGATGAGTGTATCCAGTTCAAAGAAAACGGTTGAGGAAATGAGAGACCTAAATCAGACACTTTGGGAAATTTCAGGAGCATATGTAGAAACAGACACAGAACTGTATGCAGGAACCTAAGGATATTAGCACTAAATTTGATTTGGTATTTTCGGAGGAACCTAGAACCCAGCATACTACCTGAGTTGAAGAGATAAAGGTTAGTATGGAGGTAAGTCAGGTAGCTAGAGAAAGGATGTAGGGTAGGGGTAGAGCATAGGGCTAGCAGGCAGGAGGTTGTAGGTTCGATTCCAGGCAGGCAGGCAGGCAGGCAGGCAGGCAGGCAGGCAGGCAGGCAGAGGAGTAGGAGAGTAGGAGAGTAGGAGAGTAGGAGAGTAGGAGAGTAGGAGAGTAGGAGAGTAGGAGAGTAGGAGAGTAGGAGAGTAGGAGAGTAGGAGAGTAGGAGAGTAGGAGAGTAGGAGAGTAGGAGAGTAGGAGAGTAGGAGAGTAGGAGAGTAGGAGAGTAGGAGAGTAGGAGAGTAGGAGAGTAGGAGAGTAGGAGAGTAGGAGAGTAGGAGAGTAGGAGAGTAGGAGAGTAGGAGAGTAGGAGAGTAGGAGAGTAGGAGAGTAGGAGAGTAGGAGAGTAGGAGAGTAGGAGAGTAGGAGAGTAGGAGAGTAGGAGAGTAGGAGAGTAGGAGAGTAGGAGAGTAGGAGAGTAGGAGAGTAGGAGAGTAGGAGAGTAGGAGAGTAGGAGAGTAGGAGAGTAGGAGAGTAGGAGAGTAGGAGAGTAGGAGAGTAGGAGAGTAGGAGAGTAGGAGAGTAGGAGAGTAGGAGAGTAGGAGAGTAGGAGAGTAGGAGAGTAGGAGAGTAGGAGAGTAGGAGAGTAGGAGAGTAGGAGAGTAGGAGAGTAGGAGAGTAGGAGAGTAGGAGAGTAGGAGAGTAGGAGAGTAGGAGAGTAGGAGAGTAGGAGAGTAGGAGAGTAGGAGAGTAGGAGAGTAGGAGAGTAGGAGAGTAGGAGAGTAGGAGAGTAGGAGAGTAGGAGAGTAGGAGAGTAGGAGAGTAGGAGAGTAGGAGAGTAGGAGAGTAGGAGAGTAGGAGAGTAGGAGAGTAGGAGAGTAGGAGAGTAGGAGAGTAGGAGAGTAGGAGAGTAGGAGAGTAGGAGAGTAGGAGAGTAGGAGAGTAGGAGAGTAGGAGAGTAGGAGAGTAGGAGAGTAGGAGAGTAGGAGAGTAGGAGAGTAGGAGAGTAGGAGAGTAGGAGAGTAGGAGAGTAGGAGAGTAGGAGAGTAGGAGAGTAGGAGAGTAGGAGAGTAGGAGAGTAGGAGAGTAGGAGAGTAGGAGAGTAGGAGAGTAGGAGAGTAGGAGAGTAGGAGAGTAGGAGAGTAGGAGAGTAGGAGAGTAGGAGAGTAGGAGAGTAGGAGAGTAGGAGAGTAGGAGAGTAGGAGAGTAGGAGAGTAGGAGAGTAGGAGAGTAGGAGAGTAGGAGAGTAGGAGAGTAGGAGAGTAGGAGAGTAGGAGAGTAGGAGAGTAGGAGAGTAGGAGAGTAGGAGAGTAGGAGAGTAGGAGAGTAGGAGAGTAGGAGAGTAGGAGAGTAGGAGAGTAGGAGAGTAGGAGAGTAGGAGAGTAGGAGAGTAGGAGAGTAGGAGAGTAGGAGAGTAGGAGAGTAGGAGAGTAGGAGAGTAGGAGAGTAGGAGAGTAGGAGAGTAGGAGAGTAGGAGAGTAGGAGAGTAGGAGAGTAGGAGAGTAGGAGAGTAGGAGAGTAGGAGAGTAGGAGAGTAGGAGAGTAGGAGAGTAGGAGAGTAGGAGAGTAGGAGAGTAGGAGAGTAGGAGAGTAGGAGAGTAGGAGAGTAGGAGAGTAGGAGAGTAGGAGAGTAGGAGAGTAGGAGAGTAGGAGAGTAGGAGAGTAGGAGAGTAGGAGAGTAGGAGAGTAGGAGAGTAGGAGAGTAGGAGAGTAGGAGAGTAGGAGAGTAGGAGAGTAGGAGAGTAGGAGAGTAGGAGAGTAGGAGAGTAGGAGAGTAGGAGAGTAGGAGAGTAGGAGAGTAGGAGAGTAGGAGAGTAGGAGAGTAGGAGAGTAGGAGAGTAGGAGAGTAGGAGAGTAGGAGAGTAGGAGAGTAGGAGAGTAGGAGAGTAGGAGAGTAGGAGAGTAGGAGAGTAGGAGAGTAGGAGAGTAGGAGAGTAGGAGAGTAGGAGAGTAGGAGAGTAGGAGAGTAGGAGAGTAGGAGAGTAGGAGAGTAGGAGAGTAGGAGAGTAGGAGAGTAGGAGAGTAGGAGAGTAGGAGAGTAGGAGAGTAGGAGAGTAGGAGAGTAGGAGAGTAGGAGAGTAGGAGAGTAGGAGAGTAGGAGAGTAGGAGAGTAGGAGAGTAGGAGAGTAGGAGAGTAGGAGAGTAGGAGAGTAGGAGAGTAGGAGAGTAGGAGAGTAGGAGAGTAGGAGAGTAGGAGAGTAGGAGAGTAGGAGAGTAGGAGAGTAGGAGAGTAGGAGAGTAGGAGAGTAGGAGAGTAGGAGAGTAGGAGAGTAGGAGAGTAGGAGAGTAGGAGAGTAGGAGAGTAGGAGAGTAGGAGAGTAGGAGAGTAGGAGAGTAGGAGAGTAGGAGAGTAGGAGAGTAGGAGAGTAGGAGAGTAGGAGAGTAGGAGAGTAGGAGAGTAGGAGAGTAGGAGAGTAGGAGAGTAGGAGAGTAGGAGAGTAGGAGAGTAGGAGAGTAGGAGAGTAGGAGAGTAGGAGAGTAGGAGAGTAGGAGAGTAGGAGAGTAGGAGAGTAGGAGAGTAGGAGAGTAGGAGAGTAGGAGAGTAGGAGAGTAGGAGAGTAGGAGAGTAGGAGAGTAGGAGAGTAGGAGAGTAGGAGAGTAGGAGAGTAGGAGAGTAGGAGAGTAGGAGAGTAGGAGAGTAGGAGAGTAGGAGAGTAGGAGAGTAGGAGAGTAGGAGAGTAGGAGAGTAGGAGAGTAGGAGAGTAGGAGAGTAGGAGAGTAGGAGAGTAGGAGAGTAGGAGAGTAGGAGAGTAGGAGAGTAGGAGAGTAGGAGAGTAGGAGAGTAGGAGAGTAGGAGAGTAGGAGAGTAGGAGAGTAGGAGAGTAGGAGAGTAGGAGAGTAGGAGAGTAGGAGAGTAGGAGAGTAGGAGAGTAGGAGAGTAGGAGAGTAGGAGAGTAGGAGAGTAGGAGAGTAGGAGAGTAGGAGAGTAGGAGAGTAGGAGAGTAGGAGAGTAGGAGAGTAGGAGAGTAGGAGAGTAGGAGAGTAGGAGAGTAGGAGAGTAGGAGAGTAGGAGAGTAGGAGAGTAGGAGAGTAGGAGAGTAGGAGAGTAGGAGAGTAGGAGAGTAGGAGAGTAGGAGAGTAGGAGAGTAGGAGAGTAGGAGAGTAGGAGAGTAGGAGAGTAGGAGAGTAGGAGAGTAGGAGAGTAGGAGAGTAGGAGAGTAGGAGAGTAGGAGAGTAGGAGAGTAGGAGAGTAGGAGAGTAGGAGAGTAGGAGAGTAGGAGAGTAGGAGAGTAGGAGAGTAGGAGAGTAGGAGAGTAGGAGAGTAGGAGAGTAGGAGAGTAGGAGAGTAGGAGAGTAGGAGAGTAGGAGAGTAGGAGAGTAGGAGAGTAGGAGAGTAGGAGAGTAGGAGAGTAGGAGAGTAGGAGAGTAGGAGAGTAGGAGAGTAGGAGAGTAGGAGAGTAGGAGAGTAGGAGAGTAGGAGAGTAGGAGAGTAGGAGAGTAGGAGAGTAGGAGAGTAGGAGAGTAGGAGAGTAGGAGAGTAGGAGAGTAGGAGAGTAGGAGAGTAGGAGAGTAGGAGAGTAGGAGAGTAGGAGAGTAGGAGAGTAGGAGAGTAGGAGAGTAGGAGAGTAGGAGAGTAGGAGAGTAGGAGAGTAGGAGAGTAGGAGAGTAGGAGAGTAGGAGAGTAGGAGAGTAGGAGAGTAGGAGAGTAGGAGAGTAGGAGAGTAGGAGAGTAGGAGAGTAGGAGAGTAGGAGAGTAGGAGAGTAGGAGAGTAGGAGAGTAGGAGAGTAGGAGAGTAGGAGAGTAGGAGAGTAGGAGAGTAGGAGAGTAGGAGAGTAGGAGAGTAGGAGAGTAGGAGAGTAGGAGAGTAGGAGAGTAGGAGAGTAGGAGAGTAGGAGAGTAGGAGAGTAGGAGAGTAGGAGAGTAGGAGAGTAGGAGAGTAGGAGAGTAGGAGAGTAGGAGAGTAGGAGAGTAGGAGAGTAGGAGAGTAGGAGAGTAGGAGAGTAGGAGAGTAGGAGAGTAGGAGAGTAGGAGAGTAGGAGAGTAGGAGAGTAGGAGAGTAGGAGAGTAGGAGAGTAGGAGAGTAGGAGAGTAGGAGAGTAGGAGAGTAGGAGAGTAGGAGAGTAGGAGAGTAGGAGAGTAGGAGAGTAGGAGAGTAGGAGAGTAGGAGAGTAGGAGAGTAGGAGAGTAGGAGAGTAGGAGAGTAGGAGAGTAGGAGAGTAGGAGAGTAGGAGAGTAGGAGAGTAGGAGAGTAGGAGAGTAGGAGAGTAGGAGAGTAGGAGAGTAGGAGAGTAGGAGAGTAGGAGAGTAGGAGAGTAGGAGAGTAGGAGAGTAGGAGAGTAGGAGAGTAGGAGAGTAGGAGAGTAGGAGAGTAGGAGAGTAGGAGAGTAGGAGAGTAGGAGAGTAGGAGAGTAGGAGAGTAGGAGAGTAGGAGAGTAGGAGAGTAGGAGAGTAGGAGAGTAGGAGAGTAGGAGAGTAGGAGAGTAGGAGAGTAGGAGAGTAGGAGAGTAGGAGAGTAGGAGAGTAGGAGAGTAGGAGAGTAGGAGAGTAGGAGAGTAGGAGAGTAGGAGAGTAGGAGAGTAGGAGAGTAGGAGAGTAGGAGAGTAGGAGAGTAGGAGAGTAGGAGAGTAGGAGAGTAGGAGAGTAGGAGAGTAGGAGAGTAGGAGAGTAGGAGAGTAGGAGAGTAGGAGAGTAGGAGAGTAGGAGAGTAGGAGAGTAGGAGAGTAGGAGAGTAGGAGAGTAGGAGAGTAGGAGAGTAGGAGAGTAGGAGAGTAGGAGAGTAGGAGAGTAGGAGAGTAGGAGAGTAGGAGAGTAGGAGAGTAGGAGAGTAGGAGAGTAGGAGAGTAGGAGAGTAGGAGAGTAGGAGAGTAGGAGAGTAGGAGAGATCTTTCTTTCTTTCTTTCTTTCTTTCTTTCTCTTTCTTTCTTTCTTTCTTGCTCTTTCTTTCTTTCTTTTTCTTTCTTTTTTTCTTTCTTTCTTTCTTTTTTCTTTCCTCTCTCTCTCTTTTTCTCTTTTCTCCTCTCCTTACTGTCCTTACTTTGTTACTTCTTTAGTTGATTCCTTTTTGCGCCATCCTTGCTCTAATATCTACCAGCCCAGCAGCGAAGCCTGTTTTCATGCCTCTTATCAATTACTAGACGCTGTCTGAGCTGGAACTATATTCATCAGTGGATACCTTTTGCAATTGATTGGCCTTAAAATCATTTCAAGGCACCTTGCAACCCTCATTTATGACGCCCAATGTGCTTGCTGGGAGGGACACATGTGTCCACACTGGGACTCCCACTAGCTCCTCGTTTCCAACTCTGTACAGAACCTCCTGACAACAACAGAAATAGGAAAGTAGAGTCATGGATTTATGTATTGTCTCATAGGGTAGTGGATTTTCAGTGACTGCTCCTTATACTCTTCGGTAAAGTCTATATTTAAATACTAAACTGCCACTTAGGAAACATGTTTCTATCTGATACATGAATGAACCATGTATTTCAGATATCAAATAGAATGTCTACGATTATGACGCACTTCAGAGATCAAACCTACAGCTCCCTTTGGTTTCCAAGTTCATAGAAATAAAGAAAAAGAAACAGTATCCACCTTGTATGGAGGTATCAGAATGTGATGTGTGATAGCAACCCTCATATCTGAGCTGAGTGGGACCGGTCATGAAAGGAACCAAATGGCAAATATGCCTGACATCTTTTTACTTAAAATACAGGTTAAAATCATTTCCTGTTGGAGACACCACAGAGGTATAAAGAGATAGTGAGGTCACTAGCTAAGGCTAGGTTTGACCTACATATTTGATAGGTGTTTATATGTTTGTTTTCTCTTTAAGCGAGTCCTTTTTGGGAGATGGCATAACATTTTCCTTCTCATGTAGTACTGACTTTCTTAATGTGAAAATCTACAAATTCTGTTACATTCCTTTCCCTTTGGTGAAAATTAGTCAGCAGAACGGTTGGCATGACTAATGTGTTGATTCTGCCTTTTCTCACACAGTAGCAACAAGCATCACTGACACATGGAGGAGTTAGGAAGAAGGGGCCACCCACATATCTTACTTGAGGCAGTGGATTCACCAATGAAAATGATGGCATTGTCCAGTGCAAAAATATGAACTTGCAATCAGAAGGCGGGGTTTAAATTATACTTCTAACAATCACTAGTTTAGTAACATTTGTCCAGATACTTAAACCCTTCTCCACACCTGGTAAAGTGGTAGGGCTAAACATAATCAGGTGTTTTTCCCTTTTTTGTTTTCAACTCTTAAAGTAGAAATTACACAGCTTTTCCTAAAATTAGACATGAAAAGCCAAAATTCCTTCAAATGAGCTATAGCACTGAAATGTAACACATTATTCCACAACATCATCACACACCCTTATAAGAATAAAAACCAACAAATGTTTAGTAAGTGCCTAATCTGTACCAAGAACAAGGTACACTCTTATTTTCATTTTTATCAACTTTATCTGACAATCAAGTTAGAGAATGATCAATATCCACTTCTCAAGTATAAGAAACCTAAAGAAAAGAGCATTTAAATAATTTCTCAGTCATATAAATATTTAAGAAGAGCACAGTAGTTTACAATTTTTTGTATTTCAGTGTACCAACCACTGAGTTTCCACAATCTATTGCAAAGAACAAGCCTAGCCTTGGTAAATTGTCAGTTTTACATTTCCATATTCCTCTGGTCTCTTCACCTCTCCTCTGCCTATACCTTTGTATAATTTGTGACTTGAATTCCTTTGATCTCCATGAGGAGATCAAATTCAAGTCATTCCCATCAAGATAACTACAATAGACAACAAAGTTCAGGATTAAGCATTTAGCCAATCAAGTTATTTTTGCTTCAGCAGAATAAAGCATGTTGCTCAGCCTCCTGCATGTTACAGCCATTTCATAATGATTCTTGCCTGTTTGCAGACATAAGTACAGTAGGATGCAGTTAAAGTCCTCATTGATACACTTCATTATTCATTGACTACACTGAAACCTAAAGTCAGTCCTAGTATGAACCATTTAATTCTGTGTCTATAATACATAATTAAGAGTGCTTAGAAGGCGGAACACTTCCAAAGTTACCCAGACTACTCATCAGAAATAAACCTAGTTCTTCAAAAAAGCAGCCAACCCTACATTTCTATAATTGGAAGATTTGTCTTTTTTATTTTTAATAAATTATCTAGATAACTGCGTCAACATTATTTTTTCTTTCTTCATAAAGATGCAAACTAAATGAAAGTCTGACTCACCACTCCCATTTGTGGTTATCCTGCATATTTCTAGACATTCTTCCTAATTGTCACCTTAAAAGACTATGCATTTGTTAGTATAATTTTGAAAGCTGTATTGTGTAATTATGACAATGCATTGGACAGAAAATCTATCTAGTTGGATTCACGTAATATTCTTTACATTGAGAAAAAATATATCTAAATTTTTTGAGGTTTTAAGGTTTTTCATCATTTCCTATAGTTTTCAATACTGCTCTATTTTATTCTTCACTATATTTCCCCTTATTTTCCATGATTCTGACCTCAGAGACCAAGAATGGGAGTATATTATATTATAAATACAAGACTATCACAAAAGACTTTGTTGGAACTTGGTCTGGATCAAGGCTAAGCAGCCCAAAACAGAATTCATGATGTTACAGATTTGTCCAATCACATTATTTCACATTTTCAATAATTACAATTTGAGGTTAAAATAAAGGAAAATATCTCTGCAAATATAAATATGTTTAAATATTTATATTCATTTACTCAGTGATAAATTCTTGACCATTAACAGCCTGCCATCTCCATCAAAACAGGGACATAGGAGAACCCAGCCTCTATCCCCCTACGAAACTCAAGAATACCCAGCAAAGCTATCCATTATTGCCTAACAAACAACAGCCAAGGGAGTTCACCACCACTAAATGTACCTTATAAGAAATTCTGAAAGGAGTGTGTCAAGGGGAAATGACCGCAGAAGATACTAAGTACTTGAAAACATATGAAAAGACCCCATACACTGGTAAAGGTAAGCATACAGTCAGATTCACAATACACTAATACTGTGATGCAGGCTTGTGTTAACTACCTCAGTACAAATGTTACAGAAATGTATAACATATAGCTATAGCTACAGTAATTTGTTAAGGGCTACGCAATATTAAAAAATGTGAATTGTGACACCAAAAATATAAAAGGGAGGAAGTAAAAGAGGAGATTCACAAAAGATGAAGAGGAGGCAATCAAAGCAAATCATAACAACAACAAAAAAAATCAATCCACAAAGGAAGGCATCAAGAGAGAAAGAAAGGAACAAAGGAACTCTAAAGCCAGGACACAGGTCATAATATGGCAGTTGTAAGTCCTTACCAACTAGTAATTACTCCAAGGGTATGCAGATTGAGTTATCTAATCAAAAGATATACAGTGGTTAGATACGTTAAAAAAAAATGAACCAACTATATACTGTCTACAACAGATTCACTTAAGCTTTAAGGATACATGTTGGTGCAAAGTGAAGAGATGGAACAAAGATACACTGTGAAAGTAGGAACCAAATTTCTATCAAGAAAAAATTGGACTGTAAACCTAAAAAATGTAACAGGAGACAAAGAAAGCTATTATAAAATGATGTGAAGGTCAATCTATCAAAAAGAACAATACTCATAAACATATATGCACCCAATATTGGAGCACCTAAGTATGTTAGGCAAATACTAACATCTAAAGGGAGAAGCAGACAATAAAACAGTAGTAGGAAACTTCAATACCCTACTTTCAACAGTGAAGAGATCATCCAAACAAGAAATCAACACACTTTAGATCAAACGGACCTAACACAAAAACAGAGCATTCCATTCGACAGCAACAGAATACACATTCTTTCAAGTGCGCACAAAATATTCTCCAGGATAGATCATATGACAGGTCACAAAACAGGGCTTCACAAAATCATAAAACATATCATCTCCAATCATGATGGTATGAAACTAGAAATCATTTACAGAAAGAAAGCTGGAAAACTCACAAATATGTGAAAATCAACCAACATGCTCTTGAATAAGCAGTGAATCAAAAGTGAGATAAAGATACGAAATAAAAATGGAAGCACAATATATCAAAATCGATGGAGTGATGCAAAAATAGTTCTAAGGGAAAAGTTTGTAGTGATAATTACATGAGGAAAAAAAGAAAGATCTTAAAAACAACCTAACTTTATACCTCAAAGACCTAGGAAAAAATGAACAAGCTAAACCCATAGCTAGTAGAAGGAAGGAAATAAAAAAAGATTAGAACAGGAATAGAGACCAAAAAAATGGAAATAGTCAATAAAACTCAGAATTTTGAAAAGATTAAATTAACAACCCTTTAGCTAAACTAAGAAAAAAAGAAAAGATGCAAAAACTCGAAATCAGAAATATAAGAGAAAACATTATAACTGATACCACAGAAATATACAGACTACAATGAACTACTCTATGCCACTAAATTGGATAACTTAGAAAAATTGATAAATCCCTAGAAACATAGAACTTTTTAAGACTGAACCATGAAAAAAACCCAGAAAATCTGAATAGATCAATACTGAATAAAGAGATTGAAACTGTCATCAAAAACCTCCCAAACAGAAAAGCTCTGGACCGGATGGTTTCACTGGTGAATTCTAAGAAGCTTTAAGAGGAATTAATGCTAGCCCTTAAAAAATTGGGAGGTGGGAATATGGCAAAGCTCTTTGTATGAGGCCAGCATTACCCTAATACCAAAGCCAAATAATGAACCTGCAAGAGAACTACCGATCAGTATCTGTGATGCCTGATAAACATAGATGCAAAAATCTCAACAAACTATTAGATATCAAATTTAACATCACATTAACAGTATAATATACCATAATCTAGTGATGATACTTATGGTTTTAGTTAGTGAGTAGTCACTGCTGTACAATTTTAAAAGTCAGAGGAGATAAATAAAGCAAGCCACTTTTGAAATCTTCACAACACAGGGTGTATTTTACCTACATTTAAAATTAACTTAAAATACCTTGTGGGTCCTTTTGCTATGGTATTTGTGCTTAGACATTTTCAACCTATTCAGATCTCTTCATTCTGTATGTCTGACCCATTTTACTAGGAAAGCTAGCAAAAAAAAAAAAAAAAAAAAAGGATAAATGAGTATTAAAATGTTTTCTACCTAGGTTATTTTTAAAGTCAAGCACTTTATGTGAGGGTGGGAAAATCTCATCTAGCTTGAATGTTCACTTTAATATGATTATCTGGAGAAGAACATGCATTTGTTAACTAAGTTATACAAAAAAAACACTTTAAAAATAAATGCAGAAAATCTTTCTAAAATATAAGAGTCACCAGTACTTGTCTGCATTTTGGAATGTATTCATATTTGAAATGTATTTTCATACTACCTGCATAACTCTGTGTGGTGACTGCCTTTAGAAGCATCATTCTCCCCGCTAGCTCTCATTCTAGAGAAAGTCAGTTTCAGGCAGTGTAATAGACAAGAGTGAAGGAGTGAAAATTCCCGGTTGTTCCCTAGGGGATGCCTAAAATACCTTAAATTCCCTATAGTAGTGTGCTGTTGCATGACTTCCCTATTTTTTCCAAAGTGAAAGTATATTTTTATTGTATATAAATTTTATAATCAATCAAATACCATATAATGTTCACATATTTCTTTTATTTTAAATATTCTATATCAGATAAAAATTTATAACATTTGCATGAATTTTCCATAATTTCTTAGATCCTAATTGTACTTCTTTAGTTGATGATAACACATTAATTTTATCTAAATATTAAATCTAGAAATAATCCTAAATATTATTTCTATGATCTATTTTTAGATGAGGGCTAGGAATCAGGCAGTGTGTCTCCTGAGTATAAGATCAGTACACTTTTCATAAAGCTTTACTGCGTCTACTACCTTAACTGATTCAGAAATAATAACCTACTAAGAATATTTGAGGCAAGGAATAAAAGTGTCTTTGGTAAGTTTTGTTGTTTATGTACACAGCATGAAATTAGAAAAATAAAGAAGAGTATAAAGACACAACATACACAGAAATTTCTCAAGGGCCCACCCTCCAGAGATAACCACTCACAGCCTCTTGGGAGTATTTCTTTCCATTGTTTTTTTTTCTGCATGTATATATATATCTATACCTTTATAATGAAGATCATGTTGCAGGTAAAACTGATTTTACTCATATTATATTCACTATAGATCAGAATTTCATTCAGTTTTGTATCATGTTTATTGCTTTATGATATGAGCATTTCTTGAAGATGACTGCATTCATAGCTATGTAATATTCTACATACAGATGTATCATAATTCACTTAAATAGTTCTATAATAAGAAACATTTATGTTTCAAATTTTTCTATTAAATTTAATGACAGAATAGAACAAAATATAGTATAGCCTTTTTATTAGCTTTTATTTGTAATGATACATTTTAATAGAGATTTGAATTAAAATTTATTTTAGAAGCATTAAAAGCTTCCCATAGATTGTAAAGGAGTTGCCATTAAGAAGGTGTAATTGATTGTTTCATATCGAAAATTAAATATATATCTTGTCTCAGAAGATAAATTATATACATGATTATCTTTCGGGGAGTTTAGATAAAAGGAAGGAAAATTTAACAAGCTCATATATAATTGATTAGCCTGCCATAGTGAATTTATCTGTGTGACTCTATACAAGTTATTTAACCTGTCAACGCTTCCCTTTCTTCATCACTTAATGGAGCTAATAATAGCACACATTCATAGAGCTGTGTATGGCACAAAATGAGTGATAGCTAGAAAGACAGATAGATAGATAGACAGAGAAAAAGAAAGACATTTAGTTATTGCTATCAAAGTTGCTTGAGGTATTGTTGTACATTATGTTTTGATGAGAGAAAAATACCATGTCACATATTGTCTTCACCAATTGTAAGAATTATAGAGAACAAGTTAAACAAGAATAATATTTTTAAAGCCATGAAAAGTATTTTTAAAGGACAGTTCTTCCTAAGAACTTTTGCTTTGTTTGAGGCTTACGATCCCCAGGATTGTAAGAGAAGTGAATGGTTCCCTCTTAGCAAATACACAGCATTTATGGTTTCTACTCAAGGGCTTCCCCAGTTGTCTTCTTTCTGCCGATGTCTAATAAAATTGACGGAACAAATCTCTCTCTAATGCTGAGCCTGAGATAAATGCTTTATAGCTCTCAGTTTGAACAGCAGATAGAATACATGCTCTGGCATTTCCTTTATTAGCACAATAATAAGATATAAATGCCTTTTGCACTGAGGGCCTTCCTTGAGGGAACAAAAGAATGGTCAAGGAAATGGAATCTTCCTTCTTTTTCGGACTCTGTGATTTTTAACTATAGCAGTCCTCCCTTATCCGTGGTTTCACTTTCTGTGGTTTCAATTACCTGTGGCCAACCGCAGTCCAAAAACAGTACATGGAAAATTCTAGAATTCAACAATGCCTAAGTTTTACATTGGGCGCCATTCTGAGTAGCGTGGTGAAGTCTCACGCGGTACTGCTCTGCCCCTTTCAGAACACGAACCGCCCCTTTGCTCAGCATATCCCACTCATTATTCGCTTAGCGTAGCCCTCTCTGTCATCAGATCGACTGTGAAGGTATTAAAGTGCTTGTGTTCAAAGAACCCTCAGTTTACTTAACGATGGCCCCAAAGTGCAAGGGTAGTGGTGTTGGCAATTTAGATACTCTCTTACTGTCTGAATTATAAATTAAATTTCATCACAGGTATGTATGTATAGGAGAAAACCTAGTACACGTACGGATCGATACTATCTACACTTTCAAGCATTCATGGGGATCCTGAGCATGCCCCCTGCAGATAAGGGGGAGCTACTACTTATATAATAAGCCTGACTACACAAAAGCACACATTGTTCCAAGATACTGTTACCTCAACACACCCAAAAGCCTGGTTCTTACAGTAATAAAATGTTGCAGCTGCCAGTATTTTCACTTGCCCAATTATTTGCTTAGAAAAAGCATCTTACTCTGTCCACCATCAAGATACACTACACTTACTGTGAAGACCTCCTAAGGCAAAACTGGGAAAACACAGAAGAAAAGAATAAATGAGAATGATGCTTTTGGGTTCTAGATAGAAAACTCTCTTAATTTGAAGGCCAAAGCATTGGATTCTGCCACCATACTGCTAGCTACAGGATCTGTGACAAGCTACTGGAGTTTCATCTGGTATGTATGCAGGCATACCTCATTTACTGTGCTTTGCAGATACTGCATTCTGTACAAATCGAAGGTTTCTGGCAACCCTACATGAAGCAAGTCTAATGGCACCATTTTTCCAACAGCATTTGCTCACTTCATCTCTCTGTGTCACATTTTGCTAATTTTTGTGGCATTTCAAACTTCTCCAATATTATTATACTTATTATGTTGCTCTGTAATCGGTGATTTTTTTCCTGTTACTGTTGCAAAAATGTTACAACTTACCGAAGTCTCGGATTTTGCTTAGATTTTTTTTTTAGTAATAAAGCACTTTTTAATTAAGATATGCACATTACCTTTTAGAAATAATGCTACAGCACACTTAGTAGACTACAGCATAATGTGCACGTAACTTTTACATGTACTAGGAAGCCAAAAATTCCATGTGACTCGCTTTAGTGTGATATTCACTGTATTGCAGTGGTCCTGAACTGAACTTGCAGCATCTCCAAAATATGCCTGTAATCCCAGTAATATGAAAGAGGCCACCGTGACAGAAGTGGAAGCAAAAGAGTTGTGAAAAGTGTATCTTTCAGAAATTATCCTGGGGGATTAACACTGAACATGGTAACCACAATCATGACACACACTGCGAAAGTTGACACTGGTGACCACCTGAACTTATCTCCCTCTCTTGACTTCTTTGATGGTCCTTCCCCATCTGTCTAATGTGCTTTGTGTACTTCTTTTGTTCATCTCCTCCCACATTTTAGTAAGGGAACTTATAAGTTATCTCATTCAACCTCCTCCTCATCAGAGCTCAACCCATCAAGGTGATCACCAAGCGAAATGAACATAACAGCTCTGAAGGAAACACCAAAAAGGCTATTTTAATATGCTAAGGCGTGTGTCTAGAAGAGTAATGACAAGAAAATCAGAAACATAGATTTGAGTTCCAGACCACTTTTAGAAACAATTAAATTATATAAGGAGATTTGGAGTTAAGACATAGAGACACAGATGGCAAATTCTGACAATATTCTTCTGAGGACGAGCTACTGTCATGAGAGAAAAGTGATATTCAATAATTTAATCAACATGGAAATGATTACTTGCTTGGCAATTCAAATTATTAAATATAAGGATTTATTTGTTTTATTTATGTTAATTTAGTATATTGATCATCACCACAGATACGCTTGGTAATTACATTAAATCTTCCAAAGAAAGCTTGTAATTTATTTTGCAGTGTCAAAAATATATTCAATTTAGGGTTTTAAATATATGACCTAATTAGATTACTGAACAGTTGCCTAAGTCTGTCAATAGCATATGCTTACATAACCAGACTACCAAAACAACAAATCAGTTGTGGTTATCTCAATGAATACATTAGTAAAAAATTAATGGTTATACTTATGTAACAACTACCTATTAAAGAACCCACAGGGGGGAAAAAGAATTCTCAGAGAACAAATAGTTGAATTATATTAAACTATAATATTTCAATTTCAATATGCCCCACTGATGAAATCAGAAGAAAAAAAAAAAAAGAAAGCATTTGTTCATAGAAAATTTACCTATAGTATTACCAAATTACTACCAGATAATGCCAAATTTCCATTTGGCTCTTTCTAATGCAGAGTCATTCATGGCACACCTATGGGGCCCTTGGAATTTAAACAGAATATCAAAATTTCAGATAATTGGGTTTAACAGAAAACACTAAAATACAAAATCATTCACTATGTAAAAAAGGCCGTCTAAAAAGTGCCTGTAAATGTAGGACTCATTATTTGAGTGGAAATCAGTTTACTGCCATCTCCACTTCCATATTGGTTGCAAGATCAATAAATAATCCTGAATTTTGGAAAGATTTATTAATATATTTGGCTGAACATGACAAAGAACAGTTGGAGAAAGAGATTAAAGCGAGTGATTTACTATAATTCCAGATGTAAAATCTCTAGAATTTCAACAATGGGAACAACTAGATAACTTGTGACTAACAGTATTTTGTTGTCATTGTCTGATCATTATTCTGAGAGTTAAGTAAGTACAGTTGAACCCTGAACAACATGGGTTTGAACTGAGGGGGTCCACTTATACTTAAATTTTTTTCAGTAAATGTGATCTATAGTATTACAAGGCCTGTGGCTGGTTAAATCCATAGATGTAGAACCACAGATACCGAGGGCCAACAGGAAAGTTGTACACATATATGCAGAGTTTTGTTTGAGCAGAAGCTCAGTGTCTCAAACCACTAGCATTGTTCAAAGGTTGACTGTATATTCCAAACTGCTCTTTGCAGCACACTTACTGGAAACATTATTGTGTTGTTCCTTAAAAAAAAAAAGACCAAAAATATTTTGGAATTATCCATGCTATGCAAACTAGCAATGTATATTAACATACTGAAGACTGAGTTGTTCTACAGTGGGGAAATCTTCAAACTGGTAACTCAACCATTGTCTAATGTGATGATTGATTCCATATTTCAGCTGACAGGGTGCCCAGGACTTGGGTCAAAGGTTAATCTGGATGTGTATGTACCGGTGTTCTGGATGACATGATGACATTAACATCTGAATAGGTAGACCGAGTAAAGCTGATTTCCCTCAGAACAGTGAGTGGCTCCCATGCAGCTGGTGGAAGGCCTGCGAGAAACAACAAAGCTGACCCGCCAGTAAGTGTGAGGAAACTCCTCCTGCCCGACTGCCTTGAGTAAAGGTGCCAGTGTTTCCTGCCTTCAGATTTGCCCTGAAACATCAGGTCCTCCTGGGTCTTGAGGCCACCAGGCTTCCAAATGGAGCAACACTATGACTCTCCTGGGTCTGCAGCCTGCCAACTGCAGCTCTGGGGACTTATAAAACTCCCTAATCACCAATTCCATATAATAAATCTTTCTCTCTAGAGTGAGAGACAAAGAGAGACAGAGATCCTATTGGTTTCATTTCTCTGGAAATCCTGACTAATAATCCTCGTAATAAAAAAATAATTTGACACACAGTTTTCCTTTTCCTTTGGGAGAACACTAATAACATCCTGCAGAGGAAAAACATTTAAAAATATAGTGATGGGAAAAACAAGTTAAACAACATTCAACAATTTGCTACAGATATTAATTTTTTAAAGTATGATTTTTTAAAATTTTTCTTTACTGACAAAGCTTTCTAAGGAGTTTGAAAACTACATTTCAGCCTTTTGTGATATGCTTACATGTATCCAAAATGCATAGAAAAAAATCAAACTGTATTTTAATAAATATCATCCTGTAATGTTCTTTTAAAATTCTGATACTTAGACTTGGAATAGAAAGGTTTTATAAATGATATTGATGAAAATTTTTTATCAATCTGATTAAGGAACAGAATTAAAACAAAAGCAAACATAAAAAAAACTAAGTATACATGAACTAACAAAGGTAGATTATGACACTGATGATCTTGCAAGTAATCATTTCATTTTATAAGAGAGGCAATGCACATGCACCAAATATATCTCAGATTTGTGTGAGTTTTTATTTATATTTTTAATTTAGCTTATACATTCTGTACAAGTGCTATGGGAAAGAAATAAAATTAAAAATTAAAACCTGAGGCACTAGTATAATGAAGTATACAGTATACTTGTTGACTGATCCTATTAATGTTGCATATATATAAACGTATTTGTCAATGAAGAGCTCGAATTTTAATTTTTTATTCTAAAATCCTAAATCATGCAGGAAAAATTTACAAAAATTGAAACATAAGGGAAAGAGCAAACATTGTTTGAAATATGTAAAATTGTCAGCCTATAAGCTCTAAAAGGACTAGTTCAATGAATACGATGGTGGACTAAACTGTCTGAATAGTGAGGAGAGATCAAGATGGCAGAGTAGGAGGATACAGAGCTCACCTCTACCTGTGAACACATTAAAAACACATCCATGTGTGGAGCATTCCTCACTAGAAACAAACTGGACCCTGTCAGAAAGACTCGTCTACAGCCAAGGCTGTAATAAATATACACACAAGATCAAGTAGGAAGGGAAGAGAAGTCAGGTCAGGACCTGTGCCTCTAGGAGGGGACACAGAAGAGGAGAGGGATTACATGGGTTTGGTGACCCTCCTTGGGGAGTGAGCAGTTTGAACCCCATATTGCGCACCCCAGCACTGTGGTTCGACACCAGGAGGATGGGTCCCCTTAGCTGGTTTGAAAATCAGTGGGACTGACAGTGGGGCTGTAAGAAACCTAGACTTCACTCATGAGGAGTGCAAACATGCTTGCTTACTCCTGAAAAATGTGGAGAAAGAAGATTGAAACTGCCTGGGATTCTGGCCAGTTTCCCATGAACACAGCAGCCTGAGCCAAGCACCCACTCCTACCCGTCTTGCTCAGCAGGGCAGCTCTACGCTAGGTCAAAGAATGCCATGACCAAGGAGAGTGCACAGTTGGGGATCAGAGCAGGATCAGATGTGGCAAAGTATCTGAAGAGAGCAAGAGCAGCCATCACTGGTGCTCACAGAGGTGGCAGAGCAGAAGCAGTCCAGAACTCTGACTGCTGTCCCAGGACCACCCCAGCCAGCACCCCAGCCCACACAGGAGGCCTGCTTCAGCTCCTCTTGCTCCAGCACTATTCCCATCTGGGGTGAACACACACTTAGAGGGAACTGAACCAGCTCAGACCCAAACTTCAGGGCTTCTGCTCCAGCAACTTGGGACACACTCCCACCTCTGATAGGGTGGTATCGGCCACCGAGCAGGGAAAAGGCACTGGCTCACACCTGACTCAGCCTCTAGCCAATCCATCTCCAGCCCCAACTCCAACCAAGTTGACAGCTGCCAGCACACCCTGAGAAAAGATGTGACTCATGCTCGTGTCAGATCCAGCTCTCTCACCAAGGCCACTGGGCACATGCACACTGTATAGGGATGTTTCCACACAAAGATAACTCTTCAAAACTAGGATACATAACTGTTTCAACTAATTTCACAGAGAGAGAAAGTTAAGCAAATGAGAAGACAAAGGATTTTTTTTTCAAATGAAAGAAAAAGAAAAAAAACTCTGAAAAAATTCTAATGAAACAGAGATAATTTACCAAATAAAGAAGTTCAAAGCTTAGTAATAAGAATAATAAGAATGCTAAATTAACTAGGGAAAAGAATAATGAACAGAGTGAAATTTTTAACAAGAAACTAAAAAATATAAGAACCAAGCGGAACTGGTGAATGCAATAACTGAAATGAAAAACACACTAGAAAAAATTAATAACACACTAGGTGATACAGAAGAATCCATAAGTGATCAGAAAGATAGAAAACTGGAAATCACCTAATCAGAAAAGAAAAAAGAAAAAAAAATTTAAATGAGAACAGTTTAAGAGACTCTAGGATAATACCAAGTGTGCTAACATTCACATTATAGGGGTTGCAGAAGGAGAAGAGAGAGAGAAAAGGGTTGAACATGTATTTGATAAAATTATAGCTGAAAAATTCTTGAACCTGAGGAAGGAAACAGATATCCAGGTACAGAAAGCACAAGAGAGTTCTAGAGAAGCCAATCAAAGAGACCCACACCAAGACATATCATAATGAAAAATGGCAAAAGTTACAAAGAGAATTCTAAATGCAGCAAGAGAAAAACAAAGAATCATATAAAAGCCAACCTCCATAATAGTATCAGCTAATTTTTCGGCCAAAACTTTGCAGGCCATAAGAAAGTGGCATGATATTTTGAAGTCCTGAAAGGGAACAACCTACAAACTCAGGAGGATTATCATTCAGAATCGAAGCAGAGAAAAAGAACTTCTCAGACAAGCAAAAAAAAAAAAAAAAAAAAAAAAATAAAAAATAAAAAAAAAAAAGAGTTCATCATTTCTAATCTGACCCTAAAAGAAAAATTGAAAGGTTTTGCTAAATGGAAAACAAATACCTATAACAAGAAGAAAGAAGCTATTGGAAAGCAAAAAAACCCACTAGTAAAGGCAAATATATAGTAAAAGCTGTGGGTCAGCTACTTAAATGAGCTAGTATTATGCCTGAGAGACAAAAATTGTAAAATCTACTATAACTACAATAAACAGTTAAGGGATAGACAAAGATGTAAAATAAGACACTATAACTACATAACATAGATTAAGAAAATATCGATCTTTTAGAATGTGCTTTGAGCCTCAATGACTACCAGTTTAAAACAAGTAAATATAGTTATAAGTCAAATTATGAACATCATGCTAACTACAGATGAAAAATCTACACAAAAGCTAGGGACAGAAACACAAGATACCACTAAAGGAAATCATAAAATCATAAGAGAAGAAACTAAAAGGAGAAAAGAACAAAGAACTATAAAAACAAAAATAAAATAAAACAAAACAGAAGTAACAAAATTGCCAGTAAGCACATACCTATTTATAATTACTTTAAATGTTAATTGACTAAGTCTTCCAGTCAAAAGACATAGGGTGGCTGATTGGATTAAAAAAAATACCCACCTATGGGCTGTTTACAAGAGACTTACCTCAGAACTATAGACACACACACAGACTGAAAGTGAGGAGATGGAAAAAAGATATTTCATGCAAATAGAAACAACAAGAAAGTGAGGGTAGTGATAATCATATCAGACAAAATAGGCTTTAAAATAAAGTTCTATAACAAAAGACAAAGACAGGCATTATATAATAAAGTGATCAGTACAAGAATAGGATACAACATTAGTTAACATATTTGCAACTCATACACGAGTTTTATATATTTAGTTAAATATATAAAGCAAACATTAACAGACATAAAGGGAGAAATAGACAACAATATAAAATGATAGAAGGGGATTTTAACACCCCACTTACATCAAAGGACACATCATCCAGAAAGAAAATGAATATCTTTACTCTTAACAGTAATCTTAAATCACACATTAGACCAGTTCTCCTTAATAGATACCTACAGGACATTCCACTCTAAAGCAGCAGCATGTACATTCTTTTGAAGTGTACATGAAAAATTGTCCAGGATAGATCACATGCTAGGCCATACAACAAGTCTCAACAAATTTAAGAGGATAAAAATTATATCAAGCATTTTTATCTGATCACAACGGTATGAAACTAGAAATCAATTACATTTAGAAAAATGGGGGAAAAAAACACATGCTACTGAAAAAACAAAGGGTCAATGGAGAAATCAAAAAGAAAACCAGAAAATACCTTGAGACAAATGAAAATTAAAACATAGCTCTTAAAAATCTGTAAGATATAGCAAAATAGTTCTAAGAGAGAAGTTTATAGTAATACAGAACTAAGTCAGAAAATCAGAGAAAGCTCAAACAATCTATTACCTAAAGGATTAAGGAAAGGAATAAACAAAGCCCAAAGTCAGCAGAAGGAAGGAAATAATAAAGATCAGAGAAGAAATAAATAAAATGCAGGCCAAAAAAAGAAAAAATAGAAAAGATCTGTAAAACCAAGAGCTGGTTTTTTAAAAGGATTAACCAAATTGACAAGCCTTTAGCTAGGCACATCATGAAAAAAGAGAAAGGACCCAAATAAAATAAGAAAAGAAGAGAAATTACAACCAATAACACAGACATATAAAAAACCATAAAAGAATACTATAAACAGGTACACTAACATATTTGACCACCTAGAATAAATGGATAAATTCCTAGATACCTACAATCTTGTGCTCGCTTTGGCAACACATATAGTAAAACAGAAACCTACAATCTTCCGTGACTGACTCAGGAAGAAGGATAGAATCAGGAAGGATATATAATTGGAATAGACTGATCCCTAGTAGTGACACTGAATCTGTACTAAAACAATTTTTAAAAAATTCCCAGCAAACAAAAATCCAGGATCAGAAGGCGTCACAGAGAAATTCTCTGAAACATAAAATAACTTATATCTATCTTTCTTGATCTATTCTAAAAAACTGAAGAGGACAGAATACTCCCAAAATCTTTCTACAAAGTCATCATTACCCTGACACCAAAACCAGACAAAGGTGCTACAAAAGAAAGAAAATACAGGCCAATATCCTTGATGAATATAGATGCAAAAATCCTCAACAAAATATTGGCGAACTGAATCCAATAATGTATAAAAAGGATCATACACTATGATCACGTTTGATTTATTCTAGGGTCACAAAGATGATTCAACATATGCAAATCAGTCAATGAGACAGAATCACTTAATGAAAAGAAAGACAAAAACCACACAATCATCTCAATAGATGCAATAAAAGCATTTGACACAATTCCATGTTTATTCACAATAAAAATTCTCATCAAAGTGTGTATAGAGGGAATGTAGCTTAACATAATTAAGGGCATTTATGATAAACCAACAGCTATCGTACTTAACAGTGAAAAGCTAACCATTTTTTCTCTAAAATCAGGAACAAGACAAGGATGCCCACTCTTATCTCTGCTATTTAATATAGTACTGGAAGTTCCAGTCACAGCTATCAGACAAGGAAAACAAAAGGCAGACAAGGAAAACAAATAAAAGGCAACCAAGTTTGAAGTGAAGAGGTAAAGCTGTCACTGTTTATGGATGAGATGCTAACTATATATTAAAAAAAAAAAAACCCTAAAATCTCAATCAAAACTATTATAATAAATAAATTAATTCAGTAAAGTTGCAGGATAGAATATTAATATGTAGAATTCTGTTGCTTTTCTACACACTAATAATGAACTATCAGAAACAGAAAGCAAGAGAACAATCCTGTTTAAAGTTGCATCTGAAAGAAGAAAATACCTAGGAACAAACTTAACCACGGGGGTGAGAGACCTGTCCTCAGAAATCTATAAAACACTGATAAAGGAAATTGAAGATGATACAAACAAATGGAAAGATACCCTGTGTTCATGGATTGGTAGAATTAATATTTTTAAATGACCCTACTACCCAAAGCAATGTATACATTTAATTCAATCCTTACTATAAGAATATTCATGACATTTTTCACAAAACTAGAACAAATAATCCTAAATTTTATATGAACCCACACACAAAAAAAATTGAATAGCTAAAGCAATCTGAAGGGAAAAAAAAAAAAAGCTGGAGGTGTCACACTCCCTAACTTCATACTATACTACAAAGCTATAGTTATCAAAACAGTAAGGTACTGGCCTAAAAACAGAAACAGATCAATGAGCAAATGTAGCTCGACACATTCCATTTAAAAGGCATTGAGAATATGAAAATAATTGAGAGTGATAAAAACAGAAAGGATTGTTTTTCTTGGTGGGGTTTGGGGATGGCTTTAAATTAACTAGAAGTGAACTAGTGTGATATTTCTGGGTAACAGATATATTCTATGTGTTTATTAGCATGGTGGTTGCAAGGGATCAATTGTTAGAACACGTCAAGTTGAATGCTTAAGTGTGCATTTTATCACATGTAAATAATTTCTCAATAAAAAATAAGGTTAATAGGTTAAAAGCTCTCCTAGGATATCATTCGTAACAATGCTTGGAAAAGACGGAGACTATCGGTAGATGACGTATCAAGGCAGCAGTGGCAGCCATGTGCTCCATCAAGAAGGAATTTTGTATCACTAATACTGTTTAGAATTACTGGTGTATGGTCATTTAAAAAAGGCAAATTGACTACTAGTTAATTCTATTGTCGTTGTATCTATGCAGACAATGCCCCCTTTTATTTCCTGTACCTGGGTTCAAGTACAATACAGATTGGAACTTGCCAACTATTTAGTGCGTAAGACTCAAGCTTGAGTGAAAATGGTTACAGTAGAGCAGAAGCTAAGTCAAAATGTACAAGACCAGAAGAGAGATGCCCAAAAAAACCAACAGAGTCTAAAAATCCAAACTGATGTTTATTGAAAAAGTCTATCAAGTTCTATCATTGCTTGAGTGGCAGAAACACCGGCCAACCAGTGGTAGTAACTGAGTCAAGCAAGTAAGAAAACAGAAATGTTTGGAGCACCATTTACCATAAATACCAGATACACTCCAAGAAGATGGATTATCAAATATTTCCAGAAATTTTTCCTTTATACCCAAACCTGTTTTAAGGCCAATAGACTTTGGTGACATTTTATTCTCCCTAACAAAGGCATACCAACATTAATTACAGCTCCTAGGAGTGGTCTTGAATTTTGGCTGCTCTAAGTGGAAAGTGAAATTACTGAAGTACAGACTTGGTTCCGCTACTTAGAGAGCTTTCTGGATTTCCTTTCTTCTTATACGTACTTATTAAGTCCCTTTCATCTTTGGTTTTCTGACTGATTTCTCTTTCCTTGCAACTTGAAAGGGCCTAAGAAAAATCTAATTACTAGATTTTGGAGGATGGGAATTGACATATAGCGTAGGAAAGCAGGAGACAGTTCAGGAATATGCTTTTCTTATTGTCGCAAGTTTACATCTATTTTGCCAAGTCTGAGAAAATACAGACCTGTCCAAAACACTTCTCCATAAGCCCCATTTTCTTTCAGGGAATTTCTCTTCCTAGCAGCTCTTCTTGTGCTCTTAGGTATTTTTAACCAGAACATAAGCTGCTTGTTGGAATGGGATCAATTTTACTTCTCTTTTGCTTATCCTTCCACAAGCTTTGCATCTCAAACAAAATTTGGAAAAAAAAAAAAAAAAAGGAAAAAAAACTGTAAAAGAATGTGGAAAGAGAAGATAGGAGAATGGAGGCTAACAGAGCCCAGATTCATTGTTCTCCTCAGGAGAAATAAAGCAGTTGAGTTTTCAAAAAGGGGAAATGAAACACCCCGGGAATTCTGAACCTAATCAATGCCTATTACTACATTTTTTTCTAAAAACAGAATACAGGTTCCACAACAGGGGACAAAAAAAAAATTTACTCCAAATATTTATTATTTTCCTAAACACGCAAAAAATTACAGATTCATTCCACCATCTTATTCTAAACAAATATTATTTTTTCCTGCTGTTAAAGACTGAATAATTATAAATAATGTTGTATCATTTTATGGAAGCTTTTGTAATAAATTACCACAAACATAAATTTATTCTCTCATGTTATGTAGGCCAGATGTCTAAATTCAATTTCACTGGACCAAAGTCAAGATTTGACCAACTCATACTACCTCTGGAAGCTCTAGGGGAGAATGCCTTCCTCACCTCTTCCAGCTTTCCTTGGTCACGATGACTTCTGTCTGTGTCAAATCACTGTGTCCCCTCTTATAAAGATACTTGTGATTGCAATTAGGGTCCATCTGGATAAATTAATCTTCCCATCTCAAGATCCTTCACTCAATTGCATCTTTTACCATATAAGTTAAATATTCATGGGTTACAGAAATTAGGACATGAACATCCCTTGGGGAGTTATTATTCAGCCTAGCACAACCTCTTTTTTAATGTTCACATTGATAAAAACAAGTTGTAGTAAAGGAGACAAATGGATTCAAGTACAACGAATGATATTTTAGCCACAAAATTGAACTACTCAAATACCTAAAAAGAAAATAGTACGTCTTGTTTTCACTTGAATGAATTATTTTAAGGAATAAAAGTGATTAAAAACTTTCCCCCTCTTTGTTCAATGATAAATGTAGAATTTTAGCTAATTAATAACATCACATGCAAAATCTTCACTCTGAAAATAAGCGTTATTAATTTCAAATTGAGAATTAGAAGTTTATCAGGAAAATTCTGTTACATTAATTTTGTTTTAACAATTCAGCCCAACAATCTGTAAATAATTAAAATTACATCAATCCAGTCTTCAGCTAAAAATATAGCAACACTGCTTTTTGTTTTTTTTTTTAGTAAAAGCTTTAGTATAAAAATTACTCAGTGTGGATTAGACTGAGAATATACTGCAACCTTGAATCTGGATGGAGCATCATACCTAAATACCGGCAATATCCCCAATCCATTTAAAGGAGATTTTCAAGTAGCCCGTAGGCTATAATGTTCACCTCAGGGGAAATACTTTCTTCCTATATTTTAATTTTAGATTTTTATAAAGTAAAATAGTCAGAAATATTATGTACCATTTTAGAATATAATGTGGGGTTTTACATCTTAAAACTCACTAAGGTTTCTTTGTATCATATTTTATAGGCCTGTTGGAGTCATCATTTTCCTTTCTAGTGAATACTAAGGGAAGGTAATGGATGAGGGTTATAGCCTGCCTATGTAATCACTATATTTTATAGTTACATGGTAAAGGAAAAGCTGCTAGAAATTAGCTACTTTGGATAGGTTTTATTTAAAAGCTCACTTTGTTAGCAATTTTTTTCTGTATCATATATTTAGAAATGGATAAAATCCATACTCTTAGACCCTTATGAGGTTTAGAACCAGAAACTAGATTTTTTTTCCTTTAAAAAACACATTTCTCAAAGGCAGTTTTATTTTAAAATTAGGTATAAAGTTTCTAGTATCAGCTTTTTCACTGTTGAAAATGGCAACTAATTAGATTTAAATGTATATTATATGTTAAGAATTTTTAAAGAGACACACATGTAAATCAATTATCTTACTGGAAGTTATAGCATAGTTAACTTAAAAGAATGGATGTATATTCATAAAATCCAAGTTTAACTGATACCATTTCCTTTTAAACAGAACTTGAGCAACTTCTATATCCAAAAGCTAGACACTTTTCTTTACCTTTTTTTTTTCAACAAATACTGATTGGTTGCTGCTGGAAATACAAAACTCTGCATGATCACTGCCTTCAAAAAGTTGATGGAATACAGAGAAGGTAAAGACACAGCATCAGCAGGTAGCTACAATACAAAGTAACTGTGATGATTCTGAATGGAGATCGTTCTTTCAGAGTTAGAAGAAGGTAGGAATTTTTTTGGTCAAGGAAAAGCCAAGGTTTACCCTATTTTGGGCTCTTATATCTCCTTGTGATAATTTTTAGCATTTTTTACAACTCTCCCTTTCTGCAGCTCCCTCCTTTCTGCTCCACAAATCCCAGCCTCTTCAGCCATTCTCTCTACACTTCAGTGAGACCACGATGCTTTGCTTGATTTGCTCTTCCCTTAACCAGGCAGAACGGTGGGTGATCAGAAGGTCTCACTCCCAATTGTAAACTGTAGCCATTTAGGAGATACAGTAATTAATGAACCTTGTTGTTTTGGCTAATGAGATTTCACTTAGAGATTTTCAACTGTTAGCTGCCTATGATAGCGTATGGTACAAGAGAGATGAATTAAAGAAGAAATTGATTGGTCTTTAAGAAGACTAAAGAAAACATAAAGAAAAAGAATAGATCACAGTAAAAGGGATCAGAAAGGATAGCCATGAGGCGGTGAAACAGAGGTAGAGGGCATGGGTTACACAATTAATTAGAGGAGTTAAGGAAAATCTATCTGAGAAGGTGAGAACTGAGCAAAGCTTGAAGATAGAGATTCAGCCAAGAACATATCTGGGGAAAAGGGACTACAGACACGAGCCTGAAGCAACGTCACTGGGGCAAGAGTGTACTTGGACTGTTAGAGAATCCTCCACCATCAGAGTTAAGTGAATGTGGTAAAGGGTGGAAGATGATGCCTAGAGGTAATGAGAGAAGGCCATGCAATTCCTTCTTGATGATGTAAGGATTCTGGCTTTACTGTGAATGAAATGGAGAGCCGCTGAATATGGTGTTTTGATCAGATTTGAGTGGCATGGTCTAAATTATGTCTTAAAATATTTTCTCTAGCTGCTCCTATGTAACGATAGCAGAGAATAGAATTTCAAAGTAAATAGAGGGTGAAGGTTAAGAACAAGAAAACTACCTACGAGGTTTTTGCAATAGTTTAGAAGAAAGTTGATGGTAGCTCTGATCTGGCAGCAGTAAATGGTGAAAATTCAGGTTGGCAACATCTTTTTAAAATAAAGTAACCATAATTTCCTGAAGGCATGGATGATGAGTGTGAGAGAGAGAAGAATGAAGGTCAAGTCCAGGTGATGCAGCCTGACAACCAGAAGGATGGAATTGTCTTTAACTGAGATGGAGAAGGTGGTAGATGGAGCATGTTGAGGTTAGCAGGGTAATGTCAATAGAAGGAGTGCAGATTTGAAAATATCAATTTTGAGATGACTATTAGAATTTCAAGTATTTTAATATATGATGATCCATAACAGTGATTGATTATCTACTGCAGCACCTAATCACTAGATTGTGTGTTGCTTATAAAGGGACCAGGGCATGTTTATTTTTAATTTTCCATGGCACCTAGCACAGGGAAGAATATATTACCAAATCCAATGCCTCCTATTCTAATTATTCACTGCATTCCTAGGGTAGTCTAGCAAATGACTGTAGTTTTAAACAAGTTACAAGGATTTTTTTAAGTGCCTATAATATACATTGTTAAAAAAATAGAAAAAACATCCTGGAGGCACACAACACATAAGAAAATATACAGCAGGCGTGTCTATGAATAAGTGGCTATATTCACTGTATTTTACTGAATTAGGGCGTCTGTGGAACAATACAAAAACACACCTCTTTTGAAGCTTTCTGCTTTCTGAAGTTTCCATCCTTTCTTGTTTTAAATATAGCTCTGTAACCATGTCACAGAATATTTTCTCTTGAATTTCTCAGAATCTATAGGCTATATATTACTGAAGCATTTTCACATGGGGACTAAGGAAGGAGATAAAGCATATTTCTATGTAAATTACATTAGTAGTTTTGTTTCCCTTCATGTGGCTCATGGTGTGGACACTGTAATCCTGAATATGGAAATGGAGTGTTCAGACCATTCATGAACAAGGAATCAGTGGGAACTGCAGTGTGGAGTAAATGTTAACATTTTAAAATATGAGCCTTTATGTGTTTATCAAAATCCTCCCTAGTAATTTTTTCTCACTAGGATTCTTTCTCACTCACAGAGAAATTCTATCACAATATATATTATTCTCTTCTGATTACACTGTCTCTTGGCTTGAAATTTTAAAAGTCCTGAGGCAAAAATGACAACTATTTTTAAATCAATCTGATCAAGTGTTGATTAAAAATGTTGTTTTGTCACAGTAATAAAACTATAATTTGCTCTTAATAATGCAGATTTAAAATCAATTATCTATAATGATGCCTATATCAAATAATGGTATATATGTTTTTGAAGGGAGATTTCATATATATATATATATATATATATATATATATATATATATATATATATAGCTATCAGAATTTCACACTTAGACTTTTCTATTTAATAGCTCTTTTCTATACAACTCACATTATAGGAACCAACTTGAGTGACATCTTCTATGGTTCTACATTAGAAGATAAGTCTTGTCAATGCCTGTCTATGTTTTTTACTGAATAAGACTCAATAATTTCAGTCATTTATTCCTAATTTATAACAATACTTAGCCTAACTTATGGGATCACTTTAGTTTAACTATGAAATATTGATAAGAGAATATTGGGGGAGAAAAGGGACCACATCAACAAAGAATTTTCCTAAGTTACATTACTTTTTTATATACAGTCAAAAATAGATATTTGTAAAAAAAAAAAAAAAGGAATTCACATTCATACTATGTAGTGATTAAAAACTTATGATTTGGGAATTTCAAAATAAGTGAAAAGAAAAGCAAGACAAAAGATCTGAAGTGACATCTCACCAAAGGAGATATACAGATGATGATTAAGTATATGCAAAGGTGCTTGAAATCAGACGTCATTAAAGGATTTCAAATTAAATCGAGATACTACTACGCATCTGTTAGACTGGCTAAAATCCAAAATACTGACAACACCAAAACCAAATGAGATGAGGAGTAAGACTGAGTCTTATTCATGTTGACAGGAATACAAAATAGTACATCCACTTTGGAAGACACCACGATTTGACCCAGCAGCAATCATGCTCATAGGCATTTGCCAAAAGAAGTTGAAAACTATGAACGTGTAAAATCCTGCATGTGGATATTTGGAGGAGCTTTATTTATAATTACCAAAACTTCGAAGCAACCAAAGATGTCCCGCAATAAGTTAACGGACATACAAACTGTGGCTCATCCAGAGAGTGTAATAATATTCAGCAATAAAAAGAAATGAGCTAGCAAGTCACAGAAGACAATGGAGGAATCTTACATGTATATTAATAAGTGAAAGAAGCAAGTCTGAAAAGGCTGCATACCATATGATTCCAATTATATGACAGCTGAAAAAGGCAGGACTAGAGAGACAGTAAAAAGATCAGCAGTGGCCTGGGGTTGGAGCACAGAATTTTAAAGCAGTGAAACTATTCTGTATGATAATATAATTGTGGATACATTACACTATATATTTGTCAAACCCAAAGAAATGTAATACACCAAGAATGACCCCTGATAAAAACTGTGGACTTCAGTTAATAATAATCTATCAATATTGGTTTATTAATTTTAATAAATGTACTAAACCAGTGAAAGATGTTAATAATAGACAAAGACACGGTGAATGAAACATGGGAGTGGGCTGAGGGGCAGGGATGAGGACCCGTACTTTGTGCAAACTTAATGCTGCTCTAAGAAGTGAGTCGATTAATTAAAAACTAAATAAAAACAAATTTTACAATACAATCATACTGTTTTTAGTGAGAAAAAAAGTATATTTTGTACATAAGAAAATGAAAATTCTACAAGAAATGTCAGCAAATGTATTTTCTCTGAGCTGTAGGCTTTTGGGTGACATTAGTACTTATTCATTTGTGCTTATTTATATTTTATTTTATACCATATTAATTTTATAATTGAAAATAAAACTGAGGAAATTACATGTAGCCAAATTAATTCATGTTTTCACGCATATCTACATACCTAATATTCTGAAACAAAACGAAAGTATATGAGAATTCCTAAAATAAATTGTTTTCTGTGTCACAATTAAGTGGCAGTCACTGCACCAACATATACATATAAACAGTAATAAGAGCTCACAAGACCAAACTCACACTCTCCCTGTGAAACAAGACCTCTGAACTCACTTAACACAATATCACAGAAGACTGTTGGGGGCAGGGTTAGATGCAGCGTAGCACTGATGAGACAGGGTTATTTAATTCTGGTCAGTGACACGGAGGAGTCTTTTGACATGTGATTTTGTGCAAGAGTGATTCACAGCATTCTAGATGAAGGACCTAGAGAGACCGTGGTAAATAAGTACTATCTATGGGAATGTTGAGATGTTTAATGTGATTAGACTTCAACATCAGAGTAATTTTTTAAATGCAGATTCCTGGGGCCATTCAAGAACAAATAAATCGAATTTCATAGATAGGTTTTGGGAATCTGCATTCTAATGAAATCTGCAGTAATTCACTCAGTATACAAGTATCATGGGACCATCAAAGTTTTAATCAAAAAGCACCAGAATCCTGTCCTTATACATGTTAAAGGTGGCTCTCCGACCTTGGTAGCCTAGTAATCAAACCAAAACCTAAGCCAGAATTAATGTCTCCAATCCAAGAAAATGAGACTTAAGAACAGCCGATCACAAACAGCCAACTAAGCTTTCTCAAATAAGGCAAGTGCTTAAGCGATAGCCGATAAAATAACATCCTTGCTTTACTTCCAAGTCTTCTCTATAAAAAACCTTCTCCCCTAGCTCTTATTGGTGGAACATTTTTAATGTTCTCTTGAAAGTTTTAATGTGCCTCAGTTTATCTTTTAACTAAATATGTATGTATGTATGTGTGCATATGTATATGTGTAGTGTGTTTGTATGACATTTAAATAAATGTCAGGTGAATTCAAAAACAATATGACAAGGAAAGATTGGAGTTTGGAATTCCAGTTACGTATCTTCAAAATAGTCTGGGTAAGAATTAATGAGAATCAGCATTGGACTGGCAAACACACTCGCCACATCACAATTTCTGAGAGCTATGCTAAACCCTGTTCTGATGAGGTAACATTTGAGTCCAATAAAATACAAGCATATACTGTGTAATAAAATATCAGCATTTCTTTTTGATTTTTCTCAAATGTAAAACCAAGGATGCACTGCTTACATTAAGAACAGTGGGGGGAAAAGTGAGTTAATAAATAAAGAAGGATGGAAGGGAGCAAAGAAGAGAGGAAGGAAAGGAAAGACAGAAAAACAGAAAATGGAAGGAAGGAAGCAAAGAATAAGTAAATCAATAAAAAAGCAACATGATAGAGAAGAAAACAAGCTGGATTAAGCTGTATTCATTGAAAATAAGGGTGTTTCCCCAAAATATAGGACCTCAGTTGATAGTATTTGAGCTCAAAGCACTGTCTACTTATCCAGGCCACTTAGAACTCGGCAAGTGGTATATTGTCTTTCCTTATATTTGCCTATTCTCTCTCTCTCTCACACACATACACACACACACACACACACACACACACACACACACACACACACACACACACCCCCCTAGCTCTCTTTCTCTCACTTCCTCTCTCCCCTCATTCCCAAAAGCACACCAAGTCCCATCTTGGAGCAGGTCCAATTTATTGACTCAAAACTCTTCCCCTTTTTCTCTCCTGTCTCCACCCCTCCCTGCACACACAATAGTGTTCCATCCAAACAGAAATAGGGAAGAAAAAGATTGACGTGGAAGCAATGGAGTCATAGTAGAGGTAAAAGGAAGCCATGAGTAATTTAACAGACTTTGGCAAGGAGATGGGGAAACACTGTTAATAAAATATATATCAGCAGATGCAGTTGAGCACTGCATGTATAATGAGCAGGGAGATACACTGAGCCTTTAAGTACTCTCTGAAGTGCTTTCAAGAGCTTGGGAAAACTTGTATTTTATGCAAATCAAAGCTGTCAATTTAAAATGCATCACCCTCTTAATTTTCACAAATATTAAAGCAAAAGTCATAGTGAAGAAAGCACATTGTCTCTAGGGGAAAAGGGGAGGAACAGTAATAATAGCTTCCTAGTTTATTTTAGGTACAAATGACTTTATAAGTTTCTTCATGTTGGTTTTTGAGAAAAGGGGTGGCCATAAGTATAATGCATATAAAGGTGAAAATCAGTCTGAAGGAACTGAATAGCTTGCCTATTTCTCTAAAGAGAATTAAGCTGCATTTATTTAGTGGGTAAACATGGATACTTTTTTGCAGGTGACTGCTTCTTTCCAAATGTACAAGGCTTCCCAGGGGCCTTTATGTGAGAACAGAGAAATCCGCTTTAAAATTCCCTTACAAAAGTTTGAAAAGGAGTATCTGACAACACATATAGCAAATAAATGTACATGTATATCTAGTGCTATTCATGCTAAAAAGCAACAGATTATTTAATGTCAACACTGTAAAGGTTCTCACTAGTTTAATTAGTCTAACTCACTGAGTCATGCATTCATGTACTCATCTATCCATTTATCCATTTATTCATTCATCCATCCATTCATCTATCCATCAATCTATTCAACATTTGTTAAATGCCTGTTATTTCCAGGTCCTACAGAAATGCATCTCAATGCCAAAGACAGAAATGATTAAACTATTTCAGCAGATACTATACAGCGCCATTTTGAAATGCAATATTATCCTCAATCAGTAATACATATATATTTATATATATTTTTATTAGCAAAATGTATATCAAGTCCATCCACTTATTTCCATTCCTACTATGACTACTCTAGGTAAAATTACCAACAGCTATTTCCTATAATAGCCTGACAACTTGTCTATGAATCTTTTTCAGGCTTCTCCCTCCACATCCATCCAGTCACTACATTTTTAAACTAACTCTCTGCAAAGCAGCCAGAGCAATAAACATAAGATCTAATTCTGATCATGTCACTTCTCGATGTAAAGCCATTCACTTTCTTCCTATTGTATGTTTTTTGTACTTAAAACACCCATAATACAATCTTCTCGTGTCAAACTCTCATGATTAGGAACTTACAAACTTTATGAAGGTAACAACTTCTACTTGCTTGGTCATCTCAACTAGGTCCTTGATTAGTGTTATATTTATTTTAAATAATTAGTCCATATGTTTTGACTGAATGAATGGAATATGTAAGAGCAATATTATTATTTTCAATTCAAGATGCTAAAAACGTATGCCTGCAGAAAGATAATGGCAGAGTGAGGATTAAAAATCCAAAGTTTATGGGTTGACTAACAGGGTGGGTTGAAAAGGAAAGAAGACATAAAGGATATGATAAGATGGTAGCACCATTCAGTCAATGTGGAAGATTAGAAGAAAAAAATGGGCGGAACTAAAATTAAAAGTTCAGGTTTATATGTTTGTAAGATATTTAAGTGAAGATGTCAAGTAGTTTCTTGAATGCACAAACAAAGCTGGTAAGAGAGATCTCCGCCATATATATATAAAACACAAAGATCCATACTAATGTTATTTGACATCATCAAAGTATAGGAGGGAGTTTGCCTAGGAATAAAATACAGAAAATGAAGGAAGGAGACCTAAACCCAAAACTACACTACTACACCATATAGACGTTAGTGAGAAATGGAGGAGTTATAGTGAAGATTTAGTACAAGTGTTCAGAAAATTAAGAAGGAAATCTAACAGAAAGAAGTAGTAGGAGGAGAGTTTAGAGAATAGTCAATTATGTCCAGTGTTGATGAATATCACTCAGATAACACAACATGTCTCTTATTGATCTGACAGAATGAAGTTATCAATGGTCTTAACCTGAACAGCTTCATTAGTTAGAAGGAGGAAAACATCCTTGTTTAAATGAAAGATATAATGGCTTGTGATTTGGAGTGGTGTGAATGAAGCAGAGAGATTACTGATGCCATAGAGTTGAAGTAACCAAAGAATGAAGCCCTTTGGTAATAAAGATTAGATGTAAGTGCATTAGCTAGAATATACCAGATGCTCAATGTATGATAGCTCTCAATCTTGTTATCAGAATGGATAAATATTATTGCAGTAAGTGTTAAATGTGTATTGTTTTTGGTAAAATGAAATACTCTTTTCATTATGTTTTTGCTTACCCAAATCATAACAAAATACATGTGACCACTGAATCTCAGATCATGATAGTTGAAAAATAAAATACCATTTCACTGACACTCTCCCAACATTTCTAACCAGAGTCTGTTCTGCTACATGTTTTTCCTAAATTGTTCTAGAAATCACAGACAGATGCTTCATGAGATGTCCAAGGACTAACTAATTGTCTTCGATATCAGATTGTGTCTATTTTTCTTCTCTGCTATTTCAGAGGTGTCTCTAATCAACACTACATCCAAAATAGTGAACCGTGTGGCCAAAGTTGCCACCTACTGAGAGCACCACTAACACCCCAGAAGCAATGACCAGAGAGTGTTAATCTCTGGTCCCAGTGCCTAACACTGAACACAATCAGGGGGGCACAGCTGGTATACCTAACATTGCCAACTACCACTGTAATCACTGCATCCATCATTGCTCATCTCGATACCATACTTGCCAGTGCCTTTTCCAATAACCCCAGTAATATTCCCAATGTGCCTTGCACTCAGTGTCTGAGGATTGTTGTAGAGAAGCATTTATCTAGCTTCTATTTGTCCTTTCATTAACAACTTCTTGCTCTAGTATTCAATTTTGAGTTCAGTGACACTGGCGCTAGTGATGCTGACAATGTCCCATTCTCACAAGTATCAATCTTTTCCAAGTGCTCACTTTCTATCACTTACTTTTACTCACTCTTTTTTTTTTTTTTTTTGGTTGGGGGGCACTGGAGATGATCACTTTGTGATACAAATGAGTCTGTTTCTAGACTAAACCATTCTTATCAGGATTTTCCTAGCATGGGCACAAAATGGGGCCTTGACATAATAATTTATTTTGCAAAACCATCTGGTGGCAAGGCTAGACTTCTCACATATAATTTAAGGGAAAGGGGGAGGGATCACATATCCTTTCTGTATACAAATATAAAATATCACTACATTTAGTTATACAGGCTACCCAGAGTCTAAGTCTATTTCTAAAATAACCCATGAAATCCTAATAAAGCCTCCCCCAAGTCCAACGTCAGAAAAGCAGTATGAAATTCAGGTATGCCCTGGCTCACATTTCCTAATTTACTCAATTTTTAAGGTGTTTCCTCTGTTTTGGTCCTTCTTTGAAGTCATGCTGGAGTGTTAGCACAGGCCTAGTAATCATAGATAGTCAAGTACTTACTTTCCAAAGAGATTGTTTTGACATGTCAGTTGGCAAAGATCCCACATAATGGTGATGACCAGGATAATGGTGCTGCACCTAGCACATATTAGGAGCCACATGTTTAGGAATTGGTATGTGAATGAATGATAATCATTTACATTTGTGTGGAGTACTACAAAGGGTTCTATTATATATTAACTGGTTTGATTCATAAAACAATCCTGTGAAATGAGTAGGAATTATCAATCCCATTTAATGATGAAGCCTAGAGTGGTTTAAGAATTTTCTCAATGACCCACAACTAACAAAATGATTAAACTTGACACTTTCTGGCCCTTTCTCTTTGCCTTTCTATTATCTAATTCTTTCCTAAAGCAGTTTTTACCTTTTTATTATTTAAATGTATATTTTTTAAGATAACTTTTGTAGCTTTCCCATTGGACTTTGGTGACCCATCCCCGTCAATTCTGACTTAAAGCTCTCCTCGCTTGACTACCCAGACTCTTCTCAAGATGTACTTGCCCTTCAGAAACTGGTCAAGTAAAGTGAATCTGGATTTCTTTCCCAAGAGGATTTTTTCAGTGTTTTGACTGACAAGTATCAACTTTGCTACTTTGACAAGTACCACTCTTGACAAATCAGTCCTTCTTAAACTGTTGTTTACTGTCAACAGGTTGTTTCAATAGGTAGTTTTTATTGCACTAAAAAAGAACAGAGGGGAAAAGCTCAGTGCATGTAAGACTATTAGGAAACAGTGGTTAAATCTATTTTTTCATGCACAGAAAACCAAAGATCCCTGGAGCATATAATATACTTGGTGAATATGTCACTTAGACATAAACTTCTAAAAAAATCTTCACCTCAATCACAGGAAGAAGCATGGTAGTTTTCTTAAAACACCAGTCAGTAAGAATGAAAATGTATTTGGTGCTTCAAGTCAAAGACAGGATATACCAAAAAATGCAAGGAATATATTATCCTCACTAAAGGACCTTGTTAAAATGCAGAATCTCAGGTATCACAATTAAATCTCTCCCATTAGAATCTGTATTTTAACAAGACTCCCCATGCAATTTTGCACAACAATGTGAGAAATAAGAATCTGGATTCCAGATTCTGGGAAGAAACCTCAGAAATCATCAGTAGGTAATCCATTCTTTGTAACACAAGGTTTTAAAATCAATTATTCATTTTATTAATTTATCCTTTCAAATATATTTCAGTTCTTATTTATGCTGATTACAAACGTTTATAGTCATATTCTTACTGAACTTTCAAAAAATGGGGTACACAGAACTTGAAGAAAAAAGTAAATAAATGTTTCAAAAGAGAAAATACAGCAAGCTATGAAAGTTATAAAACTGCACTAGAGAAGTGATTCTGAAATTTGATCATATCTACTAGCCACCCAGAGAGCTTATTAAAGCACAGATTTACATGCTTCAGCCCCATCCCCCACACTCCCAGACCTTGTGATTCAGCACATCTAGGTTACTGTCTAAGAATTTGCATTTCTATCAAGCTTATCAGTAATGCAGCTGCTGCCAATCCAATGACAATGCTTTGCATATAAGGGATAAGGAGTATAACAGTCATTGTTACTAAAGTAAACCTTGAGTGGATGGGAAGCTAAGAAAGTAACTAGGTGAATAGTGTAGTAATGAGAAGCAGAGAGATTTAACAAACCTGAGGACTCTGAGGTAAAAGAGGCAAGGGAAAGAAAAAGTAAGAAGAAACCACTAAAGAGAGAAGTAGGGAGGAGTAAGAAAGCCTGATGTAAGAAAGTAAAATGAGGCAATTGCACGTGGAATATAGAGACCTAAAGAAAGAGATTTAACAAGTTGCAGCAGACAGGAACTCAACCATGAAGGGTCTTGTAATCAATTGGGCTGAATTTGGTCTTTAGTTTAAGGGCCTGTGTGAAACTCTAATGTGTTCTAAGCATAACAATTAAAGAATCAAGTTTGTAGGTTTTAGTCTTTAGACTCTCCTGGTGGAGAATGCATTGACCGGAGCCAAATATGCATACGAGATGACCTATAAAGGGAACATGGCTGTCTCATGGGAAGAGGTAAGAGTCCTCTAGTTTAAAGTGGGTGGCCCTGATGAGAAACCGCTGAAACTTAGTTGCAGAGCTTTGTGTAGTTTCAGTTTACCCTTATCACACACCCCTCCCAGGTACATGGCAGTCCTGAAGACATTGGTCTGAATCTCTGGTGTGGGTTCTTGGTTCTGGGGGAAGCAAAGTAGACCTTATGCCACAGTAATTGTGTTTGTCTGCTCTGATCTGCCTGGGGACTCCCTGAAAGATTGACGACAAGGAGCTTGACTTTGTTTTGCCTAAAAGGGAACTCTTTTAGGGTGGAAAAGTAACTTTAGGGAGGAAGTTCTTCAAAACAATTCAAAGGGGAGCCTCTGCCACCTGGGGAAAGAGATAAAAGTTGGAACAAATAATAGGAAGGCTGAAAGCCTTGGGGGAAATACTGAGGAGTAAAATACTTTGCAGAATAAGAGCTCTGCAAAGTTCCTGGATATACCAGGAAATTTGGGGAGCCACACACATTCAAAGAGTAGAATGTATGTTCGACAAAGACGTGAAAGATTGTAATGTTTCAACTGAAATTTAGTTTTAGCACAAGCAGGAAGTAAAAAGGCTGAGGCAGAGTTACAAATGACCTGGCTTAGCATTGGAGCAGTGTCCCCAAATAGAGCCAGTTAGCAAAGACACATTTTTGTTTCTTGGGTCCAGAAGCTTAAGAAAATCTGTTAAACATGCACTAAAACTGTGACCACTAGCTAAGTTGACCATAACTTCTGCAATCACACAACAAGTAATATGGTTGTTACAAAAGTAGTTTAGAAAACAAAAACAACTCAGGACAAATAATAGCACCTGGGTGTAGGGAGAGTCTGATTTCCATAGATACCACATCATACTATCAAAAATATCCAATTTCAACAAAAAATTATGAACTATTCAAGAAACAAGAAAATATGGTCTTTTCAAAGGGACAAAGAGGAATAAAGATGTAAAGGAGAAGATTTTTTCTCTGTTTTTGAAGTGAGGTTGGTATCAATACAAAATACATTATTGTAAATTTATGAGGTGAATTGTAGCCTGCAAGATAATCAAGAAGAAAATAAATTTTAAATGTACAGAAAAGAAAATGATAAGGGAATTAAAAGTGTACACTATCAAAAATCATTTGAACACAGAGTCAGTAGTGAAAGAATTGAGGAACTAAAAAGATATGCAACATACAAAAACAAATAGTAAAATGGCAGAAGTAAATTATTTCTTATTTGTAATTACTTTAAATATAAATGTACTAAAATCTCTCATTAAAATACACAGCTTGGCAGAATAGAAAAATTATAGGATCCATATACACATGTTTGTCAAGAGACTCATGTTTTACTCAGAGACACAAAAACTCTGGCAGTGAAGGATGAAAAAGGTATTCCATGAAAATAGTAACCAAAAGAAAGCTTAGATGACTATATTAATATCAAGTCTATGAGAATTTAGGTTGATTATTGCTCAAAGTCAAAGAAGCACATTGTAATTGCAAAAAAGTCAATCCATTCCAAATATATAACAACTATGAATGTATACCAGCCTAACACACAATCCATTTTGCCTAAGCAAAAATGGACAGAATTGAAGGAAGAAACAGACAGTTCAACAATAATGGTTGGAGACTTCAAAAGCCCGTTTTCAATAACTGACAGAACAACTAGAGGGAAGAATAATAAGGAAATGAAGATTTGCACAACACTATAAACCAATTAGAACTAACAGATACAGAACACTCCACCCAAACACAGAAGAATACATGTTCTCATCAAGTGCATGTGGAGCTTTCCCCAGGATGGACCATATGTTAAGACATGTAAGTCTCAATAAAATTAAATAGATAAAAATCATACAAAGTATCTTTTCTGACTAGAGTGAAATGAAACTAGAAACACTGGAAATTTCCAAAATGCAGAAATTAAGCAACACTCTTAAATAATAAATGGGTCACAGAAGAAATTACAAGAGATATTAGAAAATATTTTGAAATGAATGAACAGTAATAAATAATATACCAAAATGTACAGGTTAGCATGAAAACCATTCTCAGAGGGAAATTTATAGTTACATATGCCTACATTAAAAAAAGAAGTCAAATCAATAACATACATTGCATATTAACGAGCTAGAAAATGAAGAGCAAACTATACCCAAAGCTAGAGGAAGAAAGAACATTTGACTCCCGAACAACATGAGAGTTAGGGCACTCACTCGGTGCAGTCCAAATTCTGCATATAACTGTACAGTCAGCCCTTCACATCTGCAGATTTAACCAACCATGCATCATGTAATACTGCAGTATGTATTTAGAGAAAGAAACCCACATATCAGTGGGCCGATGCAGTTCAAACTAGTGTTCAAGAATCCACTGTAAATTATCAAGATTAGAGTGGAACCAAATGAAACAGAGAATATAAATACAATAGAGAATGTCAATAAAACCAAAAGTTGATTCTTTGAAAGAGGTGAATGTACGGACAATTCTTCATCTACATTGACTAAGAAAAAAGGAGAGAAGACTCAAATTACTAAAATTATAAATAAATATATGTATACTGCTACCAAATATGCACACAAAAAAGAATTAAGGGAATATTTTGAACAATTATACATCAACAAAATTGATAACCTAGAGAAATGAACAAATTCTGGGAAACATACAAAGTACCTAAGCTTTGAATCAAAATGAAATTAAAATATATGAAGAGACTTAAAACAAGTAAAGAGAATAGATCCATAATAAAAACACTTCCAACAAGAAAATTCCAGGACCAAATGGCTTAACTGGTAAATTCTATAAAACATTTAAAGAAAATTAAACCAAGGTTTTTCCCAAACCCTTTTTTAAAAGAAGAAAATGGCACCCTTTCTAACTCATTCTATAATGCTAGAAATACCCTGATACCATAGCCAGACAATGATATCACAGGAAAACTATAGATCCACTACCTTATGTGTATAGATGCAAAAATTCTCAACAAAATACTACTAAAACAAATCTAGCAACATATAACAATATTTATAAATCATAATGAAATGAAATTTATACAAAAATGCAAGAATGGTTCAACATATGAAAATCAAGGGCACATACCACATGTATAGAAAAATAGCTAATTATTAATATTAATTATTAATCAGCTAATAATAGCTGATTATTTCAAGTGGTACAGAAAGTATCTGACAAAATTTAAAACTGTTTCCTGATTTAAAAATAAATATTTTAGAAAAACAGGGGAATCATGTCATCTTGATTAAGGGCTTAAAAAATGCACAGCTAACATCATCCTCAATGGTTAAAGACTGGAGGCTTTCAGCCTAAATAACTAGTAAGACATGACACCTTTTGCCACTGCTATTACACATTTGAAGTCTCAGCCAGAGGAATTACACAAAATAAGATATAAAAGTCAATACAAATTGGTAGGGAAAAAGTAAAACTTTGTCTATTCTTAGATGGTAGGTAGTACAATCTTATATAGATCTTATATAAATATTTCTTGGCCTTTTGGCTAAGATCAAGTGTAGAAAATCCTAAAGAATGCACACACATAAAAAAACAGACCTAATAAAAATTTCTTCAAATTTGCAAGATATAGTAAAAATACACAAAAAGCAGTTATGTTTCTCTACATTAACAATAAACAATTTGAAGAGGATATTAAGTGGACAGATCCAACAGATGGAAAATCAGTAAGAACACAGTAGAACTCAATAACATCATCAATCTGCTAGATTTAATTGACACCTATGGACGGCTTCTTCGACAATAGCAGAATATACATTCTCCTCAAACTCATTTGGAACATTCACCAATATATGCCACATTCTGAGCCATAAAATAGTACCACATTCTGAGCCATAAAATAATGAGTAATTAACAAATTACTCATTCTGTTGGGGGAAGCTGATAATGGTAGAGGCTACACATTTGTGTGGCAAGGACATTTATAGGAAATCTCTGTACCTTTTCCTCAATTTTTTTGTGGACCTAAAACTGCTCTAAAAATTTAAGGCTTCATAAAATAAAAATTGACTAAGGAAATTAAGAAATAATTCCATTTACAATAGCATCAAAAATAAAAGCACTTAGAAATATGTTCAGCTAAGGAAGTGTAGGACTTTTATGCTGAAAACTACAAACCATTGCAGAAAGAAATTAAAGAAGGTCTAAGTAAATGGTAAGACATCACGTGTTCATGCATTGGATGGCTTAAAATTGTTAAGACATCAATACTCCCCCAAAGCATTGTAAAGATTCAATGCAACTCTTATCAAAACCCCAATGACCTATTTTGGTATTTAACTATTTTAAAACTTACTACAAAGTTATCATGATCAAAACTGTGTGGTGCTGTCCTAAGTATGAACAAAGAGACTAGCGGAATGAAATTGAGATTCCAGAAATAAACTATACATCTATGGTCTACTGATTTTCAACAAAGGTACCAAGGCTGTTCAATAGGGAAAGAATGTCATCTTCAACAATTAATGTTTGGACAAATAGATATCCACATGCAAAAGGATAAATTTGGACCCTCACCTCACACTATTTACAAAAATGAACTCAAAATAAATCAAATATCTAAATATAATAACTAAACTTATGAAACTCTTCGGTGAAAACATATGGACATTTTTTATAGTCTTTCATTTGATAGTGGTTTACTAGATATGACAGCAAATGCATGAGCAACAAATATAAAACAAAATGGACTTCATCAAAATTAAAATTTTGTATCTCAAAGGACACTATAAAAAGGGTTTAAAAAAAAAAAAAACTACCCATAGAATGGGAGAACATATTTTCAAATCATGTATCTCAAAAAAGCCTAATCTCTAAAATATATTAAAAACTCTTAGAGCTCAATAAAATGTTATATTTGAAATTTTAAGACTGAGACTTTTATAAAACAAAGTACACATGACAAGTAACTATTTGGACATGAAGATTTGCAGCTGAGGTGGCAGATCTGGACAAGAAATGTTGTTTAGGGAATTACAAATGGTAAATGAAGACATAAGAGTGAATGAGATCATTGAGGAATTACAGAGCCCTAAGAACTTCATCATTCAATTATTAGAGAATACACGACAGAATTATTTGTGCAGACATACCTACTGCAAAGGAAAACGAGGAGCTTAATTTAAGCTTGACTTCAAGGAGAGACAGTAATTCGATGAAAGAAAATAGTCAAAAGTATTGACCGCTGATTAGATCTCAGGTACGGCCTAAGAAGTGCATCATGCCTTCTGGATTTAGCAATACGGAGTCACTGTTGATCTACTTTTGAAAGAGAGCAGGGATTGGAAATCTGACTTAAACAATACGCTGAGTTTAGAGCAAAATATGGAGATAGCTGTAATGCACAAATCAACTGGGAACTTCCATTAAGATAGGTGAGATTACAACTGCAACTGTGGTAAACAAATTTGAACATTCTTAGGGTTTCTCTGTTTGTTTTTGAATGGAGACAATTAAATATATTAAAAGTAATTAATCAGCTGATCATTGAAAAAAATTTTCATGAAGTTAATGCCTCTTAGATGTTGGCAAGTGAAGACAGAGGGATTGTATGAAACACACTAAAAGGGCTATAGACCAGTATCTCAATAGTCTTATGAACTTACTATTTCAGGAACACAAAGCTATTCTTCTGGGAATACAAAATGTACTATTTCATAATTATATAAAAGCTAGCAGAGGTCTCATATTATATATTGAATTAGAATGACCTCATTTCGCTGATGGAAAAATTATAAATCTGTTAACTCTCCACTTTCTTTTCCTCCCTAGAATGAATCATTGGTATTAGTAAATCTATCAGCATCTACTTACATTCACTTTTCAGAAATCAGTAACTATGTTCATTGCCTTTTTACTCAAATCACTCTGTGCTCAGAGACATCATCTAAAATCCTTTTTCTGAAACCTAAACTGTAGCAATGCTTCTGAAGTATATTCCTGCCGATGTGTTTCATGAATATTTTGATTTTATGGTGCTAAACTTGGAATTTTTATATTAAACATGATCATCTATGTATTCCAGGTATTATGAATGAGAAGGAAAAATAACAAAGCATAACAAAAAGGAAGTAACTGCACTGCTTAAGATATAGTTTGGGTACATAATTAAAAATAAAAACACAACCATGAGGTTAATTTGACGCATAATGTGATACCATCTGCGAGAAAGACAGCAAAGGATGATTAGCATGCATTCTTCACTGCCACGAGGGCTCTGTTTCCTAGTGCGCTCTGATACATTTGGCTTTGTAAAATGTTTAAAACACTTTATAAATGCTTAAACATTAGATCCACTGAATTAAATTCCATGTTAGATGTCATTTTTATTACTAGTTGAAGTTAAAGAATAACTAGTTTTCAAACCACCAAAATATATTAAATTAGTTTATATGTTTTTCAAGATTAAGTATTCTGAAGAAGAAATAAACTGTGTACTCCAAGACAATTTAACCTTCTTTAGGTGCCAGGACAGAGCTGTAAAATGCAGTGGTTCACAGCATAGTCACACAGACCCGAGCTCAGGGTCATGGCTCTACACACTAAATGGTTGACATTGGGGAAGTAATATCACCACTTAAATCCCTTTCCTCATCTATAAAATGGGTCAGTAATAATAGTACCTACTTTACTCGTTTCCTTGAGAATGATAGAGATAAATATTTAGCATGGTGCATAGAAAATTAAAACTTGTACTTTGTTATTTTTTATCAGAATACTCAGTGTTTGCCTATAATTAGGTACTTCTGTTATTTTAAAGACAACAGCACATAAACTGGTAGGAAAAAATCGAGAAAGAAAATTATCGGTGGTAATCACCACAGAATAAGTCCCATATGCAGAAAGATGGAAAGTAAAAATGACCCATTCAGCTATTCCTTCTAACACACCCAACAGTAAGGATGATAATTACACTGGATTTCTTCAGACCTCCTTGCCTTCATTTGCTGTCAGCCAAACTATAGATATTTACGTAACTAACCAGAAACTCAGAATGCCGTATGTTCCCTTCTCCCTTCTCTGCCTATTATTTGTATTATTTTAAATAAATACTTCAGAGTAATATACCTTTTCCTAAAAGTTAAATATCTCTACTGCAACTCTCTTGCCTAAAATTTGTCAAATTTTTCCCCGTTGTGTGTATGATGCATAAGAACCTAGCAGGTGTGGGTATAGCTCAGTGGTAGAGAGTGTGCATAACATGCACAGGGTTCTGGGTTCAATCCCCAGTACCTCTATCAAAAAAAAAAAGAAAAAAATTAGCAGGACAAGATCAAGTTTGGGGACCTGTGTCCCTGTAAAACCTCCCACATCCCACTTATCCTTAAATCCAGCCAGGCTAAATTCTTATTTAACACAGTGTTTTACCCTTTCTCTCTCTCTGTTTTTACAAATATCACAGAGATTGGTGTACAAATGTATTAAAAAAATTTTTAATTAATTTTGAAGTGACAGCAGAAGACTATTATAAAAAGGCAAATATAAACAACAGTGATAGAAATGGCACTGTAAAGGAAAGAATAAGTTTGAGATACCGCTAAATAATTGTGTGAGATGTGAGGGAGAAAGGATAGTAATAACTCAAATACTCAAGCTTGAATTACTGAAATAACCAGGAAAAAATATAATTATTTACTATGACATAGTGAGCTCATCATGACAGGCTTGTCTATAGATTCATTTCTGCTCACTGCCCAGCATGAACTTACTGGCTCAGTCACAGCGAACCATTTGCAGGTTCCAGAATACGCCATCATATCAGCTACATGTAGCTTAAAAGATTCCTCAAAACACTCCTAAAAGGCCCTTTCTCATTCTCATGCATGACTTTTACATCCAACAATGTTTATTACACATCCGATATGTTCTAGGTCCCTTGCTAGATATTGTGGGATAAAATACAACATGATAACAGACCAAATCTTTGCTTCAATTAACTATTCCAGATTGTATGATTACAAATGTATGTGTTGAGGCAAAGGCTATGATAAAGCAACATGAAGCATTGGGAGCTTTGAAGAGAGAAACTACTTCCCTCAACGAGAAATGACTAAGAAAAGATCTGCAGGATGAACATAAGTTCACTAGAAGATGTGGCGCAACGGCAGGTATCTCCTGGCCAGAAGGAAAAACATATAAAATGACCCTATGGAGGTGAGTTAAAGGCAATCTTGGGCTATGGAAGGAGGGCCAACATGGCTAAAGAAGAGAGAATAATGAGGCAAAAGGAAGAACTTATGATAGGACAAGCCTGTGGAGACCAGATCAGGAAGAGCACTGAAGGCCAGCTAGAGAATTTTGTTCTTTTCCCAAAAATAAGTTGGGAACAGCTGAAAATCAATTAGTGCAATACAAGAGAATAAAAGACAAAAACCACATGATCATCTTAAAAGACTCTATGAAAGCATTTGACAAATGACTACCATTCATAGTTAATGTTGAAAGATGGAATGGTCCTCCTATCTTAAGATCAGGAACAAATCAAGGATGTCCACTATCACCAATGCTCTTCAACTTTATCCTGGAGGTCCTGGCAATTTAATAAAGTAAGAAAATGAATTAAAATGCATTGTGTTTATAAAAGAAGAAGTAAACTTTTATTGACAGTATGATTTTGTATATAAAAATGTTTACAGAATTTACAAGGCCACAGTGTCTCAGAGCACAATAACAATTTTAAAAATGTGGTTCTGTATATGAACAATGAACAAAACACAACTGAAATGATTTCCATAACAATAGTATTAAAAGAATGAAGCATCTAGGAATAAATTTAGCAAAGAAGTTTAAGAGTTAAATATAAATATCTATAAAGCATTGCTGAAAGAAATTATGAAATGCTAAATAAACAAAGAAATACATTCATGGATTGGAGGATGCAATATTCGAGGTGAGATACTGACTCCACAAATTTATCTATTGATTCAGCACAATTCCTACAAAAATCCCAAAGCTGCCCTGAAATTCATACAAAATTCCAAAGGATCCCAAATAGCAAACACAATCTAGATAAAGAATAAATCTGGAAAATTATACTATCCAATTTCAAAAATGTATACATTGCAATAATCAAGTATAATGCTGGCACTAGTATAAATGCATATTAATGCTACAGAATTGGATTCCAGAAATAAACAAATCTATGGTCAATTTACTTTGCCAAAGGTGCCAAGGCAATTTATAGGGAAGGAGTGTATCTTCAACAAATGTTTCTGAAACAGTTGGATATCCATATGCAACAAGATTAATTTAGAACCCTACCTCACACCATGCCCCAAAATGAACTCAAAATGGATACTGTACAGAAAAAAATTAACACAGCCGACCGGAGGCTGCTATCATTAGAAAGGCATGCATGCAAGATGGACCCTTGACTGGTGTCTGGGAAGGGATTTCAGGATGATTCTCACCATTCCCGAAATGATAAGGGTGTCTTAACATGCCTACATGATTTACACAAATGTAATAGCTTATGCGGAATACTTGCATTCCTTCTGGCAGTCTGGAGTTTGGTACATGTTAAGCAGAAGTTGCCTACATGACTAACCCCCAGTAAAAAACCATGGTCAATTAATCTCTAATGAGCTCCCCTAATAAACAATGTCTTGCATGTCTTGTGGCAATTAGGTACTGGAGGAATTGACTGCCTAGAGAAATGGACCAATTCCTTAGAAGACACAAGCTGCCAAAACACACAAGAGAAGAAATAAATGATCTGAATAGGGCTATATCTATTAAAGAAATACAACCAATAATTATCTCCTCTCTTTGTGTGTGTACTTGAAGATTTAATTTCATTTATAATATAACTAGCTTATCACAGTCACATTCAAGCCACTCCACATAGACCATAAGCACTTTAAAACATCACACTTAGATTTCTTTCCTCTTGAACTTTGTCCTGTATGGTCAATGATTTTAGGTTTACATATGTTAGTAATCACACACTACATTATTACTTTTATTGAAACTATTCTTTTAAAAATTTACTTAAGAATGTAGAGCTCAACTCTACCTGCTTTAGGATCTCTCGACTCTAATACCTTTACCCTCAATCTACTTCATTTCCTGGGTCCCGCATCCTTGTACCAGACCATGGCACCTCTCAGTAGGCACTCAGTGGGGTAACAGTAGGCTCAAATGATTTGTATCCCTTTTCTGAGCGATCATTGTCCTCCACTGTCTGATGTACAATGTTTTCTGAACTGTAGTTGTATATATTTTGTCCTGTTTATTTCTCCCCCACTCCTTGTCTTTTTCTTGACTTGGAAGGATAAATTTAGTCCCTGTTACTTTTTCATGTGTGCCAGAAACAGAAGTCCACCAAATGTCAAGCTTTTGAAATTTCCTTATTGAAAGACTTTAGTTGATAGTCTGTTAGTCTCTATTAGTCTCTTTTTCTTTCTTTTCCTATTTATTTTGTATTATTTGACTATTGTAATGGCTGAATTTTATGTCCACAATTACCTTATTCAGTCAAACACTGATTTTTTTTTTTTAGTGTTGCTCTAATGAAGTTCTGTCCAATGGAAATAAAATGGATCCTGATAGACAATTTTTAATACTCTGATATTTACACTAAAAATAATAAAAAGAAAGATGTGAAATTAATTTTAATAATATATTTTATGTAACTCAGTCAAGATATCTTTTCAAATCATTTAAACACTTTTCAATCACTTCAATTCACATAAAATCATTAATAAGATTTTCATAATTTTCATTCTAAGTCATTGAAATGTGGTGTCAATTTTACCCCTATGGCACATCTCTATTTGAACGCTGAAATGTAATTGCAAATGCACGGTTTGTATTTCTATTTCATAACATTTTCAGTTGAAATGTAGCTGAACAGAACCAAGCTTTTCTAAATACATGTAAAGATTCTTGAATAACTGAACTGAATACAAAAAGTATTTTCCTTTAATACCCACATCCATATACGTAAAACTAGTTTATCTAATTTTATAAGAATTGACTTGACTTTGTAGAAGAGCACAGGAGCTTGAAAATATGACTGTACAAGCTAAATAAATTCATTAATTTTCATGTCAACTCGGTATTGCTATCATATTTAAAGAAGTATTGGCATATATTAAAAAAGTCTGAATCTATCATGACCAAAATTTCTTCATTTTGTAGATTTTGCACCATATGCACATGTGTGGTTAACACTGTAAATTGCAACTAAAATCATCAGTATGTTGATTCATATTAGAAAGTTATGATTCATTCTCATTTTGAAAAGTTTAAATACCAACATACATTCCATATCTGTCTATTTAGATAACAAATAAGCTTCTTTCTTTCCTTGAGCTTCAAATTGATCTTATTTATATGCAGTGTGATATTCTGTGAGAAAACATAAATCACACTGCCATTTTTTTGTCTTTGATTATTAAATTTTTGGCAGACATTCCTCTGTTTCAAGAAAATCTGCAATTGGAATTAACAGTACAATAAATCTTTAAAAAAAAAAAAAAAGAAATACTCTTCCCGGTTGAACCAGAGTAAATTGGCACAAACACAAGATAATTCAACTCATTGTCTTCTATTTCTTCTGCAAACTCCATAAAGAGTTAATGATTCATAGCATGTGTCATACAGACTGAACAGTTTTCACAACAGTATCCATGACAATTTTAGTAGCCTGCTTCAGAAACCAAGCAGGAGTATTTTCATTATGTATGAAACAGCGGAATAAATAAGAAAAACATGTAAGTCCCTTTTATTAACAGTCTAATAATTGTTTCTATTTTTTGACCTAATATGGCTGTAGCAACATTTGTCAAGATAAAACTAACCCTCTCATATCTAGCTCAAATTCTATTGAACAGAAGCAAAAGTGTAAAAGCTAATTTAATTCTTTAGACTGTAAAGTGACAACAATTCCTTCTGTGTTGGAAGTCCTTTGATGAAAAATTTCCTCATAAGGATGGTTCACAGTGTCTATTACATTACCTAGTTCATGGAAAGCTATAGAAAGTATCTAATTTTCATTTTGAATCTTTTCACTTTTAGCTCTTTTTACAAAGGACTTGTATTCTATGCATAACAATTTGGTGGCAAAGATCAATCACTTATTTGTAAAGTTTCTCTTTAGTATTTCCTCATAATTTTCTAGCAAAATTTAAATAACTGAAATAATAACTTATTTTATTTTTCCTGTAAGAATATTAGACATTTTATGCCTCACTGGAAGGGGGATCTCAGCAGACATGGAATCTGCAGGCCTCTTAATCTTGAACTTCCCAGCTTTCAGAAATGTGAGAAATAAAGTTTGTTATTTAAGTCACCTGGTCTAAGGTATCCAGTCACAGTGGTCCAGACTTTGACAATTTCAATTTATTTCACTTCTAGGAACACCATAATCAACTAGCCAACATCATAGGTCTGCGTGAGTTAGACTGTTCCAATTGTTGCCTTGACTCTGTTGTCTGTTGTGGAAACCATACCCACCTTGCTCTTGGCAGTTGAGTATAGCCACTTGGCCCCTGCCACCCTGAGCTCAAATTACTCTCATTGTATTTAGATTTTCCAGTTCAGTGACTGTGGTTCCCACTATAAGGTCTAGCCTACAGAAAAGAACAATCACAGAGTTCTTCAAGGATGCTAGAGCTCTATTCACAAATTTATTTTTCACAGTAGTGGTTAAAAGGATGTCTTCTGGACCCTTTCAATATGGAAAACCCACTGTGACTTTCCAGCCTCCAAAGCACTCAAACCATTGTTTCTACATCTAACCAAGGCAGATCCAGTATTTCCAGTTACCACACTGTGGGCCACCTTTTGCTCCGTGTTTCAGTTAACCAACTAATCAAACTGTTAAAGCCTTTCCGAAGTCCCCAAGCTATGACAGTGAATCCAGCATTTCTGCTAACTGAGCCCATATCAACAAAATTGACCTAATCCAGCTTTATGTTCCTTCCATCATTAACCCATGCTCTTAAGAGCTATCTTCACACATATTCCCCTACATTTCTGTTTGGATAAATTAGAAAATTCAAGTAGTTCTTTTTGGAATGTAACAGGATTCCTCATGGATCACACTTTGTACCTCACCTTTAGGGACCTGCTGTGACTTGAACCCGGTTATAATTCTAGAAGCAAAGAACGGTGGTATGTGTGGGTCCTGAGGAGAATCAGCATTGTGTTCATGGCAACTGTCTTGGGGGAGGCCATTACAGTGTTCTCAGGCAACGAGAGTTAAACCGCTTAGATGGAGGTGGAGAGGATGGAAGCGGGGAAGCCACGGCCCCTGGGAATGAGGTGCTTGGGGTGGGAAGACCTCTTCCACCGGCAAAGCTGACTCATCAGACGTTGGCGGCTCAATATCTCCAGCCTCACCAGCATTTTCCCACGTGAACTTATTTCACTTACAAGATCCCATTCTTTCCCAATAGACGCCCTCACTTTAACAGTAGACGCCATGGGAGGATTAGAGTTTCAACTTGCATTGTAATTCAGCTAGCCACGGAATAAGATTCTGCATATGGTATTCAGCACTGTCAGCCCTGGGGCTACCGGAGATACAGCGCCCCCTTCAGGATACAGTGGAAAACTCTGAGGTTATTCATGTCATTCCTGAGCTGGGAATTTGAATCACTGAGCACATCCTTGTACCACTATGTCCAGAGAGATTAGGAGCAATGAGCCAATCTCATTATATTTGTTAGTTTTCAAAAAATGCATGAAAGACATATACACAGTCACCCAGCTCCATACTTCTCCGAATTGGTTGATGAGGAATATACAATTGTGATATTTTATGTATCTCTATTGCCAGATCACACCATGAACTATCACTGTTCTTGCCTCTGCTGGAAATAGAGTCATTATCACCTTTAATCAAATTAGAGATTCAATTCCAGAAACTCCAGAACCAATTCAGAAAGCTCATCATTATTCTGTTCCTCTACAAACCCTCTCAATACCAAAATCTCTGCTAGCCAGGGTATCTCTCTACCTATCTATTGAAGAAGGAATTGACTCATGTGATTATACAAGCTGCAAATTACAGAGATCTGCCACTTAAAGGACTGAGAACCAGAACAGCCTGCTTTTTCTTCCAGATTTTTTTCTCCCATCTGTTTTTGTTTCTGGAAAAATATTAATAGTCATATAAGTTCCCCCTGTGTGTAAGGTGTCTTTTTTTTCCCTCTGGATGCTTTTAAGTTCTGCCCATTTCTATCTATTTGATTATAATTAGATTTTTTAAAATGTAAAATACTTTGTGCCTAGTGATCTGTTGGTTGATGCCATTCATCCACTGGAAACCTCTCTGCCACCGTATTATCAAATATTTTATATACCCCATTTTCTTTCTCTATTCTCCTTGGAGTTTAATGATAAGTGTATTAAGTCACTTTGTATTCTCCAAAAGACTTCTGATGCTTTGTTCTTTTTAAAACCAATTTCCCTCCTTGTACTTCAATTTTATCATTTTCTATTGACCTGCATTTAGCCTTCTATTAAGCCCATTATTTTCACTATTGTATTATAATATTGAGCAATTTCTTTAGGATATTTGTCTTCATCTATATGTCTACTTGAATACACTCTCTTTAATCCACATTGCTGATGCAGTGCACTAGATTTCTTAACATTTCACCCTGGGTGTTTTTAAGTCTATGACTGATAACGCTGACATCTAGAATTGCTTTGTGTTTACTTCTACTGACTACTTCCTTTCTCAGAGGCTTCACAAGTTCTTGATTTTTCATGGGTTTTTTTTTTGTGCCATGCATTTCTATAAAAGCCCAATAGAGTCTGAATTGAGTTATATTTATCTCCAGAAATAGGTACACTCCTATTCCTGTCACTGCCTCATTAGAGAGCCTGGAATCCCTGGAGTTTCTCTCACTTTTTCTTCCCTGTTTCTGATTTTATGGTACAACCCCCAGCACTCTGTAGAGGCTGGTGGGAAATAGCTTCAAAGTAGCGCAGTTTTGCTCTGTGTCAGGGGATCCTCTGACCCTAATCTGTCATGTCAGCTAACACATGAAAAATAAAAGCTTTTTTGAAAATTAGGCTGATTTTCCTTATCCTGATTTATTGCAAATATCCTATCTTCTCTGTTTCAGTCACAGACGAGAACATCCAGGGATCCTTTCTTTCTTCACGCTCTGGAGTTCATTTAGTTCAACTTATATTTACTTATATCCTCTATGATGGGGAGAAAATAATAACAATTTGAGTATGTGGTTGATCTGGCTTGCTTTTGTTGTTAGGATAAGAGCAACATTCTTGTACAACTTTCTACTTTGAACCAGAAGCATACATATTTCCTATTTAATTTTGATTCTCATTTCCAAACTTGCATTTTGAAAAGTTCCGTATTATTATGTTTAAAATATCCCTACTCATTTTTAGTCTTGTGTTGCTCATTCATTGTGCTATTCTGTTGATCCTAATATGTTGAAATCTTGAGAGTCGAAATTGTGGCTTGTTCCTACAGAGATAATTTAGTTTGCTCTCCAAAAGGGGCTGGAGGGCACTATTTACCCCTTTTAATATTTTGGCTAAATTTCAGAATTTTATGTTCCTTCTCCTACCTTACAGTTGGTACAAAGCTCAGTCTTTTAATTCTCGGCTGGACACTGGTGTTTCTACCTAGGACAACCCAAGTTTTCTTTCTGTTTATGCCTCACATGTTCGTTCTGAAGTAGCCATTTTCTCTTTATTATGCTTTTACTTTTTTGTCTCTTAGAAAAGTCCTCTAGCCACTTGAACGTCCATATATGTAATTCAAATAAATTTTGTGACAATTTAGTCAGAAGCTTGTTATTTTATAGCACCTGTATTAAAATGTTTAGTCATTGCTGATTCATAGAATTTGTCACTGAGTTTCTTGACACACAGAATCACATTCAGAACACATTCAAAAGTGCTAACTGAATTGAAGAGTTAACATACGCATTAAGTAGCATATGTGTCTAAGGGGAAAATATGAATGACTAGATCTATTATAATCACTTGCACATAAATGTCATTAGATAAATTAGATTTCAATAAAACTTCATTTCTAGGTGTATTTTGATTCATGATATATAGCAGGGAAGCCAAAAGGAAATAATGAACAAGTCATTTGAATAAATTGGATGGAACTTGGTAGAAAAAGCATGATTAATAGTAAAGATTCCTGGATCAATTAATGCATTATCAAATCTGTGAGAAGGGCTATGTTTTCCAAGATAGAGTAGTGATTTCAGGTCCTTAATAAATGTTAAATACTGAGGCCAAAATACCAAAAGAGAGGGGTGCAAGGAAGGTCAGGCCAGGAGGGTGTCACAGAAGACAAAGAAAAAGGCATTTACTTACAGCCGCCGTGCTTGTAAATTTGAAACATCATGACACTTATTCGAGCTGTTCTTCCCTTTATAAGTTCAACTGTTCTTTTAAGTGAGTTCATTATCTTTAACAATCTATTTTGATATAATGATGCCATCTGCCCCATTTTAGCCTTCTCTCAAATCACAGCAAAGCAATCAGAGTTAATAGAACTTTAAATTATGAATGACCAAGTTCATCCACAATTTGGAAGAGCTATTCCATTCCATTTGGGATGGAAATGTAGGTTGTTGATCAACAATGCCATTCTTAAACTGTTAAACTGAGCTGTTTAGTATTATTATTACATTCAGTAGGGAAAATGATTTTAACATTTTGAACAAAAGTCTAGCTTCTTGCTTTATATCCATGAGTAAAACCTCAGAAATGGAAAGATTTGCATTATAAGCACAAGAAGAGCAAATACAACAATCCCATTTGCAAAAAAGCTCTTTCTTTGGCTCTTAGGGAGAAACTGGCTTTATTTCTGGAGGCTTGAAAGCATTCTTAAAACAGTATTCATCCCCAGTCATAGTAAACTTCCCTCCTTGCCCATTAGGACTTTCTCGGAGAATAATCTGAGATGAAAATATAGGGCACACCTTGTTTTCATTATCTTCTCTCTTATCTGTGCCTCACTTCTGAAATGCTATGGAAGCCTTAATGTCTTCCCTCCTACCTATCAGGAACCTGCCACAGGGAACAGAACTTGAAAGATGAGGAGGCAGCCCTTGTAGATGTGAATACACAACAAAAGGCTTGTCTCTTTCCAGAACGCAAAAAGAGCTGACCCATTTGGGGTTTTCAGCTCGAATATATTGGCTCCCAAACTAATAGTTCAATTCAGTAGATCAGTCTTAATGCAGATATGGTAAAGATTTTGGTCCTTTATAATAGGTGATTAACTGCCACGGCCATTTGGATCTCAGACAGCAATAAGTACTCAGTGACTGAGCTGGAAATGTCTCATCTAAAAGAAAAATCAAGCCATTCACTAATTTATGCCCTTTTAAACCCACAAATGTTTTGTAATTTCTAGATTTTAGGGAAGTTTTAAAAGTCTGGTCTAAAATGCCACAGGCGCATTAGCAGCAACATTTAAAGCCGTTAGAGCCTTCCAGCAGATTGTATTATTTATCATGTGCAGGCTCTAGAGGCTAAGAGCAGCTGAAAGGATGGCAGTGCCAACAGCTGAGAATGAAGATTCTCTAAATAAAGGGCCAGTTGCCGTTTAGCCTGATGTGCAAAGAACTGAAAATGTAGTGGGACTCCTGTGAAAACAGAAATGAGTCCTTCTATCCTTGTGTAACTGAAAGTAGAAATGTTTGTACATTATTTCATCAAAGGGTATAATTAAAAATAGATGCTTTCCTCTCCTCAGGAATAAAAAAAAAACTGATGAACAAATAAGGAACTGAAGAAATATGAAAGCACATTTTAGATTACAGAGCATTCTGCAAAATGTAGGTTTTTATTATCATTATTAATAACATCATATAAAATAAATGACATTCATATTTATTGAGTGCCAATGAATTCCATAAATTTTTAGCAAGTATCTAGACTTATTTATTTTCAAAGATGGAAAACTGTTTTTAGTTTCTGTAAACCCTTACTTCACTCTGAGGTATGAAGCAGTGTGTTGAGTATTATGGCACAAAGGCACATGAAAGAAATAATGAAAATATGGTTCCCAGTTAGCACAATGCTGTTTGTCTAGACACACATGTAAAAGTTGGGAAATATGAGTTGTTGACCTGCACTGACACTTTTCCACCAATATGATTACATTTGGTGAACCAGAGGAATAAAATGAATTAAAACCATGAAAAGGTTTATTTTCCATCTCTCCTTTTCCATCTCTGGAGGATGGCCCTGACACTCTTGTTCTCTGTGAATTTACATTTTCCAGTGTAACTTTAATAACAAATGTCTAGATTTGCGATTAGGGTATAGATAAGACCCACATGTTTGAATGCCCCACCTTTTCAGGTTAACGGAAAGTGTAATCTAGTTCCACTACCTTTGGGAATTCTTATGGTCTTGAAAGTGGGTGTGCAATTGGGTGTGTGCTGGTGGGTGGGTGTCTGGAGAGGAAAGGTGGGTATTCCAGCTGGGCAGGAAGACAGGGAAGGGGGTCAGGGTGGCTGGCAGGAGCAATCCTACTTATTCCAGAATATCTGTGAGAGCAGACCTCAGATGAATGCCACGTGAGCTTCGAACACGCCACAGCTGCTGTCTTCTGAGGGCGCCAGTGTGGCTGCTCTGCGAAGCGAGTCTGGAAGGACAACTTTCTTCCTTCTCCTCCCCGGTTTTCAGGGGATTCTTTAAGGGAGAACCAACACACCACCCAGTGTAGCATCAAGTCAAGGGAGTTCCACGGCCACTAGGATCTGAGTTCTGTGTATGGTTATGGGCTTGGATTCCCACTGCAGCGCTGGAATGATGAAGAACTGGGGAATTTTCCAGCAAGATATTAGCACTTATGCTTCACTAACTTAACACAGGTTTCTGGGTTTGAGGATGCTTCTATTTTTTTTTTCAATATATATTTTTTTAATTTTAATTACTCTTGTCACTTTCTTGAAATATTTACTTATACATACTTGATATTCCATTCCTTACAGGGGATCACCAAAATGGGAGTAATATTATCTTTAAATAGAGGGAGTGATCAAAGGCAATAAAGACAAACTGCACTCTCTCAGAAGGATATGACTGCTCATGTGCCTGGGGCTAAATCCCACATTCCTGTGCTTTGTCTCCTACCTAGTTGCTCAGCAGACTCCTGCCTCAGCCATAAATTTTCTTCAAAGAGCAGAAATTAATACTTTGTTTGCTCAGTAATAAGAACTCCATGAGACATTGGCCGAGGCCACATTCAGATCCACTCACACAACCTCTACTAGGACATTTGATCAAATTTCACCCATCTTTGTAAATCCTGGATTACTGGTCTCTTTTTAGTTTTAAGTTTGGGGGGGTTGTTTGTTTTTTTCTTTTGTTTGTTTGTTTGTTTCTGGCTGTGTCCTGGGGTTTCCTGGAAGGATCCCTTCAGAGATGAAAATGCACAGTACATTTCAAAGTATAGACTGAATGTCCAGGGAAACCAGATCTGCCCCAGAGACCTGGTTTCCCCCAAATTACAAAAGTTTGTCTGATTATATGAATGTAACAACACTCCAAGCAGAGGCAAGGAAGTAATTCTGGAAACTATTACTTAACTGTTCATCAAAAGCACAGGGTTTCCTAAAGGAACACAGTCTAAATTTCTCAGATTAAACCCAGTCAGCAGAAAGACATAGGCTGGACCACCAAGCATTGGTCCCTGGTGGAACCGCAGTCATGTAACTGTGCTGTGGGGTGTGAGGAATAAGATATGGAATATTGCCAATAGGATGGCTATTGTTGGGGATGTTGTTCATTGATTAAAGTTGGATATTCTTCCTGAGGACAACAGGGAAAAACTCTTCCTAGTCTAATTATGAGCCATAGTGTGACTCCTTAGAAATAAACTGTTAATTTCTATCACATGAATTAGTAAGTAACATGAAAGACCATTTTGCTCTGTTTGTAGTAACTCCCACTAGGAGGCAAATTCACTGCTCACTCTCACAGGATATACTTGGTATTTCATAATGGGAATTTGTGTACTGATTCTATTCCTGTGTCCATTTGTTTTCACTTTGTGTCTTCATTCTTAATTTTTTAAAATGTTGTCTTATTTCTTGTAAGCCAGAGTAAAGACATTTTGAGAAAAAGGAAAATTAGAAATAAATATATCCACTTACATTCCAAAATAAACAAGTAACAGTATAGTATGAAGAAAGCTATACAAAGTCCTAAGCAAGATAAAACAGGACAATGACCCACAGAGGACACGGCCAAATAGAGAGGAAATAAAATGTGTGCCTGGTCTAAAGATTTATTTATGTAGCACTTTATAAGCAATAATCTTTTGGCTCTAATAAAGAATATAATAGCTGTGTAATCTAGATGGAAAAATAAGACATATGCATATTAAGAGCACACCAACCAATAATGGATTAAAGCCATAAGGTTTTAACTAGGCTAATATAAGTTACTCTGGAAAGGTAAATTTACATCATAGATTTTTCAAAAGAAATGAAAAGACAGTATCTGATTTCCTCTTTATTTGATAATGGTTTGTCCTATTTATTGGTCATACACAATATACCAAGTATTTTGGAGGTCACCCTGGGGCAGTGATGAGCCGAATACACACGACCCTTGTCCTCATGGAGTTTGAAGCTCAGAGAGACAGAGTGAGACAGAAAGATCAGATAATCACACAGATTCATCAGTGTGCCTTAACTCTGCAAGGGGTGGCTTCTAAGTGCTGGTTACTAAGTGTAAATTCTGGGGATGCAGTAATGAACAAGAGACACAATATCCTGTTCTCAAGGGGCTCACATTGTAATGGGACAGGTAGGAAATACACACATTTGACAGGGAATAAATAAGTACAGTAAAGAAACTGAATCAAGATTAGAGGAAAGAGAAGACAGGGGAGGACATTCTATCTTAGATATGATCATGAAAGAATATCTATTTCCTCTACTAGTTTAGAAATTTCTTGATCTTAGCCTATTTACTGACTTCCTTTAGCACACTGTGTCATGAATGAATGAATCCTACTGCTGAACTGAGGCAAGATGGGTGTGAGAAATGGACTGGAATTGCTGATTTTCATTTAAATTTTTAGAAAGTATAATTTGAGTCATCTTCATAAAAATAGCATTTATAGATATGTAGGAAGAGGTAATTATAAATATTTGAAGGATTTAAACCAAAATGCTGAAAGAGATTATTCTTACAAAATTTTGAACCCAATATAGTTACAAACATGGAGTCTCGCACATAGAAGATACTGAACAAAATGTATTGAATAAACTAAGAACTAAGAATTGGCACTTTCATACTACTGCAATTTTTAAACTGTTTTAAATAGACCTCAGCTCTGGAGAATTGGATTATTCATAATCTTTGCCTTGACCACTATCATCATTGATCTGAGAACAGCCCTCTTTTAGTCAGCTTTATAATTTGCCTAGTTATAGCTATAGTTAACAAAATCACATGTACAATTTCAAACTAACTTTTTGAGAAACACGTATTATTTCTAATAGCAGACATAATAATAGACTTCAATGCACCAACTGAATAAAGCTACCCAGCTAGGAAATGCCACAGCCTGGCCCATTTCTAACACCTGTGTTCCTTCTACTACATTACAATGCCTTTCATAGTCCATTCCCAGGTTTTAGAGAGATGCTGGGAGGTGACTGATGTGTACGGAATATTGTGAACAATGCAATTGTAATCCACATTTAGATAGGTTGCCAGAAGAGATTATAAAACCAGAAAGTAAAAATGGTGACAGGCTGAAGAAAACAAAATAAAATACAGACATATAAGGGAGAAAGTGTATAGAGCTGGAAAGAGAGATTTGGAGAGAATGGGCAGATGGGAGATGTGGATGCTGGTGGGTGACTAGAGGATGGCAGTGAAGCTCTCTCAGAAACAGCACCTGAAAGCCTAGAGCAGACAGCCTCCCCCAGCCCAGGGGGCAGAGGTGGCCTCTGGGAGAAGGTCAGGATTCAGCTAAGGTGAAGAGCTGGAAAGTACAGGAGAGCAAATGATGAGCACAGGCAAGACTGTCAACTGCAGAATTTCTTTAAGACTTGTGAGGCTGGCAAACATCTCAACAGTTCAGGAATTCCATGGTACTTCAAAAGAAAGTTGGCTTTAAGTGGATGCTACCAAGCTGAATCCTTTTCGTGCAAGATGAAATGAAGTCAATAAATTCAAGGAGATAGCTCTAAGGATAAAAAACTTTGAAATACTCTTGGTACCCATAACATAGGTACCCAGCAGAAGAGCAAGTGAAATGGAACTGACCTGTTTCTTACCTGGAGAAAAATTACAGCTGGTTATGGACCTAAATGAAAGTAGACATCAAATGAATCCAAAATATCCCTTTCTGGCTATCCATACTGATCTTTTGAATCAAAATATTTCCTGAATAGGAATGCTAATGTTGGAGTTCTATCTCTACTTCAACTTCATTGCTTTCCTATCAGGAAGAGAAAAAAATGGGAAATTTTCATTCAGTGGACAATCTCTAGATGTCCATGGCATAGACATTATTTCATTCATATATTAAACTATTCAAACTTAAGTCTTCTCGATTATAAAATGTAGACAATAAACTATATTAAATCCATAATTTATTGTGGTGATCACATAAAATAACGTGTAAAAAATAATTAAATAAATGTCTGATCCACAGAACTTAACCATATACATTTTTAATGAAATTCATTTAATATTATGCCTTATAGCACAGACTCTGGAAACTGGTGGCCCAGGTTCAAATCCTTGCTCTGTCATTTACTGGCTGCGTGGTACCTGGCACATTACTAAGCCTCTGTGACTCAATTCTCTCATCTATAAAGTGGAAATAAAATTAGAGCCTACTTTCTATGACTGTTGAGACTATTAAATCTGTTATTATACATAGAGAACTTAAACCAGTATTTAGTAAAAATTAAGTGCCCAATAAACGTCAACTCTTATTATTAGCAGTCTGAAAGATAATGCTGATTGCAGACAGAAGCATTGATTTTTTCTTTTTTTTATTAACAGACTTTATTTTTTTAAAGAAGTTTCAAGTTCACAGCAGAACTGAGCAGAAAATACAGAGAGTTCACACATAGTCCTCCCCACTCACACATATATACTCCCCTACCCTCAACATCCCCCATCAGTGTGGCGTAATTGGTACAAATGATGAACCAACATGGAACATTGTTATCAACCAGTGTCCATAGTTTGCATTAGGGTTCACTCTTGATGTCGTATATTCTATGGGTTTTGACAAATGCATAATGACATGTAGTCACCACTGTTGTATCATACAGAACAATTTCATTGCCCTAAAAACCTCTTGAGAAGCACTGATTCTTAATTTCTTGTTTGTTATAAAATGCCCTCTGCTAAGCTGACAAACTCTAGGAATCCTTTTCAAGGAAACAGGAAAATAATAGAAATTATATTTATAAGTAGATTCACACAAAAATTGTCATGTAATTTAAGCAGTCATGAGCCCTTTGGAACCCATCTGTGGCCTGCAGGTTGGGAACCCCAGCATAAGACTTGGCATAAACTATTCCATAAATGCAGGAATACAAAGAGCAAGTATGCTTTACTTATACTATATATCATAGAATATGGAAATATTTTACTTGCTTTTTAAGACATATATTTGGGGCACAAAAATAAATAAATATATGATCATCTGGAAATGTTTGCAATTGATATTACTTACAAAAAAAATCTCTCAGAAGTTCTCAGTTGCTATGTTTGTTGAACTTAGTTTTGCTGAGGAAAAGAACAGAATGGCTCAGCATGACAAAAATAATACACAAACTCTATTCCTCAAAACATTCAGTACCTGCCAAAGAAAGCAACATGCATACTGGGAGTTTGCCAGCATTACATTATTTATAATGGTGCACAATTCTCTATAAGAGTCTCCTAATATTTAGGTAGGAGAATTTTAACATCAATATTACATTGAAGAACCTTTTTTATCTCATTTCCAGAGAAATAAGGATTAAATTTATTTTCAATGTTATCATGTGAACAAGTAACAGTCATTTATTTCATTATTTAAAACCTCAATACATTATGATTTGGTTATAGTTCAAAATACACATTAAAATTTGTACCTTAAATTGTACTCTGTTTTTGAAAACAGTGTGAATTCTGGAGAAGACAATGAAATTTCCAGCTAGTTTTTAAGGCTGACACTTCCTTACATAAGTTACACAGCAAATAGAAAACCCAGTTCTCTTTTGACAAGTGAGAAACCAAAATATTTGCTCTATGAAAAAATTCCTACTGAGTGAGAATCATCTCTGAAATCAAGGGGAATGCTGACTCTGGATCTGCTGAAGGTCACATCTTGACACATTCGGGCTTGAATTTAACTTGTAATTAAACCTAAATTGTGAGGGCAGTTGAAATGGTTCTAGACTCATGAAGAAGGGATGTCTGTTTTCCCATGTTATCCATTTCTCATTTCTGGTTCCCTCATCCTCCATCTGGAAGCCCTTCTGTATCTGAGAGATAATTCCATCCCATGCTCCCAGCAGCACTGCACCCAGTCCTGTGTTGGCCAGGAATCCCCACCTTCCCCCAGATTATTCTGTACTTGCCAAAATACTCAACTATCTTTGGTACTTAATCTAATTCTTATTAAACTACTAATAGGCAACAGCATTAGTAATTACTACTCTCACAAACCTACTAAAAAGTAAATAATTTTGTGTATATATTGATGTATAGTTAAGATAGTACTAAAGTACCTTGCAGAGTTATTGTTGTAAATTAGTTACTATACTTACAACACTTAGAACAAAGAAGAGATTCTCAGTAAGTATTAGCCATTATCATTATTGTATATAATGGATGCTATGGAAGAAAGCCATGGAGGGCATGGTTTAAAAGCTCCCTCTAATCAGGGTAGAACAAGTTATATTTCAAACTGATGATTGCCTCAATATCTTATCCATTGATCCTTATTATATTCATACATACCACCTTGGATATATATGACCATGAGCAATGAAACATAATCAAGTGCTAATCATCTAATATGCCCTATCTTTAGAAGAGTACTATTAAAGAGAAAAGTTTTGATTGAAAAATAATTGGCATTGTAACAGTCTGTGCTGTCTGAAAGTAAAATGAGCTGCTGATGATGCAGGAGGGCCCTATCTGTACAGATAGGCAAGCAGAAGTTAGATAATAGGTTGTAAATGACAGTAGACTACCTCTAAACTTTTCTCCTGCTGTATGTCTAACATGCACTTATATCTGAAACATACATCATCAATTGGGTCAATAGATACTTATCGGGGGTCTCCTGCGTGCCAGGCACCGGGCAGGACAATGGGGGTTGAAATGATGAGCCAAACTGGTTGGTTCCATGTCTCATATGGCACTAAGTTATACAATCATAACTTAATTTGTTAAGTGTATACGTTTATTAAATTATTATAATGGTGCAAGGCACTAAACTAGGTTTAGAAGATGGCATTCCAGGGAAGGCAGTCTATAAGCTGGATGGCATTAGCCTTTGAAGGATAGAATTGGTATTGGAGACAGTCTTGTTTCACAGGAAACTGCACAAAGCCCTGGAGCAAAAAGAAACCAGGGTTTCCTAAGAATTGGTAGTGAGGTAGGGGGTCTCTAGCAAAGCTAGAACTGAGAAAGCTGGGGAAAAAAGAGACTGAAAGAGGCAGGAACTGTGATCTGATCATAGAGAACTGTATAGCCATGTGATCAACTTCATGTGTCATAGAACTAAGCCATGGAAGACCATCACAAGAGAATAATGTAATAAGATGTACATTTTTGACATAGTCTTTATATAGGAAGGTCTCATGAATTTAAATGTTTTAATGTATAGAAAACATCTATGATTCCTGTCAACCTGCGGTATGTCAAAGTGAAACAGGATTAAGTAAAAGTTAGATCACATATCAAAAGGATTCAAGCTTTTCTGATTGGAGAATGCACCTTAGTTTTAGAATAGGTCTCTTAGCTAATAAAATATTAAAATATTCCTATTAGGCCAACTTACATGTACAGAAACCAAAAGAATAGTATCATAACTTAGAAGGCAACAAAACATTTGGAGGGGCTGAAAAGGGCCGAGTCAAAGAAAAAAGTATACATTGAAAATATAGTTCAAACATTGCAGTGGTGATGGAGATGCCTCATGTAAGTCTCTAATAAATTCTTCTGACACTTCAATTAAAAAAGACCACACCCTTTCTCCATAGCACCCCTCTGCTCCTTTCTCACACACACACACACACAAGCAGATACCTTCTGATAAATTTATACCAGGAAACTAAATTCAAAGCCTGTAAGAGTCATTATCTTAAGGTGACTTCTTGCATAATGACCATAAGGAAAACCCACAGGATAACAATGAAAGAGCTTTAGAGCAAATGGGGTACATTAGCTGAATTCTCAAAGCTGCGTTGATAAAACATGAAATTTTCAAGTTAGAAATGAATTGGAGATACAAACCATGTTCTAAGACATGATCTTGCCTTTGTCTCCTTTTTTTGAAGTTTAATATATTTGCTTCCAATTACATGTGGATGAAAAATGTAACCAAGTTTCCAAAAATTGACTTTTGGTCTTTATCTATTTATTTTTGGTTTCTATATCCTAAATGCTCAATAAATCAGAAATAAAATAATCCAATTACCATTTCATGGATTTTGCAATATTAATATCCTTTTAATTCAAGATTTCAAAGGACATTTAAAACATTAATTAAGCTTCAGATCATTCAGTATCTCTACAACACACATTTCACATACAGTTAAGCCGTATCACTGAGATGTTAAAAGAGATTTGGAAGGAGTCTGTAAATTGCAACAGTAGAAAAAAAATTCTAATTTGTGTATATACTAACTGCTCACACTCTGAAAAGTAGCCATACAAGCCAAAAACGATTTGCTTTTCTTTCATTTCTTTGTGGCATAACTTGAGGTATTATTATATGCCTGGGAAAGAACTTGGGGTATAGGGTTAATATCACATCTACTGACCATAAACACAATAAAATAACTACTTTATAAATAAATATTAAAATCACTTCTACATATTGACTACTGAAGATATTACAGAAAAATCACAGTATTTTTTTTTTTTTTTTTTGGTTCTAATAGGAAGAGAATGATATTGGTTTCCCTTAGCACGTTCCAAATTGGTAAAATACAGTACACAGTGTTTGGTAATGTTGAACATTTGCCAAAAATAATTGTAAGAGAGGAATTTCATAGAATTCCACACTTTGAAAAAGCATATGTCCTACACCTGTATCAGTTAAAAATGATGTAGATCTCTTTTAAATCTGAAAATAGGGTATCATTGTAAACTGATTACAGTTGTTTAGAGACAATTTTAAATCTTCTAACAGAAAATAAGTAAATGAACTAATGGGCAAATCAGCAAAGGAAAATGCAAATGGCCAATAAGCACATGAAAAAATGACAATTCAAAGTAAGACAATAGTGAGATTCATTTTGCCTATTAAGTTAATGAAATAAATATCTATGTATCATTGTATATATATAGAATATAAATTTTATCAAAAAATATACATCTTAACACTAATAATGTCCAGTGTTTTTGAATATCTGAGTATGTATGTGCGACAATTTATATATTCCTGGTGGGACTATAAATTGGTACAAAGACTTGAGAGCAATTTTGCAAGGTAATTCCAAAAAACATTAGAAATATGCCCAAGTTTTTACCCAGAATTTCTATGTCTTGAAGTGTTTCCTAGTAAATAATATGGGTTTATGTAAAGAAAATTCTGAATGTTTATTACACCTCTGCTTGTCATATTAAAAATAGAAACCTAATTAAATATCCAACAATAATTTATTTAGAAGTTATGAAGTTTCCACATATTTTCCTTTTACATAAACATTTTAAAGGACATTGTGGAAGTCTATTTAATGATATGGTAAAATGCTCACAATGTAATATTTTTAAAAGCATATTACAAATCAGTATTTATTACATTCACGAAAAGAAAGAAAAATGTGTACTAGATATTAAGAGCAGCTAACCCTATGTGAGAATTTATCATACTTTTTGTATCTTTGGGGAGTTTGTTTGTTTTCTTAATTCTCTACAATGTTCTTATGTGACTTTTTAAAAGTTTTTAATAAGCTATATTTATTATTTTTCTTTAATATTATTTTTCAGAATTGAAGCACATTCTCAGGAAACCCTGAACTTTGTTCATTTTCACATTTTTTCAACTTTATCTCTTGAAATTATTATATGTACTCATCTTTCTGTGTGTGTGTAGCTCTATGCAATTTTATCACATTGGATTTTGCATAATTACAGCCACTAATAAGATACGTAACTGTACCACCACCACAATTCACGCTACTCTTTTACAACCACACAACCCCCCTGTCCCCATCACTTGGCAATTACTCATCAGTATCCATTTATACACTTACACTATTTGACAAATACAGTATATATACCTTTGAGACTAACATTTTTCACTCAATTTCTTCGATGTTCATCCAAGTCGTTGCATGTTATCAACAGTTCATACTCTTGTATTGCTGAGTAGTGTTTGTGGATACACCACAGTTTGTTTCGCCACTGAAGGACAGATGAATAACTACCAGTTTAAGGCTATTACAAATAAAACGGCTCTGAATATGTGTTTAAGTTTCTGCATGATACTAAGGTTTCACTTCTCTGGGGTAAATGTCTCACAATTGCTAGATTTTATGCCACACTATTAGCTCTGGTGCTTATATCGCTGAACATCCCTCCTCATCCCCTGGCAAAGTATGACCATTAAAGTTTCTCCAACTTTAAAAAAAAGAACAAAGTTGGAGGACTTAAAAATATCTGATTTCAAAACTCACTTTAAAATTACAGTAGTCAAGACATTATGGAATAGCATAAGGACAGGCATAAAGATCAATGGAAAAAAAAACCTGATAGTTCAGAAATTAAACCTTACATTTTTGGTCATTTGGTTTTCAACAAAAATACCAAGGTATTTCATAGGTAAAGGATAGTCCTTTCGCTAAATAGTTCCAAGACAACCGAACAGCCAAATTAAAACAAGAATAACAGGCTCTTTATTCATACCACACACAAAATGTACCCAAAATAGATCATAAACATAAATGTAAGAACTAAAATTATAAAATTTCTGAACAACAACAACTAAAAGTGAAAGTCTTCATTACCTTGAGTTAGGCAAAGAATTCTCTTACAGAACTACTAAAGCATTACTCATTTTAAAAATGGAAATTTGGACTTTCCTAGAATTATAAACCTTTTATTTCAAAATACACCATTTAACCTAAAACTACAGTCCACAGGCTAGATGATCACGTTTGCAAATAATATATCAAAATGTTTAAAGAATAAGACAAACAACTCAAAAAAGAAAATGGACAAAAGACATGAATAAGCATTTCACCAAAGAACACATATAAATAGCCGATAAGCATATGAAGAAAAGTGCTCTATATTATTTTTCAGTAGGGAAATACAAATTAAACCACAATGTGATAATAGAATGTTTGTAATCAAAAGACCATCCATACCAAGTACTGGCAAGTATGTGAAGAAATCGGAGCCTTTATACATTGCAGGGAGGAAAATAAGGCTGTTTAGTTACTTTGGAAAACATTTTGTCTGTTACTCAAAAAGTTAAACATAAAGCTACCATATGATCCAGCAATTCCACTCCTAGGATTCTATCCAAGAGAAGTGAAAACATCTGTCCACACAAGACTTGTATGTAAATATTCTCAGCAGCATCATTCATGATAGCCCAAATTTGGAAAAAATCCAAATGTCTATCAGTTGATGAATGCAAAAACCAACTGTTGTATGATATAAGACAGGATACTCTTCAGCAATAAAAAGGATGAAGCACTGAGTAATATATGCTAAATATGTATGAGCATCAAAAATATGCTAGATGCAAAATATTTTATATTGTATGATTCCAATTATATAAAACATGAGAAAAGGCAGATTGTTTATATTATATTACTTACAAAGACTGGAAAGCAGATCAGAACAGCCTGAGGCTAGGGGAGAATTAGAAGCTAATTACAAATGTGCTCAAGAGAATTTTTTTCAAAGTGATGGACATACTCAAAAGCTGGATTGTGGTGATGATGGTACAATTTTACTAAAATTATCAAATTGGACAGATACACTGGTTGAATCATGCTATGTAAACTATACCTCTTTAGAGATATCATTTTTAATTTTTAAAAGTGTTTTGTGCTATTTCATGCCAGGAAATATCATTGGGAGGAAGAAAGCACTGAAATGGTCGAATATGAGGCTGGAGGGACAGGTCCGAGATAGATTTTTAATGCCGAGGTACTATCTTTTAAAAATTCTGAATGCTATAGGAGATACTTAAAAATTAAAGGGTAATAAATAGCATGATCAGGTTTGTGTTGTAGGAAGCTCTTTCAGTGATATGGAGAATGAACAAGGCTTGGCCTACGAAATGCAGTGAGGAAAGTGTAGCGACATCAATGTTAGAAATGATGAGAATCTGACATAAGGGGGAAATGTGGGCACATTCGCAAGAAAGCATAAGCAACAGGCCTGGGTGAGTAACTCAATACCAAAGAATGGAGACCAGCATCGAGGAACATTACCACTCGCTTAGGAAACTAAGTGGGTGGTCGTAATATTAGGTAACACCGGGTATAGAGGTATCACTTGGATAGAGATATTTAAAGGAAAAGGAGCTACCTGAACACCCTCTAAATGGAAACTTTTTCTAGGTAGTTATATCAATGAGTTGGTACTCACCACATATTTGAAGAAAGAGATTAATGTGTTATCAACTTATGTGTGGGAGCAGATTCTCTAAGGAGATCCAGGAAAATGAATAGAATAGGGACAGAAGGCCAAGGAAAGAGCCCTCAGCTACACAGAAGACCGAACAGAAATGGCTAGAAAGGAGGACAGCAGTGCCTGGAAATGAACCGCTTTGTGGGCTACAGGTTTTTAGTAACGTATCGGAGAAGGGCCTTCTGGATTTGGGCAAGTAGTCATTTCTGAAGCAGTTTGCTTTGAAGGAATTTTTGAGATCTTCAAAGGTCTTTATTGCTTACTTATCATCTTATTTATAAAATAAAATGAAATTTGAGGCCCGGAGATCTTAACAGGGACCCATAAGTCTAGTTTTGAAGCTACTTAGCTAAGATCACTCTCTGCTTCATTTTTTTTCTCACAAAATCAAATGTGTCTCCTATTTAAATAAAACGTCATTTATTTTTATTTTCCCATGTTATACACTCCATGGGAAAAAAGAAAAACAATAAAAAGTTCAGATGAAACAAAGGATTTCTTGACACAACCCTATTCCCTCCCCTAGGATAAACACTACTGGAACACTATTATGCATCTGGTATGTTTATAAGCATATATAGTATAAATATATAAATAACATGTGAGTTTTCTTCTGTAAAGATGGTATCACAAATTAAGTATCACTCTACAATTGGCTTTTTTTTTTTTTTTTTGGCTGATGGGTAGTCATTAAAATTTTTCCCATGTCCATACACTGAGAACTTCCCTATTTTTTTCACTGCTACATATAATCACAGTATTGAAAAAAATAACTGTGAATTAACTTAAAAAATGTATGCCTCCCTCAACTCCATTCTAGCCTCCTATTTTGCAATTCTTGTTTCATTTGTTTTGAGAAGTAAAATTTATTTACTGCTGAGATCACTTGTGAATATCTCTGAGGTCCCAGTCTCTTCCACAGAGGTACCCACTCTCCAAATTTGCTATTCAATTGTCAATGCAGGTTTTTGTCCTCCTATTATATGTTTAAATATTTAAATAAATATACATCTATAAAATTATTCTTCCTGTTTACACACTTGATATGTCTCATACAGTAGGTTCATTCTTAAACGGTTTTTTGTTATTGTGAAGATTTTGCCTTTAGAATTTATTCATGTTACTGCTGAAGCTCCTGTTCCTGCATTTTAGCAAGAACATTTCAAAGTACAGATATGGCATCCTTTATTTTTCATTGGTACATATTTATGTTGATTTCAGGATTCCATGACAACAAAAATGCTGTTATAAATTTTGTAACATTTTCTTTAAGAATGTCTATGATTTTTATATGGTAAAAAAGTGGAATTTCTGAGTCAAACACTGCATTGTTTGTCATTTGCTTTGCAACAAACCATAATATTTGGGTTGTTTTGTTTTCTTAGTGTAGAGTTCATAAAGCCTGTGTCAGATATTTGCTTTGCAAACATTTTATCCCAGTCGGTGGCTTGTCTTTTCATTCTCTTACCAGTGTCTTTTGAAGATGCCAGTTTTTAATTTTAGTGATGTTCCACTTATTTTTCTTCTTCTTTCATGGATGATGTTTCTGAAATTATATATAAAAACTCATTACCAAATCCAAGGTCACTGAGATTTTGTCCTAAGTAATCTAGAAGTTTAGTTTGACAGTTTTACACTTGACATTTAGGTCTATCAATGATTTTGAGTTAATTTTTTAAAAACTTGTCATGTGTCTAGATTCACCTCCACACATGTGGAGGTCCAATTGTTTCAACACCACCTGTTGGAAAGACTCATCTTTTTCCCTGCCGCCTTTGCTCCTTTGTCAGGAAGTAGTTGACTATCCATGTTGGTCTGTTTCTGGACTCTCTGTGCTGTTCCATTTATTTGTCTGTTCTTTCACAAATACCACACTGACTTGATAAATGTAGTTTTATAGTATGTCTTTCTGGAAAGTTTTTTTTCCTTTTTTAGTTTTTTTTTGGGGGGGGTAGGGATTAGGTTTATTTATTTATTTTTAGGGGAGGGACTGGGGACTGAACCCAGGACCTCCTGTTTGCTAAGCATGCACTCTACCACTTGAGCTATACCCTCCCACCCTTACAGTATGTCTTGAAATCAGGTAGTTATCAGTCTTCTTTTTTCCCTTAAGTATTGTGTTAGCTATTGTGGGTCTTTTGCCTTTCCATGTGAACTTCAGAATTAGTGTTTCCATATCCCCCCAAATTTGGTTCAAACTGCACTGAATCTATAAATCAAGTTGGGAAGAACTGGCATCTTAACAACAGTGAATCTTCTGATTGTGAACATGGAATATTTCCCCAATTTATTTAGCTCTCCCCTCACCACAGCTGTGTAGTATTTCTCATATAGATCTTATACATATTTTGTTAGATTTATAGTTAAGTATTTCTTTTTATCTCTTGGGTGCTAATGTAAATGATGTTGTGCTTTTAATTTACAGTCCTAATTGTTTATTGCTGGTACAGAGGAAAGAAATTGACTTTTTAAAATCACCCTGTATCCTGTAAATTTACTCTGATCACTTATTAGTTCCAGAAGACTTTTTGTTGTTCTAGATTCTTTGGGAAAATCATGTCACCTGCTAACAAACAGTTTCTTTTTTTCCCTTTCCCATGGTATACCTTTATTTCCTATTTTAGTCTTATTACATTAACTAGGATTTCCAGTATGCTGTTGTTGAAAAGGAGTGGTGAGAGGGTACATTTTTTTCCTTGTTCCCAATCTAGGAAGAAAGCATTTCATTTCTCACCATTCAGTATTCTCTACAGGTTTTTCAAAGATAGTCTTAATCAAGTTGAGAAAGTTCCCATCTATTAGTTTGCAGGAAGTTTTAATATAAATCGGTATTAGATTTTGTCAAATGCTCTTTATGTGTCTATTGGTATCATTTGACTTCTTCAGCCTACTGATGAAAAGGATGACATCAACTGATTCTTTTGGGGGGGGAGGCAATTAGGTTTACATATTTATTTATTTTCTTTAGAGGAGGTACTGGGGATTGAAGTCAGGACTTTGTGCATGCTAAATATGCGCTCTATCAGTTGAGTTATACCCTCCCAACTACATCAATTGATTTTTGAATGTTGAACCAGACTGGGAATTTATATCCTACTGACGGTGATTATATAAATGCTTTTATACATTACTGGATTTGATTTTATAAATATTCTGTTGAGGATTTTCATCTATTATGATGAATATTAGACTATAGTTTCCCTTCTTGTAATGTCTTTGTTCAGATTTTGTATTAGCATAACACTGGCCTCACAGAATGAATTAGAAAATATTCTCTCTGCTTTTATTTTCTGGAAGAGTTTATAGTGAATTGGTGTCATATATTCCTTAAATGGTTCATGAGTGAAACCATCTTGGCCTGGTGCTTTCTGCTTCAGAAGGTTATTAGTTATTGAATCACTATGCTGTATGCCTGAAACTGATACAATATTGTAAATCAACTATACTTCAATTTTAAAAGTTAAAAATTTTTCAATTAATTTCTGTAATATATAATGACCTATTCAGACTGTTTTTTCATGTGTGAGATTGGGCAGATGTATCTTTCAGGAAATTGGTCTATTTCATTTAAGTTATCAAATTCATGGGCAGAGATTTTATAATATTATTTATTGTTATTTAATGTTTAAATAATCAGTAATGATGGGTTCTCATTTATTATTTTAGTAATTTATTCTGTTTTTTCCCTTAGTTGATTTTATTTTTAAAACAATCTCTTTACCATTGTGTATTTACTTCAAAGTTCTATATAGCTTTATCTGCAAATTTTCAATATAGAATATCAGCTCTAAATACATTGGTATTTGCATGTAACATTAACTCTAAGGGGTTTTCCTTCACTTTAAATTGTGAGGCAAAACATGTATGTACAATATATAAGTGTAAAGCCAAATTAATTATCAAAATGGGCAAGATATACAACACAACTTATAATTCATATAATTTATAGTCTGTGATTTATCTCATCAATAGCTGAAGGATTTGAGGGTTATTTCAAGTTTGGTCTATTGGGAATAATGCTATTCTAAACATCCTCATACATGCCTCTTGATGTACATGTAGACATTTTTCTGCCTTGTGTACACGTTTAGGAATCTTCTTTTGATAATTTTTGTATATATTGTAATGTAGGAGTCAAATTTCTACTATTACTATATGGACATCCAATTAACCCAGTATCCACTGAAAATATTATTGTCCTATTTTCTGAAGTATCACCTTTGTCATAAATCAAATGTTTGTATATATTTGACCTGTGTTCTGGGCATTCTATTCCTTTTTGTTGTTGTTGTTCTCTTTGTCTATCATTACACCAATATCATATTTTCTTAATTACTGTATCTTTAAATACACAATTGTATTTGATAGTGTAGATATTTCCATCTTGTTCTTTTTTAATAGTGTCTGGGATATTTTTGTTCCTCTAGATTTACATGTATAATGTGGGATTTGCTTTTTAAATTCCACTAAAAAAATCCTGTTATTATTTTTATTGAAATTACTTTGAATCTCTAAAGCAATATGGGCAAACTGACCTTATCACAGTACTGCATCTTACATGAATGTGGCTTATCCCTTCAGTTTATTTAAGTCATCTCTAACTTCCTCCAATTGTGTCTTATATGGCACAGACTTCTGGAACATTGTTTTTTTACATCTATTCCTTTTTTTTTTTTAATGTTTTAAAGCTTTTTTAAATTGTATTTTTTTTAAAAGAAATTGTAACAGTTTGCTGCTGATATTTAAAAATACAGCCAGTTTTGTCTGTTTCTTCCAAATGTTTAACTTACTGGTACTTTTTATATTTACTTCTGATTTTTCTTGCCTTCAAGTTCTGCAGTGATAGTCTTTTTTTTTCCTTCTTAAAAGTTTGCGCAGAGGCTTATCAATTTTATTAGCCTTTTCAAGGCAAAGCTTCTACCTCAGTAATCCTCTATGTTGTGTATGTTCTCTATTTTATTAACTTTTACAGTTAAGTCTTCATGATTTCATTCACTTTCTTGAGTTCTATTTTTTCCTTTTTAAATAACTTTTTGGGCTGGGTGTCTACATTATTAACTTTCAGGTCATTCTTTAAACACATATATGTGTATCATTTCTCCCAAGCAGAAAGTTAGCTTTACTTTACAAGCTGAGATATGTCACAATTTAGTAATAATTCAGTCCCAAATACTCTAAAATTTACAATGTGATCTCTTATTGACCCATAAGTTACTTAAAATTATGTTTTCTAACATTTAAACATACAGGCATTTTCTACTTATCTTCCTGGAATTTAGCCTCCAGCTTATTTTTACACTGTAGTCGGAGAACATACTCATATGATTCCAACCTCTGAAACATCTTCAGATTTACTTTATGCCCCAGCATATTGTTCATGTTTGGAAATGTTCTAGGTGCACTTGAAAATGTGAAAAGGAACTCAGAGATTTAGGCACAGTGTTCTTTATCTGCCATAAAGCTTAATTTAGGTAACCATAATGTTCCTTGTGTTTAAAAATATTCTATAGAAAAAAAAAGCAAATTAAAGCAAAACCAAACACTGTGACTCTCCAACTATATTTAACCTCTAGCTAGCCTCTGCCTAGAATGCCTTCTACCCACGTTTATTGACATTCTCCTAATTTTTACAGGCCTAACTCATACACCATCTTCTCTAGAAGGCTTTTTTGTTTGTTTCCCCAAAGGATTTTTTTCATTTTCTAAAATCTGTAGTTTTTAATTGCTATCATTATCTAATATTGCAAACATCTCTGTATATTTTATCCACCTATCAGGTTATTGATTTCTGGAAATCTGGAGTGAGTGGAATTCATGTTTAAGTCCCAGAAATCTTTATCTTGAGTTTGCCTCAGAAAGCTTTCTATGGTTGAGGGAATGAATAAAATAACAAAGGCTCAAGGTCTAAAATGAAGATCTGTGATACTACTTGTAAGTTTTAGCTTATATTTATAGTCTATTCTTTTTCTTTTTACTTCTTTTCTTTTTTTATTGAAGCATAGTCAGTTTACAATATTGTGTCAATTTCTGGTGTGCAGCATAATGTTTTAGTCATACATATACATACATATATTTGTTTTCTTATTCTTTTTCATCACATGTTACAAGATACTGAATATAGTTCCCTGCACTATACAGCAGAAACACTGTTTTTCTATTTTATATACACTAGTTAGTACCTGTAAATCTCAAATTTCTGATTTATCCCCTCCTATGCCCTTCCACCCCTGGTAATGTTTGCAAGTCTGTTTCTGTTTTGTAAATAAGTTCCTTGGTCTTTTTTTTTTTAGATTCCACATATAAATGATATCATATGGTATTTTTCTTTCTCTTTCTGGCTTACTTCACTTAGAATGACAATAGGTGAAGGACACACACAGACTGAAAGTGAGAGGATAGATAAAGATATTCCATGCAAATAGAAATGACAAGAAAGCAGGAGTAGCAATACTCAGACAAGATAGAATTTAAGACAAAGGCCATAAAGAAAGATAAAGAAGGACACTATATAACGATCAAAGGAGCAATAAAAGATGAGGATATTACACTCTTTAACACATATGTACCCAATACAGGTGCATCTAAATATATAAAACAAATACTAACAGACATAAAGGGAGAAATTGATGGGAATACAATAATCGTGAGACTTTAACACCCCACTAAGATCACTGGACAGGTCTTCCAGACAGAAAATCATTAAGGCAATGGAGATACTAAATGACACTATAAGAACAGTTGGACTTGACTGATATTTTTAGGACATTACATCCCCCAAACAGAATATGCATTCTTTTCAAGTGCTCATGGAACATTCTCTAGGATAGACCATGTATTCAGGCACAGAAGAAGCCTCAACAAATTTAAGAAGATAGAAATTACTTCAAGCATCTTTCCTGACCACAATGGCATGAAGTAGAAACCAACCACAGAAAAACAAATGAGAAAAAAAAATGACTGCATGGAGACTAAACAACATACTACTTCTTATCTTGAATAATTTTTTATCTTTATCATTTAGGAACTAGACTTACTCTTTGAATTTCTCTCCTGCCTTAATAAAACCATGTGTGTATAACTCAAAACCTGAAGCTACAAGATTCTTTCAAAACCATTCTGTGTATAACAAAGAATTGCCAGCAAAATGAACTGAAGAATACTGAAAAGGTCACACAACTTTAGCATATAAACATCATGAAGGAAAGCTCTCAATACTCTTGTATTTTATTACTTAATTTAAAGATCTAGTGAAAAATGAACAAATGAATGTATTACCATGATGAAGTTTGTAAATGCAATAGAGATCTGTGGAGCAGAGGAAGATCGCTTAATAATGGGAATTCACACCTGAGATTTTGATTTAAGAAATATTTTAGATGAAAAGCCTCACTATCTACAATTAGATAAAACCAGTGCTTGAAAAATAGAACATATTAGTAAAAATGCTAACATTGAAATCTGCCCTTTTCAAGTTTTTTGAATCACTGAGAAACACTAAATGAAAATGGTTCTGCATGTAAGTAAAGTGCACATTGACTCAATAATTCATTTCATAATTAATTTACTGAAATAGTTAGGAACAAATATCTTATTTCATTCCATTATTCTTTCACATCTCCTAGAATTTCAATAGGTACAGTAAAATGTTGAATTCCACACAACTTTCTGGCTAGAAGTGTTATAAACTGTGTTTAGGATTCCAATTATGCATTGGAATTTTTATAGCACTACACACCATATTCTGTCGTTAACTCTGTGTGTTATAAAAGTACAACCTAGGGTGCTTTTTAACTGTGGAAAGTGTAGAAGAGCAGACAAAGTTGTAGCCAACCCAGATTTAACCTTGCCTCACCAAAGCACAACTCCACTGGTGTTGAACAAAGGAAAACTTTAGTCAAGGTTGAGATGTTAACATTTCAGTGTCCCAAGTCTGAGAATTTAAATGAGAAAACCTGCAGAATAAAGTTGATCAAACAAAAGATAACAATGAGAAATGAATAGCTTAAGAAAGATAGCAGTAGATGGGGACAGACTGTTACTCCAGGACACAATGAACCAAATGCATATAAATAGGCACTGCTTCTCCAAAAACCCAAATTAACAAGTGGAGAAGAGGAAAATGTCATATAAGTTAACCAACGGCATCAATTGTTGAAAAGAGTAAAAGTAAAGCTCAGTATATGTGTGTGTGTTGTGCAAATCAAAAATGACCTGTTTTCCTTAAAGTAAGTAATAACATTAGTTATTATGTGTACTGACCAGTGATGAGCAAATGTTTCACTCATTTACTCAACCAGAAAATATTAAAATTTATTTAATACTTATTATGTATCTGATATTGCCATTGTTTCTGTAACTGGATATTAAAAAAGTTTAAAATATAGGCTGTCTTTTAGTATCGTGAAAAACATATTTTAACAGAGAACTATAATACTATAATGTGGACACATTAAATTCTTTTTTAAAAAAATTGGTTCTGGATCTACATGCTTATCTATGTGTAAATTATTTTTTGTTTGTTTAATTGCACAATGATGGTGTCTTCTGGGTTATTAAGTACAGAATCTACAAGAAAGAATTATATAAAAATAATCAGTATACTTTTTCAAAATATTTGCTTCCAATCTATGACTGACATTCTCCTATCACTATCTTTGTGAACAATATCACATGAGAAATTTATTTTTTAACCACGTGCTTCAAAAATATTTTCTCAATAATAATATTCACCTCATTGCTTTGTCTAAGGGAAAACTATGGGCTCAGTTAGAGTCTCAACCATCCAAATTACCGTCTCAGCTGGAGTTTTCTCCTTATCAGAGTTTTTTTCTTCATATTAATGACTTTCACCTTTGCTTTAGGATATCTTCAAATCTGTTAAAATTCATCTCATTTTGTGAAACAAGATAGGCAACTATTTAGAAAATTAAAAAGTAACTGAAAGGTGTGAAAGGGGTGGTGTGAGAGCCTGGAACCCAGTGATGCCCCTTCCCTCCCAGCTGACAAGGATCTGGAAATACTATAATGTATTTAGGTAAGTGAGTAATTGGGCAAGAGCTTTAAAAGGTAAGAGTAGAAATGGAAGATGTTCTCAGAATCACTGTTATGAATGCTAAGAAAATTATGTAAAAGCAATAGTCTGCCTTTAGATGAAAGGTAAAAGATGATGTGATACTAATTAATGCACATGTGGGGACATTTCAAATTGAACAGTGCAGCAGAGATACCCTACAGTTTCAGGGCCATATCCAAAAATGAAAAAAAAGTGGAATATTTGATGTTTTTCATAATTTATTTTAATAAATCAAGATTATGTTTAATTTATAAAAATGCATTCTATGATTTATAACATCATTACTAATAATAAAGTTTTAAAATTTTATTATTTCACCCCACACCAAATAAATATTCCATTTGTATTGTGTGTTGGATTATTCCATTATGGAAACCCTACTTATTTAAGTTTGTCATAAGTTTTTAGCTAATTAAAACAAGGCAGCTATAGTTGTCATCACTAGTCAACAGAGTGGCAATTGAATGCTTTAATAATGGTTAAATGACTTCTGTCATATCTGAACCAAGTTTGTGATAGTTAACAGCTAATTAAAACAATGCAGCTATAATTGTCATTACTAATCAACAAAGTAGAAACCAAATGCTTTAATGATGGTTAAGTGATTTCTGTCTTATATGAGAACCTAGCCAAAATCTGTTTGCTGCAAATTTGAATAAGATATAGTATTTATTATCCTTCCTCCCATAGTTGAATTTGTATATAATGAGCAATGTGAGTAAAAACTCCATCATTCAAAATTCATATAATCAGAAAACTCAAACCCTTTAAAAGATTGACAGATACAATTGATTCAGGTGTAGATCCATAAGATAATGTTAAGGCCATATTATTGATTTCTTAGAAAATTTGCACACTAATCTAAAGATAGACATATGCTGACTCACACCCAGAGTGATGACCAATGTTCACATCAGTACACTTGCTCTCAAAGATCCTTCTGAATCATCACAGCAGTCTAGAATTATTTTAGGATGCTGCAGTGCAGAAGGATGAATATAAGTCTTCAGTTGATTGTTTGAGTTGAGACCACACCACTGGCTCTATATCCTGGTATAATTGTTCATCCTTCTAAATCTCAGTTTTACATTTATAAAACCAGAATAACAAATTAGAGACAATTAACATAAAATATTTGGCACAGAACACTCTATTATTAATAAATTTTACTTTTATATTTAATATTGTATTGTATACTAATTTTAATGGATAAACAAAATTCAGTTAAACATATTCAAAATATGCTAAAACATGTTCAAATATATTAAAAAATGTATTATTTAATATAAGATAGCTAAAGGAACAGATAAACTATTTTCTTAAGTCATGAGCTTTGGAAATTTATTTCTTGCTCAGAAAAATTCAGAGTATTCATGACCGGTAGGTGACTCTCTTCCTCGGAAATACCCATGGACTCAGCATCCCTACATTTTATGGCTTTGCCAGTCTCTAAGATTGTTGGAAGTAAAAAAAGAGTGTGAAGGCCTGAAAGCAGACAACTTCATTTCACTTTCCATTGAGTAAAATATGGTTATATGACCCTACCTAACTGCAAGAATATCTGAAAAAACTGGGAAAATTTACCTGGCCCAGGAAGAAGTAGAAAATGACTTAGCAAAAAGCTACCATATGCTACTAAATTACTGAATATCTAATAGATACATTTTAGGCATTTGCTAACAATGAAGTTGTGAAGATCAGTGAAATTGTCCTATGCTAAAGTTGGTTGGAAAAGAATGACATACAATGAGACAGGTACCTACTGGTGTATAAATTTAGTTATACAGCACACAGAAAGGACTCACTAAATCCAAGTAGAGATTTTTACACTATGAATGAAGCAATCATTATAACTGATTTTTAAAGCTTAAAAATGATTTACAAATAGCCAAATATAAAGAGAAGAAGAAGATATTTTGGGAATACATCAGGTTCAAAACCATTGGATACTTTTGAGTACAACTTTTGGCATAAACTAATTTCCAAATTTGAAAGAAGTAAAGGACAAGGAATAGATCATGATGGCTCATTCTTGCTATGATAATGGGATTTTACTTTATACTATGAGTAATGCAGCTCAATGAATTTCAAGAAGAAAGGGACATGATCAAGAGTCTCAGAAACACATTTCAGCAGTCATCAGAGGAAATTTAGAGCAGTTGGACAAATTAAAAGTCACACAAGTGGTTGACTTGTCAGGGAATAGGGCCTAAATTATGTGACTGACAGTAGAAGTAAAATCAAAAGGAGGGTTCAAGATACAGTAAAGTGTTAAAATTAACAGTTTTAGTGTTAAAAGGGAGATTATTGAGGAAATTTCCCAGACAACTTTCAGTTGATCAAATTGGTTAACTTATGAAAAAAGCACCTTCCTTAACTAGTGTGGACAAAGGAAAATTACTATTTATCTTTTCAAATAACTCATACTTTATGTTATTGACTCTTCCTTTGATTCATTATGAAACTTATGTTGCTTTTACAAGCTATTTGTTAAGTCTTCGACTTAGAGTTAACATGTTTCCCTGAAAATATAAAGATAATTTTTAGTTCTATTTTTTATTCTTTGCTAGAAGTACATTTTTCAGATAAGTCAGATTTAATACTGAAATAACTGTCTCTTTTGTAGTATCAAAACATAAACATAAAATTTTCTTTAAAAATATTACTTTTATTGTAGGATTTTAAGCATCTAGTTTTTTTTTATCACTACATAATTCCCTATTTTACTGAATTTGCTATATGGTAACAACATGAATAAATATATAGTTTGTTTTTAAGAGTTCAGTCTGGAATTGCATTTCCTTTTTTGAATTTTTTGTTGTTATGCTGATACTTTAAAATACTAGTTCACACTCTTCTTTTGTACCAAGAAATCAGAAGCCAAGGAACAAGCTTAAACAAGCTGAGGAATTGGTTTCAGATAAGACATTTTCTATAAACATCACATGTTTATATTTACCTAAACTACTAATGGTCTAATTTTATAACATGTGAGCAAAAACTTAATAAATAGACCTGAATGATAATATTTTAAAATCTAGAATATTGAGTCATACCCATCCACCAACACATCACCTCTGAATGAGAAGGAAACTGGATTTTCCCCAACAACAGCATGCCTCAGTCCTTGGGTGACTGCTGTAGGGTTTTTCAATTGATTCCTGGTTACATATGATTGAGAAATGCTAGCTACTATGATCGCTTCATATTAGCAATATAGCTCATTCTTCCAGAATCTCTAAGGAGTCACTTAGTTTTGTTTTACCATAAATTTCTAAACATAAATGACTATATACTTGGTTTAATGCAAAACACATAAAGAATACTCTGGGAAACACTGACATAGCAAGCTACAAATGTTAAGTTTAATTTATACAAGGAACTTGTTCTGACTCTTCTTTTGTAATCTCTAATTCTACTCTGACATTTCAATGTCTGAACTCACTACAACTTTATCCTTTTTTCTCACCTTTTCTATTCTTTTTCCAACACACATCTGATTTAATAGCTTACAGTTAGGGTAAAGTAGGAAACACTTTCCTGTGCATTAAGTTTTCCATATTTATTTATTCATTTATTCAGAAAAAGGGAAAAGAAGGACAGAAGGAGGAGGAAGACAAGGAGGAGAAGGAAGAGGAGAAAAGGAAAGGGAGAGAAGTGGAGAGAGTAGGAAAGAGAAAAAAGAGGAGGAGGAGGAGGAAGAAAAGGAAGAATTTGAAAGTATTCAAAGAAACAGGCACTATCAAAAGTGAAGAAAAGCAAATCCCTAATTTTGAGAATAATGTGATCACAAGGAGACATAAAAATACGTGCTAGCTATAATAGATATGAAGAGAGACATCAGGTTATTGTAAAGCCAGGGGGAGGACCTGAAAGACTGATGGTTTCTCATGTGATAAAAGAAAAGTATTATGGAAGGATGTAAAATTATTGCAGATGCTATGTCAATAAACAAATGCTACAGGACTTAGCAGTTTGATTCTCAGAAGGTCACTAAATACTTTGGTAAGAACAGTTCCAGTAACAAAATACCCGCAATACAAATGCAGAAACATAATTATATAAAAAGAAGTATGTAACACAGTAAAGTAGGACTTATCCAAGGAATACAAGGTTGGTTTAACAGCCAGAAGTCAGTAAATGTAATGCATAATAGCAGTAGATTAAAGGATAAAAAACCATAATCATGTCAATAGATAAAGAAAAGATGTTTTAGATAATTCAAGACTACTTTATGATTTAAAACAAAAAAAATATCAAAAAATGAGAATAAAAGAGAATCTCTTCAACCTTATAAAGGGCATCTATGAAAACTCACTTTGCTGTAAAAGACTATATATTTAACCTTAAAGTAAGAGCAAGACAAGGATGTCTGCTACTGCTGGTTCTACACAACATTTTACTGGAGGTTCTAGTCAAAGCAGTTGGCAAGAAAATTAAAAGGCATCTAGATTGGAAATAAAGGGGTATAATTTTCTCTAATGGTAAATTACATGATCTTGCACATAGAAAATCCTAAGAAATGTGCACACACAAAGATTAGAATAAACAAGTTCAACAAGTTAGCAGGACACAAAGTCAATATGTCAGATCCTTGTACCTAGAATGTATAAAGGGCTTTCAAAGCTCAACAATTAAAAACAATCCAATTAGAAAATGGACAGAGACATGAAGAGAAAGTCCACTGAAGAATGTATGTAGATGGCAAAAAGGCACCTGAAAAGATATTCTATATTATTAGCCTTCAGAGGATACTATTCAGCCATAAAGAAGGAAATACTCCCCTTTGCTATAACATGGATGAACTTTGAGGGCATTATGCTAAGTTAAATAAGTCAGAGAAAGACAAATACTATATGTTGTCACATATGGAAAATCTAAAAAAAGAAACAAACTCATAGAACAAAAGATCCTATTTGTGGTTACCAAAGGCAGGGGATAGTGTGTGAGGGAATTGGATGAAGGTAGTCAAAAGGTAAAAACTTCTAATTATAAGATAAATAAATACTAGGGATACAATGTACAACATGATGACTATAGTTAACACTGCGCTCATTTTGTATTTGTATGTTGCCAAGAGACTAAATCCTAAAAGTTCTTATCACATGATGAAAAATTATAACCAACATATATATAAGTAAATAAATGCACCTTCCTCTATAGAACATCTTTCTGCCCATCAACAGAGTCAAATACAACTTGCCTTGGTAGCAGTACAGATTAACGAAGAGCAAGGACCTGTAATGAGCCAGGCCTGGGTACCAGCCCTAGCTCCATCTCTGATTATTTGGATAAGATAATCACCCTGAGTTGCAAATTCTTCATCTATAATAATGGAGATAATGACTGCTTTTCATTCTTAGGGTTATTGAAAAGACTAAACTAAGGTAAATTATATAAATTGCTGAGAAAAATGCCTGACAAACAGCACTTATTGATCATAACTATTTTTTATCACAGATAAAGCTCTGGCAAATGCATACATTGAACCCTTGTAGACCCACATTTAGGTTTATGACAATAAAGCCGTATGTCATACTGGAGAGTACTGAAAATCTGGTTTCAGGTAAAAGGGCATGCATCTAATTCACTCAAGAACATCGCTGCATTTTTTTAAATAAAAGGTGCAGAATGCACCCTTGCTTTTTGTTATCTGATGTCTAATAACTACTCTTTACAGACCTGACTCAAATCGTTTTTAGCAGGCAGATTAGATGACACACTCTTTGCCTAGTGTTTCAAAATGCCATGTACTCTTTACAACCTGTTATCTGATCAAATCTACTATAGATGACTCCACTCCAGGTCTACGACTCCTCTCATTAAAAAGGTACTTTCCACTATTTCTCACAGTGGAAAGCAGGATGACGGCAAAGACTAACAGCTTTCATATCATGGGCTTTTTGGTTTTGTTTTGGCAAATTTCTCTTCTTGCCTTCCAGATAGCCCAGTAACTGTTGGAACACATGCAGTTTTCACATGGTTTTTCCCCAACCAATGCTAAAAAAATATTTTACATCTCTTTTACCAAACAGAAGCAGTCAGGATGCCTAACAAATAAATCCATTCTGTATAGATCTCTTCACCACCTTGATATGTCAACAGAATTGGAGCAGATCAAGTGAACCACATAAAGTTGTGAATTCTTTGCCTGATCCAGCTATACCCCAGATGTTCCCAGTGATCACCCCTAGGCTCAGTCCTCCTTAGCTGTGGAGTGGGTGATAGTCTGCAGACCTCCCTGCTATCAGGGACATCTGGTAATCTTCTAGTCCATAACTGCCTGGTAGAAGTTTCTGATAGATAATTTTAGGTAAACAAAGCCAAGGCATTATATTTTATTATCCAGTCTCAATATCAATCTTTCATATAATGCCATAGCCCCCACCTTTCAGACTGTATCAAGAGGGTTCCTAGATTTACTAATAGCCCCTGGCCTCAATACTCACCCACCCCTACCTGTCCACCAATAAGGAAAGAACTTGGAGCCCTCATTCTAACTCAGGTTTCTCTGCTTTATATTGTCAGAAATATTTGTAGATTTCAGATACATGTTTTAGGATAAGACTTGTATTTCTGCTTGGTTATTGTACACATTTATTTATATCACTGATACCAATTCCCCCAGAAAGCTTCACTCCTAGTTTCATAGTAAATGACATTCAATTCCTTTTAGTACTTAATTAATTTTGTCAATATTAGATACAGAGTTTATCTTTACATTACTCATTTCCTTTTTCTTATTTATATGCTGCAACTATTCGGAATGCTGTTCAATATCTAAAAAAATAGTTCTTCTGTAAGAACTTACAACTCTGGAAGTTATTAATATTCAGAAACATGATGTTCCTTTCTCTTTGGTTTTTGGGATATTTTCAAGAGTGATAATTCTTCATAAGGGGACTATTATGCTTTTTCATATTGTGAAACTGCTAAGATTCTCAGCATCTTAAAAAGACACTGCAGTCTGGGAATAAATAGATTTTAAACAAAAGAATGTTTATTGCACTGTCATGTGACCACTGGATACTCATTAAGTATTAGTTCATGTTCAAAAAATTAAGTAGGATGTAATTACTCACTGCATAAGAAACTGCAGAGAAGTTTGGCCATGCTTGAAACTAAAAGAGGAAATTTCAAAAATGAAGAATAAAGGCCTTCCTCATAATATTTAAACTGGTATCCTGTGATACCATAAAACACCATAGAGTGTAATTATGATTGTGGCACAATATCAAAATATTTTATATAGAAATTGGATGACAAATAGAGGACTTGTTCTAAACTGGAAATTATTTATAATATTCTTATGACTCAATTTTATAATAATTATTTGGGGTAGGGGTAAGATTACCAATAATTACTGATTTATATAGATTCTGCAAAATTATGTTCACAAGTTTTTGCTGTAGTTGAATCTTAGTTCCAGAGAGACAGTTAAAGTGACTTGTTTCTGTCATGATTTATCTCAGAGACTGATCGTTGAAACTTACTAATCATTGGGACGACGGTCATGCCCTCATTTTTTCCAAGAAATATGGTAACTACCACAATATACACTAATTACATATAAAGTACAATTATATCTATATACTATTGATACTTACATAACTATTAGTCTAATGTAATGTATCCCCATGGAGTACTAGGAATTTTTTGACATCTGTTATTCCATTTGGTATTTACAAGGAAAGGAGTACCTGGAAATGACTCTAAGAATTAAGAGAGGCAGCCACAGCTCTGCAAACATTGCACATTTTTGTGATGAATGGATATTTTCTCCCTGTTGGTTATGAGGTTCTATATTTGCTACTTACATCACACTTGTTAGCTGTGTTGTATGAGCCATCTATATCCTTCCTAATTTTAGTGGTGTGTGTTATAGTACTGTTGATGGTACTCTGGACACATCTTCTTGATCTACTATTGGTTTATGTTCACTTTTCAAGCCTTATTGTCCAGATAGCCTCCCAGTTTTCTCTACTGCTAGCAACTGAGATGATTTCTCCTGATTTCCAATATGAACCTGTCTGTTTCAGCCTTTGGAATATTGTAGACAGGAGAGTTGGATTAAAATGAATTAAAATATGTATTTGATTATCTGCTTCTACTGCGAACTGCAATGAAAATCCCATTATCATTAATGGATGGACATCTGGTTGGCCCACAATAGTTATGTATTAATAAATTAAATTGTTCCCTATGATAACCATGATTACAGAGCTGATTGTAAGCAAGTTTGGGAGATCCTTGCTCTTCCAATCACATGATGGGCAAAAGTAATTCAAGAAATGCAGCACAGGGGAACTTTTTCTAAGGGCAGTAGATAATTTAAAGGAAAAGAATGATACAGTCAAATCCTTAAAATTGTTTTTATTTCATTTCTTGAAACAAGGGACACTACATTCCTTTAAAAAAATCTGTTATTTTCAGCAACATCAGTGATAAGGCAGCTAATAATTAACACAAAAGTTTATTTTATAGGTTGCCAAACTGCAGTGACAATTTAATTCATTGACTCTCCAGGTCCCTTATGTGAAAGTCAGCAGGTGGATTGTATGAGTAAGGGCTCTGCAGAGTGAAACACAGGTATATGGGGAATTTCAAAACTCACAGTTCCCTTCAAAACTCAACCCCACCCCCGAGCTTCCCCTGCCAACTGAAGTGGCCTCTTCTTCATCTATTTGCTGTTTCTTTTTTCCTTCTCTTTAATGCTTCACAGCACACTCAAGTGAAGTACTTACCTTTTAAGATAAAGTCAATTCTTTCATACTCAACTGCCCAATAACAGAATCATAATAAATGAATATTCTACCTTGTGCCACAGATAAATTATAAAGTAAAGCCTGGGAAGAGAGGCTTAAATTTTTTTTTAAAAAAACACAACTTTGAAAATCGTATCAACATAACAAGCATAAACCCGTGGAAGGTATGTGGCTGTGGATTTGAGAGTGATTTTTTTAAAAACAAAAACCTAATATTAGGTAAGGCTAAATATGTCAATCGTCAACATATCAATGTTCATTCACATATTCTGGATATAATGTGCTACCTCGAGCAGCTAAGGTCAGTTTTAATCACATAGTTATTTAAAAAAAAAAACTATAATGGCTGGTGGGTTTTCTTTTTGAAACTAAGATGTCAAAATTTTCATACAAATGCTTTAAATATTTCAAGAGATGGAAATTCAGGCATGTCTCTGACTACAAACCACAAGACAGCTGAGATTATCTGTCCTTCAACAAGTCTTTGAAACACAGAGGGGAGAGGTACATTAGTATTTCTGGAAAGTTCCTCTGAGGCCGTTCACTTTAGGGCAAGTCATGCTGTGGTCAGGAGACACTGCAAGTGAAGTCAGGGTGGGCATATAATAGGTGGACCTAAACAAGTAATGCTCCGTAAGTTACAGAAATAAGAGCAAGGCCGGCTTGGCTGACACAACAGGGTACAGGGACAAGCACATTACACAGTGTGATATGAGTCTTGAGAAATAACCTCTTTACTGAGTATTACTTGTTCAAGGGACACCCAAGACTAACTATGTATGTATCTCATTGATGTTTTGTATTCCAATTCCCAGACCTGAGTCAATTCTATAGTGATTATATATACATACACATGTATATAATTCTATAGCCCCCTTGAACAAAGCAGAAGTTTGATATACTTAAGGAAAAACACATAGCATCCATATTCTGTGTATTTTTATCCTAGTCTTTACCAAAGATATTTGCAGCCATCTTTTAAGGTACTTACACATTAGATTATCAGATGCTTGCCAAAGTAAACATTATGACCTGGGCACCTACATTCCCTATTATTCACTGGTGTATAATAGAATTTAAGTAGATTGGGTGATCAACAGAAACTTGACATGAACCTACCTCACCATGCCTGTAGTGGAACATCCAAAATATCAACCATTTATTGATATTTGCAGCATATACTAAAATAGCAATCATTAGCAGCTGAGAACATCATCACATTGGATTCTAATACTTGGAATAGTGGTGTACTATGGTAGGAAAGGCCATGTAGAAATCTTTGGCTCTCCTCTTCCCTAACCTTTCCCTAGTACATCAAATGCTAACCCATAACTAGGAGAGAATTTAAGAAATTAATGCCATGACCAAAGACTTGAAATGTACATGGAAAAGTGCTGTAATGTTATCTACCATTTCCCATTCTACCCACCATCTTATTGGAGACTGAAAACATATCGTATGTAGCTATTGATCTGGGGAATGATTTTCACCTATTCCAACAGAAAACACCAGAGGCTGTTTCATTTAATTGAGCAGAAGATGTGAAAAGATATTTACCATCTTGCTTCTAGGCTATGTCATTTCTCTATCTTTGTTCCATACTGTAGACTAAGGGGCCCTGACTGTCTTACTATCCAGGGAACATTATGCTAGTCTTCTAGATTGATGACCCTGTGCTAAGAAGCCTGAATGCTAAATACTCTAGATGTCTTGATCAGACATATGTCTACTGAAGATGGGGAGACATAGCTTTCAAAACCAATAAGGCATTTGGGTAACAAAAGACATAATGAGAAGAATATATTATAGGTCATAGAACAAAATAAGAATTCATGAGTCCAAACAGATATAAGTGGTGGAGAAGGGAAACCTCTTTCTTACCACAGATTCCAAAGTGATGCAAAAAGGGAAATGATGGAATTAGAATACCACAATTTGGCATCCATCTTATTATTTCAGGGAAGAATAAACATAAACTAAAATTAGTAGGCAAAAATATGATGAGAAGAAAAATGTTTATAAAATATCTCCATCAGACACTTAAGGATTACCATAGGAAATACAGTAGAGAAACCTGGCCAACAACATTACAATCTAGTGATCAAAATATGATCACAATTAATGGGAAAAGTTGACATCAAGTGCCTCCTATAATGATTTCTACTAAAATGCACACCTAGATTCTAATCATGATAAAAATTGGGCAAACACAGATTAAGGAATAGTTTAGAAAATGAATAGCCAGAACTCTTCAAAAATGTTAGTATCATAGAAAACAAAGAATTTAAAGAACTAAGTTCATCATGTAACCCTGGATTGGATCCCGGAAAAGAATTTTTTATGTGTGTGAAAATAAACAATTAATGAGACAATAGGAAAATTTTGCATAAATTCTGAAGTTTCAATAATAATATTTAGCATTAATTCCCCAATTTTGATAATCTTACTTTGATTATGTAAGTAAATATCCTTATTTTTAGGCAATATACTCTGAAGTATGTAGGGGTAAATTTACTTCTAATTTACTGTTTTTACTGCTATATATAAGTAAACATAAATTTATGTCAAATTTGTATATCTGCAAATTTACTTCAAACTTTTGAAAGAAAAATTTATAGACAATATGTACTCCTATGGTTTCAGTATGTGTGTGTGTGTGTTTCAATATGTTTAGAGAGAGAAACAAAGAAAGGAAGGGAAGAATAAAAATTGTATGTAAAATATATTAACGTTTAGGGAATTTGGGTAAAAGTTTAAGAGAATTTATTGTACTATTGTGGGCAACTTTATAATTCTCAAATAATCTCATAATAAAAAGGAAAAAAAAAAAAAAACCAGGTGGACTGCAATCTCATGAAACATTAAGAAATCCAATGCTTCATTCTAAAGAGTTCACTCTTAAAAGACAATTTACTGAACATTATCACTAACAAAGAAGCACATTTTATTCTGATTGCTTGAAATTAAGGATACCAACTGATACAGCAATCTAGAGAAAACAACTAAAGACCAGATGCGACTAGAAAAAGAAGCAACGAAGAAAACCAGTCAGCAAAACAGTGGTCTCCTGCAGATGCCTTTAGAGAACGTCTACAAATACCACCGGCTGTATACCAGTATAATCTCAAATTATTACCCTTCATGGAACTCTGAAATCTCTTATTCATTTGGATTTATTATACAACTAATATATGCCAATCACTGTATTAAGTCTTAACATACCCATGAACAAAGGAGAATACTTCTTGCTATAAATACATAGTCTCATGGGGAACACTAACAATAAATAAATAATTATAGAAATGATTATTTAATATTGCTGTGATGAATACTATGAAGTAGATGAAAAGACACAGGATAGTGAGAGGGTTTAGTAGAGGAATCTGTTATCTCAGGAGACAGAAGATTTTAGTGAGAAAGTGACTTCAATTTGAGACTTGATAAATAAAGCTAGTCTTTTTGCAGACTCTATTCTGATGCATTATTCTATTTGATTACCCTTTCACCAACACCACATTCACTTGATTACTAGAGCTTTAAAGTGTCTTGAAATCAAGTAATATAAATCCCTCAACTTTTGTTCTTTTAGAATGCCTTAGTGATTTTCAGATTTTGCATTTCTGCATAAATTTTAGAATCAGATTTTCAATTCTTACCACAACATCTTTGAAACAGACTAGCAGACATAGTAAACAATTTTATGGTTACTGGGGGAAAGGGGGTGGGAAGGGATAAATTTGGGAGTTTGAGATTTGCAAAGGTTAACCACTATATATAAAAATAGATAAAAAAACAAATTTCTTCTGTATAGCACAGAAAACTATATTTAATATCTTGTAATAACCTTTAATGAAAAAGAATATGAAAATGAATATATGTATTATATATATATGTAAGACTGCGACATTAGCTGTACACCAGAAGTTGACACATTGTAACTGACTATACTTCAATTAAAAATAAATCTCTAGAATTTGGTTTGGGATTGCATTTGGATCACATTGCAGAGTGGAAATTCTACAAATATTGAGCTTTCAAAAAAGAAAGATGGTGTATCTAGCAATCTGTTTGTGTATTCTTTAATTTCTCTCAGCAATATTTTGTTTTCATTGTAAAGCTAGTATATATTTTGTTAAATCTATCCCCCACAGATCATAATGTGAGACTACTATTGATGACTGTTTATTAATTTTCATTTTCCAGTGATCAGTTATTATTATTTAAAAACACAATTAATTAGACTTCCACTTCTGCTTAAGATGTAGAAAATTTCAGAAACATATCAATTCCACCATAATGATGAGATCAAGTCCTGGAGTGTACAAAATCATAATTTTTTAGGTTATCAAAGAATTGACATTGCAAAGTACCTGGCAAACTGAAATCCAAAGGGTTCAAATTCTCTCCAAAGAGAGACAGGAAGATAAATTATTTCACTTACTGCAAAACAGTAGGTAAACTAGGTCATCACCACAAAAGTAGGTAAGAAGAAAACAGCTGAAATTAAAATGAATTCTTCAAGGCCAAATGGGCTACTATGCCAATTTAGAATCCCAGGGAGCCCAGATACAGTGAGAGTTTGCACCATTTATCAAATCTCACATTTCTGGGGATAAATACTATTTACTTTAGTCTCTGGTGTTTTGTGAAAAATTTCTGACTTTCAACAAAAATTACAAAGTGCAGAAACAATCAGGTAAACATCATACATTACCAAAAGATAAACAAGTCATCAGAAAAAATTCAGATGTGGCAGAGATACTGGAATTATCAGATGAGGACTTTAAAATGATCAGATAGGGACGTTGCATGGTTATAATATTAAATATAGGTAACATGATGAACAGATGGACAATTTCAACAGAGAAATGAACTATAAAAAAGAGCCTAAAAGAAATAATAGGAAAAAAATGAGATAAGGCTTTTAAAAGACATCAGAACAAACTCAACTGGGGAAAGGATCAGATAAACAGAAGGCACTCCAATAGAAATTAACCAAATAATATTGGAAATAGTGAAAAAACTGAGTAAATATCTGACATCTATGGGACAATATGAAACAATATGCCTGCAAGCTGAATTTCTGATGAAGAGGAAAAAGAATGGATAAGAAGTATGCTTAAATTGGTAATGGCAATAATTTTTCTTAAAAATGACTGACCAACACAAATCCACATATCCTAGAAGTTCACAGAGAACCCCACACAAAACAAATAAAAAGAAAAACCCCAAGCAGAATAAAACAAAGTAAAACAAAACATAGGTACATGTTAGTCAATGTGCTAAAAATCAAAAATTAAACAAGAATCCTGGAGGCAACTAGTGAAACAAGAAACTTAACATACAGGTAAATACTAATAATAAGTACATCTTACTTTCTTTGAAAAAGAATGGGAGTCAGAGTCAACTGAATGGCATATTTTGAAGTGTTGAAAGACAAGGTACACTTGGTCAAAGCATCCTTTAAAAATAAAGGTGAGGTCCTTTCTGTCTTCTGTTTAGGATGTTAGAAAGCTGGAAAGAGCATTACTCCCACGTATCTAACAGCAACAACACAGAAACTTAATGCATTACCTGCAAAGTCACAGCTTTTCTTGAGCCCATCAGAGTTGTGGTTGCAGTACAGCCAACTACCCCAAAATCTAAGGGAGACAAGTACAGCCAAGGAGAGGTGAGACCTACGTGGTTGTGTCTCTGGGGCAGATGACAGATTGCATACAAACTTCTAAGAATTCAAGTAAATGTTTACTAAATTGCTAAAGGCTGAGTATGAGCTAATAAGGAAAGAGAACCCCTAGGACCCACAGACACAAGGGATATTCTCAGTCATTTGCAGAATCTTCTTCACAGACCTCACCCAACACTCAAAAGGAAGATCAGAGCCAGGATGAGAGATCCGAGAAAGCCCCCCCCGTGGGGCAGGATTCTGGGCCAGGAACAGCAACCACAACTAGAAAGACACAACACCTCACCTGAATCTGTCTCTCCATCTCTCCAGAAAATAAAAGGCTTAAGGTCCTGGGGGGAATATATAAAGTAAAATGAAATAAAATAAAATTACCTCTATTTCCCCAGAGGTACAAATGAAGACCCATAAAAACTGGGAACAACCAGTATGTCCCTCAACTGGGTAATGGATAAACTGCAGTAAAGGCGTATAATGGCATATTCTTCTGCATTAAAGAGGAACCAAGAATTGATATGGTAACAATGTGAATAAATCTGAAATGCATTATGCTAAGTGACACAAGCCAGACTTAAAAAGCCACATACTGCATGATTCAATGTACTTGACATTCTTAAAAAGGCAAAGCAATAGAACAGAAAAAGTGGTTACCAGAGACTGGGGGGCAGGACAGGTGACCACAATTGGGCACAGGGTAATTTTGCAGGGTGATGAAATGGTTCTGTATCTTGAATGTGGTGGTGGTGGTTATAGAACTGTAAGCATTTGTCAAAAATACAGAACTACGTAATGAATAGGGTGAATTTTGTTTATACAAATTATGCTATATTGTAAGAGCAGAAAAAAGAAAGTATTAAATGGTAAAGGTAAAATGAATACTTTTTAGATAGGAGAAAAGTAAAATAATTCATCTTGTCAATCTGCACTAAAAGAAATGATAAAACAAATTCTGTAGGTTAAAGGGATATATAACTTTTTATTTGTCTATTTTGTTTTGTTTTTTTGGGTGTATTGATGAGGAATCCTTTAACTTGGCTAAATTCACTTAACTAATTCTAGCAATTTTATTTTTGTAGAATGCTGAAAATTTCTTATATGAACAAGCCCATCAAAAGTAAATATGAACAGAGCCTTTTAATTTTCTTAGGGATATTAAATTAACACCTAGAATGAGTGCTAGCATCCACTAGGCTTTAAAAATCATTTTGAGAATTAAGAGAAATAAAAATTATTATTCTGAAGTGAACAGCGTCACACTTCTCAAGTTGTAGTACCATTTTGTAAATCAAATTAGCATTATCTAAGTGAAGTAAGCCAAAAATAGAAAGAAAAATACCATATGATATCACCTATATGTGTAATCTAAAAAAGAAGACAAATGAACTTATTTACAAAAGAGAAACAGACTCACAGACATAGAAAACAAACTTATGGTTACCAGAGGGAGAAATGGGGTGGGAAGGGATAAACTGGGAGTTTGAGATTTGCAGATACTAATACATATAAAATAATAACAGCTTTCTCCTGTATAGCCCAGGGAACTAAATTCAAAACCTTGTAAGAACTTATGGTGAAAAAGAATATGAAAACGAATATATGTATATTCATGTATGACTGAAGCACTGTGCTGTACACCAGAAACTGACACAACATTGTAAACTGACTATACTTCAATTTAAAAAAATACAGCTGCATTTAACTGAGCTCTGTTGCTGTGAATACAGCTCACACACAGGTGTGGATGAACAATTTATACATTTTAAGTATTCACTAAGTACTATCTTATATACACATATACACTAAACTTAAAAAAATTTTTCAAATTTAAAAAGATGATCCCCAGATATACTTCACTTTTGGTGATCTTTTGGAAGAGGTCATCTAAAGAGAAGAACGTATGGTTCTGACTCATGAATCATGTGATGAACCCAGCCTAGACTCTGTTGGACACCAAGACTCCTCTACTCCTCTTCAGACATCAGATAGTTCTTGGGTACTTGTTAGGAAAGTACTAAACATACTGACAGACACACTAACTGAACAAAGAAAGGATGTCACTGATTAGGCCTAGTGACTTTTTCATTTTGCTTTCTGTCTTTTAACCAAAGCCATGGTACTCCCCATTCAGTTAATATTTGTATATATTAGAAATTCTAAGGATCAACCTCAGCCCTTTTCCAAATCCCTGTCTCTCACATAAAGTCTATGGTTGTTACTTACACTTTAAAATAATATGTTGTGTAATTAAGGACAAATTCACAATTTTCATTCTCAACAGCTTGATTCCAAAGCTAGTTACCCACTTTCAATGGGTAACCTCAGCTTTTTACCTCTTGTTGCTCACAGGATAAAAATGTTAGATTCAGTTTATAATGGGATAGAATTATCTGAAAGGAAAAATGGTGATGTTAAAAGCGGGTCTGGGATGGGAAACTTGGGGGCCTCCCACCAACACACACAGAGTTCTCTCACCAAGGCCACCAAGAATCCCAAGCATGGTCCCAGGCAACTTCATCCTGCCCTCACTCTGCTCATGTTCTGGCTTTCACGACTGAGCACTGATAAAGACCCCACATGACACATGTTACCTGGAACATGAAACTTTATAAATGAAACCTCCACTCTAATATCAGTAATTTATTAATAAACATGAGAAAAATGTAAGGGGGAGGGAGGGAGAGATGACAAAGTAGAATTAATTCTCTGGAGTCATTAGGATGAATCAATGGTAGTGTAGTTCCAATAACAGCCCCCTAGAACCCTCGGGTCCTAAATGTTCTTCCTGCCCCCATGCCTTCAGAGAAACACTCTTGAGAAGAAATCTAAGCTCTGTTGCTGTTAATCTTGCTATAAATTTTCCGATACAATTTTCATCTGGTTGACAATGTCTGAATAGTTTCAATGTCTCCTTAGTGTCTTACTATTAATGCTCCCAGAAAACATGCAAAGATCTCATAGGATAAGTTTTCATGGTTTTTTTTTTTTAAGAATAAGTTTGTTTTCAGTATTTCATAATCCACATACAAATTTAGGCTTAATTTTCCATAAAGTTGTTCATTATACTGGGGCATCTGTTGTCAGGTAAGAAATAGTCCATCTTGAGGAAATGTTCTAACTTATTAGGGCCCCTTATTATCTTTCTACTAAAGCATTATAATTAAAATAATAAAAAACAAAGCTAGCTTTTATGCAACTATTGCATCTCTCCTCAGAGGGCACTTAAAGTAACAGGCTGAGCTGCTTCCTCAGCCCTCTTCTCACACACTGGACTGGTCCGGAAACTCCAAGGCTCCCAGGGAACACAGTAACTTCATAAGGAGTCAAATGTGTTGTTACATTAGCAGTCCTATCCAACTTTCCATCTTTCTCTTCACCCTCTAATAGAAGATCTGAGAATTGGATCTGGAAAATTGTCCACTCCACATCTCCTCTGTCCACCATCTTTGCTCTAGAGCAGGGTGGCAAGTTCTGCAGTCTATAGGCCAAATCCAGCCATCACCTTGATTCACCGAAAAAAAAAAATCTGAACATGATCTCTCCCGTTCACATATGTACTGTCTGTGGCTGCTTTCTCAATAAAAGGAGAGAGTTGAATGGTTGTGACAGTGACCACGTGGTCTGCAAACCTGAAATACTTACTATCTGGCCCTTTAAAGAAAAGGTCTATGATCCCTGGCCTAGAGGCTTTCTGAAGAATTTTACATCTTTTTCCTCATCATATTGATTTCCAGACAACATGGTACTTCTCACTGTCCAGGCTGACAAAGCTTTCTCTGCTCACAGATTGCTCCAGAGATCCAGCCAACTTGTGTTTTTTGACCTCTGGAATCTAACCAGTTGCCATGAGCAGGAACTACTCACATTCTAATATGTCAGTCTTATTAAAGGAATCTCAAATAATAACATCAATCAGTCTACTATGTATCCTCAAATCCTTTAGATCTCTGGTTTTCTCGTATTTCATATCGCTTAGAAATACCAAGATATCATGTCCTCGTTCAGATTTCTCTGACATACTTTAAACATTATGCTTCTCAAAACAGGTTTATTGAGATAAAATTCACAGGCCAAAAAAATTTACTCATGTAAAGCTAACAATTCAATGATGTTTAGCACATTCCCAGATCTGTACATCATTGCAATCTAATTTAACAACATTCTCACCATCCCTGAAAAGAAATGCTACACCCATTAGCAGTTGCTCCCAAACACCTCACACCACCTTAAGCCCTAGGCAAACACCAATCTACTCTCTGTCTCTAATGATGGCCTATTCTGGAGCTTTCATATTATGGTAATCACACAATTGAGGTCTTTCATGACTACATTTGTTCACTTAACGTAATATTTTCATCATTCATCCATGTTGTTGCATGCACTGTACTTCTTTCCTTTTTATGGATGGCTGAGAAAATGTTTCACTGTAGGGATTTCTACATTTTTAAATCCATCCTTCAGTTAGTGGGCATTTGGGTTGTTTCCCCTTATAAATAATGATGCAATGAACATCCATGTACAAACTTTGATGTGCACATAAATTTTCAGTTTTCGTGTGACTATACCCAGAAGGAGAATTGCTAGGTCATCCAGTAATATTATAATTAACATTTGGAGGAACAGCCAAACTGGTTTCCAAGGCCACTAAACCGTTTTACATTCCCATTAGCAACGCAGGAAGGTTCCAGGTTCTCCACACCCTCGCCAACACTCACTGTCTTTCCCATTTCAGCCTTTTACTGATGTAAAGCGGCACTCCGTTGTGCTTTGGATTTTTATTTCTAATGATTAATGGTGCTGAGTATGTTCGTTCTGTGCTTACTGAGCATTTGTTTTTCTTCTCTAGAGAAATATCTATTGAGGTCATTTGCCTATTTTTAGTTGGGTTATCTTATTACGGGATTATAAGGGTTCTTTTCTTATGATACAAATCCATCACCAGATATATGATTTACAAATATTTTCTTTCATTTCGTTAATTGTCTTTCCACTTTCTTGATGGTATCGTCCTCTGAGGGTACAAAGCTTTAAATTTTTTTAACTTTTTTTTATTGATTTATAGTCATTTTACAATATTGTGTCAATTTCCAGTGCAGAGCACAATATTTCAGTTAGACATGAACATACATATATTCATTGTCACATTTTTTTGCTGTGAGCTACCACAAGATCTTGTAAATATTTCCCTGTGCTATACAGTATAGTCTTGTTTATCTGTTCTACATATGCCTGTCAGTATCTACAAATTTTGAACTCCCAGTCTGTGCCTTCCCACCCCTCTCTCCCTTGGCAACCACGTTTGCTTTCTATGTCTATGAGTCTGTTTCTGTTTTGTATTTATGTTCTTTTGTAGTTGTTGTTGTTAGATCCCACATATGTGCATTCTCATGTGATATTTTTTCTTTCTCTTTCTGGCTTACTTCACTTAGAATGACATTCTCCAGGGACATCCATGTTGCTGAAAATGGTGTTATGTTGTCATTTTTATGGCTGAATAGTATTATATTGTATAAATATACCACTTCTTCTTTATCCAGTCATCTGTTGATGGACATTTAGGCTGTTTCCATGCCTTGGCTATTGTAAATAGTGCTTCTATGAACAATGGAGTGCAGGTGTCTTTTTGAAGTAGGGTTCCTTCTGGATGTATGCCCAAGAGCAGGATTCCTGGGTCATATGGTAAGTCTATTCCTAGTCTTTTGAGGAATCTCCATATTATTTTCCACAGTGGCTGCACTGAACTGCATTCCCACCAGCAGTGTAGGAGGGTTCCCTTTTCTCCACAGCCCCTCCAGCATTTGTCACTTGTGGATTTCTGAATGATGGCCAATCTGACTGGTGTGAGGTGATACCTCATTGTAGTTTTGATTTGCACTTCTCTGATAATTAGTGATACTGAACATTTTTTCAAGTGCCTATTGATCATTTGTATTTCTTCCTTGGAGAAATGCTAGTTTAGGTCTTCTGACAATTTTTGGATTGGGTTGTTTGTTTTTTCCTTATTAAGTTGTATGAGCTGCTTATGTATTCTGGAGATCAAGCTTTTGTCAATTTCATCTTTTGCAAACATTTTCTCCCATTCCATAGGTTGTCTTTTTGTTTTGCTTATGGTTTCTTTTGCTGTGTAAAAGCTTATAAGATTCATTAGGTCCCATTTGTTTATTGTTTTATTTCTATTACTTGGGTAGACTGCACTAGGAGAACATTTTTGAGATGTATGTGAGATAATGTTTAGCCTATATTTTCTTCTAGGAGGTTTATTATATTTGTCTTATGTTTAAATCTTTAAATTTTGATAATGTCAATTTATCTATTTTTCTTTGGTTGTTTGTGTTTCGGTATCATGTCTAAGGAATCACTGCCTCACCCAAGGTGGTGAAGATTCACTTCTATATTCTCTTTTAAAAGTTTAATATTTTTTATTGAAGTATAGTCCATTTACAATGCTGTGTTAATTTCTGTTGTACAGCATAGTGATTCAGTTACTTTGATTCTTTTTCATGCTCTTTTTAGATTATTACAAGGTATCCAATATATTCCTGTGTTGAGTTTAATATTTTCAACTCATATTTAGGTATTCGATCTATTTTGAGGTAACTTTTGTGTATGGTGTGAGTTAAGGTTACAACTTGATTCTTTTATATATGGATATCTATTTGTGACAGCACCATTTGTGGAAAAGACTACTTCTCAATCAAATTATCTTGGTACTCTTTTTCATAATACATTGATCTGAAATGTAAAGGTTATTTCTGGACACTAAATTCTATTTCATTTGTCCATAGTATGTCTGGGGTATAAATCCTCCAACTTTATTCTTTTTCAAGATGGTTTGGCTATTCCACATTCTGTGTATTTCCATATGAATTTTTGAATCAGCTTATCAATTTCTGCAAAAGGACCAGCTTGGATTTGATAGCTGAACATTCCTTTATATGTTCTCTATGAAACTTGAGATAACCTGCTGACATCATAAATATCATAGACTGGATCACCGATGGGGATCAGCTCCAGTAAGCAGAAAATATTATTTGGAGAAAGAAATTTGGGAAGGGAAACTCAGAAGCTTCTGAGCACTGCAGAGACTTTATTGCCACCTAAACTGCCAGGGAATATAACTCTGGCATCACTCCATTATTCTAGGAAAATCTCATTTCAACCTGATCAATTTCTCATGAGGAGTTCCTCTATTCTCTCCCCAGCATCTCACATCGTTAATCCACTGCATTGCAGTACAACCAATGTCATCAGTTACCATGTGTAGTGACAATTGTTTCTCAAAATACGTCATTAACAAAACTTATTTAATGCTGACAACCAACTTAACAGGCAAATAATATTTGTTTTATTGTACAGATGAAGACTCAAAGGGTGAGTGGATAACCGCTTTGTATGTTTAGGTAGAAAATGCTAGAGATGGGATTTGGACTAAATCCATGTCATGTTTAAACTTTTATTAATCAGTATTTAAAATTCCTTCCCGTAAAGTATCCAATTAATAAATGTCCTTGGAATCAGTTAATTATTGAAAACCATATCAAACTTCAGCAGGGCCAACCATTTGTACCACCTTCCTAAGCATTTTGAGTGAGCATGAAACAGACTGTAAATCCTAGACTTTCATGTAGAGACTTAAAGAAGCCCACCTACCACTTTAGAGAAGGCTGCCTCCCATTTTACAAGAGCACCTGGCAGGCTTTGCTACAGTGAAATTACAGGATGTCTCAGTTGTGCTTCGAAATAATTTACAGAGAGTGAAATGGAGAAAGGATGTTGATAAAAAAAAAAGTATGTTGAAAATTGTGGAAGATAGTGATTGATATACCAGGTCTATTGTCCTATTCTACCTGCTTTTGAAAACCACGATCATGTCCACAATAAAAGTTTGTTTTTTTAAGGAGCAGTTTTGTAAGTTTTTATCCCAACTGTATTTGGTTCATAATGTCTCTTTAACAGAATCAGTAACCCTCAGGAAAAAATAAGATAAAACAGGATAAAATAATACATGAAGCAAGGTAAATACATAAATAAACAATAACTACATAACAGCAACAAAATTATTTCTTTGAGAACATTTTAAAATTGATGGTTCTAGCATTCCGGTCATGTGAAAGGCTCCAGTGTTCGTTCTCCCTGTGTCTGGGTCACGACTGCCCCTGGGCTACCTGACCAGTACAAAACTGCCTCAGTCATGCCCAAGATTTGGATTTATTTGCCTCTGCTGTTCTCCCAAGATACTCAACAACCTCTGGATGATATAATTACTTTATTGGCCAGACACAACTTGTGTGGCTCAAGCTGCAGTTTTTTTCCCGACACTTCCTTCACCCATGTTCTGACAAACTCCTTTACTTCCTCTGAACTACAAAATTGACCTCAGAGTATTTCTTGTAGACTTTCAACTGCAGGGAACATATTGGATCCAGAATCCCAGGTCCTGTGCTCTGAAATCTATTCTTTTTTTTTTTTTTTGAAGCATAGTCAGTTTACAATGTTGTGTCAATTTCTTGTGTACAGCGTAATAGTTGTCATAAATATACATACATATATTCATTGTCATATTCTTTTTCAGTATAGGTTACTACAAGATATTGAATAGAGTTCCCTGTGCTATACAGTATAAACATGTTGTTTATCTATTTTATATACAGTAGTTAGTATCTGCAAATCTCTAACTCCCAATGTATATGGTATTTAATGTTTATCTCTTCCCTTCCCCCAGATGTCTGCCAGAGAAACTGGAAGAGTGAGGTGTTGGACCTCTATTCTTAGGATGCTTTTAGAGCCCCTTTTTAGTGTTGCCCTTTCTTTGACTAAATATTGACTATAGCTCAATGTTCTCTGTGTTACAAATGTGGATTAGGTACTGGTGGGCTCCTTGAAGGACTTCATCAGAGACACCCCCCACTCCTACCTGTGGTGGGAAGGGAGATCTAGTCCCAATTTAATTACTTTCCACTCTTTGCACAGCTTGAGCCTCTGTTAGCAGAACTATTCACACAGAAAGCAACCTTCTTGAGTGGGGTCCCTACAGGGCAGCTCAAGCCCACCTCCTTCCAAGTGTCTGAGAGACCCACAAACCCCCACACATCCCTGCTACACCATGAGGGTGGGAGGCTGACTGCTACCTGGCTGCTCTCTTTCCTCCCCCAGCCCTTTCTCCACACTGTCCTCCTTTTCCAATTACCTTACTGATCTACTCAAAAAGGCACCAATATCGTATCAGCAAATCATTTCATAAGAACACTTCCAGAAGGGAAATGAAATCCCAGAATCTTCTTCTCTCCCAGACATCCCTCGTCTCACAAATTATTCTCTTTGAACCACATTCACTCAGATTGTGGCTTAGGGACACGCACCTGTTACTCGGCAGGAAAGGGCTGCATAAGCTGTGTCATTCTCTTCTAGGCTTTTGCATAGGACTTCAGAGTTCTTTGAAATATCTACCCTTCCTGTAGTGGTGTTACATAAATGGAACAGAGGAAAGGGGTGGACAGCTTGAGTAGTAGAACTCATTGAACCATGACTGACGAAGTCTTAGGAAGATGTTGGACCCCAATTATTCTGTACTTCCTTTAGGATATAAGGAGGTTGAAAGGTTTGAAATGTTTTTGTCATCAGTTTAAGGTTCCCCGAATCAATTCCAGTTCATAGGGAAGTTTCATGGAATATTCTGTGATAATAATTTTCTCTCAAATAAAACCCAGATTCAACCCTCTCAGATACTGCACTTCCTTGTGCTACTGTGGACACGTAGCCCTATTATCTCTAGCTTTTAATTCACCTAGGTGCAGTTCACTGGGGTCATCTTTAATCGTGTGTTTTCTGGACCTGCCACCTGTCTAGTTGAACCTAGTAAGTGGATGGAGAAAACTTAGATAATTGCCTGCATGAACATACCCCCCCTTTTTTAAAATGAGATTTGAGTGATTATTAGTTTATCATCTTCTAACCATCATCTTTGCCTTGTATTTCATCAAAGTTTGACAGCAGAAAGGTCACCAAATTCAGACATCTGTGCCTTTTGAAACTCTTAATATATCTTAAAACATCAGTTCCAGTAGCTTAACTAGTGGTTTTGTATTCTGAGTTATTCTGGGTGCCCCAAGTACTGCTTTGGGACTATTTTCTTGGTGGAGAAGCTATCTTCCAAGTTGCATGTTTCTAGTATTAAAGGATGCTTCCCTCTCCTTTTCCTAAGCACCATGTCTCAATCATCAACATTTTCTGAAAGATTTCTGTGTCTGCTGTGTCTGGGGTGTTTGCTTCAAGGGCCCAACGTACACACAACAGATGAAGCAAAAGGCCTCGCTATGCCTCACTGTTTATCAAGACCCACTACACAGGGCTCCAGGGATTCCTGATTCCCTTTATATTCCATGTGGCCTCAAATATATCCTCCATATTGCTGGTCTTTCTCAAATGAGTCATTAATTTGCCTTTGTATGATTATTCAGAAATAGTAGAATCCAAGAACCTACAAATTTACTTTTACTCTTCCAAACCTGGATTCCTAACCTGTACATAAAATATTACAGGACAGCTGGAAGCCTTAAAGGGGAAATGGAGAGACAGACTTTCCAATACAGTTAAAGAGCACCATTCTTGCCACTCATTGGTCATTCCATTTTTGTCATCCTTCCCATTTCAAGATATTTTCTTCCCATTGAACTCACAAGCACCCCATATAAGCCCAACTTAGATATTAAGCCTCATAGAGAGTAATTTTCACAAGTAGAAAACTCTAAATAAAAGAGGAAGAGATTTCAAAGCTGCAGATTCAATAGTGATACTCGTGGTTTTATGAACATTTGAAAATAGAAATGTTAGTTCCTTAGTCCAAAATTCTATCTCAATAAAAACCTTAGGATAATTTTCAGTTACCAGATTTAGTCCCTGACTGATAATTTTCTTTCTTTCTAATGCAATCTTGACAGGTGGCATTTGGAGTCTCATTCATGGTTGATGCATGAAAATATTCATACCACAGGTTTATTCTTTTTACTGAGTCTCTGACATGTCCTGCAAGACCATACTGGTGGCCCCACCTATTTGCCCCTGTGACACAGCTCATTCTAGATCAGCCTTTTTCCTTTCTGGCACATTCCATGTAAAGGACCCCACCTATTTGCCCCTATGACACAGCTCATTCAGAATCAGACTTTTTCCTTTCTGGCACATTCCACATAAAAGACCAGAAGTTGACTTTAATGCTGTAGTATTCCTTAGTCACCAATATGTCTATTTCTCTCCACAGCCATTCTGGAGACTTTATTAAATTCTCCTTCATGTACCACCTGCCATTACTTAATTTTCATCATTAAAAGAATACAAGCTGGGGATGAATGAAAAACATAAACTTATTTTTTAAAACACACAGAAAAAGATTAATCAGAGAAAAAGAAAGTAGGAGAGAGAGAAAGAGAAAGAGCTAAGAGAAAGATAAAGGACACATAGAGACTCAGTTACAATGATGAAAAAAACTGCAGAGCTGGAGCAGTAAATAACCAGTCTGATCTAGGAAGAGACCCACTCTCCCTTTTGATGCTCCGGAGACAGTGGTGCTGGGACATCCATCATGGTGCATTCGGCCCAGGAGCCTCATGTTGGTGACAGTACACCTGCAACTTGACTTAAGTTTCATCCCTCTCTCTTTCTCTCAATAGCCACATTTCTGTGCACACTGGGAGCGAAGGGGAAGATTACCAGCTCAATATTCCCAGAATAAGCTACAATCCACTTACTATGAGAAAGTACTGCCCTTTCACACGGACTTGAAGTATAATGACTGGTTTCTACTTGCCTAATTGGCTCAATGTCAACACAGTATTTATTGTATTTTTTTCTAGCACATCATTTTAGGAATCATGTGTACTAAATATGGCACAGCGCAATTTTCTTCATATTTCACTTCTGACAGGGGAACTTAATTTTCAATGGAAAGGATCTTATTCTCGGAAAGAGTTTATGAGTTTCATATTTCACTCACTCATGAGGAACTCCTCTGCATCTCCCCAGGATCTCTGCTCTCTTTATGGAGTAGAATAAAAAATGACTACAGCTACATCTGCTGAGCCCATGCTGAGTCACAGGTACTCTAAGCAGTTTATAAGCATCATCTCATTCAACCTGCAAAGTAACCTTATGAAGGAGGTAGGTCATTCCATTTCAGACATTGTGAAAACAAAGCCCTGAGGTTAAAAAAAAAGTTACAAAGCTATAACTTTTCAGAGTTTCCTATGTTTTTTTCTTAATTCTCCATTTTTTTAAATTCATAAACTTACTCCTAAAAGCCATTTCCCTAAATTTGTCTTTCCTTTCTTTAGAAGATGTCAAAAAGTTCACCTAACCTTACACATATTCCCCAAATATCTGGTCTAACTCATATTAGGCTACTTTTGTTCTTCTGTGAGCTAAGAAATTCTAAAGTGTAGTAAAGTGCTTATGCACATTTATCATGTCCAGATCTTGAGGATTTCAGTTGAAATCTTGTTCCCTAAATGGATGTCCCCATCTTCAAAACTCAAAATCACTAATGGCCACAACACACAGCACCAAGTATTGGTACAGACAACAGACAGGGTCATCTATTTCCATCATTGTGGAAATAAGAGCAGATCAGAGCACAGAGGAGACCTCCCTTCCAGTACAGGGTCACCTCTGGTCGCCCAACCCACAGAGGGACTGGAATCTGTTTCCCAGTCCCTTTCTTTCTGTTCTCTCCCCACATCAAACCCTGAAATTCCTGATTAATCCCAATAATAACTCTACCAGACACACTTTGATCATAATTATACAGTCACTCGGAGTTATCATGCAACTACCATAAACTGAACAAGGACAGTTATCTCAAATATGGAAAAATGTAAGAGCAAGAGCGAAAAACATAAAGAATACACAAATGATTAATACTGAGAACAGTTCTTGTTCTAAACAGAAAAAGAAAAACAGCAGAACCGTGATCTAATTTCTGAACTACATTCTTCCCTGTTCCTTCCAGGAAGAAACATGTCAGGGTGTAAAACAGCTCAGTTGCATCAGAGACAAGCACCTTCTGTTTACCATCAGAAAATATATTCCTGTGGACACCTCCTACCCACCCCCTATAAGGCTTCTACGCATCTCAGATCTTTCTGCAACATCTTGCCATTTCTTAGTAGGTATGTTTTCTCTTAGAGGAGGCCTATTATGAAAATCCATTACTATAAGTCTGTTAATATTTTATAACACAATGGAAAAGTTTGTGCTTATCATTCAAAATAATATGACACTATAGAGTGGGATGGAAAAAATAGTCACACATCAACTCTCCTTTCTGTGTTCCCCTTTCTCTGGCTTGTATTATAAGTAAAAGTTGTCTGCCAGGGCCAAGACATACAGCTCTAGCAGGAGGCTAAACTGCATTCCTCCGTCTTTTTAACAAATGAGTCTGCGTATCTGTATGATGAGGTGTAGATGGGTTTCCCGGTTTCCATACTTAACAAGTATTTGTCTTCTTTCCACGATGTCCCTCAAATGTACAGAGTTCAAAATTGTTATTAATATTTGCTTATAAAGACTGAAGTTTGAAAGCTCAGAAATGTATTGTTCTCTCCAGTAAAACTTAAACATCTTTTTTGCTCTGGAATAAGGCTTATTAATAAAATACCTCTTAATGTTCAAATATCCTATTCACAATGCAGAGCTTAAGACCAGAAGAGGGGTCCAATACTCATATGTAGAAAACAATAGAACAAAACATCTACAGAGGACAGTGGAGAGGTTTTCTGTACATCAGAGAAAAATTCTTGCACACAGGTCTCTAGAGAACACTCCCCGCTGAGGCTGAAAAGAAGTTACTAAGCTTCCTTCCCACACTCCTAACCCACGGAGCTTTCTTTCAGAATAATTCCTGGTGACTCTTAGACAATGGAAAATCTAAGTGGGAAGCCAGGATATTCAAACACACTATTTTCAAAATCAACATAATTAGAAAACAATGGAGAGATTAACAGAGAGAAGTAAACAAGTTAGCGCTGCTGTTCTCAGGAGCTGTTGCCACCATAGCCTCGTCCCGGGATCTCTTGCTTTGCAGAATAGACTCCACTGATTATTGCTACTGGAATATAACCCATTAATAGTTCATAAGGATTTTGTATCATTTTGAAAAGCCACTTCCTCTTTTCTGGCATTTCATGCCAGGTTACCAGATCTAATATTTCTGGGCCTCATATAGAATAGAGTCACTGCTGCTGACTAAAATCCATGAAGAAGGCAGGTCTCTGAACATCATGATGCTAAAGCACACTCAGGTGTGAGGGTTTATGACTCCTAGCTGCCTTACCCACGAGGCTTCTCCAGAGAGAATATATGTGTGGCTATGTGTGCTATGTTGGGGAAGCAGGGCAGGGCGGTGGGGGAGGGATAGTGGAGGGAGAAAGAGGGGGAGAGAGGAAGAGGGAGGGAGGGAGATTATGTTGGTTGAGTGTCAACTCAAGCCCTCTCTGCTCAGCCTATGCACACTTAAATAAGTATAGTGTCATCTTCTTCAACTATTTGCTAGCATCACAACATTTTGCTCTTTATTTTCTAGCTTCTTTGGATGGAAACATAGCATCAACTTTGAAAGCTGTCTTCTTTTCCAATATACAGATTTTAAGCCATGCATTTCTCTTGCTTAGCAGTATCCCACAAATGTCATGTTTTTAAAAATCATCATTAATTTGAAACACACTCTAAACCTCCTTGTCACTTCATTGACATAGTGGTTATTTCGGATATGTTGTCTCCTTTCCAAACATTTGGGGATTTTTCAGAATATCTGAATGTTACTAATTTTTAAATTCATTTCATTGTGGTCAGAAAGCATACTCCGGTATTTCAGTCCTTTGCCATTTTATGGCTCAGCATAGTGTCTATCTTAATTAATATTCTATTTGCATTTGAAAAGAATATGATTCTAACTTTGTTGGGTTTAGATCCCCACAATGTCTAACAGATCATGTTGGTTGACAGTGTTACTCAAACCTTTCATGCTCTTACTACTATTTTTGCTATTCTTTCAATTACTGGGTAGGAATGTTAAAATCTCCAAATATAATTGTAGTTATATCTATTCCTTCTCTTATACCTTTTATGCACTTAGAATTTCTGTTATAAGGTGCGTAACATTTAGGATTACTCTGTCTTAACAAAATATCCCTTTTACCACTATGGGTATTGATTCCTCCAGCAATGTGCTATTACCTGAAGTACGCTGTCTCTGATGTTAATACAGCAAAATTATCATGAGTATTATCTTCATGGTTTATACATTTCATCTTTCTACTTTTAAGGTATTTGTCCTTTTAAAAAGCATTTTGCCCCAGTGGCATATAGCAGTATATTGCTTTGTATCCAGTCTGACAACCTCTGCCTTTTAATATGATTAATTAGGTCATTTTTGTTTAATGAAATTATTGGTACCAGTGGGTTTAAGTCAGCCACTTTCCTAATTGATTTCTATTTGTCCTATTCATTCTACTTTTAATTTCGCTGCATGATATTCCTCATTTTTACTTAAATATTTCCCTATAACTTTTTAACATAGTTAAAATGTTTGTTTTAAAGGCCTTTGTATGTTGGATCCAATAATTGATTATACCTGGGGAGCCTTCTAATAACTGGATTTTCTGTTGATCTGGGGGGTCATACTTTTCTGTTTATCTACACTGTTTAGATTAGTGTAGACATTATTGTAAAATTCCAGAGATAGAAGTATAATAATATTTTGTTTTGCCATTTATTACAAGACAATCCATGTCCCACTGAGGTTCTTCCTTCCATCAAGTTGAGTGACATCTGGACCAGTTTTAAATTAGGCTGAATTCACCTGTGATTAGCTCAAGCCAAAATCTCCTCTGACTGTGCTTTTCATTGATCTTGTCATTATTTGAACTGGGAGGGGATGGGCTGACAATACATATAATTTGAGATCATGCTTAGATTTAACTCAGGCACAGCCCCATAATCTAAGTACCATGAGAAATCTCAAGAACACATTATTTCTTTCCATTCTCCAGTCTCTTCACTGCTGCTCCCTGTACAAAAGTCAGAAGTGAAGGTGCCCTGAGAATGATTAAGCCCAGTCATTTTCTTTTACATTTGGGGATCTTCAGGATTTCAATATTATCCATCTAAATCACAAGTCACTCAATACTCAGCTTATACTGTCTTGTCCCTCTCAATTCTGTCCTTCTGTGGCAAGCCCATGTCTCCCTCTGCTCATTTCTAGAAACAGCACTGCAACTCTGCTGCCCTATGAAGGGTTCTGCTTTCCTCCAGAATTCAGTTCATCAAGGCTTCCTTGGAGTCACTGTTCTTCATTAGCCCTATAGAAAAATCATCATTTTTTTCCAGTTTTTTTTCTTGCTTTTACCAACCGAATGAGAATATTGTGAATTTTTTAACACACTAAACTAAAACAGAAGTTCTCTGTCCACATCCTTTCAAAATTTATTTTAAGCATTTCTCACTGTTTCATAGTCATTCCATCAATTTTAGCTTCCTCATTGATTTTAGCATCAGAGCTTTCTGATGCTCAAAAATACCTGCCATGGAACGAATATAGAATTATAATAAACAGATTTGATGACAATGTTTCAAGCTCTACAAAAAACTTCACATTTTTATCATCATTAATGTAAAACATTATTTGATATATTCTAATCAGTCTCAAGCATATCTCCAATTCCCTGGGTTTCCTTGAATTAATAAGGTCCTCAACCTCTATTCATATGAACTTAGAAATTCTAGAATTTAATAGACACTCTTAATTAAATCTTGATAGATTTCTTTTTTTGGATTTTCTTTCTGGATTGCAGTTATTCAAAAAATAGCCTCTCTTCTATGGTTCGAGTATTCCATACACAGGACAAAGATATTAGTCTGAATAAGGCTATCTGATGGTAAAAAATTTCCTGGTGTGAGAGTATTTGTGCAGTAAGGGTATTCATGGAGTTCCCTGTCCACTGAAGACAGCAATCCAGTCTCTAAGGTCATGTTTGACCTTTCTAAATCTTCCACAGATGCCATCTTGCTGCCCTCATCCTTACTCCATGAATATTTTCTCTGGTCAATTCTTACTGGTGGCATCCATGCTCAGGCTCAGCTTACATACGCTAACGGTGGGATGAGCATGTGCCTGATATGCATGGCTGAATGGAAAACTCAAACAATGAGAAGAATGAGGTAGAAAAGTCCCAGAGAGATAGCCTCAAGTTAAATCTTAATAACGGTCATGTTAAGAGCCTTTCACCACTAAACAACCACTAAATGCCACAGGCACTCGGTGGGTATTTACACACCACAGGCTTTTTCTCCTGATTTGCATTTTTCCTGCTCTGAACATTTCATTTAATAACCTAAGACCATTCCTTGGGTTTTTTATTAGAAGAGTCTTTTTTTTTTAAATAATTTCAACTGGGATGTTGACTATCTCCAAATTTAAAGAGTGCCTTTAACTCACTCCCCATGCCCCTTGTCCCAGTCCTGGGGCCTGGCATGCATCTCATCATGTTTAGCACCTGTTGGCAGAGACACCTCTACTCACACTATGCGCTTCTCCAAGATATCAATAGTCCTTCTTATAACTAGATTGCTAAGTACAAACTCATCACGGTGAGTTTGGAGATTTCCTGATCATCAGTGTTCCTCCAGAGTCCTGTTGAAGTGGAACTACTGTTCACTTATTACTAAGCACTCAGACAGATTGGGGATGACACCTGTGAGCTCCCTAGCTGCCTCGAACTCCCTGCATTCCTATTTCAGATGTGAGCCTTCTTGGACAATCCCACATATTACACCAAACACATGGGCAGCAAAATAAAGAGAAAAAGAACCAGTGGTCATGAGCAGAAAGAGAAGAAAAAACAGGGGCAGTGGGGAGTACCTAGAGACATGTGAGGACTAGGGGTAGCGGATTTCTAAGAGCGTCTCTATCCATATTCATGTATTCAAAGATGGACAGTCTGAAAACATGACTATCCGTTCTTGGCTACATTCTCTCACACCAGCTGAGATATTCCACGGAGTAGCTCTAGACAATTAGATTTAAAAAACACTCCAAACACACCAACAGCAACTTCCAGAGAATAAGCACACAAGAAATAGTTTAATAGAAATAAACAGAGGTAGAATGAGACTGGAGAATAATTTCATAGCCTTAGAGTCAACAGTGTTATTTTTGACATTTTAAAAATTTTGCCACAGTAATTTGTTACCCCAAATCTTTTACTCTTATGAGATACATTAAGAATATTCACAACAGTGAGGTTTGTGACCTTGACCTGTGACGTCCCTATTCACAGTCACCCTAGATGACACATGCCTTGTAACAGACTTCCAGTGTTGAAGAGCAGATTTTATTACTATTGACCTCTGCCTTGTTCTTTGCTGTTTTCATCTAAGTTGTTTAAAAAATGTGCAGCAAACGTGGCCCCTAGCAATACATAATCTTTTCTTTCAATACTGTGGCCAGTGGGCCTCCATAATTGAGGACTGGATGGCTAACCACATTCAAACCAAGCTGTGATGGGTAAGCTCTCCTCTAGTATGGCCCTAAAGGGAATTAAGTAGAGTTATGTTAGAAATCTGAATGCCAATTAAAGGCATTTTCCCCAGTTAATTTCCTCAGAGACACCCCATGGCAAGATTGCAGGACTCTGACTTCATGGGGCTTGCCTTTTTGTTTTGTTTTTAGGTGTGGGAATCAGCCTAATCTCTAATACCTTGAATTCCATCCATAAGTTATCCTTTTTTTTCAAATATTTATCCTTGACTCAATTAATATTCCAAAAATTCACCTGTCTGTAGAATTGGCCACCAAATCAGTAGTAATGAAAAAATAAAGAGGGAGACAGAGAGTGAGAGCTAGAGACAGACAGGCAGACAGCCACAGAGAATGCACAGCCCAGAGCAGGAATGGCCACCTGGCGCAAGAGAAACACGCTTTTTGCTGATTCAGAGTCTTGCTGTGGTGACCAGCTAACACGTGACTCCATGCATGAATGATCCCTTCCTCGCCCTTCCCTGCGGTGACTTTCAAGAGAAAGGTTTCAGATCGTGCTATCCAATGTGACCACACAGCTTATCCAGCCAAGATTTCCCTTAACTGCACAGACTTCCAAAACACCCACTTTTTCTTCTCCATGTTGATTTAACTTCTACATGACATATTCACATAACCCTTTGTATTGAATATGTGTTCTTTTCACCTTGCATGGTTTAATAGTTCACATTCAACTTGAAGATTTAGGCTTAACTCTCACTGGACGCAATAGTCTTTGGAGATATTTTTGAGCCCCAACTATGGCTACTCCAAGAGTAGTCCTCTGGTCTCCCCCGAACATCCCTACTCTCTTAGTGGTGACAGAAAATACTGCTACATATTCTGAGCTCACTTTGTGCCAGAAACCTTTCTCAGCTGATATACAATGTGTCCCCTAAGCCCCTCAACATGATATGTGAGAGCTATGATTCACTCCTTTTTATGGATGTTGAAACTGAGATGCAGGAGTTAACTGGTCCGAGTTTTTTGAAGATGAACTAAGTGTAAGAGTCATGATTTGAAGCCAGCTTCATCAGACTTCAAAACTGAGGATCTTAAGCATGACACACTCCTGATAGGCCCAGAGCAGGTTGCCAATTAATGTCTGTTGGTTGAATGAATGGCTCCATCAATCAATCAAACAATGAGTCTCCCAGAAAGAGTGACCTAAGCATCCTCTCCAGTCACATCAATGGCTCCACAACAAAGAAGTTTCTCTTTACCAGCTTGGCCATGTGAAAATTTCACAGCAGGAAGCTGTATGCAAATAGGTTTTCCCCCCTAGAAAGCAGGTTGCACAAATTACTCCAAATGGGCCATCACACACTGGTAAATACTTCCAATTTTGAAAAGCTCTTACTTCATTACTAATGGCCTGTCCTCATCACCTGGTGTGTCCTGCAACTGCTCAGCTTGTCAATCAGTCCTGGAATACTTGCCACAGAGCTGGCTCTTTTGCTGAAGCAGCCTGGTTATCAATAAGCTTGTTAATATACATTCTGGGCTGTCAATCACAGATGTTTCAACTGAAGACTGGGTGTTTCCTTCATACTATACCAAGCAGTGCATGATAAATGCATAAGTTTGTATATATATTCATTTCAAGTGTCAATTCAAGCCAGGTGACCTACTGGCTAATACAAAAACCTCAATGATTCTCACCAAAGCTCTCCCTCACATTATCATCAATATGTCTCTTCATTTTGGAGTTTGCCTTTTCTGTTAGGCAGGTTCATATGTGCTAGATTGTTAGTTACTCCCTGCTCAGCCTAAGCAGTTCAAATTTCTCTGGATAATCTAGGATTCTCAGTGGCATCTCCCAGTTACCAAGCTCAGCCACATTCCCTGGCTATCCTGAATAAAAAGTCCACAACTCTCCCTGTATCCTTCCCATGTCTCTAACCTAGTCATTGTGCCTACTACTCTCCAGTGGCTCTCCAGAAGCCTTTCGGTGCTTTCTCCTCACCACAATGTAAGTTTTCATTTATTCTACAAATGTTAAGTATTTACTTTGTGCCAAATATTCTTTTTATTGAGGTATAGTCAATTTATAATTTTGTGTCAATTTGTGGTGTACAGCACAATTCTTCAGTCATACATGAATATACATATTCATTTTCATATTCTTTTTCACCATGAGCTACTTCAAGATATTAAATATATTTCCACGTGCTATACAGTATAAACTTGTTTATCTGTTTTATATATACCAGTCAGTATCTTCAAATCTCAAACTCCCAGTTTATCTTTAGTTTTGGAGAAGGCAGCCTTGAACAAAAGAGAAGCATATCACCATCCTCATAGGGGCTGATGTTTCAAGGAGTAAGAGGAGACTTGGGATAATAAGATAATAAAGTAAAATATCCATCCTAGTAGACAGTGAAAAGTGATAGGGAAAAATAAAACAGACAAGGGGGACAGAAGTGCATGGGTGCAGGAATACATTGTAATTTTAAATAGTGTGGCTGGGGAAGACCTTATTATTAAAAAGCAAACATTTTAAGAAATTACTGATGGAGAAATGAGAGTGAGTCATGAGGGTACCTATGGGAAAGCAGATTCCAGGCAGAGAGGACGAGATTCTTTTGCCTCAGATCTTTAACTTGATACCTATGCTTTTTATAAGTTTAAGTAAATTTGTTTTTGAAGTACATGATGGAATATGTTAAATTTTTATAACATATAATGAGAGATAACTATTACTGGAATAACAATAACTTTATTTATCTGAGGATTTTATCTATTCCACTTTGAAAAATACGGTATAACAAAATGTATTCTACTCACATTTAAACAATGACTTTCACATTCTACACTGTTGACATTTGCGGGGCTTGGGGGGTGGAAGTGGATCCCATACACTAGTAAGAGGCTTAGCAGCATCCCTGACCTCCCCTCCTAGATGCCAGTAGCGTTCATGTCCACATTTATGACAAGAAAAATATCTCCAGATACTGACAAACGTTCCCAGGGGAGCGAGGACTGCCCTCCCCATCAGGAATAACTGGGTTAAATGAGCAAGAATCAGTAGCCCTACCACTGCTGTTGTTCAGAATTCAATATCAGTATTGCAATAAGATACAAGCTTCACCCTTAGAGGAAAAAAAAACATATATAAACAGGCACAATCAGTAAGCTGCATGGTTTAGAGAGGCTTGAAAAGTCATCAAAGGAGGCTTCCCCCAAATCATTGCTTACACATTATCCCCTCATCACTAAGAGGATTCTACCCCCCCAGGCAGTGCAACAGTGTAAGCTCTGAGATAAGTGAGGTGGGGTGGGGGTGGCGCCTTTATGGTTAAAGGTACAAAAAGGGTGGTGTGAATGCAAGCAAGTTCTAAGGGAGTTTTATTAAAAAACAGTGTAATGAAAGTGGAGAATTTGGAAAGGGATTCCCTCAGAACTGTCCATGTGGCAGATCACACGTTTATCCTCTGATCTATTTTCCGATAGCTTTACTTTCCTTGACAGGTGCTTCTTCAGTCATTTCAAAACTCTTCTTCCTATCAGTGTCGTCCAGGCAAGCTAACCCTTGACTCAAACTGGACCATGAGACCTTTTTATGGATTGGGTTCATTACCTCCCACAGAGTTCTCCCACAGGTTCTTTGGACTCATTGTCTTCGATGGCATGCCAGCCTCAGACAGCCCTTGAACTAGGATTTCTCAAAAGTATTCCTTCTGAGCTTGGGAGTTCTTTTGAAACTATTGTCTCTGCTGACTGTGTCAAACATTTCTCAAATCTCTGATTTTTCTCAAATTCATAGAGACTCGCAGTTTTGTTTTCCTTCCATCAGATCTTAGAATTCAACTTTAGGCATCCATTTCAATTCAGTATCCTCAGCTCCCTGGAACTTCACATAAGAGATACACATCAACTCCCCCACAAAAAGGGCACCCAGCATACAGCAGAAGAAGAGACCCGTCAAACACCCCATGGGTAGAACATACTGGTGCTGGAGGATAGGTTGTGTGAGGCACCAAAGCCCAGGCACCAGAGGAGCTGTGTCCACAGCCACACTCCACACCCTAATTTCCAGTCCCACGGGGTTTTGCTTCCTCACCAATAGGATCTAACCCAACTGTGACCAACCTTGGGAATTTCCTACTTCATTTGTACTCAACAGAGAAAAATGTTACACATATTAAGGCAAGAAAATCAGAAATAGGGCATAGAGGGGACAGGGTGAGGGAGGGAGGGGAGAGAGAAAAAGTGAACACCCTGAACCTCAGAGGAAGAGCGGTCAAGCGCGTGAGCCAAAGGCCTCCATTTACAGTTCCATGTTTTCTAGTCAGCATTTCCACATGACACCCCACTGGGCGCTGTCTAAAATGTAACTTGTTCCAGGAATTCCTGTCTCTGCTTCAAACCAACAGAAGCGTCTATGAAAGAAGGGCTGAAGTCAGTTTCTTCACAGCCCATCCCCCTTGGCCAAGTCCCCCAAAGATCTCTCTGCTTCCAGCCTGAAAAGGTCCCACTGCAGCACCTTCCTCTCTCACTGGCTCCTTCTCCCACTAGTTTTCTTCTAACTTTTTTTCATTATCTATTTCTAAATGTCAAGTCTCCATAATCTTCAAATTACTCAATTCAAAGACTTCAGAGACTTGGAAAAGTCCATTTTATCTTTCCAGTGCCCGTGTTTGTGACATTTGTATGGGAACGTGCCTCATCCTTATAAGCCTCAGCCAGGACCCATATTCTGAGCCAGGTGTCACTGCCCATCTCACTCTCTGCTTCCTTTCATCCCAGATCAGAGGACTGTAGCCCTACATATTAGAGTCTGCTCTGGGAAATGGAACAGTTTTCTGTCTCTGGTACTGACTCGGAGCTCCTACCCTAGATCACGCTCATTTTGATGATATGCTTTCTGCCCATCTCCAGAAAACCCAGTACCCTGTCAAAACTGCTGACCGAACAGACCATCCCTTTAACTAAATCCTCTTATTTAGCTCCACTCTCAGACACTAGAATGCAGATTTTTACATGCATCATCACTCAACATATTATTCTCTTAATTACTTCTTGGATCATCCCTTAAGCTACAGGACTTACCAGTTTCTCTCTCTATAGGCATGCACACTGCCTTGATAGTCGTGGCATTATTCAATCTTCAAAGCCTAAAAAGTTGGCCTAAACGGCTAAAACTCTGCCTCACCTTCATTTACACTCACTGGGCTTGTTCTGTGACTTGCAAATTACCTGTCATGAGTCTGTCTCCATCCCATACACATCGCTCTTCATTTCTTTCCCTAAAGAACAAATTCTAAACATTCTGTGAGAAACCATGGTAGATTCAAAAATGTTTTCAACTCAGAAAATGGGCCTTTCTTACACTCAAAATCTGTCCTCTGTTCTTCGGTGAGGTCTTCGGGAACACCAAGTATGTGACGCCTGGGACACGGGCATCAAGGATAAACATCCTCCACCATCAGCAGATGGAGGTGCTTTGCAGTGTCCTGATTATCTGCGTACAAAACTGGCTCCTAACCCTCACCATACAGGCATGGGAATTCAAATAAGAAGCCTCTTTTTGTGACACTTGTGTATGTTACCCAGGTGCTGTCTATGGATTTCTAGGTTTTCAGAATCTATTCACATTTCCCTACTTCTGAGGTCAAAGATGGTTGGTATTTGTAAACAATGGGTCTCTTCACCTTCACTGCCTTTCCTGCTAAATATATCCTTCCCACAGCAGTAGAAGTGAACTAAATAATGGATGGGGCCATATGACTGAGTGTAAAAGACTGGTTTGGGGAAACAATTCTAGGAAGGAAGAGGAGGAAGCTCTAGAAAACCTGTCAGTCTCTTGTGAACCAGAGCCATGGAAAAACAGCACTCACTCTAGCCTCTCTTCAGATGTCTCCTCCCTGCTTGCTTTATGTCCTGGCCACACACAACGCCACTACTGATGGCTAGTTTTAAACTTGCAGCCAATAGTTAATTTCATCAAACACATTTACAGTGGCATTTACAAAACAAGTAAAGCAAAATACAGAGCTTGCAAAATTAAAAGAACAGAGATTTTAGAGCCTAGACAGAGAATGGTTGTTCCTGACATTGGAGAACCTCCCGTAATGCCCTAGACAGCAACCGTGGACCACATTATGGACCCTCAAGGACAGCTTTCCATTGACCCCTGAAAGGCAATGTCATTTATGAAAGTGCTTTTCTTCCGGCTCTCTCTGATACTGACATGGATTGGGGGGCAATGGACGGACAGGAAACTAACCTCTGTCACTTTCTCCCTCCTTCCAGGAAACTTCAGACTTCCACTACTGCTTCTCTCTATACAAGCCCTGAGTATGCTCAGCATCCTTCCAGCATCCTGTTATACCTTCACTTTGCAAGCCTCTTTCAAGAATCCCACAGAGGGAAGATTCTGAATACTTCATAGCATAGGGGAGAATTTAGGCTGAATTCTACTCAGACATATCCATTACTTAAGGGTAATCTGGTATGTGCTCAAACCATAATCACTGGTGGAGAGCTTCTGTATGCTTTCCTTGTGTCCCTTACTGAACAATAATTATTCAGAATTGGTTATGTGTCCTAAGCAAGTGGCCTGTATTCATATGGCCTCTTGTTCACCAGATTATGCCAATATAAATGGAGAAGCTCCATTTTTTTACATCTCTGTCTGGGAAAATCTTAGGCTGTAAGAGATGACCAGTTATATAAATTATTGAACAATTGTAAAGTAGAATAACATGGAGTCATTTCTGGAATTTTATTTTTCCTATGTTTTTATTTTTATGAAGATACAATTGAGATAACATTGTCTAAGTTTAAGGTGTACAATGTGTTGATTTAACACATTTATGTATTACAAGATGATACTAATATAGAATCAGCTAACACCTCCATCATATATAATTATCATTTCCTTTTTGTGGTGGCAACATTTAATCTAATCTAATCTAATCTAATCTAGATATTAAATGTTGCCACCACAAAAAAAGAAATAATAATTACATGATATGATGGAGGTGTTAGCTGATGCTACAGTAGTATCATCCTGTAATAAATATTAATTCAAATGTTAAATCAACACATTGTACACCTTAAACTTAGACAATGTTACATCAATTGTATCTTCATAAAAACATAAGAAAAATAAAATTTAAAAATGACTCCGTGTTTCCATGTCTTGGCTATTGTAAATAGTGCTGCTATGAACACAGGTGTCATCCTGAAGTAGGGTTCCTTCTGGATAGATGCCCAGGAGTGGGATTCCTGGGTCATAAGGTAAGTCTATTCCTAGTCTTTTGAGGAATCTCCATACTGTTTTCCACAGTGGCTGCACCAATCTGCATTCCCACCAGCAGTGTAGGAGGGTTCCCTTTTCTCCAAAGCCTCTCCAGCATTTGTCACTTGTGGATTTTTGAATGATGGCCATTCTGACTGGTGTGCAATGATACCTCATTGTAGTTTTGATTTGCATTTCTCTGATGATTAGTGATACTGAGCATTTTATGTCCATAAACAGATTACTGGATAAAGAAGTTGTGGTATATTTATATAATTGAATACTACTCAGCCATAAAAACTGACAACATAACGCCATTTGCAGCCACATGGATGCTCCTGGAGAATGTCATTCTAAGTGAAGTAAGACAGAAAGAGAAAGAAAAATACCATATGAGATCACTCACATGTGGAATCTAAAAAAAAAAACAAAAAAAAAAACAGTATAAATACAGAACAGAAATAGACTCATAGATATAGAATACAAACTTGTGGTTGCCAAGGGGGCAGAGGGTGGGAAGGGATAGATGGGATTTCAAAATTGTAGAATAGATAAAAAAGATTATACTGTATACCAAAGGGAAATATACACAAGATCTTATTGTAGCTCACAGAGGAAAAAATGTGACAATGAATATATATATGTTCACGTATAACTAAAAAAACTGTGGTCTACAATGGAATTTGACACAACATTGTAAAATGATTGTGAATCAATAACAAATGTTAAAAAAAAAAATGACTCCATGTTACTCTATTTTACAATAGAAAACCCTAAAGTCTTTACACAAAAACTACTAGAGCTGATACAAGAATTCAGCAAGGTAGCAGGATACAAGATTAACACAAAGAAATCAATTGAATTTTTTATACTAACAATGAAATATAACAAAAGGAAAGTAAAGAAACAATCCCATTTAAAATTGCATCCAACTGATGAAAATATTTAGGAATAAATCTGATGAAGGAAGTGAAATAATTATATGCAGAGAACTACAAAACATTGACTAAGGAAATTAAAGATGACATAAATAAATGGGAAGATACCCCATGTTCTTGGATTGCAAGAAATAATATTGTTATAATGGCCATACTACCCAAAGCAATGTACAAATTTTATACAAACACTATCAAATTACCCAGGACATTTTTCACAGAAATAGAAAAAATAATCCTAAAATTTATACGGAATCAAAAAAGAACCAGAATTGCCAAAGCAATACTGAAGAAAAAGAATTAAGCTAGAGGAATAACCCTCCCAGATTTCAGACAATACTACAGAGCTACTGTAATCAAAACTGCATGATACTGGTACAAAAACAGACATATGATCAATGGAACATAAGAGAGAGCACAAATAAATCCACAAACTTTTGGTCAATTAATCTTTGACAAAGGAGACGAGTACATACAATGGAGCAAAGACAGTCTCTTCAGCAAATGGTGTTGGGATAACTGGACAGCTGCATGTAAATCACTGAAATTAGAATGCTCCCTCACCCCATACACAAAAATAAACTCAAAATGCCTCAGAGACTTAAGTATAAGACAAGACACTATAAACCTCTTAGAAGAAAATATAGGCAAAACATTATCCAACATAAATCTCAGCAATGTTCTCCTAGGGCAGTCTACCCAGACAATAGAAATAAAAGCAAAAATTAACAAATGGGGCCTAACTAAACTTGTAAGCTTTTGCACAGCAAAGGAAACCATAAGCAAAAAGACAACTCATGGAATGGGAGAAAATATTTGCAAAAGATGAGACTGAAAAGGGCTTAATTTCCAGAATATATAAACAGTTCATACAACTTAATAATAAAAAAAAACAAACAACCCAATTCAAAAATGGGCAGAAGTCCTAAACAAGCAATTCTCCAATGAAGACATACTAATAGCCAATAGGCATGTGAAAAAATGCTCAATATCGCTAATAATCAGAGAAATGCAAATCAAAACTACAATGAAGTATCACCTCTCACCAGTCTGAATGGCCATCACTCAAAAGTTCACAAACAATAAATGCTGGAGAAGGTGTGGAGAAAAGGGAACCCTCCTACACTGTTGGTGGGAATATAATTTGGTGCAGCCATTATGGAAAACAGTATGGATATTCCTCAAAAGACTAAAAATAGACTTGTCATATGATCCAGCAATCCCACTTTTGGGCATATATCCAAAGGGAAACAATTCAAAAAGATACATGCACCCCAATGTTCATAGTGGCCCTATTTACAATAGCCAAGACATGGAAGCAACCTAAATGTCCATTGACAGATGACTGGATAAAGAAGCTGTGGTGTATTTATACAATGGAATAATACTCAGTCATAAAAAAGAATAGAATAATGCCATTTGCAGCAATGCAGTTGGATCTGGAGATTGTCATTCTAAGGTAAGTAAGCCAAAAAGAGAAAGAAAAATACTGTATCATATCACTTATATGTGGCACCTAACAAAGAGACAAATGAACATTATTGAAACAGAAAAACAGTCATAGACATAGAAAACAAACTTTTGATTACCAGGGGGAAAGGGAGTGGGAAGGGATAAATTGGGACTTTGAGATTTGCAGGTACTAATATATATAAAATAGATAAATAACAAGTTCATACTGTACAGCACAGGGAACTGTATTCAATATCTTGTAGTAACTTACAGTGAAAGAATATGGAAATGAATGTATGTATGTTCATGTATGGCTGAAGCATTATGTTGTACACCAGAAACTGACACAACATTGCAAACTGACTAGACTTCAATTAAAAAAAATACATATTTTAAAAATCTAGTCTATTAGCAACTTCAAAGTATGTAATACTGTATCATTGGTTGTAATCACAATGCCATGTATTAGATCTCCAGAACTTATTCATCTTCTGGTTTGTATCCTTTAACCAACATCTCTCTTACTGTCCCACCATCCAGCCCCTTCATAATCACCATCCTACTCTCTATTTCTACAACTTTGGCTTTCTTAGATTCCACATATAATTGATACCATACAATGTTAGTCTTCCTCTATCTGACTCACCTTGTTTAGCATAATGCCCTCAAGATCCATCCATGTTTTCCCAAATGGCAGTATTTCCTTCTTTCTCAATATAGAATAATATTCCATTCTATATATCACATCTTTACCAATTCAACTGTTGAGAGTTTGTCATATCTTAACTACTGTGAATAATGCTGCAATGAACATAAAAGTGCAGGTATCTTTTTGAGATCCTCTTTTCATGTCCTTTGGATGTGTCCACAGAAGTGGGATTGATAGATTATATGGTAGTTCTATTTTTAAATTTTTTGAGGAACCTCCATCTGTTTTCCACAGTGGCTGTACCAGTTTATATTTCCACCAGCAGTGCACAAAGGTTCCCTGTTCTCCACATCCTAACCAACATTGGTCTTCTCTCTTGTCTTATTTATCAGAGTCATTCTAACAGGTGTGAGGTGATACTGTGATTTTGATTTGCATTTTCTTGATGATTAGTGATGCTGAGCATCCTTTTCATTTAACTATTAGCCATTTGTATGTCTTCTTTGGAAAAATGTCTGTTCTGTTCCTCTGTCCATTTTTAAACAGATTGATTAAAAATCAATAGATTGCCTTTTCAGTTTAATTGTTGTTTTTTCCTCTGTGTAAGCTTTTTAGTTTGATTTAGTCCCAACGGTTCATATTTGCTTTTGGTGCATGTGCTTTTGGTGTCATATCCAAAAATATTGTTGCCAAGACTAATGTCAAAGGTGTTTTTCTACATTTTTTTTTCTGGGAGTCTTATGGGTTCAGTTCCAATGTTTAAATTAAGTTTTAATCCACTTTGAGCTAATTTTAATGAGTACTGTAAGATAGGAATCTAATTTCATTTTTCTGTGTGTGGTCATTTAGTTATCCCATAATTTCTTAAAGAGACCATCCTTTCCCCACTGAGTATTCTTGCTTCCCTTGTTAAATATTAGTTGGCCATATATACAAGAGTTTATCTGGGCTCTCTATTTGGTTCCATTGTTCTGTGTATCTATGCTTATAACTCATTTTCTTTAAAAAAAAAAGACTACATAATATCTATATGTACAGTTATATCAAGTAATTTATCAAGTCAAAAAGCAAGGTGCATGAAATGTCTGTTTAAATGTGTGTGTGTCTGTCTGCATGTTTGTATGTGTGTATATACACTTAAAGAGAAAACAGATTACAGATTAAAAGAGGATGAGCTGGGAAAGTTAGTAGACACAAGAATATAAAGACCCTTGTATGCTCCCATAAGGAGATTGTACTTGATTCTACAGGTATACTATAGGGGACCAGAACTGAACAGCAGTGGGAAGAAAACAATTTCATTGCTGTCTTCTCAGCATTCAATTATTTTTCAATGCATGTACAGTTGTGCAAACAATAAAGAAATTAAGTTCAAAAGTACTATATGACAATTGGGTTTACATCCTTGTTTCTAAAAGTACTGATTTTTACAAACTCATCTGTAGTAACAGCTTTTAGAATTAACAGCCATCTATTATATATGTAAGTAATTAAACTGAGAATAGTACCTTTAATTTGGGCATAATATGCCCATTGTTTATTGATCTGGGTCATATGTACAAAATAATCTCTTTATAATTGACTATAAGAAAAAAATGTATATATTAACATATCCTTTAATTCTTATCTTCTGTATTATGTTTATTTTTAGAGTTAGGAATTGTTTCAAAGCCATCTGGACAACTACCTTAATTTTAGATTTTTCATCTTACTTTAAAGTCAGGCATAGATGAAACATTCTTATTATCCTTTTAACCACACATAGATAATGGTCACTTCTGAATGCCTACCCAAACTCTTACTATAATTTAAGGTTTTTCCTATTCTGTCTCCTCAAGAAGGAAAAAAAATATAATCATCACCTTTAGAAATAGCTGCAGAGGGTTAACACCATTCTCATCTCTAAATTGATCCATACAAACTCATTTTCTCTTTCCTCATAATAATCTAGCTTTTAGCCCTTTAAGTACTTTGGCCATGCTTTCTGATGTATTCAAATCTTTCATAAAAATCAATTATCAAAATTGCAAAGCCAGGTTGACTGTTGCACTCATATAAGACTCAAATCCAATTCTGTTGATGAAACAAATGTCAAGATGATTTTAAATTATTTCATGTTGAGCCATATTATATAATCCCAACTCCATGATGGGATCAATCGATATTTCTTTATCCAATCAACATGTACTCAAAGTCTACTGTGTGCCAAACAACATAAATGTAAAGTTCTATTAAAGAGTTTAAGAGACACTGATGTAAAGTGTTATACACAGCATGAGAAGCACTTCCGTACAGGAGTACACATGAGGCCATAATCAGTAAAAGGTCAAAACATTTCATTTTCTCATCAGGTGGAGAGAGAGAGGTGGAAGAGGGTCCCAGAGAAAATACCACTTTGGTTTGATCATTTGAAAGACAAAGAAAATGTCAGCTAGGTGATAAGAAAGAAAGGCATTCAAAAGTAAGGGCTTGTCAAATTTTAAAAGACAAATTTAAGTAGCCACAAATAAAGGCAGTATGTATGGGGCTAGATCAATGCTGGAACATTATGGCTGGAAAGGAAGCAAGAGACTAGACTGCAATGAATTGCTGAATGAAATCAGCAGGCATAGAGCTATGATGTCCAATAGATTTAAAAATTAGGTGCACAGCAGACTCAACAGGATTAGCTAATTGTTTTTGACTGAGGTGGAAAAAATACACATAAACACAGAGAAAAGTTAAATAATTGGTGTGGTTTCTAAACTACTTTATTAAGGTGTGATTGACATACGGAAAGCAGTACATATTTAATGTACACAACTTGATGAGTTTGGAGCTAAATATGAACCTGTGAAACCAACACCACAGTCTATGTCATAAACATATCGAACATCTCTGTTCATAACAGCACTATTTACATAGCCAGGACATGGAAACAACCCAAATGTCCACCAACAGATGACGGGATAAAGAAGATGTGGTACATATATACAATGGAACACTACTCAGCCATAAAAAAGAATAAAATAATGTCATTTGCAGCAATATGGATGGACCTGACATTCTTATTCTAAATGAAGTGGGCTGGAAAGAGAAAGAAAAATGCCATATGATATCATTTATATAAGGAATCTAAAAAACAATAACTTAAAGACACAAATGAACTAATTAATATTTTAATTTCTTGAATATATGTAAGCACATTTGACTGTCTTTATGTATTGGATTACCACATTCTGTTGATTTTTATTTTGTAGTTGGCTTTATTCCTTTGATAACTATTTAAGTTTAAAAAGCCAAAGATCTAATCTGTTCTTAGAAACAATAATTAGTACATATAAGTAATGTAAAAAAAGTGTAGTATACTGTATATATGTATTTACATGCAATATAATGTGTATGTGCAGTCGAAGTATTAAAAAAAAAAAAGGAAAGAAAAACCCCTTCCCCTCAACCCATTCATGATAGAGGATATTTTGCTGGAGGGCTAGAATGTTCTTTTGTGGGTGGAAAGTTTGAGGGTTACTCCTAATTTTCTTTATCTTGAATCCAAGCATGCCAATAGCTATTATCACATAACTTGTAATAACCAGGGGACCATATATAAAAAGGAAGAATGTTTGGGGGAATTCATAAAGACTTTGGACAAATTTGATTCTGGAATCCAGCATTTAATGTTAGGACTCTTCTTATAGGAAAAAAAAAAATATTTGTGGTCTGTGGACCCAACCTCATATCATGTACCCAAGTGATCAAATAAACTTTGGAAAGAAAAAAAAAAAATACAACATAAGACTTACCATCTTAGCAAAATTTTAATTGTACAATACAGTATTGTTAACTCTAGGCACTATGCCATACAGTAGACCTCTAGCATTTATTCTTCTGATATAACTGAAACTTTACACATTTTGACTAATACTTTCCCATATCCTCCTCCCCAATTCCTGAAAACCACAAATCTACTTTGTTTCCATGAGTTTGACTGTTTTAGATTCCTCATGTAAGTGACACTATTGGTGCAACTGCTGTGGAAATATCCAAGGCATGGATAAAGAAAATGTGGTATATACATAAATTGGAATACTGTTCAGCCATAAAAAGAGGGAAATCTTGTAATCTGTACCTGGATGGACCTGGATAACATTATGCTAAGTGAAATAAGCCAGACACTGAAGGGTTAAGTTTCTACAGTTTTAAAACTGGTAATATCAGAGCTGAAATCTGAATGTCTATCTAATTAAGAGTATGCTTTATGGCTTATAACATGCTGCCTCTGATCCTAACTGCATATGGATCCTCCCCACTTTATTATAACCTTACTTTAAGATTTCTATTTCCTTAAGACCATTTTAAACTCACCTTGTCTTTGCTGTACCATTTCCAGTTATTTCTGTTACCTACAGAATAAAGTGCACCACAGAATGAATTCATAGCCTGCTATCCGTGACTCTCCATAATCTATCCAAAAAGTCGTACTACTAATATTTTACTTCATTGTTGATATAATCAAATTTGTCTTTGTAGCTAACCTGCTCCAAAAGTTCCTTCCCATCTCCATGCCCTTTTATTAATGCTGTCCTTTCTACTCTGAATGTCCTGACTTTTATCAATGCCTATTAGAAATCCTTCCCAGTTACCAAGGACTTCAACTCTAAAGCACCCATTTTTATTAAATCTTTCTGATTAAATTTATTTAAAGTGACCTACTCCATGCCTTTGTGTGTGTGTACATACACATTATATATTAATGAAAATACACTGTGTTTTTAAATGAATAAACTATATTTATAATTACATCAAATTATTTTCTAATGTCCAGGAATTTCTAAATTCCATTGCTTTTTATTTATGTTTTTTCAATTTTAGGAAACTATACTACAATAAGCCCATCTTTTTTTTTTTTTTTTTTTACATTGGTAATAGAACAGAAAATTTGTTCTGAAAGAACACATTCCCTAAACAACCAGCTATTAGAAAGTGATTCAGAAATGACAGAGTAACGACTATTTTTGCATTTTTGGAAGATTCAAACAGAACTGTTTCTTAATGCTCCAAAAATGGATAATGGTAAATTTAAAAACTATGTATTTGCAGATATGTATTAGAAATTGACCACTAACACGTTAGTAGATAAATTGAAAATATCTTTAAAAATGCAGCCTTTTGTTAATCATTTGACAACTACTAGTTGCTAAGGTTTATACCATCCATATGGAAAACTGTAATTTAATATGAATGATGAATTATTGAGGAAGTTCCTTATATTCATTGATAAAGAGTAGCTTTCCACATGTGAGAATTTAACCATAGTAGATATAATTGGATGCTTATCCTCAAGGGTTTATGAAATCTTCTGTGCTGTCTAAATCCTAAAATTTTCTGTATCTCTCCAATGTGACTTGGATAAATACTGATTTGCCTAAGCCTGTGTTTCAGTTCCTTTCCCAGTGACTGAATCACAGAAAACCACGGGACCTTCCAGAGGGCTTCCAAGATAAGTTCCTTCATGCTATAAACACACTAAAAAACTGCTTTTCCATTCTTGTCTCTGCACTTTGGTGTAGAAGGATATGATATTTAAGGTGCCATTTCATGATGAGGAATATTCACATGCAATAAACCAAGTATAGCTGAGGAAATACACTGATGACAGCAGAGGAAAATATGGAGGGACAACTCTGCAACTTGATGACTTGTTCCAGCACTTAATTGCCTAATTTTTGATCCATCGATCTTTGAGACTTTTCATTTAAGTCATTTCCATTTGGGCTTTCTGTGTCTTATAGCAAAAGTTTCCCTCTTGACAACAGAATCTGCTTTTAACATGTGTGCAGTGCAGGACATTTGATTCTACACACTTCTGCTTCCTCCAAATGAAAAAGAAAAACAAAAGACAGGGAGAAAGATGGGGAGAGGAGAGAGAGTGAAATAACAGAGTGGGGAGTTCTGCCTGTTATTTCCCAGTTATGGCCTGGAATGAGTCTGAAATGAGAGATATGAATCCATTTTTCTTTCCATTAGATCTCAGTGTTTTTGTGTCAGTTTTCCTGTTGGCAGCCAGCTCCTCTGAATGTGATTTTAATGTCTGGGGCTTATTTTTTCATACTGCAGGGCCCTTAAGTATAAGTCAACCACTTCATTTGGTGTGTCTGAAATAAAACAGTTTTCTCCAACACTGGAGAAAAACTTGGCTTCCCTGGACTTACTGAAATACACACTATCCCCTTCCACCTAGGGAAGCGCTCTGACTGGTCTGAGTCTGATACAACTGTGTGTTGGCTTATCTACAAAGCTTCCCACTGTGTTCAGAGGATTGCTGATGGCAGAGAGTCATCGTCTTTACAAAATTCTTCCAGCACAAATATATGACCAGCACTGTGCTAACTGCTTTACTTAGATCATCCCATTTAAGTTTCACAGCCATCCTAGGGGGTGTAGTTAGTAACCCAGCCTTATAAACGGAGTGACCAGCTAAACTGAAGAGTCTGAATTTCTGAGAGACTAGCCAATGTGTTGAGGTTTGCATAGATACTAAGTAGTTAGCTATAAGCAAGGATACAACTTACATTTCTCAGTAGTTAGGGATAAAAGTTGAAGTAAGAAAGCCAACCATTGACTGGCTTTCAGATAGGATTGTTTTCTGCAGTTCAACTTTGCTTTCATTCAGCTGATTTTATGTCATCCTAAAACCAGAGAGGCAAAAGGAGAAACATACTCTGATGTTGGGCTATTGTTATCATGGCCTTAAACCTAATATTTCACTGGCTGTTAGACAATAATATGCTTAACCTGTCATTATTATAAATATCAAATTATTAAGGCAAAAATGTTGATATGCAAAAATAGGCACTGGAAAGACAAATAGCAAATTTTGTGTGCCTGTGTAGGTATATATGTCCACTTATATATGTGCTGACTGTATTAATATTTACAATATTTTTAGATGATTACTACAGACCCCCAATATTTTCCACTACAAAACAAAATTTTACATGAAAAAGGACATTTTGCTTCCCTAGGCTGTACCTACAAAAAACCAACATATTGGCTGCTTTTGCCAGATTTTTTTGGGGTATCTCAAATGGCACAATCAATCAAATTGACTATACAATGATCCATCCAGAACAGCCATTAAGAAACAACCTTGAGGTGAAATGCTTTGACCTTTATGAAACTTTAAAGATTGGCTTCCCTAAGGATCAATTTCTGACCCTACATTTTACCTTTGAAATTTGACCCCCCGAGGTGCTCTATCAACATAAAATTTCATTGAGGAATTTCAGTGGAAAATCGCCTCACTCCAAACATCCTCGAAATCTATGAGAATTAATTCCACTATAATTCCATTTACAAAAAAAAAAATAAATTGGGTAAAAGATATGCATTTAGAGTTTTTAAAACAAAGAACAACATGGCAGCTCTCCCTTAGCTAATATCACTCATAAGCATAACTCTTATTTCAGGCAAAAACAAACTGCATTAGACTTGAAGAATAACATTAGAACACAAACAAATGCTTAATACCCATGCACAATTGGAGCAAACTGGTTACTCACTTTTCTTTGGAAACTGTAATAAACACATGATGTTGCTATATAAAAGAGATCATTCTCCATGGCCCTGTAAGAATATCACCAGAGGACTGAGGTTGCAAAGAGCAGACACTGATTCTGAATAGGCCCAAGAGAAATCAGTTGTAAAGGACTCTGGTAGATTACAGAATTCAGAGAAAATCTACAAAATCAACCTGTGTCAGGATCCAAAAAGTGCTAGTCTCCTTCAGTCTGCTGCCCAGGAGCAATCTCAAGGTGCTGCCCCTGCCGACACCATGTCCATCACTGGTCATATCTGGAACCAGTGTAGACACTATGTACTCTCAGTACTTTTAAAGGCACATGTAGACTCTCCACTCAGCTACAACCATAGACAAAATCACAATCTGAGTCTGAACTTTGTTTCACCCCCTCAAGAAGTAACATACAGGACATATGAATCCCATTCACCATGTCTGGATCGTGTACCAGGTGCTAGATCAAAGAGGGAGAGGAAAGGGAATATATAAGACATAAACTTGGATCCTACGGTGGAAGGGGCTACTAAGATTACTTGGGTTCATTAAAGCCAAAACTGAGGTAAAGATATACCCCATATGGTTATTTACAAACTAAGTTAAAGTAAATGGAATGGTACATGTCAACAACAGACACTTTTCACAAGGGCCCAGAGTAAAGATTCCGTTTGAGCTGGGAGATGGATAAAAAGATATATTAGATGGTATTAGGTATTAACTTTGAAGAAGTTTAATTCAAACATTAAATAAAAAATAATACCAGTCAAATATTTTCAGGAAATAGAGAACACTCTTCAATCTGTTCTGCGAGGCAAGTATAAGCCTCTCACCAAAACATTATGAATGTACTAAAAGCAAAAATTAGAGGCTAATATTCCTTGAGAGTATAATCACAAAAAAATCATTAATAAAATATTAATAAATTTAACCTAACAATATAAAATTATGCTACATCATGACCAGTTGGATCTCCTCTCCAGAATACAAGGTTAGTTTAGCATTTGAAAAGCAAGCAAAGGAATTCATGGCATTAACAGAGTAAAGGGATAAAAACCATATGCTCACCTCAACAGATACATAAAAAGCATTTGACAAATTCAATGCGCATTGATGGTTTTAAAGAAAATATTCTCAGAAAACTAAGATATAAGAGAATCTCCCCAGTCTGGTAAATATCAGTAACAAAACAGCAACAAGTAATATATACTTACTGGTTAAACACTGAACACTTTCCCAAAGATCAAAATCAAGCCAAGGATATCAGTTACTTACCCCTATTTAACACTGGACTACAAGATAATTAACTGAAAGGCATAGAGATTAAAAGGAAAAGTCAAACTATTCCTATGTGCAAATGACATTGTGTAAAAGAAAAGGATATTCAAACTACAAAACATATGCTAGAAATAATTAGGTCAATATGCAAAAACTCAATTGTTTTTCTATATATTAGATGAGACAAGTAGAAATGAAATAGAGCAATATCACTTATAAAATTATCAAATAACATCAAATATCTAAGAATAAATCTAACAAAAATTATTGCAAAATACCAAAATACAAACCTTGATATAAGACCTTAAAGAAGACTTAAGAAAAAGATAAGACATGTTAATGTGTTGGAAGACTAATATTAAGATATCCATTCTCCCCAGATTGACCTATACTAGATTCAACGTAGTTTTGCTCAGAATCACAGAATATAGTATGGAAATCAACACGCTGATTTTGTATTACAGGCATACAAAAATTAAAGTTGCCTAAGTCGTCTTGATAAACAGGAGCAATGTTAGAGAACTTGAACTGCCTGATTTCGAGACATACTGTAAAGCTACAGTCATCAAGACAGTGCCATATGGGTCTAAAAACTGAATAATTCAACAGATGAGTGGTCACATATAGATTCACACGTACATGTGTAATTTTCAACTAAGGTGGCAAGTTAATTCAGTGGGTAAAGTATTTTCTTATTACAAAATATTGAAATTTAAATGAGAAGGAAAAAGAACCTCAACCAGTCACTCCATATAAACGTTAAGGGCACATCACAGACCTAAACATTAAATCTTGAACCATAACATTCCTGGAAGATGACATAGGGCAATGAATTTACAATACTGAAGTCAAATCATCCTCAGAGAGTTAAGAATTTATGAGCATCATTAGAGACTTGAAAGATATGTACTTGTGGGATATACAGAAAATGAATAATATTTACCTATTATGTCAACAAATATTGTTAAGAATCTAGTTATGTGCTAAGTGTCTAGAATGCAGCACTGAAGAATGCAGACGAGATCACTGCTCTCACTGCACTGGAAGAAAGGAAGAAAAAAGGGAGGGAGGAGGAATAGAATAAGAAAGAAATTGGCAAGTATTACAGATAAAGAGACATCAGTTATAAGTGTTTAATTTTTTAAAACTCTCCCTGGAAATAGTACAGGAGCTGGAATGAAAAAAAAAAAGTAGATAATGATAGGAGAGTGACATCACTCAAATGGCAGTGTACAACACCCTGTCTGTCCTCCCAAGAGAGCAACAATTAGGCAGCTATCCACAAACAAAAATAGCTCTGGGAGAGCTCTGGAATACTTGAGAAATTTCGGCAACACAGTGGAACTAAAAAACCTGAGAATAGCTGCATAACACGCAAGACAGCTTCATTGTGCCTGCCTCGCTCCATCCCCCAAGCCGGCACTGCTGTGCGGAGGGAACGCCCCAGCGAGGAAGAGCGCCCCTCACTAGGAAAGGAAGAGCGAGGTGAGCAAGCAGCCTCCTCCGCCTTCTGGGGCATCGTAAGAAAGTCCTGCTTCAGTTTCACTTCACCCGGAGAGGCAAAGCTGAGGGGGCTAGAAAAAAGGAAGAGAAGCAGGGGCTACCCATGGTGGCCCCATGGCAGGAGCAGCTACAGTTCACAGTGACCTGTTCTGCAGACAAACACAGCAGCTTTCACCACGGAATAAACTAAAGGCCAGCACAGTGTCTCTGGATCCTGCACATTTTACCAGCTTTCGCCCCGCAGATATTTGTGTTCACTGCCAGCGTGCCTGCAGTGTGCTCCAGCCCTTGCTGCCTGCCCTGCCCCTGCCACTACGTGTGTGTAAGTCTGTAACCAGCCCCTGCTACTACACAGGGACCTGCAGCTGGCTTCCGCAGCAGGGCACGTGCACGGTGGTGGCTCCGGCCACCACCGTTCTGTGCCCTGGTCCCTAGCCACTGGACCTGGAAGTGCCGCTGTGGAAACCAACAGCCCTTGCAGTCAGTATGGATGCCCAGACGCTCTCCAAGACCCACACAGTTGTCAGTGCCATGGAGCCCAGTGACCTGAGCCAGAAGACGTAATGCTTCCCTGGACCTGATGTCACCACAGGCCTATACACTTGTACCCTACATGACTAGACAGGATGATGAAACATTAGGTCAATATTCCTTATGAATTGAGATGTAAAAATTCTCAAGAAAATATTAGCAAATCAAATTCAACAGCATATTAAAAGAATCATAATCATGGCCAAACTGGATTTATTCCTAGGAGGTAAGACTGGTTTAACATATGTAAATCAATAAATGAAATATGTCACATTAACATAATGAAAAATGAACTCACATGATAAACTCAAAACCAGAAAAAGCTTATGACAAAATTCAACACCTTTTCATGATGAAAATTCTCAAAAAATTAGGTATAAAAGGAATGAACATCAACATAATAGCAGCTGTGTATGAAAAGTGCATAGATAGGAAGGAAGAAAGGAAGGGAGGGAGGAAGCAGGCAGGGAGGGAGGGAAGGAAGAAAAAAGAAAAGCCATCCCCATTGGAAGGAAGAAGTAAAATCGCCATTTTTCAGACTATATGATCTTAATATGTAATAACTCTTAAGAGACTGCACCACAATTACTGTTAGAATTAATCAACAAGTTTAGTAAAGTTGCTGGATACAAAGTCAACATTCATATTAGTTGTGTTTCTGTACGATAACAATGAAATATCTGGAAAAAATTTGAAACAATCTCATTCACAATGGCAGTGAAAAGAATTAAATTCTTAGGAATAAATCTAACCAAGGAGATGAAAGATCTGTATGCTGAAAAGTACAAGACTCTGATAAAAAAAAATTGAAGAGGCCACAAACAAATTGAAAGTTTTCCATGTTCATGAGTCAGAAGCATTAATATTGTTAAAATGTCTGTACTAATCAAAGTGATCTATAAATTCAATACAATTCCTATCAAAATTCCAGTTACAAAAAAAGAAAAAAAACAATCCTAATATTGGCATTGAAATGCGAAGACCATGAACAATCAAAGTCATCCTGAGAGAAAAGAACAAGGCTGGAGGTATCATTTGAAATTAAACTACAAAGTTATAGTAATCAAAACAGGATGGCTAGCACAGGGAAATAGATACAAGATCTTGCCATAGCTCACAGAGAGAAGGTGACAATGAATATATGTATGTTCATATATAACTGAATAATTGTGCGCTACACTGGAATTTGACACAACATTGTAAAATGACTATAACTCAATAAAAAAATAGGATGGCACTGGCATAAAAAGAGGCACAGGCACACAGAAGATAATAAAAATAAACTGGCATATGTGTTCAACTAATATTTGAACAGGGAGGCAAAATACTCAATGAAGAAAGGACAGTCTCTTCGGTAAATGGTGCTCAGAAAACTGAATGGCTACATGAAGAAAAATGAAATCAGACCCCTATCACACAACACACAAAAATTAACTCAATGTGGATTAAAGACTTAAACACTGTAACTAAAACCATAAAACTCCCAGAAGAAAACAGGTCAACACTACCTGACACTGATCTTGGCAACAATTTTTCTGGATATGACACCAAAAAGTACAGGCAACAAAAGCAAAAATCAACCAGTGGACCTACTTCAAACTAAAAGTCTTTTACTCCACAAAGGAAACAAACAACAAAGTGAAAAGCCAACCTCCAAGATGGGAGAAAATATCTGCAAAACATATCTAATAGAGGACTAATATTCAAAATATTTTTTAATTCAAACAACTCAATAATAAAAAATCCAATTAAAGAATTGGCAGAGGAACTGAATAGACATCTTTCCAAGAAAGACATATAAATGGCCAACAGCATATGAAAAAGTATTCAAAAAAAAAAAAAGAAAAAGTATTCAACCTCATTAATCATAAAAAAAAAAAAACACAATGAGATATCACCTATTAGAATAGCAAAGATCAAAAAGAGACAAGTGTTAGTAAGGACATGGAGAAAAAGGAATCCCTGGGCATTGTTGGTGGGAATGTAAATCGGTACAGCAACTATGGAAAACAGTATGGAAATTCCTTAATAATTAAAACAGAACTACCATACGATCCAGCAAGCCCACTTCTTTGTATACAAAGGAAATGAAAATGGGATATTGAAAAGGTATCTGCAATCCCATGTTCACTGCAACATTATGCACAATAGCCAGGATATGGAATCAAACTATGTGATTATCAATGGGTATATGGACAAAAATGTGGTGTGTGTGTGTGTGTATTCCACATAATGGAATATTATTAATCTGTAAACAAGGAGGAAATTCTGCTATTATTTTTAAAAATTTTATAGTGTTAATGAGTTGAAACACCAAAAATTTTATTTCCTACATGTTAGCATATTTTGACACGATAATGTAGTACATTTGAATGACTACAGAATTTGGAATTCAACTCCTAGTTCCCTGACTAATTATACATTGTTGAGTAGCTCACTTAATCTCCCCAAATCTGTTTATAAGAAAGGATATAAAAAAACATATTTCTTATTGCAAAGGATTATTTTGGAGATTAAGATAATGAACCAAGAAACATCGTATTATCTGCAATACAATTCAATAGAATTAACGGGCATGGAGGAGAGATTTGGAAGCCCTGTGACAGGTATCAGATTCCACGGCATAAATGTGCTCCTCATCGCTTTGGTGTCTTTTACCTGAGCTTTCACAGCATTTGAAAAACTTCAGGAACATCAAGAGCTCTGTGTGCACTTTGGTACAAGCTATACTTTACAAAGGACACAATTTATGGGCTAATCTAAAAAAAAAAAAAGGCAAGAGAAGACTGAACTATGAAAGGCCAAGATTATCCTAGCTTTGCTGTTCACACTCGTTCATACATTTTACCCATAGTTAGTCAATGTCCGTTTTATGTCAGTCACTAATCTAGCTGCTCCTGTTTAAGAATTGAATTGTTAAAGGAAAGAATAAAATCAGTTTTCAGAGAGGAAAAAAAAGATACATGTAGATACATAACACACATTAACACGTATATGTACAACGTGTATATAAAATAGGTGTATATAATGTGTGTATATAAATGTGTGTATGTTCATATTTCTGAAAGTTTAGGAAATTCTGAGTTTTATAAAGAAAACATGGTAGAAAAGAGGATAGGGAATGGTATGTGTTGAGGAGAAATCTGGTTCTTTTCAACAAGGGGGCCAGGGAAACAGTCTTTGTGGAAGCGAGACTTACGCTCACACGTAAGCGAGGCGAGAACCCTTGGGACTAACAGGTAGAAGAGCTTTCCAGTCGGAGGACCGGGAGAGCGAGGGAACTGTCCCTGGGATACAGTGGAACCCTTTGAGGAATGGTCAGAAAAGAGACTTAAAAAAGTCCAAAAAGGCAAGAAGGGTCCAGACTGTGAAGGCTTCACCTATGCCTGGAAGCTAACAGAAGATTTTAAGAAGTTCCATTGTTCAAAGATAGCTCTGCAAGATTTATGGAGAAACCAATTCCTATGAAATGTTTCAAGCTAACACCACACAAGCCTTGAAAGCAAAAGTTGGCTGTGGCATTGAGGCATCAATTGGAGTGGCAGAGGGAGAGATGAGGAGTGTTCACAGTCAGGATTCATTCTGAGTGTAGATACTACAAGCTTGGATGTGGGTGGTGAAAGAGAGAGATTAAGGGCAGCTTCCAGATTGTTGTATTTTAATTTTTTTGAGCTGTCTTATAGATTTTGCACATTTTAAAAATTCCTTTTTTGTCTTTTTTTTGGGGGGAGGAGGAGGTAATTAGGCTTATTGATTTCTGATTGCAGTGCTGGGGATTAAACCCAGGACTTTGTGCATGCTGAGCAGGGTTCTGCCACTGAACTCCACCCTCCCCCTTTCAGTGGGTTGTATTTTAATGAGATAGGCAAAAGAGAGACAAGGGAGTTAGGACCATCGTGTAACCCAAGAGTCAGAGGGTATGTGTCATCTACCCTGTTTGTATTTTATCCTAAATTTTTTAGCTTATCCCAAAGCTTTCTTTTGGTTCTCACAGTGTATTTTATATTAATTTAATAAACCAAATGCTTAAAGCATTTTAATATGGCCTTTGAGCATTTCACTTCTATGACCTCTGGGAGAGCTTGCCTAGTGGTGTCCTTGGAAGCTACCATTGCCTCCAGGTAATATCCCATATGATAGAGGAACAGAGAAATGAGCCAAGAGCTAGAGGGACTTGGGGATTTTAAAGAGGACGTTTGAGAGGAGAATATAGAAATATTATTTACTATTGGCAATGACTCATTAATAGGTGAAATTATGGTAAAAGTTAGAGAGGAACTTATGTTCACATCAGAACCTTACAGAGATAATTATAGCAGCTTTATTCATAATAGCCCCAAACTAGAACCAACCTAAATGTCTATTAAAGAGTGAATAGTTAAACTATGTTATATATATATATATATATATACCTTAGAATATTTATCAACCAAAAAAGGGAACAGGTTATTGATACATCCAACAACTTGTATCAAAAGAAATATGCTTAATGAGAAAAAGTCAATTCCAGAAGGTAACTTATTGTATGATTCCACTGATACAACATTCTGGAAATGACAAACTGGTAACAGGGAGGACAGATTAGTGGTTTTCAGGGGTTAAGGAAGAAGGAAAAGAGGCAGCTGTTTCCATAAAAGGGTAGCATGAGGGATGATGGAACCATTCTGTGCCTTCACTGTGGTTGTCTCCACATGCATCTACACACGTCATGTGAGTGCACAGAACTACATATACGTGACCCTTGAACAATGTGGGTTTAAACAGCGCAAGTCCATTTATCCTTGAATTTTTTGTAATAGTAAGCACTACAGTACCATACCATCTGAGGTTGGTTGAACCTGTGAATGAGGAACTAAGGATTCTGAGGGCCAACTATAAGTTATACTTTGATTTTTGACGAAGCAGAGGGTTGCTTCCTCTAACCCCTATGCTGTTCAATGGTCAACTATACACATATACCCACAATGAGTTCATGAAAGAATTTATAAAATCTGAATAAGATCAGTGATTGTAACAATCTCAATTTCTTGGTTGCAACATTATAATACAGTTTTACAAGGTACTGCCATTAAAGTGAATGAAGGATATACAGGATCTTTCTGCATTATCCCTTACAACCTCTTGTGAATGTACATTTATCTTAAAATTTTATTTTTTAAGTATTTCATTTATAAGTTTATGTTTAAAGTCTTATAATTTAAATATAAATTTGTAATTATACATAAATCAAGAGCAAATGGAACAGGTAAGTATAGTCCAATGTCTATTTGAAAATATTTAATCAGTAAATGAAAACTTTCCCACAAAGAAAGCTCAAAACTTGGATGACTTCAGAGAATTTTCCCAGCCACTTACGAAGGAAGAACAATAATCTGTAATCTTCTCATCCAGAGAAAAAAAAGGAAACCTCTGATCACACATATGCTGAAGTATCTACGGTGAAGTATACTGATGATTGCAATTTAACTCAAAATGCCTCATATAAAAGACAAACAGAAAGATTAATGCAGAGACAAGACAGATATGGTAAAGAAAAGATAGTAAAAGACTAACTGAAAAAACTAGATTATGTGTACACATTATTTCACTGTACAGTCCTTTCAAACTCTCTCTGTGCTTGAATATTTTCTTTAAAAAATGTTGATAAATGGAAAGGAAAAAAAATCAGAGGCCATGAATAGAGAGACCATCTAGTCAGAATTTTGCCACAAAGGGGTCTTGAGCAGGCAAGGGAGGGTAGTTTCAGAAACTGGCTTTAGATGACAATATAGATAGTTTATATACGATGCTAGGTGTGAAAACAGGGCATCAAAAAGTAGTCAATACAATTCAAAACATTAGGAAACAATGAAAAGTTATAATTATCTGATTATTTTTAAAGTTTTTTTTTTTTTTTTGCAAGGGAGGTAATTAGGTTTATTTGTTAATTTGCTTGTTTAATGGAGGTACTGGGGATTGAACCCAGGACCTCGTGCATGCTAAGCACACACTCTACCCCTGAGCTATACCCTCTCTCCAATTATCTTATTAAATGCAGAAAAATCATTTGATAAATGTGAACAATGCTTCATTGTTAAAACACTTAGCAAACTAGGAATAAGGGAACTACATCAACTACCTCAATTCTAACAAATAGATTTACAGAACATTGACTGCTAACAACTTACTTAATGATGAAATATTGAATATTCTTCCCTGAGGTTGGGAGTAAGATAAAGATGATCCAGTATCTTTTTTTTTCTATTGATCATTGGACCGGAAGACTTAGCTAGTACATTAGGGTATATATATATTTTTTTCTTTAACAATGATTCAGGCACTTCTTATTCAATAAAAAAAAAATACTTCCGTTTAGCTTACAATAAATGTTATTATAAACAAATATATTAATTTAAGCTGTGTACTTTACAAAACTAAATAAAAATATACTTAATATATTATATATTAATTGTCATTATTAATTAATATTACTTGCATATTATTAATTATATATGATAGTTTACATTAAGCCAGTGTAAAAGTATAAAAATGCAAATTATTTTTTCAATATTTATCCACATTTACAATATGGTGAAGATCTGATGATCCTTTACTAGATACTCAGATCTGGATATATATCATTAAATTGGTAAGCAATTGAAATCACAGACAAGCCAGCACCAAGTAAATGCTATAAATAGCTAACAATTTTCCTCATCATTAGAAAGCTGACAGACATCCCCTGAATTCTTCTCTTTCCTGGCAAACCAAAAGGTAAAAGCAAATCAGAGAAGTCAGCTTGACTTCCATGAAGCCTCACAGATTAAGTTCAAGTCAGCTCAGACTCCAGTCCTTATTCAGGATGATAATATCTAACCTTCCCATAAATACAAGCTGTGAAATTTGACATATTGCAACTATAAAAGAGTCTCCTGGAACCCGGCCAAGTATGCTACAGCCTGGAAGTGATGCTCGTTATAAATGTCTGGACAATTTAAAGGACTCATTGTCAGTAGGAGATCCTAGCCGCTGCTGATTAGTGGTTCAGATCTCCGGCACTGCAAGTGAACATCATATAAGGACGTGCTAGAGACCAACAGAAAAGCTTTATGGAATTACTGACATTTAGGGCTAAAGAGGACCTAGAAGAGAGTCCATTTTTCTTTTTATTGAACAGATGAAGTCCAAGATGGGGCACATTTCTTGCTCAGAGTCAGAAACAAAGGGATAACTGAGGCAAAATCAGGTTTTCTCAAGCCCAGTTCAAATTTCTGCCCTCAAAAGCACAGTACCAACAACTATCTTGCAGAAATCCATGCATAGGTGTCTATCAATATATCAGAAAGTATTCTGGCACGTGCAAGTGGTAGTTACTGTGTCTTCATTCATGAGTTTTCTGTTTCATAAAATATTGAAGAGGGACCAGGTGCTGCATTCAGATAAAGATTTGAGCAACATACTGTGGCAGAATCACATCATCACAGACCATCCAGTCTGGAAGGGTAAAGAGGAGAACTCGTGCTGTCTTGAATGAGTAACTGACTGATGACACAGGACCACACAGAATGGCAACTGTCACCAGAATGCAGCAAAGAACAGCGTTTGGCCTCCAATGGAAACATATGGGGCATAGTCACATCATAGCTGCCACTTGAGCTTGAAGGAAATTAGAACTCATTCAATGAATGATTGATAAATTGGCTGAAATTTATTTTTGGAATGTCCAGAATCTAAAAAGCCTCATATTAAACCATTGCAGGCAATGTATTTTTTTTCTCTCCCCACCTCTTTCATTATGTTTATAGACTAAAGTGAGCAGGGACATGTTAAGACTTTCACAGGCCCTATGTACTTCTGCCTTCATAGGCCCCTTTCTCCATAAAAATATTAAAATTACATTTGTCAAGTGCATTGGTATAAAATACACTTTCATTACATACTACAAAGTTTTATTTCACCTAAAATTTTTTTCCTAATGAAATTTTTAAAAATTAGAACATTTTAGTGAGCCCCTAAAATGATTTTGAATGTGAGGCACTGCGTCTACTGTGTTTAACAGGTAACTTGGCCCTTAGATATCAGACACCTTTCCTCAGAAGTTACAGAAATCCCTTGCATTTCACAAGTCACCAAAGTCAGAAATGCCAGCACTTGCTTAAATGTCTTCAATTTGTCATCAGTAGGAACAGGTGACTCATTTTAAAGGCCATTTTTCATCCCAAAGTGGATTCTTAATCACTTTACTATATTCAGAGCTTAGAAATGACTGAAGAAAACAGAGGGGTTAGGTGTGTAGTTAGATGTCCTTCCACAGAAAGTCACACTCATGTGCATTAGCTCTTGGCATAATGGTTTCCCTCTTTTTCTCAGTAAAGTCCCACCTTATTTTGAGCATGAGAAAACAGTTGAAACCACCAAAGTTAGATTTAAGCAGTAACAAAATCCACAGTCCTCTGAAATAAACATGCTAATATATGTTTTAAACATTATCTTGCCTCTAATGGCGACATTTTATTTTATTCCATGGTACTCATGGAGGCAGGAAAGAAAAATACTCTTCACGTGAGGGTTTGGAAAGAGAGTTATACTGGTTTTGTGTCCCTAGAGCATCCATCAGACACATACTTTGAGCAATTCCTTGGTCATGTCAAGATTAACTGCAATAGAAATTAGATCTTTGTAGACTAAAGGAGAAACATGGAAGATACAGAAGAGTGATGTGATGTCCTTGTTGTCTGTAATTGTTGGTGCTTGATATTAATAACTGAGGCTCACATTTGACTGTCCTTTATGATTGGATTATTGCATTCTGTTGATTCTTATTTTGTAGTTGGCTTTATTCCTTTGAAAACTATGTAAGTTTAAAAAATCTAAAGGTCTAATCTGTTCTTAGAAACAATATTCAGTACATATATGTAAACTTTTTAAAAGTACAGTATACTGTATATATGGATTTACATGCAGTATAATGTGTATGTGCAATCGAACTGTAATAATTCTACCTAATAAAACTGAAAAAGGAAAAAATATAAAGACAGGAAACATTAAAAAATAATAACAGGGTCTTATTGTGTTCATTTATGTGAATTTTTCAGTTTCACTTATCTCTAAAAATAATAAATATCAAAAATCACTCCTTGAATATGTTCAGATACTAACAGGTATGCATGTGAAGTATAGAAAAATTTGCCTTAGTTGTTTTTCTTCTGTCATTAGATTTCCCTGTGTCTGAGGATGGTCACACAACTAAAATATAATATGGCAGTAACTGTTTGCTTTTATTTTTCTATTATTATTTTATAGGTTACAATACTTTTATAGTCCTTGATAGCATTTTCAGTTGTACAGGGTGATATGATGTTGCATAAAATAATCTCTGGAGGTGTTCTGGCTTTTACTCTTATGATAGTGGCTTCAAATTTCCCCAGTGGTGGGTCTCATAAAAAATTTAACTGGAATCAGGTGCAGTAATAAGTTGAGCTTCTGGCTGAATGACACACAGTGATTCAATACAGAATCAAATCATACTCAATTCATTAAACCAGAGAATGCTTTTTCATCTCTCAAAGTCCATAATATAAATCCAGAGGGCAGACACTCTAAACTCAGCTGTTTCTTTGACCTTATCTTGTTTGTCTGTTTTAAGAGTCAGTCTGATTGGTTTATATGTGATTATGTCCCATTTTGGCAATAGACTAATGGAAAACAGGTCAGCAAGTGAAGAGTAAAATTCAAGTAGGGAATTTTGGAATAAAGTAAGTAAAAATTCCATCTCTCTCTGATGAAACACCATTTAACACAATTCAAAAACTTCTATTTGGTTTTGTTTTCCCATCTCTTGGGTGTAATGTTTCCAATATCATTACAATATAGCTCTTATTAAGAAGACAGGCTTTGCTTCCCATTACTTCATCCATGACAAATATTTTTGTATACAATTTTGAAATTCCAATACTGTGAAAGGTACAATTCCATGCCATGCTTGCAACATGAGGTAGCTTTTCACCATCATCACCATGTATCATGCAAGCAGCGTAATTGAATAGCTTTGGCCTTTAAGTTACAGTGTGTGTGTATAAAATGTATGCTATTATGAGGAAAAGAGAAATGATAATTATTTAAAATAAAAGATGACAGAAAAATATTAGTCCTGCCACCATGTCAGGTTAAATTTGTATGTCCGATCTTCTTATGGAGAGGGAAAATGTGAATTCTTATTCAGTGCTAAATATTCCTCACTTGTTCTAGGGGTGCTTTCCCTCTGACTTAGTCCACAGTAAACTTGGTTTTCATCAACAGATACCTATTCTATCCCTAAAGTTTTTTTTATTTTTGTTTGTTCTAATTTTCCAGTTTGTGCCCCTAAAAAGAAATGGGGAGGGGGTTCATCCTCAGAATCTGGACTCTGAAAGCAACAGGAAAGTACGTACAATCTCATGGGAACAGCAAAATGCCTATTGGATTTCTTTTCCATTGCTCATCTCCTCAGAGAATAGCTACAGTCACTTCTTAGATTGTCTTTCTCTGGGTTTGAAGTCAATTACCAGTGTTAAGCTGAGGAGCTCCTTGAATATTATCCTCCAGAGTAATGGTGGGCTTGAATAGCTGACATTCCCCCCAAAAAGACTGTGTTTGCATTGTTTTTTGGAGCATATATACTTACATTTCTATTTAGTTTTGATACTCTGCTTCTGATTAGAATTAGGATGGACTATTTCTGTGTCTCAAATTTTCACACTGGCCAAATTAGACCCAATTGGATAATCCTAGATATTGCAGCCATATGGTCCAGTTTACTGCCATGAGTCAACACTGCCGTCACTACCCAGTCAGTGAGTAAGTATACAGGCTCTGCTTGTGTATTCACCCTGACAATGAGCACAGTTCCATCTTAATGGTTGAACACGAACACCTCGGTGATAATAGCTAGGTAGATGCGTAACCACCCACTCTTCTTCCATCACTGCCACTGCGGAATATCCAAAAGACTGAAGTTGAGGCTTTCAAATGATAGAGAAAGAGACAGGAAAAAAAGAGAAAGAATTTTTTTTTTTTTAAAAAGCTATACTGTCTTCTCTCTCTCTGGAAAGACAGGGAATATACTTTAGAAAGGGATACTGAAAGATATAAATATTCCTATATTAGGTGAGCATATGTATACATAAGGCCCAAACTAAGAGCAGGTCTCAGGAATGAAATGAGAATTTGATGTATTTTAAGTGCCTTAATACAAAAAAGTATTCATTACAGAAAATGGAGAAAAAAAGTAGTATTAAACAGTGGAAGAAGAGGACTATTAGACTGCACAGAACTGGATAATTTCAAAAATTATAAAAAGAGAACACAGACAAATGATGTACCCCAAAATCTAAGATGATTAACTTGAACATCAAAATTGGAATTTTTTTGTATATTATATATAAAATATATATATTATATGTAATATATGTATCATATATATTTTTATTGAAGTATAGTCAGTTTACAATGTTGTGCCAATTTCTGGTATACAGCATAATGTTTCAGTCATGACATAGAAGCAAACTAAATGTCCATTGACAGATGACTGGATAAAGAAGTTGTGGTATATTTATACAATGAAATACTACTCAGCCAGAAAAAAATAATAAAATAATACCATTTGCAGCAACATAGATGGACCTGGAGAATGTCATTCTAACTGAAGTAAGCCAGAAAGAGAAAGAAAAGTACCGTATGATACCACTTATATATGGAATAAAAAAAAAGATAAATGAACTTATTTACAAAACAGAAAGGCTCATAGACCAAACTGGAATTTAATATCACCCTAAGTTTAGTATTTAGTAACTAATATTAGTATTTGTGTTCACATACTGTGTATGTACATGCATGATATGTTTGTATGTTTAAACTTAAAGAAACTCTAGAAATGTCACATGTCTTATTCATTGAAACATTTTATTAAACAGTTTGTTGTATTTTTAGATTTCTGAGATAAATATCCAATTTTGGAGCTCTCTGATCTGGACAGTCCTCAACTGACACTTCGGTCAAAATTCTGGTACTCTGAGTTCATATCACTCAAAGAGCGCCCCTTCAAAACAATATGTCTTACTACAGCTATGTCCTTCCTTGAATTTTTAAAGGGATTAGGAAACTTATTGCCCCTGTGGTACCCCTCCCACGTTGGATAGACTCTCATTGATATCTACATTTCACTAAAATTCAAGGACTAGGCAAAACTATCAGAGAGCAACTTCTGAGAATAAGGGGCAAATTCAGGACATTCTCCCAGAACAACAACAACAACAAAATAAGACTCAATGTTTCCATCATTATTTTGAATTAGCTGCAAGCTACCAAAATACATCTAAAACTCAGAAGACTGGCAAAGATTCTTAAAGAATCTTTATATTGTGCAAAGAGGAGAAAGATATAGAAGATTAAGATGCTTAGGTGTATCCATTACAAAGGCCGGATCACCATAAAGCGTTGTATTTATAGCTCAGAGTGTATCCATGAGGTATTTGTGGGCATACAGAGAACATGCCATGAATAATTAGAGACTGTCTGGGGTTCTTGTTGACTTCAGCTGGATTTGTCTTGTGAATCCTGATCAGCTTCCCTCCTGGGGCATCAGGCTGTTACACACTTCACTGGGCAGCTGGATACCTTAGCATCTCTGCCTTTGTTACACTGAGTAATCATAGAAATATAAAGAGGAACAGAATCATATTCCTCTAACCTATTCTTGTGCATAGTGCAAAAAAATTATTTTAAATAATATTGGAAAATGGTGATCCAGTTTTACCTTAATCACTTTCATGACGGGGAGCTCACATCTGAGGCAACATAGTCCATCACTGGGGATTCCTAATTTTCTTGATGTTAGATGGAATCATGTTTCCGTATTAATTCCATATATTAGAACTTCAGGAATTAGACATGATAATCATTCAGATGTCTAAAGGTGGCTATCGGTTTCCTTTCCACATCATCTCTCTCTTTGCTTTTCCAATTCTTTCAGCAATTGTACATGTGGTAGTTTCTGGTGTCCCTTTACTATATTTCCTCCTCTAGATAAGCTCTCATCAGTAACTTGGTTACAAATCAAAAACTCCTGCAAGTTTAGAAACATCTCACAACCTAGTAGTGGGCAGATAATTTCTGCACTACCCAAAAATGAATATATATATTCTTTTATATGTATATGTAAGTTTAGGTACATGCAAACAAGGAAGTGAATTTTCATTTTGTCTCTGCTATTCACAATGCATTTGACTTTAGGAAAACTCCATATTATCCCAAGGATGCTAGGGAATTATTAAATTTATGATAAGGTATTATATTAAAGCTCTTTGACACTCAGGAATAAATCATGTCAAACAGTTACAAAGTAATGGTGGTTAGGTAACGATTTCTATTCAGCTTTTGAAAGAAGAATTTAAAACAGTGTCAGCAAGTTGATATTACTGCTCCTTTCAAGTACTGAGAAATTGTTGCCAAAATTTTAGGAGCTCTGCTTTATAAATTTCTTGTCTAGGAGCCTAGCATATATGGAGATTCTGAATGATGCTTTCATTGATTGCCGTTTTAAATGTTAATTTCACTGGCTTTGCATTTCACATTTCTACCTCTTTTCACCAATGTGTGGCAAGTAATAACACTGAACTCATCTACAACTTATTGTTAACTTCATTAAAATTCCATGAAATGACAGTATAGTTAAGCCACGGAGACAACTTAGTTTGCTGGAGTTTCACATGTTCTTATCAGGTGAACTCCCTCTGTGGAAATTCGTTGCACTAGACACTTAACACAGTGAGTAAATATAATGCAGACTTCTGTTGCTTCAACTAATACCTGTGTTGTTGAGCAATATCTGAGGACAATCTCATATGAGCTCTAATCTCATTGAATTAAGATAAAATTAGGAAAAGCCAACTAAGGTTAATACAAGCCACTCCTACTCCACCAATCACACATCCTTCACAGTGCGGTGATAGTGACATTTCTGAATTACAAACTTAGTTATAGAAGTCCTTTGTGCAAACCTCTAAAGAACAATGTTTAAAGTCGTATCTGGGTATTTCACCTTCAGAGATGAAAGAGGAGACCAGATGACAGCCTGCATGCTGACAATTTCAGCAAAATTACTGTTTCCCCTGGCAAAAGACAAAAGATAAGTGAAAGTCGAACTGAACTTCTTTCACTTTGAACGATTTAATTACAGTAAAATCTGTTCTGCCCAAGAATGTTTGCAACTTTGATATTAACGGCTATCCCAGCAAGATAGAACAGATGAGTCCACTGGAACTGACACGTACTTTTCTGAATCTTCAGAAAAAAAAAAACAAAAGCCAATGAGAATTTAACACCGGCCTTTTCAATAAAATGATCTCAAAGGACACACACACAAAAAGAACTGAAGCGTGGATCTGGCTTGTTTGAAGAAGAGCAGGAAAATTAGACACTATTAAACATACGCTGTGCACATTTTGTATGTTTGGAATCTTTGAAATAATTCCCATTTTCAAGTGGCAACAAAAGTTGGGACACAAAAAATATAAGACAAGGGACATAGGAGTCACTAAAAGAATACCCAGGATCTTCCACATCAATCTAGGGCATAAATAGATCATTGTATTTTTCTACTTTTGAGTCCAGCTTTGGGCACAGGGTTGGAAGACTCAGGGGGACAGGCAAATTGTGCCACTACACACAACTGCAGAAGTTTTGCTTACGCACCTAACATTAAGCAAACTCAATTTCAACCTTTGATTCTTTTAGATGTCTTCATAGGTATCCACAATAAATGTTTATGAATAGTTCCCGTGCAGCACATGTCCATATCCTAATTCCTAGAACCTGTAAATATGCTACCTTTCACAGCAAAAGGGTTTTCACCAGTGTAATTAAGTTAAGAAACTTGAGGGGATTATCCTGGTTCCTATAAGTAAGAGAAAGGGAGGAGGGTAAGATACACATGAAGATGCTACAATCTTAGCTTTGAAAATGGAGGAAGGGATTAGCTGCTAAGGAATTCAGGCAGTCTTTTGAAGTTGGAAAAAGCAAAAGTAGAGGATCTTTCTATAGCCACCAGAAAAAAAAAAAAATACACATACAGCCCTGCAGACATTTTAATTGCAACTCAGTGAAACCCATTTCAGACTTCCGACCTACAGAATTGTAAGATAATAAATCTGTGTTATTTTAATTCATTAAGCCTATGATAATTTGTTACCCTGGCAAAATAAAACATAATGCTATAACATGACTAGCAAAATAAAATCCAAACTTTCTACCAAAAACTTCAAGTCTCTCCAGACCCCCAACAAACCAATTTCTTTATTCATATTTTCCAATACCCTCCTAGAAGCTCTTACTCTCTAATAATATTAACCTACTTGTACTTCCTAGGTTTTATTTTGTTAATTAAACTTTATATTTTGAATTGCTTCCTAACTGCTTCAAGTTATACCATTGCTTTAACCTACCTTTCTAGAGCAAATAAATACAAACATTATATTTTATAAAAACAATAAAGTTTAGAAATGCTTGTTAGTGACCCCAACTTATCTAAGAGAAGTGAGGTCACAAAGCAAATCATTGCCACCAAAATTGGAGAGACCAACAGATGAATACAAAAATGGTAACTTACCAGAGCAGAGATCCACAAGTTGAAATCTGTGCAGGAATCCGTGCCAGGCAGGAAAACCGGAGCTAAAACTGATTAACTACAGGAGGCTCAGTGTAGACAGTTCTGAGAGTGAAAATCTCCAGAGACTCATTCATGGGGAGGACCACACTTTTGTGGGTTTTACTTTCTAAACTTGTATCAGTTTCTCACAAAGAACACTGGAGAAAAGTCCCCAGCTGCTTACCGCAAGAGGGGAAAAGCAACCAGTTTGAAATACACCAGATCATTCTATTCTTAACAAGGTCTGCCCTCAGGAAAAAACATTTAAACAGCGCCCAACCTGCAGGTGTTTTATCAGAGCCTCATTGACTTAGGGGACTGGAAATACCCAACCACACCTGACTCTCATCTTCCACGTGGATAAAGGGAAATAGCCGACTCCAGACCCAGCTAGCCTTCCACTTGGGAGAAGGAAAATACTCAGTATCAATCCACTCTGGCCATCCTGTCCCACCTAAGGTGCTGGTGGGGGAACTGAGAAAAGCACTAGTGAAATTTATAGTCCAAGGGAAAGTGTCCTGAAAGACTGAGACCTACTCATAGGACTGTAGGATGCCTCATGTCCCCAGACATCTTACCACTGTGAGGCAGTTAGATAGAAATGAGCACCAGGGAAGGGGAGAGAAGGGGGAGGGAGCAACCCCAAAATTAACAGCACTCCTGTGCTCAGGACAAGGGGCCCCAAACTTACTTTCTCTAAATGAAGGCCAGCAACGAAGCCGGCTAGATTGGAAACCTGCGGCTGCCCAGTAGAGAGAAGGACACGGCTTAATTTGACCCAATGCTCACTATGATATAATTAATACCGCAGTTTGAGCCCCATCCCAGCCCGTAGGTTTCTCCGTGTGCATCATGGGTAAGAACATGCGCAGAAGAGACGGGCGTGCCTGAGCACAAGGAACGTGAGCTGTCAATCAGCCTGAGCACTCAAAGAACCTGAGCAGTGAATCAACCAATCACGAAAACAGCCCCTAAGCCAGGATATAAAACAGGAAAAACAAAGCAGCGGCACCACTTTTCCTCTTGGAGAGGCCTGCCCCCAGGTCTCGGGGGTGGACTACGTTTTACTATCTTTTTACTTCACTAATAAAATCTTCTGTTTTATATCACACTTTCTGTCTCCTGTGAGAAATTCTTTTTTTTTTCAGGTGACTGAGAACCAAGGTAACTTTGATTCCCCCCCTGCAGGTAACACCACCACGTCATTACAGCCTTTTTACAACAATTCCCTTTCCTTGGTGTATCATGTTCCACTACCAGAAAAATGACAGGATATCAAGACACACTAAAAACACAGTTTGAGGAGACAAAACAAACCTCATAAAATTAAGTTAGGACAGGGCTGTTGAAATTATCTGACTGGGGATAATCACTGAGAATATTCACCTAGAGCTCTAAGGTCGGTAAAATAGACAGCATGCCAAAGCAGATGGGCAATGTAAGCAGACAAATGGAAATTCTAAGAAAGAAAAAGAAATGCTCGAGGTCAGACATACTGTTAAAGAAAGGAAGAATGCCTTAATTGGGCTTGTTATGTGGGACACAGCTGACGAAAGAATTGCTGAGTTTGACAGGATTTCAGTAGAAATCTGCAAAATTAAAAGTAAACAGAAAAAAGAATAAGTCTGAAATAAAAAACCGCAAGAACCGGGGGACAACTACAAAATATTTTAATATATGCATAATGGGAAGACCAGAAGGAGAAAAAGGAAAGAATAGAAGCAATATTTGAAACAATTATAACTGAGAATTTCCCCCAAATTAATGTCAGGCAGGAAACCAAAAATCCAGGAAACTCAGAGAACTCCAAGCAGGACAAATGCACCTACTCATGTTAATTTCATACCACAGAAAATCAAAGATGAAGGGGGAAAAAAAAAACGTGAAAGAAGGCCGAATTTAAAAAGTACATTACCTTGAAGAGGAACAAAGATAAAAAGGACATCAGTTTCTCAGAAAACACAAAAGCAGGAAAAAGGTGGAGTGAAATAGTTAGTGTTGAGAGAGAAAATCACCAGCATAGAATTCTGTACCCTGAAAAACTATCTTTCAAAACTGAAGGGGAAATAAAGAATTTCTCAGACTAACCAAAATTAAGGGAATTTGTTGCCAGTTTACCTGCTGGACAAACAATATTAAAAGAAGTTATTCAGAGACAAGGAAAACGGTATAGGTCAGAAATCCAGTTCAAATAAAGGAAGAGCATCAGAAAAGGTTAAGTGAAGGAAAAATAAAATTTTTATTTTTCTTGTTCTTAATTGCTCTAACAGGTAACAATTTGTTTAAAGTAATAATGGACAATTTTGTAATTTTAGGCACACAGATTATGTACATGTGTTATTCCATTTATACTTAAGTATTTCATTTTATTTTGAGCAAGTACAATTTTTTTTCTTTTTTGTTTCTACCTGTTTACTTTGATTTTTGCAAGATGATATTACAATCATACTCAACTCATTAATTAATTGTAGAATTTTTATAATTTCTTTGAGGTTTTCTATGTAGGCAGTCATTTCATCTACAAATAGGTCAGTTTTATTTATTCATTTCTGATCAGTGTTTCTGTTATTCCCTTTCCTTACCTTACTGTACTGACAAAAACTTGCAGCAATTGTTGGATAAGGGTAGTGAGAGTGGACGTTTTTGCTTTATTCTGGATCTTAGGTGAAAAGCATTCAGTCATTCACGATTGAGGGTTTTGTTAGTTGCTGGTTTTTGGTAGATGTTCTTCAAGTAGAGGAAGTCCCTTCCTCCACCCCATTCCTAATTGGCTGAGAGTGTTTATCATGAATAGTTGTTGTATGTTGTCAAATGTTATTTCTGAATTAGTTGATAAGATCATGTGACTTTTCTTCTTTATCCTGTTGGCATAGTGAATTGCATTCACTGATATTTGATTGTTGAACCAGACTTGCATACCTAGAACAAATTCCAGTTGATAAGAGTCAGTGATTATTTTTATTCATTGCCCGATTAGATTTGCTAATATTTAGTGGGGATTTTTTGCATCTAAGTTTACCACATGTAGGATTCATCGCTGACCTTTCTTTTCTCTCAGTGCTGGAAGAACGGTCTCCACAGTCAGATGAGAAATCTGAGTCAGTTAACTTGAATCATCATCCTACCTATACATCTATTTAGGCATTAAGGAGACGAGATGGAAACACCACCCGAAATTGAGATTTGGAGGCTGATAGTGCCACAATACACCAAGAAGGTAAGAAAAGGTTTATTCCTCTCATAATGACATTTTCTGGAAACACCATAGCAGGTTCCCAAGCAAATCCAAGTATCACTTGCGATAGCAAGAAAAGCAGACTGGCTTGGATTTTGTTGTGGTTAGGGACATCAACCTTGGTGCCAGGTCCTGCGTGTAGGGCTGGAATTGACAATTAGCCCCTTGTAGATAGCACCCCAACCCCCACACACATACATCACAGTTAAGGGAAAGCAGAATGCCAACTAGCCCCATCTTTCACTGCATCGTTTCTCCTTACTGACGGCAGCAAAAGACGCAGACTAAGCTCCTCACTGGACCTCACTCTCACGCTGGGAACTGGGAGGAGACGTGGGAGACAGAACACTAGCAATACCTCACACCCTAGATTGCCTTTTTTCAGGCAGTTTCCTCTGTCAGAAATCTCTCTCCTTTTATATTCACCTGCTCCACTTTACTTATTCCCACCAGTAAGTCTTTGTGGAATTTGCAAGTTGAGAAAATTATTGTCTCATAGCATTTGTCGCTTAGGATTTTTTTTTCTCTTTGTGTTTGTTCTTCCATAGACTATAAAGTCCTCAAGAGCAACTTCTCCAGCATAGCTCATACTAAGTCCTCATACTGAACTGAACTGAGTGGTTTTCTTAGGTTTTAAACATTATATAAAGTTTGCTATTTCCTTCTATGGTTTGTAGTAAAATAGTCATAGGTTTATGTAAATTAGAAAAACTAAGATGTGGGGTAAAAATAGGCAGTCGTAATATAACCATTTCTCATTAACGACTTTATCCCTGAAGGTGAACCAGTTATCAGCAGGTAAGAAGATTCTTGCTTGTCCCTTTTTCAGAAGAGCAAATGCAGGACGGTATAGCCTGCAGCAGATTATGAACATTATTTTAGTGCAGACTTGAGAGGAAATGAAGGAAGTGATGGGAATAAAAATCAAAGGAGGTGTATTTTTGGTAGTTGTCTCTAGGGATGGAGAATTAAGCATATTTTACTATAAATATTTTATAAAGCATCATTTTTCAGTTAAATTGTTCTTCCGTGACTCTTGAAATCCACTCCTCTGCAACTATTTTTATTCCTAACCCCAAAAAGTCTTACGTGACTAAAAGAATTTGGTGTCAACCTATCGACAGAGTCAGATCATTACAATTCTTTTACACTGTGGGATTCATGCTGCTGCCAGCTGCTTGGATCTGAGATTCAAAGGCAGAAATATAAAACTGCTGCATTTGACTGGATTACAAAATAAGCAGCACAATTAACCTGGATGTCAGAAAGAAACTTTCAATTGCTGGAGGGAAAAAAAGGCATTCCTTCAGGGGTTGCTCCGGGAACTTAGTCTGGGATCTGCTGAGCATCAGCAACAGAAAGCACTTGTGCTTGGCCGTTCCAGGGAAATTATAGGGAAAGTCTCAAATCCTGACTCCACTGCTTACTAATGTGGAGTCGATCATGATATTTAAATTCTCAGCCTCAATATCCTCCTTTATGAATAACAATAACATGAACTTACCAGGGTTATTCAGAAGCTAAAGTGAAACAATGTGAGCAAGATACTTTGTCCCAAAATTGGCACATAAGAAAATCCCAAGAACATTAGTTAGTATCCTTTTCATAAAACTTTCCCAAAGACCATACGGAAGGGAGCATTGAATTCCTCATCAGAACATAGAAGCAACACGAAAGATAAGAACAATGGGAAATCCCAAGTCTAGGTGGAAACCCATCTCTTTAAGAAATAAGCCAAATAATTTACAGAAGACTAAAAACCTTCAGTTTTGTGAATCTTATGCTGAGATCATAATGAGACAATGGCAAAGCAGAAACCCCTGATAGTGATCATTGGTATAATGAGGGTGATCACCAGCATGGCAAGGGATATTTTCAATGAGAATACTGGAGCTTGGAAAATGGAGACATGGGGAGTTGCATGATTACTTTATAGCATCCTTTGAACTTCCCAGAGGCACAGAGCTGAAATCACAGCCAACTAGAGCAGCAACAACCGCCCAGTGCTGTTGTGGGAAAGCCTGTTACATGCTCTCTCTTTGCTCCTATTACAACCACAGATGCTTCCACATCTGTGACATCAAAATACATCTCCGATGTGACTACTACCCTATTCTAAGCACCATGACCTCTCCTGGACCTGAATGATTGCCTTCTAACTGGTTTGCCAGCTCTGACGTTTGCCCAGTCCTTCACAAAGCAGCAAAAGTGATGCTTCATGAAAGTCAGCTCCTGACATCCCCCTGCTCAAAATTGGAAAGCTTCCCATCATGTAAAATAAAACACAACTCGTTCCCACAGCCTATGGAGACTCACATAAACCAGCAGCTTCCTGCATCTCTAAACCCTTATCCTCAGACCTGTCTGCTTCCCTCATCTGGTGCTAACCACACTGTCTTCCTGACATCCCCCAGACACAGCAGTCCAACCTCGTGGCTCTAGCGGCTTGGCTGCCCACAGCACTACTGGTCTGGGGCTTCTCTCCCTCCATTTGTGTCTCTGGTCGGACATCTGCTAGCCACCTCATGTAAAATGGCCACGTTTTACCCCTGCCACATCCATCCACTTTGACAGCTACAGTTTTCTTCAAAGCATCTATAGCTACATACTATTTATGTCGGACATCCATTCATATCTTTGCATTTCATTGTCTGTCTCTTCTGCTAGACTGTACTGGCTGTGCGGGTAAGACTTTGCTTCTCCTGTTGACCGCTACAAACACAGAGCCTACAAGTGTGACTGAACTATAGAATGATGAAGTTGTTAGTGGCCACCTCTCCACCTCTTGGTTTGATGTAGTTTGGTTTCTTGGCTCCCCTTTCTGGAAACAGCCATGATATTAGCTTAGCTGCTGGGAAGAGCTTGATTTTAGACCCACATATATCTCTCTGACAGTTCTGAACAGGCCACTTTCAAACTGTGTGAACTTGGGCAAAACTGTTAAATTTACTGAGCTCTGGATGTCTTACAAGTAAATTAAGGAAAATAATACTTACTTCAAAGACTTGTTGCAAACATTACAGTAACTTCCTTTTAAACTGTCCAGCCCAGTTCTTGGCTTATGGTATTTATTCAGTAAAACTGCACTGCCTTGCTCACCACCTTCCCCATCACCTTTATACTGAACTATATCTGCTCTGATCTCTTAGCTGGTCCCGCCCTTCCTGCCTCCCGAGATACTCTTCACCATGTGAGGACACCTGCCTCCTACCTCACACTCATATTATAAACTCCATGTTTCATTCTTGAATCTTCTGGCCAGACCCAATGGGATATTTATATGCATGTAGTGAGTTTCAGGGGCTACCACACACACAGGACTGGGAGGGTACTTTGCTGCTTAGCAGAGCTCCTGTGCCTGCAGCTAATATCTACAGGACATGACTTAAATGTTCTTTAATCAAGTTATTTGTGTTCATTTATGCATTATGAATATATACTACTTAGCAATATACATTTTTATTTTGTGATTTTGCTTTGTTTGTATGAGAATATATTTATGTATGTAATAAACATTTTTTTATTATCTTACCTCTTTCTCTGAAATAGTGTATTTCTACATCTATTTGAGAACACAGTGGACACCCTGTCTACAAAGCATGATGGTTTTGTTTGGTTAATTAGAATATTTGTAGTTTCTTATCTTCTCTGTTGTTTGCTGCCTCAGATAAAGAAGGAAAAACTAAAAGATATTTCATTTCTTAAGCTCAGAAGCTTGCAGTGCCATTGGTAACAATTAAATACATCTAATAGTAAATTTGAAACTAGAGTCTCCAGAAACCATTCTTTTAAATTTAACATGCCAACTATTTAAATTTCACAAGTAAATCAAGTATACTTGATATAATTTTTATATTTTGAGTCTAACAAAATGACTAGATCTACAAAGGAATTAAGATATGTTACCCTTTTCATTTCCACTCAGTTCTGTGAAAATGTAATTTCTCCACAAATTCAGAATTTCCACCTGTGCTGGAGATTAAACCCTGAAGTGAGCCCTGTGTTTGGAGAGACTCATCAGCAACTTGCTGTGTTGGTGGGTGTCGGCACTGGATTTCAGGAGACACCACACCCCCAGGATTGGGAGGGAGATTCGCCTTCTTGCCACGTGCCTACACCTGCAGCTAGTATCTAGAGGGCTTGACTTCAGCATCATTTAATCAAATTATTTGCATTCATTTATGCATTATGAACACATACTGCTTTGTAATGTACACTTTTTGTTTTGCGCGTTTGCTTTACTTGTGTGAGAGGTCTAGTCTCGAAATTATGAAGGAATAGGTGCTAAATACACTTTATTGGTGCTTCTCTTAAGAGCAATTATATGGCAAGTTAAAGTTGTATCAATATAGATGAACATACTAAATGCATATTTGAAATTTGTCTTCACTGTACTACACACAGAGGGAGAAATATAATGTCATATGCATTAAACTTATATAATGTTAAAAACAAATGTTACACCAATAAAAATAAATTTTAAAAACCTGAGGTACTTAAATGATGAGCAAAGGTAGAATAATATTTTTTTAAAAACAGAGTGACTGGACAACTTGGGGGAAGTCTTGTAAAGTTTAACCTGAGATACATACTGAGATATACAGCATAAAGATTTTTTCAGACAGGAAGCTATCAGCTAGGACACTGAGGTGACAGGAACTAACAAAGATGAAGAAACTAGAAGAAAGCCCAGGTGGCCAGAACACATATGGAAAAGAGAGTAGAAACAAATGTGAAAGGTGTGAACTGGCCAGATTATCTACACTCTGATAGACCACGGTAAGGAATTGGTATTTGTAATTGGGTGACAGCATGTCAAGCAAGTAGAACAAAGTTTTGTTTTCTTTTTTTTTTTTAAGGCAAATAATACTATCCAATTCATAATCTAAAAAGATTCCTCTGATGCTATGTTTAAAACAAAAGGTTCAAGTGAGGGCAAGATTTAAAGATGAGACTGGCTGGGACCAAAGATACAATTTAAGTAGTTTGGATTCAAATAATCATAGTATAGGTAGAGGAAAAGAGAATAAGCATGAATACATTTGAAAAACAGAAACACTAGGAGCTGCAGATGCATTGACTAGGGAGACGGAGGAAGACAGTAAGTTTCCAGCATGAGGATCGTGGTGGGTGGTTTTAACAGTTACTGAAAGCAGGAAATCTCAGAAGAGGATCGGGTTTGTTGGATAAAATCAAGAGTTCCTTTCAGAAATACTGTTTGATGTATCTATGAAGCATCCATTTGGAAATGTCAAGTAGTCCAGTAACTATATGAGTCTAAAGGTCAAGAGAGAACTGTACAGCTACAAAGATATTATGAGTTATGCCATGAACAGAAGTTGATGCAACCTCAGTTCTGCCCACTCCTGGCAGAGAAGCCTTCAAAAGTCAAATCTGAAATGTATGAATTTTCCACGTGTTGATTGAAGAAAAGTCAGAAGGCATTGTGAGCACCCCTGCCCAAGATAATCACAATAGATTTCCCTCAGGTGTTATGCCCTCATTATGTTCTCAATTTAGGAGTCTGTTCTAATATCTTAATGCTTTCTAAACTAACAGTTGCATTCACAGAATGAAATAACTAATAGCAAATTCAAAGACGGTAACAACCCTGGTCAACATCTCTATTTATTAGCTACATTGACTTTAGAGTAATGTAAAGTCACATGCAATGCTAAATTTAATGTAAGCCTAATTCTTAGGTCAATATCTAACTACTGTATTTAGTCACCAGCTAAGAGAGTGATATTATATATTTACAGGAAAGGCGTCCCTTACCTTTAGCCTGTCTTGCCAAATGACTAAGAGTGAGACCCTATTTCACATAAAATAGTTATAATACGTTTGAAACATCTGAGTTAGTATCACTGGTTTGATTATTCTCACATTAGCTATATTCTACCTTCAGAAACTTGTACAGTGGCTGCCACATAGTAGCACATCATTGCTGAATGACTGCATCTGCGCCCTAAAATCATGAATAGAAAAAGTGAGGAGAACCTGAAATTAACAAGTTAACCAGAAAATTTGTATTGCTGGACATTTGCTTCTATGTTTTCTTCTTTATTTTCTTCTTGTTCTCTCTTGATTTGAATAAAAATTACTACCCAAATAGATCTTTGCTTTTGTTTTTGCAAAAGCACACTTACTGGTTTCTACAGAAATATAAAAATTAGCCTCCACGTGTTTGTGTTTTCTTTCTCAGTTTTCTTCTTGTAACTGATTTCTAATTTCATACTATTGTGGTTGGAAAAGATGCTTGATAATGATTTCAATCTTCTGAAATGTTTTGAAGTTTGTTTTGCCGCCTAACGTGTGATTTATCCTGGAGAATGTTCTCCGTGCACTTGAAAAGAATGTTTATTCTGCTGTTTTGGAGTGGAATATTCTCTATGTATGCTAAGTGAAACAAGCCAGACAAAGACAAATACCAAATAATTTCACTTACATGTGGGATCTAAAAAAAAAAAATGAACAAATAAAACAAAACAGAAACAGACTCATAGATATCGAGAATTGGTAGTTGCCAGAGAGGAGGGAGGTAGGGGAATGGATAAAATAGCTGGAGGAGGTTAAAATGTAAACTTTTTAGTCATAAAATAAATGTCATGGGTCATGGGGATATAATATATAGATAGCATAAGGAATATAGTCAACAGTCTTGTCATAACTTTATATGGTAAAAGATGGTTACTATAGTTATAGTGGTGATAAAGTTGTAATGTATATAAACGTTGTATCACTGTGTTGTACAACTGAAATGAATATAATGTATATAATACTGTATGTCAATGATACTTCAAAAAAAAGGAAAAAGAAATAATAGAAAAATTACCATGTGTCAGACATTGCTCTGATGACTTTAATTGTACTGTATAATTTCTTCTACAGTCCTTGGAGGTAGTTGTCATGATTATCTGCATCTTACCCAGCACAAGTCACATAGGTAACAAATCTGTAGAGCTAGGATGACGATATCTCTTTTTTCTTCTTTTCTTAGGTCTCTACAGGGTTTTTGTTCTTAACTTTAAAGCTTCATTTCTTAGGGGTCACCCCTGCATCTCCATAGCTTAATGGTCAGCCAGTGAGTTTGGCAGACTCTGTGCTCAAAAATCTTGAACTTCCTCTTTCTGATGATCAATCTGAGTGTGGACTGGTGAGGGCATTCAAAGACCAGCCAATTCCCAAATCTCCCTTTATATTCACTAGCCACTTAGCTGACTCAAACGCATAGTTTCCAAGACAGTAAGGGAGGCAGAGATCGTTCATCTGACTAGTCCATGTCTCTTATTCCCAGAATCTCCCGATAAAGTTCCAGCTGCTCCATCGTTCACCCCAACCAGGATCACAACCTCAGGCTATCAGAAATGTTGTCCTCCGTGTTTCCTACTGCATTCACCACGTTCATCTGCAAAGTCTTGTGTTTTCACGTTATACACAAAACGGAGCCCACATCCTCTGGCAGCACAGCTGTGCGTTTATGCAGACAGCTTCCAGCTGATAAATGAACACTTCTCACCAGCCAACAGTGGGAGTAAGTGAGGAATGGAGCGACAAAAGGCAAAAAGACTAAAGATTTCCATTTTTCTTAACTGAAACTATAGCAGTTTTTCAAGAACTAATGATTCTCAGTTTCTCTTTTGCCTTTGATCATTTTCTCAGAGTCAAGATTTTTTTTCAGAATTCTGTATGTTGGGTGTGTGTGTGTGTGTGTGTGTACAGAATCACCAACCTACTCTCTGCATAGATGGAAGTCGTACTTTGGTACTTACTGTTTTTTAAATATGCCTGAAAGATCCACGTAGTATCTTTACATAAAGCACTCTGCATTTCCTCTCAAAGTAAAAGTACTGTACTAGCATATTTTAAAAAAATTCTCATTTCAAATGAGTAAAAATTCTCCCAAGGGAAATACACTGCATGTTTTGATCTATTTAGCAAAAAACAAAACAGATTTGTCATATTTGGACCCTATTTTTATTCATGTTTCTAGTCAGTGCTATTAAACACAGCTACTAAATTATTATCTATTCTGACAGTTTTTCCATAGTTGTACAATGTTATTCACTCTCTCAGACAATAAGATTTAAATACAATAAATTTATTCTTATGAAAAAGGTTATAATTTGACAATTTTGAATTACATTCAACATCATTAATTCTAATTCCACTAATTCTATATTTGTGACCAAGTTAAGGCTATATAGCTATAAAAATACATTATCAGCTTAATAAAGAGTATTTTTAATCAGAAGGGAAACCTTTTACTCCATAAAAGAACAAATTAGTTGAGTCTCATGAATACATTAGAAGCAGCTAATGACATATACTTCATATGTTGATTATAATCTTTAGTGATCCATTAAAGCAGTTGGTTTTTAAGCATCTTAATGGGCCCCATTTTGTTACCCCAACATATTACTTTTTTGGAACTGAATACAATAAGCTATTTTATTATAGACTATACCTACACAAAAAAGAATTACTAGATTTATTGTTAATATTTACAAAATGTATATAATAAAAGACAAACACTGAGTTGCCAAAACACTGTCAATTCTAAGCAGACTGGTGTTCAAAACGGACTATCTAGCCACTGAGGGCGGGTTTGGTGGGCAATCTCCATGTTCCCAGGATATCTAGTTATGTGTCTCATAATTCATCATCTAATGTGTAACAGTGCCAGAACATAGAAAGCATTCAATAATTACTAAATGGATGAATACAACTCTCTAAACTTTTCTTATCCATCTTCAAAATGGATATAATATCAGCTTGAATACTTAGTGCAGTTACTCTTGAGTATTCTGGTATTGAAAGTAAGAAATTTAATGAGTCATATGCATACTGTCAGTTGGCCCTGGACTGGGTATAAATTCTCATTAAATCTTCATAATCATCTTATGAAACACCTATCATTTACCTCTTTTTTACTGAAAGTTTAAATATTCACCTTTGACACAGAGCTAACGTATCCCAAAGCCAAATATTTTAATCCGTTTGCTAGATTCCAATGCCTGTGAACTTTGTGCGATGTTCATTTCTACTCCTGGAAAACTGCATGACAAATCACTTAGAAAAGTCAAGTGCTAAATAAATATAATTTACTATAACTTGACAAGAATCATGAAATCCCAAGAAATCCAAGATTTACCCATAATGAGTCTGCTGTACTATCATAATTTCCTACTTTGATAATTTTCACTAGCTTGACAAAGCACCTGGACTTATGAATAAAGTATTTATATATGTTAAGATGTTTTGTGAAATATGAATTGGGTAATATTTTTAGATGAATTCATAAATGCCTTTGTAACCATACATAGTGTTGAATAAGACATTGATTTCAACCTTGGGATAAATCCCCAGTGGACCATTATAAAATTGTGGCTTGTCCTCACCTATCATTTTTAAAAGGATACTTATCATATTTTCAGGAGACAACAATGTAGGTAGAAAGCAAACAATATAGGGACAAAACCAAGATTTGATGTGACAGTGAGGAACTAAATTTCTAGATTAACATGAAGACAACAAAATGTACACTTATGCTTCTTAGCTCAAAATAACCAACATAAGTTTATGGAGGAAGGAAAAATACTTGACATGAGTTAATGTGAAAACTATCTGTGACTGCAAGTTTCCTATTGAGCTAGAAGTGAGAGATGGTTGCTTATAATAGCTAGCCAGTCTTAGTTTAAATATAGGAATAATCTCCCTACTATGGAACAAGGCAACCAACTTTACTCTACACTACACAAACCAACCCTAATATTATGTCTAACTCAACATCATTTAAATATATTGATAAGCCAGAGTAAATTAAAAGAAAGAAGAAAAAATGAGACATGAAGTAGGTAAGAGACTTGAAAACATCTCAAATAGGTATTAAGTGTAGAAACTTCTGGACAGATTAGAAAAGAGTTAGATAAAAGAGGACGCTTGCAAGTTATTTTTCAAATATCCAAAGGATTTTCTCATGAAAGATAGATTAGTCTTCCTCTATTGTGGCTCCAAAAAGCAGAACTATAAAAAGAAGTGGAAATATGAGAAGCAGATTTTGAATTAAGCTTAGAAGAGTAAGAGGCAAGTTAGAGCTGGGAAAGAACAGAATATGTTGCCTGTAGAGACAGGGACCTCTGTCACATTGCAGCAGAAAGAACGTGTGTGGAAGGTAAAGGGGAGTTGGAATAACTAAACATATTTTACTGAACTTTTTAAAATGGTAAATAGCAATAATGGCATTGATAATGAATTACCCCTTACTGTACTTAGGATTGCTCTGGTCTTCTGTTGTTTGAAATCCATGCACACGACTTCCATAAACATGCAATCAGAGGTAAGTGACTAGCATGCTCGAGTCTCTCCCATGTCACGGAAACCCTCTTTCCTAGATCTTGTATCTGCCTCTTGTTTTCACTCTGTCATTTTCCTCCTCTTCTGCGTCAAGCTTCTTGAAAATAGTTCACTCTCACTGACTCTAGACATCTTCCATTCACTCCTCACTCCCTGAACTCTGTTTCTGTCTCCATTAATATATTGAAGCTACTCAAACAAAAATCACCCTTGTTTCCACGTGAATGCATTTCAGTTTTTGTCTCACTGAACCAATCTATTGACTTGGGAACTGCTAAGTGCTCATTCCTAAAATCGCTTATTCTCTTGGATTCTCTGAGACGAGAGATAACCTTTGCCATCCAAACTCCCGCTGGCTGAAATTAAGAACCAAGGAGATTCAGATGATGAAGAATACATTTTTCTTTTTCTGAATTTGTCTATACTCCTCTGACTCATTCTTCATTTTTTCATGCTTTCATCCAACTCTCTCAATTTTCCAGGGTTTCCTCTTACTCTACTCTTATTTTCAAGACTTCAGCTATTTTTATGATGTCAAATATCACCTGCATAATGACAAACCCCCAAACTCTATTCCCAGTATTGGCCTTTCCACTGAGCTTCTGTCTTATGTGTACGACTCACTACTACTTGTCCCGTGGGACATCCCCAGAAGTTTCACACTCACCATGTCCAAAATTGAACACATTCACCTCTCTTCTCCAAATCTACTCCTGGGTTTTCTTCTTTGTCATGGGTCTCAACATCAATCTCGCCACCCAAACCATACAACTGATTACCATTGCAGGCTCCTCGCTTTCCCTCCCATCTAACAAATACTGAAATTTGCTCAATATAAGCAAGTTGTAGTTAAGCCTCACATTGTGATTAGAGGGAGCCTGTTTCTCATTCTCATTCTGAACTTGCTGTGAATCCAGCTGAATTTCCCACTCCGCCCACCTGCTTAAATGTCATGCCACAGATTAAAATACTGTATTAGTTCTCTTAGATGTAGATACCCAATGTCAAAAGTAAAGCTAGCAAAGTTAAATGTCTACTTGGGTCAGATGAAAATACAGCTAGACAGGTGAAATGCGTATGTAAGCTTTGTGTGAGCAGTGGCCACAATGGCACAACAGGGAGTGCATCCCTTGAGTAGAAGCCTTCTCACCTCCAGGGATTACTGCCAAAAGAAAATGAAGAATTGGTTCTGCCATAAAAGCACTAGCAAGAGAAGTCAAATATCTGACTTTAATATAAGATCTCTCATTTTTAATATTGATTCAATGTGGCCCAAAAAAGACTATCTGTAGAATTTGTTTGACACTTCATCTGCAGAATCTGTTTCCTGTCCTGTTCAATCTTCTTATTTCTGTATACAAGGTCTTTTTTCTGCATACAAGGTCTTTTATATCCTAACTTCTATCAATTCCAGCCCCTATCTCCTAATTCAGACACTAGCAATAACCAATTTCTGTCATTTCTTTATACATACTATGCTGGTTTATGTCTTTGCAACTCTGCTCATGGTGCCTCCATTGCCTAGAAATCTTAACCAACTCCTGGTTAACTTCATACATCCTATCAAAACAAAATTTATTTTCATATCCACAGAAATTCATCCAAGGTCCTCAAACCAGAACAAGTCCTCTTCTCTGTTCCTGTGTTCCGTCGTTCTCACTTCTAGTAGAGAACATAAATTGGGATTTTCAGTGTGTTGACCTGAGTATCTGTCTCACAGGGTGGTGATCTCCATCAAGACAACAATCAGTTCTTAGTCAAGTTACATTCCTATCACCTGAAATAATAATAAGGTAAAGGATAGGAACATAATAAATATTTGTCAAACTCTTGAGCTGACTCTCAGATCTTTGATCTGTCCAAATTCCATCTGTTTTCACATTTTTTTAATAAAAATTAGGTTCTGGTCCTCATACTTGGCTTTTCTTTGCTTTGGTAAAACTTCATAAAGATTAGAAGGCTGTATGTGTGCTGAAGTTGGTTCAAAATTTCAATGCAAAGTCATTCCACTTGTCAGCTCTGAGGAAAGGGCAGAACTGACTCACCAATTGGCTCTCTTAATATATCTTTTTTCTCATCTCTTATCTCTTCCTTCCCTCTTCTCCACATTTTTTTTTTAGTTTTTGATTTCTAATTATTTTTCACATGGAATAACTTTTCCCCTGTTTCTCTGAAGAATTACCTCCTTCGCCATCTTCAAATGACTCCCCAAGGTTCAGTTCCTACATCAAGCTCTCTTTGAATCATCGCTGCGCATCTTTAAAGGCTAATGTTTATGCTGCTGTCTGTTTAGACTTCCCGAGTTTCTGCTCTACATGCTTGTGCACAATACCAACTTTATCTTGTGTGATAATGGGAAGAGTAAGCCTAACTCATTTAATGATAGCACGTAGCACGTCACTGGCCCACAGTGAATGCTCAATATGACATTATTTACTTGAACTTCCCAGAAAGGAGAAACACATATACTGCAGATTTATGAAGCCCAATCATGCTTTGACTGTTATTGTATATTTTTTAGTTGTTTTAACTATGTGTTGAAAAGCTATTAGAATTGTTTTCTGACCTTCTCCTAGCTAGTTTTATTTTTACTATATTATTGCAATTATTATTATTCCTGAAGTAGTTGAACCAAATTGAAAAACAATGTGTGCTTTGAATATTGCATCTACTTGTCCCCGTGTATGTTTCAAAGTTGTTTTGGTAAGTCGGTTGAATAGGGGAGAAGGAAGATCAAGATAACTTATTTTGTTTTTACTATTCTCAAGGTAATGTTCTCTGCATTCTTACTTAATTGCATATTAAAGCTGAAAATTTGACATGAATTCATTTTACACCTGAATAAAAAGATGCTGAGAATGACTGAATAATTCACCGAAGGCTATACAACAAGCAAATGGTCGAATCAGGATTCTAAACCAATGCTTCTCCACTATATTTATTAAAAAAAAACCAAAAATTAACACACCCAGCATCAGCGCGGAAGGACCTGCGAGGCACCCATGCAGCACACATCTGGGTGCAATATCAGAGACGAGGAAGGAGAAGAGTAACCACAAAGGAAACAAAGAAGAGATATCTTCCCTGGAAGTAACTTCGGAAGACATGACACTAAATATACCTTGAATGAACAATGCCTCTCTACTCTCAGTTTTGCATGGAAAATGTGTTTATTGGCAAGTGGTTGAGCCAGGCTTTTGGATAACTTGCTGTAGGAAGAAAGAGATACATAATGAATGAAACAGCCTAGAAACCCTGGAGGGTAGGCAGAACCTGTATCTGAGCAAATAAATTGTTCCCCAATTCCAATCTCTTGAATTGACAGAGCGCTTCTGATGGGGGCAGTACCTCACCATCAGCAATGCCATAACTTTCTAGTACCAAGCACACTGTATCCTCATTATGTGCTTACAAATTAGCTTTTCCCCTTTGTACTGTGAGAATATCAAGAGTAGAGCTATTCTACAAATATCTTCAAAGCTTAGTTGCATGCTTATCACATAGCAAGAATAAATGAATATGTAAATAAATAAAAGAAGGAAGAATTTATTCATTTAATTTCATTATCTGTCTTCCCCACTTTGGAAGTCACTAAGAAATTCAAGTATCCTAATCAGGAGAACTCAGAATTCAGTAGCTGTTCATTGAAGTAAGATAAGCTTTAAAACAGAAGCACAAAACAGATAAAGATCAGTCTTACCAGTGCCATGGAGAGAAGAGAACAGGTATTAGAGCACATCCAAGAATAAAACAATATTAAAGACTTTCAAAAATATAAACTCCCACTGTCTAAACACTATTCGCTTTCAGTCAAAAAAGAGGACCAACTCTTCTTGTTACTCCTAATAGTTCTTGGTATTCCTGCTGCTAACTCTCAATTGATTCTGTATAGTTTACAAAAACTATCAGATGTAGAATATTCAATTAAAATTAAAAGAAAATAAAACTTTCTATAGGCCAAAAGGATGGGACTACTGAGAGAGTCTCTGGAATTCATTGAGAGAAGATGGTTAGTGAGAGGAGCATTCAGCAAGAGAGTACTTAACAGTAAGTAAGCATCATAGAATACTGAGAACCAGGCAACAGATGAGACACGGAAGCAGAAAGGACCCATCAGGAACGTATCCTGGTACATAGAAAGACAGACAGTAGAAGAGGGATGCCTTTGACATTTTTGGAATGATGGAAAATAAATGAAAATGTTCAAGTTCCTTGAGAAACACGAGTGGAAGCAGGTAGAGTATCAAGATAAAATTGAGTGGGGGAGGGTATAGCTCAAGTGGTAGACCAGAAAGCTGCTTAGCATGCACAAAGTCCCAGGTTCAATCCCCAGTACCTCCTCTAAAAATAAATAAATTTAATTACCTCATTCTGTTGTGGAAAAATGTGTTACAGCTCGGTGTTACAGCTCAGTTGTGACAGCAACCTGGATCCGGGAGAGAGACCAAACAGCACTTGGAGAGTTGGTGAACTCAGGTTTATTATGCCAGCGGGCCCAGAGGAGTTAATGCTTCAAGCTCTGGACCCCGTCTGTAGGTTTACACAGGCCTTTTATAGGCTGCCAGTCTTACACTTTGCAACATCATATGCAAATAAAGTACAACAGAAGTTGATCAACCAGGAACAAGCTTTGTAGAAATAGGCCAATCAGGAGTGAGCTCCATGGAAATGAAGTACTACAAATTGACCAATCAGAAATTAGGGAAGAGGACCAATCAGAAGTGAGAGTAATAACCAATCAGGAGTGAAGGAAATAATCAATCATAAGTGAGCTCAGGGAACCAATAGAATTCAAGGTGTAAGTTAGCTGCTTTAGAGGCAAAAGGTGAGATAGAGCCTCTATGCCAGGGAACCAGACGGTGCTGGGAGGAGAGCAGCAGCCCTGCCTAGGGGTCCTGCCGGTCTTTTTATGGGGCTTCCCACCTCATTTCCACCAAAAAAAAAAAAAAAAAAAAAACAAATAAAATAAAATAAAATTGAGTAGAAAATACTAAGACTTACGTTCTGGACAGAAATACTAGATAATGTCCTCAGAAGCAGAAGGCCGGTTCCAACACATGAGTATAAAATCTGTGCAGGACAGCTGACAAGGTATCTGTCACAGGGAGTTTACCAATCTAATATAATCTTATCTCCTAAACAGATCTCCAACCCTTGGAGGTAAGTACCAGCTTTGCTCCCAGGCTGGAGACAGAGCTGAGATTTATATTTGAGGATTAAGTAACCTGAACATTAGGAGTTGGAAGAAAACTGGGACAGGAAAGAGAAAAAATTATTTTCCAGAGGCCTCCTCCCTCACAGACAATTCATAAACAATATGGTGATACCTATGCATATATACCAATTTGACTACCTCAGGTGGATGAGCAATGACAAAGTCATTCAATTGAAGAAGCAATGTGAGTTTCTTTTTCTGAAACTTCATTTAGAAGTTAAACTTAATTATTGAAATAGTCAGATTTTATTTTGTGTGTAGATAGAGAGTACGGATGTCACTCAATACACTATTCATTGAATTTTTAAATTGTTTTTTAAATCAGGATATTAAAACAATATAAAAATAAATACTTCCATAGTCTTTTCATTGTAAAATGTCATTTTAAATCAATTTTATCAACTTTTTTTCATTACATTGTATTTGTTGATAGACCCCCATTTTTAAAGCGGCCTGAAAATATTAATGGAATTTACAATGAGTTATTTCTTCAAAGAAATCTGCTCCCCCAAAGGATGTGGCCCATTACTTTTTGGCAATCATATAAGATGGCATCTGATAGATAAGAAGTTTGCACTTTGATGATTTCACTTACTTTTTGTGGGTCCTACTAGCCCAAGAAGTTTTGAAGGAAATGCTAAACAAAGCAAATATTTTTCATCCCTTCAGACACTTATACCTAGAAAAAATCATTCATTTTTTAAAGAAAGATGAGACTAGTAACATCTTAAGCCACAGAAAAATATTTGCTACTAGCCAATAATTTTCTGAAACGATTACTACCATGTATTTATATTAACATTCATAATATAAACCTGTGTTTGAAATTTTAAATGCCAACAGTCTTGACTGTTGAAGCAGGGGGGAAAAAAAGGCCATGGAAAACAATATTAGGGAATAAGGCCTTTCCTCTTGATTTTTTAAAAAGTTTAACTTTCTTAATACAAAATTCAAAAACAAAATATTATTTGTTTACTCTTTATGCATGTGAATGATTCAGATGACTTACTCTTTTCATGTGCTAAAAATATGTATCTTAAATTATCAAAGAAATATATCCTCAGGGTGACTAGTGGACCAACGCAAAAATATGTACATTAATAATATCTCCCCCAACCCCTTCCATGCCTAAACTCTACAGGCACAAGTCATAGAAGCTTGGTGTGTACCCATGCGCATGTAAATCTATGCATGCTTATTTTTGATAGACATTGGCTGGGGAGGACAAACACTGTGTTGTTTGCTTTTACAAGTATCGGTTCAGGCCATATGCATTAATCTGCACTTTCTTCCCACTTAACACCTAAGAGGATTAACACTATGTCACAGAATTATTTCTTCCCAGATTTGCTCTTTATTTTAAATCCATCTATGTTAAATGGTAAATAAACCCCCACATTTATTTACTTTTCTGAAAATCAACTGAAATCCAGTTGACCTTTTTATAACACAGGAGTTAGGGGTGCGGGCCCTCCTCCCAGTTGAAAATCTGCCTTTAACTTTACAGAGGAAGGAATTTACTGAGAAAAATTCGCATATGAATGGACCACCACAGTTCCAATCTGTGTTGTTCAAGGGGTTAACTGTAGAAGAAAACATATCCCCCAAAACAGCCTTCTCACTCTCCCCACAAGTAGCCACAAGGAAAAGAAGAAGCATTTCAGAAAAATAATGCAGGATCAAAGCACTATATAGATGAGTAACCTTTATTACTACTATTTTTATTAATATTATTAATATTAAATTTTACTAAGTTATTTCAATAAACCTATCACTACCCTTACCCACTTACATGCATATTCTCATTTAATAGATCTCATAATGATTCTAATAGTTAAGAAATATTATAAGGTCTATTATAGAGACAGATTAGGAATTTGCCCACATGGTCTCAAAACTATAATGGAACAAAGACCTATATTGAAAGCAAAATAATGCCCTGCCCCCCAAAATTTCCCAGTAAGAAATGGCAAGAACTTAGAACCATGGAAGTAGGGAGGGCAAAAGAAGGGAAAGAGGAAAATTCTTAAGGGACCCTCTTCTTTTATCACTCTTCTATGTCCTTATGTGCATTTGTTGATAAAAATTATTTATAGCATTTTCATATTTTGGTGTATTTAGAAAATCTTTCACTCTAAAACAATTTACAGACTATTATATCATAACTGTACTAGATATTCCTTTTCAGAAGCCCATGGAATTCATCTGTGAAACAACAGAAGATCTTTTTCATTGACCTCTATTTAAGCAACTGGCCAGAAACTTGACAGTATCAGCCCACAATATACTAAAAGTGCATAAAGGGAGCAAGCTAATTTCAGGTAGTGGCATCTTAATTTATTAAGTTGGAGGCTATGCAAACTGATAAAATATGAATGGAGCCATCCTCTAAAAATGGGTGATGATTCCTGAATACGCTAAAATTTGAGGGTGTATTTATTTATATTTAAGTTAAAATATGTAAAAAGTGTTTGTTTCTTATTTTACTGATTTCCTGCTTTGACAGACTTTTTGATTAACCAGTCATCTATTGGTCCAGATCACATCAGATAAGAAGGCTTCTACAGAAATATATTTAGCCACTACAAGAGAGGTAGTGATGTGGTCAAGGTAGGTAGCTTTCTATATGGTATTCCAAATACCTGTTGAAACACAATTTTATTTCTGTTAACAGAAATCAGAAAAAAGGTGTTAATATAAGAAGAGTGACAATAGACCCAAAGATCCTGTGAGTTGATGCCTGCCATCAGCTACTACTTTTGTCTTTTTCTTGGCTATATGAGATGAAGGTCTCTCTCAATGGTCCAGAGTATCTGTGGCTTGTTCACCATATTCTGAGTTGACGGTTGGATGACATGCATCACATTTTCTGCCTTTGGCTTACTGATGACACTAGATCCAAACCAACCAATTCCCAGGTCTTATAATCAGTATTATTTCAATAACATTAAAATGCTAAAAAAAAAAAAAAAAATGGCGTAAATTAGTGAATGCTCTTACACCTGCATCCCATTTCAATTCACTCCAGAGAAAATTCTTAATAATTGTGATGCAAAAACATTTCAGATATTATCATTACTGAGGGCCAGCAATCAAATTATCGTGGTCATTTGGTCAGCCAGTTGTCCGATTACAGAAAAATATCTTTAGGACCTGCTTACTAGGAAACATCTGTCTTTGTGGGAGTTTCCAAGTAAGCTGAACTTGAGAAATATATTCAAGTGCAATTAGGTTGTTTGGAAAGTAAGTCCAGGAGACACAGGTAGGAGATTGAGGAAATGAGACAGGGAAGGGGAGACAGTCAAGACAGCATGTGCATAAATCAAGTTACCACTTAGGGAAAGAATAGTTTAATCCTGCTCGTTGTGGTTTGCAAACTGGCCCCCAAACTGGCAAGGAGAGACCAAAGAAAGAGGCAGACCTCTCCAGATTGGTAGGTGACAGGTTTAAAAAGCAAGGAAACTTACATAGGAGACTTGTCTTGGGTGGCCACAAGAGAAGTAGATCTCTGCACTTGCCCACTAGAATCTCAAAAGTTTATATAGAGGTCTTAACAGGGTTCAGTCATTTACACTGTGCAGATGGTCTCAACCACACATGGCTCTCTCAAGGCTACGTCTTTGAAAACAGTTCCCACTGTGGGAATAGGGGGCAGAATGTACATTGTAAGGGGTGGGGTGAGGAACATACAGTTGCCTGGGTTCAACTCATGGGTCAGCCAGAAGTCACATGCTATGGGGGACCTCCTCCAACAAAAGGGGAGCTCTGGGGACCACTGTGCTCCATTCACTTCAGAGTTAGCCCATCAGAGAGGAGAGAGAACTGGTATATCTATATACCAACAACCAACCATTAGCTGAGGACCCCAGGAAGAAGAGGAGGCATTAATTCCCTGACCCTGCCAGCCTTCTGGTGGGCTGAGAAGGCTCCAATGGCTAGACAAATCTGAAAAAAAAAAAAAAAAGGTGCTAGCAGTTCAAAATTCAGCCTCTGTGCACTGATGTGGAAAGGGCAGCAGTAAAACCTGCTCTTGTGTGCTGTATCTTCCAGGTTATCCCCTGGCAGATGTTAACCAGGCAGTTCTTCCGTTCAGTAGCCTCAATTTACAGATTTTTCTTACTCAAAGTTACATAACCTAACCCTTCTAATAGTCATCTTAAATATTAGTGTTGCTTAATATTGTAATAGAGAAGAACAAATCTGACTCTATATTAGATCTGTTCCTTTAGTTTTAACCATGGTGCCCTGTTTTCTAGGCTTAGTCTTGCTAGCTCTGCACCTTTTGCAAAACAATATCACCTTGAGCCTGAAATATACAGGAGAGCCTATTCTCGGGGCTCTGATCTTTAAGGATGTTAGCACTTCTGCACTTATGTAGAGATGGCAAGTTGCAAAATAGAGAGTAACTTTTGTTTTGTTGGACGTTTACAAGGACACCATGGCCTGACCCACATGGACGGCTGTAAGAACAAAGAATGCCTGCAGCAAGAAGTTTGCAAAAACCAACCACCCCCCCTCCCCTGTTTTTTTGTATAAAAGGAGCCTGTTTTCTGACTGGAGCAGGATGGTTCCCCAAGACATTAGTCTGCCATCCTCTCGGCCTGCCGGCTTTCCAAATAAAGTCTTTATTCCTTGCCCCAACATCTCATCTCCCGATTTATTGGCCTGTCGTGCAGTGAGCAGAACAAGTTTGCACTCGGTAACACTATCATCAACCATAATTTCAGCAGCATCAGAATAGCAACCTACTCACTAATTTCACACGTTTTATAGGAAATGTGTTTTTATCTTTAATTATGCTCTTCTATGAAGTGTTTCATGTAATCTAGTACGAATTTTGATTACATGGTATCTCAAGGGACAGACAAAATGAAATATATATGGAGAGGCATACATTACAATTAGAGCACTTCATTTGCAAGTTCAATGTGAAGAAATACAAAATGCAGGAATTTCATTACCAACCACAGCAACAAAAAAAGAACACTGGACCTGCGTACACAAGCCAAATATTGTCTCTGGACTCTAGCTCACATTTGAAACAAGGACACCATGTATTGGAGCAGTGATAAGTTGAATGTTTTAACCACAAAAATAATTGAAAAAGTAATTACAATCTTCCTGTAAACAAAATGTAAAACCAGATAATGTTCTCAGAACAGATAAATCTAAGCTTACACAAAATTTTCCAGAGCATAGAAAAGGAGGGAAAATACTCCGTTATATTTTATGATGCTGCTATCCTAGCCTTTAAAAAAGCAGAAACAGATGAAGAACGGTAAGGGAGGGAAAAGTCCAATATATCTGCAAATTATACGCTTATGAGCGCAGATGAAAAAAGTCTGAGGTATTATTGTTACAGAAACCTGAATCCCATGGAGAGACCAAGCGACACTCGGAGGGGTGGAGAACTCAGGTTTATTGTGCCAGCGGCCCAGAGGAGTTAACACTCCAAGCTCCAGACTCTGATTGCAGGTTCACACAGGCTTTTATAGGGTTTTAGGAACAAAAATTCATGTGGTCTTAGGTTTACACGCCTGGCAGGTTCCGCGCCTGCGGGGTGGGGAGGGGTTAGTTTCAGTCTCCTAGAAGCAAGCTGTTTCACAGAAGCGTAAAAGCGATAAGCCATGTCTGTGCCTGGGAGGCCTTGCTGGTCCTTGTGGGCCTTTTCTACTCCATTATCCGACAAAATATTTCATAAAATTATCCCAATGGATGCCAGATAATATCTATCTAAAACAAAGTCTATGGGCATCATTCCTAGCAGACTAGCAAGACTAGCAATGGAAGGGAATACCGAAGTGATCAAGCAGGATTTACTTCTAGGATGCAAGGATGGTTTCTAGGTTCATATTATTGTGGTTGGAAAAGATGCTTGATATAATTGTAGTCTTCTTAAATATCAAATGACTTGCTTTGTGACCTAACATATGAGATAGTCTGGAGAAGGTTCCATGTGCACTTGAGAAGAACATGTATTCTATTGCTAGAATATTTGTAACAGAAAAGAACAAATCTGGCTCCATATAGGATCTGTTTCTTTGGCTCTAACCCTGAGCCCTGTTGTCTAGGTTTAGTCTTGCTAGCTCTGCACCTTTTGTAAAAGAATGTTGCCTTTAGTCTGAAATACAGGGGAGCCTATTCTCAAGGATCTGACCTTTAAGGATATTAACACTTTTGCACTTATACGAAGATAACAAGGGCAGAATAAAAAATAACATTTGTTTTATTAGGTTTTACAGGGGTACCATGACCTGACCCACGTGGACAGCTACAAGAACAAAGAATTCCTACACCAAGAAGTTTGCAAAAATCAATCACATCCCTCCCCTTTTTAGTATAAAATGAGTCTGAATTCTTACTTGAGTAAGATGGTTCTTCTTCTCGGTCTGCCAGCTTTCCAAAAAAGTCGCTATTCCTTGCCCCAATACCTTGTCTCCTGATTATTGGCCTGTCATGTGGTGAGCAGAATAAGTTTGAACTCAGCAAAATATTCTGTATCTGTCTGTTGGTCAAATTAGCCCAATGCATAACTTAAGTCCAACGTTTCCATATTGATTTTCTCTCTGTATCATCTATTCATAGTTGAAAATGGGATATTGAAATCCCCTACTATTACTATAATGCTCTCTACTTCTACCTTCAGAGCTTTTAATATTTGCTTTATATATTTAGATGCTCTGATGTTGGGTGTATGAATATTTACAGTTGTTAAATGATGAATCAAACTCTTTATCACTTACTGTGTAATTTTATAATTATGTAGTAATCTTTATCTCAATACAATTTTTGGCTTAAAGTTTACTTTATCCGATATAAGCATAGCTAACACTGATTTCTTTGAGTTTCCATTTACATGAAATATTTTTCCGTTTCTTCATAACAAAGGAATTTTTAACTAAACACAAATAGTGCAAAATAAAAAGAAAAGATTCATAAAATAAATCATCTTTGAGAATTTCTCTTAGTAATCAGAACTGCAATGAATTACCTCATGTCAGTCAGAATGGCCTTCATTAAAAAGTCTATGAATAATAAATGCCAAAGAAGGTGTGAAGAAAACTACACTGTTGGTAGAAATGTAACTCAGCTCAGCCACTATGGAGGACAGTACGGAGGTTCCTTAAAAAAGTAAAAATAGACTTACTCCATGAGCCAGTAATCCCACTCCTGGGGCATATATCCAGAGGAAACTATGATTTGAAAAGACACATGCACCCCAATGTTCACAGCAGTACTATTTACAACAGCCAAGACAAGGAAACAACCTAAATGTCCATACACAGATGAATGGATAAAGAAGCTGTGGTTTATATGTATACGGTGTACACACCACATAAGAAAGAATGAAATATCATTTGCAGCAACATGGAAGGACCTAGAGATTATCATATTAAGTGAAGTCAGTCAGACTAAGAAAGACAAATATCATATGATATCACTTATATGTGGAATATAAAAAAATGACACAAATTTATTTACAAACTAGAAATAAACTCACAGACATAGAAAACAAACTATGGTTACCAAAGGGGAAAAAGAGGGATATACTAGGAGTTTGCGATTAGCAGATACACGCTACTATACATTAAATAAACAACAAAGACCTACTGTATAGCACAGGGAACTACATTCAAATTCTTGTAATAAGCTATAATGCAGTTGTTCCTGCCTCCATGTCTGACCAGCGGATCCCAGGGTCTTCACTGTCAACGTTACCCTACCCTCCGTACCACAGTTCCAGCAGTGCCCCTATTCTCAAGCCTTTCCTGCTTCCCCTCTCCCTTCCCCCAAGCTGAATTGACAGTTGAGTTGCACATTTGTTGCGTTTTATTCTCTTGCTTAGGTGCCAGTCTTCCCACTGGACTCTGATCACCTGGCGGGTCAGGATGGTGCCTTTTCCTGGGTATGTTCCCTGAGAAAGTGCCTGGCAACAAGGAGAGGCTCAGGCCATAGCTTGCATGGGTGCTTGTAGCTTTCTTCTACTGACATATAAAGAAAACTTCCAGAAATGGAAATAGGAGCCTGGCTTATGTCTCCAGTTCCTAGATCAGTAAGGTTATTATCTTCCACTTTATAAGCACTCACTAAATTTTGGATAAATGTATGTACTACCATACTCTGAGTTGGTTGAGCTCTGGAAATTCATCAGGGTGACTTTTCAGGAGCAGGTGCTGTTATAAGCATAGCATCCTTTGGGCCGACTCCCCACTGTTTCATGGAACTATTTATGTTGGCTGCTTTTGTTAGAAAGTCACTAAACAGATTGCCAAGCATTGATGTTGCCCAAGCGTGAGCTAGCAAACAAGAAGATAGGGATATAACTGAATATATGAATGAAAGAACAGGAGAGAGAAGGAGGAAAGGGCTAACAACATTGCCTTCTTTCTGCCTCGGAAACACAGGATCCAGTGTTTCTTAGCTCCCTGTTGTATCAGTGGCCTAGGAAAGCCTGGAGGATGGATGGAGTATTAGACTGGAAGTAATAGAGTTTGCAAAAAAAAGAAAAAAAAATATATGTTTAAGCAAACCTTACACAAGGGCCTTCAAAGGAACTAGTAAAACTCTATTTCTTAATTTTGTACACAGATGTTCCCTTCATTTATTTTACCTTACATGTATTCAATAAATGCTATTTTTATTTTAATATTTATTAAATCATTTAAAAATAAAGCCAAAATTATTATAGTATTTCTTCTTTAATAAATACATAAAGAATAAATATAATTTGTGTTTACTTTTTAAAACATACATTTTATAATTAAGTGCTGTGAAATCAATGATATCAACATACAGCCTTGAGGTCAAGGTTTTTTTTTTCTTTAATATTATTACAAGTTTACCTTCCTACATAAAAAAGTGAAAGTGACTGCCAATTAATATTATGAGTTCAGTAACTCCCTTATTAGTATCTGAAAGTTAAAATCATCTGTGATTTTTGCCCCACTGAAAAAATATTTATCTCTAACTATTCAATGAAAGAAAGGTAGTATATTCAGTGACCTAAAAAGGGTAGTCTCAGATCTCCAGTTATCTCTAGTGCAGTGATGTATTGAAAACAAAGGCACACTTAAAACCACCATAATATATTGTTCCTTGGAACTAAAATCTTTAAAAGCATTGTAGAACCTTAGACTAATATAACATTAATTTCTAAAGAAATGAAGTACAGCCAAGAATAGAAAGAACCTTGAGAGGTCATACAAGTATACAGTCTAATGCCACCGAAACACTTAACTTCAATTTTCTTCAGAATTATTTGATATAAACAATACTCTAACTTCATGTTCTAGAATTTTATATTTTATAGCCAGAAGGTCATCTTTTTTAAATCTTTATTACAGAATATTTCAAACTTACACAGCAGTAAAGAAAACACTATTTTGAGTCTCCATGTACCCATTGCCCACTTTCAACAATTATCAAAGTATGACCAGTCCAATTTTCTTCATAACTTCACATGTTCACCCACCATCCAATGATTTTGAAATGAATCTCACATATTATTTCATCTATAAACATTTTGGTATATATGTATGTTGGACCGCACCCTGCAGGCTTGCAAGCCCTGTGGTTGCCCAGCTTTGGGACCAAAGAAGAAGCCCAGAAACAGAGACATCAATGGTTTATTGAATAGGGAATCCCACTAGACTGAAGCACAAGGTCCTGCAGTGACAGCCACTGTGCAGGGACAAGAGCAGCCAGGACATGGTAGCATCTTCCCTACTCCTGGGAAAAGGAGTCCCATCAGTTACCAGGGAAACCAGTGGCTGGGGCAGAGAGCAAGCCCATAGGCACTGACTGGCTAAGCCTTATAATAGAGGATTGGACAGTCCTGAGTGAAGCAGGGACTAGTGCAGCAGAGGATGTACAGAGAGCAAGAGAACAGCCATCTTGAGTGGCCTGAACACACAACGTATAAAACACAACAGCTAAATGTAAAAACAGGACAATGTTTTGTGAAGAAATATCTTCATCAAACCCTCCTCCAATGAACAATTTTTCTGTCACCAAATATGCAGGCAATATACACATTTTATTGATCATCCTACAATTGCTCTCTTTTTTTTACAGTATGTTTGATCAAATTGAGATCCAAACAACAGTTATACATTTTGACTGCTAATTTGTCTCTGAAGTCTTGTCATTTAGGTATCCTGATTTAGATTCCTGTTTTATCTTCATATGGTTTACTTCAAAGAATTCAGGATTTTGTGGTTTTCTGTTTCTTTGTTTTTGTCCGGTGGCTTTCCCATTACCTGGGTGTGCTGCTTGCATTGTCTTGGCATCATTTAACACGTTCAACTCTTTCCTACATTTATTACACATCCACTGTTAGATCTCACATATGTGGGACTGTTTCACAGGAAGCAATTTGCACATCCTTCAGGATGTAACTAATGCCACCGTTGCCTCTTTTGATAATGACAGCAGCAATTAATGATCAGTGTTCAGATCTCTATTTCATTAAGTATTGTGAATGTTTATATTTTGATTAAATTATTTATTTTCTCATGTACAAGCTGGGATATTTTTACAAAGATGAACTCTCTTCTACTATTTTGTTGCCGTGAGGTCCTGATTTTAAAAGAAAGGCAAAATTAATGTTTGTTGTTTTTTGACAAGTTTTCAAAGTGAATTAATTCCTTGTAGTAGCCTCTAATAATGATCAATTAAGTAGGGTTTTCTTTTTAGTATCATAATGAATTCATGTGTTTAAATGCATTTGATGTGCTTTGATTTACTACGGTTATTTCTACAAATTCTCAGTTGTTCCATCTTTTACCAGTAGGATCCTCTGTAAGTTGGTGGCTTGAAATTGATTATGAGAATGTTTACATGACACAAATCAGCAAACACAGAACAGAGCTTTTTCCTCCCAGAAAACCAGGCAACAACACCTGCCACCTTACTTACCACTGGCATCACATCCTATTCTGTCTCTTTCGTCACCATCATATAATTTTGGTTCTGTGGGTAAATATACATTTAATGGCCACTTCTAATCCTCACATACATGATTTTTTAAAGTTGTTTCAATGGTCTTTAGGACATTTTCTATTAAATTCAGAAGTGCTAATAGAAAAAATACAAGCTTAGTTCTTGTGTGTTCATGATCATTTGTCTGTGGTCCTTATATTTGAAAATTATAGGCTTGCTGGATATGAAATTCTTGGATGACATTTTATTTATTTGAACATCTTAAGTAACATTCTTTTTTTTCCCCTTGTATTCCAGGCTTTCCAAGAGGTTTCCACTGTTACTGGAGGTAGAGGAGTGCTACTTCTTGCTGATGGGGATGAAATCCTGGCTCTTACTTGGCTCCCTCTGACACCAACTGGTCAGCTTGAGAGCTTCTGGTGGCCACTTCCAGCACGACGCTGGTGGAAGTCTGGGCTTCACACCTGGTCTTGGCTGGTGGGGGCCGGGCACGTGGGAGGAGGGTCACAGATTTTTCTGTGGCGCTTGGCTGGAGTTGAGTAGTTGTTCTTTAAAGGTGTTCTGTGTTGCAAGGTTGCCCCTGTCCTAACTCATTTCCTGGGGAGAGCAGGCATTTGTTGAGGCTTTTTTTGTAAGTATTTGTTGGCATTTCTGAGTTGCCACCTTCTTTAGCTCCACATCTGGGATATTTAAGGCAAAAAGAAAACCCTGAGAACTCACCACTAAGTCATCCTTTGGATCCTGAGGTCCCAGCCAGTCTACCTTGCTCTCTCCATCTTTCAAAGTCTACTTATGTTTGTTTTATACAATAACCAAGGGTTTTAGTTTTATTGAACAGAAGAAATATAGCTCTCTCTTCCTAAAAGTGGAACTATAAGTTCCATTTTAACTTAATTATTTTCCAAAAGAGCTTGTGGACCACGTTTGAGAATGTCCACCTATGCCCTTCACCTTCAAATGAAAATTGTGTCATACTTTCAGAATTCTGTATATATTTGTTGAATGTTTTCATCAGGAAAACCATTTTTCCTATGTTCATTTCTACTTGTCATGTTTATCTCTTAATCTGTTTAACTGTTTGTTCTTGACTCATATCTATGATTAAGGTTATCTCTTACTTTGCTTTCTTTTTAATAAACCAACTTGAAGCAGTGTCTATTTTCTTGAATTCTTTTTAAATTTAATGTTTACATGTCCTCTGTTTTTTTAAGGTGAGCAATATTTGTTTCCTATAATTTGCATTGGCTTTCTATTTCTGCTCTAGCAAATCACCACAAACTTATGGGCTTTAAAATACAAAACTTTACTTTCTTACAATTCTGTAAGAAGTTTAAGTGGGTCAGGAGACTGCATTCCTTTGGGAAGCAGTAGTGAAAGATGTCTCCTTACATTTTCCAACTTCTAGAGGCCACCTGCATTCCTTCGTTTGTTGTTCCCTCCATCTTCAAAGATGGTTGCATAGCATCTTCCAGTCCCTCTCTCTAACTATGATTCTCCTAACACTCTCTTTCCCTTATAAAGACCTTTGTGATTATATCTGGCCCACCCAGATAACCCAGGATTTCTTTTACTCAAACTCCTTAATTTTAATCCTATCTATAAAATTTCTTTTGGCATATCAATTAACATATTCACAAATTCTAGAGATCAGGACACAGACATCATTCAGGGGCCATTATTTTTTCTCATACGTCACAAAATTGTTTTATCTCCTTTCCTTAGTTTTGAAGTCATGTTTCACAGATTTTGTGTTTTTATTTAGTTGCACTGTATCAGTAAGTGATTGGGAAAGCTTTATTTTCTGGATTGAGTTGTTTTCTTCTGTATAAAAACATTGGTCATTGAATAGCTTTATCTTTTTGTTTTTCTCTCTGAATTATGCTGTTTCTATATTTTTCATAATGCGTAGCTGTCTCTCCCTATGAATCTTATTGGATCTCTTTTTATATGAATTTTGTTTTTTCTTCAGACATAAAGTTCAAGAGCTCTAGATGATTTCTGCTCTTCAGCTATTCTATACCCTGGGGGAATTGTAGAGGAAGAAACAGCAGGAAACTGAGGTTGCAGTTTGAAAACCTAAAGCCCTACTATTCTGCTAAATGTCCTTATAAGAACTCAGTACCTTAGTCGGAGGAACCACAGCCATCTTTTTTACTCCCCCTTCAGGAAAGGAAACAATAAAGGTGATCTACCCAGTTTTTCTCTCTCAGTGACAATGTGCAGAGTTTTGTCAATGTTTCATCACAGCTACTACTGGGAAAGGAGCAAGAATTAATCTGTGCCGCTCCTTCCTCTCTGTTTCAGATGCTTCTTAATTTTTCCTTTTATGCAAAAGCAACAGTTCTTTTTATAGCTTATTATATTAGTTTGTATGCTCCTTACATGGTGTTATCACAAAGAGGGCAGGACCAGCTTGGGATTATTTATTGATGAATAAAAGCCATGAGATAGTGAGAGGTCAGTAACATATATTTCAACCTCTTGCAACTTTTTTCCCCCATTATCAGGGATTGTATGTTAATTTTAATTATCTCACTAGAACAGAATGCAAATAGGGGCTAAATTATATTTTTAATAGTTTTCCCAGTTGGATTCAAAGTATAATTGAGTATAAATCACTTCCTTTTTAAAGATGTTATTTGAATTTAAGTCAGGGATAATACTTGTCATTATTTGCAGGCGAGCTGAATCTTTCATAAACTTACAGGCATTCTAACTTAAAGAGATTCTAAAAGGCATATAAACCTAGTCATCCTTGAAATTGTAGAATATTCTATAAAATTTTTGCCAAGTGGTCCTCGAAATGTGGGTTAGATCCCCCAGCACCCCTGAGGCAGCCCTTACTGTCTGTTGCCTGGTTTTGATAAAAGCCTCATATACTCATCTGAACTCTTTCTCATATTGACCCGCGCTTTGTGAATCCTCCACTGGGGAACTTAGGTAATTCTTCTACACAATAACACTATCAATACGCGGGGAAAACACTCACAATATTCTTCTTCAAGCTACCAGCCGGGGTACTAACTGTTATTGAAAAGTTGTGAGCATCTTCACCATTCTAGTCTCTCTGACTAGAACACATCTGGCAGGAATAAAACCTTGTTAGAGTGAAGCACTAAGTACAAACAATACTTAAATTATGTCTTCACAGCAAAACAATATCACAGTCTCACCCTAGAGTAAAGTGTGTGGGGCTTTTTTCCCCTTAATTTCCCTGTAATCACTGCAGGCTCGGGTGTTTAGCACTTCAGTGGGCATTTCATATTGTTGACTGAAATTATAGTCACTACGGACTAAAACACTGCTGCTGAGAGCCTTTTACTCTCTTCCTACATTTTCTGCAGTTAGCATCATGTTCTAGTTTGCCTTCTCTCATCTGAAACTGTTGAATTTCATTTTTAAAAGATTTAGACCACCAGGATAGAATCGGAGCCCTATTTTGTGATTCGGTGCATTTATTATTTCCCCAAACTTTATGTTATACTAGATTCGAAGCATCAGTAATCATGTGTCAGTTAAGTCCTTCACAGCCAGAGGAGAGACAAGGAGGGAGAAAGAAAAGAAAGAAACATAGTAGGAAAGTGCAAAGGGAAGGAAGGGGAAGAGAAAGGAGAAAAAAGAAAAGAAAAGGAAGGAAATAGATTGTCAAGTATACAGGGGCTTTATACTTCATTCTCTTTTTCTGCAAGGATTCAGAATTCATGATTTAGCAAATCTGAAAGTAGTGAAAGATGCAACGTAATTAAAATGATTATAATCCAACCTCTTCGCCTTTGTTTGGAAGATGCTACAAAGTATAAATAAACAAATACATAAATATGTTGTTGCCTCTGTATTTTCTTTGCATGTTTCCTCAAATTGCTCAAGGTGCTTATCACACATCTTATTTATTATCCTCACACAAACACATGCACTAGAAGGAGGAAATGAGTTTTATATACATTATTTTTTTCTTAATCACATCAGGCTAGATCCTCAAATTCTATTTTATTAAAGATGACATGTGATAGAAAAATGATGGGAGATGATGGAATTAAAAGTAATTAAAATATGATGTAGAAACATATGGACAATAGGTCAGAGGTGAGCAAAATAGTGTGAAAAATCTAATTTAAATAAAAGTAGGATAGTGGGAGGATAGTTAGGGCATAAATGGGCAATTTGCATCTTTTGAAATTCTTTCATAAACATAACTAAGGTGATAAGTTAACTTCAAGAATCTCAAGATACCTTGTTTAATGATACAAACTTGGAACTAGTAGAAAAATAAGTCTGGAGAGCTGATGCACAGCAGAGTGATTATGGTCCATAACTCTGTATTAGGATCTGCAAAGTTGCTAAGAGCCTACATCTTAATTATTCCCACCACCAAAAATAATAATAATAACAATAATTACATAATGTGATAGAGCTATAAGTTAATGCTATGACAGTAATCACACTGTAATATAAAAATGTAACAAATCAACAAGTTGTACAACTTAGACTTACACAGTTACATGTATATTTTACTTCATTAAAAAAACAAATAAAAGTGGATGAAGACAAACTAACAACAACTAAACTACCTGCTTAACATCAGAAACTGTGTAAGAGAAAGTAAAGGGAAAACAAACGGCCTAGTGACAAAGCTTAGATCCAGAAAACCCCAAATCATTATCAGGTACTCGCTGCAAAGCTTCTTAGTCCCTCTCAAAAAAAGGAAGCAAAAGCTGGAAGGTCACGTGGGAACCACCAAATTGGATCAGAGTCCACCGAACCATGTGAACATCTGAAAATGGTAAAGCTATCTGGGGTTCTGTACCCTGTGAAATCTAGAAACCAACCCACTGAAGCCCCCTTTTGATATTGAAGAGATAGTGCTGATATAGAATCCAAACTGATCAGGTCAGGGCGCATAGGAGCAGAGGACAGAGAAGAGTCAGATAAGGGGAGGCAGGGCTGAAGCCTGTGGGGAACTGTGGAGGAGGTTCTCAGCAAGTAGAGGCCTTATTTTTGATTAACTGGTGAAAACAACAGAAGAGGGGGCTCTAGCAGGGTGAAACTGCAGTAAATATCCTTGTTTGCCTCCAGTCCCTAAAACTGCAATATGATCATTTTTTAACAGAAAAGAACAAATCTGTGTCAATATTAGGTCTGTTTCTTTGGCTTTAACCCTGTGCTCTGTTTTCTAGGCTTAGTCTTGCTAGCTCTGCACCTTTTGCAAAAGAATGTTCCTTTAACTTGAAATATACAGGACAGCCTATTCTCAAGGCTCTGACCTTTAAGGGTATTAACACTTTTGCACATATATAAAGATAACAAGATGCAGAATAGAAAATAACATTTGTTTTGTTAGAGGTTTTACAGGGGCACCATGACCTGACCCACGTGGACAGCAACAAGAACAAGGAATTCCTACACCTAGAAGTTTGCAACAACCAACCACACCTCCTCCCCTTTTCAGTATAAAAGGAGGCTTAATTCTGACTGGAGTAAGATGGTTCTCCAAGACATTAGTCTGCCATCTTCTCAGTCTGCCAGCTTTCTGAATAAAGTCACTGTTCCTTGCCCCAACATCTCATCTCCCGACTTACTGGCCTGTTGTGCGGCAAGCAGAATGAGTCTGGACTCGGTAACAGTTTCTCCTACAGATGTGTCACAGAAAAGGTATGAAACAGAATCCCATGCAAAGCTGTTATAATTTAAAAAAAGAAAAGAAGGAGAGGAATTATATCCCTTTACATAAGGAAAGCATGTCATTAACATCTACCTATATAGCAGGTTAAAAATTACTAAGTTAATGTTTCAAAATAAGCTATGAGAAAATGAGAAAAATTATAGAAATTTCAAAGAATAAAACAAATCAGCAAGCTATAAAATGTTAAATGATAGAAATTTAAAATAATGAAAAATCTAAAAGAGAAAATTTAAAAAATAAAGTACTTAGTGAAAATAATATTTGAAAGTATAATAATTTTATAGTCCAAAGTATAAACTAAATATCCATGAGTCCATACTAAGTAAATGATTCAATAAATGAGGCAAACAGACAAATCTGTGCAGAAGTCCAAATAATTTATGTAAATGATCTGCCCTAAAGTTGGTGAAGCATAACTTCCCATTCCATAAGTGGGAGTTGTTCACAGTAACTCCTTTCCAGATAGTCTAGTAAGGAAAGGGTGGAGGATGGGGGAAAGAGTAACTAACGTTACTTGAGAAAACTGGCAAACATTATCTCAGCCAGATGGTCAAGCTCAACATCTACAGCAAAGTCATGTTTAGTGTATGTACTTTTGATTTGTTATGAAGAAAATGACACATAACCTTTGTAGTCTGCTCCTTCCCCAAAACTTATAACCCTGTCTGAGAATAAGAATGTCCAAAAAAGGGGACATTCTACAAAAGACCTGACCAGTGCCCTTTAAAACTGTCAAGTTCATCCAAAAAAGGAAAGTCTGAGAAACTGTCATACCCAAGAGGAACCTAAGGAGACATGATGATTAAATGTAATCTTGGAGGGGATCATGGAACAGAAAAAGGACACTAGAACAAAATATGGACTTGACTTCATAATAATGTTACAACATCGGTCCATTCATTAAACAATTGCACCACATAATGTAAGATGCTAATAATAGGCAAAACTAAGTGTAGGCCATATGGAAACTGTGCTATCTTTTTAATTTTTCTAAAATTAAGTTCTAAAATTAGGAAGTCTAAAGGTCTTCTAGAAAAAAAATTTCTTTTTCACAAAAGTAAAAATCATTTAAGTGTGAAATCTAAACTAAGATGAAAAGAACAAATATAGAAAATAAATAGACCTTAAAGGAATAAAAGATGCAGAGAAAAAAAATTTAAAGCAAAAAGCAATGAAGACAACAATGAGATAACACTACACATATATTAAAATGGACAAAATCCAGAATATTGACAACACCAAATGCTGACAAGTATGCAGAGCAAAAGGAATTTTATTCATTAATAATGGGGATGCACATTTGGAAGACAGTTTGGGGGTTTCTTACAAAACCAAGCATACAGTTATCATATATTTCAGCAGTAGTCCTCCTTGGTATTTAACCAAAGGAGTTGAAAATGTACATCCCCAGAAAAACCTAGCCGTGGGAGTGTGTAACAGCTTTACTCATAATTGCCAAAACCTGAGGTAACCAAGATGTCCTTTAGTAGGTGAGTGAATAAATAAAATGTAGTACATTTCAGACAATGGAATATTATTCAGTGCTAAAAAAGAAGTGAGCTATCAAGGCATGAAAAGACATGGAGGAACTTTAAATGTGTATTAGTAAATCAAAGAAGCTAATCTAAAAATGCTATATTCTATATTATCACAACTATATGATATTCTGGACAAGCAAAACTATGGAGTCAGTAACAAGATCAGTGGTTGCCAGCGGTTGGAGAGAAGGGATGAATAGGTGGAGCACAGAGGATTTGGGGGGATGATGAACCTGCTCTGTATAATACCATTAGGATCAATACAAGTCATTAAATAATGTTCAAGCACATAGAACGTAAAACACCAGGAGTGAACCCTAATGTAAATTATGGACTTTGGGAGATTATGACATGTCAATGTAGGCTCATCATCTGCAACAAATGTGTCACTCTGGTGGGGGATGTTTATAACAGGGGAGGCTTTGCATTGTAGGAACAAGAAGTATATGGCAAATCTCTGGACTTTCCTTTCAAATTTACTGTGAACCTAAAACAATTTTTGTCTAAGAAAATTATCTTTAAAAACAAAAAGATATGAACGGATCCAAATGATACTAAAGAAAATGATAGAGAAGTTAGACATACATGTATAAGAGTGGTACTCAGTAAGTATCAGTAGGAAAAAAAAAAAGCAATGAAACAGAATAAATACTTAAAAACCATAGCATTCCATCCACCCCCAAATCACCTCTAGAACTTACATATTGAAATTTCACATTAAGTACCAGAGAAAATTTCTCAGAAAGAGTGCCCCAGAGATTTGTTCTAGTAAAATTCTTAAGGTGGAAAAAAATATTTGAGGCATTAACCCTTTATATTAGAAAACAGAAGGCAGTAACAGGGCACCCACTCCCATCGACATGGTGATAGTAACAGAGGTGGCCTGGTGGAAACTAAGGAATGTCACCACCACTCAGCATTAACCAAGACACCCTGGCCCCATTGTATCAGTCAGTTGAGACCATGTGAGGAGCAGTAACCAGGCACTCCTACCCTTCCCAGCCATAGAAGTATTATGGAAGCCCCTTGGGAAGCCAAAACTTCTTCCCACACTGAGCAGCAACAAGGAATATCCTTGGGTGTCAAGGAAGGCCAAGTAGGAAGCCTGGATTTCTACCCACTTCTTGCAGTAAAAGCCCACTCTTTCCCTGTTAAAGCAATTTCAGAGGAAGCCAGCTAAAATACAAAGTTGAAATAAGACCCAGAGTTTAACATAATACCCCAAATACCCATGATTCAATTTTTTTAAAGTTATAATACCAAGAACCAGAAAAATTTCAAACAAGATGAATAGAGAACAATAAGATGTCACCACTAATATGACAGAGATGTTAAAATTATCTGACAAATGTTTTAAAGCAGCCATCATAAAATGCCTCAACATAGTGAGGAATATTTTTCAAACATGTGAAAAACTAGAAAGTCTCAGCAAAGAAATAGAAAGTCTCAGAAAGGCAATACAAAGCATAAAGAAGAACCAAATGAAAATTTTAGACCTTAAAATACAATAGGTGAACTAAAAATGCAATAGATGCACTAAACATCAGAGTGGAGGGAACAAAAAACAAGCCAATTAAGCAGAATAGAGAACAATAAAATTACCCAATTGAATGACAGATGAAAGACTGATTAACAAGAAATAACAGAACCTCAGGGAACGATGGAACAGTAACAGAATATTTAAAATTCTTGGTATCAGTCTCAGAGGGAGGAGAAAGAAAATGGGGCTTAAAAAGTATGCAAAGAAATAACTGCTGAAAACTTCCCAGATTTTCAAAAGACATACACCAACTTATTTTCAAAAGCTGAACAAGCCCCAGGTCTGAGGTAAAACTGTGTAGAACCTACAAGCAGACACACACATGAGTACAAGTAAAACTGGGGGAATCAAAATACCATTGATGGCATGTATCAATGTCAATATCCTAGTTGTGGTATTATATTACAGTCCCTAAAACAATTTTTGTCACATTGGGGGAAACTGGACAAAGTATACAGGATCTCCCTGTATTATGTTGACAATTGCATGTACATCTACTAATATGTCCTTAAAACTTTCCATTAAAAATCTTTTTTGCCTCCCAGTCCCAGTTTAGCCCGCCTCTCTGCTCTCATCATCCTGTAATTTAAAGAGCCTACAAGGAAGTCGGGAGGAGGAGTAATTTGACATTTCTTATATTCTTGAAAGGACGTTATTATAGAAACAGAGAGAAGATTGTGGTTGCCACAGTTAAGGAGGGCTGGGGTCAGAGGAAAGTGGTTGTGGCTATAAAAGGGCAACGTGAGGCACTCTTGTGGTGATGGAAATTCTCTGTATCTTGAATGTATCATATCATCCTAGTGGTGATATTATACTACGTTCTATAAAACACTACTATTGGGGGACATTGGGGAAAGGGTACTTGAGATCATTCTGCATTATTTATTGAAAGTGCATGTGAACCTACAGTTACCTCAAAATTTAAAGTTTTATTAAAAAATAGAATTCAGCTGATTAAAATTCATGTTTAGGAACTCTAAATGAGCAGGGATGAATACTGAATCCGTTAAAAATAGAACTAATCTTATTACCAAATAAATAAGGAAATTATGATTTTCAGAATATTATAAATGTAAACCTGTAAGAAAACAAAAATTTGGAAGTTATAGGAAGGCCATGAGAGGGAATTTAAAAATCTAGGTCACCACCTTTTACAGAAAGGAGAAAATTTATGAGTTGTCACTGGTTAGTATCATATAACTTAAAAGAATGTCATTAATATCTTAATAGTTCTTATTATATTTTAATGTTACAGATATCTCTTAGACTATTTCTCCCAGAGAGAAAATATTTATTTGAATATCAGAAGTTTCACTTTAGATTATTTTTGTTGCATTACATTTAAACACAATTAAATGTAATACATCTAATAAGCTGGTATAGTGCCTAATATAGTAATAATGTTTCTGGAGTTAGAAAAGAAAGGAAAGGAGTTAATATGGTGTAGTGGAAGAGTTAATATATATTTTGGAACAGCAAAGAATTGAATTTGCATCTTTGATTTTGTATTTAATGGTCAGAGTCCTAGAGCAGGTAGTGACTTCATCTGAAACTCAGCTTCACTTTCTCTAAATTGGGCCAATACTGCTCATCTTACAAGATTTTTATCGGGACTGAATGAGGAAATGTAGGAACAACTTGGAACACGGAGCCTGGCATAGACTCTGCTCTCTGCCTTGAAGTTAAAAATGGATTAAATTTCTCAATAACTATTAATTCTTCTCTTCCCTTCAATATTATGTTCCATTATACTCAGAACATCTTGATTAAGTTCACAGGGAATTGTGGAGTGAATCTAGAATCACTTCTATTTAAAGTGGGTAAGTGTTAAGAAAAGAATCAGATTCCATTGTCATCTTCTACTATACAGAAACCTCTCAGAGACCTTCAAGCACACAGGCTTTACTAAACATAAATTACCATTTATTTCTTATTGGGCATTTTGGGAAACAGCTGAGGCTTACCAGGGACAATTTTCTTGTTGAAAAACATATTGAAAATCCCTGAGATGGGTGAACAAAAGATAAGGTTGGAAACAAAAATATCAGTTCTGACATGACATACCGATTTGCTTTTCATGGGTGGACATTAGGTTGTTGGCAGGGATTAGCCAAACAATTTATATATTTCTCCCTTCCAGTCAGGCAGCATCTGGTTTGCAATGGAAGACTGAACATTTGCCTGCTCTTCTCTACCCCCAACTGTCCTCCCCATATGTACTCACAGAAGTAAAGAAAACTTCTAAATCAAATTAATAAAATGACAGACCATTAGGCAAAATATGGTACACTTTCTCTCATTAACCAGGGGTTCAAGTGGAAACAAATCTGCTTCCAGCTCGAGTTATGGTGTAGGTAAAAGAGCATCACACAGGTTTGCTGGCTGGCTCCACACCTTCACGTAACTTTGGTTCACTGTTCTGCTCTGACACTCACTGAGGGCAAACTGGTAAACTTGCTCTGCATCCAGGGACTTGTTTCCCAGCAGGGGATCCTCCTGACATTACCTGATGAGGTCATTGTGAAAACCATCTGATCCGGAGAATTTTAAAAGATAAGCAGATAATCACACCATGATCAAGCGCTGTCAACGTATGAACCACCTGCTTTCTCAGAAAAAGTACCCTGGACAGAGGCAGGACCCCCCTCTCAGCAAGTACATCTGTACAACAGCTATCAGCCAGCAACTAATCTATGCAACAGTTGACTGGCTGGCACCACTAGGGGCACATAATCTACTAATCACAATTCAGGTATGTGTTTCCACGAGTCCGTGACCCCGACTCCTGAAACTGTACACAAAATTTGGTCAACCTATTATGTAAGATAGGACTTTCTAAAATTTAGACAATTTAAACACTACCATTTAACTTGACCTAATTGGTATTTATAGAACACTGTACCCAACAAATGCACAAAACACATTTTTTCAAGGATTTTAACAAAGGACCATAATGAGGGGGCTATAAAATAATTCTCAACAACCGTCAAAATTGCTCATTCTAACAAGGTATTTTGTCTGAACACAGTGGAATTAAATGAGAAACCCATAAAACAGAAATGTGTTCTGTTATGAAGAAAGTCACATTCACAAGTGAAACAATTCTTTTCCAAATATCACATAGGTCAACAAACAAATCACAAGAAAAATAGAAAATAGGTTAAAGTAAATGATAATGAAAATACAACAGGCCAAAATTTGTGGGATGCAGCTTAAACACTGGGTAGAGGGAAATTTACAGCATTATATGCTTAGGGAAGATGAAAGTGTTAATACTAATTATCTACATTTCTACCTCAAGAAGATAATGCAAGAAGAGCAAAATAAACTCAAAGTGAGAATAAGGAAGAACACAATAAATGTAATAAATCAAGTAGCAAATAGAAAAATAGTAGAAAGGATCAACAAAGACAAAACGTGTTTCCTAGAGTAGAAATTGACAAGGCCCTTATATGTCTGGGAAAGAAACAAATTAACATTATCAGGAATAAAAGAGAGAACATTATTACAGATCCTGCAGAATTTAAAAAGAATAGTGAGGTAAATTCAAACAATAAATTCAACAAATTAAATGAAATGGACAAATCATTTAGAAATCATAACTTACCATAATGGATACAAGGAAAACTACAAAATCTTTTTAAGAAATTAAATCCAGAATCAATAAATTTCTCACAAAGAAAATCCCAGTACAAAATTGTTTCACAGAGGAAATAATCCCAACCTTATACAAATGCTTCAAAAAATATGAAAGGAGAGATCAAATAACTCATTTTATAGGGCCAACAGAGCACTGAAAACAAAACATCAAATCACATAATCAGTTTACAAGTGGCCATCCCTCATGACCATAAACAAAGATACCCTCCATAAAATATTAGCAATGGAATCTAACAATTTATACAGCAAATAATGTGTCATAATAAAGCTGTCCCAGGAGTCAAAGGATAATTTATTGTTTGAAAATCAGTCATTGCAATTCACCCTATTAACAAATTAAAAGAGAAAATGAAAGAGATCAATCATAGGAAAAAATTATGAGAACATTCATTCTTGGTAGTAAGAAAATTAAGAAAATAAGGAAGCTACATATGATAAAGAGCATCTACAGAAAACCTAGAGGTAACATCACTCACTTCTTATGGTAAAAAAAAAAAGCTTTTCCCCAAAGATTGTAAAAAAAGCAAGGATGTTTGCTCTCACCAATTGTATTCAATATCCTATTAGAGGGCCTAGACTTTGAACAAAGCTAGAAAACAAAATGCCTAAAGTTTGGAAGGTAGAGAAGTAAAAGTGTCAACTCATGCATAACAAGTTTGTTCATGTAGAGTGATACTCCTCTCTCCTCCCTCCTCTCTCCACGTAACCATGGGATAAAATAGAAGCTTAGTAGTTGACCCAAATATATACAATTAAGGTTTTCTTTACAAAGGTGCCAAGGTGCTTCAGTGGGGAAAGGAAAGTTTTTCACAAATGTTCCTGGCATTGCTAGATACACATATGGAATGAAATGACTCATGACAGCTACTTTTCAAAAAATAAACAAATAAAAATAATTCAAGTTGGGATGTACAACTAAATGTGAAATCTAAAAGACCCTAGAAGAAATCATTGGAGAATGGACTCTAAATTTAAATAGCAAAATATTTTTTAGACAGAGAAATTCATAAGAATCACTAACCATAAAAAATAAATTGATAACCTGGACTACATCAAAATACTGAATTTCTCCTGTTCAAACAATATAATTGAGAAAATGATTAGGCAACCACAGAATAGAAGAAAATGCTCACAGTTGATAAACATACCAAAGGACTTCTGTTCAGAATATATCAATATCTGATATATCAGATTTTATCAATGTCTGATAAAAATCAATAATAAAAACCAAACAACCCCAATGGAAAAGATAAGCAGAAGACTTGAACACTTTATATATATTTAGATATTTACCTATTTATATATATATATTTATATATGTTATACTTTATATTATTATTTATTATATTTTATTTGTTGTATGTCTGATATATTTATGTTATATTAATTATTATGTATTACATTTATAAGTATATTTTTATACTTATATATTTATGTATTTATATATAAATAAATGTTATAAATATGTAAGTATACTTTTATAATTATATGTATATATCTTTATCTGTATATATATACACATATATGTATATATTTTTATATATTCATATATGTATATATACTTACATGTATGTCCAATAAGCACATGAAAAGGCTGAGCATTAGTCAACGGGAAAATGATCATTAATGTCACAATGTGAGATACAACTTCACGTCCACAGAAATGGCTACAATTAAAATGACTGAGAACATAAAATGCTGAGCAGATGTGGAGCAACAGGAACTCTCACACTTTGCTGGTGAGAGTGTGAAGTGTACAATAATTTTGAAAAACTGCAAGTATCTTAGAAATTTAAACAGACACTTAATGCTATGACTGTGGCAGGAGGTCAACTAGAGTATGTGACTGTAGGTTGACCCCTGAGCTGGACCCAGGCAATGAATGGTCCCTTGAACTTAGAAAATACTTTCTGTCCACCATTTCCCGTTTTCAGGGACACCGCCTTAAGAGAATAATGTGTTGCTGAGACCATCTGGAAGGTATATGTGTCTGAACCCTGTTAAAGCCTCTATACAAACTTTTGAGATGCTGGCAGGTGGGTGCAGAGATCTAACTCTCTAGTGCCACCCAAGACAAGCCTCGTATGTAAGTTCCCTTGCTTATAAAACTTGCTACCTATCAATCTGGAGTGCTCTGGCTCTTTCTTTGGTTTGTCCCTGTCCTCTTTGTATGGGGCCAGTTTCAGATTTCCCCCAGGAAGCTCCCAAAGTTTCAAACCAACAAAGACATTCCTATGCATTTATCCAAGAGAATAAATATACGTGTCAACAAAAAGACTAGTATGAGATATTTACAGCAGTTTTACTTAGAATGGGACAAAGCTAAAAAAAAAAAAATCCCCAAATCCTATTCCAGAAGAGTGAATAAACAAATTGTAACATATTTCTACAAAGGAATACAATTATTCCCATTAAGAAGAATAGGAACCAGCCAACAAAAACATGAGCTACTAATGCATGTGTCTACATAGATGAGATAAATAAGAGAAGCCAAAGAAAACCCCTCAAGAATCTTGGGGGCAACATGGAGCAATAATATGGAGGAACAAAGTAATAATATTTTGCATTCATTGTCCTAAACCCATTACATATATGATTTCATTTAATTCTAACTATATATAGTAGGTTTCATGGTTCTCATTGTATAAAGAATACATTATAGGACAATAAGTCATTAAGTATCATGCTCCGCATAACAGAGGATTAAGCCGCAGATTCAGTATATCAGCCCAGTTCTGTCTCAATTCTAATCCCTACACATTGAAGACTATTGCACTGACCTACAATTCATTTCTACTATTGCACCAGTTTTCTAATCAAACATGCCACCTCATGTCTTTCTATTCTAAGAGAAGCCAACTTTCAGTTAACCTCTTCTTGACTGAAACAGTGAGAAGAGATTGTCACTCTTTCTTTGCCTATAAACATTAAGGACCATCTTTTTTTTATACTGAGGTTTTTAATATAAAACAGTACATATAATAATATAAATATACCTGTGAATACAGAACTGAGAGGTGATAAATGTTAAGTTTGTGCTGTATATACCTAAAACTGATTTTGTAATAAAGAAATAAAGCAATAAATGGTAGTAAACTAACATTTGCCCCAATTCCAGAAACTCCTTGGAGGCAATCACTATAATGAATTACATGTGTATATTATCAGTCTATGTTCATGCTTTTGTATCCTATATAAGTGACAATAAATACTATATGATATTTATATGAGTGTTTTGATGAATGGAAGTGCCCTGATAGAATTGCTGTAACAGAAAAGAACAAATCTGACTCCATATTGGATCTGCTTCTTTGGCTTTAACCCTGCGCCCTGTTTTCTAGGCTTAGTCTTGCTAGCTCTGCACCTTTTGTAAAAGAATGTTGCCTTTAGCCTGAAATATACAGGAGAGCCTTTTCTCAGGGCTCTGACCTGTAAGGATATTAATACTATTGCACATATATAAAGATAACAAGGTCCAGAATAGAAAATAATATTTGTTTTGTTAGAGGTTTTACAGGGGCACCATGACCTGACCCACGTGGACAGTTACAATAATGAAGAATTCCTACACCAAGAAGTTTGCAACAACCAATCACACCCCTCCCCTTTTTTAGTATAAAAGGAGCCTGAATTCTGACTTGAGTAAGATGGTTCTCCAAGACATTAGTCTGCCATCTTCTCAGTCTGCCAGCTTTCTGAAAAAGTCACTATTCCTTGCCCCAACACCTCATCTCCGATTTATTGGCCTGTTGTGCAGAGAGCAGAACGAGTTTGGACACGGTAACGTTATGAGGGCAATATCTTGGCTTTTCCAGATTACAAGGGCATTTAGGATCCTGCTAACAGTACTTTTTATATAAACACATAAAAAGTTTGCATAAAAATCTAAATATTTATCAAGTATTAAATATTAATCTTTCTACAGTAAATATAAGGCAAAACACAATTTTTTCAGACCTAGAGACTTTTTTTGCAGACTCAGAAATATTTAGCATCTTCTCTTACAGCTTAAAAATTGAGAAACAGTGGAGTTTTAAAATTTAGAATTTAGAATTCAAATTAGAAATTAGAATTACTTAGAAGATAGAATTAATTATATAAAATGATTACATCTATTTCTAAATTATACATTTACAAAAAATGAGAATTGAACTAAGGCATTGTAACCCAAATTTAAACTGCTATTAATCAATACTATTTGTAGTTCCAGAATTCTAAAACACATTTTTCACATTTTAATAGTTTTTTTTACTCTGGAACTTCATAAAATTGATACGTATGTTAAATGTACTTACTGTTTCTTTTCTTATCTTTTCCTCTGAGAAAAAAAGTGATGTTGGTAAATGCATGGGGTATTATACTCTTGATGGAATTTTGTACTTAGGATATATAATCAATTTGTTTTAAGTTTTAATTTTTGTCATAAAACAAAGTATCATTAGCTACTTTCACCATATTCAGGGTGCTCAATGATGCCAAATTTAATGCGTACTTTGTTAAAAGGATTAAAATTGCTCCAGAATTCCATTGGGAATGACTACCAGTATTTGCTGTTTGCATTTATTTCACATAAAAAGATAAATCAGAGTAATCGAGGGACCATATATACCCTTTGTAATTTTTTTCTACTTCAACATTTGATTTTTTAATTTGTGTTTTAGAAACGTTTCCCTAAAGGAAAAATAACTTTTACATCCTCACACTTTTCACTTTTATGCTTTCTTAAAACTTCAGAAGTAAAAAAGAAATTTTTTAAGTGCCCCAAAATCAGGAGTGGCACTGTGATTAAAAGCAGAAGCTCTCAATCCAGCTACCTCCATCCAAATCCCAAACGTGCCTGCCAAACTGGGCAGCCTCAGGTAAATTTTTTACCTTCTGAACTTTAGTTTTCTCACTTGTCATAGAGGGATTATAAAACTTCCATTATATTCTGACATATATAACATATTAATCATGCAAAGCATATAGCACATAGGTTGACACTTCATCAACAATGAAAGTTAGATGTTTTATTATGGTTAAGTCAAAAGAATTCTTTGAGGTACAAATTTTCATGACATTTTACACTTTTTCTTCATACTTGAAGACATAATATTTACTAGAGAATTATTAATTAACCAGTTTAAGAAACATATATTTTTGAAATCTAATCTCTATAATCACTATGTAATTATTTTATTGAGATCAAATTTTAATAAAATCATTTTTTAAATGCACATGTCTGTGCTCCTTCTACTTCTAATTTTTACTTATTTACACTTCCTCTCTTTTGTCCTTAATTTGATCTGCCAGGACTTTTCTATTATGTTTTTCTAAAATAAGTTCAAGGACATGTTTACAATATATTCCCTTTTCTATGTTCAAATGCATTCATTTATACTTTTCTCTTTATTATTTCCTATTTTTGCCTTTCCTGGAGTATATTTTATAGTTCTTTTTTGATTGAGTTGAGTTCATTTAATTGTATAATAGGGTAAGCACTTCAGAAATACACAGCTGTGTCATTTCTTTTTTCAGTTCTGATATTTTTTTAAATGACATTGATTTCCACTTCTCTTCTGAATGTTCTTATTCATTATTCAGAGCCACCTATAAATGTTGGAATGGGTTTGCATTATTTGCACTCTGTATCAATTACCTTCAGTAGGAGAATGAATTATGGGTCTTAGTCTTTCACTCTTCCTTATATTCACACCCTTAACCATAACTTTATTTTTCTAGAGTGTATTTCTCTGCCCCTTGGCCTTTGGGCACGTCCATGGGAACTTCTTAGACCAGAGGTGATTGGCAATGATATAACTAGAGACCTTCATGTGCTTGTGCAGCTGCACTTGCATTTTTATGTTTCTGCTATCCATCACAAGAAGATGTCTTGGAGAACCTACTGAACCAAGCCCAGCCTAGTCTAGTGGAAAAACTCAGCCAAAATCTGTCAATCTCTCAATCTTATCTCACTCATAGATTCTGCACCAAGAATATGTCAATGCTGTTTCAAGCTACTGAATTTCATGTAATTAGTCAGCATTGTTATGACAATAGTTGATAAACTCAGAGATTGGTAACTAGAAATGAGGTCTTGTGGTAATAAAATTCTCAAACGTGTGACAAAGGATTTGACACCAAGTGGTAGGCACTGAAGAAACAGTTAAAGCAACTATAAAAATGGTGACCTATATGAGTGGGAAAACACTTAGTAAAAACCACTGCCTGTGATAACATGGAAGGAATAAAATCTACCTAATGACCTTAAAAGGGTAGGAAGAGGTAATTTTAAGAAGATTCTGAAAATGTGTGTTGTTATTGGATGCATTTGATAAGGTACTAAAAAGAAAGAATTGAGCTCAGAAAGAAAGTGGCCAGTTGGGAACAGAATTTGAAGAGAATATAGTTGAGCTGGGAAGCCCCATGAAAAAGATCGGCAGGACCCTCAGGCAGGGCCACTACTCTCCTGCCAGCACCATCCAGTTCCCTGGCCCAGTGGCATTATCACGCTTTTTGCATCTAAAATGGCTTGCTTCTAGGAAAGCGGAACTTAACCCTAAGATTCCATTGGTTCCCTGAGCTAACTCCTGATTGGTCCATTTCTGTCACTTCTGATTGGTCCATTTCTATCACTCCTGACTGGTCCAGTTCTACAAAGCTCATTCCTAATGAGTCAACTTTTGTTACATCTTATTTGCATATGATGTGGCAAAGTCTTGACCAGCAGCCTATAAAAGCCTATGTAAACCTACAGACAGGGTCCAGAGCTTGGAGTATTAACTCCTTTGGGCCCACTGGCGTAATAAACCTGAGTTCTCCAACCCTCCAAGTACTGCTTGGTCTCACCCAGATCCAGGTGGCTGTCACAACTAAGCTGTAACACTGAGCTGTAACACTCTTTGCTGCAACATAGTCAGGCCAGAAATTAAAGGGATGAGAAATAAAACTATTTCTCACAAAATCAACTTCAGGACAGAAACCAAATATGGAAGAGGGGGTAGGGATAGGGCCAGGGAAACATGGCCTCAGGCAAAAGACAAAAACAAGATTATAACTGGAAAGCCCATTTCTAAAAAACTCTGAAAGAATTAACATGAGCACCTCAGATACGCTCAGCCAAAGAAGGTTCTAGGATGGTTAAAGGTGTGGTTACACAGAAGTCTGATGCATCCTGCACCTCTAGAATTGATATAAAATAACAGCTACAGAGTTTTTGAAAATGTTGAATTGGCTAATGCCCTGGCAGCCTGGATGAAAGAAAACTGAAACCACTTCAAGAGAGAAAAACTCTCAGGGCTTCTAAATTCCTACAGGCAGACAGCACACTGGGAAAGCTGACCAGGCACCAAAAGGTCCCCCCCTAGCTTTAGGGCAGAGGTGGGCCCATTTTCCCTGTAAAGGAATGGATAGTAAATAGTTCAGGCTTGCTAGCCACCTGTGGTCTCTGCATATTTTTCTTTGCTTTCATTTTGTTTTTAACTCTTTTAAACTTAAAAGCCTTCCTCAGTTCCCAGATCATAAAAAAGACAATGAGTGGCAGGATCTAGCTTGATGGGCCAACCTGTGCAGATCCTGCTCTAGGCTACATGGACCTGACAACATTTGCCCAGGAGAAATTCAGAACTCTACAGGACCAGCGACTGCTCTGTCAGACAGACATGTAAGACTTCATTCAAAGTTATTGCTGTGGGAGAGAGAGGCCTGAGTTCAGGCTGAACTCAACTAACCAAAGCAAAGGGTGGCAGAGGATTTTGTAGCTGTGATTAGAGGAATCCCGGCCCATCTGTGTTTGCTGAGATTTTCCAAAGGAGAAGTAAGCGTTCTTCTATTTCTATGACGGACGGTAGTTTTGCAACTTGGACCAATGTCCCCCTGAATTTAGGGTCCACAGGGACTGGAAAATAGTGCCCTCTCTTCCTTGAAAATTTCTTTTCAAAGAGAGGGGCTCTCAGGACTTTGAGAAACACATTCCTGGGCTGTTCAACTGGCAAAAGATGCCTAAAAGAATGACATCTCAAGAGGAAAAGAAAGGATTTACAAGCATGTGTTTTCTTAATAAATGCTGTAAGATAAGGGAGGGGAAGGACCACTGTGTTTGGGCCACCTGGCTGGGGTGAGGGGGTGAGAGAGAGGTCAGGGCCCAAGACACAGGAGGAAGTCTGCTAAAGTTTAATGAAGCTGAGAGAAACGTTAAGGCTATTCTGATTTGAAATAATTAGCATTATATTAAAAGTATATATATATATATATATATACATATACACACACACATATAACATATATATATAACATATACATATATACATATATAAAAACATGTCAATAATTTATAACTCACCAAATCTGCTCCGAGTATACATCCTGGAGATATTCTCATATACGGGCAAGTTTAGCTTTCTTAATGCAGGGAGTAAAATTCTAAAGTAAATTTTTCAGAAACAAAATTATGCTTGTCTTCTTGTCCCTTTCATTTGGTCTTCTGGGCTGGCTCATTCCCTGCCCAACGATGAAGATAACCCCATAAATTTCTGATCACTTTTTGACAATATAAAATGTTCTCAAATCATGTTTAGTTGCACAATCCAGTCTTAATCTTGTCATTATAATGCCCTGACCTGTGTAATAGTCAAAACTTTAATACTGACTTAATATTAGAACTTCCCTCTTTCCCCTGGTTGGGAGAGGAGATTATCATTGGTCTTTCCTCTCTAGCTTCAGAAAAATATACAAAGGAAAAGAGGAATGAAGTCGAATGAGTTAAGAACTTTCTCACTGATTGGTAATGTGGAAATTTGGCTTCAGTTCTCTTTGCAACTGACATATGATTAAAGCTGTCTCTTCCTCTTACGGATACCTCCATTGGCTTTGGGGGATCACCAGTATTCCTGCTCCTTTTCCCATTCCCACTGCCTTCTGGATGCACAGCCATTTGGCAGTAGCCCCTTGGCTGAAAATGAGGTCTCCTCTCTTCAAAAGGACTGACATGTTACTCTGGAGTTGAAATTTTTAAAAAAAATTCTCTATGTACCTCAGCCTTCTAGACCAATGGGGAGAAGAAACAATAATAAGGATACTTCATTTAGCTACATTATATGTGATTACATTTTAAGAGAAAACAGTGAAAGAGGAGAGCAATATGGGGGATGCATACAGGAAGAGAAGACCAGAGACACAGAAACAGAGAGAGAAATAGGAGACAGAGGTTCATCAGATCGTGGAGTACATGTTATTTAGTTTTTAAGTCTCCCTCTGCTAGTTCCTCAGCTGTCACAAAATATTTAGCACCTCAAAACACTCCTCTTTGAAGCTGCTAACCAATCAATTAACCACCATTCACAACTCTTTAGCTCCTAGTTACATGCTAGAAAGTAATTTTTCTAAAAGAGCTTCTATCTTTCTTTCATTTTCACTGAATCCTTGTACCCACTACAATGTCTGACATATGGTAGGCAGACATTTAATACAACAATTTTGAATTGATAAATGGAGAAATGTACCCTTCAGCCTACAGGGAAGGGAGTTACACTCAAATCACCCTGGTGGGACTACAGTAATAACACCAGATGAAGTAAGTTAGAGGTAATATCTTACCCACAGGCTAAAAGTATGTTCATTTTTCATTTTAATCCCCTAAACTTGTATTGTGCACCCATTAAACAACCTTGAATTTCAAAATCCACCTTTGCCTTGAGGGGAAAATTCGTATCATGGTAGTACGCCCATGAATTACTGGAATTCTAGTGGTTTTAAAAAACACAAGTCTAAAAAATACAGAGCCAAACTGCCTTGCTTCTAATCCCAGCTCTGTCAGATATCAAGTGATCTTGCACAAGGTACAAAATATCCAGTCATTCTTACTGGAGAAATGGGAAAATCATTTCAGCACCTACTTCCTAGGATTATTGTAACGTTAAGTGTTAAGAACTTAGCCTAGTGTTGAGGACATGCTAGGTATTCCACATGCATTAGCTATAAACATTTTTTCACTATACTCTCTGCAGAGTCCCTAAGGATTGTTTCTTGTGTTTGCAAAAACACAATCCTCACAAGCACAAAATGAGCTCTATCCTTTACTTCCATTTCTTCTGTATGCCTGTATTAAATTTCAGTTTAGGTTTGTTTAGGTTTTCATTGCCCCAAATGCCCCTGATGTTGTCTATCACAAATACCATCACTGCCGGCTAACGTGTACAACAAGACTGCCAGTGTCCAACGTTTGCTTATGTCAATATTGGTACTAATGACTTTCACTTATAAAACTCAAACCTTATAATCATTGGGAAGAAGTCTAGCACAGTTCCCCTTCAGAGCAGAAGCCATAGGCATCGATGCTATTCATATATTACACAACTTTTTCTCCCAAGGGAATACAAACATAGGAAATTCAATGTTCTTGTTCTCTTTTTATAGTCCTTTATCCTAGAGTTCAAAAATAAATTTATGACTCATGATCAGAGGATATTTGAGAAAGTGGTATTATTCTATGCCCAGTTACCCCATTGGCTGGATTTCATCCATTGACTTTGAATCAAACTTATATTTCAGATCTTTCTTCATTAGGAACTGTTCCACTATGCCCACATGTCCCAAAGTTCTGCTCAACAACGCATGTAGATGACTACTTTAAAGCCCCACAACCATCACCAGTCCTCCAGATACAGTAAAACGTGCCAAAACTCTAGGGTATGCACAGCTTAGTCTCAATAATGTCAGAACAGGATGAGAGACTAGCTGAGGGGAACTGTGGGCTGGTGATAGAGGTGAGAAAGGATGAAGGAACCTGGAAGAACTCACAAGTGCTATTAGAAGCTTTCAGAAGTCATGTCACTACTTACAAACATCAAGAGAAGTGAGGAAAAATAAAATAAGGATCTGTTCTTCATGGATGGCTGACACTACTTGCTGTTATGTCCTGAGAGTAGAACCAAGGTTTGTAACATATAAACCACTCACATTTCAGAGCAAAGAGTGGTTATCAACCAACTGGTGAGGTGGAGTTGAGCCTCAGAAATACTACATGTTTTAAGCTGCATCCTGGCTTATAAATTCCCCACAGAAACTGCTATCCCAACAAATGTCTTGATTTTGAAGACAGACAGATGTAAATGACCTCAAAAAAGATGGCTTTGGGCCAGTGACCTAGACCATCCGTCTCACTTAACTTTCCCAATAATAAAGGTCATACACAAGTAGCCAAGATTCCTACAAAGAAATAAAGTTTGACAAATCTTTCATACTATACTCCTATACTCTCAAGGAAAAGATGCACTCCCTGGGAAAGTAACTAGAACACAAATGCAATTTTTAGGAAATTACTTTGGAGTAGATATGGACATGAATTTACACTTTTGAGTAATATTCATCTACTCTCATCTTTAAAACTGGTCATGATGCTGCCAGTCAAAATTGTAAGCTATAAAGCTATTAAAAGGCATTAATATTTATTCCTCATGATGCTGCTAGGGGAATTTTAGAATAATCCTTTGGAGGCTGTTTTTATACCTAGGGTTTATTTGTTTGATTCATAAATGGGTACACTTATACAGCCTCAGGCTCTACAACACTCACATCATTGGATAAAAACCCACAGAAAAATACAGCATCAATGAAAGCAGCATAAGGTACAACTTAAGGGTTTAAAATGATCTGCCCATTAAGGGGCACTCATTTATAAGCAACAGAAAACCCGACTCAAAGTGGCTTAAAAAAATAAAGGGCATTAATTGGCTTTAATAAGTAGAAGCAAAGAGAGACCAGTCATTGGAACTGATTTGATTCAGGTGTAACTGAATGTCAATCAAGACACAGATTTTCTCCTTCTTTCTTCTTTACTTTCAGCAGTGTTATCTTCATCCCCAAACTGCCACACTCATCCTAGTAACAATTTCAAGGGCTCTACACTTCTTTCTTCACAGCAGTGGAGGAAGAGAGACTCACTGACAGAAAATTTCTGGTAAGACAGAAACTTATTTCGCATTGAACCATAACACACACTTTACCCAGTCTTGTTTGACCTGAGTCAGAGATGACAATTATCCCCATATTTTCAGATTATTGTCATACTGAAAATATTTTATAAACTATTATGGTTTATTTCCACTTTAACATCTTCATGTAAGAATTTCACAGTGCCAGAAAATAATGACCTCATAGTAGGAAGACAGTATTTTGATTATAAAGCAGAACATTTTTTTCTACCCCCTCCTTTAAAATATTGCCACATTCACTAACTTCTCAGATGATAAGAAGCACATAGAATCAATTTCCTCTCCTTAAATACATTTTTATATCCACAATGCATGAATCAGATACTGATCAATGTAGTAACTTGTGGAGTTTCTGAAATATTAAACTTTTCAGTTAGCACAGTGATTTAAATCAACTAGGAGAACGTGCCCTCAAAATATTGTTTTATGTAATTTTCTAGCTATTACCATAATAGCAAAGTAAAAACGGTTAAACTTTACAAAGAAACTAAAAGAAAATATTTTACTTTTGCTGCTCCTTTGAAAATGCCATTATTAGTGTTCAAATAAAGAGAGCGAACTTGTAATTTGGGTGAGGGTGAAATCCCTTAGACATAAAGTTATCAATTTTATCACAGTTTTACAATAACTTATTTAGGGAATAAAGAGGTTACTTTGTTTTAAAGCATTACAAAATATTTTATGTTGCAAGAAAAGTGAAATTTAAAGTTAAACATATTAGCAAATTGAACTAACATAAATCACTCACCAATGTAGTTTACTGTTTAACAAATCCATAATTATGGAACTTAGGAAAGATGTCCTTTTTTGCCAAAATTGGTCAGATTAGCTTTGAATCACTAGGTAAACTCTACAAGACTCTGAGTCTTATGGTCTTCATCTACAAAATTAGAGAACTACACTAAATGAACTTTAATATCCCTCCCAACCTAAACATTGATGTAGCATTGTTCTCTTAAGTAATCCATTGAGGAATGAGAGTTTCTAGATACATAAAGCTCCCCTTTAAGTTGTAAAGCTTTACTTTTACAATAAATGCATTATATCCTTCCATTCACCCTAAAATAACATGAGATAACTGATAATGCAACCTCCTAAATTCTGCCTCTCAAATTTGGGATCTGATTGACTGGATCAGCATGCAGGGATTTCTGTGCCGTGGCTCCAATTCTCTGCAATCCTGGAAAGAACTCTGAGTCTCAAAATGAGAATACCAGACACTTCCCTGTCTCTCTCTCAGTTTTGAAGACAAAAGAGATTCTATTTATCAAAGTATATTTAAACAACAAATCACCATACCAATGCAAAGAATTATTATTATGGTGACCAGTTTTGACTTGTTCTTGATTAAAATAGCTGGATTTACTATAATTTGTAAGTTACATAAAATATATACATTTCTGAGGACTTGTACATTTATGATTCAAATCGTTCAATTAACTTGACTATTTTGTAGTCATTTTGCTTTGTTTTTAATTTGCTGCCTTATCTCCTAATTAGTAGGACCTGATCCTCAGTTTGCTTCTCCCAGAGTCTAGAATTTTGACCTCTGAATACACAAGAATGAACACCTAAAGATCTCTCTGTTACTCTGGCAAATTTGGTATCACCACCCGTTTTAAAACAATGGCTCCCTAAACTGGGAAGGGCTTTTATTTGTTTCATTTTGGGTTTTTTATGATTCTGAGGCCTCACAGTGTGTGATTTAATATGTCTGGGGCAGGACATAGGAAAGCTGTTTCTCAAAATCCCCCCCTGGAAATTCTAGAAACTGCTATTTTGGGAAAAACTACTTAGCTCTCAATTTTAATAGCTGTTGCTTATGTTTTATAACAAATAAAAATTTTTCCTCTGACATTGATCATAAGCACATTCAAAGAAAATGTATAAATATCCATAGAGAACTACCTATAAGAATCTTCTACAAGAAAGCCTTAACATTATGTTACTGGTAGAGCTAAGACACAGCAAGTAGATGGTGAAAAGTGAGTGGTGTTACCCTTAGGAGCCAATTGTTTCTGCTTTGTTTATAGTCATCCACTGATCAACAGAGACAATCTCATAACAGCTGTCATTACAAAATAAAACAGGGAAGATCTCTAAATGACAAAAACTTGGCTAAGTAGCTAATCAGCATATCTGAGAAAATGTTTCTTGCAGGCCTAAATGAAAAGTGTAAAATAAACTGCACAGTTTACTGTAGAAATGTAAAGATCTCCATGCCTCTGGAGTTTACCACAAATAGGACAAAAAAGTTAAACAAAATTACTATTGTTGACAAATAAATTAACTGCAAAAATATCAGTGTAAAATAGATGCAAATTCAACCTTTAGGAAGTTTAAAGCATGTATAGATTTTACATTCTATTCATTCTACACAGAAGACTTAATTATGACAATGAGACATACAATTTTGGAGGGGTGGGAGGGTATAGCTCAGTGGTAGAGCACTTGCTTGGCATGCATCAAGGTTCTGGGTTCAATCCCCAGCACCTCCACCATAAAGAAAGAAAGAAACAAACAAACAAACATAATTACCCCAAATAAAATAAAATAGAATAAAACATTTGGTTCCAAGAATCAACACCATTCCTTCAAAACTTAATACAAAACCACATGTGGTTTTTCCAGGAGTCCTGGAGTCTGTAGCCACTGCAGAATGTCTTCATGTGCTTTGGCTGTCTTCTTGGTATAAACCTAACATGAGCACGGTGTTGGTGCAGTCATGCTTCAAGGTAGCTGTGTTATACACTGGGAAGTCTTATTTAGATAAATATAGCTGTCCCATTACATTCTAGGGAACATAGCTTAAGTTCTCCTTGAAATGTTGGATGAGACATCGTATGGGCTGTCTGTAATCCAAATCTGGCAGGATGCGACTCCAAATATTGCCACAGGAGGCTGGAATATAAATACACGTAGTTGAAGAATCTATCACTTTTCCTCAGAGGAACAGCATATTCACAATCACTTTGTCTGTCAAGTCCTAATTACTTAATGTGACATGAACTTGAAAACAGGGGTCAGCTATCTTTTTCAGTATGGAGTTTCATGACTGGTCACATGCATTCCTGAAAAGTTCAAACCCCCCGGGAGAGTGATGGATGATACAGAAGGCACTCGTATTGGCTGTTCTGGTGATTTTATGTTTGGTCCCAGTTTCTTTCAGGAGAGGTAATATAATAAAAATCACACAGATTCTACCAGTTTCATAGCCATCTTTAATAACTTGACCTATTTTGCAGTGTGCATTAAAGCTTCCACTTTAAAGAGATGGGATGATTTCGCTTTTGCCACCCTCCAGTTAAGAGTAGCGAACTGAGTAGCGTTCAAATTAAAATGCAACTGATGCAAAAATATCCAAAAAATACTGGCTAGAGATGGGAACCTTCCTGAAGCTCTCCTTGTATTTGCTCACACTCTGAACCATGCTTACTTCCTGCTCTCTCTTCTAGATCCTGCTCACCTTGCCTGTTAAACAGTGTTTGCCTCCAGCATTTTCATCCTTAAAAAGCAAGCAATTCCTGAAGACGCGACTACAGTAGTTCTGTAACTGTTGAGCTGACGGTGTCCTGAGATTATCTGAAAGAAGACATTTCTGTCATTACATTCTCCAATCGCTCTGGCAGCCCTTGCCTCAGAAATGGGAATGTGATCTCACCTTTCACGAAACCAGAGGTCAGAGAAGAAGCAGGTGTACAAGTCCAATGGGCTGGATCGGATGTTGGGTGCAGGGCCAGAAGGACAAGTCCCAGGTACTGGGGCCATCGCTGGGGCAGCGGGACTCAGAAGCACCGCCAGGCGTTGCCACCAAGATCCCTGCAGCTGCGCTGTCAGTGCTGAAACCTGCCCCTGGAGCCCAAGCCCCAGACGTTCGGTCACTGTCATTTTGAACTAATAATGTGTCCAGGACGTGAGCTTATGCTGAAGTCTCTTGGCCTGAGCCATAGGCATCATTTGTAGAGTCGGGGAAGGAGTTTATTTCCTCCAAAACATGAGTTCTTAGCAAAGAAAATCCTAAAATGACAACCAGAACTCTTAAAAGACAAGGGAATAGATGAGAGGATAAAACGATTTACGCCAAAATGAGGGACTGACTTATGACTGGGCTGGATATAGGTTAGGGTAGAAACAGAAAGCAGTTTTATTTTTCTCCCACCAGGGGCTGCAAACACACTCGGCAGTATCCAGCTTACCTACCTCTGGAGTGCATCCTGACCCGACCTCCGTCTACTGTTACTATATCCAGGGCTCTCCAAGGCCAAGATTCAACTTCAGTCTGACTTCCTGCTCTTCCCCTCCTGCTCTGCTCAGGCCTGATGGATAGCATGTAGACTTGCCTGTGGGAGAGAGAGGCATGATCTTGATTTTCTTTTTTATCCAGTTAACTTTCTGTTTCTTCCACCGCCCCTCTTATGCTTCTGACTGTCTAGGATTGGGAGCATGGGAAGAAGGACTTGGAAAAAGACATACAAATGCTTTATGTGTCAAGTTTTTGTTTACTCATTTTTTTGTTTGTTTTAATGTGGCTTTTGGGTGCCCTCTGTCATGGGCACCATCAAAAAGTTGACTTTCTATCTCAAGGTCCATTTTCACGTTCCTTAGAATATCCTCCTTCCTGACTCCCATGCAGGGTGTCCTCTTCCCTGATCTTTGACGTATTTCCCTGTCTGGCTACTCACACCTCTTCCATCTCTTGTCGCTAGCAGAAAATTCCCAGCATCCTTCTGCTAAAGCCCCTCCCGTCACTGGCCAGCCCTTTTGGGTGAGTTGCTTTTAAGACTGCTAGGGCTCTGATAATATGTAGCCCTTGCTGACTTTTGCCTTACCCGGCCATAAGCGGGTAACTCCAGCCAATCTTCTACCTTCAAAATTATGCAGGCAAGAGACAGCCATCAACTTCTTGGTTGGCTTAAAACTAACATTGCTGGGGATTAAGAACTCTTTTGCATTCCTCTCCAGGAGCAGCCTGATAAGGACTAGGATTTGTAGCTCAACAAGCACCCAGTCCAGAAATAGGATGCCTGCTTCCCTTCTTGCAGGCAGCCCATGTTTTTGGAAACATTCTCTCTGGACCCCTTCACCCAGCAGTAGTTGATGGGAGGAGAGGAGCCTCTCCCACCAGCCGGAATGAAGGATGGAAAAAATCCTACCACTTCTTATTCCCATAAGTTTCTCCAAAAGAAGGCTTTCTCAGTGAATCTCCAGTCTACTCTAAATATTGTTCGAAGATGGGTGGTGATAGCGCCTGCAGTGGTTGTAGCAATCTTTAGAATGCAGAGGTTCATACCACACATCCTTAGTTTAAGGGTTTTGGGCTAAATTCTGAAACAATAGCAGTTTAAATACGAAATAAAAGTAGAACTAGGGATACATTTTCTGATTTATTCTGCCACCCACCTAGTATTACAGCAGCCAGGCTCGAGAGCTTAGTGTTCTTTTCCCCCACCATGCCCATGTTTCTATTGGCAGATTTAAAAAAAATTGTGGACAGAGAGGAGAGAAGGCTAAAAGGGATGGGAGCACTCAATATACTACTCCTGTTATCCTGTCTTTGAGAGTCAAGACTCTTGGTTCATGAAAGGTTAACCACATTCTGTGATAGCACTATAGAATACATGTGATTCCTTTTTATCTAAAAATAGAGGTTTCTGAAAAATACAGAACAATATTATTATTTTAATACGTAAGCCTGTGCTCAGTGAGGTTCTAAAATCCTGAAAACTTTCTCGACACAGGAAGCATAAATCAAGGGCCTATATTTAATATCACACAAAGCTGAAATAATCCTACACATTAAGAAAAAAAAGAAAAGAAAGAGGAGAGAAAGCACTCTTATAGCTGTAGTACATTAAGCAGATATACATGGTATTTATCTTCAGTTGGAGCCACTGAACAGGTGGGAACCATGATTTAATACGCTTTGTTTTAAATCAACATCAGATAGAAGGCATCAAAAGCAAATGTGTAATCTTATCAAGCACAGCAACTGAATTTGAGCTTATCCATTTGCCACTAGAGGCACTGAAGCTCATAGAATAAAATTCAATTTTGATTATGTGCACAGATAAAACCAATGCAAAACTCTCTTCAATTTATACAGATAAAATAGATTTTCTTATACATGGAGCTCATTCCAATGTTGAAATAATGTTTAAAAAAGAGAGAGAGAAGGAAAGATTTAAATACAATTATATCTAAAGAGAGGAACTAAATGTAATATAATAAATTGTTTATTAATAAGAAACTGGTAATTAAAATAAACATTCCAAACCAGATATGCTATTTAACTATTATCTGTTTTCAAAAATAATGTGTCTCCTGCGAATATGGCATTCAGATACTTTTAATATTCAGTTACACTTTAAAATCATTGACTATTATGACAAAAAACATGTTTCACACTACAGTGTTTATAAAAATTAAAAATATAGTGATTACTGGAAAACATCCTTTGTTTTTATGGAGAAATTCATTATCCCCTAATGGATCTGAAATGCAAAAAAAAATTAACAAAGCTTTTTATTTTTAATTAATTAAATTGCAGGTTGGAATTATTTTACTTTGCTCAGTTTGTACAGGTGGAATAAGGCTCTTAAATTAAGTGTCCCCAGAAATAGAAGAAAAATTGAATTATCAGATAATCATAAAAACAAGCTCCAAAAAGAGATTGTACAGTTAATAGACTAATTATTTTGATGAACAGTGCACTTAATTCTTAACCACCTTTCCACAGTGATGACAGCTAGTAGAAAAGCAATTACAGTGTTAGAATTATTCTTACACCTGCTGAGTCTGACCCTTTATGTTTCTATAGGGAATCCAATAGGGTTTGTGATGAATTGAGATGAGATAATACACTTTCTTTGAAGCTGATTGTGTTGCCACATTTACCAGCATCTAGCATAATAATTATCTGACCAAGCATTCTTTGTTATAAGCAATATGTACAAAACGTGGGAAATCAATAATAACTAGAAAATTGAGCTGGCAAAAAGAAATCATTACACATGAGTTGGAGTTACACTCAATTGCATAATAAAATGTTCTTCTACAAGAAGACTTGTGTCAGCCCAAAATTCTCTACAAACATGGAGTTGTACACTAGTGATAACATTTCAGAAAATTAGAAGAAAATGTATCATTCTTGTTTAATGTTAAGTAATAAAGTAATCCTCCACATGTAACCATGTGAGCCTTCAAACACATGTGGAATCAATTTCTCCTTAACATTGCGTAGAATATTTCTTTAATAGTAACTTTTCCTAAAGATGTCCTCATAAGTCAGAAAGTCAAAAATCAACTGACCATCTAAATGGAAGAAAAAAGACTAACTTACATGCTTTCTCCTTTTTCTGCATTACTGGGGGATTTGAGTAAGGATGAGAGTATCTATGAAGCTTGAAAATGAAGAGGGGGTTTTCCATAAACCTGGCTGACTCCATGTTAGAATAGTAGATGTGGGCTTTTGTAATAAATTAAAAGTAGGAAGGATAAAGTGATACTTTGTTAGCATAAGAATATAAACAGTCAGCCCAATGTCATCAGGCAATGTGAAAGTCTCATTATTTGGGGGATAGTTGACCAAGACAGACCAACATGCAAGACCAAGGCAGCATGGGAAGAAAAAAGTGATTGGAAAGAGGGTAATTTGGGTGTGGTGCCAACAATGGTGACTATAAATCTGTCATGCCCACTGAGGAACCACTGGGATGAGAACTAGGATATGGTTCCACCATTCTTCATATTTTCTACCCAGAGTTGATTCTTTTTACACTGCACAAAGCAATGTAAAACTGAAATAATGAATAGTGAATGAATACTAAATGTAGAATAATGTATTTTTCTACAATCCAATGGATATATTAAGAACTCTCACATTAAGGGATTACCTGTGATTGGAAACATAATTTATTCTTTCTCTTCTTTGTATCCTTACAAAAGTAGCTGAAAGTTGGTCTTGCTGGGATTCTTAGGACCAGGGTGTGTGTGTGTGTGTTTGTTGTGTATGTGTGTGTGCCTGTTGTGTGTGTGTGTGAAGAGAGACAGGATTCCATAAGCTATTGTCAATTCATTTCACATGAATTATTCTCAGGCCATTCTTTCTCTCTGAAATCCACTGACTAGAGACTGTGCACAGCCTTTATTTACACACCTAATGGTGTGAGGAAAATCACCCTCCAGGAGCTGAACTAAAACCTAGTGAAACATCTGGGGGCTGGGGTGTTGAATTAACTTCCTATTTTCTAGTTCAGAACGTTTCCTATAATTCCATGTGGCCAGCTCCAAATGGCACATCAAATACCATACTTTGTTCTTACTTTAGCTTAGAAACCATTTTTTGTCCATTACAAGTCCATCGGTTCTTTGTGCAATTGTTGGGTTAATATTCTGATGACTTAACACAAAATTCATTGACGTTTTGTGAATGGAGAAGGGAAAAAATAACCCTACTCAACAAAGGTTACATCGGAGTTTTTTACTGATTAACTTCCACATTGCAGAAGTTAACTTGCATCCTTCGTGAGATATACAAAAAAAAAAAGGGAGGGGGGTTGTTTGTGTTGGAGTCTCATTCTTTTGTTAAAATGTTAAAAACTCTCAACATTAATTCATAATGCATATGAATCTATTATTGGTGAGTACTTAAACAGTCTCAGAGAGTAAGACACAGCTAGCTCTGTCTCTGAAGAGTCAGTTACCTGTGGTTAAGACAAGTACTCTGGGGTCAAGTGAACCTGGACTCAAGTGAAAGCTTCACCATTAACCTGAAGCACAATGTTGGGTGAACTCTAAACCTCATTTTTTTTCCCATTTATAAAATAACATCATCCTCATCACGATGTTATAAAGACAAAATGAAATCTTTTAATTAATTTCTCTGATAAAATTTGCAATGTCAACTGCTCTCATTCCTACTGACTCTGAGCTCAAAACATTGTAAATAGAAAATGTTCCCTGAAAAGAGTGCATGTGAAGGGAAGGAAATTCACTGTTTGAACTTGAGAAGCTGGTGCTGGAATTTTTTTATCTGTTTGCATCATCAGTTCTTTGGAGTATCTTTCTTCATGAAAAGAGTTTCATTTCCATTATGTCTTAGAGAATTGCCTTAGAATTGCTAACCTACCCTTGGCACCCTTTGCTAGCACCTAGCGCTTTTATAAATGTATTCATTTCTTCCTTTATTTTCCTAATTTTTGTGGAAATTTGAGAAAGGAAGAGGGGTATATGAGCGATATTACTCTGTTATGTTGAGCTACAAGTCTCAATGTATTTTTCTAATTTACATGACATATATATGGATTTTGAGGATAGTTGTACTTTCAACTGTTCCCTGTCCTTGAAAGCTCTCAGAGTTTGCAAACAAGATGACAAGGCTTCACAGAGAAGACCCCCTGTGGTAGGCCCCCGAGTTTCATGAAACTTCTGCATCCTTCTGGAAATAACCTGTTGGAATGTAATCCATATATAAGGATATACTCCAGCAGTTAAACCGTCAATTGATAAAATATGGATATTTGATCATTAAGAGTTTTTAATATGTGTATATATATTTATATATAGATAAAATACATACATATCTATATATGTATATATACATATTTGGGGGTAGAGGAAAGAGGGTCATGTAAACCTAAACAGTCATCACGTTACCCCACAGGAGCCTGACATTAACAAAGAAAATAAATAACTTCTGGGGGATAAGTGACAACATAAGTGCAGCAAGAAGGGACAGAACACACGTATAACTATTAAATACACTTCTATATTTGTTTGGCTGATTTCAGGCTGGCCCCAGGCTTCTGCACTTGCCAGACAAGTAAGCTGATGATACTAAAAAAAACGTGTTTTTTTAATTCAAGCAGAGCTCCATACCACTTACAACATGAAAATACAAAAAATTCATCAAAGAAAGAAAACTGTCAAACTCCACTTCCAGCAAAACTTAGGTAGCACTGCTTTCTCTGCATTCATTGCTTTACGTGATTCTAGTACATGTTCTAAAAACAACTGCTCACTTGACTGACAGGTGCATATGTTGATGGATAAACTCAACATGAATGCAACAGGTCCATGCAACAGGTCAATGAGCAAGAAGTGAAGAAAATAAGGGTTTCAGATAAATTAGTTCAAAAGGGGTTTTTTAACAAGACTACAAATGCTCTTGGCTGGCCTTAGCTCTCCAAAAGATTTAAACTGGCTGGGAAACAATGCAATGTGGTTACCAGTTAACACTGTTATTCAATTCTGTATAAATCTTTTAAAATAATTATTACAACCTAAAGTCAACCTGGTAACAGCACTACAACACAGTACAGACCTGCCCTGAAAAACAATAATATGCCCAACTGACATCTGGCCCTGTATCATTTCATAATGTTAATTCACCCCACCTGTCCCATCTCCACCTCCCCATGCTACATCCTCCCCTCCCCCCAAAAATCTAATTTGTGCAAGAAATGTCAGGCTTATTCTATCTGAGAGCTTCAAAAAAGAAAGATACACAACATGTAACCAGGTTCAAATATTTTGGGCAAACCCCCCTCAGAAAAAAGGAATAACCAAAATAACCAAAAAGTAAAGAAGGTGCCTAAAACATAATACAGACATGCACACCAAGAGAGGATCTACTAGGTCAAGAGAAAGTCTTTAATAATAATAATAACAATAATAATATTAGTAGCCTTAATAGTCCTTTCTTTTAGTACTGGAATTCTATCCTTTCAGATTCTATTAAGTAATCAATAACAACAGTCCAGATCAGTTCAAATTTACATTAATTTATTTAATATCTCACATGTCTAAGCCATTGTGCTAGACAATATGAAGAATATAAAGAGGAAAGGGTGTAGTTCTTGTGTGGATGTGGAGTTAACACAGTCACAGAGCTGGGTATACAGATACAATAGTTCTTAAAAGGAGGATTTAATAAATACTGAATGTATATTTAATCCCAAAGTCACTGATCTCTCTCTATTTCACTGAAGTGAATACAGGGGAAGAAATGAGCCAAGGGTTCATGGAAAATGGGCCAAATGAAATAGGCAGAGATGCAAGACACAGAAGTGGGTAGAGAAATAAGCTATATAAATGCACACAGGGAGGGAGGAATTCTTCAGAACATTATAGAATGAGAGGCACACCTGCTGACTGTAGGACAACCGGGCTTCTCTCCTGCTGTTTCTAACTTTTAACTTCCCTCCACATGAAAGAGAACACACACTCGTTAGAAGATCAATGTTACATCTTGAATATACATATATGTAGCATTTGAGCTCTAGGAATAATAAAGTGTGCCATTTTCTGCTGGGAGAGCTGTAAAGGTTTTGAACTTGACTCAGAGTTGAAAAGTCTCTCCAGAGAAGCTTTCAAATGTTCAGAATTCATGACATAGTTTTCCTCTAAATGTGAACAGAAATCCCAAAGGGGAAAAACCAAAATAAATCAATCAATAGGAGGGTGGGAAAAAGAGTGGACCAGTTAGTAAGATGGTGTTAGAAACCTGGTAGTTTGATAAATTCAATTTTCTGGGCATACACAGTACAGAGGAAGAACAAATGGGACAGGCCAAGGAGAGCAAACTTGTTAAGCTATTACACAAAACATACATGCAGAGGAGTGTTTATTATAAAACTGTAAGATTAATTTTAAAGGTTCTTTGTTTCTACAGTTTCCTTCCAGGATCCTGTGAGAGGCTCTAACAATGTGTTCATATGATCATACATCTTGAAAAATTTGCAAAATAAGTTTGTTAACCAAAGTTAGTTAAGATAACAAACTTATGGTTATGGAGGCAGTGGAAGGGGGTGGGAAGGGATAAATTGGGAGTTTGAGATCTGCAGATACTAACTACTATATATAAAATAGATAACAAGTTTATACTGTATAGCACAGGGAACTGTATTCAATATCTTGTAGTAACTTATGGTTAAAAATAATATGAATACAAATAGCTATATGTTCCTATATGACTGAAGTATTGTGCTATACACCAGAAGTTGACAGAACACTGTATACTGACTTAAGTCCAATAAAAAATATACTCTAAAAATTTTTTTAATAAAATAAAAAAGTGAGACTTGAGGAAGGAAAAAAAATCACTATCTCTTTCCTTTCCAAGTTATCCTCTGTGACAAGTCTCTTCCTGTCAAATCAGGCAGCTATTTGGTATGACCTCAATCATTACTGGGATCTAGCCAGAAGGAGGTTGAGTTGCAGACCGGTTTTAGAAGGATGGTATCTGTGATTCCCAGTTACTTCTTCATAACCAGTTAACTTATTTCTAGCTCTTTCAGGGTAGCAAATACATCTGGCATATTTATCTACCTACTCAGTTTTTCATCCAATTTTGTATTTACAATTTTATTTTATTTTGCTTGAAAAGGTCCCCAGTATTGTATAAGCTTCATGACCCACAAAACCCTGGATGAAACATAATTCCTGGAATGGAGAAGTCGATCACTGACTTGAAGGCAAAGAACACAGATTCCAAATCAATATGGTATAAAAACTGAGACAACATGACAGTATTAATAACTCAGTGAGGAATGAGGAGACCTAATTTCTTACCCCAGAACTGTTTAATAGTCATAATAATTTCATCTCTTTTGCATTATCTGTAAAAATGGGAAGGTTAATCTAACTCATGATTCCCAAACACCAGTTCAAATTGGTGTTCATTCATAACAAAGTTTGAAAGACAATTCATTCCTTCACACATGACTAGAATATTCATTCAACATCTACTATATGTCAGAAACTGCTAGGCACCAAGGTTATATGGACTATGTCTTCCTGCAGCTGAGAGCCTAGTTTTTTGTTTCGTTTTGTTTTGTTGGTAGGGCTGGAGTGTAGAAATGTTAAGCAAATATCACAGAAATGCACACAGAATTGCATATTGCATCTAAGTACTACGAACATGAAGGAAAAAGAGCCACTGGAGAACAGAGTAATTAACTTCTGAAGGACAGATAAGGCTTCTCTAAGAAAGTGCCATTTAAGCTGAGATACGGATAAGCCCAACGTAAGCAATGATGATGAGGGATTAAAAAAGGCTGAGAGCCTATCAGGCAAGTGGCAAAGTACGAACAACATCCTGAAGTGGGGCAGAAACACAGCTCACAAGAGCAGTGGTCTCCAAATTTTATTTTGATCATGTATAATTGGATAAAAAATTTTGACCACACTACAATGTTTGTTTGTTGTTTGTGTATTTATTCATAAATAGTATATATACACTGTTTATATTATGTGTATAATACAAAAATAACAAAAATATAAATGTTTAAATGTTAACATGAATGGTACAGGGAGAGTTTCCACTCTCTCAAAAAATTAGCAGTATTAATTTGTAATTTAATTCAACACTTTTTTTTTTAACATTTTTTATTGATTTATAATCATTTTACAATGTTGTGTCAAATTCCAGTGTTGAGCACAATTTTTCATTCATACATGGACATATACACACTCATTGCCACATTTTTTTCTCTGTGAGCTACCATAATATTTTGTGTATATTTCCGGGTGCTATACAGTATAATCTTGTTTACCTATTCTACAATTTTGAAATCCCAGTCTATCCCTTCCCACCCTCCACCCCCCCTGAAAACCACAAGTCTGTATTCTCTATGAGTCTATTTCTGTCCCGTATTTATGCTTTTTTTTGTATGGTGTGTTTTTGGTTTTTAGAGTCCACATATGAGCGATCTCATATGGTATTTTTCTTTCTCTTTCTGGCTTACTTAGAATGACATTCTCCAGGAGCATCCGTGTTGCTGCAAATGGCATTATGTTGTCGGTTTTTATGGCTGAGTAGTATTCCATTGTATAAATATACCACACCTTCTTTATCCAGTCACCTGTTGATGGACATTTAGGCTGTTTCCATGTTTTGGCTATTGTAAATAGTGCTGCTATGAACATTGGGGTGCAGGTGTCATCCTGAAATAGATTTCCTTCTGGATACAAGCCCAGGAGTGGGATTCCTGGGTCATATGGTAAGTCTATTCCTAGTATTTTGAGGAATCTCCACACTGTTTTCCATAGTGGCAGCAACAAACTGCATTCCCACCAGCAGTGTAGGAGGGTTTCCCTTTCTCCACAGCCTCTCCAGCATTTGTCATTTGTGGATTTTTGAATGACGGCCATTCTGACTGGTGTGAAGTGATACCTCATTGTAGTTTTGACTTGCATTTCTCTGATAATTAGTGATATTGAGCATTTTTTCATGTGCCTTTTGATCATTTGTATGTCTTCCTTGGAGAATTGCTTGTTTAGGTCTTCTTCCCATTTTTGGATTGGGTTGTTTATTTTTTTTCTTATTGAGTCGTATGAGCTGCTTATATATTCTGAAGATCAAGCCTTTGTTGGTTTCATTTGCAAAAATTTTCTCCCATTCTGTAGGTTGTCTTCTTGTTTTACTTATGGTTTCCTTTGCTGTATAGAAGCTTGTAAGTTTCATTAGGTCCCATTTGTTTATACTTGCTTTTATTTCCTCTAGGAGAAAATTTTTGAAATGTATGTCAGATAATGTTTTGCCTATGTTTTCCTCTAGGAGGTTTATTGTATCTTGTCTTATGTTTAAGTCTTTGATTAATTTTGAGTTGATTTTTGTATATGGTGTAAGGGAGTGTTCTAGCTTCATTGATTTACATGCTGCTGTCCAGTTTTCCCAACACCATTTGCTGAAGAGACTGTCTTTATTCCATTGTATATTCTTGCCTCCTTTGTCAAAGATTAGTTGACCAAAAGTTTGTGGGTTCATTTCTGGGCTCTCTATTCTGTTCTATTGGTCTATATGTCTGTTTTGGTACCAATACCATGCTGTCTTGATGACTGTAGCTCTATAGTATTGTCTGAAGTCCAGGAGAGTTATTCCTCCAGCCTTTTTCTCTTCAGTAAAGCTTTGTCAATTCTAGGTCTTTGATGGTTGCATATAAATTTTATTATGATTTGTTGTAGTTCTGTGAAATATGTCCTGGGGAATTTGATAGGGATTGCATTAAATCTGTAGATTGCCTTGGGCAGTGTGACCATTTTAACAGTATTGATTCTTCCAATCCAAGATCATGGGTTATCTTTCCATTTTTTAAAGTCTTCTTTAATTTCCTTCATCAATGGTTTGTAGTTTTTTGTATATAATTCTTTCACCTCCTTGATTAGATTTCTTCCTAGGTATTTTATTACTTTGGGTGCTATTTTAAAGGGGATTGTTTCTTTACTTTCTTTTTCTGTTGATTCATCAATAGTGTAAAGAAATGCAACTGATTTTTGAACGTTAATTTTGTAACCTGCTACCTTGCTGAATTCTTCAATCAGCTCTAGTAGTTTTTGCGTGGACCTTTTAGGGTTTTCTATATATAGTAACATGTCGTCGGCATATACTGATACTTTTACCTCTTCTTTTCCAATTTGGATCCCTTTTATTTCTCTCTCTTGCCTGATTGCTGTGGCTAGGACTTTCAGGACTATGTTGAATAGGAGTGGTGATAGTGGGCATCCTTTTCTTGTCCCAGATTTTAGTGGGAAGCTTTTGAGTTTTTCACCATTGAGTACTATGCTGGCTGTAGGTTTGTAATATATAGGTTTTATTATGTTGAGATATGTTCCCTCTATACCCACTTTGGCAAGAGTTTTTTTTATCATAAATGGGTGTTGAACTTTATCAAATGCTTCTTCTGCATCGATTGAGATGATCATGTGGTTTTTGTCCTTTCTCTTGTTGATGTGATGTATTACACTGATTGATTTGCATATGTTGAACCACCCTTGTGTCCCTGGGATGAACACCACTTGGTCATGATGTATAATCTTTTTTATGTGATGTTGGATTCTATTTGCTAAAATTTTGGTGAGGATTTTGGCATCTATGTTCATCAGTGATATTGGCCTATAATTCTTTTTTTGTAGTGTCTTTGCTTGGTTTTGCTATCAGGGTGATGGTGTCTTCATAGAATGAGTTTGGGAGTAGTCCCTCATTTTCAATCATCTGGAAGAGTTTGAGAAGGACTGGTATGAGTTCTTCATTGTATGTTTGGTAGAATTCCCCGGTGAAGCCGTCCGGTCCTGGACTTTTATTTGTAGGGAGGTTTTTAATTGCTATTTGTATTTCCTTTCTAGTGATCGGATTTTTCAAGTGGTCAGTTTCTTCTTGATTCAGTCTTGGTGGACAGTATATTTCCAGAAACTTCTCCATCTCATTTAGGTTATCCAGTTTGGTTCCATATAGTTTTTCATAATATTCTTGTATGACATTCTGTATTTCTATTTTATTTGTTGTAATTTCTTCATTTCCCTTTCTTATTTTGATAATTTGTGCTGTCTCTTTTTTCTTCTTTGTGAATTCAGCCAGAGGTTTGTCAATTTTATTTACTTTTTCAAAAAACCAGCTTTTGGTTTGGTTGATTTTTTTCTATGGTCTTGTTATTCTCTATTGTATTTATTTCCTCTCTGATCTTTATTATTTCCTTCCTTCAGCTGCTTTTTGGGGCTTTTTGTTCTTCTTTTTCTCATTCATTCAGGTGGTGGGTAAAATTGTTTATTTGAGATTGTTCTTCTTTTTTGAGGAAGGCCTGTATCGCTATAAGCTTCCCTTTGGCACTGCCTTTGCTGTGTCCCATAGATTTTGAGTGGTTTTGCTTTCATTGTCATTTATCTCAAGATATATTTTAATTTCAGCTTTGATTTCCTCATTGACCCATTGTTTTTTCAATAACATATTGTTTAATCTCCATGCTTTCCTTTTTTTCTCCTTTGTTTCTCTGTTGTTGATTTCCAGTTTCATGGCATTGTGGTTAGTAAAGATGCTTGAGATAATTTCTATCTCCTTAAAATTGTTGAGGTTTCTTTTGTGCCCAAATACATGATCGATCCAAGAAAATGTTCCATGTGCACTTGAAAAGAATGTATATCCTATTTTTGGGGGGTGAAATGCTCTGCATATATCCACTAAATCTAGTTTTTCTATTGTATTATTTAATTTCTCTGTTGCCTTGTTTATTTTCTGTCTGGAAGATCTGTCTAGTGATGTTAATGCAGTGTTAAAATCTCCAACTATGATTGTATTCCCATCAATATCCCCCTTTATCTCTGTTAGTAATTCTTGTATGTACTTAAGTGCTCCTATATTGGGTGCATATATATTAATGAGTGTAATATCCTCATCTGGTATCACTCCTTTAATCATTATAAAAGTCCTTATTTATCTTTATGCCCTTTGTTTTAAAGTCTATTTTGTCTGAAATCAGTACTGCAACATCTGCTTTTTCGGCTTTTCCATTTGCATGGAATATCCTTTTCCATCCTTTCACTCTCAATCTATATTTGTCCTTCTCCCTAAAGTGGGTCTCTTGTATGCAGCATATTGAAGGTTCTTGCTTTAGTATACAGTCTGCCACTCTATGTCTTTTGACTGGAGCATTTAGTCCATTAACATTTACAGTAATTAATGCTAGATGTGTGTTTATTGCCATTTTGAACTTATCTTTTTAGTTGAATTGGTATATCCTCTTTGTTCCCCTTTGATCTTTCTCCCCCTTCCGGGACCCCTATTATGCGAAGATTGAGATGCTTTATATTATCCCATAGTTCCCTTATGCTATTTTCATTTTTTTTTTATTTGTTTCTCTTGTAGCTCTTCTGAATGGGTGCTTTCTATTGTCCTATCTTCTAGGTCACTAATTTGTTCCTCTGCATTATCTAGTTGGCTTTGCACAACTATTAGATCATTCCTCATCTCAGTCAATGAGTTTACCCATTCTACTTGGCTCTTCTGTATAGCTTCAATTTCATTTTTGACATATTTTATATCTCTAAACACTATCTCTTTTAATTCCTTCAGCACTTAGATCACTCCTTTTTTGAAATCTTGATCTAGTAGGCTATTGATATCTATTTCATTGATCTTTCTTTCAGAGGATTTCTCTTGTTCTTTTAATTGGGAAAGGTTTCTCTGCTTCTTCATCTTGCTCATACCTCTCTGGCACTGTGGTTTATGGAGTATCAGTTATCTGTTTGGTCCTTAAGGAGTTTATCTAGCTAATGCCTATTTAGAAACAAGACTTAGGAATAAAAGAAAAAAAATAAGAGAGAGAAAGAATTTTAAAGAAGGGAGAAAGAAGGTTTGAAAACAGTGTGTAATGAATAAAGAAGAGTGAGTTGAAGCAGAATATCAATCGGGTTGAGACGTCCTTTTAAAACCTTTAACAAAAAGGGGAAAAGGTGAAAAGATGTATTTGAAACCTGTGTCTAATCAATAACAGGACATCAAAACCCAAGAGAAATAGAAATGAATTAAGAAGTTAAAATTAAGAGGGTAGTAGAAAACAGAACAGGTAAAAACAGATTTAAAAAAAAAGGGGGAGGGATGTCGGTGTTCTCCTGGATTCTGTGTGCTTTTAATGTGAAGTCTTTCTGTCTTCATCCTGTTTTGGAAGCTCAGCTTGCTGTTTCCAGAGGCTCTCCATTGGCACCCTCTTCTGTGCTGCTCCCAGTACCTGTCGGCAAGCAGATCGCGCCTCCTCCTAACACGGGGTCAGGTGCAGCTCTGCTTTGCTGTGGGCGGGCGGGTCACTGCCCCTCCCAATGCCGCAGTCAGATGTTGCAGACTGGCCAGGTAGGAGGGTGGGTCACACCCCCTCCCAACACCGCGGTCAGGGGCTGTGTTCCTGCCTGAAAGGCGGGGGGCCACTACCCCTCTCCTGGCACCGGTAGCTCTGCTGCTCTTTGTGGCTGCACGCTCCGCCCTGGTCGGCACTCCACAGATGGGCTCAGGGAAGACCTAGGGACAGCCTTGTCCCTGCTCCAGGCCAAAACTCATCTCCTTGTTTGTCTTTGTGGAGCAAGTTCTCTGAGGGACCTGGATGGAAGGATCCTATCTGCCTCGGGCTGTAGACAAGTCTCAGTCTGGCCTCTGATGTTGCTAAGCCCTTCAGTGTGGATGCAGGTTTTGCCCCTGCCCCCACCTGGATGCCAAGCGCTGGAGGATATGGCGGCTGTGCCTGAGGCCCCTCCCTCTTCCCCTGAAAACTTTCTGCGGGTTTTCAGAGATGGGGGTATGCACCCTTTCCCCCAGGGCACATCAACCGTGTTGTTTTATGGAGGGCCCAGGTTGTTCTGCCCTGTACACCCACAGCCATGGCACGCAGCCCCTTGCAGTCCCCCGGGGCTGCCTCAATGCAGCCACCCCCTTCCTCCGCCTGGCTCAGGCAGCCTGGCCCTGCCCACAGCTGCTGGCCCGCATCTCAGGCTGGGTTTCGGGGGGATGCTCTGTGCCCGTTTAACTTACTTCTGTCAGTGAAGAGCTGCTCCGTATAGATCTAAGCCTTGGAAGCTCCCCCTCCGTTCCACTGGCCTCTCAGTTGGAGAGAGGAGACCCAGCGAAGGAGCACGGCCAGTCCTCCTTTGCCACTCCCTCCCTGCAGGACCCGCCCCACTCTGCTTTGCCTTTTGTTCTTTCTTTTTTCCTTTTCTCCTACCAGATTATTGGCGTCTTTATCTTTTGAAGAGGGCAATGTTCTGTCGGAGTTCTGCAGGTGCTCTGGTTGGCTGAGTGGGTCTGTGGATGTGGGTCTTGGTGCATTTGTGGGAGAGGGTGAGCTGCAAGCGTCCTTCTACTCCGCCATTTTCTCTCTTCCTCCAGTAACAGCGTTTTACTAGTATAGAGTTAAGTTTTCATAAAGAGCAGTTGTCTTTTCTCTGTTCCCCTTTACAGAAGTTTAATAAGAATTTCTCAAAGTGTGGTCCTCCAAACACCTGTATCAAAATTTCCTCGATTCGATGCTAAAAAGGAGAATGGGGGTTCCAGAATATCTGTGTTTAACAAACAACCCAGATGATTTTCTTTCTAAATGTCCCCAACCCCTTATTCCAGTTCATTCTTCCAGAAATTATACTGAGTGCCTAATAGGCACGAGACAATTTTCTGGGTTCTAGAAATACAGCAGTACACAAAACAGACAAAAATACCTCTCTGATACTTGTGGTCACTCAAATTCATGCTCCTGGATATAATGGTATCAGAGTAAATCATAATATGTGCCATAGGACAATGTATGTGGACTAGGAATGCAGAACACTCAACCGAACCGAGAACGCCCTAACCATCAATCATAGTGGTATGCGAGTCCATGCTCACGAAGCTGTCTGGGTAATAGTATCCATCCTGATCAAATACCACTCTTGCCAAATACTCCAGACTCACCTGGTGGATGACTCCTGAGCCAGGGGGAATAATCTGCATGTTGCAAAAGGACTGAGAACCCCACTAGAACTGAAAAATAGGAAGAATGCTATGAGTACCAGACACATCTTATGCAGCTCACCTCCTAGGCACCTCTCCCTGGCATGGGACACACAAAGATTCAACTATTGGAACCAAACTCCACCCATACCTTTAAAAATTCAAATCGATCTCTGTTTCTTTCAAATTCCAAGTCTTGATTCTTCTGTAAACTGTCTGCCCTGTGAAAGAGAAAAACTAAATATATAAATTTTATGGCTTAGAGTGTTACTGATCAAATTTATTAGTGATAATAAACAAAATGGCAATTTCATCTGCAGGCTTGCTGAGTAGTATAAGCCCTCACTCACATGGGAAAGGAAAGGTAGTTAAAGAAAGTAAAAAGAATAAGCATTATTTGGTTCAAGTGATTCTTAAGATGTCTGTAAACATGGTGGGTAGAAAACATTAAGTGCATTTAAGTTAAAACTATTCTAATCTTAAAGTCTGGCTCTTAGGAACAGACTCAAGACATTTATAATGACAACAACAGCTTAAATATTTAAAGAAACCCTTCTATACTCCTTTCTCATCTGTGACCTGGTTACAATAACTCTCTGAGCTGAGCCATGTCTAGGCTGGCATTTTCATCTATTTGTGTTGGGAGAAAGGGAACCAGTGATGCCAGGAGGCACAGGAATTTACAGAAACACAGTCTCCTACCTTTCAAACAGAGGTTTATATGAAGGGTGGTGCCACCAAAGAGCATCTGTAATGCCCAGGTTATACGCCAAGGTTTGCTTAAAGTCATTCAGTCCATCAGGACTGATACGGACAATGTAGGGCATGAGGAAGCTTCTCCAGAATTTTTTATAATCAAACTACACTGTTTTGAGTCAAGGTAGAATAAGTCATAGTTGCAACTTTGCATGTTTAGCACACAGGAAACTCTTATAAACTGTGCCATGGATTGAGTGAATACAGAAAAGGACAGTAAAATTAATAGTTGGGACCCAAGTCTGACTTCACTAATTGATAGTTACACTGGCTGACACTATTAGGAATAGGCCACTATTTAAAATGCTTTACATGTATTTTCTCATTTAGTTGCCAAAATATCCCATTGAGTTAGGTACAACTAATATCCACATTTTTTTCAAGAGGAAACTGAGACACAGAGAGGGTAAGAAACTTGCTCAGGACCACACAGCTAGTAAATGGAACTGGAACTGAAACCCAGGCAGTCTGATTCCAGAGTCGATGCTCTAAATCTCTGTACCATACTGCTCCCTGTCGCAGTAGTTGCAGAAGCTGTAGCAGGAATGGCCATAGTGGTAATAACAACAGCTATCATGATGATAACAGCAGGAGCTGAAGTGTGGGATTGCTAGATACGTCGTAGGCTCCAAGTGCTTTATAGCCAGGAGCTCATGTAGTCACAGTGACAACCCCTCACGTAGATACTGCTGTTACCCCAAAGTACAGAAGAGGAAGCTGAGGCACAGACTTAGATAACTTCTCCAGGGTCAGATGCTTGTAGATTACAGCACTGTCACCTGAACCCAGGTCTGACTAGTCCTGGAGCCTCTGTCTTAACCAGTATACCCACCTTCTTCCTTCCCTTATTAATGAGCTACAGAGCTGACCTCTGCCACATGCTGGGCACATGATGGTGCAGAAGTGGCATGTGTGCTGCTCAGCTGGGGCTCAGAGGCTGGTGAGAGATGCAGACGGCAACCAGGCAACTGTACGAGAGTGGCTATCCACATCATGATGCGGGCAGTACAGGGAGCCATGGGAGCCATCAGAAAGGGCCGTGCACCAGACCAGGGAGCCAGGGGTGCCTTCTGGGAGGAAGTGACGTCAATGTAGTCTGAAGGGCAAGGGGAAGTCTGCCAGATAACAGTGGGTAGGCACTCCTTGAGAAGAAAAGGGCTAGAGGCTGTTGTCTACCCTACAAGAATACATTCAGTTATCACGCTGATTTTTGTCTTTTCTTTTGATGTGTTAGTTGCTCCTGAGAGAACCTTAGAACAGGGGTCCACAAACTATGGCTTCAGTTATATAGTTATACGCATATAATCTTTTTCATTATAGGCTATATAACATATTGAATGTAGTGCACTTTGCTATACATTAGGACCTTGTTGTCTATCTATTTTACATATAGTAGTTTGTATCTGCTAATCCCAAATTTATCCTTCCTCCTCTTTGGTAACCGTAAGCTTCTTCTCTGTCTTTGAGTCTCTTACTTATTTGTAAATAAGTTCATTTGTATCATTTTGTTTTAGAGTCCACGTATAAATGATATATGATATTTGTCTTTCTGTCTGACTTACTTCACTTAGTATGATAACTTCTAGGTCCATTCATGTTGCTGCAAATTACATTCTTTCATTCTTTTTTTATGGCTGAATAGTATTTCAGTGTATATCCAGTCATGTGTTGATGGACATTTAGATTGTTTCCATGTCTTGGCTATTGTAAATAGTGCTGCTATGAACATTGGGGTGCATATGTCTTTTCTAATTAGAGTTTTTTCTGGGTATATGCCCAGGAGTAGGATTGTTGGATCATATGGTAATTCCATTTTTAGTTTTTTAAGGAACCTCCATACTATCCTCCATAGTGGCTGCACCAATTTACATTCCCACCAACAGTGTAGGAAAGTTCTCTTTTCTCCACACTCTCTCCAGCATTTATTATCTGTAGACTTTCTAATGATGGCCATTCAGATAGGTGTGAGGTGATACTTCATTGTAGTCGGGATTTGTGTTTCTCTGATAATTAGTGATATTGAGCATCTTATCATGTGCCTATGGTCATTTGTATGTCTTCTTTGGAGAAATGTCTATTTAGGTCTTCTGCCCATTTTTTGATTGGGTTTTGTTGTTGTTGTTGTTGTTGTTGTTGTTGTTGTTGTTATTGAGTTGTATGAGCTGTTTGTATATTCAGGAAATTGAGCCCTTGTCAGTTGCATCATTTGATTCAGTTTCATTCTGAATAGCTATATAGCCTTTCTGTGCCTCAGTTTCCCAGTTTCTAACATAAGGTTAGTTGATGATCTAAAAAGTTCCTTCTGAGTGAAAAAATTGTATGATTTTTTCATTCATTTATTCAACAAGTAATTATGTTAACCGTCTAATATGTGTTGGGGAGCTGTTTTAGGCACTAGGGATGTGCCCTAGAATAAAACTGATAAAGCCCCCTCATGGTGCTTCCATTTCACTGGAGGGAGATTGACTAAACAAGCATGGAAACAGAATGTCAGACTGTGACCAGTTCTGTGGATAAAGCAGGACAAGGGCAGTGAGGAATGTCGGGGAGTGAAGGGTATCAGGAGATCAAAGGCCTCACTGAGATGGAGTCAACTGAGCACATCCTTGAAAGAAGTGAAGGGGCAAACTATGGCAATCTGGAGGAGGTGTCATATCATGTGCAAAAGCCCTAAGGTAGGTCTGAGGGAAAGCAAGGGGGCCACAGCCGGGTGAGTGAGGGTAGAAAATGAAAAGATAATGTGGGGAGTAGCACTCTAGTGACTCTGACTAAGGACAAACTACAGAGCACTCTCTTAACTTTACATTTGGTTTAAATTGTATATTTCCAACATCAGAATTTAGGATCAGTAAGAAATTAACTCATAATGTGACAATATTTGATCACCATTTAAAAAAGTATCTACTTCCTGAAATCTAGCCCTTCTTTTGCCCTGAACTTCATTAAGTAACACTGGACATTTTCAGGCTGTATCACAAAAATGATCATGAATCACTCAGCAGATATGCATAGCCACCACCAAACCCAATGGTCAGGATTTGGGGCATGGGGGCTGTGGCCATGGCACTGTCTGATCGAGCAGCCCCTGCCTCTTTAAGGCTCCCCTATTCCAGGCTCAGTGGCCAAGAAGGCACAGTATCATATGCAGTTACCTGACACATCCTTTAAACTCATTTGTTAGCAGTAGCACAAACTCCAAAGAACAGAAATAGTCTTTTTATTTTTTGATATCACTGTGGGCTAATACAAACAGAATTTCAAAAAAAGTCTTGATGGACTTCAGATTTATAATTCCGGAGATACACTGAGAAAACAAAGTCACTGTGGGGTCATGAAACATTAGTCCAGAAAGTAAAGGGAGAAGCGGGGCAGGACCCCTTCAGAACCAGGTGTCCTCACCAGCCCTTTGCTCCTGACCTCATCCTTTCCTCTTAAAGGTCAGTCCTCAGCTCCTTCTTGGAATGGGGGTCCCCTACCCTGCAGCAACCCACCGTCACCAGTGGGGCTTCACAAATGACACCTGTAGAGACCCCAGCCAAATCCTACTTCATCTAAGTCCTGGGAGCAGGGGAGTGGAGGGGTGGCAACTGTAGTGGTTATAAGCATACGGAGCAGGCCTGGTGCACAGCCACTCTTTAAGAAAGCAGCATGATTTCCTCAAGCTCCCGAATTCATTTAGTAGATCCGTGGTAATGAACTTTTCTAACTCAGATTTTAGGAATTAGAGCATCACCACGAAAGGCTGGATGTCAGGCTGCCAGAGGTCTCCTAGGGCAGCATCTCTCTCCATGAACCCACCACGTTTCTGAGGTCATCTACCCCGCCCACTTCCAGCACTGCTTGGACTCAAGAATGATGACTCATGTAATCAAGTTCCTAGAAGCCAGAGATATAAACCCACACGTTTCTTGGTTTTCTAGAAGAAAGGCAACTGCTAGCATATTTTCTGACCAGCACGTTCTTTCCCTGCAGCGGTACAGCCATGTGTTTAGGAGCTAGAAAGCCACAGCCAGACTGAGAGGGAACTCAAATGCCAGTCCATCTGAATTTAAGCCCAGCTCTTAGGCAACGATGCTCTACTCCCATCTCAGGGACCAACACAGCAGCATGGCATCTACAGGCAATGGCCATTTCATTGGGTCAAAGATGTCACAAGTAATAGAGCAGCATTTGACCATGACACATCTGGTACTTGGGGCTCTCTGGATTGTCTAAGAGAAGGGACTGACGTAGATTCATTCATACAACTCACATTGATAGACACTGGTCTGACATTGATTTGACATTGATGGGATTAAGTGTTAAGAATCCCCCTTGCTCTTCAGTCACACAGAGGCAGGGTGTCAGGGAAAGAATATTCTGGGCAGAGAATATTGTACAGCATGGAAGTCTGACCCTGTGGGACTCATAAAGCAGTTCCACGTGGATGAAGGACAGGGTTCAGGATGGGCAGGGCTAAGATGAGAGGAAAAGGCAGGGGGCAGGGCCCACATCATGAGGGACCTTGCAGAAAGGTGTAGATTTATCCTGAAGACAAGGAGGAATCATTAATGGATTCTTGGCTGGATTCTTCAAGATCTGCCTTGATTTTCAGAAATCACTCTGGTAGTAGTGGGAGCTGACTTGGGGGAAGGATGCCAGATTGGTGTCAGGGAGGTAGGTTATGGTGCCATTACAGTCATCAAGTCAGAAAAAGGGGGCTGGGGCAAGGGATCCCAGGGAGAGTGAAGGGAGCAGAACGGACTGAGGGTGGGTGAGGAAGAGAGGTCTGGGAGAGCTCCGTGCTCCTCATTTGGGCAAACTGGCAGAGCCAGTGATGGCAATGAGAACCTGGATGCTGGTTTTAGATGTTGTGAATTTTGGATGAAGACGTTCAGCAGGCAGCAGCATGTGTGGGCCTGGAGCCCAGGAGGTCTGGGCTGAGACAGAAGTTGGGACAGGCGCTGCGCCCAAGCACTCCATCACTGCGCAGGTGCTGCTGCTGCGGCGTGCTGAGCGCCTGATTGACACCTACTTGCTTCGTGGGGCGTGCGGACTCTAAATTTGTAGCCTATTTCTTTTACTGCAGATTTAAACCTACATCTTAAAACACAATGGGGATTACAAATTATTGTCAGAGCCACTCTTATCTACTGAGGGAAAAAAAGCATTGTAAAATCAGAGAAGACCCCAAAAAGCTCCAGATAGATGTGAAAAAAATCACAATAGACCATAAAGAAAGATTTTCCTCTAAAAGAGTTGCCTTTTAATATTGTTTCAAATTAAAGCTTATTTTTGTCACAGTTCTTTCAAAGCTTTAAAACTCTTGCAAGTGAGATAAAATATTCTTGGTCCTAGGCAGAATCTGAAATTTTTCCTTTGAACATGATGCATTTTTTTTTATAATCAAAAATTTCCTCCAGTGTACTTCATCGACATAACTTAATTTAGCATCTGTTTCTTGGGCATCTTCTTTGCATTAAACATTGTTAAACACTACAGGGGAAAGGCAGATAAGGAATACCTAGTTTTACATAAACATTACGTAGATTACAATCTGACAGGGAGACTCAGATAAGCAAGCAAAGAACTGTAATGTGCTAAGGTTTGTAAGAGAGGTCACAGGAAAGAGGCGGCTGTAACTAGGGGGATCGGCTGTAATTAGGGGGATGCAGAAAGGCTTAACAGAAGAACTGGGACAAGGCAAGCTGGAGGACTGGAAGGCAGGAGGAGAGCAAACGCGGGAGCAGAGAAACAGGACCACATGGCAGGTGTTCAGAATCCACTCAGGAGTTCAGTTGTGCTGACATTAACGTAGAAGAGACTTTGCTACAGCAGTCAGTACACGCTTGTTGCTAAAAAGACACAACAAATACTTTTTTTTGTTAGCTTATACAGTTGGAAATGAAGATGCTAACTCCTAGAAGAGGGAAAAAAGAACTGAGTTTGAGGACAGGTCTAGATGAAACAAGATTGGCCAAATGCTAATGTTCATAATTGAAGCTGAGGATTTATACTCTCCACTTCTTTGGTCTTCAATTTTCCACTGAAAGTGGCTAAAAAAAGATAAATAACAAGGGCCTACTGTATAGCACAGGGAACTATATTCAATTGTTTGTAGTAACCTGTAATAAAAAAGAATATGAAAAAGAATATATATAACCGAGTCCCTATGCTGTACACCAGACACTAACAGGACACTAAATCAAATATACTTCAATAAAAAAAAATGCTAACAATGAATGAAGGCCAGTCAGTCTGGGGAGATGGTCAGCTGATGGCTTCTCAGGTGATGGTGCTTATCCAAAAAGAACTTTCTAACCTCTGGGTCAGCTGCAGGGAGAGGGCAGGGCTGAGGCTGGAGCTGACTCCACAGGGGAAAGGAGACGCTGCACAGTGTGACTGAGGTCTGTGGGTCACTGTTCTCAGTTCCCCATGCCTCTCGCTCCATACTTGTTTCCCCACTTCCCACTGGGAGAGAGGGAGCAGCTGGCATCTGCTACTGGCAAGTTGGTGGTAAATCACTCTAAGAAAAAAGGCAACTGTGTGGTCCGCAACGTACAAGTAACTAGGGGTTATTTTTGGTTGTATCAAGTTTAATACTTGTTAGAAAATTTAAAAATCAGTTGTACCCTACTACCAAGAGAAAACCACTCAGCTTTCGGCACATCCGTTGCCTCTGTCCATGCATGTGTGCGCCTGGACATACACACATGCTTTCCTCATAAAAGCAGGAACACAGGGAAGTCTTGGGTAATATGTTTTTAAATTTAAAAATTGTACTTCAAGGTATTTCATGAAACAGCTTTTTGCAACATCAGTTAAGGGCTGCATGATAGTCCATTAAAGAAGATTCTCTGATCTGGTTCTTCTAACCTTGGACAGGGGCTTACATCAAACAATGCTATTCAGTAAAATGTTTTGATCTGAGAGGGCTCTCTCTCTCAATATTATTTTGAATGAATAGATACTAGTATCATATATACTAGTTCAGAAACGTGATGTGACAATTAATTTGTTTTACTGGAGCTGAGGGAGTGGTTAACCACCATTCTTCCCAGAGAAATAATCCTATCTTCCTTTACAAAGTATAGGTTTTTGGGATTTTAGTTTGTCTGTTTTCAGGTTGTAAAAGCAACGCAGGAATACTGCAGGCCAGGCAGAAATACTGTATTACAAAGAACAAGTACAAATTCCCTGCCTGCCTTCCACCAGACTCCGCTGCCCAGAACTGGCTACTGTTAATAGTTTGGTATGTCTGTCTTGCAAACCTTCATCAGGTTATGTATGTATGTCATTTCTAGCTGGGACTTGACAGAACAAGAAGCGAAGGAAACGATACAGTGAGGGATCCCACCTACCAGACACCAGCATGCGGGACACTGGGTTCTGGCAGGGGCTGAGGAAATGCCATTCACAGGGACACACCCCTCTGAAAGTGGAAAGGGAAAGAGCCCCAAGGCTGGGGAGTCCTAGTCCAATAAACTCAAGGCTGCACAACCACAAACAGAAATGAACATGGATGAGACGAAGGCCAAAACATGCCTCCCAGTTCTTCTGGAAATCGCTTCTCCACCACTTGGAAAAGCTCCTACAACAACCCTCCCCCCTGCCTCTGCTCCGACCCCCCCCACGGCATGGGCTCCCCACGGGCATCTCTCTGAACACACAGGTCCTGTGTGCCACATCACTGCTGCGACCTGGGTGCACACACAGCTCAGCTCTGCAGGCACGAAAACAACCAAAGGCATCTGAGAGCCTTGCTGGTTTTCAAGAGGCCAGCAGGGCTCACCATCTCTTAAATGGGACCTATCACTTGGTTTCCAGAGTGAGGTCAAGCTTGCTCATAACTACTAGATGTTAACACCACCGGTGCATGGGGTGGTTCACATTCACAGGAAGAATCACAAACAAGAAATAGGCCCAGTCACTTAAGCCTCTGAAGCATTTCCCACAACAGTGGTTCTCAAAGTGTGGGACAGTGGACTCTAGGGACCCACAAGGTCAAAACCAGTTTCATAATACCACGGTGCTCTTTGCCATTTTCACTCTCACGTTTTCAGAGGTATACGGTAGAGTTTTTCAGAGGCTATCTGACATGTAATACTGCAACAGACTGAATGCAGAAGCATATACGAGAATCAAGTTGCTGTCTATTAAACCTGACATTAAAAGAGATCTGCAAAAAATAGAATACAGTGCCAGTCAGTAACATTCTGTTTTGAAAAGTATGGTTATTTTCACAAAAATATGTTAATGTATAATAGGTCCACCATTATTTTTAAGTGAATTACTACATACAGAAAAAACTTCTGAGTTTTAGTTATACATGGTAAATATTCAAACAGATAATCCCCCCTACACACACACAAAAAGCTCCTTAGTGTACTAACTTTTAAAAGCGTAAAGGGATTCCTGAGGCTTCCCAAAAGTTTGTCCCCGACTCCTATCCCCCATCCCCGCAACACACAAACACACACACACACACACTCTCCCTCCCCCCTCCCCACACACAACACACACACACACACAGGTGAGGAGTGTTACGTATGCTGCAGGAGAGAAGTGCCCTTCTGATGTGCTGGCTGAGTTAGGAAAGGCAGCGCGTGCTTCTTCCTGATCTCTGAATCTATTAGTATGGGCTCTGTGCCCAAACCTCCTACCCAGGGTCCCTTCCCCCTCACCCCATTTTCCCCTTGCCACTTGCTGTGGATTCCCCGATCTGTCCCCACCACTGAGGATTTCTCTTATCTGGCCACCCCCGGGCCGGCGAGGACTCCCGGGTGAGGCCCGCACGCCCTCCTCGGGGTGAGGACTCCCAGGTCAGCCGCCCCGAACAGCCTCAGGGAGGGCTGCCCCGGCGGCCGGCACAGGCTCAGCAAAGGATAGCCGTTTCCAGTCCCCGGACCCTGTCCTCGGCGCAGCACAGACTGGAGACAGGGCGGAGGAGTCGGTTCTCGGAAACTAGTCCCCGACTCTCCCCTCGGCCATCCCTGGACGCCCCCTCCGCCCGGTCCCGGGCTGTCCTGTGCGCGGCAGCCCAGCTCCAGGAAGGTGCCGGTGGGAGCGGCGGACTGGCACCCACCCCGCCGGGGCCTGGGCGGTCGACCATCCGGCCCGGGGACGTTGGCCGGGCCGCGTCGTACTCACCGAGGACTGCACAGCGGGCTCTGACCGGAGGCCGGGAATCAGGCTGCGTGGCGCGCTCCCGTGCGCTGCTCGGCTCCAGCCGCCGCCTCCGCGCTCCTCCCACACTGTCGCCCTGGGGTCCACCGGCCGAGGGGCGGAGCCGGGGTGGGGCCGGGCGGGGGGCGGGGGCGCTGGGCCCGAGCCGCCAGGGGCCGCGGCCGAAGGGGCGGGGCGAGGTCTGCGGGCGGGAGGGAGCAGCTCGGGGTCAGCCGCCGGAAGCCGCCCGACGCCGCCTCGGGCCGGTCCTCCCCGCTGCCCGGGGCCTGCGACGCGCTCCCTCTGGGGCGTGGAGGTTGACCGCTCAGCTCGCGCTCTAGGAAATGAGCCGGAGGGGCGGGGAAGAAATGCTGCTTGTAAAAGTGACTGGCCCGTCACGGTGGAGGCTTCACTATCTGACACCCCGGTACGTGCGGCCACTTCCCCTGCCTCCCCGCTGCCCCCTAATTCCCTGTGAGGAGAGCCGAGCGAGCTGACCGGACCCCACCGCTCCCACGGTTACGAGTGCAGAGTTCACGTGTTTAATTTTTTTTTAACGTGTAACAACACTTCCTGTTGAAGACTGTTCACCCGTCAGAAGTCAGAAATGGCCGAGTTGGCACTGAGTAGGCCTTCATCTCACCTGCTTTTGATAGGTTGTTTGGAGTTGTGCCCGCTCAAGCAAATGTGAGTGCTGAGACCTTTCTAGATGAAAGGTGAGTTTTCCTGCCCAATTCAGATGGCGAGTTATTGTAGTTTTCTGTCTCGAGTATCTGAATAAGCAGCTTATAAGACAAATAACTAATAGCTAATACTGATACCGACTGCTGCCAGTTACCACAGCCCTGCTCTGTTCAGAGCCCTCTGGATCTTTATATAAATTATTTAGTTCATCTCTTCCAGTTGCCCCATGAAGTGAGGGAGATGATCCTATTTTGCAGGCATGAAATATTGCTAACAGGGCTTCCATTTTTAGGCTTGTCTGATTCCCAAGCCCACGCTTTTCTCATCATACTACACTGTAGGCAACCTTAGTTATATTTAATGTTTAAATATAAACGGTTATATTTAGTTTTGAAGAAGCTATTTACTACACTTGCAATGTAGGAGAAGACTTTCTTTCCACCCACTTCCTAAAGTCCTTCCACTCACATTCAGTGAACAAACTCCTTGAGTGCCCCCACTGCCAGAGGGTCACCACAAACCCTGAAAAATAGTAACACTGGGGTTCCCTGAGAAGTTAGGGGGAGTGCAGGGAAGGCTGAGGGGTAGAGAGAAAACACATCCAGCTAAATTTTGATTCTTCTGAGGCAGCCCTTCGGAAAGCAGAATTTCTTAGTGTTGAGTGATAACATATGTATAAAATGAGAAGTGATAATCCTTGACAGAAAAGAATTAAATCCAAGCTATAAAAGGAATTGATTTATTGGTAAACACTCTGGCCAGAAGCATGAAGGAAATAGTTCCCACATCACTCTGCTCTTTTGCTCTTGGAAATATCACCAGTGATTTGCACATCCAGTGTCCTCTCTTCTGTTCTTGCCCTTGCTCACTGCTCTGTGGTATTTGGCACTGGCGACAAATCTTTCGTTGAAATTTTAACCTCCTTTTGGCTTTTGAGCCCTCCGGTCTCATGATTCGCCTCTTGTCTCTTTGATCCCTCTTTCTTAGGCTTTTTCACTGTGCTTTTTCTCCTCTCATCTTACACGTAACTCCACACACGCATGGGTTCTTCTTTGTTTATTTTTTCTCTACATGAACCCCTTGCCACCTGCAGCTGAAGCCCGCTCTGTCTCTGTCCTTGACCTTAACACTTTCAGATCTCCACACCATTGGTGACAGCTGTTCCTGGGGCATCACCACCTGGGTGTTCCCAAGGCACTGGACATTATTCAGGTGTACAGTGGCAGTGCAGATCTTCTCTAGCCATCTGTCTGCCCTACCAACCCATCGTTGGTTCCTCATCCTGAATCCCACATCCTGAGTTTGGATTTCATGGTGTATTGAGAGAGCTAAACATTTAAGGAGGTTTGAACGGTATCACTTTGCTCATACAAGGTTCACCTGATACATAGTTCTGTCATGATCAAAAGATTCTGCAAGTGGTCCAGAAGAGTGGGTAGACTTTAAGGCCCTTCTGAGAGGAAGCCATCCAGGGGTGATAACTGCTCAGTCACCGTGGGTCTGCTGCAGGGGCCAGTGGCAGGAGGAAGGGCCTTCAGAGAGGTAATAGTACTGTTCTATTAGCCTTAAATGCCAGAAGCTTCTGTGACTATAAAAAGAATCATGAGGATTTGGTCGGAGACATGTTAAGCTCTGAGCAATGCCGCATTATGCTCCACACTGACTTCAGTTACTTGTATAAACTGGGCCATCCTAAAAACTAGAGCCCATGAACTTTGTATCATGCTTTATAATTCATAATGCACTTGCATACATAATATCTAATAGAAAGGAAGAAGTGTAAGAGAAGGGCAGCCTAGCATAGCGGTTCTCAAACCTCGAGGTTCACTGAAGACACACATTCCTATACTGCACTCTTAGAGACGCTGAGTGTGAGGGTCTCACCACGCATTGAGAAACACCGGTGGTGGTTCCCAAACTGGGTGTTTCTTAGAATCACTAGAGGGCACTTATTAAAAATACAGTCTCCTGAGTCCCCACTTCCTAGAATGTCTGATTCAGTAGGTCAGGGGTGGGATCTGTGCTTAGAGTCCAAGGAATCTAAATACTACAGGAGATGCTGCCTGAGCATGTCCACAGATTGCCATCAGGGAGCTGCTCTTGAAAATACTTACTCCATGAACCGGGGACCATGTCGGTTTGTTCATCACCCCTAACTCAGAGCCTGGAGCCCAGAAGGTGCTCAGTACATCTGTTGATTGACTTACTGTGTGTTTCTTTCTGTCCCCTACTTTGCTGGCCTGCGTGCTGTTTAGTGTTCTCTAGCATGACCCAGAGGGGAGATAACTGTATGACAATGAATGAAGTAAAGGTGGTCCCTCCTGAACATCCTGTTGGAGAGGACTCTGGAATGCCTAAGTGCATCACTGGCTGTACATCTTCCTCATGGCAGAGGAAGTTTGAAATAAATGTTTTCTGTTCCTCTTTTTAAAAATGCTCCATTCATAACAAGGAAAGGCAGTTTTTAGGCTTATCTTGGCCTCGCACAAATATCCAACTGCCACCCCCTTCCCTGCCTGTCTTAATTTTTTGCGCTCTGTCTTATCACCTAAGTGCCTGAATTCCTGAGCTGCCTCCCCAGGAACCAGGATCCTCTAGACACCTGCTTTACAATTAAGCAGTGTTCCCCATAACAGCTCAACGTGATGAAATGTCCCATTGAATCTTCACAACAACACTTCCAGACTGATGATGTTGTTGCCATTTCACTGATAAGGAGACTGAGAGTCAGAGTGTTTATATACCTTGCTTCAGATCATGTAACTCGTAAATGGTGATGCTGGGGCTTGAGCAAAGGCTGGTCCAGCTCCAGAGCTGGGGGTTTACACTCTATGCCATCAAGTATAATTTTATCTAAGTGAAATCTTTGGATACCCTGAGGTTAGAAGTCATTGATTCTTTGCAGAAAAGAGCAACTTAAATGTTCAGGGAGGGAGCTTTATTACTAGATGTTCTAGAATACCTATTCACTTATTTTCAGGGCCCTATTCACCCTAGCATGTCCACAGATTGGTGAACACCTGTTCATTTATTTTATTCTCCCTGATGGTAGATCTTTGCTGCAGGCATGTACTTGAAGTGCACACAGACAAAGATGCTCCCCATCCTGGAGATGGAGGTGCTGGAAATCGGGAGCAGAACTGTCACCGTTCCGAGGCTGCTGCTACTGAGTTAATATCTTTTTGTTCCAGAAAATGATTTGATAATGAGTATTTTTTACTGACTCTTGGGGTATTGCCAATGATTCAGCTGCCTGGTCTGCTATCAGATTTGCTACTTGGAAGACTACAGACTCATAAGTTAAACAACCCTGGCACCTGAGGTGGGGACACTTTAGACTCAAGATATACAAGGGTGGAGGCGATTAATAGTCTCTTTGTCACCTAGGTCCAACACTGCCACTGGAGTCAAGTGGCAACTGCAGCTGACATTCTGTGGACATGTCTGACCCTGAATTGTTCTCCTGTACCTGATGCCATCAATAGCAGCCCTCGACATGGACCCCCTTTAAACAGGTATGAACCTCATTTCATTCTGACATACATTTACATGCTTCTCTGGTGCTTGAGAGGTCTTGATTTATGCGATGTATGGAAAAGGGGGCTACAACCACTCAGTGACACTGACCGTGTGACTTAGCGAAACCAATGTAAGGCTGATCCAAGTCAAATTTAATGAGAAATCCTGGTAGGAATTACCTGTGCATGTTTGGGTTTTATGTTTGCGTGTGGCTGGAAGTGGGCCATAGAATCTCTCTCCATTGGGGATGGAGGTGGTTTTCTGGCCCATCTGTTGCTTTCTGTAATTATCAGCACCGACACCAAAGACCAGCAGGTCAGTGTAAACTCCCTTGCGTGGGTGGTAATGGATAATGGACTGGCCTTAGACTAGGCCACATCCTGACTGGCTGGCATATTTGAAGTCAGTACTGCACGTTACCTTCATCTTGTTATTTGGAGTCCAGTTGGTAGTAGCCTTAATTAAATGCTGTATAAGACCAATTGAACAGATTCAGTTCTAGCCTTCATTGTTCAAATGAATCAGAGTGGCCAGCAGAGTGGCATACTTCTGCAAAAGTTTGCCGGAAGCCAGGACGTGGGGACAACAGATGGAGTGATGGGGGAGGTGACTGCCATGTGCCCTGAGCATCCCTGCACACTCTTGCTGGGTGTGGCAGGAACGCAAGCTCCTGAATGCACTTTACCCACGCCATTCCTCAGGCTGCTGTTTACAGTGAGCAGCTTTGAGTGTTGAGATATAGAAAGTGAGAAGTTGGCTTCAAAATTATTGGGTGGGGTGGAGGGAATTGAGTGAGGAAACAATATCATCTAAGAATTAAAAATTGTCAAGTCTGAGTCATGGGTGCAGGTAGGTTCAAAGTGCAGGCTTTCTTACTTACGCTTCCCATAAACGTGGTAGATCCCCAAACTCAGTGTTCCTTGTTTGCAGCACAAACTCAGTATGTGTATTACATCCTTCTGAGCCCCTCCATGTCACTCTATAATTATAAAGTCTTGGGCAGTATTCTTTCTTCTATATCCTCACTCAGTTCTTCCTCACTCCTGATAATTGTGAAGCAAATACCTGATTTTGTACAATTTCATGTATTACAGATTTTGTTTTAAAAATGTAACTGCAGTATCATCACACAACAAAGTTAAAAATAATTCCCAAATATAAAATATCCCTTCTGTGCTCATATTTTCCCAACAGTCTTCCAACGTTTTTAAAATAACTTGTTTGTTTAAATCAGGCGCATAATGTTTTCTTTGTTAATTTACAGATGTACACTGTATTTTTTTCCTTATAGTTTGTTGAGGAAATAATTGTTTGTGTTCTACCATCTGGATTTTGCTAATTGCATCTCCATGATGTCATTTAATACGTTCTTCTGTCCCTGCAAATAGACCCATGTATCTTGAAGCTTGATTAGATTATGCTTCCATGTTTTGCATGAGAATACTTCATCGATGATGTGCACTTTTATCAGGAGGTACATCATATCTGATTGTCACTTTTTCTGGGTGAATGTGAGCAGGCATTGATGATCAGAGCCTAGACTGATTAATCACTAGGGTTTGCAAATGAAGATATTCTAATAGAATCTCTTCAAGTGGACTCCTGAGTCCTTTTGACATAATCCAGCCATCCTGGGTTGTAGCCTTGCTTTCCGGTCTAACGAGGGGTTCCTTACTCAATTTGTATATTTTCTTCTCGAGATCTAGAATCTGCCATTTCTCAAAAAAGCCCTGATCCCCATTAGTGGGAAATGGTACCCAGAGGCATCGTCTGGGCACTAGGGGTCCTCATTGCTGTTGCATTGGTCTTTGTAGAAACAGTGCTTTTTCAGTGGATAGAGTCTTTGTTTGTTTATAAAATACATCATTTAAAAAACTTTAATTTTATTTATGATTATGGAAATTATTTTTATGGTTTCAAAGTTGTGATACTGTGATTTGTAGTAAGAAATATATATTTGGTCTTTGTTTCTGGCAGAGCTCCTAATACCCTTGGAATTTCCTGAGGATGAGAGCTTAAAAGTGTCTTTTGTTTTGTTAATGAGGTGGCTCCTGGAGAGCACCCAAGGATGGGGACTGGTTGCCAGAGAAGCCCACCTTGTGATTATAGTTGGAGCTTTCAGTCCCACCCCTGATCTCTAGGGAGTGGTGAGTGGCTGGAGGTTGAATCTGTCACAGCCAGTGATTTAGTCAATCCTGTGTATATAATGAAGCCTCCATAAAACCCCAGGTCAGGGTTTGAAGAACTTCCAGGCTGGTGAACATGTGGAGATTTGGGCAGAGTGGTGCGCCTGGAAAGGGGAATGGAAGCTCCATGCCCTTTCCCAGTGCCCTTTCCTGTGCATCATTTCCATCCTGCTGCTCCTGAGTTACAACTTTGCATTATAAACTGGTGATCTAGTAAGTAAAATGTTCCTCTGAGTTCTGTGGGCTGCTGTAGCAAATTAATTGAACCCAAAGAAGGGATTGTTGGAACCTCCAATCTATTGCTGGTTTTTCAGAAACATAGGTGATAACCTGGCCTTGTGATTGTGTCTGAAGCTGGGGGAGGCAGTATTGTAGGAAGAAGCCCTTAATCTGTGGGGTCTGATGCAGTGTCTGGATAGAGTCTGAGTTCAGTTGATTTGTAGGACACCCAGCTGGTGTTGAAGAACTGCTTGTGCGTGTGGTGACCCCCACCCCACACACACACCCAAATGTTGGAATTGTTCATCAAAACCTTTAAAAATTCAAATCTGTAAAGCAAAGTATGGCCAGAGACGTCTAGCTTCTATTTCAGTCTTCTTCAACCTATTCCTTCCTACCTCCAATAGGTACTCTGTATTTTTTAGTTTTGTTATTAATCAATTGAATTTAACAAAAGTGAGTATATGACTATGTTCTTATTCTTCTCTTTCTTAGACAAATAGCATCATTCAACACATTTTTCTTCCTCTTGATTTTTATTTTTTTGCCTAAACACATATCATGGAGATCACTGCATAGCAGTTAGTATACAATGCGTTTTACCATTCCTTTATATGAGTTTATAATACCCTATTATGTGTGTACCATTGGTAGACATTTTTTTCTCTAGTATTCATTATAAGTAGCACTTCAAACTCTTAGACCATATATCTTTTTGCATAGATTACTTCCAGTGGTATTGATGGGTCAAAGGATAAATCCATGTCATTTTTATTAGATATTGCCAAATTCTTTTCTGTATCAGTTAGGTTCTGCAATGGACTGAATGTTAGTGTCCTCACCCCAGATTGCTGTGTTGAAATCTTTACCCGTCCCCATGTGATGGTGTTTGAAGTGGGGGGGGAGGGGGTGTCTTTGGGAGATGATTAGGTCATGAAGGTGGAGCCCTCATGAAAGGGAGTAGTGCCCTTATAGGAAGAGACCAGAGAGCTAGCTAGGTTTCTTTTTGCCTTGTGAAGATACAGTATTAGCCCCTGTAACTTCTTCTGCAACCCAGAAGAGGACTCTCACCAGAACCCGAACACGCTAGCACCTTCATCTTGGACTTTTAGCCTCCAGAACTGAGAAATAAATGTTTGTTGTTTCAGGCATTCCATCTATGGTAACTTGTAATAGCAGCCCAAACTGACTAAGACAAGGTCAAATTTGGAAACAGAAACCACACTAGTTTTTTGAACCAAAAGAATTTAATATATGACTTGTTGGCTAGATGTAGTGCTATCAGTTGCTGAAGATAAAAAGAGAACTTTAAGGTATCAAAAAGGTAGCAGTTGTGGAAAGCTGCTTCCAGCCCTCAGCTGAGGACACATAGCAGAGAGGTCCTATGGAGCCGCAACTCAGACCTCTTAGGAGGTGCTGCTGCTGGACTGGTGGGTGCTTCTGAGTTTGAAATGGGGAGCCCTGTGGGCCTGGGACCCAGACCTTGAAGGAGGAGAGAGCCAGCTGATCCTGCTGTCTCTGTGGGAGACAGGGGTTTCCACGTGTGGAGGACACTGAAGACTGAATTTGGCTGGTGCCCTGGACAGATACTGCTCCCGCAGGGTGAAGCGCTGCAGGGCTGACTCCCGGGAGCTGCAAGCAGGCAGGAAGCCCCCAGGAAACAGACAGGAAGGAGCATGTCCTTTTGTCCTCCCTCTGGTGCCCCTAGTAACACATCCCAACTTAGAACCACCCGACCAAGCAGAAAGGTGGTCTTAGAGTCCCCACCCCATCATCAAAACACAGTGCAAAAGGATGGATTTGGAGCTGAGAGGAAGCAATGAAAAAACCCCGCAGGTAGCATCTCCGTAGGTGTGGTAGAACTGTGAAGCATCTCCACCACCAAGTGCCTTTTCACCATGGCACCAGCAACAGGATACTTTGTCAGACTTGTAGATTTTTACCATCAGCTGGTTCTTTTAAACAATGGATAATTATCATGCTTTATAAACTATTGTAAAGTATAGGAAAAGATGGAAGATATAATAGTTCTTACTGCTTTTAGGCTTATTATACATAATGGCTTTAATGATGCTTGTAAAACACTTCACAACTCTACAGAAACATAACTGATGTCACAGACTAATGGATAGCTCTGTGACCAAGGATAAAATGATTATGCAAGATGACCTGTAGGCAAAAGTGAACAGTGGAATCTTCTGTATTTTTATCCCTTGGAAATTTAAAATTTATCCTGCTCAGATTTAAGCCTAGAACAGCTTTTGCTGTAAAATAAGGATCTTTGTTAAAAAAAGGTTTTTTTCCTTGCTTATTTTAAGATTAGCTATACAAAAGTGAACATCTAGAAAATAGCCTTGTAGGTTGTTTTCATTTCACATGTAATTTTAACATTCATATATATTTTTATGAAAATCAACTAATCATTTAAAAATTTTGTATCTTTGCTGATGAAAATAATTGTTTCTTGACTTCTCTCTAGCTAGGTGTCCCAGTCATTTAAGTATATCGAAGATCTAAATATGCTCCCTACTGGGGAAAATCACTCAGAGATACATCCTCTTACGTTCTAGACATATTCTCCGCTGAGTTTTGAAATCTTTGATTGAAATCTGTAAAGGTTAAGTCACCATATAAATAGCAGGGCTATTAACAATCACAAAATTAATGAGAATAATAATGAGCTCAAGCATGTAAAATGCCAGAGTTAGCATAAACATTGTAATGCCTCCGTGTATGACATTTTTGTTTTGCCATAGGGAAAAGTTCTGTGAGCTGGTTCCCTAAGTGGAGCCAATATGTTATTACTGCAGATAAACTGCTCATTATCTAAGTTGTTTTTGCAGCTTTTGGAGAAAGCAAAATGAGGTATTCTTGAAGAAGACATTTATGGCTGTGCAGTAAAATAAAAAAGTGATTTTAGACAGAGGTGAAATTAAGAACATTTCTGTACATTACTTTAATTATCATTATAAAAGTAAAACACGTTCAATGCTGAAAACTGAAAATATACCCATGTGCACATGTATGCGTGCACACACACACATACACACACTCCATAAAAACTGCCCATAATCTCCACCACCCATGAATAACTTATCACTGGTAATGTATTTTGTTCTGTTGGTCTCTGTCTTATCTCAATAAGCAGGCAACACATAGCAGGAAGTTTTATGTATTGCATTTTTGTCAAAACACAATGACAAAAAATTTTCTAGGGCCATTAAAAGTTAATTGAAAACATGATTTTTGTACTCCTGCATAATAGTGCATCACACAAATAGATTGTATTTTATTTAACAATTGAGCATCCCCCATCTTTAGCTATGTAATAATTTCCTTATTTTCCTTTTATAAAGATGAACATTTTTATGCATAAAATTTTTTTTAATAGAGATACTGGGGTTGAACCCAGGACCTTGTGCATGCTAAGCATGCACTCTACTACTGAGCTATATCCCCCTTATGCATAAAATTTTGACTACATTTCTAATGATTTCCTTTGCACAAATTCCTAGAAGAATAGTTGGGCTGAAGGGTATACACATTCTTAAAATTTAAAAAATATTTTTTTCATATTATCCTCTGGAAAACTTGTATTAGTTTAAATTTCCACCTTTTGAGGCAGAATAACTGTCTTTTGATCCTTCACAATGCTTGATGTTATCATTTTTGTATGTGTGTTAACTTGATGGGAGAAATTGATAATCAGTATTTGTTAAAAATGTATATTTCTTAAATATTAATTTGTAAATGTAATTATAAGACCAAAATATTCCTGATATAGCTTTGATCAAAATTATAGTTGAAACCAGAAGCCACACATTTCAATAGCAGTAATCTTGGGGAGAAAAATAATTGTTGACATGGGTGATTTGAAAATGTAAAGCACTGAGATGGTTGTTTTATGCTATTAAGGAGATGAGAGCAAAGCTAAACACTTGATATTTTCAAAGTGTATTATTAGCCAGTACCATACTGTTTAGATTACTACAGCTTTGTAATATAGTTTGAAATCAGGAAATATGATACCTCCAGCATTGTTCTTTCTCAAGATTGCTTTGGCTATTTGGAGTTTTTTGTGGTTCCATGTTAATTTTAGAATTGCTTTTTCCATTTCTGTGAAAAATGCCATTGGAATTTTGATGAGGTTTGTATTGAATCTATGGCTTACTTTTGGTAGTACGGACATTTTAACAGTATTATTCTTCCAATACATAGATGTGGGATATTTTCCCATTTATTTATGTCTTCTTTAGTTTGTTTAATCAATGTCTTATTGTTTTATTTGCTAAGAGAGTAGGTCTTAAGTGTCTTCACCACACAAAGAAAAGAGTAACTACGTGGTGTTAGATGTGTTAATTAACTTGATTGTGGTAATAATGGTAATAATTTCTCTATATACATATGTCAGATCATCTCACTGTATAACTTAAATAGATACAATTTTTATTTGTCAATTATACCTTGATACAGCTAGAAAACATTATTTAGCTCTTTGAGAAAAAAATTATAAATATTAATCAGGGTTGGAGAATTTATTTTTTGTCATCATGAATTTGGATCTGACTAGTTCATCAGGAAGATGTTCTCCAGTGACTCACTGATCTCAACCCTTGAGATTATATTTAAAAACCATTTTGGAGTAGAAAATTTTATTTATTTAACAACAATTATAGACATTTATATTTGAATTTTATACTATTTCACTAAATGATTATGTGTTTATTGACCTTGCTATAATTAAACAAACCATATAAAAGATTCTCTTGGAAATAAACGGGGCTGCATGATATAAATATATGGCATTTAAAGCAGAAACATTTAAAAACCAACCATACTTTAAAAATACAGACAATAACAAGTATTGATGAGGATGTGGAGAAATTGGAACCTTCATACATTGCTGGTGGGAGTATACAGTAGTGCAAACACCTTGAAAACAGTTTGGAAATTTCTCAAAATATTAGACATACTTACCATTATGACCCAGTAGTTTTGCTGCAAGGTATATACGCAAGAGATATGAAATGAAAACATATGTCTATATAAAAATTTACACATGAATGTTTATGGAAGCATTATTTATGGTGGCCAAAAGTAGAAACAACACAAATGTCCATCAACTGATTAATGTATAAACAAAAAATGGTATATCCATTTAATGGGATATTGTTTGGAATATAAAAAGGAATGAAGTATTGATACATGTTATACTGTGGATGAATCTCGAAAACGTCATGCTAAATGAAAGAAGCCAGTGACAAAAGACCACATATTGTGTGATTCCATTTGTATGAAATGTTCAGAACAGGTAAATCCTCAACAAAATATTAGTCAAATTTATCAATATATAAAAATGATTGTATATCCTGAAAAAAAGATATTTATCTTAGAAAAGCAAGGGTGATCAACATTTGAAGATTAACCACTGTAATTCACTGTATCAACAGACTGAGAAAAACTATATTTGCCTCAATAGATGGAGAAAAATCATCTGAAAAAATTCAACATCCATTCATAATAAAAACTTCAGCAAACTAGGAACAGAAGGGAACTTCCTCAGCCTGATAAAGGGCAGGTTCAACAAACCTACAGCTAACATCATGCTTAATGATAAAAGACTGCTTTCCCTGTAAGAACAGAAGCAAGACAAGGATGTCTACTGTCATTACTTCTATTCAGTTTTGTTACAGATCCAAGCCAGTGAAATAAGCCAGGAAAGAGGCATGCAATCTGGAAAGAAATAGCTGTATTCTATTTGTAGGTGACATGAATGACTATGAGGAGAATCCTAAAGAATTTACAAAAAGATTAGTAGAACTAACAAATAAGTTTAGCAGGATTTTAGGATACCAGGTCAATATATAAAATTCAGTTGTATTTTTACATATTAGCAACAAACAATTGGGAATTAAAGTTAAAGATCAGTACTACTTATAAGAGCACAAAATTATGTAATACTTAGGCATAAATCTCAAAAAATACATGTGGGATCTGTATGCTGAAAACTACAAAACACTGATGAATGAAATCAAGGCGTAACTCAGTAAATGGAGAGCCATACAGTGTTCATGGATTTGAGGTCTCAATATAACCGGTTAGGATGCCAGTTCTTTCCAATTTGAACTGTAGATTTGATGCAGTACCAATCAAATCCAGCAGGAATTTTGTTTTGTAGAAGTTTTTTTTCATCATTTTCTATGATGAAAAAGCAAATGAAATAGAATATCTATAACATTTTGAAAAAGAAGAATCAAGCTGAAGCATTCACTGTGCCTGATTTCAAGATTTATTCTGAAACTATTTTAATTAAGATAATGTAGTAGTGGCAAAAGAACAGACACGTAAATCAGTGCAAGAGACTAGAGAGTCTGAAAATAGACATGCATATACATATATTTATGTATCTTTTTTCAAAGACAATTGATTTTCAACAAAGATGCAAGTGCAATTTAGTGGAAAAAAGGTAAGAATAATTAGATATCCATATATAAGAAAATCAACTTCAACCCATACCTCAAATCATAGTAAAAATTACTCAAAATAGATCGTATCCTTAAATCTAAAAAGACTGTAAAAGTTTCAGAGGATAACATAGGAGAAAATATTTATGTGGGTTAGGCATAGATTTCATAGACATGACACTAAAGGCACAAAGCAAGAAAGAAAAAAACTGAGATTCCCCCCCACCTGTCACATTCTGTCACATCCCTCTTTACTTCCTTGACAGCACATAACACATATGAAAGTATCTTTTATATTTTATTATTACCTGTCAGAGAAACTACCAGGAACTTAAAAAGAAATGAACACTTTATTTTTTAGAGCCACTTTAGGTTCACAGCAAAATTGAGTGGGAGGTACAGAGTTCCTAGGTACCCTCTGTACTCACTGTTTCACTAACTAATTTGTATTTAAGATTCTTCCATGTCTTCTCATGGTTCTAAAGCTCATTTCTTTTTTGTGATGAGTAACATTCTATTGTCTGGAATACCATAGTTTATTTAAGGATAACTTGATTACTTCTAAGTTTTGGCAGTAACGACTAAAGCTGCTTTAAACATCTGCATGCAAGTTTTTGTGTGGACATAAGTTTTTAATTCATTTGGGTAAATATCAAGGAGTGCAGTTGCTGAATTGTGTGATAGTATGTTTAGTTTTGTAAGAAATTGCCAATTGGCTTCCAAAGTGGCTGTAGCATTTTACAATCCTACCCACGGTCGATAGGAGTTTCTATTGCTCCACATCCTCTCAAGCATTTGATGTTGTTTGTGTTCTAGATTTTAGTCATTTTAAAAGGTATATAGTGGTATCTCATTTTTTGTTAAGTTTGCAATTCCCTAGTGACCTATGATATTGAACATCTTTTCATGTGTTTACTTGCCATCTCTATATCTTCTTTGGTGATGTGTCTGTTCAGGTCTTTTGCCCATTTTTAATCAGATTGTTTCTTATTGTTTTCTTATTGTTGAGTTTTAAGTATTCTTTGTGTATTTTGGATTACAGTCCTTTGTCAGATGTGTCTTTTGCAAATATTTTCTCTTAGTGTGTGGCTTGTCTTCTCATTTTCTTGAGGTTAACTTTTACAGAGCAAAAGTTTTTAATTTTAATGAAGTCCAGCTTCTCAATTCTTTCTTTCATGGATCAGGCCTTTAGTGTTGTATGTAAAAAGTCATTGCCATGCTTAAGGTCATCTAGGTTTTCTCCTTTGTTATCTTCTAGGAGTTTTATAGCTTTTATTTAACATTTAGGTCTGTGATCCATTTTGAGTTAATTTTTGTGAAGGGTCTGTGCTTAGATTTTTTTTTTCTGCTTTTGAATATCTAGCTGTTTCAGCACCATTTGTTGAAAGACTATCTTTGCTCTACTGTATTGCCTTTGTTCCTTTGTCAAATATCAATTGACTATATTTATATGGGTCTATTTCTGGTTTCTCTGTTCTGTTCAATTGATCTATTTGTCTATTCTTTCACTACTACCATACTGTCTTGATTACTGTAGTTTCATAGCAAGTCTTGAAGTCAAGTAGTCAAGTAGTCAGTCCTTTAATACTGAATTGGCTATTATTGAGTCTTTTGTCCCTCTGTATTAACTTTAAAATCAGCTTCTTGATAGCCACAAAATGTCTTGCTAAGATTTTGACTGGGATTGTGTTGAATCTATAGATCAAGTTGGGAAAGATCGACACTTTGACAATATTGAATCTTACTATCCATGAACATGGAATATCTCTCCATTTATTTTGTTCTTCTTTAATTTCTCTCATCACTGTTCATATTTTTTTAGATTTAAACCTAGGCATTTCATTTTTTTGGGTGTTAATGTAAATAGTAATTTGTTTTAAATTTCAAATTCCACTTGTTCATTGCTGGTATATAGGGAATTGATTGACTTCTATATTTTAGTTTTGTTTCCTGCAACTTTGCTGTTATGGCTTATTAGTGTTAGAATTTCTTTTGTTGTTGTTGGTTCTTTTGGGTTTTCTGCATAGACAGTCCTGTCTTCAGCAAACAGAGAGTTTTACTTCTTCCTTCCCAATCTGTATGCCTTTTATTTCCTTTCCTTGTCTTATTGAATTAGCTAAAACTTCCAATAAGGTGTTAAAAGCAGTGGAGGAGGGACATCCTTACCTTGTTCCTAATCTTAGGGGGAAATCTTTGAGTTTTTCATTATTAAGTTTTAGGTTAGCTATAGGCTTTTCTGTAGATGCTCTTCATCAACTTGAGGAAGTTCCTGTCTGTTCCTTATTTGCTAAGAGTTTTTATCCTGAATGAGTGTTGGACTTTGCTTTGTGAAAAAATGCTTTGTTTTCATATGTTGTTATGCTCATGTGATTTTTCTTCTTTAGTCTGTTGATGTGATGGGTTGCATTCACTGATTTTCAAATGCTGAACGAGCTGTGCATACCTGGGGTAGTTCTCACTTGGTTGTGGTGTACCACTTCTTTTTCTTTAATGCATTGTTGAGTTTCTTTTGCTAATATTTTGTTGAGGATTTTTGCATCTATGTTCATGAGAGATATTGATATGTAGTTTTCTTGAATGTCTTTGTCTGGTTTTCTTTTAGGATAATGCTGGCCTTGTAGAATGAGTTAGGAAGTATTTCCTCTGCTTTTATCTTGTGAAAGAGATTGTAGACAATTGGGAAAATTTCTTCCTTAAGTGTTCAGTGGAATTCACCAGTGAATGGATCTGAGTCTTACGCTTTCTGCTTTGGAAGGTTATTAATTATGTGTTTACTTTCCTTTGTAGGCATGTTCAGGTTGTCTACTTCTTTTTGTGTGAGTTTTGGCAGATATTGTCATTTGCAGAATTGGTTTGTATCATGTAGGTTATCAAATTTGTGGACATAGAGGTTCATAGTATTCCTTTATTATGTTTTCAGTGTCCATGAGAGCTATAGTGACGTCCCCTCTTTCATTTCTGATATTAGTAATTTATTTCTTCTCTCCTTTTTGCTTAGTTAGTCTGGTTAGAGGCTTATCAAAATTTTTTTGATTTTTTTTCCAGAGGACCAACTTTGCGTTTTGTTGATTTTCTCTATTGACTTACTATTTTCAATTTCATTGACTTCTGTTCGAATCCTTATTATTTTTTCTTTTGATCCCATTTTCTTCTTTCTGTCTGAAATTTAAGAGGTTTCATTAAGTGTCTTATTTCTTGTTGTTTATGAACCTTTCTGCTTTTAGGTCCTCTTAAAATCTTTCTTCAGACCAGAGATTAAATTTCTGAAGGATTGGGAGGTGAAGGGGCTGATGGGAAAAACCTAACAAAGCTTTTTTTTTTTTTCTACAACAATTATAACTATTACTAAAATCTACTATTTATTGTATTTTTTACTGAGTTCTAGGTATTTCAAAAATATTTTATTAAATCCTCACAATAGTCCTACAAGGTAATTAGTATTATTTTCATGTATACATGAGGAAAGAAGGTTCCAAAGGTAAAGTAACTTGCTCAAGGCTGCACAACTTATATAAGTGGAAGGGTTGGCTTTTAAGCTCAGATCTACAGAGTAATAATATAAGAGATGTACCTACAAATAAATTCAGTGCAGCTGTATAGTCATATAGGGATTGCAACATCACAGGCATTTTGAAAACATCTTATGTTTAAAAAATTTAAGGATGATGTATTTTATTTATGAGAAAGTGGGATTGCTTTGTTAGCTTCAGGGAATGACATTTGAAGTTGGAGATTTGTTGGTGGGTGAGGAATGGTAAGACTGGTTCTGTCTCAATATTCAGGATTAGTTTATGATACATACTTATAAAATTCACTGACCCTTTTGGATGTCCATGTGTTTTGTCACTTACAAGCTGTAACAAATGGTGGGGGCAGGCAGGGTATAGCTCAGTGGTAGAGTGCGTGCTCAGCATGCATGAGGTCCTGGGTTTGATCCCTAGTACCTCCACTAAAAAATAAACCTAATTACCTGCTTCTGCAAGAGAAAAACTAACAAACATATGAGGATTGAAATGTTGTCATGTCCAGTATTTCACTGTCTTTAAATACATTTTAAAAATAATTATCACATCCTAAGTTGGTTTAGATTAAGTCTATACATAATACTTCTTCATTCTTTTATGTCTTATTCTGGAAAATTTAGCTTGACTTCCTTTAGGAGATAGGGATTGTGGTCCAGGAAGCCTCTCAGCCCAGTGATAGTGCCATAAATTTAATTTCCATGGGTTTATTAGCTCCTAAAGGCAAAGAGCTTAAAACAGGGGAGATGCATTTAATTACTGACAGTGGCAAATTTTTGAGATTCTTAGTGGGGGAAAAATTTCCATAGGATAACAAGGGAACATTTGATTTCGAGATACTATTTCCAATGTTAAATTGTGCCAATAGATGGAGAAGTTGTTCCATATAAATTAGAATGCTTGGTTCCTCCAGGAGGACTAAAGAAATACAGGTTTCTGGGAAGTTGAAAATGGATTTCCTCAATAAAAATGTGAAACAGGAAAAGTGGGTTACTTATAAATTTTAATAAGACATAATTTTAACAGAGGACAATTTTATCTACATGAAAGAAAGCCTTAGTACCTGCACCATTTTTATAATTTGGCTGTAGTACTTTTAGATCTGTACATATAAATGTGTGTATGTATGTGTTTATACCTGATCTTGTACACAAAGGATTTTAAACAATATACACAATTTTGTGGGATAAAAAAGATAAAACATAACTAATTTCAAAAGTGAATCAAGGAAGAATGGAGTGAAGTGAGGGTAATAGCATGTCTTGAGTTGGGTCACAAATCTGGCCTGGAGCTTCCTAGCAGCCAGTGCTAGTAAGGAAACAGGATCAGTTGCATAATCCAGTGTCTACAACATAACACATGCCAAGTGCTAGGAGAGTCATAATAATTCTTAGTTATAATGGCACTAAGATCAGGAATTATGTCACCTGAGGACTCACGAAGAGGATTCTGTGTAATGTAATAGGTATTATTCTTACATTAAGCACAATGATACTTTCCACATGACTGCTTCATTCAGTGTCAGCTGGTGGGTGGTACCACAGTGCTGTTCAGTTAGAGCTGGAGGTAGAGAAGGGTGGGAAAGCACCATGTAACTCCAGACATTCCTTGTAGTATAGCTCCCTCATTGTCTAGTTTAATTGACATATACAATTTACAATCTACCAATCCTCCATAAATACTATTTCTCTAACTGAGAGGTTTGATAAGGATGGAGAGTTGCTGTGAAGAGTAAATAATGTGTTACATGCACAACACTATCTCTGTGTCGAGAGAGTGAGGCCTTGATAAAAACCATTCATGACCTGCCTGGACCATGCACCACCCTCAGCCAAAGGACACACGCTACTTGCTGTGTCTGGCTCGTGTGGTTATCTTTGTGGTCTTTTACATGCAGCGGTGTATTTTTCAAAAGTCATTTGAACTGGGATAGCTTTGACATCCCCTTCCAAAAGGATTCACTTCAGCCTCACGTTTGCTCATTCATCCGGTTCCAAACCTCTCATACAAAGTTCCTGGGTCCTGTCTGAGTTTCTGGACACTCTCTTGACATCTTCCTTAGCTTGATCCTTCTCTTGCTCTGGCTGTGATGTTCCAAAGGACATTGCTGCTCTAGACCCTGAAACCCAGACCAGACTCCCACTATCCCAACCTTTCTAACACATTGCTGCCCATTTCAGATTTTCCTCTTTCCAGGAAGGAAGATTACACCACAGCCATTAGATTTTATGGCTTCATTCTTGGTCAACTTATCATAATTTCTCTGAGTCTGTGACATATTTCTAATATTTTCAGAGCAGCTTCTGGGATTAGAAGCTGATTTGAGAAAATTTCTTCTGGTCCATCCAGTCACCACTTGGTTTATTCCCATCCATCCTTTCTGCCTTCAGATATTGAATCATTGCAGCCTCAGGCTAGAAGTGACCAGAGGTCATTTAGTTCCCCTGCCAAATCACACAAATGCCCCCCAACATCTGGCCTCCCTCTGTTCTCCATTGTATTGATGGCAAATTCTACTAAATAGAATGTTGCAACAATTTTACATTCTATTAGCTGACGATATGCTAAGGGTGTATTTTTGCTTATATTTCTACATGCTGGTTGGGAGAATGTGCTCTGAATTCTGTTTTGTTTCCATTAACCTTTTTTCTGAGAAATTACTGACCCTGAATATTGAAAACCACAAATGGATTCTTTTAACAACTATCCTGTCAGGATGCAACCTCTGTGTATTATGTGGCTTTTCGTCTGCAAATGCTTCCTCTTAATGCATCGATTACCTTAAGAAGTATTTATTTGAGTGACTTTCCCTTCATTTGGATTTTAGGAATATTTCTATCTCGGCTGTTTTAGGAAACCTCCAGTCAGAAGAATTTACAGTTCACTTATTTTTATAGCTGGTGGCAGCTATTTAAAACTGTGATTCTCACTCCTACCTGCTTGAGATCATCCCAAATCAATGATTCTTCTCATTTTTCCATAGACTTTTGCCTTAATCCTGTGCACTCAGTCTTAAGTAAGATATGTGTATCCTGACATATTTTTGCATGCTTCTGTCATCCCTGAGAAAATCTCTCCAGCTTTTTCCTAGCTCAGTGCAAAGCAGAGTTGCACCCCTGCCATTTAGCTTCCAGTGAGAGACTGAGTTGAGATAAAGCAGCCACACGCTTTTGATCTTACGCTGTTCGAACGGGAGCCCCTTTACTCCTGAGTGCAACACCTTTGTCTGTGCTATAGCCCTCCAGTGTTACCCTTAGAAGATGGGTCAGGATTGGCTCTGCTTCTAGAAAGCACACCCAGCGGGTAGCCACAGCACGAAGTCTGGGTTGGTTCATTGTTTTCAGGTGGTGCTGCCAACAACTTGGGACCCTAAAGCAGCCACCCTGTGGGGACCAGTCTCATCAGGGCTGCCCTGCCCAGTCCTCTGAGGAGATGTTCAGTGGTCAGGTCTCAGCAGATATGTAGGGTTTGTTCTCATGATATGTGCCACCTATCTTTAATTCTCTTCTTTATTTTCTATTATGGTAAAAATGAAAAACAAATACACAGAAAGACTTGTTATAATCAGCACTTAATTCCTATCAGTTAGTACGTTTCAAAAACCTTGGAATTTTGGGTGTCTATTTTCATGTGTGTGTGTGTCTGTGTGCAAACTAGGGGGTCAGCAGGGCGCAGAGAAGAAAAAGGAGGTGCTGGAGACACTGGAGGGATATGGGAATATAATCAGACTGCAAAACAAATGCTTCCTTAAAGTCTTACTGGAGAGCCAGCCCAGAAGCAAAATGAATTGAATTTCAGACTGCTCCTCTCTCCCACCTCACCCTAAAATGCTTGCAGTATTCTGACTCCTAACCCTGACTTATTGGTGACAAGTGATATTAAGCAGCCTGGTTTCTAGGTAGCAGGTTGGATTGCAGTGAAATATCTCCGGAACACCTCGGCCTTTGTCAGAAAGCTAAGAGAGCTGCCTTCAGGTGGTACCTGTAGCATTAGCAACATCATGGAGGTTTTGGTTGTATGAGGAACTGTGGGAGCTGGAAATCACCAAGGAAGAGTGCAGAGAAACACAAAGTGCTTGTGTGTGGCAGCAGCTAGGTATGGGATGAGACGGTTTCTGTCTCTTTATTATATGAAGCTGGGATTTGTCAATTTTGGTGCCATTGACTCCTTCGTGTGCCAGAAGCAGCCTTGAATGATCATGCTAGACCCAGGGGAAAAGGAAGGGAAGCTTCTCTACCGGCATGATATCTACAGAAAGTGAAGCCCAGAACCCATGAGTTAGTGGAGGAGACCTGGGTGGGGTGTGGGAGAGGTGCATTGAACAAAGGGAACAAGAGAAGAACGGAGAACAAATACTGTCTTGCAAAGACAGAAGCAGTAACTAAAACAGTGTGAAAAATAATTCAAAACAAGAGACAAAAAGCAGGAGAGAACAAGATTCAATCACTTGTTTATTAAGAAGTGGTACAAACAAGAGAAGATATGGTGAATGTGATTTCTGGTCCTGGCAAGGGCATGAACTATGGCTTCAAAATGATACAGAGGGAACACTGCACAGAAAATGGTACCCTGTGTCTCCCAAATTCATAATAAAACTGAGTCCTGGTCCAACTGAGGGTGGAAGCAGGGCAGGAAAGTGTAAGGGGGCAGAAGTTGGTAGCCCGAGGTCTGTGTGGCAGACTTACCTGCTCTGCGCTGGCAGAGATGGCCTTGGAAGACCTTTGTGGTGACCTGTTGTTTCTGGTCTGGTCTAGCTGGTGTTCAGAGAGTTGAGAAGGCACCTGGAAACTGTCTTTTCACTGTTGCTGTGAGGATGGTATAGCAGAGGAGGAGGAGCTGATGGGGCATCAGAGCTTATCTCTACATCTCTGTTTCCTCTTTTATAAAAGGGTGAAATGTAGTATATCTAACTCAGAGAGACCTTATGAAGAGTAAGAGAATTCTAAATTAATTAAAGAAGGAGGCCGTTCAGCTGACCTGGCTCTAGTGCCGTTGTGCCTATGTAAGCAAATCAAAGTCTAAGCCTGTAAATGCCTCAAAGTTATGAAATCAAAATGCTAAGGGAAACCAGTCACAGATAGCCAGCTAGGCTGTAAGCTTCAGCCAATCAATAATTTTCTTACTTCGCTTCAGCACTTTATTTTCTTCTCCCCGAGCTCCTGTCAGTGGAGCGCTGCTACTTTCAGGTTGGCGCTGCGGAATTTGAATAGACTTTTGTTTAACTCTTAAAATGTCTATTGTGCCTCAGTTTACCTTAAATGCAGTAAGATTCCTGGCTCAATAAATGTCAGCTATTTTTTAGTACTCATACATGTGGCCTTTAAAAAATGTACACAAATATTTATATAACAATTTTATAAGTAAAAATGTCAGTTACAAAATAGTACTCACAACAAAAAATATACACACACTAACATGGAATGGAGGAATTGCACTAAAATCTTAACAGTGCTTACTTTTGGAAAGTGGATTACTGCTAATTTACCTTTCTTGCCATGCTTGTCTGTATTTCTACAGTGAACACTGATTACTTTTGTAATGAGAACTGCATTATTTAAACAGCTGTAAGAATCGATCTCAGCAAGGTCTGTTACCAGTCCTCTTTCTCACGCCTCCTCAAATACGGGTTCAAGCAGCTCTAACGTCTGTCCTTGCTCCCACCCTCCTCCTACTGTGGACTTATGTTAATTGGGAGCTTTATGGCCACTCCATGGATGCTTTCTGTGTCAGAGGGAGAAGCACGTTTGCATCCTGGTAAGAGCTAGGACAAGTTACTCTGTCCCATGTTTCTTATCTGTGCTTTAAGAAAGGCACTTGAAATTTATAACAGAAGACCTTATTTGCTCTCACCTGGGCTGGTGAAGGAGCCAAGTTTGCAGACGGGCTTGGATCAGGCATGACTTCCCAAGATCTGGAATAGGAAGGCTGATTATTTGGAGGACTGTCTCTTTGCACATGTTTTATTAATCTGTGGGCATTGCCATAAAAAATTGGCTTTCAGCCAAGGCAACCTTCTCGGGGGGAGTTTCAGTGGATCAGCTGCTCTAGACTGGAAAGTGCCACTTTCCAACTGGGTTGCATATGAACCACCTCAGGATCGTGAGGAGTGCCTGACGGTGGAACGATGCTTTCCCTGGGCTCTGTTTGGAAATGGAAGATACCCTGTGGTGTTTGCATTGCCTCTCTGCTAGAATCCAATGACTAGCATTGTGTGATGTAGTAGAATCTGATGATTCTAGGTGTTGATAATGGCTTTGAGGAGCAGGGAGGAGAGGGTGGTGATGTGGCATCCAATTAGATTGCTACAGTCCAATTGAAAATTAGCCATAGAAGCAAAGAAAGAGTTAAGTTAGATGTCTGTACCTGTGAATTGCTGTTCACCTTGACTTAAGCACTGCTTCATATTTTGATCTGCTCTGGCACATTTTGATTTTGGGCAGGGATTAAACCTTGTCCATGGTGCCAGAGGCTGTGTGTGTGTAATAGAGACATCACATACAGTGACAGGCTTGTAGAAAAAGCAGTCTGTACAGATACAGATCAAATAGGAGCATTTCCATTGAAAAGTGCAGTGCAGCTTGCTTTTTGCATCCCAGTGGTAATATGGCTACTCAGGGTCACATTCAGCAGTGTCCAGGTGTGTATGACACTCAGTGATGCTGATGGGTGTTGGACCCAGCCTCCTCTGGTAGCCTGGTTCTTAGGTAGAGAGGCTGTATGGGGAAGCTTCCTGAGCAGGGGGTCCAGGACTGGGAATACAGAGCCCTGGGAACAGGCATCCCAGGTTGTTCAAGCCTTGGGCACGACTCTGACCCTTTGTCAGAATCTGACAGTGTGTAACAACTGAAAGTTGAAGTGCAGGGATTATTCGCTCCCTTCATTCTTCATTCTTCTTCTGGCTATTGCCAGCTGGCTCTCAAGGCACCCAGAAGGCAGAGGCAGGAGGGGAGGAAAGATGGGCATAATTTCTCCTCTTTATTAGTAGTTCTGTTAAGAGGTATTTTGGTGAAACCATTCATAGGAACAAACAAATGTTGGATAATTTGGGGTTTCAAATGCTCTCGCAGCTTCCATTTCTGCAGTGACATTGCTAGTACAAGGGAACCCCTTTCTGGAATGAGGGTGGGGCCTATAGCCTTGAATTATATACTTGGGGGAACATTTGCATTAGTCTATTTTCATGTCCAATTAGGCTGATGAGCAGTTTGACCACTCCATGTTATTCCACTTTGATTTTTGCTGAGGCCATTTAAATGTGCACTTGTTGACTGACTGAGAAATCCATATAAAACGTTCACTGCATGCCTACGATTCACCAAACCCTGAGCAGAGATACAGGGTGACCCAGCCATGTGAAGTTCTGTCTTTGTGGAATTTAATCCAATTAGGGGGACAGAAAATTAAGCAAATAATTAGGAGACAGTGTAGTAAGTGCTCTAATAAGGGAGGTCATTTGTGTCTGGGAGCATGTAGTAGGGACCTTGGAAGGATCAAAGAAGTTGTTCTGGTGGAACTGACTTCTAAGTTGAGACCTAAAGATAAGTGGAGTTAGGAAAGGGGAGTGGGGAGAGACCAGTGTTGTAAGCAGGGGGACCAGTCTGAAGACCAGTCTGAGGACCACTTCATAATTCCTTTCTTCTGTGCAGATATATATGTATTAGGTGAGAAAGTGCTTCTCTGTAATAATCAGATGATTATTAACAGGTCTCTTACCAGGTAGACCTTCATTCATCTCCCTCTTGTGGCCGTGACCACTTGACTTGGTATTATGACTAACGTGCATCGCAGGCTCTGGAAAGCCTTCTGTTTCCTTGTGTTGCTCACATAGGGGTTTTGTAAGTGAGCCTGTTGAATGTTGAATCAAAGAATAAACTGAATCAAACAATAAGCATTGGAAATCAAGTCTATATCCCACAGCCAGAAGGGAAGGAAGTGAATCCTAATGTGTGACCTTGACTCTTCAGTGCAGCCTGGACTTGCCAGTGGCCAAGGTGGACCTGACCTTCCTAGTTCTGGTTCTTGGCCACTCTCCTCAGATCTGCTATCCTGCCTTCTTCTGTCAGGCTGACTGGGCTTAGGCTAGGATGGGCACGTTTGTCTACCCTCTTAAATATCTCGCTTTTGCTACATTCAAGTTGTTACAATTGTAGGCCTGTGCATACATCACTCATTTAACAAATATTTCAGTTCCTCTTATTTCAACACAAGTGAGAGCTTCCTCTGCCCGGGCTCTGTGGTATGTGCTGACAATACAAGAATGCATAAGACAGGACCTCTGCCCTAGGCTACTAGCAAGTATCACCTGCCAAGGTTCAGCTGAGCCAGAGATGGTGGGGGTAGGGAGGAGTGGATGGATGGGAAGTCCCAGCATTAAAATTTTAGGAAGCAGTTCTCCATGACATCAGAGGGGAATATTGTTGCCAAAAGATCGGCCCCTGTCCCTGAGGAGCCAAATAACCCAGAGACAAGATCTTGGAGCTTAGAAGAAAAGAGGCAGCTTTATTCCTTTGCCAGGCAAAGGGGACTGCTGGCAGACTAGTGCCTTCAAAGCTGAGAGCCCATCTTAGGGTTGGGGCTTAGTGATTATATAGTGAACAAACTGGAGTGTAAAAGAGGATATTGATCAACAAGAGTCTCTGGTGAAGCTTCCTCCTGAATCTTGGCGGGTCTGTCCGGTGTCATGGGGCCATCCAGTGGTCTGGATGGTCATCAGCCCACAACCTTCTTTATCCCCACAACCTTCTTTATCTGATCAGACTCGTTAGGTGCCAGGAGGGACTTCAGAGGGTCTGGTCATTCTCCTGAGGTTGTCGTCCAGTGACTCCATTCCTAGGGGAATGACTCAGAATCCAAACATGATTGTAAATTTCAATTGCCAGAGTAAGGTAAAACAGACAGGGAAATTACGAACTCTGACTCTAACCCTAATTGTAACAGTGGGCCTGGGGCTGGGGGCAGTGTCCGGTCAGTCATGATTCAGGAGCATTTAAGATAAGTTCCACAGGAAATAGGACCTGGTCCCTTAGGACATAATAAACTTTTTACCAACTTTCTTTCTTGCTCGTGGGTATGAAGCTGTTTATATTCTTCTAGACTGACTTCTCTTTTGGGCCTGAACTGAATGGGGCTGAGGTCATTGGGAGATTCACACCCACCAGATGTAGACTGGTTCTCTTTGTGGCTTGAAAGAATTGATGTGCTTTTGTGATATTGTGATATAGGAAGAAATATGTATTTGGCCTTTGTCCTCAGTTCTAGAGCTCCCAACTCTCTTGTTGTTTCCTGAGTGATAGAGATGATAGGAGCATCTTTTGTTTTAACATTTGGCCTTAGTCCTTAGTTCTTGACAGAAGAGCCTCTAAGACCCTTGGACTCTCTGGTGTTATTGGGTATGTTTTGTATGCTGCTGAGATTGTTGGTGGCTGGGGGCACTTAGATAGCTCCAGGATGAGGCTGGCTGCTGGAAAGACCAGTGGATGACTAAGAGGGTTGGAACTTTCATCCTCAGCCTCTGACCTCTGGGAAGGGCTGGAGATTGAGTTAATCATCAATAGCTGAGGATTTAATCATGCTTACTTAATGAACCCTCCATAAAAAGTCCTAAAGATGGGGTTTGGAGAGCTTCTGGGCAGTGAACACTTAAAAGTGCTGGGAGGTGTCCTGCCTGGAGAGGGTACGGAAACTCTGTGCTCCTGACCCTGTAACTTGCCCTACGTATATTCTCCATTTGGCTGTTTCTGAGTTGTATTTTTTTGGGAGAGGGGAGGTAATTAGGTTTATTTATTTACTTACTTTTTTTTAGAGGAGGTACTGGGGATCGAACCCAGGACCTCGTGCATGCTAAGCATGTGCTCTACCACTTAGAGCTATACCTTCCCCATCTGAGTTGCATTTTTAAGAATAAACCACTAATAGTAAGTAAACCTTTCCTGAGTTCTGTGAGTCATTCTAGCAAATCATCAAATCTGAGGAGGCCATCATGAGAACACAGATTTATAGGTGGTCAGTCAGAAGTTTGAGAGGCCAGGGCTTGTGGTTGGCATCTGAAGTGGGAGTAGTCTTGTGGGATGGAGCTCTTAGCCTGTGGGGTCTGTTGAACTCTGGGCAGTTAGTGTCAGGATTGAATTGTAGACACCCAATTGTCTTTGGAGAAGTTGGAGAATTGGTTGGTGTGGGGAAAACCCCCCACATATTTGGTGTCAGAAGCTTTGTGAGTAAAAACAGTTTACAACCTCCAGAAAGAACACTCAGATAATGATGTAATATCACTTTCAAGTAAATATGTTTTTAAGAAATTTGGAGTCTATCAATTTGGAATTTGTGATTTTTTTGGAAAATTTAGGATAATTTGTATTTTCACATTATCTAAAATAAAGGAGGCTTGGACACAGGATAATACTGAAAATGCATAAAAGATTAATAAACTGTCTTTAGCAACTCTAAAAGCAGGCAAAATTGACATACTAATTAAAAACGGTACTTATCTTTTCATGGGCTCTTCAAATTGAAGTCATGCTATTTTATTTATGGTTAAAACATTCTGGTGCCAACTTTTGGCTAAGGGAGACTTGAGATGACTAGTGCTGATTTCCAAGCTACAAATCACCTATGTGTTTTATACAAAGAGACAAATTAACAATGACATAAATCTAATGGGTTGTTTGTTTCCAGGGGTATTGAAAGCTAGAAAACCATGGCAACCAATGTAGTCAGAGATGATGTGAAAGGAACTTATAATCTTGGTAAAAATGAATTGGAAAAAAAAAGGTGTGAAATGTCCTGAAACACTAACTAACAGTTCTAGGCAATTTAACTTTTCTTTTTTCATTCTGATGGCAGAGTTACATGCCAGCAGGAGTGGTAGTTACAGTGAAAGGTGTTGCTGCTTCCCCTACAACTCTTATTTTCTAATTCTAAGCTTAGCGGCAGAGGCCCAGTTAAAAGATCATGGACATGTTTTATAGTGAATGTAGTGATAATGGTAGCATATCAAAACTAAATATGTGCCATGTATCCAAAGCTCTCAGAGTCTCTCCTTATTAAAGTCATCTCTTAGGGTCCACATGAACTCCAGTAGGCTGTGAGAACAATTACTGTGTCCATTCACTTACTGGTGAAAACCTCATGTGGCCAAAAATGGATTTATGAATGGTGAAATTGCTGCTTTGTTATTACTGTGTATACTCAGCCTTATAATAAATTGATTGATGCTTAATCAACCAGAGCAAACTACATCTATTCAACAAATAATGGTACAGACTTTCTGATTCAAAACAAAATGGTAATAGGACAAGTACAAATGTCAGAAAGCTTGCCATTTTTAACTGAGATTCAGCCACTTTTCTTAAATAAACACTCCTTGGATCATTGCATGCCTTGAGTTAATTTATAGAATTCTGAAAAAGTTAATTTTGACTCTTTTCTTTGCCAGTGTTCTGGTTGCTTTTATGGAGGAATAGGTTTTTGGAGGTTCTAGTACCTAAGTGAACTCAGGTTCACTCACCCGACACACAGCAAAGCCAATCTCTTGACACTGGGTTGTGATGAAGGAAAGTACAGTGCTTGCAAATAGACAGGCAAGGAGAGTGGGCAACTAATGCTCAAAAGAGCTGGAACTCCCCAGTGGCTTTTAGGGAAGGGTTTTTCTTTTCTTTTTTTCTTTTTATTTTTTTCCATTCTTAAATTTGAATATAGTCAGTTTAAAATGTGTCAATTTCTGATGTACAGCAAGTTTCAGTCATATACATACATTCATTTTCATATTCTTTTTCATTATACATTACTACAAGATATTGAATATAGTTCCCTGTGCTATACAGAAGAAACTTGTTATTTATATATTTTATATATAGTAGTTAGAATCTGCGAATCTCGAACTCCCAATTTATCCCTTACCACCCCCTTTCCCCCCAGTAACCATAAGTTTGTTTTCTATGTCTGTGAATCTGTTTCTGTTTTGTAAACAAGTTCATTTGTGTCTTTTTTTTTTTTTTTTTAGATTCCACATGTAAGTCATATTATATGGTATCTTTCTTTCTCTTTCTGGCTTACTTCACTTAGAGTGATGCTCTCCATGTCCATCCATTGTTGCTGCAAATGACATTACTTTATTATTTTTATGGCTGAATAGTATTCCACTGTATAAATATACCAAAATTTCTTTTTCTAGTCATCTGTCAGTGGACATTTCGATTGTTTCCATGTCTTAGCTATTGTAAATTGTGCTGCTATGAACACTGGGGTGCATGTATCTTTTCAAATTAGAGTTCCCTCCTAATATATTTCCAGGAGTGGGATTGATGGCTCATATGGTAAGTCTATTTTTAGTCTTTTGAGGAATCTCTATACTGTTTTCCATAATGGTTGCACCAAATCATCTTACCAACAGCATAAGAGGGTTCTCTTTTCTCTACAGCCTCTCCAGCATTTATTGTTTGTGAAGTTTTGAATGATGGCCATTCTGACTGGTGTGAAGTGATACCTCATAGTAGTTTTGATTTGCATTTCTCTGATAATTAGTGATATTGACTATTTTTTATGTGCCTATTGGCCATTTGTATGTCCATATTAGAGAATTGCTTTTTTAGGTCTTCTGCCCATTTTTGGATTGGGTTCTTTGATTTTTTGTTATTAAATTATATGAGCTATTTATATAATATGAAAATTGCTATTTATATATTCTGCAAATTAAGCCATTGTCAGTTGCAGCTTTTGCAAAGATTTTCTCCCATTCTCTAGGTTGTCTTTTTGTTTTGTGTATAGTTTCCTTTGCTGTGCAAAAGCTTGTAAGTTTAATTATGTCCCCTTTGTTTATTTTTGCTTTTATTTCTATTCCCTGGGTAGATTGCCCTAGGGGAACATTGCTAAGAGATATGTCAGAGAATGTTATGCCTATGTTTTCTTCTAGAGGTTTATAGTGTCTTGTCTTTTATTTAAGTCTTTAAATCTTTTTGAGTTTATTTTTGTATATGGTGTGTGGGAGTATTCTAACTTCATTGATTTACACATAGCTGTCCAGTTTTCCCAACACTGCTTGCTGAAGAGACCATCTTTTCTCCTTGGTATATTCTTTAGCAAGGGTTTTTAAAGGCAACATTAGGAGTAGGGCTATTGGGTGTGTAATCAGCTTGTGGACACTCTTCTGATTGATTGGTGGTGAGATAACAGGGTGATGTTCTGGGAATTTTAATCATTAATCTTCTGGTTTCAACCAGTCTGGGATCCATATGCTTGTGATCAGCATGTAATCAACAACTTCCACTGGGTGGGGGTTTTTGTTTCTGCAAAATGACTCAAAGATATCATTAGATTGTTATCTACAACCCTTGAGGAGGAGCTGGGAGGCCTTTGACTTTGTTTTATCCCTGAATTGTTGTTCGAACCAGTATTACTTTACTTGCTTGACTGCTTTTCCTTCGTTTCTGCATTTTCTCCCTTCTCTAATCATTAACTGTTCGAGTCTGCTCTTTGGAACTCGAGGAGGGCCTAGGAGACTGAAGTTTTTTACAAACAAGAAGCAGGTTACACGGAAGGGCTTGTAGCCAGGAAGGTCCCGCAAGGTCCTGCTAAGTTTCAGTTCTTACTTGACCATTCTGGAAATGCTTCTTTCCAGTCCCTTCATTTTCACTTTGTACATTTATCAGCATTAAGATCAGTGATATTAAACAGACTCCTGTGTATTCACACAAATCTGCACACCTGGGACAGTGATCCTGGGTGGCTGGCTGGCATGAATGACCTACGGCAGTGAGTGTCTGAGTGGCTGCTATTTCAGCTGGAATTTTTCTTAACTTGGAGAGGAGCAAACGGTTAAAACATGGAAGGAGAGCAAAGGGAACACCACTAAACAGCGTGGTTGTGTGCATAGAGTTTCTGGTTAAGTGTCGAATGAAGTACCTTAATTTTATGACATTTCAGAAAACTCCATTGTTACAGCTCATTTTTATTTCATTGCACAGTAGAAAAATATATCAGGCTGGTAAAATCCTTTTCCAGACTTTGATTTTAAAAGTAAATTCGGATGCTTATGCTTAGTGCTGGATTATACACTTATACTCCCCCAAGTTTATCCCCAGGGGCTGCTCTCTTCTTTGCCCTCCTCTTCACTGGCAATGGCTGAGGCTCAACCAGTGATCTCTGCCCCATGCTTCTCTTTTAGAGGACTGGAGTCTGGAGCAGAGAATTCAGACTGTATCACGTGAGCTGGGAAATACTTGCATAGACGACTAGTTTTTGCATTTACTAACTTCAAAGGATCAAATGAGAGGATCTAGACTGAAGGATAGTAGCTGTATAAGAAGGCTAGTTTGAGTTCAACATAGGGGGTTATTTCAGACAACAAAAGCTCTAAATCTGGCTTGATCCTCTGTTTTCCTCATTTTCTCTTTTTTCCTCATTTTGCCTGGTGGAGTTGGTTTTCCCTTCTGTGGCACTTAACACCTTTCTGCCTTCCATCGAGATCTCATTTCATTTTGGTATCTGTTTCATTTCATTATTTGCATTTGTTTTCATGTGTATTTAGTCTACTGGTTCTTACCCAGGGGAAATTTTGTCTCCCAAGGGACATTTGGCAATGTTTGGAAATACTTTTGGTTGGCACAGCTGGGGTGGGGATGCTACTGGCATCCAGAAAGGAGAGGCTACGGATATTACCAAATCCTGCACTGCACAGGAAGACTCTCCACAACAAAGAATTATCCTTCCCCAAATGTCAATAATGATGAGTTTGAGAAACCCTGCTCTAGTCCATGAGATTTGAGGGCAGGGGGCCTGTAGCTAGGTACATGAGACATAGTAAGTGATAAACCAAACAGTTGGTTAAAGAACAAAGTCTGTTTTTTTCTTATCACTTTTTACCATTGCAACCAGTGGTATGAGGGCTTGAAATTATGTATTTCTTTTTTCTTTTCTTTTCTTGTTTAGTCACTGAAAGAAAAATCCAGAAACATCAAACAATTTATTCCTATGAATAAACATCAAAAAACATGAAAAAGGCCAACCTGAGGGGTGCTAGGGGCAAGCCAGAAAATGAAATTCATGTAACATTTCTTTAGAAAGGCGTCATTCAGTCTTAGCTGATGGGGCTGGCAGTCCTCACTCATCAGAATAGGTGCAGTCTCTTATCTGAGTTTGTTTTACCCTTTGGTGTGACTTTGGGATGAGGACTTGATTTGCTGCTCTGTGTTATGGACAGTCTTGAGATAGCACAGTACGGAGAGACACAGAGAGCCAGGCAGCCAGTGCACAGATGGCAGAGCGATGGGAGGGAAGCTGTGAAAGGGAAGAGAAAGTTTCTGCATCCCTTTTATTCCCGTGTGAAAAGAAACCATGCTTTTGCTGTTTTGAGAGAAAAGATAAAGAGAACCGAGGAAGAGACAGCTTGATTCCCTGGGTCCCTGGGCCTCGCTTCCTAGCAGGCATCTCTGTGAAAGCAAACTGCAGTGGCTGGCCTGCTCTTTCAGGTAGGGCTTTTGCAGAGAACGGGAACAGAGGCCTGATGACTCACCCGCACCCTCCCTCTGTCAGTGTCCTGCTGGCGATGTGCGTCCACAAAGCAAAAGCGCAGAACTCAGAAATGTCTGTTGAAGGGAGCTGGGCATAAAGGAATTAATGCATAAGTGATGCAGGGAGAGATGTGGGCTCTTATAACAATCCAAGTAGTTACTATATATTAAGCATTTAGTCTTTGCCAGGACTTTTGTTAATTATTGGTTTCATTTAATCCTCATATCATTCCTGTGAGTTAAGAAGGTTATTATTTCCCCCTACAGATGATGTAATTGAAGTTCAGAGAGGTCAGCTAACTTGCTTAAGGTTTTGGATCTTGTGTGGTGGAGTTAGGATTTGAGCCTAGGTCCTTGCTGCACTGCTTCAAGGGGAGGGCTTCAGTTCCTATGAAACCCAGGAACACAAGACAGAGGAGGAGGTAGAATTGAGTAAAGGGCTGCTTCAGCAAGCACCCTGGGTCCGCTCTTCCCAGCAAAAAACACCCTGGAAGGTGTTTTTTAGCTGCTTTTTTTAAAAAAAATTGAAGTATAGTTGATTTACAATATTGTGTTAGTTTCAGGTGTAGAGCAAATTGATTCAGTTATGCTTATACATGTATATATATATAAATCATATATGTATTCTTTTTCAGATTGTTTTCCATTATACATAATTACAAGATGTTGAATATAGTTCCCTGTGCTGTACAGTCTTCGATTTTTATCTTAGCTCATTTTTAAATGAAGACAACAAAAGGATCAGATGGCAGTGACAGAGTCCATTCTCTGTAATAAGAACTGTCACCACTTTACATATATGGTTTGTGACTCTTCAGGCCACAAACCGTGGTGAGGTCCCAATCGCTGCTGCCATCCAAGTGTCAGAGACTGGTCCTCACTGGCTAATGAGAAAACCCAGCCTCCCTGTCAAATTCTCCAAGATTCTCTATGAGTCTTGGGGTTTTGGATAGATCCTTACACACATGGGGGCAGCTTCCTTGCAGCAGGCCACATTTCCTTCCTCTGTCTTTGCTCTGACCATCGTCCGGTTCTGTCAGTATGGTGCCATCCTGAAGAGTGTAGAACCTGGAGTCAGACTCCCACAGGTCATGTCCTGCCTCTGCCACTAACTCACTGAGAACCTGGACAGTTTGCATCTACTTTCCTCATCTATAAAATGACAGTAATGATTGTGCCTGCATCACAAAGCCATAAGGATTAAATGAAACAATTCTTTCAGAGTGCTTAGCATTGTATCTTGTAAACAGCCCTCCTTGAAGAATAGCTATTTTAGCTCCACCATATCTTCAGGCGTGGTACCTGCAGAAGTGTTTGGAATCCACCCTGGGTAGAGCGCTTTTTAGAGAGCTATCTAGGGACACAGGAGGTTTCTGGATGTGGAGAGAAAGTAAGGGAAGATGGTGACTTCCAGCAAAATGGTCAGGGCTCCTCTCACCTTCTCTTGAAATCCTCCAGAATTTTGGAAAATTTTATTGTCCTAAAACTATGGGTTAAGTGTTTTTAATTAAACATTTCATGACAATGTTATATCTGCTTGTCTAAACATAATTTGTCTTCTATGCCTGGGGTTTTCTGTTAAACTTTTTAACGTATGTTTTTGGGGAGGGCCCTTTTTTGTGATATTAATGAAAAAAAGTTAGGTTCTCAAAAATTTAAGCACAATTTGGAAATATAAACTCCTGATATTTATCCCTAGAGATTCTGATTAAAGAGGTCGGGCAAGGCAGAGATAATTTTATTTTAACCAATTTTAATGAATGTTTCAGGCATCTTGGAGGTGGGTGGTCCATAAAGTACTAAAACAGTATATAAAGTAAAGTTGGAATAATTACTTATTTGGGAGAGGTTATCAAATTGTACATAATGGATAATCGTCATGGTTCCTGTGTTTCTCTTCAGAGGAATTTTTCAGTTTCTTTGGTGAAGTGAGATGTGGCACAGCTGAGTGGAGGAATTACCTTCACTCTCCCCTGGTCTTTTTAGGACTCTCATTCGATGCTTCATTGGGTGATACAGCCACACCCTTCTTACATCTTGAGCTGCAGAGTAATCAGTTTTGAAGTTGTTTCTGTCCACCACTCCTATCAATGGGGAGCAATAGGATTGAATGTACCTGAATTTTCACCCCGATGGGGGAAAATCGTTAACTCTAAAGACAGATTTAATGGAAACAGTATTTAATTCTGCTTACAATTATGTATCTCTGCCTCAGGCAGAATCGACTAGGGCTCTTATTTGCAAATAAGATAATGCATTCTATTCAATCCAAATGCAAAAGGGATTTATTAAAGAATATAAAGAATTTCACAGAACCTCCGGGTGGGCTTGGAGGCCCTGAAGTCAGGAACAGTGCTCAAAAACACCTCAGTCTGCTCCAGGGAGGACCCTGTCACCGTTGCTGTGGTGCCAGACGTAGCAGCCCATGCTGCAGGTGCTACCATGGGGCACCAGGACCACCATGTCTTCCACACTCCGAAATAGGATGCTTCTCCTGCCACACTGCAAAAAGACAGATTCCTTGTGGAGCTTGCTTCCTAATATGTTTCTCTTCTCTCTTCAAAACTGAAGTTTCATGCAGGTGCATCTCATTATGGAATATGAGTCACACGTCTGCCTAGTGGGATGTTGAAGCTGGCTCAGGCCAGCTCTGAGCAGTGACAGTTAAGTTTCATGGACTTTATAGGCCAGTTTTTAAACTGTTGGTAACTTGAAGTAGACCACAGTAGGGGGGTTTACACCATGGAAGTTGGCAAGTGATACAAAGTAATGGAATTGAGAAATATTTGCCGTCACGTCATTGCAAAGGATGCTGGGTAGATTGATCTCACAGTTCCTTTGGGAAGGTGGACCTCATAGTGGGTGCAATTCTCTAGATAGGGGAATGCTATTTAAAATATGCCATATAGCAAGGTTTCCTCCAAGTGATTCCCTTGTCAGGGTATCTTTTGATGTCTGGTAATGTGGAGTGAGATAGAACTGCGAGTGTGCTTCAGGTTAGAGCCAAAATTTTCGTGTTTGTCTGCCCCACTGGGCACCCTGCCAAGCAACTGTGTTTCCCTGAAATTGCTCAGACTGTTTATTAAAGGGCAGAAGGGAACCATGTGGCCTAAGGAAACATCACTCTGAGGCCCTGGGCTATGACCATCCTGAGCATGGTAGTTTTGGGTCTCTGGGAATTATTTCTAGGAGGGATGTCAAGAGGATAGACTCCAAGATAAAAATGATGATAGAAATGGCCACACAGCAATGATGAGACAGATGTAGCATAGGGCACCTCCATCCCTAAAAAAAAAAGCAAAAAAAAAAAAAAAGAGGAGGGACTTCGTTGGCAGATTCAGAAGTGAGAAATCCTATAGATGAAGACTCTCCATTGGGAATAAGGGAAATTGGGTTGGCGAGGGTGTGAACATTGAACTATAGTCATCCCTCGGTTACTGCAGTGTATTGGTCCCATGCCCCTCCCTGGATACCAAAATCCGAGGATGCTCAAGTCCCTTATATGAAATGATGTAGTGTTTGCATATAACCTACACACATCCTTCTGTATACTTTAAATCAGCTCCTGATTACACATAATACGTAATACAATGTAAATGCTACGTAAATAGTTGCTGGTGTGCAGCACATCCAAGTTTTGCTTTTTGGAACTTTCTGGAAGTTTTCTTCCCAAATACTTTTGATCCATGGTTTGTTGAATCTGCAGATGCAGAACCTGCCTATATGGAGGGCCAACTGTACATCTAGTCTTTAGTGAAGGGTGAGAAGGTGTAGGTCCCATGCCCTTTTCCCTCCCACATCCTTATCTTCTCCAGGCACCAGGAAAACACCTGGGGTTTCAGGGAATTCAGGAGAAACATCTCTAGCCCTGCCCGGGACAGAGAGCTCATCCTGACAGGCCAGACTTGCAGCTGGGCTGCCCCTCATTGAGATCTTCTCAGACACAAGCATTCTGGGGTCATTAGCCCTGCTGTGGACATGGAGAGTAGTGGCCAGGCTGCGGTGATGCCCCGCTGGGGACCGCTGAGATGTCTCTGGAGCCCGGGGGTAGAGACACGGCTCTAGGCTCAAGCAGAATGTTTGAAGGAGACTTTTGTGAAGAACACAAACCCTTCTCTTAGCCACAAAGGACCCTTAGTGACAGCACTGACAGCAGCTACTGTGAGGGGTGCAGGGCAGGGCAGGCCACCCCACCCAGCTGGTGCTGGAAGGTGACACAGGGCACTGGTGGGGAGCCCCTGGTGGGTAACAGCCACTTTACCCACTGCCTATTAAACTAAAATAAATATGTCCCTGAGTATACAAGTAATATGTGTTTTTGTAGAACATTAAAAATACTAAGAAGTATAAAAAAAAAGTTTCAAAATTAGTATTATCTCCCACCACCCACTTTAATACTTTTCCTTTTAGCCTTTTTGTCTTTTCCTTTCAGTCTTTTTTTCCCTGTGTGTTTCTGTTTTACATGTTGTTAATCTCATACTGTATGTTCTTAAGCTATATTTTTAACGGTATCACAAGTATTTCTCCATATTATATTTTTAATAGTCATCAGTTTAAATGATTGCATGATACCACATGTATGTACATATATGTACACACATATCTATCTATTTTTCTGTCTATTCCAATATAAATAAGGCTGGAATAAACATTCTTTGTACACATTTCTGATTGTTCCCTTAAGGTAGATTTATAGAATAGAAAAAAATTTAATAACTGTTTTAAAGACTGTTGATATGGCTTCCTCAACTAACTTCTTGAGTTACCATCTAGTTGAATATGTTGGGTACAGGCTAATATTGTGTTTAAGCACAGGCTTTAAAGTCAGAAAGAGGAGGATTTGGGCTCTAACCCTACCACTTCCCATCTGTCTCACCTTTGTTGGGCCTCTAACCCTCATTCCCTCTTCTGCCACGTGGGGATAGCAATGCCTGCCTTACAGTGTTGTTGTGTGGCTTAAATAAAATAATGCATTTAAAACCCTCAGCCCAGGAACTGGCCAATCTCGGCCACACTGGAGGCCTCCAGGACCAAACATACTTGTGGTCTTGCCTCTGATGGTGACTCGTGGTAGCCAGTCCTGCCCAAGCCCTGCCCGCTTGGTGCAGGTGTACCCTGACAGGTCCTTGTTGTCCTCACTTCCTACCCAGGGCTCTCTGACACCTGCAGTGGGCACTCCTGTGTATGCAGCTCAGAAGGATGAGAGATTTAATGTCCTGCAGGCCAGCCCTTGACCACTGCGGGAATCCCGGGCCCTTTCTTCCCTGGGTGGATGGTCCTGAGGAGTGTCTCCTAGAGCTTCTCATAAGGTCCTGTGAGATCAAGTGAGCAGTGGCCCCTGGCAGTTGCCAGTTCTACCCCGCAGCCTGGGATTGGCTTCCCCTGCTCCCAAACCCCTCCTCTCTTCCACAGTCCTGCTCCCTCTGGCCCCATTCCCAAATAAACCACCAGCTGGTGAACCTCAGGCTCTGCTGATGGGGAAGCTCCAGCTAAGACAGTAAACATCAGTAAATGTTGGCTTTGGTTAATATTGTAAAATAATATAATTTTGTATTCCCTTGTGTAGCACGTTCTGCAGGAAATTCAGTTGCCTACCAAATATTTCTGAGACTTCCTAGAAATCTTCAGGTGCCCCAGCTTTTGTTATTTCTGCTGCTCCTCTTGCCTTCTCTACATCACTGCTTTGTCCTCCTCTGGCCTTCTCTGGTGGGCTTCTTCCCAAACTATGAACGCACAGGCTCCCCTGCCCCAGCCCCACCCCATCTTTATTGTTCCCCACGTGCCCTTACCCGAGAGCTTTGTGGATAACAGACAGGCATATGAAAGACCCATGGGGATCCTCTGACTTCATTCAATTAGGATATTTCCCTTTTTCTTGGAAAAGAGAATTAACAAACTATGGCTGTTAAGGAAATGATGCTAAAATCAGTGTGTACTTTCCCAGAAGAGACTTCATGCATATTTTAATAAAGAGTGAGAAGGAATAACAGTTTCTGGAGGCAAAGGAGATAGTTGATTTATTTTCCCCCTTAGAGAGGATAGCTCAAGAGACCAGGCTTTTGTTCTCATTTTCACGGAAGTAACCTCAGATCCATCCTCCACGTTCCTATCACTCCCCTGGGCTTTTGTTCTAACTTCATTTCCTGAAAGGCTGACTGGAACCATGTTATAACTACTCTTTCCTTCCCCATAGTTGCCCTCCGAAAACACAAATACGATAATTGCAGTCTGTGGCTTAAAACCTGTCGAGGGGTCCTTACTGTCCAGATAGTGAATGGTCTCTCGGTCGACCCCAGGGTTCCTTACGATCCAGCGTCTGCCTTTTCCCAGCACATCTCCCTCTGCTTCCACTCCTTACTCTGCACATAAGCCTCAGGTTCTCAGCATCAGCATCTCTTGTGAACTTGGTAGAAATGCAAATTCGTGGGCCCACATCAGACCTATCCAATCAGAAGCTCTGGGGTGAGGCACAGCAATCTGTGTTTTAATAAACTCTCCAGGTGACTCCATGCGTGCTCAAGGCTGAGAACTACCCACCTAAGCAGATAACCCCTAAGGTATCTGGAAATTCCTGTCCTTCAAGAGTCAATTTATCATCACCTCTTCCATGAAGCCTTTCTGCCTTCATCTGACAGCATCAACCACTCCTTCCTTGGCGCCCACACGACACTTCCATTGTGAAGTGTCATACAATGTTTTCTAATTATTACAATTTACTTGTTCATTTCCCTGACTAGACTGTGAGATGCTTGCAAGAATAGACACTCTCTAAAAGCTTGCTGTAACTTTGATCCTCTCTGTCTCTACACACGTGCATACACAAACAGAGACACACACACATACACACATTATCAATTCTAAAAGAAGGATATTGCAGGATAGAGTAGGAAGCTGCTGGCCAAGTTCCTTGGCCATTTGCACCAACTGGGATCTGGGATCTTTTTTGACTGCCTCTCCCTGTGCACCACCATGAGGTGGTAGAGCCAGTTTTGCCCCAGATATTGAAGGAACAGATCCACTCTCAGCTCTTGAGAAAGGGGGCCTGTTGTCAGAAAATGGTACGTATGGATGAGTAATTCCCTGTTTGCTCTATGACCCTGTCTTTTTTTTTTTTTTAATAGCTTGTAGTTGATTTTCTTTTCTCTTCAGTCTTAAGGCTACAAAGACATCTTACTTAGTAAAACTTAACTTACTTAAAGAAACCTTGAAGTTGCCTGTTTTGGGACACTAGTCTGTGTGTAGTCTAGGAGCAGACCCTGCCTCTCCTCTGCTGAGAGTCAGTCTTGTCTAGAGACAGTTCTGCTGTGGACTCAGTAAAAGGGAGAGCCAGGGCAGATGGAGGGGCGAAGGCCCTGCCTTTACCTTCCTCTCCTGATGTCTCCACAGCTATAAAGAGGTCAGGTAGGGGCTTTCAGTGTTGCTGGCAACCTGGAGGGAAGTCTGCTGCGTCTGTCTGGAGAGACAGATGTGTCTCAGATGGGAGGCAATTGCAGAGACATCCCACCTGGCTAATGGGCCAGGTCTCACTCTGTTTTCTTTCTCTAGTTATGCCCCATGCCCAATATACAGCAAATTTGAAATGACTCATGGCTGAAGTTTTACAATTGTGAATTCCAGGGTTTGTGGGTACTACACCACACAAATTCATTTACCTTTTTTCTGCAGTTTGGATTGAATGCTAGACTTCCTTGAAAAGTCTTAATTTAAAAAGAGCAGTGAGCAGCCTGCAGCTGTATTACAGTTTTCCTCTAGGCCAGAAGCTTTCCTATAAACCATTTGATGAAGTAGCAGATGGCAAAGTTACAACCTTTGTCACTCTAAGACTTAATAGAAACCACGATCAACTATGGTAATGGACTGCCTTGTAACCCAAATTGATGCTTTTATTGTACTCTGATGGGCTTGTCACTTGTTCTGCCTCTTTGATAATTATGACAAAATTCCCTATAATTATACATTTTCAACAATGAATCTTTGACCAGTATCCTTTAGATATAATTTGTGTAACTGAATACCCTTTTCTGAGTATCGCTTTAAGAACTAAAAGGAGGAAATAGATGACTCTGACAAATCCAGGGCAGTTCTGAGTAAGCGTGAATTGGATTTTAATAGGCTGCAGTGAAAGAGCCTGAATATACTGGAATGCTTTATATTCAGCAGCGCTCACCCGGGTCCTGGCAGTCAGGAATTCTGGGACACAGACTGTCTCCAGTAAAACTCTGAGTTTATGCCTGTTGTGGGTCGATTAAGGGTTGACATGTTTATCATCCTATCAATGGAGTGATGTGATTATCACCTCAGCTTCTCCAGGCTGAAGTGATAGATCCCAAGAGTCACCTGTTCCGTTTCTGTGGGACGCTGCCTGGATGCGGGCCCTGCACAGGTACGACCGGTGAATAAATGCCACTCTGGTGGAAGGGAGCTGAGATTAATAGAAAAGCCTAACTTTTGTAAGATATTATAATCAGGAAGATGAAACTTTCATCTGTAATACAGTTTTTGCTTCTACTTCCTGGATGCTGCAATTATCGGCCTGGACAGAGGATGGGGACATGAATAATGGAGCTGCCCAGGTTAGCACAACAATCCATTCATCACTGCTGAAGGGCACAGTGTAACCCTCAGAACAGTCCGGGGAAGAGGGAGAGGGAGGGCCGTGCAGGTGCCTTGTGCCTGTGATTTACCAACTCAGGGAGGATGTGAGCGCCTCCACATTAGAAGGGGCCATACTTTTTCACCTTTAACATCTGTAATGATATTTATAATGTGACCATTGTGTGGAGCTGATTCATCACACGATTGACATGTAGATGTATTCTAGGCAGGCATTTGATTTCAGATATATGTGCTCCTTGTTCTGGGGCCATCTCTACCCCCAACATTGAGTAGAAACTGACTCAGACTCATGATTCACAGTAAACTAGTTTCCCCTTTATTACACATACACCATTCCCTCTTTCAATGATGACATGATTACATTACATCATTGGTTTGAGGTTTGTAGAGACAGGCTGTGAATCTGTTTTTATTATTTCCTAGTCAGTGCACAATATTCTGAAGAAGAATAGAGGAATGGAAACCTTTGGTTCAGGTCAGAATAAGTGCAAAAAGCTTAACTTTGGAAAAGGTAAAGACAATTAAATTTAAACTATGTCCCCAGCCAGGGACAGGGAGATGAAATAGTAACCAGTCTCCCTGATCTTTGTGCCCTAATCAGACTTCCCTGAACTCAGGTGGCCCTAGGGAGCAGTGGGAGTTTAAGGCAGGGAAATGAAGGAAGTTCTGTTCCATGGTCTGGATCAACACTACAAGGGAGGGGATGGGGCCAGGTGTGGGGGATGGTGGGTTGACAAAAAGAAGACCTGTGACTTGGAGTCTACCAGATGGCACAGGGCAGAGCCCAGATCCCAAGACCATGGGTGACAGGATCAGGTCCAGGCACCACCACCCTGAAATCTGAAGCTGCTGTTGTACTGCCTGTCCCTGCCACACTGGACCTGGGCTGTACGTGGGTCGTCAGGTATTCCTGCTGGGAAGGGATGGGGAAGGCAAAATCAGAAGAACAAGGCAGGAACTGATCTTTTGTGAAGTTTTTCTTGAAAGACTGTCATGGACTAATGCCCTAAAAAATCAGCTGACCATGGATTAAAAAGACACGTAGGGCAGTATGGGCAGTGATGGGTGGAGGACTGAAAACTGCAGAGAGTGGGTTCTCCAGCCCATCGAGCGATCACACGGCAAGACACACCCTCAGATAGGCGAGCTGCACCCGCTGGCTGTTGCTGTGTCTCGGGTGATCAGGTGACCTGGCGCAGCTGAGACCCAGCTCTGTCCCTGTTCCTGGGCTCTCCAGCTCCTCAGAGGTGCGCTCGCCTGACTTGTGTCTCAGGCTGTCTTCTGTGCCAGCCCAGGAGACTGTAGAAGGTAGTTACCAAACAGGCCATTTCGAGGGGTTTATTTGTCTAGCGGACTTAACGGCTGCCAGTGTATTTTGGTTCCCTTGAGCTGAGAGGGTTCAGGTGGTGAGAAAGCGCAGCAGGGTAGCACTCTGCAGGTAGATTAGGAATAGAAAAATCCTCATTTTCTGTCTCCAGGAAGGACTCTTTCCTTTTTGTTGTCCGCTGAGACCTAGAAGCTCCTCTTTTCAATGAGAATGGAGTCTTTTTTGTTGCTGTTGGTTTCTGTGCTCTGTGACTCAGCCCTGGTTGGAGCTGGAACTTGACATAAAGCCACAGTAGGCTGAGTCACATATGCCTTAGTCACATACCTTAGGCTTCCCCTGATGGTACCTTGTTTGGTGAGAATTATAACTGAAAGGGAAACATAGTCCCCCAGGCCAGAAACGCAGCTTAGAAATGCTCATTTGGGGAGGCTCTTTTTTGTTTGCCATTTAAATAAATCCACTGATATAGATCAGTATTTGTGAGCATTAGGGAAGACCAAGTAAACAAACAGAGCCCTAAATATTTATTGTAAACAAAACCACTCTTGAGGTTTCCTGGTGGGACTGAGGAGTGGAGAGGGGTCATCATTTCCTGCACAGAGGAAATGGAGTGTTTCATTAGTTTTGATACAGACACGTTTTTCTTTTAAAAATAGTGCTTAATCTTGCCAAATTTGTGCCTCTTACTAGGTATATGAAGCATCAAGAATATTAGGTACAAATAACAGCATTGAGATTAACTCTCACTCCACCCCCACCATCTGGTTAAAACGATGGTAAAGGAGGGAAGCAGCTGCTGACCTTCAGGAGCTGGCAGGACACTCACAACTGGGCCACGTGTTCTGCTGTTGGACATTAACAATCTCATAGGGCACTGACGTCAGACGAGGGTGTTCTGTTACCGCAGTGAAGTGACAGAAAAAACAAATGAGAGAACCTGATAACTTTGTCTACACACAGATACAGACAAACAACACAAATACCCGACATCCTTCTGTCTTGGCTACTGTGAGTGACTTTCACAGCTTTGGCCTCACAGATAAGATTTATTAGGAATTCAGTCTAGAATTGCTCTGCTCTCCTGATGGTATCCAATCCATAGCAGCATCCTGCTTCCTCTAAGCCTCCCCTGATCACTAACCCATGCCTAACTTCTGGAATGAATCCTTTCTCACTTTTACCGAGCTGCCCTGCAGTCCCGGTGCTGTGCGTCTCGCTCCCTGCCATGAGCACCAGACCCAGCTAGCTCACCTAGAGGTGTGTTCCTGGTGGTCTTCGGATGGAGGCCGTTGGTACTATTCACTGGTTTCTCAATAGCCAGTCCTTCCATCCCTTCTTTGCTGAAAACAAAACCATGATGTTTGGCTAGGAAACCCTCTTGTTCTTCAGGAAGGTCAGCCTCACTTCCAACCCAGAACACCTCATGGTTGGTCTTTGCAAATGTTAGATTTAGGGGTGGGCATGGGAACCAAATCTGGTCATTGTGACCTGAGGGAAAATGGATTTATTGTGCTGTCTTCAAGCAGATATACATAAAAATTTTTTAATGACATTTACTGTTTCCTTTCCAGTTTTACAAGCAATACATTGCAAAATGTTCATTACAGACAACTAGAAATAAAGAAAGGCATAAAGTAAAAATTAATAATCACCCATAATCTCCACCGCCCAGAGATAACCATCGTTAGCATTTTGATGTATTTATTCCCAGTGTCTACATATGTTTTCTTAACTGAAGTGTGATTTACCCCCTGACTATGTTAGTTCCAGTTGCACAACATAGTGATTTAATGTTTCTGTACATTACAAAATGATCACCATGATGTGTCTAGTTACCTCTGTCACCATACAAAGACATTACAATATAATTGACTGTATTCCCCACATTTTTCATTTCATCCCCATGACTTATTTCTTCTGTAACTGGAAGTTTGTACCTCTTAATTTCCCTCACCTATTTTACTCATCCTCCAACCCCTTCCCCTCTGGTAACCACCTATTTGCTCTCTGTATCTGAGTCTGTTCTGTTTTGTTTTGTTTGTTCATTTGTCTTTGTCTTTTAGATTCCACACAGAAGTGAAATCATACAGTGATAGTTTTCCTCTGACTTATTAATGCCCTCTAGGTCCATCCTTGTTCTCACAAATAGTAAGATTTCATTCCTTTTTATGGCTGCAGAAATACGTTTTTCTAATGAATATATAACATTTAGCTGTGTGAAATTCCTCAAAAAATTTAAAACATTTCACTTATGGCAGAGCCTAAAAGCTAAGAAACTTAGTGTCCTTTTACTTCTCATATCATTAATGATATCTTAAGATGTTAAAACATAGTATTTTAGATCCATATTATTATTATTGGTTATGTCCTATTGCCTTTTTTAAAGGATTATTTTTGATATGTGTTCCATTTTATTGAACATATTCAAAACAATTTATCTTCCTCTTTCCCTTCCTTCCTCACTTCTTACTTTCTCCATTCCTCTTTTTTTCTCTTTCTCTCCTCCTTCCCTTTCTTTCCTCCTTCTCCTCCTCCCCCTTCTTGTTACATGGCTTACCAGCATTTCTTTAATGCTTTACTTTTTTTCCCTTTCACATGAACAGTAATTCTGGGTCACAATATTCTTTCCTTGAAACTCTGTTCATGTTGCTTCTTTATTTTTTGAATCATTGTTTTGGGAAAGACTTGTCATGCTAATCTGATATGTTTTTCTTTGAATGTACATCTTAATCTCCAAAAATATGTAAAAATTCTCTTTGAAAATCAGTTTGCTTCTTGAATAAATTGTAGAGTCAGTTGAACTACTCATGAAACTTCCAAAAAAAGATAGCAAAATATATTTCAAATGCTACATAATTAAAAGTATAATACTTTCCAACGCTTGGTATTGTCAGCTCTTAAAATTTTAGCTATTCTGATGGGTATGTAGTGGTATCTCATTGTGATTTTAATTTGTGGGGTTTTTGGTGACTTGTGATGTTGAGCATCTTTTCATATGCTCATTGACCATTCCTGTCCTTTCTCTTTTGAAATAATTGTTTAACTGTTTTGCTTACTTTTTGTTGGCTTGCTTTTCTTCTTCTTATTGAGTTGTAAGAGTTATTTTTTATTTAGATACAGTCTTAGCAGATATCTGCTTCACTTTAAGAAATTGAGTTGGAAATTGTAACCAAACATATGGGTATGCGTTGATAAGAAAGGACTTTATGTAACTGCAATCTGTGGCATACGTTCGTATGTAACACATGTGCATTTTGTTCCTATTGCTGTGACAGATTGCCAACACAGTGGTTGAAAACAGCACAAATTTATTATCTTACAAGGTCTATAGGTCACAAGTCTGAGAAGGACCTTACTGGGCTAAAATCAGAGTGTCAGCAGGGGCACTTATCTTCTGAAGTCTCTAGGAGATAATCCATTTCTTTGCCTTTTCTATCTTTTGGAGGGCTCCCAAACCCCTTGGCCATGGCCTTGTTCCTCCATCTTCTAAGAGAGTGACATCAGGTGGAATCCTTCTCATGCTGTCATCTCTCTGATGGTTCCTCCTTTGTCCTCCTCTTCTGCTTTTAATGACCTTTGTGATTACATTGGGCCCTCCAGGATAATCTTCCTATGTTAAGAGCATTTGATTAACAACCTTAATTCCTCTTTGCCAGTGTAACATAACATACGAGCTCTGGGATTTACGGTGTGGACATCTTTGTGAAGCTGTTGCTTGCTTACCACAGTAAGTATTATTAATTCTTAATATTCCTCCATATTTCTGTTTTTTTTTTTTAACCCATGAACTTCTGGCTTCAATTGCATCAGTAAGAGGCCTTCTACAGTGTCTGAGGAAATTTGACTGTGCAATAGAGGTGTATCTGAAATACCTTTGAGTTAGGAGGTTTACCCCATGCAAGTGAACAACTTGGGGTGGAGAGAAATTATTGCCCAACATCACTCTCTTGATTGGCTGTTATGAGAAAATGCCAGCTGCAAAGAAACCCCTCAAACCTTGAAGAAATTATTGCAGTGTTCAGTTAGTAATACTGAGCTGTTTAACTGTTTTTCACATTAAAGTCTATTGTCGAGAGCTCACTGAACCAGAGCACATAGAGCTGACACGTGGTTAAAGGGTTAGTGTAAGAGCAACAGAAGCTCTCGGACACAATTTCTGAGTGCCAGGGAGGCTGTCCCTTCTGAGCTTTCATTCTGTCACTTGGAATCAGTGCTGCAGTCTGTACTCTGAAATTTCCCAGAGCCTGACAGGCAGCGTCCTCCTTGTGCTCAGGAGTCCAGTGGCAAATGGGAGGTGTGTGCACCGTATTCCCTCGTCCACTTCTCAGGTTTGTTTAGGTGCCGTACAAAACTTCCTTCTTTCATCAGTCAAAAGAAAACAGCAACAGCAAAACTCACCTGTAAACTGATTCAGGAAAATTACTTCCTTTTGGCCTCCCATTATTTTCCCAGACGTGTGGATCTCATTGTGGGCCCATTTGTTATTAATAAAACAGTCATCATACTCACATGCATATGGATTTCTTATCACTTTGGTTTACTATTGAAACAAAAGGCTACCCTTGAATGAGAGACTTCTAATGAAATATGAAAACCGTATTAGTGACTGTTCACTGAATCACTTTCGTGTAAGTGAGATTGGTGTTTGGTTTGGTAAATGTTGAGGGTACTAGTTACGGTGATTTTGAATGACCTCAGTGACTCTCTGAATTTGGGTAGGAACCCATCTGGTCCTTTGAAAAGTTCAGCATATAAGTCATTGCATATTCAGTAATCACTTGATAGATTCAAACTGTGACTAGCACTCACACCACTCAGAGGCCCTGATTTTCTGTTAGTTCTTTGCAGTTGGCAGTAGGTCTCAGAGTGGATGTTTTTTTTCTTTGGCCTTGGTGTGTGTGAGGTAGGAGGAGTGGGGGAAATCTGATTTTCTATGTGAATCTTCATGGTTTTTAATCCAAAAGGAAAAGACCAAATACTTATGGAAAGCAGTACAGAATCCTCACAGGATACAGATCATTTGAGTGAGTGAAAAATGAATTTGTAAGCTATTACATCAAAACTAAAATGAAAAAGATGATGTAATTCTCAGCAGAGCAAAGTTGATATTTTGGAAATTTTTATTTTTGTTTCAGTTGGAGTAACTAGAAGGTTCATTGGCATGCACACATAGGACTGTATCACTCACATGCCATTCTCTGGATCTGGTATCTCTTGATGCCAAAACCACATAGAATGCTTTTAAGATGGAGTCTAAAAAATACAGAAACTAACTGACCTGTAATTAACAATGAAGTGTTACTTTTTTTGAGAGTCTCTCAATGCTATGACACAAGGCTCTCCTTATGTCTGCAGTCACTTATGTTAAACTAGTTTCTCATCTTATTTAAAAGTTGACAATCTTCATGAATATATATTTTGTTTAGCTCTTCCAATAATTCTGTGGGAGAGAGGGCAGATGGCTCCATTCTTCTATGGTAAATTAGGGGTCTGTTATGACCTGTGATGATTCAGATTTTACCCTACCTGTAAGCTAACAAACTAGCGTGTTTATGTTCTCTGGATGCTGACAGCAGAAGTAAGACTCCCAGGTCAGAGGTAAAGGCCACGCAGCAAACAGCATGAGAGTGGTGGTATCACGACTGTTTCTTCATGCCCTCTGAGTCCCATGGGATGACACAAATCGACCTGGCTGGATGCTGCCTTTGCAGCGGGTTGTGTCACAGAAGAGGAACGTACTGTTTTTATAGCGAGCGCTAACCAAACCTGCTCTTTGTCTGCGTGGAGACATTACCTTATCCTTCAAAGTTGCTTGTTGCAAAAGCAGCCCTGAGAAGTGGCCCAGATAAAGAGCTCCCAGGGCCTTCTGTTCTTGGCACACTCAGAAAGGATGTGCAAGGGTGTTCAGGGCCCATGGGTATTGTCTGCTCAACAGAGTCAGCGTTGAGCTGATGCTCAAATCTAGGTTTTCTGATGCTGGCTTCAGTACTTTTTCATTAATGTTAATTAATGTCAGTGTTAATATCCCTAATATTAATACCTATACCAAAATGAATTCTAAATATCAATACCAACAATTTATGGAAAGTGTTAACCCTACACCAGAGACTGTGGGTGCTAATTTATATGCATTATCACTGAATCTTGTCATATGTCTGGAGATAGGTTTTGTGTCCTCCTTTAAAAATTAGAAAACAGGCCCAATTAACTACATTTCCTATGTTCACACAGCTAGAAAATTGTAGACTCCAAAATGCATACTATTTTTAGAAGCCCAGACTGTCTCCTTTGTGGATATAAATTTAGTGTCAACAGAAATTCTCTCGATCCAATTGTTTCCATCACAGCCTTGCGAGTCCTTGAAACCCTCACTGTTAGAGATTTGGTCTTTTGCTTTAAGAATCTATTTCTTGTCAAAATTCCAGATTCCTTGGGAGAGGCAACAGTGTCACATCAGTCATTGTATCTTTTAGAGTGAACAACTGGAGAAGGTCCTTTCAAGTTTGTAAGTGCTGGTGGAGTTGGGGGCAGACAGAACGTGAGGATGTAGGTGTTGCTTTGGGAAGGGAAGGTGACAACTAGGGGAGAGGTCAAGGCCTGAGAGAAGGCTGGGCTATAAATGGGAGCACTCTCCACCTCAGCTTGTGGTCAGTTTGCTTCGGCTTCAGTTCAGCTGATTCTGACAGCCTCCAATCTCTATTCAGGCAGAGGCAGTTCTGTAGCCTCAAGGGTTTGGGCTCTGGGGCCAGAGTGTAATCCTAACTCATCTAATTCTCAGCTGTGTGATCTTGTATATTTTCCTAACCATGGTGCCCCAGTTTCTTCATTTGTGAAATGGGGATGATAATAGGGTTGTTATGAAGATTAAATAACTTCTAGGGTTAAAGCACTTAGAAGAAACCTTGACATTTAGTAAGCATGTGACAAACGTAAACGGTATTATTGTATGTTCTTATTTAAGCCACATAAAGACTTTGTTTGGAATGAGACATAATATAGAAAATAAGAGTATTTTAAAAACATAACCTCCTTTAATTTATTATAATGTCATGTTAATAGTGTCTTCTTTATGATTTTTGACTTGCATGAAAATCCAGAAATAACTGAGAAATGATCAGTTAGGTTCAATGGATTGTTAATGCCATGTACATAAAATTAATTATTTCCTGAATAAATCACAGCTAATTTGAGAATAAAATCAGTTGCAATTTCTTTGGTTACAAAAGCATTGCTTTATTGATTTGACATCTGGGAATTCCTATTTTGTATCAGTCCTGGGCTGGTTTCTAGGGAGAGCACCCCTTTGAAGATAATGTCACCCCTCTACAAGGAGCCTAGTCTAGTAGAAAATACCAAGAGATGAACAGATTAGTACTTTTAAAAAAAAGAAAATTGTAAGAGACATAAAAACATAAAGAAGGATGGAAAAAAATCACATATAATCTCACTTCCCAGAAGTAATTCACTCTTTACAGTTTTGATTTTTTAAGTCTTTCCTTATATATTTTAACATATAAACTCAATATATGATTTGTATAAGGCTTTTTTCCTAACATTATATTGCATTCATTTTTTCATATGATTAAATAATTTTAGGAAACGTGATTTTAATGGCTGGGCTTACCTCATATGCACAGTTCACAGTTCATTTCAGTATCACTCTCCTTGTTGTAAATTTAGGTTTCTAGTTTTTCACTAGACCATAGCTAAAACATGAGAACTATCTTCTATGAGTCTTTGTGTGAATCTCTGATGTTTTCTGTGGCATAATAACTCCTTAAAACAAATACAAATGATCCATAAACATCAAGAAGGGGGATTACTACTTTAAAAATTTGAAATAGATGTTGACAAATTCCTTGTAGAAAATTTTATCAATTTATACTATCATTAGTATAATCAAAAGTAAATTATTCTGCATTCTCAATAATACTGGTTTCATTTTATTTTGACCAATTCTTAAGGAAAAATCATAGTTTTCATTTCTTTGGTCATTAAGGTGAGTATTTTCTGTCCATTTGTGTTTTTATCTTAGTTAATTTTTGAATAAAATTGAGGTTTTCATTCCTTTTTGACCCTTTAAATTTCCTTTTTTTCTAAACTGCACATTAATGTTCTTTGTCAAGTTTTTCATTGCCATATTCATTTTTAATTGAAATTTATGTAATAAGAACATTAAAACTTTGCCATATTTGTGGAGAAGTTTCCTTCAATTTCGTTTTTGTTTTTTTTCTTTTTTTTTTGTCTAGTCTGCAGAGGGAAGAAAAGAACAAACTTACAGAGAAGCAATTGTGAGACTGTGCAGGTCCTGAGAGAGAGAAAAGACAGCCTGTAAGGTAGGTGTAATTCTTTCCCTTCTTACACAGATGAGGGAAAAGATGCTTAGAGAATCTGAGAATTTGTCAGTATGAGAGGCAGCCAGTAAGTCTGTGGGTTGCAGATCTCTCATGCCCACAATAACAATGTGGATAGGAATTGTAGAGGAGTGGGTCTGACATGATTACATTTACCTTTATTTATCATTGTATTATATTATTTCACTGGTTATAATTAAGAAGTATTTATTATGTTTTCTCTTTGGAAAAAGGTAATTAAAAGAAGTGTAATGGATGTAGTAAATGCTTCAGTGCATGTTTGTATCCTCATTTACTTGAAAAAAATGTGTATTCTGCTGTAGATGTGTAGTGATTTACACACATCAGTTAGATTCTGTTAGCTGATGGGGCTGTTAGATTCTTCTGTGTCCTTACTGATTGTGAAGACTACTGTTTAGTAGTTTTGTCAGTTGTTGAGACAAGAGTGTTAAAGTCTCCAGTTACAGTTGTGAATTTGTCTACTTTTCCTTTCAGTTCTCTCAGTTCTTGTTACACTGATTTTGCAGCTTTTTTTTGGTGTATTCATGTTTAGGATTGCTCTATCTCTTTGGTGGATCTACCCTTTTATCATTGTGTGATGTTCCACTTTGTTCTAGGTAATTTTCTTTTTTCTAAAGCCTACTTTTTCTGTTATTAATGTAGACACTCTTGCTTTCTTTTTTGATTAATGCTTGATATATCTTTTCCCATCATTTTATATTCAATTAGTTATAATTGAAGTGAATTTTTCTAAGATAGCAGAGGACTTGGGTCATTTTTGTTTTTATCCACTCTTTTAATCTTTGTCTTTTAATTATATATTTAGACTGTTTACATTTAATGTAATTTTTAATATGTTAGTGCTTAACCTTGCCATTTAAATATTTGCTTTCTGTTTTTCATTTCTCTATTTTCCTTTCCCTGCCTGCCTTTTTTGTGAGTCACGTGAACATATTGTAGAATTTTTGAATTTGATTCCATTTTGATTCAGGTATAGTGTTTTTGAGTGGACCTTTTTGTATCGATCTTTTTCTTTTAGTGATTGTAGTTATGCATACAGAAATTATTCACAATCTATTGGTGTCAACATTTTTGTAGTTCAAGTAAGTTTAGAAAATTTACCTCCATTTAGGTCTCTTTAACCTCCATTCCTATAATATAATATAGTGTTTTATAATATAATATAGTCTTAAAATATAGGAAACTTAAATATGATACATTTAAAATTTTAAAACATAAGAAACTTAAAATATAGTATAATCTGTAAAAAATAAGAAAAAAGACTCTGAAAGGTGGAGAGAAAAAGACAAGGCTATTTAGGGATCTTGGGACCCAAGGAATGAGACAGTGGTGAGTTCCCTGAGATTCCTTTTTGGCTCCCATATATTCCAGTTTGGGTGTTGGAGAAACCTGCACCCTGGAAAAGATCAATGGCTTCAGATTAAAAGCCCAAGGAAAAGCCTCCTCTTTCTAGGTGGGAAAAAAGCTACTTAGCAAGACAGAAAATTTTATGACAGTAACAAGCTTTCCAACCAAATATCATGGAAAAACACAGGTCCCCTGCTACCCTAGTCAGCAAGGACTGAGTGGAGAACCTAAATTTCCACTCTCATTTGGTAATAATAAGACTTTATATTAAATTTATATTATATATAATATATATAGTATTCTGATATTATAATATGATTTCTATTCTAAATTTGTTGAACTTTGTTTCATGTCTCAGAATATAACCTCTCTTGGTGACTGTTCTATGGGGACATGAAATTAAATTTTACTGTTGAGTGGAGTGTTCTGTATGTTATTCAAGTTTAGCTGTTTGATAGTGTTGTTTAGTTCTTCTGTAATCTTTAATGATATTGTGTTTACTTGTTTTATCAATTACTGAGGGCAATATTGAAATGTTAATCTGTAATTATGGATTTGTTGATTTTCTTTTAGCTCCTTTGGTTTTTGGCTCATGTATTTGAAGCTCTGTTGTTAGGTACATGCCTTCCTGGAGTGTCGACTTTATTATCATTATGTAGTGTCCCTAATTATCCCCAATATTGCTTTTTCTCCTGAGGCTTACTTTGATATTAATATAGTTCCTCCAGCTTTCATTTGTATGTTTGCATGGTACGTCTTTCTCTATCCTTTTCCTTCTTACCTATATGTCTTTAAGCGTAAAGTAGATTTCTTGTTGATAGCACATATTTGAATCTTGCTTTTTAAAATCCAATTTGAAAATTGTTTTGAAAATTAAATTTACATTTGATGGTATTATTTGTATGATTGGATTAAAACTTACTGTTTTTTTTCCAAGCTGTTTGCCATTTCTTCTATCTGTTCTTTACTCCTCACTTTTCTCCCTAGAGCATTTTGCAATGTTTCCATTTTATCTTCTCTACCAACTGATTATTTATACTTCTCTTAAAATCTGTTTTAGTGGTTAACCTAGGGCTTATAATATGCATGTTTAACTAACAGTATTTTCAAATGATATAATACTGCTTTATGTGTGCTGAAAGGGCCTTCACATGTATATTCTCAATTCCTTCTTCCCATCCTTGTGCTATTGTCATACTTTTTAAGTTTTCAAATGCTATTAACATAGAATGCATTACTACATTACTATAATTTTTGCTTTAGAGTAATTGAAAAATAAGAAAAAATTAATTTAATTTTATCTTCATTTATTCCATTTTCTTTCTTTCTTTTTTGTTTTGTTTTCTTTTTTTTTTTTTTTTTGGTAGATCCAGTTTTCAGTCTGATACATTATTTCTGCTTGAAGAAGTTTAACATTTCTTGTTAGATTTGTTAGCAATAAATTTCCTTAGTTTTTGTCTGAAAGGTGTTTTTCCTTCATTTTTGACAGATATTTTTGTTGGATAAAGAATTCTGGGTTGACAGTTTTTCTTTTACCATTTAAATGATATTATCTTCTAGCTTGGATGTTTCTGATAAGAAGTTTTCTGTAATTCTTGTCTTTATTCCTCAGTATGTAATGTTTCTTTTATCTCTGACTGTTTTCAAGAATTTCTCATTGCCTTTGTTCTTAGCAGTTCAAATATGATAGGTCTAGAATTAAAAAATGTTTATCATGCTTGCTGTTCTCTGGACTTGGATCTGTTTGCTTCATAACTATCACTAATTTGGAAAACTCTTGTCCTTTATCTCTTCAAATGCATTCTTCTGGACCTTTCTTTCTTTCTCATCCTCTGCAATATTGTTCAGAAGCTCTTGGATGTTCTTTTAAAAATTTTTTTCTTTCCTTTTTTCTTGTTGAACTTCAGTTTGGGTAATTGCTGTTGACTTTTTTTCAAGTCTGTTTTTTCTTTCAAGTATAAGTCTACTGATGAGCAGTTGAAGGTGTTCTTTATCTCTGTTGCTGTTTTATTCATTTCCAGCATCTCTGTGGTGAAATTACCCCTCTGATCTTGGATGTCTTCTACCTTTTAAATTAGAAACTTTAACTTGTTAATCAAAAGTATTTTAAATTCTCTGCCAAATAGTTTCTTCTGCCTGGGGCAGAAGCTGGATTTTCATAGGGTTTTCAGTTGTGCTCAGAGTTGCTTATTCCTAAGTGAGTTTATAGAGAACCATCACAGACCAGCATGCTTAGCTGGCCAGCTTGTTGGGAGTGAAACTGAGATAATAGTAGAAACACTCTGGCACTGTCTTCATTAGGATTTTATTCTCACTAGAACACTTAAACCTGGTAAACCTAATTCCACAACTCTAAATTCATAAGCTCTTCATCACAAGAGTTTATTCTTCCTTTAGCTCTTAAATAAATGTTCTGAGCATTAATTTAAGTATAACTTTTTAAGGAGTATATTATAGGTTCTTTTTGACCTAATTTATTCCTCCTTTAGCTCTTAAATAAATTTTCTAAGCATCAATTTAAGTGTAACCATTTAAGGAGTATATTATAGGTTCTTTTTGTCCTAATTTGTTAAGAATGTTTCTTTTTTTCCATCATAATCTTCCCTCACTAATTTCTACAGGCAGTATGTCTTTAGAAAATGCCCCTAAGTCTCCAGCACACGTCCAGACAACTAATACAAAGATTTTTTCAAAATACAGTATTATTTGGACATAGGAAATAAGCTATGGTTACCAAAGGAGAAAGGGTGGGAGAAGAATAAATTAGGAGTTTGGGACTAACATATACACATTACTATATATAAAATAGATGAACAGGATTAACAGTAAGGACCTACTGTGTAGCACAGGAAACTATATTCAGTTTCTTGTAATAACATATAATGCAAAAGAATCTGAAAAAAATATGTATGTATATGTATGAATCACTGCTGTGCATTTGAAACTAACATTGTAAATCAACTACACTTCAATAAAAATAAAATTAAAAAAAGACAAAATTACAGTGTTGTTTTTGGTTGCTGAAGAGTCAGCTGCAAAAATTCTGTGGGTGGCTTTGAAGCATAAACAGATACACACACAAATAATGTGACAGTTCTTTTAAAAAAGACCTTTAAAAGAATATTTTATTCATCTTGATATTGGGGAGTATGTTCTTATCAGCGACTTTTTTTGACATGTGAATAATATAAGCTTTATTTCACAAGTTATTCACCCAGCTACCTGGCTGTCCACCCATTTATCCACTCATCCATTACTTTAGTCAACAAACATCTTCTGAATGCCCATCTGCCAAACACTTCATGAATACGACAAAGATGCTTCTTGAAGGGAGGTTATCATTTACCAGGGGAGATAAAATGTAATAATAAGGAACAATAGTATATAATAAAGTGTGACATTGTTACTGCTCCCTGGAAGCAGAGCCTTTGTGGAACACCTGTTTGCCCTTTCAATTGCTAACTAATTTCCCGCCTGCCTTCTCACCTGTGCTCCAGTGCATGACACATCCTCACTCAGAATGAGACTGCTGGTGTTCCTTTCATGTTCTCTGGGGTTAAAAATCTCTCCCTGATGTACACGTACAATCCCAATAATATTTATGGGAGTTACTAGTACCAGCAGGAGGCTTTGCCCCTGAAGCTGTTGGAAGGCATTTGAACAGCTTTTCAGTGAAGATTAATGGTTACAGAAAAGAGAAAAAAAAAATCTTGGTCTGTCAGCTGGAAGTTAACTTGAAGGGATATAACAGAAGAAAGCCAGCAAGGATACTTCACAAGCGAGGTGTGTTCGAGGAGCTTATGTTGGAACTGAAGCTTTGATGAATTGCATGTGTAATGCTACTGATGGGAAGATGTCAAAGTTTGTGGATAAAAAACAGAGAAAATAATGAAGGTTACTATTTCAGAGTGCCAAAGCACACAAACAATCTGTTTGTCCAAGAGAATAGTAAGCGAATGCATTTCTTCGGGTTAAATTCATTTGCCAAGACTGACTTAGAAAGAAAGCTGCCCACGTGGAACTGTGCTGATATGAAGGAGATGCAGATTATCTTTCCATCTGTTCATGTCATCTGTAATTTCTTTTATCAGTGTTGTAGTTCCAAATACATGTCTTTTACCTTCTTAGGTGGGTTTATTCCGAGGTATTTCATTCTTTTTGATGCGATGGTAAATATCTCCTTAATTTGTCTTTCGGATAGTTCATTGTTAGTGTATAGAAATGCAACAGATTTCTGTATATTAATTTTGTATCCTGCAACTTTACTGAATATATTGATGAGCTCTAGTAGTTTTCTGGTGGTGACTTTAGGATTTTCCATGTATGGTATCATGTCATCTGCAAACAGTTACAGTTTTACTTTTTCCTTTCCAATATAGATTTATTTCTTTGTGTTGTCTGATTGGTGGGGCTGGATTTCCAATATTATGTTGAATGAAAGTGAAAAGAGTGGGCATCCTTGTCTTGTTCCTGATCTTAGAGGAAATACTTTCAGCTTTTCACCATTGAATGTGATGTTAGCTGTGGGCTTATCATATATGGCCTTTATCATGTTGAGGTATGTTCCTTCTATACCTACTTTGTTGAGAGTTTTTATCACAAATGAATGTTGAATTTTGCCAAAAGCCTTTTCTGTATCTATTGAGGTGATTATGTGGTTTTATTCTTCAATTTGTTAATGTGGTTTTACCACACTGATTCATTTGTGGATATTGAATCATCCTTATGTCCCTGGGATAAATCCCACTTGATCATGGTGTATGATCCTTTCAGTGTATTGTTGGATTCAGTTTGTTAATATTTTGTTGAGGATTTTTGCATCTCTGCTCATCAGTGATATTGGTCTGTAATTTTCTTTTTTGTGATATCTTTGTCTGATTTTGACATCAGAGTGATGCTGGTCTTTTACAAAAAAAACTTTTTGGTGGGGGAAGTAATTAGGTTTGTTTGTTTTTTTGTTTATATATTTATTTTAATGGAGGTACTGGGAATTGAACCCAGGATCTCATGCATGCTAAGCATGGGCTCTACCACTTAGCTATGCCCTCCCCCTGATGCTGGCCTTTTAGAATGAGTTCAGAAATATTTCTTCCTCTGCAATTTTTTGGAATATTTTGAGAAGGATAGGTGTTAACTTTTCTCTAAAAGTTTGGTAGAATTCACCTGTGAATTCTGTGATGGTCCTGGATTTTTGTTTGTTGGGAGTTTTTAAATTACTCATTCAGTTCCATTACTGGTAATTGGTCAGTTAATATTTTCTGTGTTTTCCTAGTTTAGTCTGGAGATTGTATGCTTATAGAAATTTGCCCATTTCTTCTAGGTTGTCCATTTATTGGAATACAGTTGTTTGTGGTCATCTCTTATGAGTCTTTGTATTTCTGTGGTATTGATTTAACTTCTTTTTCACTTTGATTTTTATTGATTTGGGCCCTCTCTCTTTTTTCTTGATGAGTCTGGCTAAAGGCTTATCTCTTTTATTTATCTTTTCAAAGAACCAGCTCTTAGTTTCATTATGTTTTCTTTTTTCTTTCTTTCTTTCTTTCTTTCTTTTATTATTTTTTTTTTTTTTTGGTCTCTGTTTCATTTATTTCTACTTTGATTATTATGATTTCTTTCCTTCAATTAACTTTTTTTTAAAATTCTTTTTCTAGTTCCTGTAGGTGTGAGATTAAGTTGTTTATTTGAGGTTTTTCTTCATTTGGAGGTGAGTTTGTATTGCTAAAATTTCCCTGTTAAAACTGCTTTTGCTGAGTCCCATAGATTTTGGATCATTGTGTTTTCATTTTCTGTGGTCTCTAGGTATTTTTCTGATTTCCTCTTTGAGTTTTTCAGTGATCCATTGGTTGTTTAGTAGCATATTGTTTAGTCTCCATGTGTTTCTGTTTTTTGCAGTTTTTTTTCTTGTGGTTGATTTCTACTTTCATAGTCTTGTGGTTGGAAAAGATGCTTAATATGATTTCAATTTACTTAAATTTATCAAGGCTTTTTTTGTGTGTGTCCTAGCATGTGATGTATTTGGGAGAATATTCCATGTGCACTTGAGAAGAATGTGTAGTGTACTGCTTTTGGGTGGATGTGTATGTATATTTTTAATGGCTGATTAATATTTCTATGCATGTGTTATATATTTATCATATTTTCTCTATACATTCATTCATTGAAGGACATTTAGGTTGTTTCTATATCTTGGCTGTTGTGAATAATGCTATAATAAACATGGGAGTATAGATATCTCTTCAAGATATTTAATTTATTGATAGAAATATTTTTGTAAATCAAATATTGGCAAGTATGTGAGAAAATGAATGCTTTTTTATTCTTCTGACGGGAATGGCTATAGGCATAAACTTTATGGAGGGAACCTGATAATGTGTGACAAAGTCCTTAACAGGTTCCTCAAAACCTGTAGGAGTTTATCCCATGAAAAAGCATCAGATATTTGATCAAAGATTTGTGATCTTTGACATAAGACATTTATCACATTATTTATAATAGTTAAAAATTGAAAGAAACCAAAACATCTAATACATGATAACATGCAAGTATTAAAAGTGATATTTTTGAAGATATTTAATAGGATATTAATGATATTAAAATTAAAACTATATATATAATTGGATAATTTTGAATTTATAGAAATGTTTCATATACACAAGTATACTATTTGAAGAAAGATGAGAACAAATACAGTGAAGTGTTTAAAGAGGTGGAAACAGTGTGTGTGATTTTAACGGTCTTTTTTTATTATGCTTGCTGTTCGTTCACTCCAGAATTGTTTGCAATGAGTATATAATATTTCATGATTAGTTAAATGTGTTATATTAAAAATAGCTTCGTAAGAATAGCAGTCTAATATTACTGTGTAGAAAATATTTCTCCCAGGCCCATTGAACTTTGAATAATGGTATATATAATTTAGAAAGCCAAGATGGGATTTTAAAATTTCTTTGGACTATTTGTTGGTCACTCAACAATAGAACATCCAACAGAACAAGTGTGTCTCTAAAACCATACTAAAGTCCATGCATCTTCCTTGTTGTCTCTTTCCAGCAGTGTAAGATAATTCTATTTGTGATTGCAAATAATTGTTTCATTAAAGTATCAGCCAGCCTTATATTCTTGAATAAATCAAAATTTTCAACACGAAGAGAGGTTAGTTCAGTCAAGTTATGCATCATACAGACATTGATGCCACAGGACCTGAGCATCTGTCTATACCAGGGTCTGGTAGCTTTCATGAAGAGCAGGTTTGTTTGCAGCAATACATGATTCATTTAAGGAAATGTGGTGTTTTTAGACACACCCTCACAGACCGCGTGAATGACATTTTCAGTGCTGTCAGTGCATAACCTGAATAACCATCGACAGCAGCTTGAATGCTCAGGAATTTCATTGTCAAACCTGAAATGGGACAACTCATGAGCACAGGTTTTAAAAAAATGGAAAGTATGTAACTGAAAATGGCCACAAATGAATTAGAAACATCTTTAGATTCTCAATTAAAGAACACATCACTTTAATTTTCTTTATGGTACTTAAGGATAGAGAGATGGACATAATTGTATGAATAGATCTGTATTCCTTTTCATTTACATTAAATTTATTGTCTACATTAAAATATAATTGACTGCACTTTAGAATGAAAAGATGGTAATACCTGGCACTTAATCATTAAAATATTATTTCTTCATTTTGATAGTGAGTAAACTGAGCCTCAGAAATGCTGATTAACTTGTTGAAGGTCACAAAGCTCCCAAGCCTAGATTCTAATTCAGCTTCGTCTGCAAGCTACAGGCTTACCATATGAACACTACATCCCTTTGAGGGAACTTGACTCTTTAAAGGGCACAGAATTGGGTCTTCAACCTGCCCAAAGAGCCCTTCTTCTCCAAGGATGAGCTCAAGACCAAGGTCACCCAGGGGGAAGCAGGGATAATAGTCTTGATTCTGCCACCTGTGGCTGCGAGAAATTTTCCAGGGAAAAGTTGGGTCAGATTTTCTGGTTTGATTGAGTCAGTAGAGACTGTGCTAGGGGCAAAGGGGAGCCATCTTCATTTCCATGTTTGCAGCCTGGCCTCCCAGTTAGGACCTTTCTGCTCATGGAGGCAGATCTTGCCAGATCATGAAGGCTTCATCTGGGAAGGAAATTATCTAGGGTTCTTGAATTTACTCTGTTCCTTTGGTCAGTGGTGCTGAACTGGTTGGACTTAGATTTCGTGTATTAGGGACACAGAGTTTTCCTGGTGACACATGAAAATATTAAGACTATGCCACTTCTCTGTTCCCGTGTTCACTGGTAAGTGTGACAGGCACACTGTAACCCTGCAGCCTGGGAAGGGTCACTGTGTACCCGGTATTTCTCCTAATCATCACCCCGTTGCTCATGTCCTGCTCTTTTCCTGCCAACGTTACTTGCCAGGGATTATCTGCTGGCTCTCTGCCCTGATGCCTTCCAGTGCCCGGTGCTGCGTATGCCGAGGGGTCTGCTCTTGCTGCAGTGGGAAGCCAGGATGCGCCTCTGCCAAGGCCACATAAAGAGGTCCAGGGACATGCAGAGCAAGAAGCAAGCCAGCCAGGGATCCTGCACGCAGCACAGCTGAGCACCCTGGCTAAAGCCTGGGGCCTGCGCTGATCTCACTCAAGAGTTAAAAATCCAGTAAAAAGGGGTTTTGGTACTCCTTCCTCCTTCCTCTCTCTTCTCAACAAGTAGATTGATTTGTAGGACATGAAACATGCTAGTTGAAAATTACCACTTTGGGTGACATCAGGAGTCTTCCCTTAATTTGTGAAACCCTTGTTTCCAGAAATAAGGCATGTTTTGTGGTCAGTAATGGCTTTCAAATAGCTGAATAAATCAGAACCTGTATTGTTTCTTCTTCATTAAAAAGCTTACCTTAGCAAGAACCAATTTGATTATGACCACAGTGGTGCAGAGGAAAATTAACCCCTATTTTACATTGAAAGAACTCCAATATATAAGTTCAGCCATATTATGTGATTCTCATTGTTTAGAGAGATCAAAATAGTGATTCATTTGTGGATTATTCCTTGGTTGATAGGAAGCTATCTTGCAGGCATTTCTAAAAATAATATATTCAAGGGAAAAAATTGGCTGTTATATACTATCTACTAATAAGGAAAGGATGATAGATTAAACAAGAGTTACTTTCCCAGGGAAACTGTTAAATATTTATGTAGGACACAGCAAACAAGCACAATAAGAATGAGTTTTGGCAAGTTAACAGCACAATTTGTCTTTAAAGTGCTTTATAAAAATAAGCTAATTAATCCTCCCACCCTCTGTATAATAAAGTGGAAAAATTGTTACCCTTCCTTTTTTGTTGTTCATCAGCTTAGTTTAATTTGAATAACTTTCAATTTGAATGTGGTTTTCATCCTCCTTGGTGTCTTCCTCAGTAATAGATTTATTACTGCCTCCTGGAGACCCAAAGATGAGACTGAGTCAGATGGAGCTGGCCAGTCGCTGCTTGAGAGCTTATCTGTGACTTTCTGAAGGTGTAAGTGAGTCGGAGCTTCCCAGAGGACCGTGGCTCCAGGCAGGCGGACAGTCCCTATGGTACGTTTCTCACTGCAGGGAAAGGTGAAAGTTAGATTCAATACAAGTGACTTCCATGATTGCAGTAAACCGTTCAAGCATTCTCCTGGCGACGGCCTGCCTTACATTTACATAAACTGACTGTGGCCGTTTATCAACTTAACAACTTTATCAACTCTTTCTTGCAGTTTTATTGAGATATAACTGACATATAACATTGTATTAGTTTAAGGTATACAACATGATGGCTTGATATATGTATGTATTAAAAATGAATAATTATAGTTTCTCCTTCTGATGAGAACTTTTAAGATTTACTGTTTTAGCAACTTTCAGATACATAGTATTGTTAACAATAGTCAGCAGGCTGTACATTAAATCCACAGGACTCTTTTATTTTATAAATGGAGGTTTGTACTTTTCGATTACCTTTCTACATATCTCTTGCCTCCCCAACCCCTGGCAACCCCTGACATTTGGCAACCATGGCAACCGTGAATCTCTTCTATGATTCGATTTTTTAGATTCAGCGTGTATAATGAGATCTTATAGTATTTATCTTTAGCTGTCTGACTTATTTCACTTCGTATAATGACCTTAAGGTCCATCCATATTGTTGTAAATGGCAGAATTTCCTTGTTTGTAATGGCTGCATAATATTCCTCTGCGTGTGTATGTGTGTGTGTGTGTGTGTGTGTGTGTGTGTGTGAGACACACATAGAGAGAGAGAGAGAGGTTTTCTTTATCCATTCACCCATCACGGGACACTTCAGTTGTTTCCATGCCTTGGCCACTGTAAATAATGTTGCAGTGAATATGGGAATACAGATATTTCTTTGAGATAGTGATTTCATTTCCTTTGGATATATACCCAGGAGTGGGATTGCTGGATTATGTGGTGGTCCTATTTTAAATTTTTCCATATGGGGTAACTTTTCATATTTATATAATTTTAAATATACCTGGAAGAATCACACGAACAGTATAAAGAACGCCTCTAGATTCTGTACTTCAGTTATGCCAGTTGTTTATATTTTACCCCATTTGCTTTATCATATTCTCTCCTCTCTATTGCTCTCGTTCTCTTTCCTTTTTTTTCTGAATGTGGGAAATGGATAAGACATAACCTGATTTTCTCAGAGTTCTGAGTATGTAAGTGCTCAATATTTAGAAGATTGGTATATGCTGAAAATAATAGTATTGGCTTGTTTTCAAGACAAGTCTTTAAATAGCAGTAATGTTTAATAGAGCCAAATAATTCAAGAATAAAAAAGCGTGCATTTTGCATTTGAAGTAAATCTCTTACATTTAGGGCTAATTCTGCCACATAGTAGGTATTTAAGTATTCAGTGAATAAATGATTATAAATTATTTAAAAGCATAAATATTGCAAAATTGTATTTATTCTAACACACGTTCTTTCTGCAACAAGGAGATGGATGAGAGTAACTTTTATTCTGTCATTTAGAACATGAGTGTTTAACCCTCCAAACTTGCTTAATAATGCAAGCCACAAACTATAAGTTATCTTTACATTAGTGAATTAAAATGTGTTTTTATTAGCTTCTGCTTAAGCTTAATTCTGCAAAAAGTCATCACAACTGTGGTAAGTCTTAAGTTAACTTCTATTAGTTTGGATTTGGAATCAGGGAATGCATGTGTCTTTAAGAAAGAAGAATACTATGACATAAAAAGTCTAAAATCTTAAGATAAATCTGAAAGGATCTGAATCAAGAATTTTCTTGTCATTACATCATCATTTTTGGTGAGGAAAATGGGGTGGGATTACTTGTGCTAATGTCTTTTTTGAGAGAAATCTGTAATCAGTTGGATTGTAGAGACAGTTTGGGGTCAAGGCGCCTATTTGGCATTCTACTTTCCTTCCAAATAGATAGCAATATTTTATTGTTGACATAATTCATCTATATTGTCATAAGAAGTTAAAATATCATTACATGAACATTCTGATTATGTCTATATGATCAGATTAAAGAAGACACTGTGTTATTTGTGGTGGAGACATCTGTAATGATTAATTTTATTTGTCACTTTGGCTGGGCCACGGGGTGCCCAAACATTTGGCCAAACAGTGTTCTGAGTGAGTCTATGAGGGTGTTTCTGGAGAGACTAACATCTAAATTGGTAGACTGAGTAGAACAGATTGCCTTCCCTAATGTTGGTGTGCCTCATCAAATCGAATAGAATAAGTTGGATAAGAGGGAACTTTACCTCCTGACTGTTGAGGTGGACATTGGTCTCCTGCCCTCGAACTGGAATGTAAATTAGTTCTCCTGGTTCTCAGGCCTTCAAACTGGAACTACGGCATTGGCTCTTCTGAGCCTCCAGCATTTTGACTGTAGGTCCTGAGACTTCTCAGCCTCCATAATTGTGCGAGCCAGTTCCTTATAACATACAGCTCTCTATCTATCTATCTATCTATCTATCTATCTATCTATCTATCTATCTATCTATCTATCTATCTATCTGCCTATCAATCAATCTATCAACCAATCAATCATCACCTGGAATCAATATCCTATTGATTTGACTTCTCTGCAGAACCCGGACCAGCTTTAACATCCTTTAGGGCACCTTCTCATTTCACAGTCACTCCTTCTTCTTTGGCATCTGCCTTTCAACCTGCATTGATGGGTCCTATAGCCATTTTCTCCTATTTGACTCCACCTCGCAGACACAGTTGAGTAGCCCAGAGGTGGACATCTGGCTCCAGGTGGGCCTTTCAGATGATTTATCTCAAGAATTTGAAATTAGTTCTAAGAAGGAGGGAGAAAGCATAGTTTCCTACTTGGCCAGCATGTGACATTTAGACTTGGGAGTTGTGGGTGGCTGTTTTCTGGCATGTGGGGGAGAAGCAGAGAAAGCTATTCTGCAAAGAGAACAGAAAGTGTCACTGCTGAAGAACAACGAAGGGGCCCTGACCTTCTGAATGAACTTCTCATTCCTCTTCCCATCACTTCCTCAAGCCTGGATGCTTCATGCCTTTGGTTTCTTGTAATACCCCTGTATCAGACCCCTTCCCCTCCACCATGTATTTTATCTTTTACTTATGTTAGTTGAAGTTATTTTTATGTACTTGCATTGGTAGGCTAACTAATACACTGGCCTGGCCCATTTTTTTACTTCTGCTTGCTTGTTAACTAGAGCTGGTGAGAAAGTCAAAGAAAAGGTGGGGTGGGGATCTGTTCAGGTGTAGCTCACTGAGAAGCAGCCACAAAACAGTCAGTTCTAATTGGAAACCTGCATTTTCATGAAACAACCTAAAGAGTAGCATTAGTTTCTACATTAAGAAAATAATGCTCAAGCCAGAATGTATTACTTATTTTTGAAATGTTGATTTGATACTGTCAGAAGAGACAACAACTACACTGCAAGAATGAATCTTCTCTGTAAATCATTTGGCGTCATGAATTCAGGGTTAAGGTTTGTTTCTTTGTCAAAGGACTACTCAGTAATTGTGAACATGTACAGACATCCTTCTAAAGTGTCAGGACAACACTGCAAAATTTGCTGTGAGAAGTACCTGCAGTCCTCACCGTGGGATTAAATAAGATACGTGCTCAGCACCTGGCACATAGTGAAGATTCTGTAAATGTCAGCTATTATCTTCAGATTTAGAAGAAAGCAGCTCAAGTGTTCACTCACTTATCTTTGCAATCCCATGTGATTCTTCCCACATGCAATTTAAGCCTTGTTATTTTACTCTGAACCTGTCTGTATGGAGAAGTACCATAATGGATGTGAAGTAAAGCACAGGGCTTCTTGTCAGCATCTAAACAATGGCATTCCTGCCGCAGGATCTCCAGAACAGGGCAGTTGAAGACAAGGACATAGCATCATTTCTTTCAGTAGCAAAATGAGAGTAGGATTTTGGTGTCCAACTCCAACATCCTAGAACATCAGGACCCGCAAATGCTGTACTTAGTCCTTGCCAGTTCCTTCTTCTGCTGGTTCATTATTGATGGTTATGAATGAAGCTGCCAAAGAGAGGAGGGAAGGGAAAAGTGGGCAGAATTCTTGTTAAGGTATTTCTGTTTCTGGCAAATCACTCCTTGGTTATGTAGAGCAACACATTTATCTGGAGCCCTTTTTAAAAAAAGTGAATGTTGCCTTATAACGAATACTAAATAAAACCAATAGATTCCAGATTAATTTTTAATGAGTAGCGGTTGTGTTCTGCATGTAATAATATTGAAATTAATACATAATTAAAGTAGATTTGTACAGAATAGTTCACTTGAGAGTTGAGTAGTGGAGAACAAAATTGAACATCTCCGAAGGCGACCCACAGCTCTGTATTCAGATTTTTCAGACACAGAGAGAGGTTAGTGTTTCCATGAGGCAAAGCCACACTTCCCAGAGGCAGTGGAGATTGTCAAGAACTTTGGCCAGGGCTAAAACCTTCCATGTTAGTTCATAGCAGGTGGCACTGGACACTAAGTAGGACCAAATTGGCATATGTCACAGCCTTGCCCAGAGTTCTGTCAACCTCACAGTGATTTTTCTTCTATAATTTCACTGGCTAATGATTTTCACCTTTCTTAAGGCATGTTGTTGGGTCAGACCTTGTCACTTGGAAGAAGTAAGCAAGTAGTGGTGCCATTCCACATAGCTTTCAATGTAATTTGAGCTTATTATATTGTAGATATCATATTGGGATAATGGACACTCCCCAAATGACAGGGAAATACACTGGGGGTCCAGCTCCTTGCCCTGCAGCTCCACTGCAGTTGCCTTCATGAAAGCTGTTACCCCTCTGGCCCAGGAAAGTGAGGAAGAGGAGGAACTAGGAGGACGTGAAGCTGGCAAAGTTAACAATCCAGCTGTCCCACTTTCCTGCAGAGCCTGCTTAGAGAAGAGTCCTCCAGGGCAGAGCCTCTTAAATTTTAAGGGGGTATGCAAATTACCTGAGGATCTTGTTAAAAAGGGAGACTACATTCTCTTTCTAACTTACTTCACTTCAAATGACAATCTCCGGGTCCATCCATGTTGCTGCAAATGGCATTATTTTATTCTTTTCTATGGCTGAGTAGTATTCCATTGTATAAATATACCACAGCTTCTTTATCCAGTCACCTGGAGATTGTCATTCTCAGTGAAGTAAGTCAGAAAGAGAAAGAAAAATACCATATGATATTGTTTATATGTGGAATCTAAAAAAAAAAAAAAGGACGCAAATGAATTTATCTAAAAAACAGAAACAAACTCACAGACATAGAGAACAAACTCATGGTTACCAGGGAGTAAAAGAGGTGGGAAGGAATAAATTGGAAATTCAAATTTTGCACCTCTTGGGGAGTGATGGAAAATATTAGTTATCTTGATTGTGATGGTGGTTTCATTGCTGTGTAGATCTATCAAAATTCATCAAATTGTACATCTGAATTATGTGTAGTTTACTGTACAGGAATCATAGCACAATAGAGGTGTTTTAAAAAAGGGAGATTACAATTCAGTAGTTCCAGGGTGTGGCATGTGATTCTGCATTTCTAACTGGCTTCCAGGATGTGCTGCTCCAAGGACCACACTCTGAGTTGCACAGGGCTGACATGGTCTCTGCCTTCCACTTCGTCTGTGCTCCAATCTAGAGTCTAGACCGAGACCCCAGACTGATGGTGGAATTCACAGGGACTCTGTGGGAGAGAATTTCCTTTACTCTTTTACTCGTCTCTTGGCAAAGCTGTTGAGCTAGACAGGGTTTTTGCCTAGGGTTCATGGATTACACTGTGGATGAAATGTCTAAAACTATTTCCCATTTCTTGATGACAAATCACTTATTTTTTAAAAAATCATTTTTTTGTTCTGAAATAATTTACATAACTTACTTATCTAGCTCTAAAATAAAAAAACCTCCTACTTTCATTTTTGCTGTCAAAGTTTCCCCAGAAGACAGAACAGTTTTATATAGTCAAAAGGTAGTTTCGCCTTCACCAAACTGAGAATACAGTATCTTTTCTCCACCTACCCACCTCCTCCCCAGGGATACTGTGAACATCCATATAGATTTTCCAGACCAACCACTGACTGGTCCTGGAGGAAACTAAACCTGTATTATAGTTTCAGAGAAATGGGTCAAAGGTCTTTTCTTTATTTAATAAAAACATCAATTCTGAGACCACAAGTTGCTTTTGCCTTTCTCCCTAAAAAGGACAAGACAAGTATGATGATAGGCAGAATTCCATATCAGTACTGAAATCAGGGAAGGGAAAGTAAACATAAAAACTTAAAAAAACAGATGGAGGAGGGCTGAAGATAAACAGGTGCTTCCCATAAGCACAAAGGAGGAGCCACTGCAGAAGTGACCAGGTGATCCTAGTCTCAAGCTCTGAAGTGACTGTGGGAGTTGGTCAGTTTGTTGGGGGGCATAGGGTTGCATGCTAGAACATAGGCTGTTTCTGTCCATCTGCAGAGATATTTTCACAGATTATGCTAAACTAGATGTCTACGGCAAGTGAAGGCTTTACAAAATATGAGAGATGCTGGTGTAGTTTAATGTAACTGTGATTAGGAAGGATTCTGAAGAATGATTGGAAGGGAAGGGAAAGACATCGAGACAGACGAATAGGTAAACATGGAGTGATGAGTGGGGTGTGCGTGTCTGTGTCTGGTGGGGTGTGTGTGTGTTTAAGATCACTGACAGTTTCTCAGAAAGAAGGTTAAAAAGAGACAATGCCATAATAATTAGACTTCAGGAGTCTGGCTCTTCTTAGAGTTATTAGAATAAGATACAAGCTTGATCAGTATTCCTACTGGGCCTTTTATTTAGCTTCCAGTGAAGGGTTTTATTTCCCTGAAATATGATTCCAATATGATGATCATAAGCCTTGGTTAATTTTAAGACATTTCTCTTCACTTATGAAAAAGGGCTCATCAGCAGTCCCTGCCAAAAATTCATTAAAATACCTTTTAAGCTCCCCTTTAAGGTCATTTTCAGTATTCTTTGCACTGTTAATTAGAAAACTGCAGTTTCCTTTTTTGCTACCAGAAACTCTCTCCAGTAGCATCTTTGACTCTGGCATTTTGCTGACTTCCTTGTTTCCCTGAATTTGACTCTAACAGAATAAATGGCTCTGTTTTTGCTTTGCTGTATTTTCTTTAGCTACTGGTTTTGCAGCCTCGATCGCTGATAATCCTGAAGCTGTCATTTATTAATTTATTGAGATGCTCTTCACATTCTCCACAGAGTCAGAGAAGATGCCAATTAAATTTGTTACTGCAAAAGTGAGATCACAGAAAATGCATTTATATGTTCACAGTACTAACTTCCATCACATTGAATCCCAGTTTCCTGAAAGTACAAAGTGTCTTATATGTAAATTCAATATATACTTATTGCTGCATCTTTGCTGACGTTCAGCAAATAACATTCAGTATTGCCTTCAAGAAAACGTGTAGATGAAAAATGTAAACTTTATGTTGTATGTATGAGAGAGATTTCCCGAAGAGGACTCGGGAAACCTAGCGTCTAGTCCCAGTAATGGGCCTTGTTTCCACAGCAAGTCAGGGGCAAACACTAAGCCTGAACTTACAAAAACTGGGCATGCCTCAGAATTACCTGGAGACTCTAAAAATACTGCTTCCTTGACCTGACTCAAAACCTAGCTAATCAGCCTCTCTAGTGTTGGGGCCCAGGAATCTCTATGTGTGTAAATCTCCCTAGAGATTCTGATACCATTATTCCTCTGAACACTGTTTGACAGTCAGTATCTTATCCTGGGAATATACAGAAATATTAAAGTATTGTTTAATATAGGCAAAGGTGCTGGTCTAACCAGGACCAGTCCCTTGAGTCTGAGGTGGATGGAGCTGGAACACCTTTTCACCTGTGGATGAGGGATGTGAATTCAGTAGATAGAGGCTGAGGATTCTATCTGGGAAAATGATTAGATTTCAACTGGAATAAAGTCCAACGCTGGTAATAGAGAAGCAGTGAAAGGTGGGAACAGTGCTGCCATGCTGTTTAACTTCAGTTGCAGTTGTATTAGTTATCCATTGCTGTGTATCAAATCACCCCCCACTTAGCAGCTTAAAGCAACAGATAACTATTTTATCACAGTTTCTGTGGGTCAGACATCTGAGTCTCTCATGTGGTTGCTTTCAAGCTGTTGATTGGGGCTGGAGTCATCTTAAAACTTGATCTGCTTCTAAGCTCATTTTTGGTGCCTGTTGGCAGGCCTCAGAAAGTCTCCTTCCAAGCTCACTCACATGATTGCTGGCAGGCCTTGGTTCTGGGCCATTAGGTGTGGCAGTTGGCTTTTCCACAGCCAGTGACTATAGAGAGAGAGGAGAGAAGAGAGAGTAGGAGGAGCAAGGGGGAGTAAAGAGGAGAGAGAGAGAAAGAAAGAGAGAGAGAGAGGGAATATCCTTCAGATAGAAGCTGTAAAATTCTTATTCTAACCTAATCTTAGAAGTGACATCCTGTCACTTCTGTGTGTTCTGCTATCATAAGTGCATCGCTAAGTCCCACCCATACCCAAAAGCGGGGGACTTAAGTACTTTAAGAGGAGAAGAGTAGCAGTGAATTTGTAAACCTTTCTTTAAAACCTCCACAATAGACTGTTTCTTCCCTCCCCTAGTTGTGCAGTGCACAGCTTACACAGCTGCACATGGAAGTCCTGGATGAAAACAGAAAGATCAAGAACTAGGAGTAGAAGATGAGAAAAACCTGAGATTAGTCAGAGAAATTCTGGCTAAGAAGCAGGGATGTATGTGAAGCAGTGGAGCACAGTGGGTAAGGGCTTCATGTTCAGCTTACCTGGTGTGATTCACAGAGCTTCCACTCTCTAGCTCTTGCCAGTAAGTCTCCTCAACCTCTGTTTTATTGGGATGTAATTGACAGTAATTTAACATCTTAAGTTTCAGGGTTTTTTAAAAAAAATCTGTATAAAAGGGTAATAAATGGGCAATAAATTTGCCAGCCCCCTAAGGTCACTTTTCATATTTAATTCTTCCATGAGCTCTTTTAGTGCCACCACTACAGCATGTCTCAGATTGACCCACTTTTCTGCATCCCGCTGCCATCTCCCTAGGCCAAGCCTCTGTCATCTCTGACCTGGGTGGCAGTAATGGCCTCCTCGCCAGTTTCCCTACTTCCACACTTGCTTTTCTAAGGTTCATTCCCCACACAGAAGTCAGAATCATATTTAAAGAGTACAAATCAGATCATGCCATACCTCTGCTTAAAACATTCAGTGCTTTCATGTGTTTTTAAAACAGATCAAAATTCCTTGCCATGAATTACAAGGCTCTGCATCATCTGACTGCTGCCTAGCTTTCTAGACTCACTGTGGACCACTCTATCTCTGGTGTCTTTTCTGCTCATCTAGCAAGCAGGCTGTTTCCTACCTTAGGGCCTTTGCACTTGTTCTCCCTGTCTAGGACCTTCCATGGCCATATCCTTCATGTTCTTCAGGCCTCAGCTTGGATGTCACCACCCCAGAACATCTCCCCTGATCATGCTCTCTAATGTGGACATTCCCTTCTCAAGGCACTTTTCTCTCTTTAATTATTTTCCTTCCTGGTACCATCATTATCTGCAATCATCTTGGTATTTTTTTTCTTATTTATTACTGTCTTTACCCACCTGAAAAGTACACTCCATGAGGAAAGTGCTCTATTTGGTTTGCTTTTTGTTGTATCCTTAGGGGTTAATCCCATTCCTGGATTATAATAAACTCTCAATAAACAGTTATTGGATGAATGAATAAAAGAGAAAACATATTAAATGTTTAGCACAGTGCCTGGCACATAATAGATGCCAATCTATGTTAGATAATCACATATTGGATATATTATCTATTTCACAGCTCTGGTGGAGCGATCAGTTGCAGTAATATGTGAAAGGCACCAGCTGCAGCTCCTGGTGCACTGAGTCGTCAGCCACCCTGTGTGGGATGCCTAGTGTTGCGTTCATGTAATGGGGACGGAAAAGGATTGACATTCGGCTATTCAACATCTATTTATTTGGGAGCCTGTAGATATTTGACTTTTCTGATAACTGGGTCTTCAAACATTCACACTACTGTTATTCAAATTTTAAAATCCAAAGCTACCGAGCATTGTGCTCCATGTAGAGAAGTGTGAGACAGGTGAGCATATTGTTCTGGGCACAGTTTTTTCCATAAAGTAGGTTTAACTAAATAGACCTTATTGTTGGAAGCGTCATTAACTCAGTATTGCCTTAGCTTGCCCTCCCTACACTTGACAAAATCAATCTTGTCTGTGCTAGAATATCTGTTCTCTTGTAACAGTGATGAAACAGGATGATAAAGGTTTTAGATAATGTCAGAAAAACTATCAGCTGAAAAAAAAATTCCTCAACTCTAAGGGCCGCTACTGGCAGGACATTCATCCTGGGAGAGTCACCCCACCGCGGCACCCCGGCACCACATCTTTCAGACCCTCTCTTGGCAAAGAGCCTGGCATGTGCACAATGCTTGTAAATGTTACAATAAAGGAAAAGTGAGTTAAAGTCTGGGCCCCCAACTTATGCACAGTCTGGGGGGAAGGAATATGGGATCGAAGGCTTTGAGTGTGTTCAGGCTCCAAATCACTATCCTGAGTAACCTAAGACAAGTTACTTAGTGCCCCTGAGGTTGGATTCTGAATCTGTAATGTGGGAAAATGCTGTTAATTTTGTGGGACTGGTTAACAACTGGGAGATGATGATGCTAGTTGAATGCAGCTGATTGTTTGGCTGGCCTCAGAAAATTAGCCTGCTTTTCCATCTTTTCCAATCTTTTGAGGCACTCTACAGCTAAAGGAGACCCACAAGCAATAGAGCGGCCCACAATCTCTACACGCTCTGTTTCCCAGAAGATAAATCCCAGGCTTTTTGATTGTATGCATTTTAATATTATTCAAAATATGAAGCAAAAATAGGAGGTGGCTTATACAATAAATGTAGTCCCTGCTAAACATTTTGTAATTCCCTTCTGCAAAAGTAAGTAGAGTCCCTCTTAGGTTCCCAGCCTGTGCCCTGGTAATGCGGGAAGGGCTCATCCAGCCTGCTGTCCTTCCAGCTTCTTCCTTCTAGAAGGGACCTCCTTCAGCAGTTACGATGAGACAACATAGATGAGTAGGTGCTTCTTCCTTGTCTCAAGTGAGCAATGTGTATCTCTGAGGGTGTTTAGCCTGGGTGATTTCCACCTTAACTGAGTCTCTGCCTCACCCAGGAGTATTTACCTCAAACATCCCTCATGCTGGATAACGATGTGGTCAGCAAGGGTGGCCTTTGAATGAAGAAGAGCCCTCTAGAGGGGTTTCAGACTACCCTAATAATTCCCAGCAGTCTTCTGTACTTGAAAGAAAACAAATTTGACTTGTAAATTGTTTTTTAAATTTGAATTCTGAAACTAGTTTGTAATTGAATTTATTCCATCAATTCACAAACATTTGTGGAGTCCTTCCATGTGCCAGGCCTTGTGCTAGGATCTTGGGACTAAAGAGATGAAAGGACCTGCTCCCAGCCTTGAAAGCTTCAGCCAGGAAGGAAGAGGCCAGCTCATGTAAGACAATCTCCGACAGAGTCAGAGGAGAGAACACAGTTAGAAAGCAGAGGGGAGGTAATTCTTCCTAGGCAGGTAGGTACTAGGAACTGAGTGTGAAGAGTTGCTGTGTTAATTATCTACCACCAAATTTGTGGCTTCCAACATTTATCATAGTTTCTGTGGGTCAGGAGTCTGGGCATGATATACCGTGTGGTTCTTGCTCAGAGTTTGCCACGAGGCTGCAGTCAATGCATCCGCTGGGGCTGCAGTCATCCTGAGTGCTTGGCTGGGGAGGGCCCTGCCCCCACGCTCACCCGTGCGGTTGTTGGAAAGGTTCAGTTCCTTTCAGGCTGTTGGACGGAGGGCCTCGTCAATGCAGACTTGATGGCAGAAGAGGAGAGGCATGTCCGAGGAAGAGGGACCCAGATGAGCTCAGCCATGACAGCACGAGCAAGGCCTGACAGGAGAACCTCGGCATTTGGCCGGAGCGCGGGGTGCAGGGGTAGGACGGAGAGTGGTGACGGGTATGGTCGTGGATGAGAGTGAGGCTGCAAAGACAGGGAAAATACAGGTTATGGAGGGCTTTGTATAGAGAAATGGAGAAACTTGAACTTTACCCCAAGGTGCTGGGAAACCAGTTAGGGTTTTTAAGGAGAGTCAAGGTTTCCTAGTTACTGTGGGAAGATCACTCTTTTGGCAGTGTTGATAAAGGGCTCATTTATTCCCCTTACAACTGATCCCATTAGGCTCTCATAATCAACGTGCATCTCAGCTTTTCTGGTCGTGCAGAAGCAAGCAGTTTGAGGCTATCCAACGAGCCATTAATCATCTGTCCCTAGATTATGGGGCCCGGGTGTGGTGCAGGTCGAGAGATGGTGGAAGACTGGGTGGCTGATCTCTTTTTCTTACCCAGGAAAACTGGGAAAACTTAGATCAGGAGCAGTCGCTGGTTCATCCCCTAGGGGGATAAAATGCAGTTAGCTTTTACAGCTTGCTCACTTCCGCCCCACTGATTCAGAACCTTCCCGCTGACCCTGTTTTGAAGCTTACTGTGCTGTAGTTGGAAAGTTTTGAAAAGCCATTAGCAAAGGTCTAAAAGACAATAAATATGGGTGTACTCTGGTGGCCTTTTAGAGGTTTAGTTTTTGAAACAGAACACAGTAAAGCAATCATGCCTCAGTTTCTTGTTTGTAAAGCAAGTCTTGAACACAGTGAGTTTCATGTTCTGATCTTTTCTCTAAGAGATATAATTACTTAGAAATCTGCTTGTTTATTTTACTTCTGTGATGAATCTTAGGGCAGGCTCTGTTCTTCCTATTTCAGCCTGACATGAATTCTCTGATGCTTTGGTGTCATATCATTGTGGAGAAAGGCTTTTTCTTCTTGTATCATTGCAAAATGTGTAGAGAAGCAGTTGCTCAGATAACATGGGAACTTGTAAATGCATTTCCTTCCCACTGTACTACCAAGAGGCTGAATGAACTTTTTTCATTTTCCAGGAGAGACATTGCCATTTCCAACAGGGAGTATATAATGCATGAAACCAGGAAGAGCTTTGAGTAACAGAGCTGCCTGTCCCACTGTTGTCAGTCAGCTGAGAGGTGAGAAGAGGCCATGCTGGCACTGAGTTTGCTTGGAGTCAGCTCTGCCCCCTTGAGCTGCTCCCGGCACAGGGCAGTGCTGAGGCTGCGCAGTGCAGTGGCCAGTCCATGTGTGAACTTCTAAACTTAGAGGTGGCCCTTGTGGTTCAAGGGACTCTATATTTACCATGACCCATGGGGGTTTCTTGAACTTGTCACATGAAGAAGGCAGAAGAATTTGTAGGGAAGGATTAACACTTATTCTGCAAAGAGAACTACATATAATTTGTCATACATCTGTATTCACAAAAGGAAAATGTGGGCTTTGGAGATGCTGCGGGTCCTCCTCAGTAGGAAAGTGATGAGGGTCTCCAAGTGGTGCAAAAGGTGAATCGAGGGTGTCTCACATATATTTTTAATGATTTATTTTTAAGCTGGGTGATTAATATACAGGTGTTCACTATATTATTTTCTTATACATTTTTTATGGCAAAAAGGAAAGTGGCAATGGAATATTTAAATAGGTTTATTGAGGTTGATATACATAACTGTACACATTTAGAGTATACAGTCTGAAAACTTTTGACACACGTGTACACCTGTGAAACCAGCACCGCAATCAAGAAAATGAGTACATCCACCATCCTTAAGAATTTCTTTATGCGCCTTTGTAATCTGCCTCTTCTGACCCTCCACACTGTTTCCACCCTTCCCAACCATTGTTTCCCCTTCTGTCACTATAGATTAGTTTGCAATTCCGAGAATTTTCTATAAGTGGAACCATACGGTATGTACTCCATGTTGGTTCGTTTCTTTCACTCAGCATATTTATTGTAAGATTCATCAGTGCTGTTGCATGAAGCAGTAGTTACTTCTTTGCTGAGTAGTATTCCCTTGTATGGATACACCATGATTTGTTTACTTATTCACCTGCTGATGGACATTTAGATTGCTTCCAGGTTTTGGTTACCATAAATCAAGCTGCTATCAACATTCTTGTACAAGTTTATGCTTTTGTGTATGTGTACATATGCTTCCATTTCTCTTGAGTAAATACCTAGGAATGGAACGACTGGATCATCTGGTAGTGTATATTTAGTTTTTTTAAGAAAATACCAAACTGTTTTCCAAAGTAGTTGTACTATTTTACATTCCCACCAAGAGGGTTTGGGAGTTCTGTTTCCTCCACATCCTCTCTAATGCTTTGTATGGTCAGGCTTTTTACTTTTAGCCATTCTAATAGGTGTATAGTAATATCTCACTGTGGTTTTAATATGCATTTCCTCAATGAGCAGATGCGTTGAGCAGCTTTTCGTGTACTTGTCATCTATCTATCTATCTATCTATCTATCTATCTATCTATCTATCTATCTATCTATCTATTTAAGTTGTAAAAGTGTGTGTTCAAATCTTTTCCCCATTTAAAAAATTGGGCTGTTTGTTTTCTTGTTTGGTTTTAATAGTTCTTTGTATTTTCTAGATGTAAGTTCTTTATCAGGTATATAATTTGCAGAAACTTCCTTCCAGCTAATGACTTGCCATTTTATTCTCTTTACAGTGTCTTCTGAGGAGTAGAAGTTTTAATTTAATTTAATTTAATGTTATTTTTGGAGGTTGGATTTATCTTTATTTTATTTTTAAAAATTATAGTTGATTTACAGTATTATATTAGTTTCACATGTACAACATAGTGATTCAGTATTTTTATAGATTACACTCCACTTGAAGTTATTATAAAATACTGGTTATATTCCCTGTGCTGCATAATATATCTTTGTAGCTTATTTATGTTATACATAGTAGTTTGTACCTCTTAATCCCCTACCCCTATTTTGCCCCTCCCCTTCCATCTCCCCACTGATAATCATTAGTTGGTTTTCTATGAGTCTGTTTCTGTTTTGTTATATTCATTTTATTTTTTATATATCTCATATAAGTGATAACATGTGGTATTTATCTTTCTCTGACTTATTTCACTAAGCATAATAATACCTTTCAGGTTCATCCATGTTGTTGGAAAAGGCAAAATTCCATTCTTTTTAATGGCAGAGTAATATTCCATTGTATGTATATACCACTTCTTTATCCATTTATCTGCTGATGGATACTTACGCTGCTTCTATATCTTGGCTATTGTATATAATGCTGCTATGAACATTGGGATACATGTATCTTTTCAAATTAGTGTTTTCATTTTCTTTCAGTATATGCTCAGGAATGGAATTGCCAGATCATATGGTAGTTCTATTTTTAGTTTCTTTAGGAACCTCCATACTGTTTTCCATAGTGGCTACACCAATTTATATTCCCACCAGCAGTGTACAAGGGTTCCTTTTTCTCCACATCCTTGCCACCATTTGTTAGTTGTAGTTTTGTGATGATAGCCATTCTAACAGGTATTAGGTGAAATTAAAACATTTTCTCACATCATATACAAAGAGTAAACTCAAATGGATTAAAGACCTAAATGTAAAACCAGAAACCATAAAACTCCTAGAAGTAACCATAGGCAAAACACTCTTTGACATAAATCATAGCAGTATTTTTTTTGGATCTGTCTCCTCAGGCAAAAGAAACAAAAGCAAAAATAAATAAATGATACCTAATTAAACTTAAAAGCTTTTGCACAGTAAAGGAAACTATTGACAAAATGAAAAGAAAGCCTACCAAATGGGAGAAAATATTTGCAAATGATATGACTGATAAGGGGTTAATATCCAAAATCTATAAACAGCTCATACAACTCAATAACAAAAAACAAAACAATTTAATTAAAAAATGGGCAAAAGACCTGAATGCAAATTTTCCAAAGAAGATGTACAAAGGGCCCACAGGCACACGAAAAGATGCTTAATATTGCTAATTATCATGAAAATGCAAATTAATAGTAAAGACTTTAGATGTGAAGTCCAGTTGATCAATTTGTTCTTTTACGTATAATGATTTTGGTAATGTAGCTAAGAAATCTTTGCCAAACCCAAGGTCTCAGTGATTTTTTTTTTCTATGCCTTTGTCTAGAAGTTTTATAGCTTTTAGTCTTTATCTTTAGATCTGTGGTCCATTTTGAGTTTTTTATGTGATATGAAGTATAGCTCCAGGTTCAATTAAAAAAAATTTTTTTGACATTTGTTGAAAAGTTCATTCATTGCCACCTACATGATTTCAAATTTTTCTTTCCCTATGTGGCTTGTCTATTTTTCCTCTTAATATTATCTTTTACAGTACAATAGTTATCAATTTTGATGCAGTCACATTTGCCAATTTTGTGTTTTATGGTTTGTAATTTTGGAGTTGTATTTAAGAAATCTTTGCTGCTTAAAAATTTCTTGTCTAGGATTGAATTTCCATCTTTTAGTTTTCTGTCCACTGTATGATAATCAAATATGCTAGCATGTACGAAATATTCTTAGTGTATGGAATATACAAATAAAATGAAGAAAATATATATTATTTCAGAAATTTAAGAGAGCTGCGAGTGGCAAATTAGTGACAGAAGGAATTTTAAAACTTTTGAAACTTTCCTGGGAAGAGGGAAGAAAAGAAGAAAAAATTGCCATGGAATTTTGTTTTTGTTTTTTTTTGAGAACAGAAGAACAGTGGTAGAGATGGGATAAAGCTTAGCATCAGGTGCTAAGCACGTGGTGTGTATACTTGGACTTGAAGGATCAACCATAAATTCTTGGTGATCATCACCTTATTCTGTGAAAAATTACTGGGAATATTTTGGGTATAGAAAATAACCCCTCATAATCCTCCTACAGCTACCCAGCAAATACCCAGTTTGGGACCCGTGGGACTGTTTAGCTCCCCTCCTCTTACGTGCAGGGGACTCAGTGCTTTTACTGCTTCAAATCATCACTGCTTTCCTTAGGCTCTCTCACTAACCCACCCATCTCCTTGGGTTTCAACAGCTGCCTCACTTTCTGCTTAATGGAAGCCATCAAATGTGCTCCTGTCTCCTGAACCTAAACACGTATCTATATTCACAGCTATCCCCCCATCTTTTCCTCCAGTTCCAGAAAAAATGAATAATTCCTTCTCTCGTTCCAGGTCACTCCCCACCTCCGTTTGCCCTTGACACCCCTTTGCCTTGATTCCAAGATGACCTTCCTTTGACATTCCCTCTGTCTCGTGTCCTCAGTGCTGCGTGTCCACTGGGCCATTCTTGCAGTGAATAAACATGATCCTGGCTCTCTTACCCTAAAGATATTTCTCCATTGGACCCTGAATTTCCATTCATTTTTATTTTGCTTCCTATATTATCCATGTTTGCTGAAAGGGTAGTATTCCTATCCCTGCTTCTCCTACTCCAGCTTCCTCTTCCCTCTACTGGGCCTTGAGCACGCTACTGAGACTGCTCTCCCTAAGGCCGTATCTAATGGACATTCTTCAGGACTATTTTACTGGACTTCTCTGTTGCATTTACTTCTTTTTAAAAACTCTACACCCTTCGGTACCGCTGAAATTTTACTTTCTTGTGTCCTAATCTACTTCTCAGACTATTTCTAGATTGTCTGCATAATAAATTTTGTCTTTTTTTTAAATGTGACTCATCTAAATTGAATGATAAATATATACACATTGTAACTATTTTTTGTTTCTTTGTTAAGCTTTTAGATTGGGTACTCAAATGAAAATCTTATTGTTAACTTTGGTTTTTAATTTTAGTAGGTGTTATGTTCTAATTTCATTCAATTAACTTTTTAGTTAACATTAGCCTAGCTGAGAAAGTATCCTTTTGAATCTGTTTACCTGTTTTCTTTGCAAGAATCTGGATGGTCATTAAATCTGTGCACTGAAACAGCGAATTCAGAGTATTCAACTCATAGGACAGAAATATATAGTGCTGTGCTTTAAAATTATGCAAACCTTAGAAATCTGTAAATGAGAATTGAATTTGGAGCCTGGAGGTAGAAAATGTGATTAAAGAGAATATGAGAGCTTCTGAGGGTTTTGTTTTCTGGGCAGGAGTTAAAAATAAAAGACAAATCTTACTTGCTTTTTTCTCTACCACATAAAAAGGCATCACAAAGGCTTAGAAATACAGAGTTGCTTTTGGCATTTAAATAGATTCTTGGTGTATAGTATACTAATCCTTGTTTAAGTCAGCAAAGGAGTGTGGAGGCACAAAATTAAGGATAAATTCTTCATATATATGATTTTTCTGCTTTGTTTGATAGAACAGAGAGAAAATATTAAATATGAACATATTTTTTTATCAGTATTCTTTTTTTTTTTTTTTTTACCAGATACAATGAACCTCTTAATAATGTAGTCTAATTTAAACCACCTTTGGTCATTTAAAAAAATGTCAGAGGTCATTTCATTTATTCAAAAATTTCAAATATATATACTTTTTTTTGTTTTAAAAAAAACCTATCTAAATGACTTAACAAGAAGTCTGTGAAAGTTTATGCAGGATGAAGGAATCGTGTTTATATTTATTCTTTATTTTATCACCAGAGATTTTGTTTCCTTTCACTCGCTCACATGAAATATGGCTGGTTGATGCCCCATAAAGAGGGCTAGCCTTCGGCAATTGAGAGGAGAGTGGCAGCCTGCCTGACTAATGGTCGGTTAAAGTCTCTGATGCACAGGGATCAAATTAAATAAGGCTCTGTGTTGTCAAGATTTAGAATCTACTGATGCACCAACATTTATTCATCTGCTTTTTATTTAGCTTTGAAGGCCTGCAGGTCAGCTGCCTCTGATTCTTTTGGTGGCCTTCCAGGGCAAGGGAGGCTGAAGGGACAGGCACAGTACAGTGTCCCTAGGTGGCAGTCTTGGATGGATAAACCCCCTCTCTCAGTTGTAAGCACCAGTTGTTTTTTTATTCCTTTCTCTCTCTCTGTCTCTCCCCCTCTTCTGTTCTCTTTCTCTCTTTCCCTTTTTCTTTCTAACCAGCCATTCCCAAGAAACATTTAATTTATGTCTTTATGAACATATATATTATTAAACACTTTATTTCCAGCCCAGGAGTTGTGGGGAGGTTTCTGAATGCTGTAGCAGCAGGAGCGATGATTCCCCTAAACACTTCATAAATGTACATAAAAGGTGATGAATTTAAAAAATCAAACACAAGGCCCCCACCAAAAAGAAAATTACTTAAAATAACCAAAGACCCAAGGCGTGTATAGCCCATCCTGCACTCCCTAGGGAAAAAGTGATTGGCAAAACTGACTGCTTTTGCTTCCTCACTGGTCAAGAGGGGAATATTCCCTGTTGCTGGAGCAGACAGCTCAGGCTGAGATCTGAAAACCTCCCCTTGGCCGTTATGCTTTTAACCTAGGAGGAGCGCGCCGTTGTTAGCCTTGCTGACGGTGTTATGGACGGGGCATGAGGACGAAGGAGCCCTGCCTGCTCTTCCAGGGCCGCGTGGCTAAGGCCAGGAGGGAGAGTCGCCCTAATCAGTAAACACGGTTGTGCTAACCCTGGAGGCTGGATGCAAGTTGGGGCTGACCGGGGCCAGTGCATCATTTACTCAGTCCTCAGAATTGTGCTGCAATTTATAGATGCGTCACGAGTTCCAGTAACTTGCCAAGGCTGTGTAGCTTGTGGTCATCAGAGAAAAGACTCAGATCCAAGTCTATTTCATGCCTAGACATAAATGCCTTCTAGGCTGCCTCCAGGTTAATTGCCTCAGACTTTGCGCCTGGTTCCATTTCTTTCCTCCCATTGATTCCATTCTCCACAGTTTACGTCTCATTTCCCTATTCTTGCAACTCATTTCACATCTCCCGGATCTTTACCAGGTTCCCATTTCACCACTGCCATGACCCTGGATATTATCGACCTCAAAGTTGTTTTAATTTTCACGGCTTTGGTTATTAGTGAGGAGAGCACTGAGAAAAGAAACATCACCTTTTTTGTGAGCAGCCTGCTCAGGTGCTCTCCCTATTTTTCCGCCCATTGGGAAGTCCTCTTTGTTAATTTCTGTAAGTTTTTTTTTAATATATATTAAGTACATTATCTCTTTGTCACATATGTTTCAAGTCTTTTATAAAATAATTGTCATTTTTCTTTTTTAGTTTGTTTATGGAAGCTATTTTTCCACGTGGAAGATTTAAATCTTTATAAACTTGAACCTGTTTCTGCTATGATTCCTCGCTTTGTTGTCTGCCTTCCACAGGCTTCTTCACTTCAGGATCATAAAATATATTTTAGTATATTTTTTCCTTTTCTTTTCAAGACCACTTTATTGAGGTATAATTGACATACAAAAAGCTGCACATATTTAATGTATAAAACAATGAGTTTGGAGATAAGTATTTACATGTGAAACTGTCGTCGTAATCTCTGTCATAAACATATCCATCCCCTCCAAAAGTTTTCTCTTACCTTCTTTATTTATTATTATTCTTATTACTTTCTGGTGATAAGAGCACAACACAAGATCTTAGCAGATTATTAAGTATATAATACAGCCTTGTTTACTAACGGCGCTGCCCTGTGCAGCACCTCTCTAGAATTTATTCATCTTGTGTAAATGAAACTTTGTATCCTTTGCATGGAATTTTCTTCTTCATTGTTAACTTAAAAATTTTTAATCCAATTATTATTATTTTTTGGTATGAGGTAAGAAGGAAATGTAACCTCATTCCATTTTGAGAATAATACATCTTTTGAAATAATAAACATGAATGCAATAAGTACCAGGCACATAGTAACAGGCTATGAGTAGGCACTGTTTTTATTCCCATTTTTCAGTAGAAGAAACTGATGCACAGAAAGTCACAGAAATATTATGTGATTTACCCAAGTTTAAGTAATAATATTTGGCTTTACGAATCATGGAAGTCAGTCTCTTTCAGCAGATAATCTGACCGGAGAGACCGGCTGAAGATTTAGAACTTTATGCTAAGTGATTTAAGTAGGATAACATTTTCCTCATAATTATATTTTTTATCTTTGTTTTCCCTTATAAACATTTAAACAGTAGGACAAAACTATGTACTATCAGATGGAATTATGAGAGAAATAAAGATGTTAAAAGTTAAAGTCTAAAGACAATCATTAAATACAAATATAAGCGTACAAATATAAATGTCTTCCCAGCGCACCTACTACATCTGAGAGTGCTCCACCCATCCCTATAAAGCATGGATCTGTGATATTTTGGAAGCCCTACTCATCCATTTTTGGAGCCCTTCCTGCAGGGTGAGGTGAGGGTGCCGACCACTGACTCTCTTACCCCTGCTCCGTCTGTGACAAACAGCCTAGATCTCCTGGTGTTTGGGATGCAGTGTGTTGCTTCAGAGCCTGCCTAAGCTCACTCCCCTAAACTAATCTCACATGTTTCAGGCTCATTAACTCTATACTCTAACAAGTTAAGTTCATCTGAGTTACATTTGTTAATTTGCTCTGCTAGGGAATGGCTCACACTGTGTGTGTGACTCCCCCCTGGCGGCCTGAGAGAATGCTTGTAGTTTATCATCTGTGAGTCCTTTCACCGAGGGGAAAGATTTGTCTTCTTGAGTTTTACCCATAACACTGGACTTCATCTTTCTGTACTTGACTTCCTGCATCCAGAAGGAACTTTTGAATAAAATGAAACCATCAAAGCAGTAGAGAAAACCAGTGCACTCTGGGGGACCTGGTGCTAACATACGGATGTTACTGGTCGAAATTAGGAAGTAACTTGTTTTGAACAAAAGCAATAGTCAAGTCAGCATCTCTTGTGATTCAAACAGAATTATTTCAAGTTCTGCAGGACTTTGTGTTTTAAGAATCAGGTATTTCACAAAAAGGAAGCCGAGACACATATAAAGTAAAATAATATTTTATGACTACTTCAGTAATGCGTATGTTTGCTGGAGTGAGTTCTGAAAGTGGTCTGGCTTTTGTTTGATGGCCAAACCTAAATTCCATGTTAAAATCTGGTCTCCTATTGAATTTGAGTTCTGGTCCCGGAGGTGATATTGGGTGTGACCAGAGATCAGACAGACTCTTGTTTTGAGCTACAGAATCTGGTAATTGTTCCTTCATAGCTTTCTCTGTGCTGCATCTCTCTCTCGCTCCCCTTTGGGTGTCCTGCAGGAAAAAAACCCACTTTGGAGAAAAATCAAACATTCCTTAGTTTTCAGCAATGCCCAAGGCTGAATAGAAGTTTTTAGGGAAGAGACAGAAGTGTAGTAGATAAAGACATTTGACGGAAACTCTGAACCTTGCCCGACTTGGGAATTCTCTGTGAGGACTATAGAAGCCTGGGTGTATCAGAGATCCAGCAAGCATGGGAGATGAAACAGCTGGACTCAGGGATTCATGCAATCAGAGAAAGTTACAGACTCAGGAGGGGGAGAAATAAGGAGGATTGGGACCAGGGCACCGCAGAGCTATTTTCATTATCTCTACTTAACTAAGAGTTTTTCCTAGTTTTTAAGCGAGGAAAAGATAGAAGCCAACACCCAAACCACACTACCTATTCCACGTAGTTAACTGCACTTGAGTTAACTGGTAAATTGTCAGGTTTAAGCCACTGTTTGGGGGGGGTGTCACTTAACACCTTATACTTTCTTTAGTGGCTATAAAATTCTTAGTAGAGTAATTCTCTCTATATTGTTGAAGAGACATGTAGAACGTGGTAAAATCTCTGCTGATAATGTTATGCAAGATTCTCGAGGACAGATCAGGTCAGCATCCAGAGGATGGCGCCTACTTAAGGCCTGTTCCTTGGTTTAGTTTAGAAGGAGAAAGAGTTGTATGGCATTACGGGCAGTGAAGAGACTTTAGCTCTCATATCTAACCAAACCTTTGAATATTAAGGAATTTAAGGTCAGGACATTAAATGACTCGTCCAAGGCCACCAAGGCAACAGAGCAGGGCCAGGACCTGTATGTAAATCTCCAGGCCCTACTCCCTGGTTCTTCACCATCTGCTTTGTGATTTCACTGAATTTGCTTATTCTGGCAAGGCAGAAAATCTCTCTTAATCTGTTTCCGAATTAAAATTTTCTCTGCCATTTGCAACACTCCAGAGAATAGAAACATAACAAAATCATTGTTTTGCATTAATACTTCCATTTTCAGCCATCCCGGCAATCAATCAGAACTTTTATCTTCTTGCCTGAAGAGACAAGGACATTTAATTCACAGCAATTTCCTTCCTCCTTTCTCTCAGCGACTCTGTTAAATAAAACATGATGGATCACACTCTGCATTTGCATGCCAGCTCAAACAGGGACGGAGCTCTGCTGGAACGGACAGGATGCCACCCTTGCCGAAACCTGGCAGAGGGGTCATGGAGGTTAGTGCTGGGAAGTGCTCAAATTCTGCACAAGTGAACATTTTTCACTCAAGGAAAGGGGCCCAGTTCACAGCCAGAATGAGAACTGGAAGCTGTGCTAAAAATTAATAAATAAACTCTTATTTATGATCAACAAAGATCATAGTCCTGCCTAATAAAGGCTTTTTTGGGGGGGAGGGGGATAACACTTGACTCTTAGAGAACTGAGCTGGGGCATAATCTGGCCAAGTATTCACATTGCTATGCTGGTCATTTCAGTTAATTCCCTCTTTCCCATAACAATTAGAACAGAATTTTTTTGAATCTCTGCATTAATAGAGACTGTTCATCTTTCCTCTTCTTCAGAGTGCCCAGGGATGCTTGCCTTGTATGTGTTTCAGAGCAACCCAGTGCACCTTGCCATCTTTTGCATATGGAGCTATTGATCAGTGTTGACAGGACCAGAAGGGTGTTGTCCAGTCCAGCCTGCTGGTTTTGTGCAGACAGAGGATAACTTCTATATTATTTTCTACAGGGAGTTTATGCTTTGCTTAAACTCAAGGTTAAATGATGAGGCGTTGACTTGAATGCAGGTCTCCTGCCACTAAGTGACAAAGCTGTTTTTATTCATTCATGTATTCATTTAAGAGATCTTATTCTGTGCTGGGACTGTAAAGATGAACAAGATGTAGTAGCCCCCACAAGAAATTTACAGGCTGGTGAGGGATTATAGATCAGTTAACAATGATCATATGCAGTGTGCTAAGTACCATTGTGGAAGGAATATGAGATTATTTGGGAGCACATAGGGGAGGTTCATAATGTAATTTGAAGGATTTAGGGAAATTGTTAATCTCCTTAATCCTTCCATAATGCAATTTAAAGAAAGTGTTCCAGAGAAAGTAAAATCTAAATTGCAATGTGAAGGATGGAGTGGAGTTAGCTTACTGAACGGGTTGGGGGTCTAGGCAGGGGGGATAATCTGAGGTGAAGAAGCCTGGCTCATTCATGGAAAAACATGCCATTTCTGTACAGGATGACTGTATATTGACAATGGTGAGAGAAGACACTGGGAAGAGAAATTGTTTAGGCTTCATAAACCACGTTAAAGATTTTGAACTTGCTTTTTATTGCAATGGGAAAGTGTTGAAAAATTACCAGAACATGAATGACAAATACATTTAGGCTGCAGAGCAATTACCCAGGCAAGTACGGATGATAGATTAGATAAAATCAAGGGAACAGACACCACCACTATCACAGCCTAGAATCTGTCTACAAATCTTTAGTCACAATTGATCAGAAAGAAACTTATTTAGGAAATGAGCAAATGTGGAATTTCTACTGACTTGGTCACCAAATTTCATAGTCTTTCCTGGTTCCAAAAGTAGGATTCCCCAGTGTTAACTTCCTGAGCGGGGTAAGATTGTGTCTGTCACTGTGGCCTCTTTGTTACATCGAGACTCGCAGCTGCTTCACTTCTTACACCAGGCGGCCTGCAGCTCTTCCTGGGTCTCCAGTTCCCCCTGCATGCTGGCTGGTGGTTACAGTTTTGGTAGCAGTGCTAACAGCTCGAGCAATAAGCTTCCTCATCCAGGGTTCCCTGAGAAGACGCTGTCTTTCACAGTCTTAGTTTATAAGTTCTTGGATATCCAGAGATTCATCTGCAGTTCATCTAGCACAGTACTTTCCCCCTCTCTTGACATTCCCTATTATTGTTTCTTACTCATGGTCTTTGATTTTAATTCCCTGTTCACTTAGGGCAGTAGGCTGTATGTGACCCCAGGCCTGTGGGCCTGCCAGTGACTTTGCAAAGATCGGTCATCATTTTCCAGGGGTGCCTGTCTCTGTACCGTGGGGTCCTCCAGTCCATTTTAGCAGGCGTTATGCTGACTGAGTGTATCTGGAAGAGAAACAGTCTCCATTCACTTCTCTGAGTAACAAAGGGAAAGAAGGAAACAGTTATCTTGGTGGCTTGCTCCTTTCTGCCTGTGACAGGCCCACCGTCTTGCCACGTCTAGTCCAGGCCTCACGGTGGCAGAGACCAGCACTGCTCTCAGGAATTATCCTCACATGAACCACATCAGGGGGCTATCTGGCCCCACTCACTTCCAATCCAGCATGAGTTTGAATTTAGAGGCCAATTAGAGCACTTCTAAAGTCAAGAGACAGTGGCTTATACATATTCCAGGAGGAGCTTCAAGAGTAAGCTGCCCAGGAGTGGGTGCTGGCGGGGCTGAGGAAGGCTTTGGAACTGCTGGGACCTCCTTCTCCCATGACTTCTTTCATTTCAGGCAATTTTCGGTATTGAACAGGAAGTGTTAACTCCTTCCTTCCATCGTAGCTGTTCACGCTGAACCTCGAGTTTATCAGATCTCAGAACTCACACCACTTGCCATGGTACTGTCTCACAAAATCATTAATCCAGCGTTTATTGACCTAGGTCCCAGAAACACCCCAGAACATGCCCTGCTGTCCCCAAGGAAGCCTTCAGGCAAAGCCATCCTGGGGTCCCACGCCTGTTTTCCCAGAATCTGTGATGTTTGTTTGGCTAACATTTCCTGAATTGTGTTAAGCTGCCAAAGAAGTGAATGGCTCAGAAATCTTCCCTTGCAGTTTGTGCCTTGCAGTGTCCCAGTGCTGGTACAGTGTTGTGGGTGGGTAGGGAGGAAACCTGCCACTTGGAGACCAGAGGTGGCACCAGGCACTCGGCTGGCAGGGGCCTATCAAGGTGAAGGTGATGGATGGGTTTGCATAAGGGAGGTGGTGATTTTAATAAGGATTATCTGAGTTAGCTCGGAATAACCAGCTGCCTATCTCCACAGGGAGCACCATTTGACATAAATGAAGACAAGGACAATGATCGAGTCTGAAAGAGAGTTAATTGAAAAGGAGTAGCGTCCTCTGATCTGCAGATTGAGCTCCTTAGGAGGATTCAGGTAAGCCAGAGTGAGTCAAATGATTTTACATGCAGCAGTGTCCCTGGGAGTTGCAGACGCCATAACTTCATTGACCTCGAATCGGGAAAAGGCCAACATCACAGCAGATCAAAGGGTGTTAGTTTCCTGGGGATGCGCCTCTTAATTGCAGTGTTCATTAAAATGGTGCTTTGTTTCCCCCCTTTTAGAGCTAGACACACTTTTAAAAAACTATCAAAGGAAAGGAGAATGATAGAATGGGACGTTCGGTATTTGACCCTTTTTCATCTTCCAGCCAAATATCTCAGCCTTTGGATTGAAAGATAAAGAAGTTTGGCTGAGGACCTGTTTCTCTATTAATTCTCCTGGGAACCAAGAATTAATAAGCATCTGTCTGAGCTAAGCCATGATTGATTTGGTCTTCATGATTATGAGCCACATACCATATATTCTCTTTTATGTAACTCAAATCTCTGCTCAAGTGTCATCTCTTCAGACAGGCTGTGCAGGACCACCACCCCATCCACATTAGTGCCCCCGTCATTTTCTATCCATCATGTCCCCGATGCACTTCTCTTTATGCTATTTAATATGCTGTAATTATATTACATACTTACTTGTTTTTCTTCCTACCCTGGATGGCTGTGACCTGCATGAAGAAGGGACTTTGTTTAATTTACTACTGTGTCTTCAGTGCCTATAATAGTGCTTGGCACTGTTAAAATGAATGACCAAGTACCCTGGGCAAGAATTTTCATGTTTATTTCTAGTATGCAATATTCACTTTTTTCCTTGTTTGGAAAGGAATGTTATCATAGATTTTAAAGTTATTTTATGATGAAACAATAATAACAAAGAGATAAAAGTACCACTGGCAATGAACAACAGAAAAGCTAGTCATAATGGGTGAGAGAAACACCAAAACTTAACAGCTGAAGAAATAGAGTGTCACAGAAATGAGCAGCCTAAATATACCACAAAAATGATTTAGGTGGAATGAACTATGTAGGAGCTGTAGCATTAAATTTCATCATACAGTTGGTATGTATGATTCTGTTAGAGTGATCAACTCTGATGAATGAACTCAGTGACTAGCCATGACTTTTTTTTAATTGAAATCTTTATTGAGATAATTACAGACTCACATGCAGTGGTAAGAATGAGTAAAGAAAGATCCTGGGAGCCTTAATGCCAGCAGAGCTGGTCAAGTACCCTGTGTCTTTAAGGGCAGAGCCACACTGTTAAATTTTAAGAAATGAAAAGGGGAGAGTTCTGATCCAAGATGGTCTCAGAGGAGGCTCCTGAGCTCTCCTCCTCCCATGCACACACAATGTACAGCTACCCAAGGAGCAGTTCCCTCTAAAAGAAAGCCAGAAACCAGTTGAGCAGCTTCTACATGTCATAAATGAGAAAATACCCATGTCAAAAAGGGTAGGAAAGGCTGAGGTGCACTCTCACTCATAACCCCACCCCGGGCACAGGGACCTGCAACTGGGTGGGAATTTGCAACTCCCAGGTTCTCCCTGAGGAGTGAAGGATTTGGACCCAACGTGTAGCATCCCAGCTTTTAAGACTGCCACATTGAGGCTTGTTTCCCAGCTCAGAAAGCCAATAGGACCTGGCATCTCAGAGACTCACAAGACCATAACAAACTAAGAAAGATTTTAAAGGTGTCACTGTAACTGTCTACCCTCCCCACTACCCCTCCAGAAATCAGCACAGATGGATCAGACCAAAAACCCTACCTCTGTCTTTCCCTGAAAGAGGCCTTTTCATACCTTGGAAGCTACTGCCTGCAGATCAGGCTGCTAATTTGGCACACAAGTAGGGGCTGACTGAGCTCCTCCCCTAGACTGGGAGCCTGGAGGGTGAGCACCATCTCTGAGTGAGCTCTCTGGCCCACTCCAGGATGCTGCTGTCTCCACCATGTTTGCCAATAGTGACTGCTATTTTTAAAATCTATGATAATTGGTCATTTTGTTTTTTGTCTCTTTGTTTTAGACCAGTGATTCTCAGCTCTGGCTGCCTATAACACTTGAGTCCCTGATTGAATGACTCACTCCCCAGGCAGTTCTGATGTTCAGCCATGATTGACAGCCACTGTTTGGGGTAGGATGGTAGCTGATGCAGGAACAAACTGCTAAGTTACTGATTTGGTTCAGGAGCTCATAGTAAAGGATGACATCAAATCAGAACAACCACCCAAATAGCCAAATCAGCTGACAAGTATTACTTAATGAGCCTTGCAGATAATCAAGGCTCACTGTATTTCCCATGTCATTATTTCAAAGCTATGTCTGTCAGAGGGCTGGCAAGTCTGGACAACGCAGCTTGGGTGTGAAGTCCTGAGTCCCTGTTTAGAGTCACATGCTTAATGTGCATCTAAGTTGTCAGCAATAGATGCATAGCTTCTTGGCAAACTAGGCATATTGTGTGTGTGTGTGTGTGTGTGTGTGTGTGTGTGTGTGTGAATTACACCTTTGGTTTTGAGATAACTGTAGATTCCCATGCAGTCGTAAGGAACAGTATAAAGGGATTTTCTATATCCTTTACCCAAGCTGTAGGACAATGTTATAACCAGGATCGGGGCACTGATGCAGGTGAGGTGCAGAACATTTCCATCGTCACAGGGAATCCCTCATGGTGCTCTCTTTTATTCACACCCGCTTCCCTTCCACGGCAATGCCTTCCTTAACGCCTGGCCACCACTGAACTGGTCTTCATTTCTGTAATTTTGTCACTTCCAGAATGTCACCTAAGTGGAATCATATAGTATGTAACTATTTGGGAACTTTTTTCCCACTCAGCACAATTCTCTTTTGATTCATTTGGTGTGTTGTATGTATCAATGGCTTATTCCTTTTTATTTCTGAGTAGCATTTCATAGTATGGATGCATCATAGTTTGACCATTCACCCACTGAAGAACACCTGGGTTGGTTGCAGTTTTTGCAAAGGAAGCTGTGATAACATTTATGTATATATATTGTTTGTGAGCATACCTCCATTTCTCTGCGATAGGAGTGCTATTGTTGGGTGATTTGAAAGTTTAATTTAGTTTTTTTTTGCAAAACTGACAAACTGTTTTCCAGAAGGGCTGTACCATTTTACATTCACACCAGCAACATATAAATGACTCTGTCTGCATCCTCCCCTGCACTGGGTGTGGCCACTGTTTTTTGTTTTAGCTATTCTGATAGACATGTAGTGATAACTCAACATGGTTTTAATTTCGTTTCCCTAGTGGCTAGTGATGAATATCTTTTCATGTGCTGATCTGCTATCTGTATATTTTTGTTGAAATGTCTGCTTATACTTTTGCCCATTTCTGATTGGATTGTTTTCTTTTCTTTTTTTTACCGTTGAAATTTGTGAATTCATTATACGCTTGTCCTTTGTGGTTTGGACATATTTTCTCCTGGTCTGTAGCTTGTCTTTTCATTCTCTGAACACGGTCTTTTGCAGAGCAAAGTGGTTTTTTTTTTTTTTTTTAATGTTAATGATGTCCACCCTATCAAGTTTCCTTTCATAGATCATGCTTTTGGTGTCAAGTCAATTTACTCTTTGCCTAGACCTGTATTCCAATGATTTTCTCCTGTTTTTTTTCCTAAAACTATGCAGCTTTACAATTTATGTTTGAGTCTGTGATCCATTTTGAGTTAATTTTTATGTTTCTTTTTCTTTTTTTTTTAGCTGACAGATGTTCAATTGTTTTAGTATTATTTATTTAAAAGGCAATCCATCCTCTATCGAACTGCTTTTGTACCTTTGTCAAAAATCAGTTGGGCATATTTGTGTGAGTCTGTTTCTGGGCTCTCTGTTTTGTCTGATTGGCCTTTGTGTTTATTCCTTTGGTGATATCATCTTCCTGATTACTGCAGCTAAATGATAAATCTTGAAATTAGATAGATGGATTCTTCATACTGTATTTATTTATTTATTTTTAACATTTTTATTGATTTATAATCATTTTACAATGTTGTGTCAAATTCCAGTGACAATTTTTCAGTTATACATGAATATATATATATTCATTGTCACATTTTTTTCTCAGAGCTACCATAAGATCGTGTATGTATTTCCCTGTGCTATACAGTATAATCTTGTTTATCTATTCTACAATTTTGAAATCGCAGTCTATCCCTTCCCAACCCCCGCCCCCTTGGCAACCACAATTTTGTATTCTATGTCTATGAATCGATTTCTGTTTTGTATTTATGCTTTTTTTTTTTTTTTTAGATTCCACATATGAGCAATCTCATATGGTATTTTTCTTTCTCTTTCTGGCTTATTTCACTTAGAATGACATTCTCTAGGAGCATCCATGTTGCTGCAAATGGTGTTATGTTGTCAGTTTTTATGGCTGAGTAGTATTCCATTGTATAAATACACCACATCTTTATCCAGTCATCCATTGGTGGACATTTAGGCTGTTTCCATGTCTTGGCTATTGTAAATAATGCTGCTATGAACATTGGGGTTCAGGTGTCATCCTGAAGTAGGGGTCCTTCTGGATATAAGCCCAGGAGTGGGATTCCTGGGTCATACGGTAAGTCTATCCCTAGTCTTTTGAGGAATCTCCATACTGTATTCCACAGTGGCTGCACCAAACTGCATTCCCACCATCAGTGTAGGAGAGTTCCCTTTTCTCCACAGCCTCTCCAGCATTTGTCATTTGTGGACTTTTGAATGATGGCCATTCTGACTGGTGTGAGGTGATATCTCATTGTAGTTTTGATTTGCATTTCTCTGATAATTAGTGATATTGAGTATTTTTTCTTATGTCTATTGATCATTTGTATGTCTTCCTTGGAGAATTGCTTGTTTAGGTCTTCTGCCCATTTTTGGATTGGGTTGTTTCTTTCTTGTTAAGTCGTATGAGCTGCTTATATATTCTGGAGATCAAGCCTTTGTCGGTTTCATTTGCAAAAATTTTCTCCTGTTCTGTAGGTTGTCTTTTTGTTTTACTTCTGGTTTCCTTTGCTGTGCAGAAACTTGTAAGTTTCATGAGGTCCCATTTGTTTATTTTTGCTTTTATTTCTATTGCTTGAGTAGACTGTTCTAGGAGAACATTTTTGAGATGAATGTCAGATAATGTTTTGCCTATATTTTCTTCTAGGAAGTTTATTGTATCTTGTCTTATGTTTAAGTCTTTGATCCATTTTGAGTTGATTTTTGTGTGTGGTGTAAGGGAGTGTTCTAGCTTCATTGATTTACATGCTGCTGTCCAGCTCTCCCAGCACCATTTGCTGAAGAGACTGTCTTTATTTCATTGTATTTTCTTGCCTCCTTTGTCGAAGATGAGTTGACCAAAAGTTTGTGGGTTCATTTCTGGGCTCTCTATTCTGTTCCATTGGTTTATATGTCTGTTTTTTGTACCAAAACCATACTGTCTTGATGACTGTAGCTCTGTAGTATTGTCTGAAGTCTGGGAGAGTTATTCCTCCAGCCTCTCTCTTTCTCTTCAGTAATGCTTTGTCAATTCTAGGTCTTTGATGGTTCCATATAAATTTTATTATGATTTGTTGTAGTTCTGTGAAATATGTCCTGGGGAATTTGATAGGGATTGCATTAAATCTGTAGATTGCCTTGGGCAGTGTGACCATTTTAACAGTATTGATTCTTCCAATCCAAGAGCATGGGATATCTTTCCATTTTTTAAAGTCTTCTTTAATTTCCTTTATCAATGGTTTCTAGTTTCCTGTTTATAATTCTTTCACCTCCTTGGTTAGATTTATTCCTAGATATTTTATTACTTTGGGTGCTATTTTATTTTTTTTAACATTTTTTATTAATTTATGGGTGCTATTTTAAAGAGGATTGTTTCTTTACTTTCTTTTTCTGTTGATTCATCATTAGTGTAAAGAAATGCAACTGATTTTTGAACATTAATTTTGTAACCTGATACCTTGCTGAATTCTTTGATCAGCCCTAGTAGCTTTTGTGTGGACCTTTTAGAGTTTTCTCTATATAGTAACATGTCGTCAGCATATAGTGACACTTTTACCTCTTCTTTTCCAATTTGGATCCCTTTTATTTCTCTCTCTTGCCTGACTGCTGTGGCTAGGACTTCCAGGACTATGTTGAATAGGAGTGGTGATAGTGGGCATCCTTGTCTTGTCCCAGACTTTAGTGGGAAGCTTTTGAGTTTCTCACCATTGAGTACTGTGCTGGCTGTAGGTTTGTCATATATAGCTTTTATGATGTTGAGATATGTTCCCTCTATACCCACTTTGGTGAAATTTTTTATCATAAATGGGTGTTGAATTTTATCAAATGCTTTTTCTGCATCGATTGAGATGATCATGTGGTTTTTGTCCTTTCTCTTGTTGATGTGATGTATTACATTTATTGATTTGCATATGTTGAACCACCCTTGTGTCCCTGGGATGAACTCCACTTGGTCATGATGTATAATCTTTTTTTATGTGTTGTTGGATTCTATTTGCTAATATTTTGGTGAGGATTTTGGCATCTATGTTCATCAGTGATATTGGCTATAATTCTCTGTTTTGGTGGTGTCTTTGACTGGTTTTGGTATCATACTTTATTTTTTTGTTTTCAAAATTGTTTTACTCTTCTAGTTCTTTTGTCTTTCTCTATAAATTTTAGAATAATCCTGTCTGTATCTACAAAAGATATTGCCAGAATTTTGATAGAAATTTTGTTAAACCTATATATTAATTTGGGGGAAATTGACATCTTTATTATGTTTAGTCTTCTAATCCATGAATACAGTTTGTTTCTCCATTTATTCAAATCTGTCTTCCTTTCCCTCCCTCCCTTCCTTCTTTCCTCCTTTTGTTTCTTCTCTTCTTTCTCTTTTTTTTTCCATCAGTGTTGTATGGTTTTCAGCATGCATATCCTGCACATGTTTTGTTAGAGTTACATATAAGTATTTCATTTTTTGAACAACTGGAAATGGCAGTGAAATTTTAGTTTCAGGTCTACACACTCATTGCTAACATATAAAAATATAATAGTTCTTTGTTTGTTTTCTTGTATTTTGTGACCTTTCTGAACTCATTTATTCTATGATTTTTGTCTTTTGTAGATTCCTTGGCATTTTCTATGTAGAGAATCATGTGATCTGCAAACACTTTCATTTCTTCCTGTCTGATCTGCATGCCTTTTACTTATTTTTCTTGCCTTCTGGCACTGGCTAGAATTTTCTACTGTATTAAATACCAGTGATAAGAGTAGACGTCCTTGAATTGTTCTCAGTCTTCTGAAGAAAGCGTTCAGTCTTTACCATAAAGTATATTGTTAGCTGCACGTTTTTTGGCAGATGCCTTTCATCAAGTTCCTAGATTTCTAAAAAGGTTTTTAAAAAATTATAAATGTGTGTTGAATTTTTCAGTTGGTTTTTCTGCATCATTGATATGACTATGTGATTTTTTTCGTCTTTACTTTGCTAATACAGTAGATTACATTGACTGAATTTCAAATATTGAAACTTACAGGTCGAGGTGGTGATGGAGGTGTTGTGTCCTCATTACCAGGCAGCAGGGATGAAACGCCCAGCTTCCTCCTTGGCCTTCTCTCACATCACCCTGGTGGGGTGTTGGGGCCTCTGGTTGCAGCCTCCCTAGGGTGGGAGTGTTAACTCTCCACTCAGATTTTGCGGGTGTGACTGGAGGTAGGGCCACAGTTTTGTTTTTGTTTTTGTGTTTTTTGTGGTGTTTGGCTGTAACAGAGTGGTTATCTAACACTCTTCGTACGCTGCCCCTGATCTGGTCCTTTGGCTGAGAGAGCAGGCTTCTTACTATTACTTCTTTGTACTTGTTGATGTTTCTGGGTTGCCAGCTTCTTCAGCTTGGGATGCTTGAGGCAAAAAGAAGATCCAGGGAACTCACACCACGTTCTTCCCTCATTCAGTTGAGCCTAATTGGTCTTTCTTCTCTCCACTTTTCAGAGTCGGCTTGAGTCTGTTGTATATATGATGTCCAGAGTCTTTTAGTTGTACTTAGTGGGAGGAATAGGGAAAAGCACGTTTACTCCATCTTCTCAGAAGTGGAAGCATATATTTTTAGATGTTGTTGTGTTGGAGGCATTAGACTGAAGTAGTCAGATTGAAACATGTACATATATACTGTGACTCCCCTTCCTCATTGCTCTAGATGACGGAAGTACTGTTTGCCCATTTTAGTAAATGAAATCTTGATGAAATATTTTTTATTACCAAAAATATTGAGTATTTTGTTTCACATGTTTCAAGTGAAACAAGTAATCTCTCTCTAGAATTATCTCTTATTACTTGTTATTTTGTTACTTTCCCATGTGACCCCAAATTGGGGCTTTTGTGTGGCAAGAGTGAAGGTTTTAGGGGAGGCATAGCTCTTTTTGTGGGAATTTTCCTTGGGGATGGATCTTAGAGAAAAAATAGGGAAGGGGGAAGGAGACAGGCATTCTGTAGACTTTACATGTTAGGTGCCTGGAACAGGTTATCTCATTTAATCTTCCAGCTGTATTGTTATCATTTCTAGTTTTCATCTGGGACTGTGGCTTAGAGGGTTTAAGATGATTTAAGTAGATGTGTCAGGGTTGGTATCTAAGCCTGTGTCCTGACAACAACTTTAGCTCTTCTCCCAACCTGCCTTCACCAGGTCATGAGATCATCACACATTTATATTGGAATTTACGTCGTGCCTGTTCTGAAGGATACACTGTAGATAAGACTGTGTCGGTGAAATGAGATCTGTGGTCACACTGCCTGCGGACTTCAGTGACTGTCATGTGCACTTTGGAAAGTGACATCCAGCCAATGGAATATGACATTTCTCTTTCCTAATATTTTAGCCTAGGCAACCGGATTCATGGAAAAACTTCCAAGGAGGAGTATGGGCTGAGGATTTTTGGGAGAAAGAAAAATTATCAAAAGATGACAATGAAAGAATAAGGATAGAGAACTCTGTGTCTCAGTAAAGCGCCACTGGCAGTTCAGCCGAAGAAACATTTTAGTTGCTAAAAATGAGAGAGTATTTTGATACAGTCAAGTGTCTCCCAAAGATAAATGTGGCAAATAATGGAAATGGATAAATTAGGTAATATACTTTTGGTTCAAAATAGAAGTATCTATATAAAATACAAAAATTATATGATATGGGACTCAGTAATGTAGGCTAAGATACTGTAGATTCAAGAATTAATATTAACGTCCTTATTTTGGAGATGCCTGCCGAAGTATTTTGATGTTAAATGACATGATGTCTGCAACTGACCTTCAGTTGTTCAGCAAAAAAACCGCTTGGCATATTTTATTCTCATGTTCATTTTACTTTGTTGCCATCTTCTCTGTTGGGCACAGTGCCTAGGGCCCAAAATACTCTTAAGGATCCACAAAAATATTTTTAAAATGTTCTTTAAAATCAAAACACAAAAAATGAATTTCTTGAGCAAAGAAGTATTTTAACATGTAATATTAAAAATTCACCTTTATGCCAACACAGCCATAAAGTATAGTGTTTAATCTGTCTTCGTGGAGGAAGAGGCACACACCTGGGGCCCATGAAAGCCATCAAGTGGCCATAGTTGCCACCGTTAGAATGTAAACTCCGTGAGGGCAGAGATCGATGGTCTTGGTCCCTTGGGCCTTGTGGGCAGTCAGCGCAGTGCCTGGTGTGGGCGTAGTCTCAGTTAGAATTTGTTGGTTGAGTGAAAGGATCACTTTGCCTCAAGTTCTGTGAACGTTGGATGTAGTCTTCTGTTAAAAAGTGTTAAACACTCTTCTAATTAGCCGAGTATACACTATTTTTGGATTATCAAACGTTTTGAATTGTCAACATCTCTTTCCCTCTTTATTACTATGGAACTTTGAGAACTGACTGCATAGGAGGAAGGAATGATCAGTGATTGAGAAATCATCTGTTGAGCACTCACTGTGTGGTAGTCAGTGATTGACATTTTGGGCATTCTTTTTACAGGCTTTGAACCCAGTATATCTGTCTGTAGGAGGAAAAGACATGGCGGTTTTACTAATATTGTTCTGTAGATAATTTGCATACAGTGGTAGCAGCCAGAAGCATTTGTTGGCACTTATGTGCCAAATAATGTACTCAGAAACGCTTTATGGGAATGACCTCAGATTATCCTTATACAAGATCTCAGATATAAAAGCTAACAGTACCTCCCTTTATAGATGAGCAGACGGGGGACCACGAGGTTCAGCAACTCCCCAATATCACATGGTGGGTGACAAAGTGGCCAGGCGGGGACTTGAAGCCAGGTCACCTGATTTAGAAGCACTTTCTGTCTTACCTGCCTCCCTCTGTTCTGTCTCCCATGTGTGTCTCAGCTGCTAGTGTCTCGTGCAAGATACCTTTGCAAGCCTGGAGATTTGCACTTGTGTGCATGCCCAGTTCTGGATTAACAGTAGTCACACCTGGAACTGAGGTATCTGAGACCACCTTGCGATTCTAGGAAAGAGAAATAGATGTGGAGGAGAAAGCTGTATAGACCTTTTTGCCACAATTCGATGCCCTGGAGTCTGTGCCCTGATGGGGAGACCATGATGCCATGCAGGTTGTGTTGTGATGACCCCCTCCCACGGACCTGTTGGCCCAGCTGCAGCAGGCAGCGAGAGAGCCCAACTCACGTTCCATCAGGCTTAACCTGCTTTCCAGCTTTTCTGTCCCTAGGACAGGGCAGAGCCCCAAATTTCAGTCTTCTAACCTGAATTCTTTGTGTAGGAGGTAGACAAGAGCTGCCTTTGACAGTAAGGTACCCTAAGGCCGACTGGGGCTGTGGCTGTGAGAGGCCTGAGTGCACCGACTGTGGGAAAAATCTAGGGGGTATCCACGAACCGTGGGTGGCCTGGAAGCCCTCATCTGCTAAGAGAATGCACAGAACAGTCATATTAAGGGAGATGGACAGAACAGCTACTGCATGGTGTCCCCGCATGGGCCTTCTGAGGAACGGTTTGTTTTATCATCTAAGAGATGGGTAGACATGCGGGGCCTGTATTTAGGCCATGAGTGGACACAGAATAAGAGAGTGAGTGAAAAAGTCTTTCCCTCTGGGGGATTGCTCTTCTCCCCTAGGGGCTCTGTCGCTCTTTATCTTTCCTTCTCTGACCTCGTGTGTTTGCTGGCTTTGTTACAGACTGCAGAGCCCTGAGAGAGCTCACGGCCCAACCAGGGCAGCAGAACAAGTGCGCAGCTTGTTAGAGTGGAGGGCCACACGGCGGGCAGCGGGGCTGTGAAGCAGGGTTACGGGAGCAGGATCGGGACAGTAACTGACCTACCCAGGGTGCAAGCTGAGGATAAGGATCTTGAGAAAGAGATTGTTTGAGCTTGTCTTTAAAGGAGTATGAGTTTGCCGGCTGACTGCAGGGCAGAGCATTCCAGGGAGAAGGTGGACACACGTGAGGTTGCTGACTAGGGGAGAAGTGTGTCCGCCACTGGAAACTGCAGGAAGTTCCAAATGGTGGCATTGTAGGCCGCACAGGAAGATGGGTGGTGAGGCAGGAAAGGTGGAAGCAGGCTGATGAGGAAGCAGTGTATGTAGGGATTTGCTGTCAATTCCATAAAGCTGAAGAGCCACTGAAGAACTTTCAGCAGAGCTGCGTCTGACTTTTGGGAAGATCCCGGGGACAGATGAGTGTGGAGTAAGACAGAGGGAAGGAATCTGCTGGACACCGTTGCAGGAGCTGCTGCAACTCTCCAGGATTTTGAGGGGCTGGAAAGCTACTCTAGGGGGAGTCCTGTTGTGCCAGTCTCAGATGGGGGAATAAAGAATGTCCCAGGCAGAGGAGGCAACATGATGGAAGGGCTCCACACTCAACGGAACACTGGGCAGAGCAGGCAGTCCAGTGTGCATGAGGCACTGGAAACGTCAAGGAATTAATGGGAGACGAGGCTGGAAATGTAGGTTGGAGGAAAATAGGTGAAATGCAGAAGGCTTTTAACGACTAATAGGAGCTAGTGCAGGGCAGGCAGGAAAGGGCAGCATTCCAGGTAACGGTCAGCTATTCTAACGAAGTGGCATCATCAGATCTGTGTCATGGAACAGTGGATCTCTAAAATGCATGGGGAGAAGCTGCAGTTAGACGGAGAAGGAGGAGGAGGGGGAGGGAGAAGAGGAGGAGGAGGAAGGATTATACTGCAGTAACTTAGGAGATGATGAGGCCCCACACCGGGGCTCTGTCTGTAAGGATTGTTTTCATGGGACAAATGTTCGATACTTTATGTGGCAACATAATACCTCAGCGATGCCTCTTCAGCAGAAGCTTTCTTCCCAGAGGCAGAGTTTAAGGACACATGGGAATGGATTATAGGAATTAGAAGGGAGTTTGCTCATTGTGTCTGTTTGTAGTTCTGGTATCCGAGATGGAAAAATGATCATTAGCATCCATATCCATCAAAATAGCAAAGTCTCAAACTTCATTGCATAGAAATGAGAAATCAACTTTCAATTCATAGATTTCTGTTTCAGTTTGTTTGTTTGTTTGTTTATTTTTAAACAGAGCATGTGACTGGTCCAGTTTGATGTGCCCCTTGGAATTGAAAGAGGTTAGGATCCAAAAACTCTCCTTTCACTCTTCTGCATTTGTATGGCCTTGCATGTGTGTATGTGAGTTTCGGGGGGGTATCTGTTCCCCAGGAGGTGGCTACATGGGAGTGGATGATGTAGTGATTTGTTCCTGGAAGAACACATGTCGATGGATGTGAACACAGAGCTCCCAGCGCTGAACGTGCTCTTTGTTTATGAGAGCGCTTTGCACGCAGGCTTGTATTTTATAGGCAATTTTGTTTTAGTAGGAGAATAAAATTTCACAAGATATGCCTCCAACTGACTTTTGCCAGAAATTCACCTCTATTTGAACTGTGCAATCTTCCTTAAAATTCCAGGAGAGATTTTAGTACAGAGTAACTCTAAGTTATGACATGACACAACCACAGTACACAGGACATCCAGATGCTCACTCATGGGTTCTTCAGGCTTAAAGATTGCTTCTTAGCCTTTTTACATAGAAGTAGCAGCAGGAGTCAGGTCAGTATTTCTCTGTTCCCAAGGGCCCCCTTTTTTATTTTTTTTGGCCCTGATATGCATTAGGAATACAAACTTGCTTCACAAAATAGAATATGAAATAGTGTGGGAGATTAGGTGAATGTTCCCATTTCTTCACACCCTCCCTTCACTCCTTCACCCATCCTTTGTTGTGTGACTCGCAGAACGTCTCACCAGAGAGTGTGGTAACCTTCCCCATTCCTTGGCTTGTGATAATGTCCACTTCTGAGAAGAGGCCTTAAAAGATATTGTGTGGTTCTTCTCCCATCATTTACACTTCTGACATTGTTTCCGAGCAGAACACATTCCAGGTAGTGATTGGTCCAAGGGGAAGGCAAGATGCTGGGAACTGACCTGTACCCACCCTGTATCCTGAAGCAGAGCTTTCCTGGACTGCTTTCAGCTCTGTGAGAAAAACAAATAAACATTTGTTGTTGTAAGCCACTACAATTTTTAGAACTTCTGAACTTCCTCTACTGGCCTCATTGTGGGTCTGCACACGCAGAATTATACCAAGTGTTACCTCTAATCTGTGTGCCTGGACTTCAGTGTCTACTTGCTGGTTAAGTCACCACAACTCTCAATCAAATCCACTGACTATTCCAAAGTACAATAATTTGTAAGTATTCATGATTTGAACTTTCAAAGCTAAATTCAAGCCTAAAATATATAAAATTTTCTATAACTTGGAGAAATATCAAATGACTGTTATAGGGAAAAGAAACTCTGGAGTGGTCCAGGAGCCCACAATCTTTGAGTTTTATTCACCTTGGTCTAGTGGTGGGCATCTCAGATTGTGTGGCACAGACATCGTACAGGAGGAGAATGCGATGTCAGAAGTCCAGTTCTAGTCTAGCCTACTTGCTGAGACATCTTGGCATTTAACTTCTTTGAGTCAGTTTCTTCATCTGAAAAATATGTTTGCTCCAGGGATCAGAGAGTATTATTATGTGATCACATCAGACGGAGGCCCTTGAAAGCTCTCGAGTGTAGTACAAATGTCAGATACAATAGTTCTCTTTATCATATATTCTCAGAGGGGGTTTTGCTGTTAAGAAATGTCCTGCCTGTGTTGTGAATGCTGTGGCTGTCACTCATCCCAGTGTGCGTTTCCAGATCAGGAGCTCTGCTTCCTGCGTTCTGCTTCCCAGTTATTTTCTAAGTATGAGTGTGTTTTTTGTCCTTTGTTCCACCTGGCATGTTGCTTGATTGATCTTATAGAATCTTTTTTTCACTTTCTCATCTGTTTCAGAGTGAGAAGAACCAAGCTTGGGTTTTCCTATCATGGACAAAAAAGGTTTCAACCTGTCAATTAGTTGATATTTTTAGAATAGGTAGAAACATTTCTAAACTAAGGAGTGCAGAACATTAAGAGATTTTTTATTATTGGAAAGGATTTCAGTGTTAGAGAGTCTCATCTCAGTTTTCATAAATCTCTAACCTTGTCATCATTTATGGGTACATGTTAATTTTCTTGTCTTTATCTCCATATGCTGCCTGCTTATAGGGTGAGCCCTGTCCCATTCCCTACTTAGGACATTACTACTCTGAATACTCTGACATCAACTTATATGTTTGCTTGTGTATTCCTGCCTATCATTAATAATAGTGACAACGACAACAATAAGTAACTTAGTGATTAAAAGTACAAGCTTTGCAATCAGATTGCTTTTCTTCAAATTAAAGCTTTGCTTCTTAGCAGCTGTGTGAGCTCAATATCTTGGTGCCTCAGTTTCACCATCTGTAAAATAGTAGTAATGATAGTGTATCTACCTTACAAGATTGTTTTAAGGAGTACACGAGCTAATACATGTAACATGTGTGTAGTTTGTTTTTCCATCAGCTGTCCATTAAAATGAAAGACGATCAAACACATGAGATATTGAGCTGAGTCCCCAGAAAGGTATTGGCTCAGCAGTATTGCAAAATGTACACTAAAGGCATTTTGTGTTCACAATAAGAAAATAAAAATCAGCTTCAAAGAATCAAACTAATTCCCAGTAATGTAACTGCACTTCTGAACAAAGTCCTTAAATATTGAAAATTACACAAACTACAACAACAAAAAACCCCAAACCATCCAAGCCAGCAGCATGTAACTCAAAATGTCTGGAATCCTGTCTGCAATCCAATAAAAAACTACCAGTTGTGCAAATAAACAGGAGAATTTTATCCATAGCCAGAAGAAAAATTATTCTATAGAAGTATATCTATAAATGACAAGAATGAAGATTGATGGAAGTAGTAGACAAGGTGTTAAAACATTTATTATAAATATATATGTTTAAGAAAGAAAAGAAAAACATGAGCAAGTCAAAGGGAGATGTGGAAGAAATAGAGAAGACTCAAGTTGAACTTCTAAAGGTGGAGTATACATTGTCTAAAGTGAAAATTACACTGGATAGGTTAATTGAAGATAAGACATTGCAGAAGAAGAGATTAGTGAATTTGAAAATACACTAGTAGAAATTATTCAAAGTGCTAAATTCCCAGGGGAATTTATTACATTGGTTCTCATGTCAAGGATGTTGAGTAACTAGAGAAATTTCTCAATATGTGTACTTCCAAATATTCCAAAGTAAAAGGTGAAAGTGTGATACTGACTTTAACTAGCAAACTCCTTTTGAGGAGGTTAAGCTAGGATATACTATTTCTGGAACTCCAAACTGATACAGTTGCAGAACTTAGAAAATCCCCATGGTGAGGAGTTAGTATGTCCTGTAAGGAGTCTTTTGGTCCTGGGCTGGTCTCTGTAAAATTGTGCTTCTTGAATAAGCCTTTAGGTAGATGTTGGGTGGCAGTGGGCTACTCAAAACTTGTTTTATTGAGGACAAGGAAGAGGAAGTGATCTGTGTAGGAGTGGGTAGATGTGGAATTATTACCCAGGTCTGACTGTACTGCCCCACAGCTACCTACCAAATGCACCTATTTGATAAAATAAAGGAAGCCACTTTTCAAACCTTCAGTGGCAAGTGCATTTGGCAGAATGATTAAATTTTTCATTTAAAATCCTTTGTTCCCTGGAAATACATACTTTCTAGAAACAATAGTTATTCCATTGCTGCTGTTTTGCCAAGATTCCTTCCTGACTGCTTTGGCACTTTTCCAGAGACTTTGCTTCCGTAATTCAAAAATCCATCTTTATTCATAGTCTTTTATCATTAGTAAGATCTGCTTCTCTTCAGGTTATGTTTGTCGGTATTTCCTTTTGCCTGTGTTGCTGCTCTCTCCTGGTTCATATTCTTCTTTGGTTGGGCAGTCAGTTTGCCTCTGATTATTCTATATGGATCTCTTCCCTTCACCAGCACTATTTCCTCTCATATCTTTCTTCATTGGAATTTAAATAAATGTATCCCAATTACAGAGAGAGTAATCTTCATTCTCAAATCAAAACTTATTAAATCCAAGTGATCCATTCAGCCAAGTTTCAACAACAGATAGAAAAAGGTTTAAAATCCAGATGATTATTATGATGCATAACTTACATATCATGTGTATCAGAAATGTAATTAAATTGCATGTTATTTACTGACTTCATCGTTATAGCTGCATGAACTAGGATTAATCACTCAGTCACTTTTAACCACATTTAATTTATAAACTGTCATGCCCCAAAATTTACTTTCATGCCCCAAAATTTACTTCCATGCTTCAATTTCTGTAAAATGGTGCTAAAACCCCAGAGGAAGGAAAAGATGATAAAGCCTGCATCTGTGATTACAGGATTATTTACAGGGTGAGTCTGGGTTTCTGGTACTTCTGACTTCAAAGTTGTATAGATTATGTAACAGCATTACTATTTTTTTTTTTGGTAGGAGAAGGTAATTTCATTGATTGATTGACTTATTTTTAAATATTTTTTTAAATGGAGGGACTGGAGTTTGAACCTAGGACCTCGTGTGTGCTAAGCACTCACTCTGCCACTGAGCTATCCCCTACTTCCAACAGCAATACTCTTAATCAGTCTCTCTGAGGCCACTGGAGAATTGCCTTTGAGCTCAGTGCTTGTGCTAATTATTGTAAATCTTCTCTTGTGAGAAGTAGAAACAATCATTATTTGAATTTCTTAGGAATTTGGTGAATATCACCCAAAATCAGAAGAAAGGGGTAGAAATAGCAAGCTTTAAGGCTGTGGCATGACAGCACTGGAACGGCCTTAGGGAGTGTTGGACTGATGCTACTGATGCCCACTCTTTGTCCTCTTTTTGTAGGTGGGTAAGCTGTGAAATTCCAGAGAGCTGTGTTGATGCCTCCCAAAGGCCACTGGAGGCATGTTAAGTCATGAGAAGTTCATTTTATTACCTGATGCAACAAGGGAGACTGACCTGATGGGCAAGCATGGACCTCAGAATAAGAGGGTGGAGGAAGATCTGTTAGAGTTTGGCTTTATGTTGGATGACTTGAAGGAAGGTTCAAGGAGGCAGGAGTTTCCTGTGGATAGGATAGGTACTATCAGGGAGTGGGCGTAATTCTATTTGTTGCACCTCAGCTGCAGGAGGAATAGAGTGGGCATAAAGCTGCAATTGATAGAAAAGCATTGGGCGCTCATGATAGCTGGGGGAAGATATTTGGATATATCAATGGTTTGCATGTTGTTCTTATGCTTCTCTGGGAGCAGATGTGATTACAAAGCGCTCTTGTGTTTTTCTCACTCCATCACAGTCCTAGAATGACCTCAGCTGACGTTGGTGCTCTGTGACGTGTTTCATGTTCAGTTGGAGAACACCACTGTCTCGCTGTGTCAGGCCAGCTCTCAGCTGACAGCTATCAAGGCTTCTGTATTGTTTCTCATGAAGACACCCAAAATGGGAAGACAGGGAGTGGCAGTGTCCAGGCTTGAATGTAGATCTGTTGACTTCTAGCACAGAAGCCTTTTTGTTAATGCATGACAGACCACAGAAATCTGTAATGTGGGAAAATAGTAAAGTGGACAGTAAACGGAGTTTGGAATTCAATAGAATCAGGTCCAGATCCTGGCTCTGCCACTTACCTGATGTCTCTGAATTTCTCTTTCCTCAGCGAGGCCACTGAGTATCTTTAGATGAGTTCTGTTTTGCAATTCTGTGTTGTTAATTTTTCAAGAGGATCCGAAAAATAAGAATTTTTTTCAGGAAAAAAAATACAACATATGCTGACCTATTCTGCAGGCTTTTAATTTAAAGTAGATTTAGATTTTTTTAATCCTGTAGCTTTTGAAATCTTAAATCAGTACTGGTAAATAGCTGATATTATCAGTCCTTGGAATGTAATGAGATAATTTCCTGAATGTTGAGTGTAGGGGGAAAAAAAACACACAGTGTATTTTTCCTCTTGCCCAGTTTTAAGGCAATTATCAGGAGATAATACCTAAGGTTAGTAAAGTTGTACTTTTCCTATTAAGTTTAAATTGGGAGTATTTATCTGTCCTTTGTGACACTCAAGTAAAAAATCTTGAGGATGATCTCCCTAATCTCCCTTGTTTCGTGTTTCACTTCAACTCTTGAAAATTGATCACGAGATTTACATTTCTATAAGGTGTTTACAAAGGCTATTTTGGGTTTCTTGAAAGGACACAATCTTAGGGAAAGCAAAACAATAGCAACAAATACATAAATGAAATAAGGTTAGAAAGCAATATGTCTTTCTAACATGTTGTTTTCTAACAATTGTTTCTAACAATTGTTTTCAAATAAAATGTTCCTGTAAGTTAATATGAAGAAAACCATACACGTTTTCCAGAAGCCTTAGTTTCACTGTAACATTTCTTATCCCGGGATGAAATGTGGAAAAAGATTTCAAATTTCAGAAGAAAAACTAAATTGTATAAATAAGGAAAATTGTATTCAAACAGATAAAATTGGCAAGTGAAATTTCTAGAAGTTTTAAGTTACAAATAGAAAGTCTCTCCCCTTTACATTATAATCAAAGGATTGTCATGTGGACACAGGGGTTGGTTGGCTCAGAGAGATTGGAGGAAGGATTTGGAAGCAGTCACTAGGAAATGGAAGCCAAGGACACACCCCCACAGCTCTTCCAAACACAGAAATGCTGAGTGAAATGTACAAGCACAGGAAACATTAAGATAGTGTCAGTCTCAAAGGTGAGGAAGAGAAATTCTGTTTCCACACACTGAGAGGAACTCAAGCCAGAACAGTGAGCTAAAAACTAAAGTGTAATGCACCGTGGGGCTGTGGGGGAAAGACCCAGGGAGGTAAATGTGGAACTCCTTATGAGGTTTTCTCTTATGCATAAAAAACTCCCACTAAAGATGTCAAAAATTGTCAAGAATTGTTTTGAGGAAACAAGTCATTCTACGAAAGCCAATACAGTTAACAAATGGATGTATAAACAGCCCAAGAATTTCCAATAATGAGCAATCTAGGTAATATTCTAAAATAAGTATTTTAAAGGAATGTTCAGAGATGAAAGATAGAAACTATAATGTAAGAACAGGACATTATGAAAAAAGAAAAAGTTTACTTAAAAGAACTGTTACTGAACTTGGGTTCAGCTGCTCCCTGGTCAAAAGCCAATGATTCAAGAAGCAAGTGTCAGTATATAGAAAAGAAGCTTTAGTCAGAAAAGCTGACAATCTGGGGAAGTAGTGGACTCATGTCCAGAAACTGTCTCCAAAGATTCTGCTCAGCCCTACAGTTTTTAAAGGAAAAAATGGGGGGAAGAATCTCAGTGACTCTCAGAGGCAGAGGTTGGCTTCTGCACCATTCTCTGTCATGCACAGACTGGCTGACTCACTTTGCAGATGTTATGTTGCCCCATGATCTGCCTGCAGGACTGCTAACGGGGCTCTAGTGGGTAGAGAGTGAACCATTCTTTACCTGATAGTTCTTCATTCTTCTTTGTATCTAGGGAAAGAATCAACAGTGTAGGCAAGGCATGGTGTGCATCCAGGGGAGCTTATGGTGGGGGTTAATTTCAGTTGCTTAGTGATCTCATTCCTATAATTAGGTTCTTTTAAGGTTAGAGGGGGAAAGAAATGGGTGAACAGGAAAGGGACAAAAGAGCTGATTCAGAAGCAAGCAGGGATTATCAAAATAAAAGATAAATGAATAGACTTCAAGTTTGAAGGTAACAACAACAATACCAATAACAGCAACAACATATTTGGGAGTTTAAAAGCAAGGTGGGACTAAAATACAGATGCTCCTAACGGTGAGTTCTCCTATATCGTAATCACGATGAGACATAAGTAAACAAACTCGACAACTGTCATTTGCATGAAAGAACAGATTGTGTTTTTTTTTATACAATGGCATACTTAAATGGTGTGGTTAAAAATGAGTAAGATCAATATGTGGTAATATGGACAGAATTCTTTTTTGGAAAAAGCATCAGTGGGAGTGAAAAGAAGTTGCAAACCATTGCATATGGCATGATGCCTTTCATGCCAATTTGATAAATCCATAATTTAAGACAATATGCTTATGGATAGATAATAAGGAGTTAAAATACAACAACATGGAGGGAGAGAATACACACAAGCGGTTTAAACAGTGATAGCAGGTGCTTGGGGGGAAAGATGGAGAGAAACTGAACTTGGGCCATTTTCCATTGGAACTCTGTGTCTGCAGTGTTTTATTTATTTATATTAAAAACGGAAGCAAAAATAACAGTGGTTATGTTCCTAGAAGAGGGGTATTTTTTTAATGGTACTTCCTGTACTTTTTGATGTGTTTAAAATTTTTCCACAATTAAAACTATAGGGAAAAATAAAAAAATATGAAAAAATGAACAATTTTCAGATGAACATGGGGTTTATCAAATCTGATAGTCTCTGTGCTTCCCTAAATATGGGAGTGAATCTAAGCGAGAAGCACATTTTTGAAGACCAGTGAGGTTGCCAAATAGATAAAAGTTCTTCTGGTGAATTCATGCAGCCTGAGTATGTGGTAAGAAGAGATTATCTTCTAATTTTTTTCTCTAGTTTCTTTGAAATACAATTGACATGCGGCGCTATGAAGTTTAAGACATACAGCACAGTGATTTGACTTACGACCATCATGAAACGATGATCACATTAAGCTTAGTGAACATACATCATCTCATATAGACACAAAATTAAAGAAATAGAAAAAATATTTCCCCTATGATGAGAACCCTTAGGATTTAATCTCTTAAGAGCTTTCATATGTAATATACTGTAGTGTTAATTATAATTATATTTATCATGTGGTACCCCTGGTATCACTAGTATTTATATTATAGCTGGGAGTTTGAACCTCTGGACCACCTTCATCCAGTTCCCCTCGCCCCCATCTCTGGTAACCACCAATCTGATCTTAGAAGAGATTACCTTTAAATGTAATGTTTCTCTTTCGGTACCCTGTCACCCCCTCACCTTTCTTAGCCTTGTTGACAAGTCTTTTCCAACATAAATAGAAGTATGAGTGAGAGAAAAATGTAAGTGGTAACATCTGAGAGGCAGGGTGCTCCTGTAAATTTCTTTTAGTTCTCATAGAGAACAGAGCTTTCTCTTGGCCTCTGGTTTTCGGTACAAGGTGGTAATGACAACAGGTAAAAGCTAAGGAAGAGCCGATTAGAGCTGTGTGGATTCTGATCATAGTAGAATGAAGCCATTTGAAGGATCTATTGTTATTCAGCGTCAGTAGAGGAAAAACTTCAAAATTCATTGACCAAAGAAGAACAGTTTGTGACACCCAGGAAGGATGTTTCTATACTAAGAGAAAATAGAGAATTGTAATTAAATCATATTAGTCAATAATTTAAGAGACAAGTTTAACACATCCTTTGCTTTTGATGTTAACTAGAGTTTAACGTTTTAATTGCCCCAATTGGATGTGAAATGATGCAAATTTAATCCTGCAACTGTTCTTTCCAGTTTTCTTTACCTGATAAGTCTTTCAGGGGTCTCCAGCATGAGGTTTTCTTTTTGAAATATTTATGATTGTGCCAAATATGTGTAGATTTCTTTAAAAAAATCTTTTTTCAAAGTGATTGAAAGTTAGAATAGGCCCCATTAAAATTCTGGAATAAAACTTGTCATTAAGTGTAGTGATCTGTGTGCTGAATACCAAAGGACGCAGCAGTTCCAGGCTGATGGCTTGGAGCCTAGGCTTAGGCAGAGTAACAAGGCTTCTGTGACTGAAACATGAGTTAAGCTGCAGTTATAGAAAGTCAAAGGGAAGATCACTTGCATGTATGAGAAATAGAATGAGGCAGTTTTTTTAAACATCTTTTCAGATTCAGGTTGATCCAATGAATATAAAAAAGAAAAAAAAAGTGCTTGGGTCTTAGAATGGAGAATAATAGAGTATACAATAACACAAAGAGATGATTTGGGCATACATACATTTCATAGGATAAAGTCTTCATTTCTTCCTGGATGGGTGTTGTGTAGTGAAGGTGTTCTAAGCAGAGTAGAATGGAAGGGGGATTGACACTGTAGAGGAGCAAAATTTGCCACCCCAAAGTTTGTCCCTTTGGCATGAGGATTAATTTAGGCTATTTTTAAAGCCCTTAAAGTCAGGAAGAACCTTTGACCTTCCCCCTAATTGCCTGAAAGAATGCAAACAGAGGACGTGTTCCAGGAAGGGAGCCATCACCATAGGTAACTATAGTGTGAACTAGATGTGTGGACAGGGAGGAACCTAGCAAAGTCTGTTGAAACTCCTCTCTGTGTCCCACTGTCTCTGCATGGCCCAGCAAATGTTTGTTTACCAAACTTCTGCTTTTCCATCTCCATGTGCATTGCCTTCCTCCACTTTGAAGTCCCAAACCACCACCTCCAACATCCTCTTTTGTCTTTAGCTGAAGATGAAATTTAAAGTGAGGGTTTTGGCCATTTTGGTGAGTGACTCAGTTCTTCTGGGTTTCTCCCATGTATACATGTTATTAAAATTTTGTTTGATTTAATTCTGTTGACCTGTCTCCTACCAATTTAACTCTTAGACCTGCTGGAAGAACCTAGAATGGGAGAGGGAAATTTCTTCCTCCCTGACAGTAGCTCCTCTGGAATTAGGCTTGAAGTAGCCAGAATTGATGTACTGAATGCCCTTTAATGTTCTTGACCAATGCCTGGAAAAATGATGTAGAGAACGATCTTGAACAGACAGAATTTAATTACACATTGGGTTTTAAGGAATCTACACATAAACATCCCTTGTCGTCTCTCACGTTTCTCTCTCGATACCCAACCTTTTTAAAATGCGCTTAAGGGTGGCCCTGAGATACTATCTGCGGGTTCTTTGTTCCATGCTGCTGTGACCTCTGTTATAACAACTTTGTCATTTAAATTCTAGAAAGAGAATCTGGGGTCCTAATTATTGTGGGAGCTGGGCGGATGGGGTAGAGCTTGGGTATAAAAATGCTGATATGTAAACCAGTTCTAATGAGAGGATGTGAGGGGATGTCTCATTTTGGGAATCAAATCTATATTAAAATTCACTGTCTAACTGAGGAGAAATTGTCCAGAGGAGATATTTTTGTGTAAACTTTCTACATTTAGCTATTATTCGTGCCCCTGGTTTCATTGCTGGTGAGCTGGGTGGCTGTCAGACTGAGTTCCAAGGCCCGAAGGCTATTCATGCTCCTTTCCTTGGACTCACCCTGACCTTGGCATCTAAAGAGAATATGAAAATGAATATATGTACATATATGCATGACTAAGGACATAATACTGTACACCAGAGATGGACACACTGTAACTGTACTTCAATAAAAGAAAGAAATGAAGAGAGATGGTGAACAGAAGCCACCACAAACTGCCAGTCGAGTGTAGGGAGAAACCAGCTCCAGCTTGACGGGGGAGGCCCCTCCCCTCTCACCTCAGAGACTCATCCCTTAGTCAGATGTGAGGGGGCGAGTGTTGGTTACTGAGGTACGAAGACCCTTATCCTCACATCAGGGTGAAAAGGTGGGGAAAAACCAACATTACTCCTCATTTCACAGATGTTAATGGAAGCACTATATTGTGTAAGGCAACGTGCGAGGCCCTGTTGCCAGGAGAAGAAATTACAATCTAGTAAGGACTAGAGAATATTGAGGTTTTCAGAAGGTTGATACTTTATAAGCCATTTCTCAAATCAAGTTCTGAACCAATGATGAGAGATTAAAAAAAACTGCGGAGATAAGATGAAAATACCAGCATTGGTATGATGGAGTTGTTGAAGAAGGTGGCTTTGAGGTGAAGCACCAGTGGGATTCCCAGTAACAATCTCAGAATTAGACAGAGGTGCCCTCTAGCACAGCCTCCTGCATTTCCTGCGAGGATGGGGCCCCTGTGAGCCCGCAGTGTAGACGGGTAGCTCTCAGCCTGTGCCTCCTGCAGGACTGAACCTCAAGAATGGAGCTACGCACGTCCAACTCTACCCACGAGATAAATGCTTTCTCTTCCCATAGAGGCATATGTTATCAAGAAGTATCTTTTTAATTTAATCTTTCAGGTGTTTTGTGGTGTCTCCCAAATAAGATACATGAAATCAATGTTTTGGGTCTGCCAAAAATTTTTATTGCTTAGTATCTTTTTTTTGCCTGTCGTCCTTCAGTTTCTGCCGACCCCCTGTTAGAGCTCTTCCATCAGTTCAGCGTCTAACCCGGGACTTGATGCTCCCGTCATTGTGCTTCACGTCTTCCACGTAATATGCCTCATATTTAGAATTCTCCTTCCATGAACTTTCGGGTCGTGGTCCCAATTCTGTCATTCCACCCTCAGTAATAGTCTTTAATTGCAGTTCACGTGGGAAGACTCTGAGTGTTTTATGCGGCTGATCTTACGGGTTCTCCTGTGGCTTTCAGGAGTGCTGCTCAGGAGTTTCCTGGTTCCTCATTCCCTCTGCAGGGATCACTTCAGTCTGCTCTCTGACATCTTTCCTCTCTTCCTTTGCTCGATTTTGTTCAGCACCAGGTGCTCTTTCTAATTTAGTAATGTCAAAACAATTAAACACACACAGGGAACTATATTCAGTATCTTGTAGTAACCTATAATGAAAAAATATGAAAATGAACATATGTATGTAAATGTATGTCTGAAGTATTATGCTGTACACCAGAAATTGACACATTGTAAACTGACTATACTTACTGACTGTACATCAAAAAAACCCCAGACAATTAACAGTTCCCTGTTTAAACATTATTTCTGAGTCTTGTCTGCCTATTGGCACCATCCAGGAGCTTTAAAAACACTGATGTGAGATCCCACTCACCCACAGCGATTCTGATTTATTTGGTCGGGGGTGCGGTCCTCCAGTAATTCTAAGTACATCAATGTTTGTGAGTCACTAAACTAAAATATGTTCCCCTTTCTCTAATAATTTATTTAGGAGCAGTTTGAATCTTTTGCAGTCTGTATGCCTCTACTCTGACATTTTGGTTCTGATTTCTTCCTTCTCTATTTAGTTTGTCTTCCATAACATCTCAACCATAGCCACCCCCTTCAGTAATTCTCTCTCTTGCTGTGGCTTAACCAGTATGCTTTTCTTTATTTGATTTTCATTCTTCAGTTGTTCCTATTCTAATAGGAAGACTGGAGCAATCCAAGAAGTTGCTGTATTTTCTTTATCATAAGGATCCCATGTCTATTGGTAGTGAACAAAATCTTCTCTTCTTCAGGTGAAGCTTAATTTGGATCCACAATCTAAAGCCAGTTTCTACCCAAATGTTTGGGTGGTTCTTAGGCCTCTGGGCAAATTTCATGAATTAAGATTATTTTCCCTGTAGTCTTCTTCTGATTCCTGAATGAGATATGGGTTTAGGACTGTGGGCCACTCCCTTACTGTTTACCCAGAGCTGGTACTAACATTCTAGCTGGACCCTTACTAGTGCCCTGTAGAATGCTGGTGCCCGACACACCTGTCTGCAAAATGGTAAAATAAAATACTTTGCCTATCCGTCAGTGCTTTAGGGAGGCTCACCCTACTACAACACGGTACTCAACATGAAGCCAAGACACGCATGTGGAATTCAAGGTCAGACTGCAGCGGCCTCCATGTGAGGCCCCCGTGGCCGAGCTCTGGGCTTGTTGCTATGGCCTGGTGCCTGCAGCGCGGCCCGTGTGAAAGACCCACCTGCCTGTGGTTGGAGCCATCGTGAGCTTGATGACCTGACAGGGTTCCAGCGCTGCGTGATGATCACGTGCTAAAGGCTAAATTTTAAAGCCAGCAGTTCAGAATGTATCAGCAGGAAACAAACAAAAAACTGAGCAAAACAGAGTAAACCAAAACCCCCCAAAACAAACAAACACCCCTCCAAGTCCCATGGTGCAGTGTGGGCTGTGAAACCAGGTGTCTAGAAATAATCTCTCAGGACACAGCATATGCCTCAATCTCCAGGTATTATTTTACTCTCCGAGTTGCACTCTCTGTCTGTTTCTCCTGGTACTTGAACTAGGGCATTAGAAGGATATTTAACAATTCCTTTGTCCACTCAGTTAGAGACAAAGGAATCAGACAGAAAATATCAAAACACCAACTAATTACTAATAGGGCTTTTGGAAAATTTGAGTTAGTTGTATGACAGTCATGTTCTTTTTAATGCTGCATCCCAGAATTGATAGGTTCATCTAATCGCAGACAACTTAATAAAGGCACAGGGAACTCTTGACGAGCGAAGCAGTCGGCTTCTGCAAAACAGAAGAGCAGACCACACCCTGTGCTTCCCGAAGCCTGGCTGGCTCAACTTAAGTTTTATCCCAAATTCATCAATTATGTTGTCACTATTTCAAGGATAGTTCACTAACATAAGTCCCTCAATATGAGAACAAGAAACCAGTGGGGAGGAGGCTCCCCACAACAGAGGAGATCACAGTGGACACAAATGCCCACTACACCAGCAAGGGTGAGTGACAGCATGAAAACAAACTCTGCTGCCTTGGTTCTGAGGAAGAAAGAAGGACTCGTGGTTATTACCATGAAAAAGACAACTCTTGCATTAGATCTTAGAGGGTAAGAGACACAGCACAAAACAGGGGAGTTGTAGAGGCTTCCATGGCAGAAACATTGCAAAAGAGTAGGACAGAAAAGTTGAAGATGAAGTGAGTCATCTCAGTTCTGTCATCACTACTTTCCTTCATGGAACAACATGCATCCCTGTGTTCACCACATACCTCTGAAAAGAAGCACAAATTACCTTTAATGCACAAATGTTAAACGGTGTAAACATGTAATTGGGAAAAACACCATCATCGCATGGCTCTTCAATGATATTAAAATCCTTTAGACTGCACACACTCAAAGATAGTACAATGGTAGCCCTCCTTACAATCTTTAGTTAGCTAGCTGTCAGAAAAATAAAGAAATCTATTTATTATGCAAGTTTAATTCATTAAAAATTCATCTCAAGTGAGAGTCAGGAACGAGCACAGTAGAATGCTAATAATCTTTAAAGGTAATACCTTCGGATAATGACTGTCACTGTCAGGTCTGGCCTGGATCTTGGGCTCCACTGCTCTGCATTTCCCATAACCAAGACATCTGGCTGCAGCCTGTGGGATATCACTTACACCAAATCTCTGTGACTTAAAAAGGAGGTGGCCACGTGGGTAATGAGACCTGGATGGTTCCCATTCTGATAACTGAGCTTTTGCCTGCCAGTCTCAAAATCTGGCCTCCACGTAGGACCTGGGCTTCTGAGAGGAGGGGCCTGCTTTCCACCTGTGCATCTTCTCCCCAGGAGCAAGTCACAGTACATCCGTCAGCCCCATCATTGGTACTATTTTAAACATGAGAAAACCTCCCTCTCAGGGACTGTGGTGAAGATTAAATGAGATGTAATGCACTAGGTAAACCCCTACCGTCCTTCCTCCTCTTCCTAGGCATTTACTGGAGAAGGCCACATATTATATCATCCCAAGGATGTAGGTCACTTGGTGACAGATCTGTTCAGCCATCTGCTATAGAATTTAGAAGCTCCAAATAAACAACCAATGCAGGGCACATCCCAGGCAAATGCACTACAGCTCTCACGTGATGTTGGATGACCCTCTGAATGGTAACAAGATTCCCCAAGAGGATTTAAGAGCATGCAGACATTTCTGTGGAGTTAGTTACAAAAATGTCTTATATGAACCACAGATTTGCCTTATCTGGCTGTTTTGTACTATTTTACTCCACTGTATACACACCCAGTGGCTAATTATGTAAACTCTGGCGCCTACTAACTGACGGAGTGACGTTTAGCAAGTTACTTATTCTCTCTGAATCTCAGGCAGCTCATTTGAAAATACAATTATAGCCTATATCTCAAAGAATGATTGAAGATAAAATGAGATGATGGATCTAAAGCAGCAGTTCTCAAGCATTTTTGGCCCCAAACTCCTTTAACCCTTAAAAATTACTGGGAATCGTATTGTATGTCCGCTGTCCAGAACCTCCACTCTTTCGACCCTTTTCTGATGCAATTAAGGGTGATGCTGTCTTCCTGCTGGATTATATCCATATAAAAATTCAACAGAGAAATGGCAGGAAAACCCTTACTGTTGTCTAAGGGATCTCTGATGATTACGATAAAAAGAAACTAGTGAAGGCGTTTAAGAAGAAATTTGCCTGCAATGGTACTGTAATCGAGCACCCAGAATACGGAGAAGTGATTCAGCTACAGGGTGACCAGTGCAGGAACATAGGTCAGTTCCTGCTAGAGACTGGACTGGCTAAGGTCGACCAGCTGAAGGTTCATGGGTTTTAAGTGCTTTTGGCTCAATGAAGCTTAAGTGAGGATTTCCTTGCAATGAGTGGAATTTCCCTTCTGTCCCTTGTCACAAGCTTAAAAACCTCACAGCTTGTATCATGTAACCATTTGGGGTCTGCTTTTAACTTGGACTGGTGTAACTCCTTCATGCAATAAACTGAAAAGAGCCAAGAAAATAAGCAATAATAAACCCACTACATGTTAACACAAATCATACATTTTAATTAAAATAAGTCTATTAAAAAGTTTAGAGAGTAGGATTGTATATTTCACTGATGTCTTTGATGCCTCAAAGACAGCTGGATTCTCTTGTATACCTCTGTGTGTGATCTGTTGACATGTGTTGTTGTGGGTGAAGTATGTGAAGGGAAGGTAGCCCCACACAGATACGTAGTTGGAAAAGAGAAGAATGCTCTTAAAGTCTTTTCTAAAGGTTATTATGGGTATGCTCTTTTGATATTCCACCCAAGCTCAACAAGTGGTAGTTTATGAGAAGACCAGTTGCAGTCAGGAATCTTAAACCACATCAGTGAGCATTCTGTACTGTGTAATACTCAGGGTAATTGTCTGCCTTGCACTTGGAACGCATCATTCACCTGGTTAGGACTTTAAGCATCATGTGTGAGTTGGCTGGAAAATTTTGGCTTACTGAGTTGTGCAGGTCTTCCAAATACTGACACATTCTGTCATAGGATATCCAACAGCAAACAAACAAAATCGCATTTGTTGTACGCACCACCTATTGGATAGGAAGTCTTTGAGTGTCGGAAAGCTGTCAAGCTCATGATGGCAAACACAAGTCTTCAGTATTCTAATTTTCACTTGAAAGTTCAGTTTTCATCAGTGGCCACAAATACTGTTAGTTGTTTTTCTTAAAGTGACAGGTTCACTTTGTTCATTTTCAAAAGAGTATCTGCCACATACCCACACCTGAAAACCATTGTTTGTGTTCTGGCTATTCATTCAGGTAAAAATGTCCAATGAAAGAGGTGGCACATACAGCTTGCACCTCAAATAACCACATGAGTGCTTTTCCTTGAGACAGCCGTAATCCGGAATTCGGTAGATGGCAGATGGACTTTATGTGTACTTCCCATTTAATCATATAGTATATTAAAAAGATGGGCGCTCAAGAGGTAAAATTTAAGAAACCTAATCATGTGTACTGCTTCATTAAAAACAATCTTAAGTGAGGCTGGCTTTTATTTGTAACTTTTTTCTTACAAGTGCATGGCTGTGAAGAGTAATGTTATTAGGGTACATTTTTATTTTGGAGCCAGTGCCTTGATTCATGCTAAGGTTCCTTCCGTTTTTCCCTGAGTAACCTTTTTTTTTTTTTTTTTTAAATTGAAGCACAGTCAGTTATAATGTGTCAGTTTCTGGTATACAGCACAATGTCCCAGTCATGCATATACATACATACATTCCTTTTCATATTCTTTTTCATTAAAGGTTATTATGAGATATTGAATATAGTTCCCTGTGCTATACAGAAGAAATTTTTTTAAATCTATTTTTATATATGTTAGCTATCCCTGATTAATCTTACACCATCAGTACAAATGCCAGCACAATAAAGAAGAACATGTAACTTAGCATTATTATGAAAGTAGTTTTGACTTTGTAGAATCCTTGAAACTATCTTGAGGCTCCTAGAGGTCCTTGTACCAGACTTTGAACAGCTAATACCTGCTTTAGATATTATTACCAGGCCTAATACAGAGTAGGCCCTCAGTAAGGAACATCAATTCCGTTAAAAAGTAAATATTTTGTGAAGTGTGTATGTGTGTGCGCCTGTGTGTCAGCCTGTGGTGTGGAGGGTTGAGCTCATGGCATACTCTCATCATGGGTCTAGGTGAAAGGCCCTCTCTCCAAGCTTCTTTGTTTCAGTAACTTTAACCTCTTCCTTTTGTTCCCCTGGCCCTAGGACTGGTAGTTGCTCCCTGTAGTTACACTTTTTGTGGTAACAAAACTACTCCCTTTGTGCCTTTTCAGGTAACCTGCTCTTGGTGTGAAAATAAACAAAAATTTCCCAGATGAGAACAAATGGAGGCTATTTACTCAATCATCCACTGTCACTTGCATTTTACAGCATCTTGAAGACAGAAAGGTGAGTAGGAAAGCATTACAGTGAAAAACAAAAGAAGGGCTTTGGGCGTGCTGTGATTGGAGGTTGTCTGCATGAAGAAGCTGGAAGTGGGCCAGCTAGAAGTAGGGATCTTATGTGGTTGATTTTGAGGGCAATTTGCCTTTCTCTGGTTGGTCCTGAGTTGGAAGCAGGGCCAAAAGTATGGAAGCCGGTTGTCACTGAACAACTCCTGACTGTACTTGGTTGATTGCTGTAGAAGTTGTGGCATCAGTTTCATTGTCATATATGGTTTGGCCGTTGTCTCCTTGTGTATTCAACTGCTCACTGGTTAACAATTCTTTATATTAAGTTCTCTCTTTTAAAATAACTGCTATGTTCACTGTTGCCTACTTGGACACTGGTAAAATTACTAAGCTGTGTGTCCAAAGTTAATGAGTCTACGTATAGTTAACCTGAAAAAGTTGCTTACAATATAGTAAAATGACTGAGTAAACTACTGGATAACTATTTAAATGATTAAAATCCACCATAAAGTTCTCCATAAAGATAAAAATGTTAGAAAAGATGAAGGAAGGTACAATGCTAGGGTGATAGAAAAGAGCAAGAATGTCCACTCCAAAACACATCTTTTTGGCATGAGGATTAATGTAGGCTGATTATTTTTAAGAAACAGAAGAGTCAGGAAGTTTTTCTTGTTACCTTCCCCTTACTGCCCAAAAGAGTTTAGGTAAGAGGTCTGTTCTGGAAATAGAGCTATCACCAGACACATCTCCAAAGTATCCTGGCTAGGTCTGGTGGGAGGGACTTGGCCGGGCCTGGAGAGCAGAGTGTTGTGTGCCCCACTGTCTCTGCAGGGCCCAGCAAACATTTGTTTAAAAAACATTTACTTTTCCATCTCTGTGTGCATTGCCTTCCTCCCCTTTGTAGTTCCAGACCACTACCCACAACATCCTCTTTTGTCTTTAGCTGAAGATGTATTTAAGGTGAGGGTCTCAGCCATTTTGACAAGTTACTCAGCGTTCCTGTGTCTCTCACGTGCTATTGAACTTGTTTGTTTTTCTCCTATTAATCCATCTCCTGCCAGTTTAATTCACGACCAGCCAGAAGAACTTAGAAGGGGAGAGGAAAATTTCTTCCTCCCTGATAGTGGCCAATTCAGGTTTGCCAGGGAGTAAGGAGTTTCTGGAGTGCATGATGTCCAGTGCTAACACTGGGACAGTCCAAGTGAACTAGGGCAACTGGCTGCCTGATGACAGTGCTCAAAGCTGTGCTTCATTAACAAACATTCCTCATTTTCCCCCGCCCAAACAAGAAAATATACTCCAACCAGTAAGAGCAGCATTCTGTTTCTGATTCGCTGTGGGTGGGGAAAATCAAACCCCTGTGAAAAATTAATAAACAGAAACCCCAATTAAAGAGTTGGGGAACCAGAGGGGTAGCTCTCACACCCTATGAGGTTAGCAGAGCCCAACAGGAAGAAGAAAAACTCTTCTTCTTTCCTGACAAGGACTCAGCCAATGAAAAGTCGGGGGCTCTTTGTTTACTAGAGCCCTCCCAGCCTCCGTTCCCTCTCTGTAAAAGTGTTTCCTTCCCTTGTGATGGGGGACTTGGATGTCGCTTGCCATCATGGCTGCAGACTCCAAATTTCAGCTGTCTGCTGATCCCCAATTAGCCTATACTTGCCAGAGAAGTATTTGGCAGTCTATTTATTTTGGGTCAATTTACCAAACTTGGCTGAGTGAGAGACCATGAGTAGTTTCATAGTCTACCCTCCACTGAGAGTGTCCCTCTTTTCCCAGGTAAACAGGATCAGAGTTTGGAGGAGATAAATTATTTTCTTAATCCAGTCAGTCATTACAGGTATTATTTAAACAGCCTGTGCCTCTTCTGCACTGCGTATGATTCAATTTACCAAAATAATTAAAAAGAAAAATCTTTCAGGAACACAATACTAGTTTTAGAAATAGGAAATGTTCTCCGCCCCTACTCCTTTTCATAATGCTGCCTGAGGACGATTACAAACATTCACAGGTGATATTCAATTAGGCGAGAATCTGTATTTGTTCCAAAACAATTGAACAGAGGAAATGGAGACAAACACAAAGAGGACATTTTCTCTAGCTTCGTAACAGAGGGCAATTTAATACTGAAAGCTTGCATGTATTGATTGAAGTGCTGGCCTCTAGATACTTACCAGATGAATGAAACCAATGAAAAGGGCACTCACTGTTCACATGTCCCAGTATGAGAGAACATGTATTAATAAAGGGAGAGAGCTAACGTTAGGAAACGATACTTCCCCCTGAAGACTGCATTTACTGAAAATGTTTTATAACATAGGGTTGTAGGTTATTAGCCTTAAACAATACATGGCTTAGAAGAGAGTGAGGTCAGAGGGAGCCGCTTGCAGGGGAGAGCGCCTCCAGATGCTGCTTTGGAGAGAGACATCAGCTCAGCTGCCTGCAGCAGAACTGGGTCCTACGGGGGCTTCTAACCTGGGGAGAGGTTCTCGTAGGGCTGTGGATGTGTGTAGATGTCAGCTTGTCAGTTTGAGGTCTCCCACTACTTCTCTTCAGTCTCCACTTTTCTAGGTGATAGGGCTTTTCAGCTGTTCCAGGTGGTGGTCTACCTACAGATGACCAAAATGGCGCCTGCAGGCTGGCCTGCCTTGAGTAATGGGAGTTTATATCCGAAATTCATACATGGAAAGAAAAGAAAAAAGAATACCTGAAGATCATGTGCAGTCTCTTAAAAGAAGTGTCTGTCTCTGACATATAGCATATAAGACCACTGTCTCACCTTGCAGTGTGTTAAGTGACCGGCTAAGGAGATGAGTTAGGAAGAAGAGGCATTAATAGATTTTTAGATTGTCAGTTTCTTTGGGTGGTACACTAGGTTTTACAGACATTAGTGATTTTAGTCTTTACAATATTCTTATGATAATATCTGTGATTAAAAGGGTGAGTAGACTGAGGCTTAGAGAGGGTAACTTGTCCAAGGCTGTTCAGATTGCTGTGGATCGGCTTTGTCCATTCTGTCTGTCTTAACTATTAGGTTCTTTCTGATAAATCATGGTAGTTACGGTCAAAGAAAAAATTGCATGGGACAAAACAGGCAAGGAAGATATTATTCAAGGCTTTTACGATAGTTGTGGGAAACCACAACTATGTCTAAGCTCAACTCTGAGGCAACAGAGAGCTAGAGTAGGAGGATCGGTCATCTGCGTTTGCTAATTGGCTTTATCCAAAGGAAAAATAAACTTTTTTTGTGTCTTCATGACAGGAGGTAATTTTGCAACTTGGAGTGAGCTGCCTGCCAAAGTTAGGTTCATACCCTCCTACACAGACTGGGAGATGGGGGCTCTAGACTTCTCAGTGACTGCATTTCAGAAGGGTGGCTCCCAGGTCTCTGAGAAAGCTATTCCTGGGTTGTATAACTGGCAAGAAGCTTTTGAAAAGATTTACATATCAAAAATAAAGGGGAAGAATATACAATGGCAGGGTTTTGGCTGGCTTTCTTTACTTCCATATTCTCATGAGAAACCATTTCTAGAGTCGTTTGCTATTTATGAGCTGTTAGTATTATCAACAAAAAATCCATTTCTAACATTCATTAAGCCAGTTGGCTGAGTTTCTTGTGTAGCAGGAGATAAAGATGACTCAGGCAGTTGTAGCTGTGTTTTAGAATGTGGTGTTTCTGATTAAATGGTAGCAGATGATATCAAGAGTATGAGTTGATCGAGGAAACTGATTTCCTTCACCGTCTTAAGTCTTTGTTTCCTTTAATCTCCTTGGCAAACCATCAGCAAAGCCTGTTGGATCTACCTGTAAAACCTAGCTCAGTTCCTTCTAGTTATTTCCATCTTCCACTGTTACTGTCCAGTCCAGGTATCATCCTGGCTTGCTTGGACTAAAGCAATCACCTCTCAACTGGCTGTTCCTCATTCTGTTGGCCCTTGCATCTAATCTCCACAGAGGAGCCAGAGGAATCTGAAAAATGTGTATTAATCATGTCAGTCTTATTTAAAACCCTCCAGTGCCTTCCCTTTCCACTTAGAACAAAAATACAGATATTTTTGCCTTCCTGCCCCTTCTTAGAGAAGCTACCCCGGCCTCTCTCTCTGATCTCTCTGATTTTATTCTATCCTCTCCTTCCCACAATAGGCCAAAGCCTTACTGTCCATTCTGTTTCTTAAACATGTCACTTTTCCCCCCAAACACTTACATTTGCTCATGAGGCAAAAATCCTCAGAATCATCACTGACTTTTCTCTTTCTGCTGTACCTCACTTCCATTCTATCCATACATTTTATCACCTTTACTCTGAAAGTTGGTTCATCCTCTAAGCACTTTTTACACCTTCTATCCTAGCATCCTGGTCCAAGCCATCATCATCTTTTGCCTTGGTCATTGTCATAGCTTCTTACCAGGTCTCACACTCTACAGTATAATCAGCAGAATGGCCAGAGTCAGTCTGTTACACACATCTCCTGTTGCATCATCCTCTGCCCCAAACCTTCCCATCTTGTTACCCTCTGCTCCAAACCTTCCCTTCTCACCCACAGTGAGAAGGGTAATGCCCCATGTGAACCAACGTTCCCCTCCACCCTAATATTATGGCCCCTCATTCTGCCTGTCATCCATTTGCACTCCAGTTAAATGAACCTAATTGTGGTTCCTTTATTATTTCTGTCACCTCTCTCTCAGGGCCTCTGCACCTTCTCCCTGAAGTGTTCTTCCCCAAAATATTCACACAGTTTTCCCCCTATTTCTTTCAAATCCTTGTTCAGATGTCAACAGATAAGTGAGAAGTCTGATCAATCCTGTTTAAAATAGAAAACAGTTGCCTGATCACCTTTTACCCAGTACATATACCCAGTAACTCCTGGTTCTCTAATATGACTTTTATCCCTTATTCTGCTTAAGTTTTCCTCTTAGAATGTCTACTATTTGACATATTATATATTTACCTATTTGTTTCAGTTTATACTTTATTCCCTTTCAGTGAGGTAGTTGTTCAGTGAATACATGGACTTTCCCTGTTTTGTTTATGCTTTATGTCCTTTACCTACAACATCACCCAAACCTAGTAGGCACTCAGTGTTTACTTGTTCAATGAATGAATATACCACTGGACTTTTCAAATATGTGAACCTTTTGCTTGGTTAAATCAATCTAAATTGCACTTTTATCCTTTACAATAAGGTTCCTCAACGTGGCACTATTGACATTTTAGGCCATATAATTCTTTGTTGTGGGGGGCTGCCTTGTGCATTGCATGGTGTTGCATGGCGTGTCTTCCCTCTACTCACTAGATGTCAGTAGCAAGCACCCAGTTGTGACAACTAAAAATGCCTCCAGACATTGTCAAATACCTATTGGGGAGCAAATCTGCTTTCCTTGTTGAGACTCAATTCAAATATGATCTCCATCAAGGTTTGATGGATTTTCTCTCAATCTGAATTAGGGACCTTTTATCTGTACTTTCATAGAAATTTGTGTTTATATCCATCTGTGTGTGTGTACTTGGATGTTTGTATGTGCTTGTGATTGTTTTGTGTATGTCTGTTTAGTAATCTTCTCCTTAATTGTCTAGACCAATTGAGTAACACCCTTGAATGCAAGAATTGTGGCCTTTAACCTCTGTATCTCGTGTATTTAACATTATTCTAGTACATGAATAAATGTTCTTGAATGACTGAGTGAATAAATGGCACTCATTTTCCCGTCTAGTAAAGCCACTGAACACAGATTTGATATAGGCCTCCCCATTCTGGTAGTCAAGAAATCAACTAAGGCTTTGACAATCCTGTGATAAATAAACAGAACTATGGAGGAGAAAATTCTGAGAAATGAAGTGCAGTGAAGATTAGAGCTGAATGCCCACTCTAGGGAAGTAACTTGTATCAAAGAGAATCATTCAGAAGTCAGTGCAAGCATGGGTACTGTGGGTTATTTGAATAATTTAGGCATTTATTCATCTAATGCACCAGGGGTGGGCAATTTTCTGCTCTGTTTTTCCAGAACATGAGATGAAGCTATCACTGACATTATTTCTACTTCCAAAAATGTTCCTGAAAGGGAAATCTGAGATAAGTGATACAAAAACAAGCTTGTGACTCATTTGTTTTAGATATTGCTGAGCTATTTAAATGAGAATAACAGCAATTTGATTCTCTCATTTGGACTATTTCACTGAAGTAGGATGTGAAATTTTGTATTTTGTTTTTGAAACTCTTATGGTTTTTCTGGTTTGATATTCTTTCCTGTTTTGCAAAAAATAAATAAATAAAGCTTGCCTACCTTATTCTGCATTATTTTTTCAAATGCCCAAATAGATTTAGGATTGTGATAATAACTGGAGCAAAAATTAAATTGAACTAATTTTAAAATCACATAGCAAGCTTTCTAATATTTTCATCTAGAGAGATGTAAGTATGCATATTATCAGGCAAAAGAGGAATCTGCTGTGTATGTACAATATATTTCTGGTGATAAACATTGATGGGAGTAGAACATGTAAGCCTTCCTTTAACCTTGAACTCAAATACTTCACATACATTCTATGGGAAAGCTGAGTGGAAGAGGATTAAAAAATGCCTGCAAAATATGCGGAGTAGTTTTTGCTCATCAAGAATGAAGAGCTTAACCTCATATCCTTCCCACCCCTGGAAATGTCAGGGAGCATTTTCACATGTCTATCATCACTTTATCCTTAGAAAAGCCTGTGGCAGAGACAAGACATACTGTTGTCCCTATTTTATAGTAAAGGAAAGTGATGTCCAGTTATTAAATGACTTCAATAAAGCCATGGCTCTGGTAAGGATGTATCCCTTTAGCAGAAAGCAGCTATCTAGTCCTGCTTTTTGAGGAAGACTGAGTTTACTTGTTGCCCAAATTCATCTACAAGTGGAGTGATCTTCTCTGCAGAACCCTCAGGAGGGTCATTGATGTTCATAACCAGATTTCATGAGGTGCAGAGAAATTATGAGAGAGGATCACAATGTCAGAGGTCCGTACACATGCAAAGAATCTGTTATTTACAATAGCTAAGACATGGAAGCAACCTAAATGTCCATTGACAGATGACTGGATAAAGAAGATGTGGTATATTTATACAATGGAATATTACTCAGCCATAAAAAAGAATTAAATACTGTCATTTGCAGCAACATAGATGGATCTGGGGGTCATCATTCTAAGTGAAATAAGCCAGAAAGAGAAAGAAAAATACCATATGATGTCACTTATATGTGGAATCTAAAATAATGATACAAATGAACTTATTTACAAACCAGAGACTCACAGACATAGAAAAACTATGGTTACCAAAGGGGAAAGAGGGGAGGAATAAATTAGGAGTTTGGGATTAACATATACACACTATGATATATAAAATAGATAGTAAACAAGGACCTACTGTATAGCACAGGGAACTATATTCAATATCTTGTAATAACCTATGATAGAAAAGAATCTAAAAAAGAATATATACTAGCACAACATTGTAAATCAACTGTGCTTCCAAAAAAAAAAAAAAAAAAAGAAGGATCTCCTGGAAAGATGAGTGAATCATTGTCGATTGCCTCTTCTAAACTTTGTGCTTTAGAATATGCCTTTGAAGGAGAAGAGATTGGATGACTCATTTCTTTTGATGATGAGTGTATTCTCCTTTAGTGAATTAAAGTCTAATGGCTTAAGTTTAGTGTAACATCAAGCTACCATCTCCAGATGGAATCAGGAACGACAGCCCAAGAATCATGATTCTGTTTTTGGTTCCCCCACCACCTTCTATATATTTCTATGCAGTAACTTACTGCAAAGTTCTTCAAATGAAAATCGCTGCATGGAGCTGGGATGCTGAAAACACTAGGCTGACTTGAAAGAAGAAAGAAAAGTAGTTTGGCTCTCTACTGACTCCTGCTGCAAAGAAAAGAAAATCTGGTGAGCCAGCCCCAACCTACAGAATGCTTGGGAACAAAAGTGAGCACAGAGGAGCTTGAGCACTCCCAGCTGTCATCAGCAAGTTCCGACCTGAGTATTTCTTCCTTCAGGTTCTGCTGTGAATTCAGCTGGAGAAGTGGTACCAAGGGGCCTGCACTCTCCTGCCTCCTCTAGTTACTCCCAATTCTATCCTGAAACAAGCTGAACCTTTCAGAGGTGAACTATTTGGAAAACTTTCGTTACACTCCTTATTACGTAGTTTTACCATGTTTTAATGTTATCTCTCATACTTTATCAAATGCCAACAACAGCAGCAAAAACGAGAACTCAAAGTACCCAAGTGAAACTTGTGACCACTGTTGCTGTAAAGTGATAAGGTATACTATTTCCATCATTTACTCCTGGCATTTCTTTACTATCTTAGGCAGTGATGAGCAGATAGTAACTGCTTAGTAAATATTTGTTGAATGAAAGAATAAATGGGTTAGTAGCAGAGTCTCCTGATATTTCAGACACTGCCTTGTGTCCTGGGGTGTTTTCGTAAGGGAAACACACAAGGCCTGTCCCTTGGAGAACTTTGGAGTCTAGGATACACCCATTGATGATCATACACGTATAATTCATGATTAGAACTGTGAAGGAAAATTACCTCCTTGAGAAAGTTTTCTGTATTCTTAAGAAATAGGAAAGGTTTTGTTGCCTTGAAGAATTGATTTGATTCTCCTTATACAATTGATCAAAATTGATCAATTTCCTCTTTTCTTTGTTTGTCAAGAAACTCAGAACTAATTTGAGTCTAATTTCAGAATTTATGTTTTAAGTGTTCTCATTTTTATTGATCTGCATATTCTAGTCATTCATTTATTCATTCCATAAATGCTTACCGAATACCTACTAATGTACCTGCCTGCATGTGTATGCCAGGCGGACAGTATTAAACAGAACAAACATGGTCCTTGCCCCTGTAGAGGTTACTATACAGATGGAAGAAAGGAAATTAAATAGTAATTACGTTAAAAAGTACAGTAACCACATGTGAAAAGCCTTATGGTGCTGGGTGGTTAGAAGCACATTGCTGTGGGAGAGAGGAACAGAGCAGGAGAAGGAAGACTTTCTCTCTCCAAGGAACTGACATTTAAAGGGAGAACTGAAAAAAGAAGTATGTAGATGATGAGAAAGGGTGTGTGGGTGTGTGTAGGGGAGGTGGCTTGAGAGTTGGGAGAGTGGAGGGCCCCATAAACCAGTGGAGGCAAAGGAAGCATAAAGTCTCTTGCTGTGGGAAGATCTACTCTAATAACTAAAAGGAAGCCCAGTGGGTTAATGCGTTTTGAGCTAAAAAGGAGAGAGGGGCACTAGATGGCATAGGAGCTTGTGCAAATCTTGGAAGCCTACTTCAAGGATTTGATTTTTATCTTAAGATCATTAAAAAGCTATTAAAGTTTTTCATGGCAAAAGTGACATGATTAAAATGCATTTTATTATGTTTACTCTCTCAGCTGCCTGTGAAGTAGATTAGAAAAAAACAAGTGGGGAATAAAAAAACAATTGTATTAAAAATATTGACATCAACCATTCTTGTGTTTGTTTAAGACTTTCACTAGAGTGTATAATGTAGCCTTTTTGTTTAAATTTATACTTTTTATTACCATAAGGATCATTCTCTCATCCTCTTTTAGTTGTTTTAAATAGGCCATTTAAACAGGTCATTGGATGTCGTCAGGGATTTTTCTGAGAGAATTTGAAGGTAGATGACTGAAAGGAGGGAAGAGTAATGGGAAATAAGAAAAGGTGTGGGGAAAAAAGAGGCTGAAAGCACCAAAAGGATTTTTCTATACGTTTGTTAGTGGCTGGCCTCATATACCTGAGCTTGACTGGGGATGTCCTCCTTCTCATGTTTGTTCTCCTGGGTGTACGAAAGCCTCATTAGTGGTAGGACATCAAAGTATGTTTGTAGAATTAATTAGCTATTTAAGACACTCTTAACTTTTCCAAAAGTCAGTGCACCCAGAAAGGAAGCCGTATCAGAAGCTTTTTCTTCTTTCCTTTCCCCCTGAATTCTCTCCCTGTTAGAGCAGAGATGACTGTGATTGTGTGATGCCACGGATCTCATCATCTGTTTTGGTGGGAAGGGCAGTAAAGCAATTAATACAGCTGTATGTACTTTTCCTTTTCCCATCATGGAATTGATTGTGTTTCTGTTGGTTCATTTTTGGTGTAACTTCACAAAGGCTCCTAGCTTGAAAAGAAGCCATCTCTGAAGTTGGCAATGCTGAAATTCCATGATGGTTTCCTTAAGACTGACATAGAGGGTGCCTGCACATGGATTCCTGTTTGCAGCAAAGGCAGAAGAGAATGTCATCTACACTTCAGTCATGCTGTCACTTCGGTGGCTCAGTTGCTCTGATAATAGCTCTAACTGGCTGATTAGTCCCTCGCACGTATTTGTCTCTCAGTGAAGCCGTTCCCCTCTCGTTGGGGCCATGCGCAGGGGTGGACAAGAAGTGCCCCAGGCTGTCTTTCAATGTTTGATCACAGCCTGAGCATCCAGCAAAAACCTTTACAAATGCACTGCATCTACTTCACACATAAAGTGCCTGCAGCTTAATTAAGATGCTAATGACTGTGCTGATGACTCCAGCGTAAAGATGCTGGACTGCTGCTAAGAAGGAAATGTTTCTTCACTGCCAGATCTGTTTATAGTTCAAGGAGCTGGACATTTTGTTTCTCTTGCTCAATACAGAAAGACATTTTATTTTTATTTTATTCGTTTATTTTTTATTCAAGTATAGTTGATCTACAATATTGTGGTAGTTTCTGATGTACAGCAAAAAGGTTAAGTTATATATATATATAAAACTTATATATATACACACACACATATATATATACATATAACATATATATATATACACACACACACACACACACATACACACACACACATATTCTTTTTTGTATTCTTTTCCATTATGGTTTATAACAGGATACTGAGTATGGTTCCCTGTGCTATACAGTAGGACCTTGTTGTTTATCTGTTTTATGTATAGTAATGTGTATCTGCTAATCCCCAAATCCTAGTTTATTCTTTCTCCTCCCCTTTCACCTTTGGTAACCATAAGTTTGTTTTCTATGTCTATGAATCTGTTTCTGCAGAAAGCCAAATTCTGTTTTTTCAGCACTGAAGGCTGTAATAGCTGTGATGGGTCAGATATGGAAATGGAGTGTTCTGAATGCCATCTCAATGTCTTTGCTCCAGCTGCATGAAGGAGCTGCTCCTGACCTCCTGCCTCATCCCAAGTTCTGTGAGAGAGGACGTTCAGGAATCTTTTCTAGATCCCAGGCCTTCTTATTGGCCATTCCTTTCTGCTCTCTTATTACTCAGATCCTCTCTAGTGGCTCATTTGTTTCCAGGAAGCTGTGCCTTACTCCAAAATATGTTCCTTCAATGGCACAATAAATTTTTCAATAGAAAGTTTTATTGATATAAGTTTATTATGAAGTTCCCATCCTCATATTCTAATCTTCCCATCCTCACCCCACACCTGCTCCTTCACCAGTCTTCAGTGGTGCCTGCATCCACCATCAAGGCAGAAACAGGCATGCCATCCTCGACACCTCTCTTTTCCACTCCTCATATCTGACCATCAAATCTTGTTAAGTGTAATTTTAATATATCTCTTAAATCTGAGCTTTTCTTTGTTTCCATGGTTACTACTCTATTTCAAGACCCTTTCTTCCAGTTGGACTAAAATAGTGGCTTCCTCATGGGTTAATGTCTGTATCTAATAATGTGGAGTTTGCCAAGACAATTATAACACCAGTAAATAGGTAGGAAATATAGTTTAAAATATTCCCAGGAATAAACTTAATGACAGATGTTCATATTTTTGCATAAATTAAACCTCAAAGCCTTATTGGAATATTGAAAATGTGTAAGAAATATTGAGTCTGTGCAGACCTGTGGCATTCTCTTAGATGTGCTAGGCATCTAGTCTCCCTCTGTTTTATAGTTCTAGCTCAATCCCAATTAAAATGCCATGACGACCCAGTTTTAGATTACACAATAAGTATGTCAAATTGGACACAAACAGCTCTACACGTAAGCAAGTGCTAGTGAAAATAAGCCAAAAACAAGCAAATGCTGCCAAAAATAAACCAAAGAATATCTGGAAATACTGCTAAGCTCAAAAATGAGAGAAATCACCATGAGACAGAAATGAAGAAAACACATGACATCAGAGCTGTGAGCAAGGGCTTCTGTCACTGTCTCCATGGGGTTATCAAAAATGTATTGCAGTCTTAACAGCTTGGCTCTGTGTTTTAGATACACACAAAAGGAGGAATTTTTAACTATAACTCTTACATGCCTCAGGAACTAGTACTAAGCTTCTTGCCTAAAGCCAGAATCATCAAGAACTGCCTCATCCCTGAAATAAACACCAGAAAAGCTCCATCCTCAGCCTCTAGGAAGTAGCAAGAACATTTACCTTCCATTAGCTTGTCCATGGGGGAAATGCCCTTGAAAAATGAGAACTTTGGGATTGTATCAGATGCATGTGAGGGGTCAAGAAATTAAGAGCCAGTGACATACCTGTGACGTGCAGTGCTGAGAAAGAAACTGCCTTGTCAGACATTTTCTCAGTCCAGACCATAATTGACTTCCCAGAAAAGGAATACAGAATGGCAGGATGAAGATGAGCTCCTGGTGAAAGTGTTTGAATCACACAGACTAAACTACAGTAGGAGAGAGTCACAGATCCAGTAAGTGAAGAATTTAGATGCTTAGAACTAGAAATAACAAAACAGTCTGAAAAAGATTCACAGTGTTTATTTAAACTATTCAAAGAAATAAAGAGCAGTAGTCATAAGATAGGAACCAGAAAAGTGTGAAAGAATTAGGAAGTTTAAAAGGGTCTATAATATAAAAATATTCTGAATGCAAAGACTGAATCGTAAACTGGACAGCTGAAAAGAGAATGCATGAACTGGACAGTAAGTCTGAGGAAATCACTTGGACTGCTCCACTGGGAGAGAAAATGATGGAAAACATGAAAATACTAGTTACAGAATGTGGAAGCCAGAATGAGAGCCGATATGTGTCTAAAAGGTGATATTTTAATTAGTCATGGTTAGGTTTTCTAAAGCTGAAGAAAACCATAAATTCTCAAATTGAAAGAGTACTTTGAGTTTCAGGCAAGAAAAAAATGAAAACAAATTTCACACAAAGAAATCTTGGTAAAATGGCATGATTTCAAAAACGAAATTCTTATAAAAGCTATCAGAAAGAAAAGATTACTTACAAGAATTCACTTTAAATTGACAACACACTTCTCATCAGTAATAGCAGATCTCAAAATATAATGGGTTTATAGACTCAAAATGCTGAAGGAAAATACCGTTGAATGATAATTTTGATTTTTAAATTAAATGTGTGTGATTTGGTTAAAATCAAGTCTGAATAGTCTAGGTTATTCTGTGGATTTAAAAGAGGTCTCCGTCGTCTAACACAATGAAAGTTTATTTCTCCTGTGTCAATGTCAACCATCTCATATATTTAGAGAAAGCACCAGGCAAGCAGTATGGGGTGAAGACGAAGGCCAGGAAAACTTTCCTCCTGGAAGAGCTGATTGAATACAGGGAGACTAGTTCTGGACCAGGCCATTTGTAAAACCACAGAGCCAGTGTGATTATCAGCACTGTGACAGAGGTGTTACTGTGTTACATATGAAGAGTAAATTTGAAGTATTGGAGTATTAACAATGCAAAATAATCTTTCAACAGAGGAACCTGATACAGTGTGACTTGTATCACCCCTTAGGGTAATAACGTACCTCTCAATATTTTATAGATTCAAGTCTCCTGAAATATACTCATGCAAGTTTATCTCCCAACTCAAGCCCTGCCCCACCTTAATACAAAATATTCCAGGACTGGTTTTCTGTTATAGTGCATAGCATCCATGTGCTGGGGGCTTATAGCCCTCATACCATGGCCTGGTTGGAGGCAGAGAGGAAAGAGATGGGGGTGCATACTAAAGACCAGTCAGGGTCCGAGCTGTATTCATATTTCATTTGTGGTTGCTTAGACCCAAAGTGCAAAAGGAGAATCAAACTCTGTATTATTCTATTCAAAAATAGAAGTGTTTCTGACAGAGGAAGGGAAATAGAATGTGTACCCTGAGCTATTGTTAATGCTAGGATGAATAAAATATTTGCATTTCTGCCTAACTCATCTTTAAGTCATACTTTTCCTACCGAATTTAAAGCTGTTGTCAATAAGTAAAAATAGATACACGGCTTTCTGCTGTCTATGTTGAACAAGGTATCTTCAGGGTTGTCCTGAATATAATCAGATCTATGTAAGCTAGTGTCATAAATACACAGCCATCTTCAGCACAGCTGGATTCCATGCAACACATTATGCCATTGGCCCTGTGGTTTTACAGATGGCCTGGCCCGGAGCTAGCCTTGTATTCAATCATCATGGTCAGGAGTTACATTTGCCTAGGCTTTGCCTTCCCCATCCACTGCCTGTCTGGGGGAATAAGTCACCCTTTTCCCCTTACAAATCTAATGGGAGAATGTCTACCCTGATATGAAGTCAAGAATCAGTATAGATTCACATTAGGACATTGTGTCTTGCCAGGATGCATAAAAGCCCATTGTATTTTTTAGTTCCTAATGCAGATCTCAAAAATGAATAAAATTGTTGAGAATATTGGATTCACAGAAATCTCTGAATCAGGTTTATGGATGCCAGCATTGTGATTATGGTGTCATCACTTGACAGTCACAGAGATGACTTTTAAGAGTTGACACCAGAGCATATTGCACATTACAGTTTTTTTTCCTATTATCTTGAATCATCTCAGAAAGCTTGTTAAGTGCTTAAGCTACCCCAAGCTTGTTTGGATAGAAAATTACCTGAAACCTATTAGCTCATCCCTCTCTCAGCATGGCCAGTTATTCAGACTCAGTATCAGTTCCAGAAAAGTTATTTTTTAGGATGTCATTCAATATTTCATCAGTTCCCAGCACACTTGGTGCCTTGGAAATATCCTCCATAATATTTCTCCCCACTGAAGTGTGTGTAAACAAAACTAATTCCTTGTTAGATGCTGATTGCAACTACCATGTAACTGTTCCTCTGAAACTTTCTGACAACATGACCCATGTGTCAAGGTCTTTCCTTAACTGTCTGGTTATCCTAACGGGAGGATTATTTTTTCCTTCCTCCTGCCGACAGCATCCGGTGCATTTTGTAAGCTAAACACCTGCTATAAAAATGTCTTCAGTATCACTGAAGATGTCTAGCAATGGTCCAGCGATAATAGTTGTATCACGTAGCCCTGCAGAAGCATCATCAGTATTGGTTGTGTGAGGCTGGAAATTCTCCCTCACCTTTGGTATATTTCTGAATTATCTCGTTTTACATGGGTTAATTCAGAAATACACCAGAGTTGAAAAACCTTCTGGAAAAGAAACAAAACCAAGTGACATTGATTAATGTTTATACTCATATGAATATCTCTGAAAGCCTTGGGGTATGTGCAAGGGGTAAATGCAAAAGTTCAAGGAAGAACTTTAAGGTTCTTGAGAGAGAATGCAGACTGAGAAGGAGATCGGTTCTAAGCTGAACTCACGTCTTTAGGATTGTTGGAGAATAATGGTTCTGCATGCAGTGTTGGGGCTCTTAATTTACCCTGACCCAGGGTAATGGACGCTGAGGTGTGCTGCTGAGGCCCTTCACTACAGGATCATCCCCTAAGTGACAAAATATTGATGGCTAAGGACTCACAGCTGAGTCTGCTTCCTAGCTCTACTCTTGGCATCAAATATCCTGAGTTGCGTCCCGCTATGGAAATTGCCCTCAGCAGAGGGGGCCTGCCTCGGTCAAGGCTATACTCTGGTCCCTGTGGGACTGGCTGAGGCTTCTGTTGAAATACACCTTAGTTCATTTTCTCTCTTTGTGCAATCCCATTTCCTTCACCTCCCTGTAGGTGATAAGGGACCAGGAGATAACAGTCCCCAGTAGACGTCCTGTACCAAATCTCTGGACCTGAATTAGGTGCATCATGCTGTTAATCTGGAGTTGTACGGATTATATTTTTATAGCAGATAATTTAGTCATGTACTCAGGCAACTCTTACACTTGGGAAAGGGGAACATTCAGATATTTCAAGAGCTGTTGGACATAGAGTCTCAGCTGAGGTTGATACTGGGCACCCAGTGTCATCACAATCCCCCATTTAGAATCAGAGCAGAGGTGGGCCAGGTAATAAATAAATAATGTTCTGGCCCAAGTTTGTCAAAAATTGTGTCCACTAGGGGCCATGGACCAGTGGTTATTACCCACTCCCTAGATGTAAAGTTGGAATGGATGTACTTGATATTTGGCAGAACAACGACTTTAGTTTCTTGGCCTGCATAAGACCAGCTTCCTCCTCTACCTAGTCTTGGTTTACCCTCTTCTCTGTCGGGCACTGGTGTGCTGGTAACTGTTCAACAATGGAAGCTCCCGGTTGGGGAGGGTGGTAATCGGGAAGGAGGGACACCCTTCTTTGTTGCATCTGTCAGTTTCCAAGATACAGATTCCCACCATGGCCAGTTTTAAACTGCCAAATTGACATCATTGAACACGGCTGGAAGCGATGCACAAAATTTCTTCTTGCAGGTTGGTACAGGTTGGTTCCTGCACACCCCTGCTGGTGTTGCTTCTGAGTATGCTCAATAAGCCCCCAGTATGAAAGTGTCTGTCTCAGAGTCTGTTTCTGAAAAAAACCTATCCAAAGCATCCAGCAGCTTTTCATGATGTATACAATCTGGTGGAACATATAGAAATCCAATACATCTCGGAGTCCAAGCAACCATACTTTGGGATCTGGTCTTCAGGAGCTCCATGCAAGGCAGGGATATTCATTTCCAGACCCATTTTAGTGGAGTGACAGGTGGTGATTCCAAATGAAGCATCTGTGACATTGGTGTGTGGACTGTGTGGAGAAACGTGCCAGGCATGGCATGTGTCCTGGCAAAGTAGTAGGTGATTAGTCTGGTGCAAGTGTGGGTTTGTGGCCTGAGCCAGCAATGGGACATTAGAGCTGCCAGATGTTCAAAGATGGTGTGATGTTACAGGCAACAGCATGTGATACTGGCTGGAAAAATTTAGTGCTGAGATCTGGGGATTTTGTATTCTGCCTTGGTAATAGTAACTATGTTCCAGGTTTTGTGCTATGCTTTTTATATACATATAAATACATACTGTAATATATTTATTACATAATCTATGATACATATACCACAATCCTGAGAACAACCCTGAAGTGTGGGTGAAATCATTGCCATTTTATAGATATAGAAACAAAGATTGAAGGAAGTTAAGTGATGTTAAGTCAAGTGAGCTATATATTCCCTAAAATAATAAAGGAAGAAAAAACAGAATGACTAAAGAAAAGCAAGTTTAAATGTCTGAAATTTCTTTGATTATTATTTAATTCTTTATAAAATTTATATTTAGAAAAATATATTTTAATACATAAGTAAAAGCCATTTTGCTGTGCTACACCGGGTCTGGGGAGGGCGGCAGTGGGAAAACCAGTCCTTGTCAAGGCCCTAAACAGTCCTGAGTTCAGTTTCTCATTGATTTACCTTCCTAAGATAACCAGGGTGGCATTTTGTCTTGGGAGAGTAGTTAATCTGCGTCAATCAAATTGCTAATAGGTGTCTTTACAGAATAGAATATAAATAGATTGATTACTATTTTGGAGAAATAACAGCTAGAATGCATGTCTGTGGATCAGTGCATTCTCTTTGCCTTAGGAGCAATTATTTGAGAAACAAAATCAACTTCAGATGATAGTATTTGGTAAGTAGAGGGTCAAAATAAATATAGCAGGATGGTTTTATTTCACTTTATATGCTATAAATTATAATTCATGTAATTATAATGAACTAGAATTATCTTATCAGCCAGAGAACTTCTCCCCTGATCAATCTGTTTGGAGCACATTCTTCAGTATCCACATGCAAATACCCTTTTAATTACCCAAGTCATTGGCATTATCACATCCAGCATTATAGCTTATGTTTCATTAATTACTTTTTGAATTGACAATTCCCCCACTGGATTAGAAGTTAGTATAACCTCATTAGCATTATATTTACAAGTCATATTTAAATGAGGTTTCCTTATGGGAAGATAGTTTCTTATGGATGGTCCTATACATGTGTAGACATCTTGTTGTCTTCTAATAAAAGATTAAAAAGGTGATTTGAAAACATGAGGCATTGTGTAAATACAATATGCCACTCATTCACCCCTCTATTCTATAATCTAAGAATGTTGTAGACTGAATCTTGTGTTTATTTGAAAGATTTCTTTTCCCCTTTACTCTAAAGTCTTTTTATTTGCTCTGTTAAATATCACCATGAAATCGATAATAAATATAATGAAGAATGTTAACAAAGCAAGATGTGCAGTGCCTCGTATGACTTGGAAAGTACTTACTTGTTGATCTTTACTAACTGACATTTCAATGGATCACCCTGTTCTATGGAAGTAGTTAGTTTTCTATGGTATGACATCTACAAAAATGGGTCCTACTTTCCTTGCACAGAAAAAAAGAGATGATTATTACCTAGATTTTCACAGCAGAAAATAACATTGAATTTGAAATTTCACTAGCTACTGTAAAAGCCTATATCTCTGACATTCATGATTGAAATGGTAGGTTGTTTTTCCCTTGAATTGTTAATTCTGACAACATGCTTTTCCACGTGTGTGTTTTGCTATGAAAGTAACATATTGTCCAAAGAGTACCATGCAGTGATGTGTTCTACTCATTTCACCTTTGTGCCCCATCATACCCTCTTTAAGAAAACCAGTATAACAGTTTTTGAGTTTATAAATAGATGAATTAAGAAATAAATTTATAAAGTGAATTATGAGGTAATCTAGAGCACTTACAACTTAAATTGATTCATAAAATTTAATTTCTACTAGTTTTCCATACACTCAGGCATGCCACCAGGTGACACAGGACTAAAGGGAATAAAAGATAAAATTCTAGTGAGAAAAATTGAAAGTATAACCAAATATAGATGAGTAGCTTGACTGATTGAGATGAGGAGAGTTATTTCTCTATGTGAAAAGGTCTTTCCACTAGTTTGCCATTGTAAAAAATGATGTAGTTGTATAATTACATGCTCTTCACTTAAACACATGCAAAAATAGAAAAAAATAAGTTTTCTGCATTATTAATTAATAATGTCAATTGGACATACCCTTTTGTTATGTGAACATCCATTTTTGTGGAAATATTATGGACATAGAAAAACATGATTACTCATTACATGTCAATTAGGCAGTAGGTATTGGAAATATTATTCATAATAAGAAACAAAATAAATTAAAAATGCATCTTATGATTGATTTTTGCTCTTAGTTGGATTCTTTCTAAAACTTAGTATATTAGGTAGGATTTAAAAAAATTGTCCATTTTTAGTGATCAGCAGACTGAAACTCTCGGGTCTTAAAGGACTTGCCGTAGGATCCACAGCCCATAATAGTAGAGGCTTTCCTTCACTCTATGTTGCCTCCAACTGTAAAGAATGCTGAGAGTGTAAGCAGCTTGCCTTTGCCAAGTTTACCGAGTGGAGTGGTGGCATAAAGTCATAAAACTTTGAGTATTTAGAAAAAGAAAGTCATAAGATTTAGACCATTTAGAAAACATTTTCTAGCAAAACTCCTTGTATAGGCATAATCCACGTCTGTAGTCTGTTCACAACAGAGTCCCGAAATACTCATTTTAAGTTCTGTGGCTTCATCCTTCTGTGCCTAACACAGAACTCTAAGAATATCATCCTTTTCTCCTGAGGCCAAATTCAGCCTTGGGTGCTTTGCTGGCGTGTTCTGCACTCCCATCATTGGAGTGGAGTTGGCATAAAATGATGCATTTGAGAAGCAGCCACTGTGCCTCTTTGCCTTCCTCTGATGGTGTTTCCCTGCAGCACCTCCTTCTGGGCACTGCACACTGCACACTGTGGAAGCTCAACACATGAGCAAGTTGCCTCAGCTGAATCTAAACACCAGGCTGTTTGACTGTGGAAACTATACACCAAGGATGCCTGAGCCTGTAAAGTGATAGATGGCTGGCTTTAAAAAATAGATTTTTATTCTCACCAGGCACTATTTAAGTCAACTTGGTAGTATTTGATGGCTGGGCTGATTTTGGCATTTTAGTCATTCAAAAAGTGTCAGCTTCTTGACTTGTGGCTATGGAGTTTAGAATTTACGTATATAATTTTTAGATTTTAAGATGAGAATTTGTTCTTTTTACATTCTTATAAAACCACATTAAAATACCCCAATATTTTAGATAATAATTTTGGAAACATTGATAATAAACTACTAAATTTAAGATAGAATGCTCTTATTTATTTTTAGGAATGCTTCTAGTTTTTAAGAATCTAAAATAAATTCTTAAAAAAAAATTTTATTGGGTATTCTTTAAATTCTGTAATGCTTTGCAATTTTAAAATTTTGCACATATCATATAATCCTATAATAACCCCTTTTTTTTTATCCCCTACCCCTGTATTGCCCCTCCCTGCTTCCCTTTCCCCACTGGTAACCACTAGTTTGTTCTCTATATCTGTGAGCCTGCTTCTTTTTTGTTTAATTCACTAGTTTGTTGTATTTTTTAGATTCCACATGTAAGTGGTATCATAAAGTATTTGTCTTTGTCTAACTTATTTTACTTAGCATAACGCTCTCCAAGTATCCATGATGTTGCCAGTGGCAAAATCTCAGGAATATTTCTATTTAGCAAGCATCCAATCTAACATTCTAATAATCGCCCCATGTTGATTATAATCCTGGAACAATATGCTGTTGGCAGTTTGGAGGAATAAAATATGAAACTAAATGTGATTGGAAGTTAACTGACCATCTTCATCTTGGGTGTAGGAAAATCATTAATCAGCTATTATCTTAAAGACACATTAGTGGCTTAATTGAGAAACAATTTTTATATTTAACGGTCCCTGTTAGCAATCTGCAGTTACAGTCTAGTTAGTCTGTGCCGGGTGATACTTTCTTCATTACTGTTTTGTTTTTTGCATGGAAATTGCTTTTCCCAGTGTATAGCTTGACTATAGGAAGTAATGTGGCATCACATAAGATTTGAATCTTCATAATTTCTTCTTTTCTCAGTCAAACCTGACTTTCTTTTTGATTGTTGTTTTTCTTTGAATACAGAATCAAAGCATGTTTATATTTAAAAATTTGTAATTGCAGAAAAACTAAAAATAAAAGTGAAAATAAATGCCCCAATTTGCTACCAACCATTCAAAGGTAATCATTGAAATACTATGATATTTGTCATCTGGTAATGTCTTTTATGGAACATTTTATTTTTTAACAAAAATGGATCTTAGCATATTAACTTTTAGGGCATCATTTTTTTTCTCAGTTTATTGTCAAACTTTTTAGAATCAGTGGATATACTTCAACTTGGTTAATTTTAATGGCTGAAAATTTTTCCATATTGTGGAAATTCAAGCAAAAACTGGATGTGGTAAGCATTATGGACATAAAAGAAAGGAAGATATAAGGAAGGAACAACAACAAAAAACCCCAGAGATCGTGGCTATACATGTATCCGAGCAGGACCCTATGGGGCATTCATGGGACACACCTGTCCTCCACATTCTCAGCTGTAGCTCCTATCCAAAGTATCTAGATAACAATATCTGATGCACATTTCCTGAGTCATTTCACAGATACTAAAACCACCACCAAATAGAAGAAATTAACTGCTTGATGATCATGAGCCCCCAGACCTATGGGCAACTAACGGCTGATAATGTTAATCCCCCGTTATCTCAACATCAGTTAGTCAGAGAACTGTGCACGAGCTGATCACCTGCACATACACCCCCCACACCCCCCAGCTTTTAAAAATGCTTTGCTGAAACCTTTCAGGGAGTTCGGGGAGTTATGAGCACGAGCCACCTGTTCTCCGTGCACGGCCCGGCAGGACACCATTCTCTGTTCCAAACTCTGACATTTTGGCTTGTTTGGCCTCACTGTGTCTCCAGCACAGGAACTTGCATTTGGTAACATGCATAGGGATCTGGGTGTAGAGGACATAGTTCTAGCTCAGCAAGTGCTGGAATTTCTGAGCCTTCAAAGTTTTCTCCTTACGTTTGTATGCTGTCTGGTTATAGCATAGCTGTAATCTCTCTTGGAGTCCCATCACGCACAGCTAGAGGGATGCTGTCAGCATTTTACCTAGACACCTCCTTACTCAAGTTCGTGAACTCATCAGTACATTCTTTATCTTCCAAGTTATTATAGGTAGTATTTTAAAACAAGCTTTTGTCTCTACATAATATGCTTTGTCATTTACTAGCTTCCTCTAACAGTTTTCTCGTTATTTTTCATTGTCTTCTTTCTCCTTTGATGTGTTTGCTAATTTCCACTCAGCCCCAAAGGCAGAGCTACATGTTATAGGCTATACTTTTTTTCTTATTAATATCTGTATAAGCAGCCATTTCCACAGTAATACTGCATGAAACACAAGCACAACATTTTAGTAACATTTAGTAAAAATATTTTTTCCCTCATATGATTGGCTATTCCAGGTTTTTTGCATTTCTATGTAAATTTTAGCACTAGCTTGCCAGTTTTGACAAAAAGCTTTATAGGATTTTGATTGGGATTGCATTGACTTTATAGACCAATTTAGGGAAAATTGATATCTTAATAATACTGAGTCTTCTCATTCATTAGCATGGTATAACTTTCCATTTATTTAGTCTTCTTTAATTTCTCTCAGTAATGTTGTATACTTTTCAGTGTAGGATTCCTGCTCATGTTTTGTTAAAATTTTTATTTTGAAGATGCTATTATAGCTAGTATTTTAAAATTTCATTTTTATATTATTAGTTGATAATCTGTAGAAATGCAATTAATTTTGTATATTCATTTTTTTGTCCAGTGACATCGGAAAATTCACTTATTAATTTAGTAAGTTTTTGTCAGAATCTATCAGTATTTTTACTTGCATGCTAGTGTAATTTGTGGATAAAGATATTACTTCTTCTTTTAGATCTTTATTGAAGACTGTGAGTATAGTGCTGTTCATGTAAGTATAATTATGAGAATTCTCTGAGTTTTCACCAGCCCCCAGATTCCCTACTAATACTATCATCTGATTTTTCTCTGGGATTTGTAGTCTCATTTTGAATTTAGGAAAATGGAAGTAGGGCATGGGTGAGTTTACATCCCTTTGGCACCTGACAGGCACAGAAGAACAGTTACATGATTTTCTGATTGACACAATCCCTTGTATTCTGGGTCAGAAACAGAGTTTGAAGGAACAGATACGTTCCTGCCTGTATTTTTAGGTTGTCTTTTTATTTTCCCATAAATTGAAGCCAGTGTATGTCATTCACTGAATTCTGAATTGTTTTTCCAAACCTAGCTCTGTCAGCCTTGCAGTTATTTTCAGTCCCTCCAAGATTATAGTGTTAGATGGTCTGATAGTTATGCTTTTCTTTTTGGTTGTGGCTATTTATTTATTTTTTCTGTCTTTGAGTATTTTAGTGAAAAGTTGAAAGGAGCTGCATTGGAAATTGCTGAGCCAGTTGCCAGAATGAACTAGAAATACTACATTTTTTTTCCATTGAAAATGAAATCCCCAGGGCCAATTAATTCACCAATATATTCTAGTCCATTTGTGTTTCAAGATGAGACAATATTAACTTTTGCATCAGATGTTTTATTTCTAACAACTTTCCTGTTGTTAAAAGACTGAGTACCTTGTGGCAGCCCAGAGCAGGCAGCCCCCAAATGTGCCTCACTGGCATATTGATTACTTTAAGTTAAAGTTACTTAAGAAACAGCAGATGCAAGAGGGACACTCTCACCTTCCTCTCTGTCTCCCTGAAAGCAGGAAATAAATCTCTCATGTGGAAGGTGCCCTTCCTGCATCTGAAGTTGGAAGGACACCCTTATCTCCAGAGACAGGGAACTCTGGCCAAGAAGCCTGTACGAATAAACCTTGACACTTCTTTCATTTACTGCCCCAAGCCCAAGCTCTATTTAGATCCTTTCCTAATTAAGCACTCAAAGCCTAAGTTTCCTTGTTCTGTCAGTTCCTCACAAATTGATTGCTCTTGGTCTAGGAAGCATAAAGCTATTTTCTTTGGCCACTTCTTTCTTCTTCTCATTTTGTAGAAATAAGACCTCCATGCTTGAATTAAAATTGGTTTGTTTTTCTCCTGTTAATTTGCCTTCGTCATTTTTTTTTATGAATCCAGCCACAAGAACTCAAGAGTTGTAGAGGGGGAAATCCCGCCCCCAACCACCCCCCTCCTTTTTCCTTATTGTGTGTTACAGTTGTGCTTCTTACAGAAGTAGAAGCACTTTGCTGGTATAGTACGAGCTGGGGTTTGAATTGTGCATGTGTTCCGTAAGTCTTCCAAGAGCCTCAGGGGCTTCCTGGGAGTGGAAGGGTGGAGCATGTTGGCAACAATATTGTACGCAATTACTGTTTCTTCACATCTTGCTCTGGGCAGGATATTTGAGGAAATGTATCTTACAGAGAACTTTAAAAAATACTTTTTATTATAAGATTATGTTACGAATCTAATTCAGAAAATTGATGCAATATTCTTAATTTTGTAATGTCATATGATGCTAGAGAATTCTGCTAAAGCTCTTTTTTTGGTTATCTGGATATTCTCTAATGTACTGCAGTCTCTTGGCAGTAGGGGGTTGAGAAATGAGGGAGTGGGGGCAGGAAGAGGAGAAAGTGTGAGTGGTCCTGCTCCCAGAGTCCTCTGCAATCTTGTCAGCCATGTACTCTGACTCTGCCACTGCTTCACCTGGGACTCTGTGTCCCAAGAAACTGAGTGTGCAAGAACCCTTTATTTTTATTTATTTATTTTTTTCATTTGAATATCATCTTTTATTTGTATACCCAGTTTTAAATACTACCTGTCCAAATTCTTTTGCCCATTTTTCATTGGCTTGTCAGTCTTTTTTTTTTTTTAACATTTTTTATTGATTTATAATCATTTTACAATGTGTCAAATTCCAGTGTTCAGCACAAATTTTCAGTCATTCATGGACATATACACACTCATTTTCACATTTTTTTCTCTGTGAGTTATCATAACATTTTGTTATATTTCCCTGTGCTATACACTGTAATCTTGTTTATCTATTCTACAATTTTGAAATCCCAGGCTATCCCTTCCCACCCTCCATCCCCCGGTAACCACAAGTCTGTATTCTCTGTCTGTGAGTTTATTTCTATCCTGTATTTACACTTTGTTTTTGTTTGTTTGTTTTTGTTTTTTAGATTCCATATATGAGCAATCACATATGGTATTTTTCTTTCTCATTCTGGCTTACTTCACTTAGAATGACATTCTCCAGGAGCATCCATGTTGCTGCAAATGGCATTATGTTGTCGGTTTTTATGGCTGAGTAGTATTCCATTGTATAAATATACCATTTCTTCTTTATCCAGTCACCTGTTGATGGACATTTAGGCTGTTTCCAAGTTTTGGCTATTGTAAATAGTGCTGCTATGAACATTGGGGTGCAGGTGTCATCCTGAAATAGATTTCCTTCTGGATACAAGCCCAGGAGTGGGATTCCTGGGTCATATGGTAAGTCTATTCCTAGTCTTTTGAGGAATCTCCACACTGTTTTCCATAGTGGCAGCAACAAACTGCATTCCCACCAGCACTGTAGGAGGGTTCCCCTTTCTCCACAGCCTCTCCAGCATTTGTCATTTCCGGATTTTTGAATGAGGGCCATTCTGACTGGTGTGAGGTGATACCTCATTGTAGTTTTGATTTGCATTTCTCTGATAATTAGTGATATTGAGCATTTTTTCATGTGCCTTTTGATCATTTGTATGTCTTCCTTGGAGAATTGCTTGTTTAGGTCTTCTGCCCATTTTTGGATTGGGTTGTTTATATTTTTCTTATTGAGTCATATGAGCTGCTTATATATTCTGGAGATCAAGCCTTTGTCGGTTTCACTTGCAAAAATGTTCTCCCATTCCGTAGGTTCTCTTCTTGTTTTACTTCTGGTTTCCTTTGCTGTGCAGAAGCTTGTAAGTTTCATTAGGTCCCATTTGTTTATTCTTGTTTTATTTCTTCTAGGAGAAAATTTTTGAAATGTATGTCAGATAATGTTTTGCCTATGTTTTCCTCTAGGAGGTTTATTGTATCTTGTCTTATGTTTAAGTCTTTAATCCATTTTGAGTTGATTTTTGTATATGGTGTAAGGGAGTGTTCTAGCTTCATTGTTTTACATGCTGCTGTCCAGTTTTCCCAACACCATTTGCTGAAGAGACTGTCTTTATTCCATTGTATATTCTTGCCTCCTTTGTCAAAGATGAGTTGACCAAAAGTTTGTGGGTTCATTTCTGGGCTCTCTATTCTGTTCCATTGGTCTATATGTCTGTTTTGGTACCAATACTATGCTGTCTTGATGACTGTAGCTCTATAGTATTGTCTGAAGTCTGGGAGGGTTATTCCTCAAGCCTCTTTCTTTCTCTTCAGTAATGCTTTGGCAATTCTAGGTCTTTGATGGTTCCATATAAATTTTGTTATGATTTGTTCTAGTTCTGTGAAATATGTCCTGGGTAATTGGATAGGGATTACATTAAATCTGTAGATTGCCTTGGGCAGTGTGACCATTTTAACAATATTGATTCTTCCAATCCAAGAGCATGGAATATCTTTCCATTTTTTAAAGTCTTCTTTAATTTCCTTCATCAATGGTTTATAGTTTTCTGTGTATAATTCTTTCACCTCCTTGGTTAGATTTATTCCCAGATATTTTATTACGTTGGGTGCTATTTTAAAGGGGATTGTTTCTTTACTTTCTTCTTCTGTTGATTTATTGTTAGTGTAAAGAAATGCAACTGACTTTTGAACGTTAATTTTGTAACCTGCTACCTTGCTGAATTCTTCAATCAGCTCTAGTAGCTTTTGTATGGACCTTTTAGGGTTTTCTATATATAGTAACATGTCATCAGCATATAATGACACTTTTACCTCTTCTTTTCCAATTTAGATCCCTTTTATTTCTTTCTCTTGCCTGCCTGCTGTGGCTAGGACTTCCAGGACTACGTTGAATAGGAGTGGTGATAATGGGCATCCTTGTCTTGTCCCAGATTTTAGTGGGAAGCTTTTGAGTTTTTCAGCATTGAGTACTCTGCTGGCTGTATGTTTGTCATATATAGCTTTTATTATGTTGAGATATGTTCCCTCTATACCCACTTTGGTGAAAGTTTTTATCATAAATTGGTGTTGAATTTTATCAAATGCTTTTTCTGCATCAATTGAGATGATCATGTGGTTTTTGTCTTTTCTCTTGTTGATGTGATCTATTACACTGATTGATTTGCGTATGTTGAACCACCCTTGTGTCCCTGGGATGAACCCCCACTTGGTCATGATGTATAATCTTTTTAATGTGTTGTTGGATTCTATTTGCTAAAATTTTGGTGAGGATTTTGGCGTCTATGTTCATCAGTGATATTGGCCTATAATTCTCTTTTTTTGTAGTGTCTTTGCCTGGTTTTGGTATCAGGGTGATGGTGGCTTCATAGAATGAGTTTGGGAGTATTCCCTCCTTTTCAATCGTCTGGAAGAGTTTGAGAAGGACTGGTATGAGTTCTTCTTTGTATGTTTGGTAGAATTCCCCGGTGAAGCCGTCCGGTCCTGGACTTTTATTTGTAGGGAGGTTTTTAATTGCTATTTCTATTTCCTTTCTAGTGATCAGATTTTTCAAGTGTTCAGATTCTTCTTGATTCAGTTTTGGTGGACAGTATGTTTCCAGAAACTTGTCCATCTTCTCTAGGTTATCCAGTTTGGTTCCATATAGGTTTTCATAATATTCTCGTATGATATTCTGTATTTCTATTTTGTTTGTTGTAATTTCTCCATTTTCCTTTCTTATTTTGCTAATTTGTGCTCTCTCTTTTTTCTTCTTTGTTAGTTTGGCCAGAGGTTCGTCGATTTTATTTACTTTTTCAAAAAACCAGCTTTTGGTTTCGTTGATTTTTTCTATGGTCTTGTTAATCTCTATTGTATTTAATTCCTCTCTGATCTTTATTATTTCCTTCGTTCTGCTGCTTTTTGGGGCTTTTTGTTCTTCTTTTTCTTATTCATTCAGGTGGTGGGTTAAATTGTTTATTTGAGATTGTTCTTCTTTTTTGAGGAAGGCCTGTATCGCTATAAACTTCCCTCTTAGCACTGCCTTTGCTTTGTCCCATAGGTTTTGAGTGGTTGTGCTTTCATTATCATTTGTCTCAAGGTATTTTTTAATTTCAGCTTTGATTTCCTCATTGATCCATTGTTTTTTCAATAACATATTGTTTAATCTCCATGCTTTCCTTTTTTTCTCCTTTGTTTCTCTGTTGTTGATTTCCAGTTTCATGGCATTGTGGTCAGTAAAGATGCTTGAGATAATTTCTATATTCTTAAAATTGTTGAGGTTTCCTTTGTGCCCAAGTACATGATCGATCCTGGAAAATGTTCCATGTGCACTTGAAAAGAATGTTTATCCTATTTTTTGGGGATGTAATGCTCTGAGAATATCCACCAAATCTAGTTTTTCTATTGTAGTATTTAATTTCTCTGTTGCCTTGTTTATTTTCTGTCTGGAAGATCTGTCTAGTGATGTTAATGCAGTGTTAAAATCTCCAACTATGATTGTATTCCCATCAATATCCCCCTTTATCTCTGTTAGTAATTCTTGTATGTACTTAGGTGCTCCTATATTGGGTGCATATATATTAACGAGTGTAATATCCTCATCTTGTATCACTCCTTTAATCATTATAAAATGTCCTTCTTTATCTTTCTTTATGGCCTTTGTTTTAAAGTCTATTTTGTCTGAAATCAATACTGCAACACCTGCTTTTTTGGCTTTTCCATTTGCATGGAATATCCTTTTCCATCCTTTCACTCTCAATCTATATTTGTCCTTCTCCCTAAAGTGGGTCTCTTGTATGCAGCATATTGAAGGTTCTTGCTTTATTATCCAGTCTGCCACTCTATGTCTTTTGACTGGAGAATTTAGTCCATTAATATTTACAGTAACTAATGATAGATGTGTGTTTATTGCCATTTTGAACTTATCTTTGCAGTTGAATTGGTATATCCTCTTTGTTCCTTTCTTCTTCCTTTTGTGGTTTGGTAATTTTCCTTTGTATTTTCATGGATTTTATTTAATTTTTGTGACTCCTTTGTATATTTTTGGCTTGTGGTTACCCTTTTTTGTAAATCTATTAACCCATTACTATAACTGTTTTTATTAAACTGATAGTAACATGATCTCAAACCCATCCTACTGTTAAAAAAATTTAAAAAAGAAAGAAAAAGATATTCTATATTTCCCTGCCTCCCTCTCCCACTCTGTGATTTGTATGTCTTCTTTTATAATTTCATGTTTACTTTATTTGTAATTCATGGGTTATCACCTTTCCAGTTGTGAGTTTCTCATTTCCGTAGCATCCTGCTGCTTTTCTATTTAGAATAGCCCTTTCAATATTTCTTTTAGCATGGGTTTAGTGTTGCTAAACTCCTGCAGCTTTTTTTTTTTTTTTGTCTGTGAAACTCTTTATTCCTCCTTCTATCCTAAAGGATAGCCTTGCTGGATAAAGGATCCTTGGCTGCATCATTTTTTCATTCAGGGCTTTGAATATATCTTGCCACTCCCTTCTGGCCTGTAGTGTTTGTGTAGAGAAATCAGCTGAGAGCCTTATGGGGGTTCCCTTGTAACTTACTCTTTGCTTTTCTTTTGCTGCCTTTAGAATCCTTTCTTTATCCTTGACTCTGGTCATCTTGTTTATGATATGTCTTGGTGTGGGTCTATTTGAGTTCTTCCTGTTTGGGACCCTCTGAGTTTCTTGTACTTGGATATTTGATTCCTTCTTTAAGTTTGGGAAGTTTTCAGTCATGATTTCTTCAAAAACCTTTTCAATCCCCTTTGATCTTTCTTTTCCTTCTGGGACCCCTATTATGCGAAGATTGGGATGCTTTATGTTATCCCATAGGTCCCTTATGCTATTTTCATTATTTTTTATTTGCTTATCTTGTAGTTCTTCTGAATGGGTGCTTTCTATTGCTCTGTCTTCTAGATACTAATTCGTTCCTCTGCATTATCTAGTCAGCTTTGCACAGCTATTAGATCATTCCTCATCTCTGTCAATGAGTTTACCCATTCTACTTGGCTCTTCTTTATAGCTTCAATTTCATTTGTGACATATTTTATATCTCTAAACACTATCTCTTTTAATTCCTTCAGCAATTTGATCACTCCTTTTTTGAAATCTTGATCTAGTAGGCTATCGATGTCTATTTCATTGATCTTTCTTTCAGGGGATTTCTCTTGTTCTTTTAATTGGGAAAGGTTTTTCTGCTTCTTCATCTTGCTCATACCTCTCTGGCACTGTGGTTTATGAAGTATCAGTTGTTTATTTTGGTCCTTAAGGATTTTATCTATCTAATACCTATTTAGGAATAAAACTTAGGAAAAAAAGAAAAAAAAATAAGAGAGAGAGAAAGAATTTTAAAAGAAGGGAGAAAGAGGGTTTGAAAACAGTGTATAAAGAATAATAGAAGGGCGAGTTGAAGCAGAGTATTAATCAGGTTGAGACGTCCTTTTAAAACCTTTACCAAAAAAAAGGGGTGGGAGATGAATAGATGTATTTGAAACCTGTGTCTAATCAATAACAGGACATCAAAACCCAAGAGAAATAGAAGTGAATTAAGAAGTAAAAATTAAGAGGGTAGTAGAAAACAGAATAGGTAAAAACAGATTTAAAAAAAAGGGGGAGGGGTGTCGGTGTTCTCCTGGAGTCTGTGTGCTTTTAATGTGAAGTCTTTCTGTCTTCGTCCTGTTTTGGAAGCTCAGCTTGCTGTTTCCAGAGGCCCTCCATTGGCGCCCTCTTCTGTGCTGCTCCCAGTACCTGTCGGCAAGCAGATCGCGCCTCCTCCCAACAGTGGGTCAGGTGCAGCTCTCCTTTGCTGTGGGTGGGCTGGTCAGTGCCCCTCCTGATGCCAAAGTCAGATGTTACAGACTGGCCAGGTAGGGGGGCGGGTCGTGCCCCCTCCCAGCACCTCAGTCAGGGGCTGTGTTCCTGCCCGAAAGGCGGGGGGCCGCTCTCGCTCTACCTGTGCTGCAGGTAGCTCCGCTGCTCTGTGCTGCTGCGTACTCCGCCCTGGTCGGCGCTCCGCAGGTGGGCTCGGGGAAGACCGAGGGACAGCCTTGTCCCTGCTCCGAGCCAGAACCCAGCTCCTTGTTTGTCACTGTGGAGGAAGTTCTCTGAGGGACCAGGATGGAAGGATCCTTCCTGCCCCAGGCTGCAGGCCAGTCTCAGTCTGGCTTTTGCGGCTGCTAAGCCCTTTGGTGCGGATGCAGGTTTCGCCCCCGTCCCCTCCACCGCCCCCGCCACCACCCCCGCCTGGGTGCTCAGCACCGGAGGATATTGCAGGTGTGCCTGAGCCCCACCTCTCTTCCCCCGAAAACTTTCCGCGGGTTTTCAGAGATGGGGTGTGCACCCTTCCCCCAAGAGCACATCAACATTGCTCTTTTATGGAGTGCCCAGGTTGTTCTGCCCTGTGCACCCATAGCCACGGCACGCAGCCCCTTGCGTTCCCCCTGGGCTGCCTCCGTTCAGCCACTTCCATCCTCCACCCGGCTTGTGCAGCCTGGCCCTGCCCGCCACTGCTGGCCCGCATTTCAGGCTGGGTGTTGGGGGGACGCTCTGTGCCCGTTTAACTTAGTTCTGTCATTCAAGGGCTGCTCTGTACAGATCCGAGCCTCGGAGGCTCCCCCTCCATCCCGCTGGCCTCTCAGTTGGAGAGGGGATACCCAGCGAGCGAGCGCCAGTCCTCCTTTGTCGCTCCCTCCCCACGGGACCCGTCCCGCGCTGCTTTGCCTTTTGTTCTTTCTTTTTTCCTTTTCTCCTACCCGATTTTTGTCGTCTTTATCTTTTGAAGAGGGCGATGTTCTGTCGGAGTTCCACAGGTGCTCTGGTTGGCTGAGTGGGTCTGTAGATGTGGGTCTTGGTGTATTTGTTGGAGAGGGTGAACTGCGAGCGTCCTTCTACTCCGCCATCTTCTCCGTCTCTCTAAGAACCCTTTAGTTGCATGTTTTTATGCATGTGTTTTCTCCTAAATATTGCCCCTAGCATTATCTCTTAAAAATAGATGACATCTTCTATAGTATTTAGAAGGAATGTGACTCTTGTTCTCATTAGTAACCAGCTAAAAGTGGAAATATCTGAAAGAGGGAATCACAGAAGGTTGATGTTCAAGGCACTGAGATGTTGAATGACACACTTCATTTATACGCCGCAATGTTATGTGTGAAACCTAATCAAAATGGCAACATGTCAAGGCAGGATTGCAGCATTATTTAGTGATCTATCATCATTTATAATTTCTGATTAGTTTAACAAACTCAGTATAAAATATTCTTTTAATGGTATTCTGCTTCTGTAAGCAATTATTTCCAAGGTAGTGAAACTTTAGTCATGATGAACTGCACCCACAGGAAGTAATGTGCTCAGGGAAGTTGCATTTGCTAGATACTTGAAAGGTGATCTGCCCCTGCAGCTCAGTCACACTGTCTCTCTTGCTGTTCCTCTCACATTTCAATCTGCCTGTCTGCAGTGGAGATTGTTCATTGTATGTTCCCTCTTCCTGGACACCATTTCCCTAGAACATCACCACAATCATCACTGTATCACTTCATCCAGGTCTCTGCCCAGCTGGCGCTGGTACTGAAACCAGGTTCATTTACCCAATGCACAGCAAAACAAATGCTCAGATGCCAAGATTTGCATCAGAGAGAAGGTTTATTTACAAGGCAGCCAAGCTAGGAGATGGGAGAACAGATCTGAAGTCCACCTCCTCAAAGATAGGGTTTAAGGATATCTATGGGATGAAGAGGAAGGGAAAGGTGATTGGAGGTAAAGAAAAGTGAGGTATTCAGTGGTCTGTACAAGCATCATCTAGCTTCATGGCTCTTCATAAGGTACATGTTCAGAAAATGATGGTGTTATCATGTTTTGAAGATGGAGTTTTTGCCCTTTGACATCAAAAGGTCATCTATCAGAAGGTCACTCATGCAGGTCTGGTTGAATGGTCAGTGTTCTCAACTGTTCTGAACTGTGCAAGAACTAGTTCCAAGTTCCTGAAAAATAATTTAACCAACTGCTACTGTAGTGACCCATATGCCAGAGATGTTACCTATGAGGAAGCTAGTGGGAGTTTAAAATCAACTAAAAGCAAGTGAGTTAAAGCAGGAAAGGCAGATTAGGATTGGCAGCCTCATCAGGTTAACCCTCCATTTCAGCACCGCTACCTCGGACAGGTCTTCCTTGGCAACCCTATTTCACATTATACACCATCTTCCTCTCTTTCCTCTTCTATGGGTCTGATTTTCTTTGCAGCATTATTAGTGCGTATATTTTTGCCCATTTATTGATGGATCATTTGCGTGTTTTATGCACTAAAATGTAAGCTCTCTGAAGACAAGAACTTTGTTTTGTTCACTGTGTAGGCTGAACGCCTAGAACAGTGCCTGGCACATCACAGGCAGGAGGGAGTTTTGGTTTTTTTTTAATAATAACTGAATGAATGACATCTTCCTTGATTTTTCTATCTTGGTCAGCATCTTCATTTCCATGTTTTGTAGAATTTATTACAGTCATAAAATGCATATTAATGGTAATCTCTCTGTTTCCATGTATATGTACACACACACACACACACACACACTTCCCCTATTTTGTGTAATATGTACTTCAAATAACAGAGTTCTAAGCAAGATGGAAGCTTTTTCTCTCTCATGTAATAGTGTGTAAGTCAGCAGTCCTGGGGCTGGCAGAGCTGTCTTGATCCACGAGGTCATCCAGGGACACACAGCTCCTTCTGTCTTGTTACTTGACCATATGGGTGCATAGCCCTGCTGTGCCCTTCAGGTAATCATCATGTACACATGCCTACCTGCAGGAAGGGGGAAGAAATAAGGGAAGGGCAAACCCTCTTCTCCTTCTATAATAGTGTGAAAGTTTCCAGCTGCAAGGGGGTCTGGGAAATAATAGTGTTTATTCTGCCCAGATAAAAACTCATTTTCATGGAAGATGAAAGAGATGATATTGGAGGACAGGGAGCAGGCCATGCTGTTTTCCTTTTGTGTAATAATTTAGTTAATGTTCCTGTCTCCCACTGACCTGTGAGCACTGGTGATTTTTATCTCCTTTTTTTCCTTGGCTTCTCCTAGCACAGTGCCATATGTAGTGTCACTCAGTGACTATAGACTTAAATGATGATCTTATCACTCACCATCTATGTAGTTAAGTAATTGTTTTCTTGATGATGCAGTTCTCAGCCAGGCATGCCCATTTATCCCCAGAAAGAACTTTTTCAGGAGGAGGAAGGTAGGAAGATGATTCCATTACTCTAGGTGGGAGGAGAGGGAGTAATCTAAAAAAAGACAAATGAACTTGTTTACAAAAAAAAACAGACTCACAGACATAGAAAACAAACTCATGGTTACCAGGGGGGAAAGAAGATGAGAAAGGATAAATTAGGAGTTCAAGATTTGCAGATACTAACTACTATATATAAAATAGAGATAAATAACAAGTTTATACTGTATGGCACAGGTTACTATATTCAATATCTTGTAGTAATTTATGAAATTATGAAAAAGAATATGAAAATGAATGTATGTATACTCATGTATGACTGAAGCATTATGCCATACACCAGAAACTGACACAACTTTATAAACTGACCACATGTCAATAAAAAAAAACCCAAAACAGCAGACATAGGAAAAGCTCTGAAAACTGAGTAGAAGTTACCCTTTTATAAGATACATTTATATTTATAAGGATATTTGTAAGGGTGACTCCCTCTCTGTACTTGGAAGAGGATGCTGACTAAAATCTCTAGAAACTCTTAGAGTGGAGAAGGCAGTGACCTAAATTTGCATAACAACCATACCTATGATCAACTGTATTTTCCTGATAGCCTCCCCTAATCTCCCCACTCCTTAACAACTTCTTTTATCTTTAGCTGGAGATGGTATTGAAGGTGGTGACTTGGGCCATTTTAAGGCATTACTCAGTCTTCTGGTTATCTCCCCTATATACAGGAGGTTTACATATTATTAAACTTCTGTTTGTTTTTATTACAGGGATGGCTCAGCCAAGAACCTAGAAGGGTAGAGGGAAAATTGTTTTTCCTCCCCTACATTAAAAAAGCCAATTTTTTTTGAGGACTTTATATACTGAAAATAATAACAGGAGTGAGCATTGATCCTTAAAAGAAAAAAGAAAAAAGAAAAAAAACAGAATCATTTAAAAATGGTGGTGTTAACTTGAACAGGAAAAAAAATGACAAAGACAAAGGGCACTTTAACTATCAGGCCTTCATCATTATAATAAGATTCATTTGGCTTTGCCTAAGGTGAAAGCAATTTTGCCTCTTACTTTGAGTCTCACGGTAAAAAATTGCAATGTGAAAAGGTCACGTTCACAACAGATGTACCAAGGATGAAAAGTGAACAACAGTAACGCTGTATTGTTTTGCTAAAGTCTTCTGTGAATTGAAAGTAGCAAAATTTGTGACCAAATGTGTGCTTTGCCATGTCAGAATAATATTAATAGATGAATCCAAAAATCCTAAAAAAAAAAAAAAAGGTTGGATTCTATTTAAGTTGAAATATATTTTACCAAATTCTAATATATTGCAGGATCCACTTTCATGCTTCTTCCCTTACTTAAGCAACATACTTGTTTTATGAGTTATAGTTTAATCTGGGACAGATGGGCCTTATATGATAGGCTAACTACTTGGGAAATTTGTTTGGAAGGAAATGATAAACCATGTAAGGGTCCAGAGGAGTCAAATAGTAAGAGTTTGGTTTCAAAAAAGTTGCTCTGAGAAATTAGGGAGATATATGTGAGGGAGGCAGGTGGTAGGGAGTGAGATTTATGGCAGGGGGATTTGACATTTGAAATCAGGTGTTCGTTCTCCCTATATTAATGTGTTTGTTAAACTGCTTGTAATGTTTGACCTCCTCCTCTTCCTTCTTACTCTTTTGTTTTCAAGTTGCAATTGCCCTTCTAAGAGGGATTATTTTTTCTTAAAACCTTTGCTCTGCTAGTGACAGAGCTTATAAGGATCAGGACTAAGGACAGATTTGAGTCACTACCACTGTGTCGGGTTCAAAATCCTTGTTCCATACCAACAACTAGAACTTTGTATTGGATTAAACTCCTTGTGCTAGGCCCTTCTTATGTAGGTTGGGTTTTTTGTTTTTTTTTTTTTGGGCAAAGAGCTTTCAGGTTCCTGCTTACAGACCCATCAGTTTGCCAGACCTGCTCAGATATGTCTGAACCCCAGGAACTGATACAGCTCTAAGACTTTCTCAGGGGGTCCTGGGCCGTGTAAATAGGATTCTGACAGATCTATCTTATCAGTTTGCTAAACATGCCTGAGCTTGTCTGAATCACAGCAGTGAGCATGAGTGTCTCAAACTGAGTTCTTTGCTATATTCAGCAGAGGTGGTTAAAATAAAATAAAAAACAGAATTGATTATTTTTGTATCAAATTTAATACCAGTTGATCGGTTTTTCACATAATTGACCTTCAGAAGAACATTGTTAGGTACACACATTTCTTATGAAGGCATGTCTTATCCTCCTATTTCAAAGCCAAATAAATAGTAGGACATGGGAAGTGAGTGAGAGACAAGGATAGAAAGCAGCTTTCTGATCATCGAAAGAAAAGGTAATAGGATTTTGTCACTGCAGAAATAAGGGGAGATGTATGTGAAAAGATATGGAGGTAATTGAGAACCGAAGGGACTGAGGAGCAGAAGAGGAAACCCTACTGGAATCCAGGATCAGTATGAGGTTTCCAGAGGTAGAAATACAACAAAACAGCATAGTTCTGAATTTTTTTCCAACACAAATTAGAGAAAAAAATCCCAAACCCAAGTGCATAAAGATCATTAAGTCGAAACATATATCTGTTACATTGGACTGATTTGGAGAACTCTAGCGTTTTGTTAATACTTAAGGTAACCCTCTATATGGCACCATAGTGCATGTAAGATACATCATTGTTTTATGCATCATTAAATTTTTTAAAATGCTGCCAATTAAATATAGCAAGTTAGCAATCATAACATGCATCTTAATTTCAGAAATGATACAATATTTAAAAATACGAATCTCAAAAGAATTGAATGTCATGAATTATACCCTCCAAATATATTTTTCTGTGGCTGATAAAATCTGTGCCCACTCACTGATGAAGTTCATTGTACAGAGGACAGTCTTATCTATCTGATTAAGGATCTTGATCACTTGCTATGTGACAATCTCAGAAAAGTATGAAATTTATAAACTGTCACAAGAAAAGCATGGTACTTTAATACTTGGGGTATTTCACTCCCAAGAAATATTTTATGTAAGTTACATCAAGGGAAATATCCCAAGTATGTAGTTTAAAAAATTTTTTTACTAATATGTTTCCTAGTAATTTTGCATGCCTGCTTCCTTGCAATATTCTATTAAAGAGTAGAAGAAACATGTTTACAAGTACTCTGATGAGAAAGGAGATGTTTTTATTGGATAATATCTCATAAAAGAGAGACTCAATTACTAAGTCATGTACAAGGAACTTAACAAAGAAAGAACCTCTCTTTGGGTTTTCCCTTGAAATAAGGAATGGTCTCTAGTCTGCTCTGATATATTTAAAAATTCAAAGTCAAGACATGGAAACAGCCTAAATTTCCATCAACAGATGACTGGATAAAGAAGAGGTGGTATATTTATACAATGGAATACTATTCAGCCATAAAAACTGACTACATAATGCCATTTTGCAGCAACATGGATGCTCCGGGAGAATGTTATTCTAAGTGAAGTAAGCCAGAAAGAGAAAGAAGAATACCATATGAGATCGTTCATATGTGGAATCTAAAAAAAAAAAAGAAAAAGAACATAAATACAAATACAAAACAGAAACAGACTCATAGACATAGAATACAAAATTGTGGTTGCCAAGGGGGAAGGAGGTGGGAAGGGATAGACTGGGAGTTCAAAATTTGTCTATACTGACAGGCATATGCAGAATAGATAAACAAGATTATACTGTATAGCACAGGGAAATATATACAAGATCTTGTGTTAGCTCACAGTGAAAAAGAATGTGACAATGAATGTATGTATGTTCATGTATAACTGAAAAATTATGCTCTACACTGGAATTTGTCACAACATTGTAAAATAACTATAACTCAATAAAAAATGTTAAAACAATTCAAGGAAAATAACAAAACCAGCAAAAGTCTGAGAAACTAATGTGGGAATAATCCTTGATTAAAATTTAATGCTAATGTTGATAGAAAGTAAGATCAAGTCAGTAACACACATGTCTGATCCATGTTTCATAATGAACAACTCACTGTCTTGTTAAATTAACTTTGTAAGAAGAAAAAAGTATACACGACTCTGGCTAAGAAAGCTTCCAGAACAAGTGAGGATTGTACTTTACTAGGAATCTCAAGACCTATGTTTCAGTTGTAGATCTGCTGATAAGTAATTATATGACACACAAAATTCAACTTAATTTAGACTTTAGTTTCTTCTGTAAAATGAACAAACTAAAGGAAGTGACATGATGTGTTAAAAAAATCCCTTTCTACTCAAATAATTAAAAACATAAAGAGGCAGTAAGAAATGATCCTATTATCAGACTGACTAAATTTTGTAACATGAAGTTAGTATAAAATATTCATAATATGTTTTGAAACAAATATCTGATAACTCTCGGTTCTCAACAATCCCACCCCATCATCCCCTCCATCATTTTCTACTTACAAAGTAGAAGGATTTTGTTGAAAACACATGAGAAATCAGGGAGATTTCCCCTTTCCAGTGTGGTGGAGGACCTGGCAGCCTGTGCAGTCTTCCTGTGAGGGAAAAATAGTCGAACTCAAAAAAAAAAAAAAATCTGTTTGAAGGTATCCATGAACTACAAAGAAAAAGGAGCTAAAATCCTGGAGAAGCAGAAACTGAGGAGTGTGGGCATGACATTCTGCGCTGCTTTAATTCTAAAATGGAGAGAGGAAGAGGCAGAGAATCCATGTAGGAAGCCACACAGGGAACAGTGGGTAAGCAGAATTTTCAGTGGTCTTACAGGATTGGGAAGGCAAGGATGAGAGATCGTGACTACCACCATGCCATCCAAACCAAGATTCCAGAAAAAATGGAAGCGCCTAGAAGCTGGCCCAACCTCAACACTGCTTTTCACCTGGAGGTATTTGGTGATTAGTATGTGACCTATGTCTGTGATAAGGCAGGTGGAAGGCTCAGGTAAGAGGCTGAGAAACTGGGTAGAGCCTTAAGGTCTCATGTCCTGGGGAGATGAAAAATAGGCCTCAGGAACTCCAAGAACTGGGGACCCATGCAAATCCCAGGACCAGTTTACAGGTAAGTCTAAATGAGTTTTACCTGTGAAGAATAATAAAAATAAGGTAACACTGGGTTACATATGTGTGTTAAATATAGAATTAAATATATAACATATATTATATATAGGTTTCTTGTGTCATTAAAATATATAACAGCAATAACCCAAGATATGAGAGACATATGGAGTTACAGTTCTCAGGTCATAGCTTTGATAGGCATGTGACATAAGTCCTAATGTGGATTAGATCATAATAAGTCAAGGAAGCTCATTTTAATCTCTAAGATATCATTAAATAATAAATAAACAAACTAATCAAGGAGAAAATTGGCATAGAAAAATATTTGATTATGTTCAAAGGAGACAAGAAAAGAGTAAAAAGAAACCGAGAACCTATAAAATAACTGTAACTGGTAGATTTAAGTCCAAATAATATGATAATTATTTTAAATGCCAAAGGACTGAATGTTCCCATTGAATGCACTCAACCTTATTGTTTTTTAGGGAAACGAAAGGTAAAACGTTAATGTCACAATTAGATACGATTACAACACACTAGAATGACTGAAATGAAAGACTGGTGATACTAAGAGCTGGTGAAGATGGGGAGTCACTGGAGCTGGTGGGGATTTAAGATGGTAGAACCACTTGGAAAATTGTTTAGCAGTATCTAATAGATGTGGAAATACTCTTACTATTCAATCCAACAATTTCACCCTGAAGTATACACCCAAGAGGAACAGAAGCACGCATCTGTGCAACAAAAACATGTACAAGAGTTTTCACAGCAGCATATGTTAATAGCCTCAAACTGGAAATACCTAAAGGTCATTTAACAGTAAAGTAGACATATGAAAGTTGATACATTGAGACAACGAAATAAATACACAGCATTGAGAACATATGAGTTACTGTTCGATAACACGATTGACTCTCAGAAAGCTTAATGTTGAAAGAAAAAAGCCAATGAATACATGATGCACAATGATATTTATAAGGCATTAATAATACACAAAGTTACTGTATGATGATGGAAGTTAAGATAATGATGACTTCTGGTAGCAGTGTTAATGACTTGGACTCTAAGAAGGTGGGCTTCTTGGCTGCTAGTAATAGTCTATGTTTTGATCTTGGTGGTAATTACATGGATGTGTTCACTTTGTCTCTTATACTTGGATAAAATATTTAAAAGCCTCATTAGATTCTAGCTAACAGGGTGACAGAATTTATCTTTATATCCTCAAAGGAAATGTCAAATAGAAACTGAAGATTCATAAAGGAAATAGTAGCTGCCTCCAGTTTTACCTTTAAATAAAATATATGAAATGTCTTTGAATGTGAGACAATAAATTAGATTAAAAGAGTCAAGTTGCAATTAAAATCTGAAGATTAACCACCTATGTACAGTATAAATCAAGGTAGAGAGTTTGATTATTTGACAAGAAATAGTCTAGATGTAATGAACTTTGAGATGGTAAAGTGTCAGAAATGACTACAGACCTTGATGTAAACGTCTGCAAGGTATGTGGAGTGAGACACTTTCTTTTATTCCAAGTGGAGGGAAGAATTGCTTAGTTTCTTTATTGGTGTGAAATATATGGTGCACTTAGATTATTTTCAAACCACACTTGAGAGATGTGTTAAATATATTTCTGTTCAAACTGATTTCTGAATAGTAATCTAGCAAAATACTCCCCCCTCATGTGTGTGTGGGAGATGTGCAGAATATCAAAACCCTTTCCTATAAACCTAAAGCAGTGTCCTGGGTGATGTCTTTCAGCTCTTGGGTGGGGGGCATGATTGGATTCTGGGTGATGGCCTTTGGTCGTGTCACCAGCATACAAGGCTGAACTGTATCATGGCAACAATTATTGATTAATTAGTTATGCTGGCATTCATTGAAAAATGAATGATGTCAGGTATTTTACCAACAGCATCCACTGAAGTGTTAAAGTTACAAATACCATAGAGAAATCAAACAAGGGAAAGAATTTTGATTTCCTGCAAATGTAAATGTAAATACCAGTAGTTCTTAATAGTCTTTAAAAATGTTTTGTAGTTGATGAAAATAATCTTTTGGTGATTTGTAATTATGAGAAGCTACAAATGAATGTCTATTTCTGAAGGAGAATATAATAGAGATAGACAGACAGACGGACTCAATCTCATGGAAGAATTTAAAGTGGAAAACTGGAAACATTTTATTTCCCTCCATATTCTGGTAAAGTGTTACGCATTTGTGTGCATGTATCATCTATTTTCTCTTTCAGGGGGAAAAATGTAAAGGCAATTATTTTCTACTCTTATCTGAATGGCTTTAAAAATATGAGAGAAAGATGAGAGGAGAAAACCCATCTTTTCAGACTATGAAAAGTGAATGTCATTTGTTCTGAGCGCTTGTCCGATCATCCCTTTTGCCGTGCGTGTCGAATCTCCCGCTTCTTCCTCATCTTCCTGTCCACCATTCTGGCAAACCGCCATAAGCTCCCACCTCAGGTCTTGCCAGAATCTTCTAACAATTTTGTCCAGTTGGCTTTACCCCTCCTTAATCCTTTCTCTACTCTAGGGCAGAAGTAATCATTTTACTGCCAAAGGGCATCCTGGAATTCTCTTGCTTAATACTCTTAACTGGAGTCGCATTGCGATGAGGATGGAAACCACATTCACGGTGCGCCCTCCACAGGCCCTGGTGGTGTGGTCCCTGCCTCCTCCTCCAGCTTCACCTCCCAGAGCCCTCCCCTCCTCAGGCTGCTCCAGCCACAGCCACCTTCTTTCAGGTTTTCATGTGCTTGGGACTCTTTCTTGCCCCAGGGAGTTTGGTCATACTTGGGACAGTCTACCTCCTAATCGTTTCTCATCTGCCAGTGCAAGTCTGGTCTCTCTACAAACTACTTTTTCATTATAACACATAGTATATGCATTCCTATGTTTATTCCTTTCAAATCTACCTGTTCTTCTAATAGCACATTCCATGAGGGAACAAGGAGCATGATTATTTTGATTTTTCATTATGTTTGCAGTGTCTAAGACAATGCCAGGCAGATAGCAAGTTTTCAATAGGTATTAGTTAAATAAATGAATAAATCTGATACAAAAATATCAATCAGAAAGCAAAATGACTAGTTTTATCTTGTTATCTATTCACTTAGGGTTTTAATTCAGATTTATTTCTAATATATGTAAAAATACTTCCTGTTTCTTCTCCATTTAACTCCAGTAGTTTAGAATTTTGAAAGTAGAAGGCAGGTAAATATTGTAAAATTTAAATTTCCCATTTTATAGATAAGGGAAACACTGACCTACTTGGACCTATCCCATACCAATATCTTTATGGAATTTATTGTGTTATTTATCCATGGTGTCCCCACTTGAGTTTTTGTGGAGGATTAGGGCAATTGCAGTATGACTTTTCCATATTATAGCATGATATTTATTCTATAGGATGCAACGTATTTAGGGAACAGATTGACTTCTGTGTATTCAGACATAAGACAAAGCATCATGCCTTAAAAACAGTGTTTCACAACAGACAAACGATTAGAATGTAAACACTTTTCCAGATCATACATATCAAGGCTTTTAGGCATAATCAGTTTTCATTAATTCATGCTGAACAGTCTCAATTAAATCAGACAGTTCCTTTCCAGGTGTTTTCCAAGTTGTCTTTGATTGATGTTTTGATTATACCTTTTTCCAATTTCCCTAATACTTAGGCAGTGTTTGTACATTTCCTTTAAAATGCATCATTTTCATGGTAGAGCTTCAGAGCTGCTGTGCATAGAATAGGATTGTTCTTTGAAACTCTGGGCTGCTCACATGAGGGTTTCTGGACAAGAAATTGGTGGGGGGGGTCTCGGGTTCTTCCCTTTCCACCCAAGGTTTTAGCATATCATCTCAGCATTCTTCAGAACCTGTGGCTTTTTCCCCATTATGAAATCCCATAACATCCCATGCTCTCTCTTCCCCTGTGCACAGGCTGCTTTTGCTGTCAGTATATCACCTCCATCTGCTCCATTGTTCAGAGCTAAATCTTAACTCTGCTTTGGGTCAGGACATACTGTCCTGATGTCTGGGAGGCCGGATTAGATGCCCCTCAAACACATTCTCAGAGCTCTCATACCATCTCCATCACAGTATCTAAGTGTACTGTGATGTCAGTCACTTTTCTGCACGTCCCAAGTTGTACTGAGGACGTGGTCTGAGTCTGTTGCTCACCCAATACTTAATACAGTGCCTATCATGTTGCTCAGTAAACATTTGTTTTGTGAAGAAATTGAAGCTTAACAACATAATTGAAAAAGAGCATGTAAAAATACCAAAATTCAGCCTACATCTTATAGAAATAAATGTCCTGCAGAGAAGCATGAAGTGAGCCTTCTTTTTTGAGTTTAAAATAATGTTAAAAGGGCAGCGGCCGTAACAAAATTCACTAATATCTCTTGTTAGGACTTAATGACTCACAGGATTTATATTTGACACCAAAGTCAATCTAAAAATCATAAGTTAAAGTAAAACGTATTCTTTTAGATCAGACTGATAGAAGTATAAGACCAGAATAGAAATTATTTTAGGTTCTCATCAGTCTGATATTCTTTAACTTTTATGTTTCCCAACCTAGAGAAAAACCTGGAAAGCAAGAATTCACTAGCATTTTAATAATCATTTTTCACTCTCTTGTCCACAGTTGGTACAGGGTGGACTATACTATCACTTCTTTTTGTGTCTGTGATGGTGTGTTAGAGCTAGGCTGACCATGTATTCCGGTTTTCCCCTGTTATCCTGAACTAATTTTTGACAATGTACCCTTTTTAATCTCAAAAGTGTCCTTAATTGGATGACAAAATACATAGTCATTCCAGATACAAAATCAGAACTAAAAAAAGTGGCTGAATTTTTTCCCTTTATTCTTCCTACATGATCTTTTGCTGATAGGGAGGGGAGGTGGATCAGTAGAAGGGCTGGTGAGCGGTATCTCACTCTGCCAATAGTATGAGCTCTTTGATGCATTAAGTACTTTAAGGAGAGGCAGGGATGGATGACAGAGCTGGTGGCTTGCTCCAGACTTTGCCTGTGTCTGTCTAGGCTTGATGGTAAGTGGCCGTGGTCTCACACAACACTCGTTTGGCATCTTTCATGTGCAGGAGAGAGTGTGTGGAAGATTGAGAAGAAAGAACTTTTATTGATCGCGTGATATGCTCTGTGCCAGTCATTCACTGTGGACTGGGTCTTTTGCATTCATTACCTCATTCAGTTTTCTGAACAGCTCTCTGAGATAGAAATGTTTGTGCTAGGTTTATGGATGAGGAAACTAAGGTTTAGCCAAGTGAGGCAAATTTCCAATGGCCACGTGCATTAGTAAACTAGTATTTGAACACAAGTTTTCTCACCTTGGGACCTGCATGTGCAGAGATGGGTGGTACTAAGTGTAAGTGACTCATGCAAAGGTATTTGCCAAGTTTCCTTCTAGCAGAATGAAGTGTGCTAGGCACAAAATGGTACTTTAGTTTTACCTTTGTTTGAATTTCTGTTAATTTCCCTGAGAATGAGGATTTTTCCCTAGGAGGCACAATGTGGCGTTGGAGGCCTGAGCTGCCTGGCCACCACCTCCTGCTCTAGACTAATCTCACTCCAAACACACACTTCACTCTGTGCTCCAGCCACAACAGGAGTCTCTCCATCCTGGGACCAAACTTGTTCTCTGTCTATTCCATGTGAGTGTGCACAGTGTTCCTTTCACCAGAAAGTCTCTGTTGCTGCCAGGCTCTCCCTGAGTTATTGCTTCCCCAGCAGGGTCTCTTCTGGGTTCTCAGACCCAGTAGTCCTTCTGTCACTGAGGTGCATCACTCCTGCAATTTCTTATCAGATTTTCAGCAGCAAAGGTGACAGGGTTTGTACAAGACTCCACCATATTGCTAGTATTCAGCACAGATCCTGCACTTTGAATGCACACATGTAAAAGCCAGGATTAAATATCAGTATTCGACCTGCTTGAATATGGTTTCCAGTTACTGTCTGACAATACATTCATCTCTGAAGTGTAACCAAACACCTTTTGTAAAAATTTTAAGCATTAAACATGTTTATGAAAACAAACAGAACCAAAAAGATTTAGCTGTATATGTTGGAAAGATGTTGCACTTATTTGGGTCCCTGAAGATAGAAAGAAATGCATAATAAGCCCCTCTGTTACTATGGAATTGTTTTATTTGCAATTCGGTTCACCAAAAGCTTAATTAGTGCTCTTTAGAGCAAAGAAGTAATGCCTGCTATAGCTCGCTATCTATCCATAGCAAAATTAAAAAGAAAACCATAAGGTGTGAAGACTTGGAGACACTTAGAGTGTATCAATTATTTATATTAACATTGGTTATCTGATTAAAAGGCAGGGTAAGGGCTATGGGGGAATTGTAGGGTTCATGTAATTTCTCCCTAATTATTCTAATTTACTGTAATTAAGACACTGAAATAGTCCTGAGAGAAAGCAGTAATGTCTCTTAATATCAACTGAGGTGGGGGGAGAGTTATCTTTAATTTTTAGCTTTATTTACTGTGACTTTTCAGTATGACACAAAGACTGATCCTGACTTGTAAGTTTTTTAAATGATGGCTTTTAGGACTCCTAACACGGAGCTGGATAAATCACAATCCAAAATTATAACATTTAAGTTAAAGTATTTACACATTCTGAAAATCTGTCTCATCATTACTACACGTGAACTCTATCAATATCATGACTTACAGAAAAAGGGCACCTTTAGTATGCATTTTCATTATGTCAAGAGTGGAGAAAATACAAAGAAATATGTATGATTTAGCTGTCCTCTCTGTAGAGGTCATTCCCAGGTGGTGATAAGGCTTTAGAAGGCAGAAATCACAATAGATATAAAAAAGTATGATATTTATTATTTAACAGCCCCACCAGAACTATCAAAGTAATGCCATGCTACGTTTCTGTCATGTAGTTATTACAGGTAGGATGTCTTCGACTGAAAGAAGCACAGTTTAAAACGCAAGTCCGCACCATTATTACTAAATGTAGGTTATGTTCCCACTCAACCCACTGCCTCTGGGAATTGGGAGTCTCAGAAGCTGAAAAAACTTCAGGGCACCTGTCAGTGGTGTAGGCACAGCATGGAAATATGACCAATCTATGATTATTCAAAGATCTTTCAGAGAAAGGTAAATTGAGCTTTATTTAAATTCATGAGGTATTTTTACAACTTCTGCTTGTCTGAGTAGTGTTAATTCCCGGCAAGTCAGAGAAAAGCTATGTTTTTAATCTTTCCTTTCCCAGACCATCCAAAGGAACATCAGGTAGAATGTCTATCTTTTGAATCTTTTTTCACTGGGAGACATAAGCTGTAGAGAGAGGGTATGCAACATAAATGCACGTTGTAAAGAATAATACTGGACAGTTATCACCAATATAAGCACCACCCAGTGCTTCTGAAACCTTCCATCAGCTCCTTAAATCCTCCTCTCCTCTCTGGATAATTATTGTCTAGGATTTTGTGTATTCATTCATTTACTTTTCTTTATCTGTTCACCAGAAATGTAGGGAAGCCTGGGATAATATTGTGCAGGTTTAATGATTTTGAACTTCAGAAGAATGGAAATGTAATATGTATACAGTAATTTGCTTTTTTTCACCCACTCAACATTGTGTTTTTGAGATCAATCCATCCTGATATGTGTAGCTTAATTATTTCATTTCACTACAACCCATTATGTGAATACGCAAAATCCATTGTGTGAATTATTCAAATTCAATTGCATACATTTCATTGTATGAATATATCACAGTTTATTTGTCCATTTTACTGTTGCTGAACATTTGAGCTGTTTCTAGTTTTCCTTTTAGAACAAGGCAACTATAACCACTCAGATCATTTCTGTACACACCCCTGGTGCACACGTGAGGGTTTTCCGGATCAGGACTTTAATAGCTAAGAGTGGAATTTCTGAGTTGCTGGGAATATGCTTGTTCAGCTTTACTTTGGAGTGTCCAGTTGTTCTCTAAATTGGCTTTTACCAATTCCCACATTAATTAGCACTGCACAACTGTTTCCATTGTTTCATACACTCGGTAAACAATATTCTCATTTTTCCAGTGGACTGAAAGTTATCCAAGAGAGATAAAATTTACATATAGTGTTGTTAGGAATGAATTCAAATTAGTGCTGTATATTTTGCAAGAACAATCTCTATTTTTGAATTCAGAACTACATCTGCACTTGATTATAAAAGTGCTCTCTGCTCATGGCATCAGGGTGAGTCTATAAATAAACTATTCACTGATTAATCAGAAGAAAAGTGAGTTAAGATATATTATACACCAAGACACCAAAATCTTCCTGTTTACAGTTAAATCCAAAAATTATAGACAATTGCTGGGGGAGAACTCACACTTTATATGTCAGAAATATGTAATTAAGTAGCAAGATATTTTTAACAGGAAATGTATTTCAGTAGGTTGATTTTGTTCATGTAGCTACTGAGAAGGAAGGACACACAAGAAAAGTGTTATTTATGAACTGCAGTCCATAAGTTGATGCTTCAGTCTTTGTAGTTTTTACATGTGTGTAAATTTGTATGTCTGTCTCTGTGTATATGTATGTATGTGTATATTTTGTCAGATGGAGGAAAAATACCAGCAGTGATGCTTTATATCAAGTCGATGAGGCATGTAATTTATTTACCGAATCTGTAACAGGGAAATTGATAATATGTAGTTTATCATCTGCTAATTTGGCACTCTGAATCACTTCAGTATTAGCCCTAAACATGGGTCTAAGTCTTCCAGTTGTGAGATAGAGAGTATAATTAGCAGTTATCTAATAACTATGATCTCTATGTCTAGCTCAGTATATGGGCACATTATGTTACAGCATATGAATAATCTGTAACTCAATAGCAAAAGCACAAACAGTCTGATTAAAAAGTGGGTAGAGGGTCTGAATAGACATTTTTTCCAAAGAAGATGTACAGATGGCCAACAGGTACGAGAGAAGGTGTTCAACATCACTAGTCATCAGGGAAGTGTAAATCAAAATGACAATGATCTCACCTTACACCTGTTAGAATGGCTATTATCAAAAAGATAAGAAAGAACAAGTATTGACAATTGTTTTTTTACTTTATGCAAAAGCTTTATTTTAAAAAGTTCAGTGATCTCATAAATAGAGACACAAAGTGGAAGTTTCACTCATAAATTTCCTTAGTTGCTGCCTTCATAAGATGTGGGGAAAGAGAACCCTTGTGCACTGTTGATGGGAATGTAGTTGGTGCAGACACTATGGAGGTTCCTCAAAAAATTAAAAATAGAACTACCATATGATCTGGCAGCTTCACTTCTGAGTATTTATCTGATGGAAATGAAAGTACTAACTCAGAAAGATACACGCACCCTCATGTTCTCTGCAGCATTATTTACAGTAGCCAGGACATTGAAACAACCTAAGTGCCCATCAGTGGATGAATGGATGAAGGAAATGTAGTAGATACATACATACAATGGAATTTACATAGCTATAAAAAGAAGGAAATCTTGCCATTTGTGACAACATGAATAATGTTGAGGACATTATACTAAGTGAAATAAGTCAGACAGAAAGACAAACACCAGACAATCTAATTTATATATGGAATCTAAAAACAAACAAACAGAAAAATTGGTCATTGTCAGAGGTGGGTGGTGGTGGTGAGGTAGGTGAAATGGGTAAAGGGGTGAAAATGTACAAACTTCAAATTATAAAATAAGTCATAGGGATGTAATGTGCAGCATGGTGACTACAGTTAATAATATTGTATTGTATATTTGAAAGTTGCTAAGATAGTAGATCTTAAAAGTTCTCATCACATAAAAAAATATTGTTTACTATGTGTGGTGAGCAATGTTAACTAGACTTATTGTAGCAGTGAATTTGCAATATATACAAATATTGAGTCATTATGTTGTATACCTTATATTATTTGTTGTATAACATATAATGTGTTATATGTCAATTACATCTCAAAAAAAGAATATTATTGTGACACTTGACAAACTTTGAATGAGATCTGATAGCAATAATGCATTAAGGTTAATTTTCTGATTTTGTTTGTATTGTTGGCATAGATAAGAACGTCTTTATTTGTAGGAAATCCACATCATCATTTTCATGGTACTAGGGAATGAGATGGGTACTCTATTCTCAAATGATTAAGGAAAAATAGTTACTTCTGCCATACTTGTAACTTTTTTTGAACTTTCTGATTATTTTCAAAAATATTAAGGAAAAGCATACTACTAAAAAAAGCTCACTACCAGAAAAGAGATAAAATATTCATGTTACATCTTCCTGTTAATTCACTAAATGTATTTTAAAGAGTATAGTATCTATTTAAACATATGTTGATTGAACTATTTATGAGAGTACTTTTAACAGTGAGAAAATTGCCAAAGCTCCCCAGAGACCAAAGTGGTATTTCTTTCTCTTCACCTCTGTTAGGTGTAAAACTCTCAAAATACCAAGCTGCGTTTTGGCAAGGCTTGCAGTGAGAAAGGCACGCCACTGCAGTTTATGCCTGCTATGGTTGAGAGCAGTTTATTATATTCCTTTTAATTGAGGGGTTTCCAAATGTTAGATTGCAACCCACTCTAGATGTTGAAGTTTTATTTTTATATTTTTAAGTGTCTTTCTCTGGCTGTACTTCATATTTTGCCCTCTTCGTCTCTACAGCTTTGGCTGGATTCCCAGGTGTGGGGGGTGGTGTTGGCGGCAATACCATGCGGCAGTGCCCTTTCCCGTAATTCACTGCACACTTAATCAGAATCTACTCTTCCCCCAGCCTCTTGAATCCCAAGCCTGATGGAAAATGAAAATTTGTTTCCTGTCAACACGGCAAAATCTCATTCACCTTTAAAGGCTTGTCACTAAGCTTCTTCCAAGACTTTCTAAGAGTCACTCCACTTCCCCCACCCCCACACTCACAATCATGCCCCATCACTTCCCGAGGCTTCCGTTGGTGTGGATCCTCCCTTCTTCTGAGCCTACGTCATAGATATTAGTTTCTCTACTTTAGCGCTTGGCTCAACCCACTCTACTCTCTGAGTCTTTGTGAGGAATTTGCATATTGAAGGGAGGAGAGAGCATGGTTGTTGTTTAAGGAAATTCTCTGGCCCCTGGGGTAGGGCAAAGGAAGGCAGTTACTTCAGAGCAGTCACTCCTTTCAAGCGTCCAGTCCTCAGCTTTGCAGGTGCAGAGTCCATTGTCATCAAGGTCCCAGGTGGATTTTTCCCTCATAGGTGGCTTGTGGTAACCAGATGGTCACACAGGGAGCACTGTTAATTCATTATTTCTCAGCGAAAACTAACAAAATCATCAAGATCAGAATGTTTCCAGCAGCGGGAAGGGTATAGCTCAGTGGAAGAGCGTGTGCTTAGCATGCGTGAGGTCCTGTGTTCAATCCCCAATACCTCCAATTAAAAATTAAAATAAATAAATAAATAAACTTAATCACCTCCCCCCACTTGAAAAAAAGAAAGAATGTTTCCAACAACCTTAAGAGCACACTTCTCCCTCTATTAAGGTTCCAAGAACTCTAGTCAGTAGCTTGTTGACAGTGAGTTGAATGCCTTGGCAGCTAATGGCCCCAGATAATGATAATTGAATGTATCTACCTGCACTGTGGGGCTGGATCTGACTCAGGGTCACATTCTTGTCCTTGCTGGATTAGTCTCTTTCCTCCAGGGCAGGACGGGATAGATATCACCAAGTTGTACCTCACTGATCTAATTCTCTCATGGTTCCATACTAAATAAATCCTTTTTGTTGATTTTTTTCTTCTTCAACTACTTTTCCTTTTGTTAATTAATTTCAAAACATTACATTCAACTAGAATTTAGTCCTGCTTTACCTGTATTAAACCTAGAAATTTTGTCTGAGGGTTACTTCTGCTTGTAGGCGATCTCCCTCAAGAATGGATTTTAAGTATTTCTTGGTTCTGAGATTATGTCACCCTTATCCTTTCTCAAACATTACATACAGTTGGCCCTCCATATCCACAGGCTCAACATCCACAGAGTCAACCAACTTCAGATGGAAAATAATTGAAAAAAAAATTCCTGGAGTTTTCAAAAAACAAAAGTTGAATTTGCTGTGCTCCAGCAACTGTGCAACTATTTATAGTATTTACATTGTATTTACAGCTGTTTACATAGCATTTACATTTTATTGGGTATTATTAATAATCTGGAGATGATTTAAAGTATATGTATGGGAGGATGTGCTTAGGTTATGCGCAAATACTACATCATTTTATAAGGCACTTGAATGTCTGTGGAGTCTGATTATCTATAAATGGTCCTGGAACCAATCAATCCACCATGGATATAAAAGGAAGACTGTATATATATTTTCCACTAATTGTATTAAAAGTTCCATAGGTAGGAATTACATTTAGGAATTGCAATTTAACTGTTACCTGTGCCTTGCTGTACACACTTAGCAAAATGACTTGCATGTGCTAGGTGCTGAAAATTAATTTTAAAAGTTTTTAGTAGCCAGATCTCTCAGTGAAAATAATGGAATGCAAAATGAAAACAAAACAAATTAGAAATAATAAAATCCAGAATACAGTTCTTTCTGAAAAAAAAAAATCTTATATTTCTAGGTTCCTGTATGCTTATTCTCTGTTTGAATAGCTATTTTACAAAATTCGAATAATGAGAGTAGGTACAGTTTTGTACTCTTATTTCTGCTTTTTTCTCATTCAGTTACATCAAAAATATTTCTGAAGTGTCATAAATTTTTATAATTATTTTAATAGTTGCATAATATTCCATGGAGTGGAAATGTCATAATTTGCATAACTATTATTACATTTTTAAACAGTAGTTTAGTTTCCAGCTTTCATTACTGTAAAGAACACTGCAACAAATATCTTCATATCCATAGATATTTATTTTTAGATTCTTTCTTTGGTATATATATATATATATATATATGCAAAAGTATGAGTTTCCATGCAATTGAATTATGAAAGAATTAAGAAAGTTGCTGTAAATGAGCTGCAAATTTGTTTCTTTTTTAAAAAAAATGTTTTTATTGAAGTATAGTCGATTTACAATGTTGTGTTAATCGAGAGTAGGTTTCCCATAGGCAGAAGTTGTATGTGTGTTAGGCCCTGACAAGTCTGCTGCAGAAAGACAGAGACACTCATCCACCCTTGAAGGAGCCTCCCTCAGTTTCTCAGCTTAAGTTAAAGGCAGTAAGGTCTCTGAACTGGCTGGTTCCTCGCTCTGTGAGATGATATCTCACCACCAAACTTTAGTCTTGCTTGCATGAAAAACCACAAAGACAAGAAACCTGCGTGGACTCGCTCACTTATATCTTTAAATTCTGACTCATCATTTCACCACGTGTTTGCTGCTTTGAAAATAAATCCCGGTGAACTCAGCGTGAGGGAGGCTAAGACATGTTTCCCACCAGTGTTGAATGTGGAGCAGGCTCTGTGCCTGGCCCAGCTCAGGGTATCGTTTTATGACAGCAGGATAACATTGTAACAGTGTTGGGAGACTGAATGCTTTATTGAACCTCAGCTACCCTTCCCACAAGATTCCTAAGAGAGGGAGGGAGATGTACAAAGATGCAAAGAAAGTAGCATGCAGCAGGAGATTTGTCTCTAAACTCAGAATCAGAGCTCTGGTAATCCAGGAGGGGTTGGGGAATGGCTTCATAAGAAATCTCAGGACTGCTGCTCCAGCCTGAGCAGACATGAAGCCCTATTTATTATTACTTAAACTGAATGAGACTAAAAAATAAAGCAAGTATCTGCCAATGTGTCAGGCATTTTTATCTGTTATCTTTCTCTCCCTTTGAAAAACAGAAGCACTAATTATACCAATCTTTGGAATTCAGATGGTACCTACATTTATATCATCTATATCTATGTCTACATGTGTATCTATATTTACATATTCAAAGTGAATCATAATGGACTTTCTATTTAATATCATCCTCTTTCCATAATTAATTGTAGAACTTTTCCCATTACAATCGATAAGGTTGTTTTTCTTTTCTACTGAGAACTATGCTATTTTTATTTTGATTTATCTTATTTCCCCAGGGTAATCCTTCAAGAAATATTTTCAAAAAGTTGAGTGAGTGTTATATTTTCTGAATCCTGATATGTCTGAATATGCCTTTTTTTTTTTTTTTTTGGCCCATGGACATGAATAAATCTCTCTGGGTACAACCCCATAATCACAATGCTTTTTATCCAGAACTCCGTAGCATTGCTACATTGTTTTCTAGCATTAATCTTTTAGATGAGATGATAAAGACAGCCTAATTTTCTTTCTTTTGTAGACAACCTATTTTGCTTTTCTTTATGCAAGCTTGTGGGATTTCTTTCATTGTTGCAGTTCAGAATTTTCCCTAGGAGATAGCTAAGTGTACACTTTCTATCAATATTTATACTCTGCCCTCAGAGGGGGCCCTTTCTACCTAAAGATCCAAGCTCACATTTCCTTTTATTATTTTATTTATGATTACTTCTCCTTTATATACCAGGTTTCTCCTTTGCCTTCTCATTCTGGAAATGCTCTTTTAGGACCATGGGAGAGATGGTCAGCATTATTGCTAGTGTTGTTATGGAAGGAGTTTCCATGCTCTTTTAATGGTCTTTCTAAACTTGGATGTGCCCCATCCTCTGAGTTCCAGAGCTTTCATGCTCATGGAGAGTTGGAGAGGATTTTTTTCATTCAAGTATAGTTGATTTACAGTGTTGTGTTAGTTTCAGGTGTACAGAAAAGTGATTTAATTATACATATGCATGTATATATATATTCTTTTTCAGATTTTTCATTGTATTTTATAGGTTATTATAAGGTATTTAATATATTTCCCTGTGCTATAAAATAGGTCCTTGTTGTTTATCAATTTTATATATAGTAGTGTATATATGTTAATCCCAAACTCCCAGTTTATCCCTCTCTCCAACCCTGTCCCCCTTTGGTAACCATAGTTTGTTTTCTGTGTGAGTCTATTTCTATTTTATAAATGAGTTCATTTGTGTCATTTTTTTTAGATTCCACATATAAGAGATATCATACGATATTTGTCTTTCTGTCTGACTTACTTCACCTACTATGATAATCGCTAAGTCCATACATGTTGCTGTAAATGTCATTATTTCCTTCTTTTTATGGCTGAGTAATATTCCATTATAATATTCCATGGACTTATCCAGTCATCTATAAATAGACATTTATGTTGCTTCCATGTCTTGGCTATTGTAAATAGTGCTGCTATGAACATTGGGGTACATGTCTCTATTCAGTTATAGTTTTCTCTGAATGTATGCCCTGGAGGGACTTCTGAATCATAGGCATTCTATTTTTAGTTTTTTAAGAAGCCTCCATATTGTTATCCACAGTGGCTGCACCAACTTATATTCCAACCAGCAGTGTAGGAGGGTTCCTTTTTCTCTGTACTCTTTCAAGCATTTATTATTTGTAGACTTTTTAATGATGGCCATTCTCACTGGTGTGAGGTGATACCTCATTGTAGTTTTAGTTTACATTGAAGAGAATTTCAAAAATATCTGTATATTGAATACCAGAAATTTCTTAGAAAAAATTTTAATTTACTGTATTATTATTATTATTTGACAAGATATGAGCTAAAAGGAAACAGTCACTAATTATAACTGATGTCTTTTACCTCCATTTGGTATAAACATCTCTTGAGTCAGTAATATCTAGGACATGGAACTTCACTAAGAATCTTCGTGAAAGTGGCATTTCATGTGTAATAACTTTAATAAATAAATCTGCCTTGTTGAAAAATGTTTGTATTCCTAACACCCTGTAGTGATCAGATCATATCAATCTTCTGTATTAATAGCAATAATGTATATATACATGCATATATATAAATTTATTCTAGATAAGCTAATTTAATATCGTCTTAGAAAGTTATCTTCCTTGAACCACATTTTTTTGACTTTGCTATTGAAAAGAACACATTTCTAAATAATCTACATAATAGTAATATACAGATTGTTTCTATACAACTTAGATTAGTGATTCTCAACCTTGTTTGTTTATTAGACTCACTGGAACACTTTAAAAATTACCATCATTTGTGCCATATCCCAGAGCAGTTAAACCTCTGGAGCTGGGAGCTGTGCTTCACCATGTTTCACAAGTGCTTCAGATTATTTTAATATGCACCTTTTTGTTAAGAACCACTGCTTTAGTAAAACAGGAAAAGCTTTGACTAGGCATTTGTTTGATTACTTGATCTTATGCATGGTACTGTTATGGTGGCCACACGTAGGAAGCACATGGGAAACAAGATTAGTAGTGCACTGGGCTCTAGACCAAACCACTTACAAAGGTTTGCAGCAGCCATGCAGAGCCACGCAGAGTGATGTGAAGCCATGCAGATCTGTGCAGACCAATGCACGTGTGTCAGAAGGACCTGCATCCTTGGATGCAAGCCTATCACTCAGGAAAAATGGCACACGGGAAATTGAATATTATACCTGGTGTTTATTCACATGTGAAGATGACTTTATTCTAGGAAACACCTCTGAAACATAACGTGGGCTGTTAACTCCAAAGGATCAGTTATAATTATAAACTCTACTTCAAAATTTCACATCATAGTTGGCTCATCCTGAGAATTTCGGCACTTAAAAAATTTCAGATCAAAACTGAGGACAGTATAGAATATAGTTTTCTTTATCATATCAATAGGGATATATATATATATTTCCTAGACATACCAGATATATTAATTCCTAAATTCCTAGACATACCATGCATATAATTCCTGGACATATTGGTCTAACTGAATATTTTAGCTTTTTGAAATTTTTAACTACTAAAACAGCATTGTGATGCTTGCAACATAAATGTATGTATAATGATATATGCCTATTATATTACAATATATTTATAGCTGAAATATGCTCACAAATACCATTACTACTACTATTGCTGTTACTACTACTACTGTTACTAATGGCAAAAATAATAGCAGGCACTTAGGTAGCACATACTATTTGCCAGGCGTTACTCTAAGCACATTCAAGTATTAATTCTGTTAATCCCCCAGTGGTCCTCTGTGGATGGTATTACTATGATCCTCATTTTACAGATAAGGAAACAGAGGCATAGAGAGCTCAATGACTTTGCAAGGTTGAGCGCAGGAGTCAGGATTCAAACCTGTGCTCTTCACTGCTGTGTGCTCCATGTAAGTTATTGTTAAGTAGGTAAATATATCCTAATTAGGAACATAAAATAAGATTTAAAGAGCTTGGAAAAGAGAGTAGAAAAATGTACCAGGAGAAAGGATCTCAAAGAAAATAAATGAAAGAATGACTGCCTTGGGATTTGTGGATCTGAGTTTCAAGGAACTAAATCAGATTACAACTGAATTCGATATTAAGACCTGGGAAGTAGGACAATGAAACACTTCATTTTTTGGCCTACAGATTGTAATGAAGCAACTGGCTATTCAAGTGAACCAGTTTTTGATTCCAAAGCAATGTGTTTGGGCTTGTTAATTGCAGTTGTTGTATGAGCTATTGAATTATGTATAATAGTATAAATTTTTACAAGAGTGGAATAAATTCAGAGTGTAAACAAGTATTGATGTCTTGACAAAATATTCCTTGTTTCTGTCATGACATTTCCCCGTATCTTCTATTTAATCTACAGGTATCAAAGTGCATCTCTCTTTTTTTTCCTTGCTTTTTTGGGGGGTGTGGGTAATTAGGTTTATTTATTTATTTAAATGGAGGCACCAGGGACTGAACCCAGGACCTCATGCATGCTAAGCACTGCACCCTACCACTGAGCTATACCCTCCCCCTGGTCTCTCTTTATTATTAAGTTGATCTCACTTTAAGTACAATAATTTTGTCTACATCTTTGCTGAGTGTACATTTAAGTTATTATATATGACAGCTATAAAAAAAGATATATGATGAATTCAGTAATTAATTAAGATGACAAATCAAATACCTGTGTACCCTCTACCAATTTGAAGGAAAAGGGTATCACTAATACAATTGTAACCCCTTCTGTGCTGTTTCTTGCCCTCCTGCTTCCCTCCTGCTCCCAAGGGTAAATACTATTCTGAATTTTATGTCTATCACACTCTTGATTTTGCAAGTGTGTGTGTGTGTCTATGTGTGTGTGTGTATATAATATATATAATATATAGTATAAACATTATATTGTTAATTTTTGTTGAGTTATGTAATACGGGTAAATGGTTCCATGCTATCATACTATATGAATTCTGCACTTTGCCTTTTCCAATCTACCATATATTTTTTTGAGATATTTCCATGTTCATATGTTGAACACGTATATTAATTTTTACTCTTTTATGCTATTCTACCCCATGAATATATAAATATAAATAATTTACTCATTTTCCTTTTCATGACTAATAAGCTTGGTTCTAGTTTTTCTCTGTCACTTATGATGCTGTTATTATCTTTCCTGTTCATGTGAAAAAATTTCTAGGGGTGGAATTGATGGGCAGTAGCAAAGGCACATTGTGAAACTTTACACAATAATTCCCATTTGCTTAACAGAGTTATTGAAATGATTAGCATTCGCACCATGATGAAAAATTCCCTTTATTCCACATCATTAACAGTAGGCAGCATTGTCTGAATTTTAATCTTTGCCAGTCTACCCAAAATCAAACTTTACCTTATTTTGATTTTTGGTTGCTTACTTAGATATTAATAGTATGTTTACTGGTCACTTGTGTTTCTTTTTTGGTGAAGCATCTTTTCTTGTCTTTTGCCTCTATTTCTGATGTCTTTTTCTTATTATTTTGTAGTTCTTTATATATTCTAGAAATATAGTATTTGTGTATTTTAAGGTTTTTAAATATTTTGTTTCATTTTTCACCTCTTTATGTTGTCATTTGAAGAAGAGAAATTTTCAATTTTATGATAGTCAAATTTGCCAATCATTGTAGTTTATAATTTTATGCCACAATATTTTATGCTATAATATTTTTTATAATATTTCTAATTTTAAAATGCAATGCATGTCCAATATTGGAGATATGGGAAGTGAACAAAAGCACAAAGAAGGAAGAAGAAGGAAAAAAAGATGAGGAATAGGAGAAGAGTAGGGCATGAACATTTAAATTTTAGTTATAATAAATAGGGAACTTTATGTTTTTACAGGTATAGTGATATTTCAACTCAAATTTCTCACAAAAGTCTTTGAAACACTTTAATACTGAACAGTTAAGATTTTTCTAAATTATTGATTTGAATTCTGTGTTTTTTTAAGGCTATTTACCTTTTGCCCATCAAATTTAAATCATGTTTTCCTATTTGCTTTAATTCTCTGGTGGTTCATGATATAAAGATGTTTAAATTTTTAGAATTCAGAATTCAAATTTATGAGTCACTTTTGTTGTAAATGGATTTTCAAATTTAGAAGGTTCTATGATGTCTCAGGGCCAGTTAATGATTGTTTATCCTTTATTCTACACTTGCTACACTATACCATGCATGCACACACACACATGCACACACATACTCTTTTAATGCAACTAAAAATTTAGTGTGTTCTGTTATTTAACTTGAAGTTTGACCCCCCCAAACACTTACTGAATAAACTATAACACTTTCCAAGATTATATTTTTTACATAATCAAGTTCCTATATGTCCTATGATTTGCTTTAGGTTTGTCTAACTCATGCATGTGTTTGATATTTTTGGCTTTTGACTAAAAGACTACACTCATATTTTAATTGTTGAATTTCATTATATGTTTCACTTATTCAGTTTTCTAAGCTTATGGTGTTGTAGCATTTCATATATTTAAGATCCTTAAAATTTGAAATAAATATCTAAGGGAAAAAGACACTTGCTTCACTGACTTGATATATAAATTATATTATTATTTGATTTTAGTCTATTGATTCAAATGTTAATCTCATCCAAAAACAACCTCATAGCCACACCCAGAAAAATGATTGAATGAATATCTGAACATCCCATGGCCCAGTGAAATTGACACTTAAAATTATTTTAACCATCACAAGAATTTATCATTTCCCCACTTTGTACCTGCTGCAAGAAGGTTACATAAAACCTTATGGATGGTCAGCTTTCTTAGTTTATTCTGACATTTCAAATTATGATTCCAGCTCAAAAATATATTGATCAGATAATTCAAAACCATTGAATTGGTTTGCTACAAGGAATTCCTACTTCAGAGCAATTGTCTGTCCCTGAATTCTTGGATATTCTGGAGCAAAAGGAGATATAAACTGCAGCACTACAGATCAGCTAGAAGCAATAGGGCTGTCAAACATTTTGAAAAGGTATGGTGGGGAACTGGAAATGTCAAAGAAGAAAAGAGAAAACAATGTTTCTGCTAGAGTTGTTGACATTTTGAAACCTATATGTCTACTTGGGGAAGTCCCCATGGCTTCTAATTATAGTCAAAATTGTTCTGAGTGAGGGAATGGAAGGAAGGTGAAGAAATGAGGTATTAAAACCTTTGTCAACTCAGTCTCAAGTGAGTGATGCTCATAGAGCAACTGGAGAACAGATACTTTGAAAGTCTGCTACATTTTACATGCTTATGTAATACATCATATGTTTTCCCCCAAGCAATTTAATTTGAATAGTTGAAATCAAAGCCTTTTGGAGAAAGGCAAATGTGAGAATGTTAAAATTCATCTCAGATATATCAGTCTAATTAAAGAGGAAATCAAGACTCAAATTCATTTAATTTCATTCACCTATTCAACAAACATTTATTTCCAACATGAATAACATTGTTTTATGCCCACCCAATCTGTGGGATGAAAGAGAGAGAGGAAAAGAGAGAAAGAGTAAGGATGTGGAAGCGAGATGTAGAAGTATACAAAAATACAATAAATTGCTAGCAAAAAATTGTTATAATGGTTGTTTTGTTGGGGAAAAAGAGTAAGAGAATCAGAGAGGTCATCTTACTGTTCACTTAAATAATAGTGTGTCTGTTTGTTTGTTTATTTGTTTGTTTGTTTATTTATTATTTACTATGTGTGAGGCACTGTGCTGGGTACCAGGAGAGCCAATGGTAAATAAGACAGCCATGTTTTATGACATCATGGGGTTGAGATAGCAACTAATTTTATTAAACTGTGAGATGGTTTTACTGCATGCTGTGATCCTAATTGAATGCTATCTATCTTTTGCTTTTATGATCATACCAATATTAAGAACATTTAGATTTTCTTAGTACTCTTCAGATATAAAAATGTAGAAAATCAGCATTAGTGGGAAGTACGTAATTTCTAAGAAATATTTTAGGAAAAAATTTTCACAATGATTTATGATGTAGTAAATACTCATCTACATTAGTGATACACAAGTCCCATGATTCTCCATTTATCTTTTGTCTGATGCATTTTGGATAAGGCAGAACATTTTCAAATACTTTCATTGGAGTATTTCATGCTATTTTTCTTCTCAGTTGTTTAATTCACTCCACTCAATCACTAACTTACTCATTGATTCAATACAGGTTGATTGATTGGTATGTGTATGGTTCCTTGATAGGAGCTGCAGAAAAGAGGAATCAAACATTAATAAGACATAAATCCAATATTATGAAACATATTGACCAGTCATGTAATGAAAAGACATGTACTCAAGATACAATTATGAAAGAAGGGTTAAAGGCCATAAAAGAATAATGGGTAGAGTTCTATTTCTGTTCCTGCAACTTCAGGGAATGTGGCTTTTGACATAGTACCTGAAGGCTAGTCACTGTTTCGGCAAATGGAGGAGAGGAGGAGAGCCCTCTTCGCGGAGAGAACAATGAAAACCAAAAAAGGGTGTTGTGGTGAGCAGCAGTCAGCTTGTCAGCTTTGTAATGCATTCAGTCATTAATGGCATAAATCAGAGAGAAGACTGGTAAAACTGGGGACAGACTTGAAGGCCTTAAATAATATCTCAAGGAGCTTTTTGTTTATTTTCAGTGGGAAGCTGGTGAAGGTTTTTTGTTGTTTTTTGTTTGTTTGTTTGTTTTTTTAACAACAGCATCTTTAGCCTGAATGAGTAAAGAGATATTGCTGCCATTACCCGAAGTAGTGGGTACAGGGGATGTACCCATTTGGGAAGCTGTGTACATGTTGAGGAATGGGTTCTGGTGAGTGTTTCTTGGAGTGTTCTATTCAGGCAGGTGGAGATGCAACACCAGAATTCATAAGAGAGGCAAGAGCTGTGGCAGTAAGCACTAGAGTCACTATCACTAACACAGATGTGTGAATGAAAAATGTTGCCTGCCGTATCAGTGAATACAGGATGTTGCAGCCATCAAGTCATGACAGCTGCCCCGATGATGTGCCCTGAGGTGTGGGAACTCAGATTGGAGACAATCAGGCTGCCCACTGCCAAGCCCTCAGCCACTGCAGCGGCCCATATTGGTGCCCCCTGAGGGGACACAGGATGGGAAGCAGAGGACACTGGCCCTAGGGTATCTAAGGTGCATGTCAAAGGAGTGATTTCAAGGAGCCCAGACTCTTGCATCTTCCCATGCATAAAAAAGTGCTAAATTCATTGACTTGAGATATCTGGGCTTCTTTAATTAACAATAATCTTTTGATATTCCGACTACCTGGTCTTTATTGCAAAAACCCCTATGTATCCAGGCGCCTCCCTTCCCTCTTTGGAGCAGCCCCTCAGAGCTATTCTGAGAGGCTGCCTCCTGAGCTTGAGGTCCTCAGAAAGTCCACCAGATAAAACCTAATTCCCAACTTACATATTGTGTGTTTTTTTTTTTTTTCTTCATTTGGAAGGTTTTAGTGTTGAAATGATGAAATTAGATGAGATTTCCAAAGAACAAAGTGAGTTTAGACGGGGAAGGTGAAAGTGTCTAGGGTATAACTCTGAAGTAGGAAGGCAATAAAATAATGATCTACAATTAGAAAATGGGAGGAGAAAAACAGACCCCAGGAAACAGAGCAGTCATTGCATTGTTAGAAAGAGAAACAGAAAAGTAGAGAAGCATTATTTCATGGAAGGTAAGGAAGGAAAAATGTGATGAAAAAGGAACGGTCACATGCATCAAAGAGATCAAGGTAAAGCAGCACCAAGGCAATATTTATATATGAACTTGTAGATGAGCATTTTTACTAATGAATTACACACAAACTTGTCGCAGATGTTAAAAAATGTTACTCTTAAAGTGCAACAATCTATACTCCACTCACAGAAAGAACAGTGGCTGTCTGGGTGGAGGATGTAATATTTATTTAACTCTGCACTTGGATCCTATTGTGACTAAAATTAATTCAAAGTTATGTGCTCTGTCTGGTTGAATGAAGTATTTGGAATAAATAGCCAGTGCTTTGGTAGGACAAGAGAAAGGGCCATGTTTGGTGTATGTTGAACATACGAGTGAGTGTGGGGTGGAGAGTGTGTTTCATTGGTTTGGGCACAGGCTCCTCTTTCCATTCCCTTCTACGTGTCCTTTCTCAAGCTAAGAAGTAAAGAACTAACTGTAACATTTGCAAATGACAGTAGGCAACTGAGGTGCCATTGAAACACTTTTTATGTTAACAAAATTTCACTCTTTCAGGATATGTATTTTTCATAATTTTTATATTTTACCATAAATAGTGGCACAAAATTAAACAAAATGGGGTGAAAAATGGAAATCAGGTACACTTAGCAGTGAACAAAATTGACTGAATCACATACAACGTTGAAAATAAGTTTAATAGATTATGACCTAAAATAATAAATACCATTTTTTTCAATTTTTCTAGTCCTTAATTATATTTTCTTTGATTGACAGCTTAAGTATTTTTCCTCTTGCTTGACACTTGTGAAGTAGAACTCTACCCTGCTGAGTTTTCCAAAATTGAGACTGAAGGTAAAAGGGCTGTATTCTCCCACTTACAACCTTTCAAGTGCCCACCTGCTTATCTTGCGTTTGCTCCAGATGCCAAATTAAGGTCCTCCCATAACAATGGTATAAACAAAGTAGAAACTTACTTCTCTATAAGAATAGTCCAGAAGTGGGAAGTCAACATCAGGTTGTACAAGATCCAGTCTATCAGAAAACTAAGATCTTTCTATTTTATTCCCCAAGTCACATGACTTGTATTCTCAAGTCACTTTCTAGGACCTGTGGCTGCTTGAGGGTCACTTTATTAGTATTCCTGGCAGCAGAAATGGGGGAGGGGGGAGAAGATGCACCCTTCCTTTTAAGAAGAAGTCCGAGAAATATTCACAACATTTCTCTTCCTTTTAAGAAGAAGTTTGAGAAGTATTCACAACATTTCCTAAATTTTCTTGGCCAGAACTTGGGCACATGTCCACACTTGGCTTTAAAAGAAGCTGGAAAATACAGTCTTTTAGGTGTGTGGCAATCTCTCTTTAAACTACAGCCAGAGAAGTCATGTTGTTTTCCTACACAAAATCTTTATCATAGACTTCCCTTTAATAATGAATCAATTGTAATCCCTCACTTTGATGTTTAAACTCTTCTTTTTTATATTATTATTATTTTTAATACATATTTTTATTGAAGTTAGTTTACAATGTTGTGTCAGTTTCTGTTGTACAGCATAATGCTTCAGTCATACATGAACATACATATATTCATTTTCATATTTTTTCACTGTAAGTTACTATAAGATATTGAATATAGTTCCCTGTGCTGTACAGTATGAACTTGTTAAAAAACCCAAACATCTAGTTCCAAATTCATTTTGCATTGCTCTTACACACACATTTCAACCATATTAAACTCAAGAATGTTTTATAAATACATCTTCTCTTTTCTGTATTTTGTACTATTTTCTTTGTGTTTTTTCTCACCTAGAGTTGTCTCTTTCTGTCATTGCTTACTGAAATCTTACTTGTCTAGTAAGGCCAATGAGAAATACCACATCTTTAAAATTTCTCTCCTAATTCCTGAATAGTATGGAAGTTTTACTCCTTTGATTTCTCATAGCATTTGATTTGTGTCTCTTTCATGACATTTTATATAGTTTACCACTTATATTCCATTTGGACTTCCCTTAAGTTCCCTGTAGACAGTAAGCTCCTTGGACTGTCAAAGATGTATCTCATCTCATTTATTTCCATACATACTCTCTGAAGCACCTAGTTTATGATCTCTGCATCAGAAGTACACAGAATAGAGTCTTAATATTTAATGGAAATTAAATTTCCAAAGAAGTTTATGCCTATTTCTTAAGCACTATGGAAAAGAGCACAATTTTACAGAGAACAATTTCCAGAATTAAGATCACGACATGTTTGAAGTATGCATTTGGGAAATAGAGCAGAGGACCAAGCATGTCCTGATGAGAGCGGGTAAGGGCCACAGCAGAGCTGACTGTGCTTATCCTTAGGGGACAGAAAGGACTGTCTTTGCGTGTGGAACCCAAAATTTCAGGGAAGGTATTCCAGTGTGTTGGTTGGAGAACCTAGCCTGTCTCTCATCACTTCATTTAGAAAGAGGTCTTCCCTGACCCGACATGATTATTACAGGATATGAGCTCAGAATATGACACTTAGAGCCCTGTGAAGTGCCTTGTGAATTCCCAAGAGAAAGTGTTATTAGAGCAGACCCACCCTAGTTTTCCTGTAGATTTGATATTTCATATAATAGTCACTTAAGAGAATTGTGCTCTCTATTTACAACGGGAGATAAAACTTTATTCTACTTATGGTATATAGATTACTGTAAAAGAGAATTCTGGCTCAAATGTTTCTTGTGTGGGAAAGAATGGCAGCCAGTTTCCTGCAGGAGAACCGGCTTTTTCTGTCAGCGTAGTAGGTGATGGGTATAGATTTAAGTCTCTGCTCTAACACTTGGTGAGCTTGGGAAAGTTGCTTAAATCTTTGCGGTCTAAATGATATGTGCTGTTATATACCACCTGGCATTATAATAGGTTTAGTTATTTGTAAATATTGGGTGCTGTGGATTAAAACCAAAACTGTATCACAGAATTGCTGACCTAAGGTGTTTGGAAGGCCAGAGGGACAGTTTCTAAGAGAACTGACAAAATAAAAGATCTTTGGTGGATTCAGACGCTATTGGACCAGCTGTCTGTACTATCAACTCCCCAGAAACAGGAACTCTTTTCCATGGACATAGGCAGCACTGTGGAGCAGACATCCTCTCTCCTGGCAGGAAACTCTTAGGAAAGAAAAGAGAGGAGGCACTGAGGCTAGTTTACCTTGTTTATTCTTTCCTTACTTATCATTTGAGATAGAGGGGCCATGAGAGACCAGGAGTGTCACCATAATTCTGCTCCCTTGATGAGAAGCTTTTCATTCTAATATTCTTCCAACATTGTATTCTTTTAACCCATTGGACTTAGTCACCCAATGATACAATTAAGCAGAGTGTGGTTATTAGACAACTCAATCCCAGGGGTGGGCAATCCTCATTCCCAGCACAGTTCTCTTCCCAACTTCATGGGCTCCCTCCCTCAGGACCCACCACTGCTCCCTTGGATCCTTACTGTTGAGACCACTGGTGGGCATTATACACTTTTCTGCAGTGATTCAGACCTCTCCAGAGTGGTTCAGGAGAATATGTTATTAAATCAACACCATGATTTACATGATGAAATTTCATACCCTATTCTATATCTCATCCAAAGTATATGTAGCCATACTGTCCAATGTATCATATAAAAAGTTCTGCATTGAGGATGAGTGCTATCATGAAACACACAAACACACAAATACCTTTTGCCAACAGAATGCCACTAACACAAGTCACCCCAAATTTGTCCTCTGCACTTATTAAATTCCCTGGAAGAAATTAAAGCTCAAAAATAGAATCCTTTTACAAATGAGGTCAAAGATTATAATTTCAAAAATATCCAATCTGAAATAAAATTGTATTGTCTCATAAATCTAAAGGCCAGAATTTTACCTGAGATTAAAATCCTACATCATTCTCTCTACTCTGTTATTTTGTTCATTCTTAGCTAGAGTTTCTCCATGCCTGGAAAAACTTTGGAATCTGTCAGCAGCTACAGTCTAGAATATATCATTGGAATAGACATTGTGTTAGGGCCTCAGCAATTGTGTTAACACAATGGATTCAACGTTAGTCCTGCCAGTTTGTTTCACGGCTTTGGATAAAGTTGGTCAGTGCAACTCTGATGGGCTTGATCAATTACAGAAAAACTTGAACCTCATTAGTGCCTGGTAGAGAGGTGGGAATCAGTTACCTGGCTTTTCAAGGTAGCAAATACTGTCCCATGCTCTAAGACACAGTTGATCTGTGATAAGTGTTAAGTGATGAATTAAGAATGTGTTATACAAGCAGGAAGACTTGACTTGGAATTTAACAAATGAAGGTTTCACTGAATCTCTGCTTGGAGGTGATATTCCAGGCCTTTCTCTGAGCTGGGAAAAACCTGTTTTGAGAGAGCATGAATACTTGAGAGTTTTAATGATTACTCTAATGAGACTGAATAATAAGTTGATGAGATAATTTTTGCTCTGGAAATGTTATGGACACTTGTTTCAGTCATGTAAATGTCTAATAGGGTTGTGGCACTTGGAAGGAAAGAGTGTGGAAATATATGAAGAGTAAATTCCTGTTACTTTGTGACTTTAGCAGACAGGTAAGACCAGAAAGCAATCAAAGAATGTAAAAACTAAATGAGAAGTAGCATGTTGTGTTAGTTGAGGGGAGAGTATTCTGGTGATGATTTCTGTGGGACAGATTACTCCAAAAATAAGTAACGTATGACAATGACCATTTTTTTATGCACAGATTCTGTGAATCAGCAATTTGGGCAGGGTCCAGCAGGATAGCTTTATTCTGCCCTTGGGGTCTCAAAGTCTGGAGGCTGGAATCACCAGAAGGCTCATTCACTCACAAGTCTGTTTCTTGGTCTGGGATGACTGGAAGATTAGGACTGCCAACTTTAAAGTCTGCACATAGCTTCTCCACGTGTCTTGGCTTCCTCACAGCGTGGCAGCTCTAGGTAGTCACACTTTCCACACATTGGCTCAGAGCTCCAAGTGCGAACATGTCAGGGAATGAGACAGAAGCTACAACACATTTGATGACATAACATCAGAGTCACACAGTGTCACTTCTTCTGTGCTCAGTTGACCAAAGCAGTGACAAGTTTTCCTGAATTCAAGTGTGGAAGACACAGCACTTTTCATTGGGAGGAATGGCAAAGGTGTATAGAAGAGACCAGGAGATGGGAAAAGTTGGGGTCATATTTAAAATACCTTTATGTTTTAGAAAGCTTTAGACATTCAAAAATTTTAATGCTATTTTTGATCCTAGAACAGAAGATTAAATTTTATAATAATTAATATATAAATATAAATATATATTTATATTAAAAATATATATTTTTCCTAAACAGGAAGTGTTGCTACCAGAGTAGCAAGCAGCTGTTTGGTTTCTCCACCAAGAAACATATGAAAAAGTGAAGTTAAACATTAGATGACTGAAAATGTTCTGACACTAAGAGCTGCTGGGCTTTGGGGTGGGGGGCTGAAAGAGTCTGCAGAGCCAGAAGCACAGCCTGAAGAACGGGTCTTTTCCCATTCTTTAACTGCTTTACGGGGGAAGAGAAAACACGCCATCTGTCTCGTGCTGCATCCCTCGCATTGGCGTTACTAAATGGTAAGAAAAAGCATCGTTTCACGTTTGTGCCTAAAAGAAGAAACGCATTTTTCTGTATTTTTTCTAAATTAGTAGATAGTGATTTTTAAAGAACTTACCACTTTTTTTTTTTTGGAACAGCTAATTATCACCTAGTAAGAAAACACAGACTATTGTCCCTCCAAGGCTCCAGTTTCACTTAGCTTTGCAAGGTGAGGCAGTTAATGCATGCAAAGAAGAAACCAGACTGCCTGCAGTTTTCATGTAGCGAGACCTTAGTTTACAGTGGCAAAGTCAAGTGCTTTCTAAGGTGAAGCTCTGGTGACTTCTGGGGATGAGGTGGAGACCTGAGTTTTTCTGGGGGAAGTCTTGGGGGGGGATGTGGAATAGGGCTAGGAGCATGCCAGTGGGACCACTCCTGGGACATACTGAGGGGCACTGCTCTTAATTTTGAGATTAAAAAGCTTGGGGAAATCAAAGCCCTCTTAAAGCACTTGTCTTGGGTTTTCCCTCCTATGACAAAGACTGATCCCAGGACCCTGGGATCTCCTAAAGAAACAAAACCTTGTGGGAAGTCCATTTTATTTGGTGGTGAAGGAAACACCTGCCCATCCTTGAGCCTCAGGATGGGGAGGGAGAGGGCACGGGCTTATTCTTTCTGTGTCAGTTTTTGTATTCGTATAAACCATGTGGAAACTGTACAGCCATTACTCTTACTAACACTTTTGTCAGTAGAGTTGACCATTTATTTATTGAAATTAGTCTGTGAAGATATTTGAGCAAAAATTGAAATGTATGGAGTAGGAGAAAATGGTTTGTGTGTTGGATAGACTTACATTGGAATTCTCATTTGCCACCTACTCACTGTGTAACTGAGCAATGCACTTAACCTCCCTGACCCTCTGTTTCCTTTTCTGTAAATATCACAGAAGTTTGTAATATGGATTAAAATGAAAAGTATGAAAAGGGCTTGGCTTATAATAATAGAAACTTAATAATGCATATTACTTGCCTTATTCTTTCAGATATTAGTGCTTGTATACTAATTTTTAAAAACAATCACAGAGTTGGGTAACTATTACAGATAAAGAGATAAGTGTGAACCTTAATAATTAAAACAAAGCCATTCTGAGTCAGATTCTTTAATGCCTCAAAAAAAAGTTAATTGTTTTAAATTATATCAACATTTTATTTTTGTTTTCTGAGATTTCCATTCACTTTCAGGGCCTTGACATAATCCATCATTGACAGACAGTTTTATTTCCAATATTTAACAAGTGTAAATTAATAACAGAAATGAGTCATGATGCTTTCACATATCATTTTGGCAATGTTCTTACTCTAATTATAAATGAATAGATATTTTTGCTCTTCATCTATTAGAAGTAAAACACTTTCCTTTTCATCTTACTTAATTGTTTTGGAGGGAGGATGAGTATCAAACATTCATATTTTTACCATTTTTCATTGTTTTTAGGATGATGTTAACTAGATGAGAAATTTTCTTCTCATTGCCATGCACTGAGGATCCTAGAAACATAATGAAAAGAATCAGCCATGATATTGTGAGATATCTTCAGAAATTCTGTCTAACAAAGTTGTGTGGCTTATTAATTTGTCTTTCATGAATATAGACCATGATTTAAATTTCCATTGCTTTTCTTGAATTGTTCTATTGACCAGCATGGTTTGAACACTTATATTCAGATTTTTTTTTTCAATAAATACTGTAGTAATGCATGATCTGCAGTTGGTTGAATCTGCAGATGTAGAACTGCAGATTCAGAGGGCTGACTGTGGAACTTCAGCATTTGCAGATTTTGGTGTCCTTGGTGGGTCCTGGAGCCAATCTCCCATAGGTACTGAGGGATGACTATATATAAAAATGAAAATTAAAATATTAAAAGAGAAACAACCATAAATGGACTAGTTTGCAAAAGCAAATCATCTTGGTGTAAACTCTCCAAGGCACATCAATTTGAAATTTCAAACACTTTAGATGAAGAGAAGTTTCTTAACTTCCAGGGATGAAAAAAGTAGGTGACACATAGAGGAAAATGAATCAGAATAGCTTTGTCCTTCCCAATAAGACCCCTGGAAGGTACTTAGGCAGTTAGGTTTCAGCCTTGTGAAGGGAGTTTATTTCTCACTACAATTCTATATGCAGCCAAACTGTCAGTGCAGTCAGTAGGTAGAGTAAAAACATGAAGCTCCTAGAGGACAAGAGTGAGATAAGAGAGAGGAACACATAGGACATAGGAAACAATGTCTGCAACACAGGAGAGAAGTCAAGATGGTCATGATGGAGGGGACAGCATGATAGCTTGTGTTAGGACTAGGGAGAGATGAGTTCTGATTACAGCACCAAAAGACCCTCTGGAATAGACCCAGGACACTGAAACTGATAGAATACTAATGTATTTCACTGTCGAGGGAAAATTAGACAGCTAAAAGATGAAATGTCAAAAAAAATCAAAATATCAAAAAGATGAATTTCAAAAAAAAGAAAGAAAGTGAAAAAAAAGGAGGGGTGATGGAGAGAGAGCAGCGATTATCTCGTCTGCAGGAAGGAAAGGTAGCCGTGGCTGACTGCAGTTAGTAAAAGCACTTACATGTCATACTCATACTAACACTCAAAATTGGTAAGACCAATGCTGGCAATTTGGGAGGTTACAAAGGGAAGGAATACTAGTTCTCTGTTACTGAGTAACAAAATACTCAAATTTAGTCTTCAAACAATGCACTTGTACTAGCTCACAGTTCCCGTGGGTCAGGAGTGCAGGCAGAACTTAGCTGGCTGCTTTGATTGGGGGTCTCACAAGGCTTCAGTCAAGGCTGAAGTTCCATCAAGGCTGGGCTGTATTGTCATCTGGGGAAAGATCGGGTTCTAAGCTCCCTCAGGTATTTGGAAGAGTTCATTTCTTGCGCCTGTAGATCTCATGGTGCTTGCTTCTTTTAAGGTCAGTAAGAAAACGTCTCTGACCTTTGGGAGTGCCCCATTCCCTCTCTCAAAGGATTTTACCCAATTAAGTCAAGCCTACTCAGGACATTCTTCCTTTTGATGAACTCAAATTCTACTAATTTGAGACTTTAATCACATCAGTAAAAATCCTTCAGCTTTGCCGTATTCTGTGGACTTGAAGCAGGTCATAAGTTCTGCCTGCACTTGGGGAGGGGTTGTTTAGGGTTTATGACTCATAGGGGGTCACCTTAGGTTGTGTTTGCCACAAAAGGGTTTGTATATGGGTGTGTGAGGAATGCAGAGGGAAGAAAGAAGGCTTAGTCACCCTCTATGGTGACAAGTCAATATTGATAATGCTTAAAACTGAAGAAATCAGTTAGCAATATTAAGAGATCTAGAAAGTACCATAATAATGTGCTAAAAGAGGGGAGGTTGGTTTGTTTGAAAAGATGGGTATGGAGGTCAGTGAACTGCTACTTCTCACAGGAAAATATACATAATCCTACGACTCTTTTAAAGTAGTGACTACGTAAGTTTGATAAAAATAAAAACATGAAGGAAGAGAGTAAGAGACTTTTCAGGAGTTCAGGAAAGACCCAAGTTCTTACCGAAAATGTGCCCTTCAAGTTACAGGCAGAATAAATGCTCAACAAGACTTTTTAGTGCAGCTGCAGAATACCATAAAAGTACAGAAGTTTCTTATCTGGATTAAGACAAAAATTATGAAAAATACTTGAAAGATAAAAGTAGACACTTAATATCAAGGGTGATGAAGAAATCTTTAAAGTTATCACACAGAAAATCTGTAAAGAAATGGCAAGTAGAGTAGGTCTCTCCATAAAATAAGTGTCAAAAGAAAATGGAGAAGCATGTGAAACATGTCTGAAAACTGTCAGTCTATCATTTTATAATTATATAAACTAGAATACAAGACTTTCTTCAGGTTTTTCTTACCAGATTCAAGTTCATATACCTTGAGAATTTATTTTAGCTTATAAAATTCTGATGCTCTGATCACCCAAACAGACATTTTCGTGCATGCATTTCACAGTAAGATTGTGATTTATTTAGTTCTCATGAGTATCTTAAGCTTTTACGTTCTCTAATATGTTGTGTGTGTGTGTGTGTTTGACCTTGAAATGACCGAATTCTTTAGCTTCAGTGTCTCTCAGTTAATTAGTGTATATATTTAAATAGGTAGCCTGAGCTCAGCTATTGCCTGGCATTTTTATTTATTACATAGTAGATTCATTTAGAGTTTTATATAACCATTTCCCTTTGGCAATTCAGAAATGTATAACATGTTTCCTGTTCCTCTACTTTCAGGGCTGAAGGAGCTTCTACTTAGAGATCAAAGAGATGGACTACACTGATGAGCAGGAGGAGAGGGGATACGAAGTCAGCAATTAAGAAGGATTTCTCAGAAATGAGTAAGTGTGACTCCAGTACTTTTAGGAGTCTGTGTTTGATTGTTTGATAAAGGAAAACTAAGTCATGACTTTTTTCTGTAGATTAGAAGTCTTCTCTAAATTTTTTGTTGTAGAAATTGATAACTATATGTAAAACATGGATCTACTTTCAATGTCTAAGCACATTTTATTTTTTATTTTTTTAAACATTTTTTATTGATTTATAATCATTTTACAATGTTGTGTCAAATTCCAGGGTTCAGCACAATTTTTCAGTTATTCATGGACATATACACACTCATTGTCACGTTTTTTTCTCTGTGAGTTATCATAACATTTTGTGTATATTTCCCTGTGCTATACAGTGTAGTCTATTCTACAATTTTGAAATCCCAGTCTATCCCTTCCCACCCTCCACCCCCCTGGTAACCACAAGTCTGTATTCTCTGTCTGTGAGTCTATTTCTGTCCTTTATTTATGCTTTGTTTTTGTTTGTTTGTTTGTTTTTGTTTTTTAGATTCCACATATGAAGAATCTCATATGGTATTTTTCTTTCTCTTTCTGGCTTACTTCACTTAGAATGACATTCTCCAGGAGCATCCATGTTGCTGCGAATGGCATTATGTTGTTGGTTTTTATGGCTGAGTAGTATTCCATTGTATAAATATACCACTTCTTCTTTATCCAGTCACCTGTTGATGGACATTTAGGCTGTTTCCATGTTTTGGCTATTATAAATAGTAAATAGAACATTGGGGTGCAGGTGTCATCCTTAAGTAGATTCCTTCTGGATACAAGCCCAGGAGTGGGATTCCTGGGTCATATGGTAAGTCTATTCCTAGTCTTTTGAGGAATCTCCACACTGTTTTCCATAGTGGCTGCACCAAACTGCATTCCCACCAGCAGTGTAGGAGGGTTCCCCTTTCTCCACAGCCTCTCCAGCATTTGTCATTTGTGGATTTTTGAATGACGGCCATTCTGACTGGTGTGAGGTGATACCTCATTGTAGTTTTGATTTACATTTCTCTGATAATTAGTGATATTGAGCATTTTTTCATGTGCTTTTTGATCATTTGTATGTCTTCCTTGGAGAATTGCTTGTTTAGGTCTTCTGCCCATTTTTGGATTGAGTTGTTTACTTTTTTCTTATTGAGTCGTATGAGCTGCTTATATATTCTGGAGATCAACCCTTTGTCGGTTTCACTTGCAAAAATTTTCTCCCATTCCGTAGGTTTTCTTCTTGTTTTATTTCTGGTTTCCTTTGCTGTGCAGAAGCTTGTAAGTTTCATTAGGTCCCACTTGTTTATTCTCGACAAACCCCCCCCTTTTTTTTTTAAATCTGTTTTTACCTGCTCTATGTTCTATTACTCTCTTAATCTTTACTTCTTAATTCATTTCTATTTCTCTTGGGTTTTGATGTCCTGCTATTGATTAGACACAGGTTTCAAAAACATCTATTCATCTCCCCTCCCTTTTTTTGTAAAGGTTTCAAAAGGACACCTCAACCCGATTACTACTCTGCTTCAACTCACTCTTCTATTATTCATTATACACTGTTTTCAAACCCTCTTTCTCCCTTCTTTTAAAATTCTTTCTCTCTCTCTCTCTTATTTTTTTTTCTTTTTTTCCTAAATTCTATTCCTAAATAGGTATCAGATAGATAAAATCCTTAAGGACAATTATGTAATCTCTATGTTCTTTAATATTGTGCATATGGGAAAAGCAAAGCAGAAGGGATTTTACTTGAACCTAAATACCATGTTTAAATTTTATTTACAAACCAGAAAGTCTCACAGACATAGAAAACAAACTGTGGTTACTGGAGGGGAGGAGAGGGGAGGGATAGATTAGGTGTTTGCGATTAACAGATACACGTTGCTGTAGCTAAACAACAAGGACCCACTGTATAGCACAGGGAACTATGTTCAGTTTCTTGTAACAAGCTGTAATGGAAAAGAAACTGAAAAAAATATTTATATATAACTGAATTTGTTTGCTGTATACCTGAAACTAACACCTAAATTGACTACACTTTAATAATAAAAAAAATTAAAAGAAACATGGTTAGATCTTCACTCTTATATTTCTAAATTGAAATAACTTAGTTTATTTAAGCAGACTTTATAATCCAGCACTTTGAAGATAAACAAATGTGATCTTGCAAAGAGGAGGCAAAATGATTTGCTAAATAGAGACAGACTAAAGGGCCAGTCACTGCGACTTGTTTCTGACTTGCCTACTGAGAGACTGTATGTCTCCAAAGCATGTGATAATGTTTGAAGCGTTGGGACACATTTTTCCTTGTTAATTCTCCTTTGTATTACCACCCACATCAGATGCACTTTCCTACAGTTTGCTGTTAGCTGTACATTCTGAATTTAAATAGCTAAGGGCCTGCCACCCTTCCAGAGGATACTGTACTCACAGCTACTAACTGAAGTTGAATAATGAGGGCAGACTTTCCTTCTCCTGCTACTTGGTGCTTAAATATCTGACTATTCTTAATCAATAGGCTGCATTGTTACATGGGCTGCTCGACCTCGTAATCACAAATAGCCAGGTGCAGGGAAGGGTAGGTACGTGGGTTGATCATCTAAGTGCAGGAGTAAAACCAATTGAAAATGAAACACTGCAGCACTCACAAGATTTCACATATTTTATCATATGAAAATGCTTGGGGGAAAAGAAGGGTTCTGTCCATTTTTGTTTTCATTCATTCATTAAGCAAATACTAACTGAGCACCTACTCTGTGTTGGTACTGCTGTAGGCACTGGGAAAACATCAGGGAAGCAAAGAGAACAGTTTTCATCCCCAGGGAGCTTACATTAAATACATTAGATATTTAAGTTGACATACAATATAAAGTATATTAGACGGTAGAAATAGAATAGGAAATAATTTTTTCTAATGAGAAAAGCAAGCCAGGACTTGATGCGAATACTGGTGTAAATTAGATAGGTGGCCAGGAAAGGCCTTGCAGAGAGGGGGACGTCTGAGTAAAAGGTGAAGTGAATCACAAGGAATATTGGAGGCAGAGAGCTCACGCTGAAGGAAGAAAATTAGAGAGGCCCTGAAGCAGGTGTGTGCCTGGAATGGCCGAGAAACCACAAGGAGAGTGGTGCAGCTCAAGAAAGTTGCACAAGAGAGCAGTAAGAAAAGGCCCTCACAGGAAGAGGGGCTCTGGAGGCGGGACCTTGGAGACGTCTACGCTGATGGATAGAAACTCACTGGGAGCTCGGGCAGTCGTCTGACAAGGTCTGCCTCATGTCTTTAACAAAACCTACCAGGCTGTGTGTTTAAAAAAAGAAAAAAGAAAGGAGCAAGGGCAGGAGCAAGGGAGAATAATGGTGATCACTCCCCACCCTTCTCTTCCTGCTTTGTGCCCCGCAGGAGTGACTTGTGACATATGTTAACTCCTGAGTGGCTTCTTTGAGGCTGACTTGCATTGGGCTCAACTGATGAGATACACTCACAGGAGATTCTGGGAGATGAGTGAAATTTATATCTTTATTACCCCTTCTCCTGCTGGTACAGGTCACCACTGGCTGGCTGTGTCCATCCATCGGGGCCCAGTTCTGCCAATGGCCCTGCACATTTAGCTACTTTACTGCTTTCCTGTAACAATTCCTCAGCCTGAAGGTAGTAACGTCTTCCTGCTAGTTCTGGCACTGGGGTGTCACGTGATCCTTTGTTTTTCTTCTTCTCTCTGCTCACACCTTTGTCAGTGGTTCCTTTATTAAGTCCTTTTTAATGACTCACATTTGCCATCTTTTTTCCACCTGGAATTGCCTGATGTACCAGACAGGAAATCATACCATATTCTGAGGAGATGGGATGGTGACTTGGTCCAGGGTGAGAGCAGTGGAGATGGTGAGAAGTGGTTGAATTATGGACATGTTTTGAAATTGGAACCTCCCAGATTTACTGATAAATGCCGTGTAGGGTGATGTGTGGAAACATCCAGGTGATGCCTGGATATTTGGCCTGAGAAATTTGAAAATGGAGCTGACTTTGGACGTACTCCCAAAGTTCACTGGGGAGAGCGGAGCTAGAGATACAGAGCTGGAGCTCCTACATGTAGAGATGGTCTTTATGCCTTGACGTGGGGTGAGATCAGTAAGGGACTGAGTCTAGACAGGAAAGAGAACAGATTCAAAGACTTGGCCCCGGAGCAGCCTGATACTTGGAGTAAGTGAGGAGAAGTCTGAAAAGGTGAGTAAGAAGGAATTATGCAGGAGGTGAAAGGCGTCCCCCCAAAATTGTGAGACTCAGGAGTCCAAGTGAAGACAATGAATAGACTAGTTGCTCATAAGCTTCTGAGAAACTAATGCTGGCTGACTTTCAGTGAAGAGTATTACACTTAAAAATAAAGGTATATATATTTTTTGATGTAAATCACAGAGGTATATTAAAATGTCTTATAAATAATACCATTTCAATTACATGTATCACATCTGTCTTCAGTCACCTGAGACTCATTGAGACAATCTTGCAAGACAGCTTCTATTTAAGAACCAGACACATTTGCATCCTCACAGCTTAACATCTTGAACAGTGTCCATCTCTTATATTCCCCTGAGAGTTCGAGTGTCAGGAAGGAAAGTTAAAAGCTATTTACCCCAAGGAAATGTTAGCTTTTGCATTAGGAAAACACAGCTGAAGGAAATGAATTCAGTGACTTCTACAGGAAAAACTCAGGAATTTTATGGCTTAGAAGGAGGGAGGTGTGCCTGTCAGCCCATCCCAAACAACCTGAAAAGTATGGCTTGACTCAGAAAGCTAATAGGGATGTCGCAATGCATAAAAGGACATTTATATTTACTGTATGTTACTAGTTTTAATAATCTACACACACATGCTAAGTTGACTAATCAAAAACCTGATGTTTACAGTCCCGTGTGAAAGTTTTGATTCTACTCATTTCAGATGTTAAGGATGAAATTTTCTAGGATTAGCACTTTGTGTTTCATTTTACTGTGAAATATGAATGAAGATCTGAGAATCTCTGATTGTCCTCTTCATATCTTTTATGTTCTACACAGCACCCAGTTCTCCATAGAATTAGCTTTCACAAGCACACTAAGATTTAGAAGATCTCTCTTACTGGCAAAATTTGCATTGGTCCTTCTCACAGTCACTTTTTACTAGCTTTTTCTTTATTAATCTCTTTAAAAATATATTTGATATGCTTCCATTTATTTAAGAAGGTAGAGGGTTAAATAAATGTGGATAGTAATTACAATGGGCTGAACACATCAAATGTGAAAATCCATGATTTCATAATGTTGCACATTCTAAAAAAAGCACATTGTTCTGAACACAGGTGAAAAGAGGGAAAGGACCCAGGATTTGCCCTGCCTTTCTAAATGAACTGTACCTCCCCATGGTCAGAGTTGATGAGGGGAGGTTTGCCTTCAAAAAGATAAATGAGGCTAAGCAATGTTAAGACTGCTGTTTAAAGGTCCCGGGCTTTCTGATGTTACCTGTTGTTCTGTAGATTTTTATCTAGTAGGTAAGCAAATAGTTTTTGTTCAGTGGAAAAGAAAAGCCCTAAAGTACGATACCAACCAGTCTGGTATATAACCTAGCAAACGTGACTCTAACATTACTAAATTGAAAATAAATCCGTAGCACCTCAAACATGTACTTTGAACTGCTCTTTACCTAACTCTTCTCTTCCTTAATGAGTTGAGTAAAATCCTAGACGTGTTTATGCTAAATTTACATGAGAGTTACAATGTTACATTTTTGAAAACTGTATTTTAGCAGCAATGAGTAATAGTACATGAGGAAGGAATGATAGAATATCATCCTGCTTTGCAACTCCTGGTGAATTAACAGCTTAGACAATAATCATCCATTGTCAGAGGGCATCACACACAAAAATAATCAGGCAATATGTACTTTATGATGGAAATACACAATACTGCCTATGAAGGAGTTGTGCCAGAAATACTGAACCTGGATCTGAAGATAGAGGACAAGGATTAAACTAGGTTTTTAGAACAAATTACACTGTACTATTAATGATAATAAAAAGACAGCCTCTTTTATCCTCTCTGTCCTTTTCAGTCAAGCTGGCAGTGTTCTGATGGCTCACATTCTCAAGGACTTAATAGATGTCTCATGGATGTCTTGGAATTCACTTCCCTGGGCCAGAGGTTCCTCCTCCACAGATCTTCCCTGGATATTCCCATCTCTGTTCCTGGCTTCTTAGCTTGCTGAGGGCATTATGAATTGCATGCTTAACCTTTTAAGTACCTGAATACTCTGACCATTTTTTCCTGAGTTATTAGTGAAACTATTCAGTAACATTCTCTAGAGCACAATTTCCTGAGTGGGACCTCTTTATTTCAGCATCTTTTGCAATCTGAATAGGCTAAGAATTTCTCAAAGTATTGAGTCCTGTTTCGTTATGTGTAACAGTTCTTCCTTGAATTTATTGTCTCTTTCTTCTCATATTTTATGAGGAACAGCAACAAGAAAACTGTTTAGATTTCAGCAACTTGCTTGGAATCTCCTCAGTGAAATGTCCATGTTTATCACTTACAGCTGCTACATGACTACAGAACACAATTCTGCTGAACTATCTGCCACTGTGTCACAAGGATTCTCTTTCATGGACATATGAGGAAAGTCTGCAAAGTAATGAATGTTGTTACAAGATAAAAACACAACCACACAAAAGCTCTGGGATGCAGCAGAAGCAATCCTAGGAGGGAAGTTCATAGCGATTCAGGCCTTCCTCAGAAACCAACAATCTCAAATAGACAACCTAACCTACCACCTAAAAGAATTAGAAAAGCAGTGAATGTTGTTACAAGATAAACAAATAGAAAAAATGACCATGGAGGAAACAATTAAACCACCTCTCTTCCTCCCCTACCCTCTTTTTAATTAACAACTTAGAAAAATTCAGGAATACATGAATACCATGGTATTCTACTCATAGAATGACACTGTATGCATGAAATTCTGCACATGAAAAGGAAGACTAACAGAGCTGCTAATACGTTGCTTATTTCCTTCCAAGCTTTTGCTAGCAGCACCTTTCATGTCTACAGTATTTCTCCCAGCAAGCTGATTTAGGCGTTCTCCAAAGTGACGATTTGTCTGCCAGGCTCCTCACTTCCTTCTGATGAGTCCCTCCTGGCAAAAATCAGTATTACCCATTTTTCTACTAATGGTCAATTCAAATTGCTCTAGGCTTTTTCCATCATGTGCCTCAAAATTCTTGCAGCCTCTGCCCACTACCCAATTCTAAAGCCACTTCCATATTTTTCTGTGTGTTACAGTAGCACTCGACTTGCATTACCAACATCTGTATTAGTTTTCTACTGCTGCTGAATCAAACTACCACAAAGTTGGTGATTTAGAATAACCCAAATGTATTATTTTACAGGACTGGAGGTTAGAAATCCAACAGGGGTCTCAGTGGGACAGAATCAAGGTGTCAGAAGAGCTGTGTTCAATTTTCAATGGATCAGATTTTCATTAGAGTGCTGACAAAGTGGGGTGGAAAACACTCCTTGAAGGATGGAATTTTAAGCTAAACTTCTAGAGCTGAAGGGAGACACATGTTTCCCTCTACATAAGGTAGTCTCTCTACATGGAAAAAGGTCTAAACATCGACGTCACTGAGAAATTTCAGGAAGTCAAATGTAGAGAATTCTAAAGCTTTCTTAAGAGAAAGTAACATACACGACAAGACACAGCTAGTCTGGGCGTGTCGTCAGTACCACGGCTGTTACTATGCAGCAATGCTTTTAAAGTTCTAAGTGAAAAAGTCTTTAAACCTAGAATATTTAGGCCAGCCATATTATTAAACAGGAGTGAATGCAAAACTAAAGCTGCCATACCTTGAAGGACTCAGAGAGTTTACCTCCACACAGTCTTCTTAGATATTGAATCTTGCTAAAATGAGGAGTGAATCTCCAAGTGAGAAAGACATAAGCCTGAGTAAACAGTGGATCAACTAAGCAGAGCAATGAGAAGAAGACTCAGAGAAGCAGCTGTGCTCAGGCCTGGGGTCCCAGCTGAAGCTGGAGACGGAAGCCTCCGGGCTGTGTCTGTGACTGTGGAGGGGGTGGGAGACAATGATTAATTTCCAGACTGAAGCTTTCATGTTACTGTATTAGTAGATGAATTTTCTATCTAGGGCTTAAAAGAAACAACAAAAAAAGTTGGTGTCTGCCGTCTGAAGTGAGGCAAAGCACCCCCGCAGGCCCCTGAAAGTCTGTCACATCAGATGCCTGCCCCTCAGGGTGATGCTCCCAGACAAGCAGATAAGCCCCTCCCACGCCAGCCCTGGGCGTCCGTCCCTCCCCCACTCCTCCCTGCTGGGGCTGGGGCTGGTGAGCCTGAGCACCAGGCCTGTCAGGGCCATTTCTCACATCTCGATGTGATGATGACACACTTTCGGGGGCCTGCCTGAGTGCATTGTGGGTCTTGTTGGCACAGGTCCTGTTGGTTTTCAAAGCTAGATGGTTGGGGGCTCCTCCCTCATGTACAAGTCTAAAAAATTGGGGTGCCTAATGTGAGATCCAAACCCTTTGCACCCTAGGGAGAAGCTCCAGGTTTTTTGTTCCCTCCAGAGGTGAGTCACTGCCTCAGGGAGTGGGGTTGATCCTGAGACTGTCTCAGCCTCTCCTACCTTCCATGAGGGCCAGAGGCCTAGGAGCTGCTCAGCATGGTTTTTTTTGGGGTTTTTTTTTTGTTTTTTTGTTTTTGTTTTTCAGAGGAGATTGTTCCATGTGTAGCTGTAGATTCTGTGTGCTCATGGGAGGAGGTGAGTTAGGATCCTCTTTTGTCGCCGTCTTGAATTTGAACCTGACTTTTGTGCTTAGGGATAAATTAAGGAAAAAATGATAAAGCTGAAAGCAAAGGATCAATTTTCCTTGTATTGTCAATCAATACATGGATGTTTTCTATCTTATGGTGCCTATAGCTTTAAAGTCTCTGGAATAAGAACTGAAGGTTAGAATTAATTAGTGGACTAAGGCTCTTCATCACTTTAGTTCTTAAGCTAAAAACTAGCATAAGTATAAATGCTTCTTCAGTGTTACCTGTAAAATGAGTATTCTATAAACTAAAATGTATGCCTATAATTAAAGCCTCCATATGGACAACATTTAGACAGCAAGATGAACGACTGAATTCCCAGAAGTAAACATCTAGCTGTATGTTCTTGGTGACCTTATTTGAGTAGTGAGCAGTGCACAGATCGCAGGAGTAGACATTCAGGAGCTAGCAAAAGACCACACATTTGCTGTGCATTGTTAGATCAACATGTTGAAATTGCCAAAGATTGTTTAAATTTCATGCATGTGTACTGTAGGTCCAGAGTCAATATTTAAATTCACAAACTTTGTCTGACTTGATAGTTTCTCTGAATATGCCTATTGATGGCAAAGTAGATTTGTTTTCACAATAATAAATGTTGGGAGAAATGGGGACAGTGAAGTGGAAATGCTTCATGTGAATGGAACTTGAGAACTTCAGAATCTTTTTAAATTCTGAGATTGTCAGCGACTATCTACATATTACCACTCAGAACAACGGCGTTAAGGATAGAAAATTATGAATGACCACTGTTTTACTGTAAAAAGGGGAACTGTAAAAATTGGGATTACGTACTGGTAACTAAACATTAAAATCAGCCCAGGATTTATTTATCACAATTTGACATCAAATTTATTTTTGATTAAGAAGGAGGATGGTGATATTCTTGCAAATACTTCATTCAGTCTTGAAGGAAAAAAGAACTCTTTTTAATCCTTCTCTGCTATTTCTATCCTGGAAGATAGTGTAAAAGACGGCCATGGTTGGCAGACACTTCTGCTCCACAGAAGACTTTGTCAACCTAGACTGTGAATTTGGTTCATGGACTTCAACAGCCAGTTCAGCAATGGCAGGAAAGGGATTGGCTGCATGACACCTGGATATAGTAACAGTGTCATTTCTACTAACAGACTCTGAGAGCGCATAGTCAAGAGTCTCATATGTAAATATGATCAGCTTTCAAACAATTATTTAACACGGAGTAAGGGAAAATGATTTTTTTATGACTGTGCAATTGAAACTTAACACTTGCTTGAAAGAGAAGGTTAAATGTGGATACAGCAAATTGGTGTTAAGTGAATGCATATATGCTATCTAGAATTAAGGAATATATAGTGCAATTTGGAGTCACTGTCAAAGACTCAATTATAGTAGCTTATAAAGCTTGCTAAAAGGTGAATATTATGAAAGGAAAAGGCAAAGATTTGAATAAAATAGCAACTGAGAGTCTAGGAATCGATATGATAGCATGTGTGGGAGAAATATTGATACGAAAAAGAATAAAGAGAATGAGGTTAAGGAAACTTACAAACTTTCAAACTGTCTGGTTGATTCTGATTGGGGTAGAGAAAATCTATAAAAAAGGGGAAAGGACAAAAATATTCCCTTCAATTAAAGTTATATATTTATACCATTAAAGCATATAACTGTTTATTATTATTTTAGGAACTATAAAGATAATGTGAATATCAAAAATATTTTTAATAAAAATTGAAGAATGAATTTGGTTAATACCACATATCCTTTTCAAAAACAAATATTCTTCCCAGTTCTCCTGTTTCCCATTTTGATCTGTAAAAATTATAACATCTTCACCTGGTGATTTTTTTTTCTTATATATAATTAATCTACAGAGTTAGATTTTGTTAGTATCTGAAATGTATACATTGTCTTGTGGAAAGTGAAAGTCAGATTATTGGAGACAGTCTAATGTGCAATGTTTCTTTATTGATATTTTTTAGGGTTTTTTATGTAATTACAACGAGGCATGTGAAATTTTACAAAGTGGAGAATTACTAAAAATTTTTTGGAATGTAGTTTTCTGTTACAGTGGGTGAATATTACCAGGCATTGTGCATAATTAGATTGGAGGCTTCTAAAAAGAAGTGCAATTCTCTGTGTAAGAAAATTGCTAAGACTGTTGTCCCTTACATTTTATAGTAGAAAAATTTAAACATATACAAAGCAAACAGGATAGTGTACCCACTACCTGGCTTAAATAATTTTTTAGTGTTTTTGTTGTTCTTGTTTTGTCTCTACTACTGTCCCCACTGTATTATTTTTTATAGTTTTTTTAGGCAAAATTTACATACATTGAAATGTACAAATGTAACCCATACTCTATTAAGATATAAAATATGTCCATCATCCTAGAAAGTTCCCTGGTCACTCAATCACCCCAACTCCTGCCAAAGATTAATTTTGTCTGTTCTAGAACTCCAGGTGAGTGTAATCATACAGTTTGAAGTTATTTGCACTGGTTTATTTCATGCAGTGTAATGTTTTTGAGATTCATCTATGTCGTAGTATATTTTAGTGGTTTGTTCCTTTTTATAGTTGAATAATATTCCGTGGCAAGAATATACCATTATTTGTGTATTCACTCTCCTACTGATGACATTTGAGTTACTTCCCATTTGAGGGATTATGAATAGGTCTGCTATAAACATTCTTGTATAAATCTTTTCATGGGCATATGTTTTCATTTCTTTTATTTATATGCCTGAGAGTAGAATTGCTGAGTCAGTAGATAAGAGTATATTTAATGCGATAAGAAATTGCCAGACTCTTCCTCAGACTGGTGGTACCATTTCACATTTCCACCAGAGATGGACGAGCTCTCCGCTGGCTACACATCCTTGCCGATGTTGAGTGTGGGCAGTGTATTTAATTTAAGCCGTTCTAGTGGGTGTGTAGTGGCATCTTGTCTTGATTTGCATTTCCCACGTACGACTAATGTTGTGCACTTCTTTGTTCCCTCATTGGCTATTCAGACACCTTCACATGTGAACTCTTGGTTTAGTGTATTGCCCATCCTGAAAGTGGGTTATCGGTCTTCTCTATTTGTAGGAGTTATTTATACCTTCAGGATAGAAGTCTTTTGCCAGCTTTATGTTTCACAGGCATTTCCTCCCAATCTTTGCCTTGCCTTTCATTTTTAAACAATATTTTTTTCCATTGGCAGAAGTTTTTAATTTTGATAAAAATATTAAGTTTTTGCCTTTTGTGGTATGAGGCACATTTTCCTTTCCGTGGTTACAAACATAGCCTTCTCTGATTTCTTTAAAAGCTTCGTAGCTTGAACTATTGCATTCAGTTCTATATTCCTTCTTGGAGTAATTATGACGTATGGTATGAAGTAGAGGTTAAGACTCATCTTTTTCCACACGGGTATTCAATTGTTCCTCCCCATTTGTTGTAAAGACTTTGCTGTCCCCAATGAATTGCTTTGTTGTCTTTGCTGAAGAACAATTATTAATATAAATTTGTGCCTGCTTTTCGACTCTCCATCATGGTCCCTTTATCTGTTTGTCTGTCTTTATGCCACTGCCACAATATCATGGTTACTTTTTATCATGTTTTAAAGTCCAGTAAGATAAATCGTCCACATTTGATGTTCATTTTCAAAATTTGTAGGATATGGTTAAACATAGTTTGCATGTAGCTAGTTTCCTTTCTGGTATTTACATATCTCTCTGTATCTTAAAAAAGAATCTAAATTTGTAGGTATTTATTTTAGAAAGTTTGGGTTATACAGATGAACAGAAGGAAATTTTAAAAATTACTCCTAATTCCTCAGTCGGCTTGGACATATCTAGGGCACACGCACAAGCATTATGAATTAGAGCAAGAGTTGGCAAGTGAGTGATATTGTCAATTAAGCTGGTGTTTTAATTGCAGGGTTTTAAGAGAAGTCCTGCACTAGGGTATGCATTCATTTTTGCCCATGCAGAGTTTCAGTTGATAAGAGCTAATATTATCTTGCTATTCAAAAAAGCTTAGATGTGTCATACTGGGTTATAAATATGTTCTTTTTGTGAACAATTCAGCAAAGGAGAAAACATGAGTGGGATTTTGGTTGTATCTGCCTTAAATTCTCAGATTCTACTTAATTGAAAAAATCAATACAATTTATATGTAATAGCTTAATAGTGATAAAATACATATTGCCTCTGTGCATGTGAGTTTGGAGAAAGGTAGGGGAATACACTTTAGGTAGTCAGTGTGGAGAGGCAGTGGCCTGTGTTAAGTAAAGAAGGAGCAGTCTCAGCACATGGAAAAGTGCCACTCTGCCTAGGAGAGTTGTATTCCTGTGTTTTTAGGAAAGTGTGGAGTTGCAGACCTCTCCTAATGCTCCATCTGGCACGTATCTATTGTGAGTTTGTTGTCACTACCCCCTTCCCTTTTTATTGAGCATGTTGACCCCTCTAAGACTCAGCTAGGAACTTGAGCTCCTATGGTGCCAGCAGCCTCTTCACTACCTAAAGACTTGGGATTTGCCTTTTATTGTTTCTAAATTTGTCTCTGTTTTTTGGAGAAGGGGCAGGATTCTTCTTGACTCTGTGGGCATATTTTCCTTCCTAAAGGTTAGGTTGTGGACTTACAGCACCTTCTCAGTTTTTAGCATTGAAATAGTTAAATGTTTCTTTGATCATTAATGTGGAAAGTTGGAGTTTGGTTAGGTTGAAAACATGGATTCAACCATCAATGCAAATTCAATTATCCATGTTTTATGTTGTATGAGGAAGACTTTCCATATAGAATTAAAGAAATACCCAGGGTAACTCCCAAACTATTATGCATGTTCATACTTACGTCAATGAAAATATTGTATTTTTTGTATATAGAAATATATATTTTATTGAAGTATACTCAGTTCACAATGTTGTGTTAATTTCTGATGTATAGCATAGTGCTTCAGTCATACATGAACATACGTATATTCATTTTCATACTCTTTTTCACTGTAAGTTACCACAAGATATTGAATACAGTTCCCTGTGCCATATGGCTTGAACCCGTTGTCCATCTATTTCATATATATCAGTTAGTACCTGTAAATCTCAAACTCCCAATCCATCCCTTCCCACCCCAACCTCCCCAGCAACCATAGTTTGCTCTCTACATCCACAAGGCTGTCTCTGTCTTGTAAATAAGTTCACTTTTAAAACTATTTTTCTGTAGTTATTTTTATAAGCAATTATTTTTTAAAAGAATATAAGCAATTTTTTAAAGACTCATCTGTTGAATATCAATTTTTGATTAATTTCTTAATAAAACTTGCTAGATAAGCAGAACTCATGATATCATGAACTATGATGATCAGCAGAAATTAAGTAGTAGTCAACAAGTAGTTGGATTCTCTAAGGTCCAGAGAATTTATAACAACTAGGAATTAGAACCCCATATCTTAGGTTTTCCTTTATGCAGAAACCAAGTCAAATCCTAAGAAACATTATTCACTTGCTCATGAGTAAAGGGGAATAGTTGAGCTCATCACTGGACTTCAGGAAAACCATCATAATTGTTATTAACTGTAAATGATGATGATAAACTGAGTTATTTCTTCAGGAAATATCACTTTTCTATTAGACCATATACTGATTTTCCATTTGCTTAATTTGCATAGCGACTGTTGACAGTCTGCATAATTGGCATTTAATCAAAAGCTGCCTTATGTTTTACTTTAGCTTCAGTCTTTTGTGAGATGGGTAGTGGAAGAGCTGTCTCCCAAGCAAAGCCCATGGTTGATCCATTTTTTGTGCCTTATCCATTGCTTACCACAGTATAGTCATGTAGTGAGTGGTCAGGGCATGAATTCCCTGCAGTAATGAATAAGGAAAAATGAGATTACAGAGGGTCCTGGCTGTTGTGTCAGAGTATTTGCATTTCATTGCAGAAGCCATGGAAAGTGAGTACAGTGCTTTGAGAGGCACATAATAAAAGCGGCCTCTGGGACACCTGTTCTTGTAGTGGTGCAGCAGGCATATGAAGAACGATAGAATGTGGAAGTGGCAGCACCAGTTAGGAGACTGCTACGTAAAAATCATTACTTCCACTGGCATGTGACCCAAGATAACCAAAATTCTCCTTACTTCTCTGCTATTCCATTTCTCTGGTTTTGTCTTTATTTCTTCTCTGTATCTTCAATATCTTGCTCTTTTAACCCCTCTCCTCTTGCTTTAGAACCTTCTAAGGCAGGAATGGATGTGATGCCCTGAAGTACCTGCCTCTCCCCCTAAGACTTTTCTGGCTCCTGTAGTTGATGGCTTTTGCTCTGGTCTTTGAAACTCCCAACACTTCATCTCTAGAGAGAACATGACATTTTCCCACTTTGAGTGTCTGAGTTGCAGCAAGTTGTCACTCACTTCCCTCAGTTATTGGCACACTGTCATCATGATGGTGTGCACAGCCATCATGTTGTGTTTTTATTTTATTTTCCCTCTTTACTCTGGATTTCCTTTCTGGATCTTGTTTGTACAGTTGTCATCAAAATTGATTGTCTAGGGGCTAATAAACAGTTTGATCTTGGAATCCTGCTCTTAAGAATAACTAGGAGTATCAGGGGAATCCAATCCATTTGTTTTTGGAGTTTGCCAAAGCCCTGAGATCTAGCAGTGGAGCCTGGAGGGCATGCTGTATCTGGGTCTTGTCCACCTGTGTTCTTCCACCACCCTGTCCACCTTAGTTAAGACCAGTCTCCACATCAGAGTTTCTCACAGGGCACTGAAGATTACCACAGGTCACAGAAGAACATGCATTGGTGGAGAGAGGGTACAGCCCAGTGGTAGAGCACATGCTTAGTATGCACGAGGTCCTGGGTTCAATCCCCAGTACCACCATTAAAAAAAAAGAAGAAGAAAAATACAGTCTGATACTGTTGCCATCTAGGAGCTGAAATAGTTCAACATGAGGACATAAAAAAAAAGAACATGCCTCAGGGAGGAGGGGAGAAGGACTCTTTTAAAAATCATTGTTGAGCTTCAAGTAAGATAAGAACCCGAGACACGGTCATTAGATTAACAGCAAAGATCTTACTAAGGGCCTTGAAAAGAGTGGTTTGGGGAGGTTCTGGGGATATTAGGCTGTTTGGAGGGTAATCAAGAGCGTTTGGAAGAAGGGGAATTGGTGAGAGCAAATATATACTCCTGTTTCAAAGAGATTTAGGGTAAAGAGGAGCAGAGAATCTTACTCAAATGTTCTTCTAAACCAGAAGACTACATGACTGAGAGAAAACCCAAGTCATTTTTCGGTCTTGCATTTTGAATGACAAAGGGATGAAACGACCCCAAAGAAGTCACAGAAATTGAAACTACATAGTTAAGTGATAAAATGCTGTAAATTCTTTAAGTACTTATATTACTTGCTCTCATTTACTCATATTTTTAAGGAGAACAGCTACATGAGAACAGCTACATTATGCAGGGTCTTTGGGCTACGTAGGTACTGTAGTTAGATCATTCAGAAAAACAGTACAAGTTTTTACTTGGGATTTAAATACATTAAGCTGACTGTATTTTCAAGGTAATAGAAGTCTCCTCTTATCCTTCTGTATACCTGCTGATATATGGAGAGTCATGAAAATAATGCCATGTATTTTTCTAATTTTCATCACTTTGGAGTGAAAAGAAGCTGGCCAAAATGAGAATAGTAAAATGAGCATGTGTTATTGAATTATGGCTTTAATAATGCATTCTATTAATACAGAACATCATCCAGTGTCACGTTATTTTAGTCACTCAATAGTAAATGGAAAAGCAATTCATAATTAAATTAATGAAACCCAGCACCAGGCTGACCTTTCAGTAATTCATTTTATGGCTGACCTGCAAGATAGATATAAAGTGCTGTATGATCTTTGACATATATTGTGGATTTAAATAAATTAAATGGAGTTAATGTAATACACATGCAGTTTGAAAGTGTGTAAAGATAAGAGTATTTTTATGTGTGACTTTCCTAATTAGGCAGTGAAAGAGGCTATTTACAAAGGATCACACTGTTGCCACTATTTTCCTTAAGGCACTAAAGGTAGAGAAAAGGCTTCAGTGAAGGCTCTATTAAAATCTATCATGCCTTACTCTCCACCTGTGTTTCAAACTCAAAGTATAAGCAGATAAATACTTAAATATAAGATATGATACCGTAAAATTCCTAGAAGAAAACACAGGCAAAGCATTCTCTGATATAAATTGTAGAAATGTTTTCCTAGAAATGAAAGCAAAAATAAACAAATGGGACCTAATCAAACTTACATACTTTTGCACAGTGAAGGGAACCATAAACAAAATGAAAAGACAACCTATGGACTGGGAGAAAATATTTGTAAACCATAAGACTGACAAGGGTTTAATTTCCAAAATACACAAACAGCTCATACATCTCAATAACAAACAGGAAAACCTAATCAAAAAGTGGGCAGAAGACCTAAATAAACATTTCTCCAAAGAAGACATATAGATGGCCAATAGGCACATGAAAAGATACTCAACATCACTAATTATCAGAGAAATGCAAATAGAAACTGCAATGAGGTAATCATCCCACGCTGGTCAGAATGGCCATTATAAAAATGTCCACAAATGATAAATGCTGGAGAGGGTGGGGAGAAAAGGAAACCCTCCTACATTGTTGGTGGGAATGTAGTTTGGTGCAGCCATTGTGGAAAACAGTATGGAGATTCTTCAAAAATAGACTTACCATATGATCCAGCAATCCTGCCCTTGGGCATATATTCAGAGAAAACTAATTTGGGATGATACATACACCACAATGTTCATAGCAGCACTATTTAAAAGAGCCAAGTCATGGAAACAACCTAAATGTCCATCAACAGGTGTATGGATAAAGAAGTTGTGGTATATATATATACATACATACATACATACATACATACATACATACATACATACATATATACATACAATGGAATACTACTCAGCCATAAAAAGAATGAAATGCCATTTGCAGCAATGTAGATAGATCTAGAGATGATCATGCTGAGTAAATCAAAGATAAATATCATATGATATCACTTCCATGTGGAATCTAAAATATGATACAAATGAACTTATTTCTAAAACAGAAACAGGCTTAGACATAGGAAACAAACTTATGGTTGCCAAAGGAGGAAAAGGGTGTGTGTAGAAGGGGGTTTAAGTTAGGAGTTTGGGATTAGCATATACAAACTACTATATATAAAATAAACAACAAGTTTCTACTGTATAGTATAAGGAACTATATTCAGTGTCCTGTAATGAAGCATAATGGAAAAGAACAAAATTAAAAGAATGAATCCAATGAATTTTTTTTAAAAAAGAATAAGCAGAGAGGGAAATATCTAGTTGTAGCTTGGATCTTCAAAGAGGTTTCTGAAATGTATATCCTATCCAGGCCAGTTCATTAAGAGCCCACTGAATTGTAGCAAAGGAGGCAGCCATCAACAATGACCACTTTTCTTTCTGTTTATGTGTTTACTTCCTGTCTGTTCGTTTTCAACTATAGAAATCTTTTACTATTCTTATGGTTTATTTTTCCACATGTTAACTCTTGAGTGAAGATCTAAGCACTTTTCCTTTTATAGAGCTAACCAATACAAGACTTAATAAATGATACTGTTTTCTAAATATTTTGCATGATATTCCCTCCTCCAGTCTATATAAAATTAATAGCAAGGAAGTATAAAACATAAGGGTAGTTTCTGATATAATAGATTGGGGTTCTTTTACTTTGCTTAGTTGATCTGTTGCCTTGTTTTTGTCTCCAGACTCAACTATTGTATTTATAACTTTATATTATATTCATTACCTGACAGAAATTTTGACATTTTTCACTTTTCAAAATTATTTTAGCTAATCCAAAATGTTAATTTTTATCCAAAGCATTTAAAAATTTTCGAAGTTTACAATGTTGCAGATTAAGCTTTTAAATTATTTTGAAATAAGTGAGCGTCTTTACAATATTTAATTTTGTCATCCCCTAACAATGTCTGTTCTTACTGTGTGTGTACATCTAATTCAGAGTACTGTTTGTACAGAGTACACTTCTGACTGCTGTTTGTAACTTTCTTTATCTAAGACCTATGAAATGTCAGTTCTTTAATATTATATATACACACAAATACATGTGGCTTATACTCTTGACACAGTACATTACCCTTCATTGTATTTTTTAAAAAAGTCCTTCAAACTTCTCTTTGCTGTCCTTGCTGTTGACTGGCATTTTTTTCCCTCCACTTTTCTGCTCCCTAATACAGACATTCACAATGGTTAGGGGAGGCTTATTATATCTAACTTCACTTAGGTCTGTCATGTCAGAAGTGACAAATGGATATCATTCTTGAATCAATGAAAGATAATCACTGTTCTTTACTGTGATAGAGAAGTCATAGAAAGTGATTTGTCCACAATTATTATTCAAATACAGTAAGATTTATGTCACAGATTCTCAATACAATATAAAGTCTGATAATAAATCATTTAATATTTTGCTTCACTTACCAAGCAAATTACTAGCTATTTTCCCCCAGCTTCCCAAGATAGATACTGCATTTTACAATTTGCATTGCTTTTTATTGTAGGTATAAAAATGAAATCCTTTGAGAAGATTTATAATGACAAGATAACTATTCTGTAAAAACAGAAAGGGTCCAAGCTTTATGACACACAATTTAATTAAAAAGAATTTGAGACTCAGTAAACATCTTGCATGATCATATATTGTGTTAATACAAATAATCTTCAGTGAAAAGAATTTGTTTTCACAAATTAAAATCAGAAGTAGTTTCTGTTTAAAATACTTGAGCTGGTAAAAAATGGCTAAAAACATTTTTATAGGCTACATAAGTACAATTTTATGTTAGAAACAGTAAAGGTTTTCTGTCATAGGAACTGTAAGGCACCTTTTAAATTCTCAAGCCTAATGTATAAATAATTTAACTTTTTCCAAAGTTTTATATATTTAAATTTTTAATGGAAAATTTCAAACATTGTGTATGCACTGTGATTTTGGATCAACCCATGAATAGAGAAACAGAAGAACAAGGTTATCACAAATTAGAAAAAAGATTCCCTTGAAGAAGAAATGAGACTGTAGTTGAGGAGAAATAGTAGCCGTTGTCCCGGAACCACTTGGTTGTAATTTGAAATTATACTGAGTGGAGCAGTCTGCATATACACGTCTCCTTGTTTCAAGAAGCTCGTAAGTCAAGTTTAGAAAAAAGGCATTGGCTGCTTTTGGAGGATCCCCAGCCCAGTCAAATGTTAGATGGGAAACTTTTCTTTGAAAATCAGTAATTCAGATAAAGATGAGAAACATATCCTACCCTGGGCAAATAGACGGTTTTCATTTTAGTAATGATAATCACAATTCTGTTATTTTCGCCACTGAATTGGTAAAACCGTCTATCAGTTCTTATTGTAGGAGTCATCTTGGAAAATTAACACATCTATTCTGATTTACAGTTAGAAGAATAAACTCATTAATGGTAGCAGTAGTATCGCTTGCACCTGAAGTAGTGATTGCTTGCTCTCAGCAGTCGTTTAATAGTTTGCGATACATTCATATAGCTACTTCCCCCTAAAAAGTTCAAGTCACTTTAGTACAGTTTAATCAATTATTACTAGAACTTTTTGGTGAAGTCAGAAAGCAACTGAGCCCTAAATGTATATTTATAATTCTCCAAAATTAACACCGAAGTCTTGAGCAGACACAGGTGGGAGGTAGTGCGATATGTGAAGCTGACCTAGGGAGGTTTTATTCCCCCCGTTTTCATTTTGATGTGGTTTAAAGCATAATGGTGACAGAATTGCTGCTGTTTGTCTCGTTAGAGGAGAAACTGGTGGACTCTCCCAGCTCGTTTGTTTATCACACCAGATAGGTGCTGATTCAACAAGACAGCCTCCACTTCCCACTTTTTTGGGGAACCTTGCTTCTGCTCCAGGAAATGCCTGAGTTTATGGGTGTAAGTGGTGGTGGTGATCGAGTTAATCAGTCGGTTACTATTTGGGGACTACAGATTCCAAAGGGCTAAATACCCACTGGGTCCTCTAAATAAACTCTCTCCAGATGTCCCTGGGTTTCATACAATCAGTTCTGTCCCTTGTGGATCAAATACAATAAAAATAAATGTCTTTCATGATCATTCACTCTCCTTGCTGGTTTTGGGTTTTACCTGGCAGAAGGCCGATGGCTCTAGCTTTTTCTAGAGTTCTAAGCTTGCACTCAGAATTGGAAGTGACCAAAGTATGTGGAGTTCTGGGAATTTTCCTCAAAGAAAACAATGGGCCCCTGACTGGGATTATGACTCTAACATAATTCTGGTATTCAGCACCTGGGAAGAATTTCCTTCCATTGAATTCTGAGATCTGAATTTTTCAGGCTGAGGACATCTGGTAGAGGGTTGTCCATCCCTCACAGTCCCTACAAGTTATCTGTATGAACCATAAGGAAGAAATGTCCACTTGGTGGTTTGGCAGTTTTTCTATTTCAATCCTGGCCATGAAAGTCGGTCATAGTGAGAGGAGAGTGAATGAGCGAGTCACTAACCAGCTAAGTGTCTAGTATCTCCCTTTGTGTCTCCTCATTCACCAAGGCTTTATTGGCACTTGGTATAATCAAAGCATTGTCCTGTGTACTCAGTGAAAGCAGAGTTAACACTTGTTTGCAAACATCAAGGAGACAGACTGGCGAACAGTTAAAATATAAGGCAGAATGTGATACATCTTATAATTGAGAAAGGAGCAGCAAAAAATAATGTACAGAGAATTAAGTCCGGTTTGGAAATCAGGGAAAACATAGGAAAGAGGTAATTTTGATCTAAGCCTTGAGAGGTAATTGGTGGAGAAGAGGTGTGGAGATTTATAAAACTGAAAGGAAAAGCTCATGAGCCAAAGCATGGGGTGTGGAAGCCCACAGAATGGTTAGAATCTGGAAAGTTATCTGATAACACGGAAAGGGAAGAACGGGTAGAGGACATCGATGTTGGAGAAAGCAAATGGAACTTGGGTGTGGTGAGGTCTGCGTGCCGTCATGAGGATGTGGGACTGGTCCTTGGGGCGTAAAAAGCCACTGAAATGTCTGGAAGAATGAGTGACATGTTCTGATTTGCCCAATTAGAAAGACTCTTAAATATGAGTACATCAAGAGCCTGAGAGATTAGTCAGAGGCTAATCTGAAAACAATAGAAGCTGCAATTAAAAGGAAGCATAAGTAAGTCAGCTTCTTCACATAAGGCATGAAAAGCTGATTGGAGGGTCAGTCTAGATAGGGAGGAACACGGAGGGAGTACGAAGGACTCAGTGTAGACTCCCTCAATCCCCTTAATGAAGCAGCCGGCAAGAAATTGGATAAGAGATAAATTGAAAGCTTTCCAGGAGTGGTTTGGGGGTGAAAAAACAGTCAAAACAGTGATTTGATTTGGAGTTTGCTCAACTACAGTGCTATTTCAGTTTGATCTGAAAGTGGGTCAAGCAGTCTTCTGAAATTCAGAGCTGGGGTTGGGGGAAGGTGGGAAGGACACGGGGACCATATGCTGAATCACCCAGTACACGGGGAGGCCGTGGCCCTGTGGGAAATAGCAAACCTAGCCATGTATTTCAGCAATGCAACCCTTGAAGAAGAAACTCCCCCTGCTTGTGAGTGGTAACAGCAGTATTCAGCCTCAGGGAGACTTCTGCTTGGGGGCACCTCTGGCCTTCGCACTGCTGACATTTCACCCCTCCCTGCGATGTTCCCTTCTAGTTCTCCGCCCCGTCATCCCGGGCTGCCTGGTTCAGTGTGTTCTGTCTCATAACTGTTATTTTTAATTGAGAGGTAAACCAGATACAGATAAAATAAAAACATGTATGTTCATATTCATACTAAGGTCTTAAAATGAGGAGCAGCAGGCAGACTTTGTGGGGTGGGAGGGTGTCATCAGAGAGAAGAGGCTGCCGTAGGATGGTGCGTTTGCCCTGACTGAGAGGGAACGGACATGTAATAGGGACCCACTGTGACCAGTCACTGTGCTAAGTACTTTCACACAGTAGCTCTTTTAATTTTCAAACATTTTATAAGGCAGATAATAAACATTCCCCTTCTACAAATAATAAAGTCAGAAATGGGCCACGTCAAAATGCTTGCTCAAACTCATCTAACTGGATAGAAACAATACTGAGGTTTGGACAAAACCCATTGTTGCCAAGGGCCACGTTCTTTCCTCTGTGCCACATTGACACCCATTTGAGATATGAGAGTATTTTAAAAAAATCTCATAGTAAAGCTGATTCTAAAATTTGGAGCATTTGTTAGTAGAATGATTTATTTATATGTCCTGATATACTCTGTTGTTTTTAGGGGCCTATTACTGTAAAACTTTGAAAGTATTTCCAAGAAGATACAAAGTGATGATGATTGTTATTGCCAAGCTTTGTTCCATGGGAGTTAACAAATTCACTGTAACTCTATTAACCCTGTCTTCCCTAAAGAGAAGACAATCTGGTAAAATCATGCTTATGTTGACTCAGAGGCCACTTGAGAGCCCACTAAGTGTGATTTTAAAAGCCTCTAAGAAAGTAAACCAGTTCACCTGCTGAGGACATAGTGTAAGTGCGTAGATATTCTCTCCCCTCTGAAGAGCCGACATGGTAAATTTCTTCTTGGAGACACTTGGCAAAGTCATCAGGCTATGGCAAGTCTATTCAATTTCCCATACAATTTTATTTGAATCATCCTCCTTTATTTCCAATAAAACATTTTGCAGACAAATCACTTTCATATTTAGTCATGACACCATAGTGCCATTTCTGTCAGGAGTCCTGGGTGGGTTGGTGTACAGGAACTGATGAGCTGTCAGTGCTCTGGTCTAGTTAGTAATCTGTCCCAGTGCCTTCCTTGTACTTGAATATTTTCATGGCAAGAGAGCCGTGCTTCAAAATGAGATATGAAACCTCCCAGCCGAAAACACCAGCTGTCTGGAAATGCTTGGGTGTCTCCACAAGTAAGAGAAAACTACGTCATTCATTGAGGGTGCTGTGTACCCTTGGCAATATGGAAATTCTAGGAAAAAATAAGGTGTGTCTCAAGCGAAGAGGCTGTATTCACACAGGGGCAGCACCTGTCAAGCTTAACTAGCATGGAAGAAACGTTCTGTGATATTTTGTGATTGACCCTATGATCTTTAGCCTCTTGGGGATGGAGCTGCCTTACAAAGCACTACAAGGTTTTTTTCCTAAGATAAGTTATTTCTTAAGTGTCATTTTTCATAGTCATTTGTATGGCATATTCTTTCTCTCCTTAATATTTCTTTCTCTCCTGTATTAGCAATTGTGCTTTTCTTGGCCGTCTCTGACGATCCATGCTTCCTAATTCCAAAACCAATTTATATTCTTGTTTTAATGAGCTCAGATAAGACTGTCACCTGGAGAAGAAAACACAAAACTGTCAGACAGGCTTTCCAATATATGAGACCCTGGGTTACGAATGCTAGCATTCAGTGTTAAGTTCACCATATTCTTCTGTTCTCTCATTATGTAATAAGTGGTCCCAATCTTCTTGAGCAAAATTGCTGAGTTCCTCCTGGATCTGAGGAAACAGAGTTTGGAAGCTGAGCTATGCGTGCTCAGATGTTTCTTAGCTTATATTTTTGTTCTTATTTTTAGATTTTGATTGTTTTGTTTTGTACATCAAAGTAAAAAAAAAATATGATAAAAACATTTTTAAAGAGTTACAATAAAAAGGAATACAACACTCCTACACATGCATCTTCTTCACTTCCAGTCTCCATAGAAATATCTTTCAGTGGGTTCAGTTTTAAAATTTGCAATTGTCTCCATTTATTAAATAACACAACTATACTATTTCTTGATTTTTTTTGATGTTTTCTACTGTGCCATAAAAGATGAGGACTGAACTTAACCTGCACATACTACAATTTTTTTCTGTCCCTCATCTTCCCAAATTTTGATTGTAAATTGGTATTTTTCCTTTTAAATTGGATTTTTTGGTTACTTTCAATATACTACTTTTCATTTCACTAATTCTGGACAATATCTCTTGACTCCTCATTATGTCAGAAGAGAACATTAACTCATCTATTCTTCCTTCCGTATTTCCTCCAGCCTTCCTCCTCCCAGCTTCTGTCAGGTAGCACTTACTCTCTATGTGTTAGTCATAAATATTCCTGAACTAGGAAGTATCTGCTCAAGGATTGAAATATCCAGGATTGTTGGGTGCTGGGCTGTGCACAGGTGACGGGCTGTTGGGTGGAGAAAATTCAAGCATGAGGACAGCATGATGCTGAGTCCCTTCCTTTGGTTCTGCTTTTCCATCCTTCCTCTCCCATTTGTCACTCCATAACCTCTCTTCTCCCAGCCCATCTTCTCCCATCCTCAGCCAAAACATCTGTGGGAGAACTTAGTCTCTTCTCACAAAGGCCCTGCTTCCTAATCAGTTCTGTTCTCTCCTGGGGAAATAAAAGCCATCTCCAGGCAGATCCTTGTGCTCTCTCCTCCCCTGTGTCTGAAACAGCACCTCTTTTGCATTTATATTATAAATGCAATATAAATTTCTTTACTATTTTCTATTCACTGTCCTTTATTTTATGTTCCTTTTGGTTTCCCTGGAGCCTCCCCTAAGACACTGAATGTGGGGAGAAACTATGAGACTGAAAGTTTTGGCACTGTCCATCGGAAAATGTAAGAAGCAGGGAAAAAAGAGCTGCCATATCACCTGTACAAAGACCATGTACAAACTGCCAACGATGGCAAGCATCTGAAACTTTCAGTAGACAGTGACTTCTTTGGTGCTATGCTCCAAAAAAATTCAACTGTATCTAGGTTTATGCAGAAAAAGTAGTGTAATTTGTGATTTTTGTCATCACTTTGTGGCTGTTTTGTCCATTTGAAAGGATTCACTGAGGAAAGGATTCACCTTAATTGCTTCCTTCCTCTTTGACAGCTTAATCCATTTAGAGCTTTTAACAGCAGATATACTGACCACATTGTTGATTTGATTCTTGCCTTGAGGATGAATAGGAAGCAGCCTTTGTGGCCCATATTCCTATTCAGTTTTACTTCTTAGGGATGGGAAGTTTCTGAATCTTTCCTTCTTTCTTCTCATTTTGCTTTTGAAACTGCCAATTATTTTCTAAGCCTCTCTCTCTTTTAAAGGTCTTTGTCAAATGCATCCAGTATTAACCACCATATCCTACTATTATTTTGTGTCCCAGCCCTTTTTCTCTGGAAATACAGATTCATGAGATGCATTATCTTCATTCTAAGTGACGGCAGGTGAAACTTTTATCATACACAGTATATTCTCTGACCAAAATGGAATAAAACTAGAAATCAGTAACCAAAAGATAACAGAAAGTGATGTCTACAAGCACTTGGAAATGAAATGTCACACATTAAACAATCCATGAATCAAAGAGAATCTTAAAGGAATTTAAGATACATAGAAATAAGTGAAAATAAAATATAACTTATCAAATTTGTGGGATGCAGCTGAAGCTGTGCTGAGAGGGAGATTTATAGCACTAAACATTTGCATTAAAAAAGAGGAAAAGCCTTAAATGAGTAATTGAAGTTTCTACCTTCAGGAACTAGAAAAGGAAGAAGAGAATGAACCTAAAGCAAGCAGTAGGATAAAAAAAAGAGTAAAAATAAGCAAAGAGTAAAAATTAGAATTGAAAATAGGAAGACCAAGGGGGAAGAATGTCACTCAAGTGATAGAGCGCATGCTTAGCATGCATGTGGTCCTGGGTTGAATCCCCAGTGTCTCCTCCAAAAAATAAACAAGTAAACTTAATTACCTCCCCCCACTAAAAACAAAACAAAACAAAACAAAACAAAAAAAAAATAGTAAGATCATAGAGAAAATAGCTGAAGCTAAAAATGTCTTAAAACAACAACAACAAAAAACCTGATAAATTTGATGCACCTCAAGCAAGAGTGACAGAGATAAAGAGAGATGCAAAAGTCATCAAAATCAGGAGTGGACCGCAGATAACAGTACACATTTTGCTGCCATTAAAGGGATAATGAAGGAAGACAATAAACAAATTTATATGCGTAAATTCAACAACTTAAATAAATAGTACAATTCCTCAAAATTTATAAACTGCTAAAATTCAATCAAGATGAAATCAGTAACTGGAGTATTTTAGAGCCATCAATGACACTGTTTGAAATTTAAAAACTCCTAAAAAGAAAATCTCCACGCCCACACAATTTCAGTGGAGAATCTTAACTAAACCTTTAAAGAAGAATTAAAAATAGAAAATAGAAGAGGAAGAAGCATTTCCCCACTCATTTTAAGAGGCCAGTAACATCCTCACTTGATTCAGTACAATTAGCTGCACTGATGTTTACTTGGGTCTGTGGCAACTGACCGTGAATGAATCCAGTGCCTTACAAAGGTTTAGGGCCTTCGCTTTAAAAACAGGCTGCCTGGATTCAGATTTCAGCACAGCTGTGTTTTAGCCATTTCATTGATCAGTTGTGTAGCTGGTCTGAGCTTCATTTAGCTTGTCTGTTCAGTGTCAATAACAACAGTAGCTCCTTAGAAAAACTTCATAAAGATTCAGTGGGTTGAACATGTAAACTCTTACAGCCTTGCCCATAGCAAGTTGTCAAGTAATATTACCTGTTACTTTTCCCAAGTTACTCTCTTCATTGTTCTGGGTTGAGAGTCATCATGGTGGAGTTTCTCTCCAGTATCACAGTCTCTTGCTAATTGCTGTGAACTCCTGTGTTTTTCTCACATTTCTTTTCTTGTGTGTCAGAGTTTTCACTTATAGTTTGACAACTTATACTTTTAAAAATCTTTATGCTGTGATTGTGTAAATGCTCAAAAAAGATATTCTTCATGTGAACACAACCTATGTCTTTGAGCTGGAATGATATTTCTAAGATCAGTGGGTACTAGTGATTTTGCTGGCTGGAATGATCACAAGAAATCTCCTCCTAGCAGCATGTTGGGGGAAATACATCAAAGTGTTCCATATTTTTTAGATTGTGAATCATATAACATTTAATTGAACATTTAAAAGAGCCCTCTTTCTCATGTTTGAATCAAACTAATTCTATTTCATCTGATATTAATACGCTCTCCCTTGCTTCCTTTTCCTTTGCATTCACATTAGAAATACTTGCCCTACTTTTTTTTTAACCTCTGTAAACTATTTTATTTTGATTGAGTGTTTTAGTCTTGCCTTTAACCCCAGCTGGACCCTTGGGGCTAGCCAGTGATCATTCTAGTTTTCTGTGATTGGAACCTCCTTGATTCTTCAGTCTAAACTTCCAACCCCCATTCCTTCTGTCTCCCCTCAAAGAAGACCTCACCTCCATCAGCCTAACGTACTTGAATTAAGCAAGAGGCTCCTCGTGATTTTGTACCAAAACTGCCCAATAACTGCTCCACAGCGGTTTCTCCTATTTCTTTCCTGCTACGATGGAGGAAGTGCATCTCTTCCCATTTAAGCTTATTCGCTTTAACTCTACATTTGACTCCTCTGAGACGCCCCACGCATTTAACCCACTACCAAGTCCTCTGGATTCTACTTTCCAGTTCTGTCAAATTCTCTTTATATCTGTTGCCACACTTGTCCCACTAGTATCACATGGCAGTAAACATACGGTTACCTGCTTGGTCTGCCTTTCCACTCTTCTGATCCTTCTCAAAGCAGCCAGGGTGATTTCTCATAAATGGAATTCTCATGCTCTCACCCTCTTGCTTCATATATTCCAGGGGCTGCCCGGTGCTCTCAGGATAAAATCTGAATAGCTTAGAATAGGTTACAAAACTTTCTTTACTTATTTTTTTTTTTTCTGTCTTGCCAACTGTTCATTGAATCTATGCTTCAAGTATAATGACCTGATGGGAGAAAATTATTTATCTGGGTGTCAAAATACTCAAAGTTGTATGAGAAGTGAGCAAATGGATCGATGGATGATCGTGGCAGTAGGGGTTGTGGAATGTTGTTTATGCACAGAGTTTACAGAATAATTTACCTGTAGAGATGGTCTTGCTTATATTTTATAATTAAGTCATGAGTTAACTGAAAAAGATTCATTGGGTCAGAGAAGAAAACGTATTTCCAGCAACATGTTAAAATGTCTTTGTTGACCACAGTTAGTGAGCCAAATGCCGTCAAATTCAGGACTCTCACTGATAAGCTAAATATTGAAATGACTCATTTCACACGTGCCTTTGAAGTTACTTGCAAATATTCCATAAGCAGCTTTTCTTTCTCTCCCTTTAGCTGGTGAAAAGCCGTAAGCAACCGCTTTCTATTTATCACAATTAGTGTATCTTGGAAATATGGGTACGTCTCATTTCCAATGCAGCTTATGTAAATCTCTGCGTCAGACATGCCACTTTTAATGAAATACCATTCATTTTTCTGTCTGGGAAGAAATTTTCCTCAGAGAAGATGTTATTATGTCAAAAGGGCACTTTCATCCAGAAAGCATGTAATATTAGATTGATAAAACTTATATCCCCTTCTGTCTTACATTCTTTGTCTCATGCTGTGCTCAGGTGTTGGTTTTCTGGACACATATTCTCATGATTCTGCACTGGAAAAATGACTAAGTTGAATTCTTGAAGGGCATTAACCCTTGAATCCTCTCTTTTAAATTAGTCAATAGCAAGATGAAATTGCATTGTTTTTGGCCCAAAAGCCCTGAAAGAAAATCAATACAATTTATTTTGCGTTGGCTCTGTGTAGGCGGTATGATTATGATGAACGTAATTCCTAAGGAACAGACGATACAAGTTAAGACTTCACGTGGCAACTCATGGTAGTAACAGATTATACCCGAAAGCCCCCAAATTGTCTTAAGAATGCGTTCGGATAATCATGAGCCAAAGCAACATTCAGAAATCCTCTTTAAAAGTAAGTAGGTGGTTCATCAACATTGTGTTACCCAGGCATTTCACGGTACATCTCTTTCTAGTTCCCAAAAGAAGCCTTTGATCATTACTCAGGGAGATCATACTGAAATGTATTCCTTGTGCCCTGGGGCTTCACTGACCTGTCTGCTGTGGCTGGTAGCCAGTGGTGATATCACCCCACAGCACGCCAAGTCACTTTGTGTTATGGACTGAATCGTGTCCCTTCCAACATTCAAATGTTGACGTACCAACCCCCACTGTGACTGTATTTGGAGATGAGATTTTTAAGGAGATAATTAAGCTTAATTAAGTCATAGATGTAGGTCCCTGCTCTGATGGGACCAGTGTCCTTAAAGAAGAGAATGAGCCACCAGAGACCCGCCTGCACACACATATCAAGGCCACGTGAGGACACAGGGAGAAGGCCTTGTCTGCAGGCTAAGGGAGAGCTCCTGCTGGAAACCAAAACTGCTGGCACCTTGACCTTGGACTTCTAGCCTCCAGAACTGTGAGAAAATGGATTTCTGTTGTTGAAGCCATTTGTCTATGGTTTCCTGTTAAAGCAGCCTGAGATGACTAATACACTGTGTGTGTGTGTGTGTGTGTGTGTGAGAGAGAGAGAGAGAGAGAGAGAGAGAATGAACAAGAAAGAGTGCCCAGACACTGAGTGGGCAGCTCTGTTGAACTGTGATTTGATTGACTGAGCGATGCCAATAGATATGTTAAAAAGTGTAAAGTTTCTATGAAAACATAGGATATGGAAAAGGATAGAACGTTGCATAAAGGAGGAGGTACAGTGTACTTCCAGGATTCTCAGGGCCACTGCTTGTTCTCTGCCCCACAGCAGCTGCTGCCCCAGGGTCTCTGTGGAGCGAGGATTCTACCAGGTGAGAGGGACTTCTTTTGTCATTCTGAGAGGTTACCGACACTCACTACTGCCTGTTTCAGAGATGCTGAGTAGATGCCTATCCGTGCATTGGGTGCATTTAGCTGGTCCCAAATGGCCCAGTATATTCCTGAAAGTTATTATGAATGTGGGTGAAGCAAAGGACAAGTTAAAAAATCATTAAATTCATAGAGGGTAATGACACAATGGAGTAATCACAGTTCAGGTGTACAAAATTGGAATCAGGTGACCTTTGAGGCACTGGTCTCGGACACTGGTCCCTATACCACACTGGTCCCTATACCACTGAGAACTTGAACTTTCTTTAAACTGTCCCAGACCCAAGGACACCACCAGCTGTATTCAGAACAACATCTACCAAGTGCTACCTTATGGTCTCAAGGTCTCCTCTTGTAACTATGAAGCCATTTCAGACCCCAGCCAATCCTTGCTTAACAAACACCCTTGCTTCTTGCCGGCTCTAATTACAATTTTTGACAAACAAATTACATAAGTGACTGTGGCCTTGCAGCTTTTGCCTTTATAGTCTTCCTCTATTTTGCAGTCTGGTGGAACACGATTTAAGTGCTTCTTGAATTTGTCTCCTGGGTTGCAGTTCTAACAGACTCCCAGTAAACGCCTCTCTGTGTCATGCAGGTCTCTGTTTCTGAGATTTTGGTCAACAAGTGTAAAGCACAAATATGTAAATTAAAATTTTAGTTTTGTGAACTTGAAAGCCTAAATAACACAAATAATGTAAAATAGCACATTGACTTTAGAAGTAGAAAATCTCAGATTTATTATTTAGGAGAAAAATGAAAGTATTCTATAAAGTCTACTCCCCTGGCTTCAAAATGCCTGCAATATGTAGATTTATTTGTAATTTTTTTTAAGTTTTGGAAAAAACCAATCCCCTGTTCTATTAGCTTTTCCAGAAAATATGATTCTGAGAATGCCAGGAGAGTCCAATATGAAGAAGTCTAACAAAGTGGAATAACTCAATAGGTTAAGTCAGAAAATGTGTAATAGCATCCTCACAAACATTTACTGAGTGTTAATGTTGCCTACAGTACTTTGCTAAAAGAGACAGTAAAATAAAAATAATGAACACGCAGGCCTCCCAGATGGAAAGCCAGGGACATACATAAAATGACATTATAAACAATAAATGATTAAATACCAACATACTTCATATGGAGCACACACACACTAGGAACTCAGAAGCAGAAGAGGCTGAAGGAGATAGAGAGGCGATTTGTGCTGGACCACTTGATATTTCTCCTGAAGAGTCAAAAATGTCCACATTGCCTACCCTGATAATCTGCATTTGGAAAAAGGTGCAGCCCTTTGTGCCTGTGAAACATTGCTACAGATTCCTATCTGAAGCCTTGTAGCATAATATAGACAATGCAAAAAAAAAAAAAAAAAAGAGCAGAATGTTTCAAGAGGATGTTCCAGACACCCCTGACAATACTGTGAGTTAAGCCATAAGGTATCTCTGCTAAGTCTCGCCCTGTTATCTGTTACTTTGCTGGCACAGGGCAGGCCTCTCAGACATCCAGTTCTCCATTCATTGTAGACACATTAGTCTCAGCTTAGTCATTATGTAATGCTCCCTAAGATTTCTTCTGCTTGGGAAATGCAAGATTTTGTCCCTTACCAAAGCTGCATTAGCATCAGAAATTGGATAGGATATACATTTTTGGAAATATTTAGAGGAGCTATAAGGGTAGACGTTTGTAACCTTGTGCCTCTGGCACAGGGCACCCCCCTCCTACCTGGGAGCAAAGACGCAGAGATCAGTAGCAGTAACAGCCTAGACATAAGGCCAGAAGGACTAGACTCAAATTCTCCCTCCATTGTTAATTAGCTGTGTGACCGTGGGCATTCTTGCCATCTCTACATGTTAGTTTTTTCATCAGAAAAATGTGGTAAGTAATAGTACCTGCGATATAGTTTACATTTCAGTCCTGTGAGGATTCAGTGAGGTCACCCATGTATAAGGTTTAGAACTCCAGGCATACACCAAGCCCTTACAGGGATTAAACAGCAGTCCTGTGACAGCACTGGTAATGCTGACAAAGCGTGGCTGTGCACTCCCAGGGCCAGCATCACTAGGATCCCCTACCGCCTCCACCCCTCGCACGTACTCCATTGAATGACATCCTACCAGTGGTTCTGATGCTATGTGGTCGAACTGTGATGTAGGCTTCTGTACTTTCTACCCACACAACAGCGTTCTAATTGCTCTACCATCGTTGACCCTCCCTAACATGCTCCCTGAGAAACATGTCATTGTGCCTCTGGAGATGCTTTGGTTGCCTGAGAATTTAATTAATGGACTGGTTCTGCCTTTAGTAACAGCTTCATTGCGTCACATGCCACACAGAAATGCTTGGCTGTCCTCATCCCGCCTCCCTGACCTGCAGCCCGGGGCACCGGAGAAGCCCTGCTTTTCCTTACAGAACATGTTTCTTCACACATTGCGATGTGGCCTCTGAATAAAGAACCCCCAAGCCTGCCTCTTCTGATTTGATGTTACCATGTGGCAGGGAATGTGGATCACAAAGGCAGCATAGAATGTCTGATTTGAGGGCAGCCAGCTGTTCATTGCTACATTATCTGCTTCCAAAAGAGAGCCTACAGAGCTGCTGTCCCCACCCCCACCCCTTTCCCCACACATAAAATTCGATGAGATATTAACGTGTAAATTGTAGCATGCTTTAGTTTTATTTGGTTCTGTTCCTGAGGCTTTGAAATGCATTAGACTGCTTTAAACTGTCTTCTGGGGGAGCTGCATTAGACCTCCCGCTTTCCTGTGGGCCTTTCTCAACCCAGGAACCTGCTGTCACTCCCTACGTCCACCAAGGGAGATTTCAGTGATTGCTGAAGCCTGAGGCTCTTGTTTGTCCACATTTCCCTGCAAATCCAATCTTGCAGGTACTTTAACTTGACAACTTGAACCAAATAAAAGGTAAAATCTTCACTCCCCTCCATCTGTGAATACCCTGGGTGTCTGAGCCTTTGCTTGCCTGTTCCCTTCCTGTTCCTCCATGTATCTGTAATATGAGCACAAGATGGTCTTTTAATTAGCAAGTTGGAGGGGATCAAGGTACACCTGTCATGGGGACCATTGAGTCCTGTTTTCCATTAACAATAAGTGGAGAATAGTGTTTTCAAATAAGGAAGCCTCACCGCCCCTGCCTCCCGCCACCCTGACCGCGCTCGGCCCCACGTGCCCCACTCTCTAGAACTGTTCTTTTAAGACCCATCTCAAGCGGTGCCTCTTTTCTGTGGCTTTTCCTCACATCTTTTCTCTTCTCCATCACCCTCTGAACTCCTACAGAACAAGCAGCTCCCGTCTGTCTTCCCCCAGGATTGTGTCTATGCCTCTACTATAGATTATGACTTTGTATCTCTGTCCTTTCTGCCAGTCCGTGATGGCAGTTGTTTTATTCACATTTGTGCTGTTTGGTGCCATCCAGCTGACATGGAAGAGGTGACCATTTAATTAATTGATTGCTGACCTAAAGAGATCTATAATAATAGATTTCATATGCAAAAATAAGTAGAGTTTAAAACTACTTAAAACATCCTTCTGGTCTATGCTACCTGAATGAAAAGCTTACTTGCATAAATCACCAAAGCACTGATTTAGTGACATTAATATAGTGGCAGCTGTCATTTGTTAAGTGTTGCTTGTGCCAGGCACTATCATAGGTACTTAGCACAGCCCTATTTAAACGATGTATTATTATGTCTATATTAAAATTGAGGAAACTGTGGCTCAAAAAAACGTTAAAGAACATCTGTGAGAGCATGAGGTTTTACTGTATTAGGGTTCTCTAGAGAAACAGAACCAATAGGGTCTGTCTGTCTGTCTATCATTTATCTATTGAGAGAGACAGATTGATTTAAGGAATGGGCCCATCTGTTTGTGAGGGCTGTCAAGTCTGAAATGAAGTCCGTAGGCAAGCTGGAAGGCTGGAAATTCAGGTAAGAGTTGACATTGAATTATTTGAGTCTGAATCCCACAAGCCAGCAGGCTGGAAATTGAGGCAGGGTTTCTATGTTGCATCTTGAGGAGAATTCCTTCTTCTTTGGGAAACATCTGTCTTTGCGCTTGATGCCTTCAACTGATTGGATGAGGCCCATCCACATTAGAGGGTAATCTGCTTTACTCAGTCTACTGATTTAAATGTTAGTCACATCTAAAAAATACCTTTGCAGCAGTCTCCAGACGTGTTTGACCAAATGAAGTCCACAGCCTCCATTCTCTATCTAAAGTGTCACAGCCTCCCAGATGCTTGTCTAGTCCTCCATGGACTCTGTTCTGCTTTTTTTCTCTCTCCTGGGCCATGTGCCCTGAGAGTGTGGCTTGTACTCATTGTGCAATCTCCAACTTTTAATTTTAACCTGCAAGACATACTCTCTTTTTAGAGGAGAACTTTCATTCTCCTCTCAGTTATTCTATTTACTTGACTCTTCCAAAGCTCACTGTGCCCCACTCCCAGCACATTTGCCAGATTCCCCCAATTCATATCATGGGTGACCATGTAGACGGAGTGCTCAGGGTCCCAAGAACGGAAATGCGAGCTAGAGTAAAACTCCCTCGTGTCATTTTCAGTAGTGTCGTGTTCATATTCCCAGAGAGCATGGTGTTCAGTTGAAGATGCTGATCACGCCATTGAGTGTTGCAGAGGGAAGCCATTTTGTGGCAGTGAGTGAGTCTTAAGTTTTCCTGAAACTTGTAGAACAGATATTAAAAAATCAAGGTCATATATTTGTAAGCCCTTTGAAAGGGATAAAAAGGCTTTTAAAATATTGGTCATTTAAACTCCTAGTTTGGCTCTTCTTTGAATTCTTTTCCTCTCTCCTACTAGATACATTATCTGTCCCCAAGTAAAGAGGAGTTATTTGAGGGCAGAAACTGTCCTCTGTACTGTATACTGTACCAGATGTGAGGGACATATAATTGTGATGATTAAGAGCTCAGATATCAAGGGTCAACCCACCTGAACCTGAAGTCCAGCCCAGTCTCTTGATGACCGTAGACAAGCCAGTAATCTTCTCTTTGCTTTGATGTCCTCATTTAAAAAATAGGCATAAATAATACCTATCTCACAGGACTGTTGTGAAGATTAAATGAATTACTCTAAGGAAAACACTTGGAAGAGCACCTGGCATGCTCAAAGTGAAATTATTATTCTGGTCATCCCGTTCACAGGGACCTGTTCTGCCAACATTAGCACCTTCGTCTACATTTTATGTGGTCTCTTCCCTAGTGACATAGTTTAAAATGTTTTGACCTGTGTTCCAAAGTATCCAAACTTTGACCCTGTCAGCACCAGCCCTTGGTAGCAAGAAAACGTGGGAAACATGGGGTCTTAAAAATGACTCAACAATAGAGATTGTATATGGAAGTAATTAATTCTTAGAATTATGGAGAAGATAAGATTAAGAAAATATAGATTGAGTAGTGCAGGAATGGTTCCTTACTGTGCTGTCTGATGACAGACCAAATTACATTGAGTTCTCTAGGCTTGTTTCTGCATCTGAGATGATGGGTACTGAAGTTCAAGTGCGTATGTAGCAGCTGACACTGCTCAGGTAGAATGCTTCTTGGAGCCCTGCCGAGCGTGTCATGCTTCATGTTACTGAAATGGCATGTTATTGAAAAGACAAGCAATCTTTCTGTGGGTTTTTTTTGGGGGGGGAGTGGTTTGTATGCATTTTAAGAACATCTTTATTGAGAAACAACTCACATATCATAAAATTCACTGTAACTTTGGAGTGTATATTTCAGTAAATTTTACTATTTTAACAGACTTGTGCAACCATCACAGCGAATTCCAGGACACTTTCATAGCCCTGAAAACAAACTCCATAGTGATGAGCAGTCCCTCCCTTTCCTCCTCCTCCCCCACCTCCCTCCCCAATCCTAGGCCACCCCTGATTGTTCTGTGTCTGTGAACTTGTCTGTTCTAGACATTTTATATAAATGGAATAATACAGTATGCGGTCTTTTTAGCTGCTTTCTTTAACTTAGCATAATGTTTTCAATCTCCATCCATTTGTATCATGTGTTAGTACTTCATTCCTTGTTATTGCTGGATAACAGTTCTTTGTTTGGATACACCACATTTTCTTGATCTAGTCATCAATTGAAGGAAATTAGAGTTGTTTCCACTGTTGGACTGTTATAAGTAATGCTGCTATGAACACTTGTGGACTATTTCTTGGTATGTGGACATAAGTTTTTTTTTTCTGTTTTTATATATAGTGGTTAACATTTGCAAATCTCAAACACCCAAATTTAACCCTTCCCTCCATCTTTCCTCTGGTAACCATAAGACTGTGTACTACATGTAGACATATGTTTTTATTTCTCTTGTATATATACCTAGAAATGGAATTTATATGCATTTTAAAACCAGTACTAAGGTGACTATTGAATTATTTCAAAGAGCTTTCTGTTGCATAGAAAGATCAGTGCAGAAAGAAAATGTCTTACTATTAGATAGTTTACAGGAAGTCTTCAAATAGTTTTCTCAGTTGTTCTGACCACTGTGCTCTGAAGAAGCAAGTGCAGGTAGTTCCCATTTTACAGATGAGGAAATAGGTTGCATTGAGAAACTGGGCTTAAATCACATGTTAGTCAATGGGAGAGAAAGAAAAATAACCATCATTCTTGCATTCTTTCCAGAATTCCAGCTGCTGCTTTACTAGGCTATTATTGTAGCTTTAGCTGTAGAAATTTTTGTACAATGGTAGTAAGATATCTTTGTAAGGTTTCAATTTCCTTTTTTATGGATGTATGTGGAATTTAATTTCTATACTCTGACACTTAGGCTGCTGAGTGATTCTATATAAAAATTACAAAATAATATGCCATTGTACCACATTCAGGTTTTCAACCTCATTGGGCCCTTAAAACCATTCTGCAAACAAGTTTTTGTGTTCTTGGTCAGTCACTACTTGAGGACGTCACAGGCTGTCAGGGACCATGGGGCATCACATCTGATGTCTCCAGCTGGGTCCCAAGCCTTTTAGTGCAAGTATTGCTTCATATATTGTTCACCCTTTGTACTGATGTGATTTGCACACTGAGAGTTCTCAGTAGGCAATTTTTGATGGTGATTATTCTGAATTCCTTCCTTCCTACTCAGTTCAAAGGGACCATGGTCTAACCCTTTGCAAGAAGACTTTTATTTGCAATTTGTTAGGCATTTAATATAGATGATGTTCTGATTACATATGTCAGTATGTTAAAAGAATTACCAAAATTTTTATATATTTTATTAACGCACAGACATTAAGGCTGAATATGTTATGGCACTTAATATTGGTAATAATCAATAAAGAGGACCTTAGTGCATTAATTACATAATTTTATCCCCTTTTTCCCTTTTAGCTGCACTCACACGCAGCCTAGCACTGGATCTGATCCTGGTGTTTTCCCCACCAATACCAAAAAGGATCTGATTCATGGCCCAATTGAATTGAGCCATATTGATTTTGGTTTGCTCGGTAAAGAGATAGCTACCTACCTTGAACCTTGAACCTTGAACTTGACTTTGAAAATGGTGAGCATTTGAGTGCACGTCCAACAAAAGCTAAACGTACCAGGGCATCTTGCAGAGCTGAAAGTGAGAAGGGCAGGTGTCATCTTTGACCTGATGTCCATCTCTCAGAATTCCAGTCATTCATACCCTTTTGTCTGCAGGTTTTTATTTGTTCTGGACAATTAGTTGCGTATGAGATGAGACAAACATGAGACTTGGTAGGATGGAAGCAGAGAGGGAGTGAAGCGCCCAGTCTAGATGACCTCCTATTTTATTTCCTATTATCTTGTTTGACTCATGGCCAGAGACTTTTATCCCCGAGATAGTAGATCATAACCGATGGGATTAGGCATTCCCATTACCAGTCTCAATCCACCTTGATGCAGCGTTAGCCATATATTCATACATAGCAGCTCATAAGAGATTAATTTTATATGCCAAGATCTATGCACATGGAAACATTAATGTCAAAGGCTCGGGGATGACCTCAATAAAAATGATAAGTACATAAGATGTAGTAAACATGCTGCTTTGAGCCAAGTCATGCACTGTGGTGAGTTATCATTGGCAGTTATCTTGACAACTCAAGTCACTTAAGGACAAAACTTAAACTATAGAACCACAAGCTTCTTTCAGAGTCGTTCAGTCTAGATATCATGTGCATATAATAATAAGTCAATTAATTGGTTCAGTTTTAGCTTTCTAATAAGCCTTCAGATTTAACTCATAAACACAAGGTGCTGATTCCACATTCCTACAAACTAGAATGAAGCCATTTTCTAATGACAGCCCATAGTTTAGTGGTTGGATATTATACTGCCCAGGTGTCTCCAATCTCTATGGCAATAAGAACTGGAAAATTCAAAGCACCAAAGCTTCTATCCTAACAGATGGAAGAAAGGTGTTTTAATGCCTGATTTATAAAAGTGAATTATAATTTTGCCAGAGAGAAACAGAAAGAGAAGTAATAATGTCTGACTATATTATAAGAATATTTTAATAGTAATCAGCTTAATTCACTCCACAAGGCAGACACAATCCATTTTACTTTCCAGTCACCTTCTTGAAGTTCATTATTTCCTGGGGAACACTGCTTTACTACGATCAACTCTTTTTATATTGGAAATATCTCTAACTCTGTGAGTTTGTGACCTTGTCTCATAAAAACCCTGACTTGCCCACAACTCTTTTGGCTGTCACAAAAGAGTTCAACCTGCCAGGCTACAATCAGAGTTTACTCTTTTTTTATTGAAATATAGTCAGTTACAGTGTGTCAATTTTTGGTGTACAGCACAATGTCCCAGTGATGCATGTATATACAATATTCATTTTCATATTCTTTTTCATTAAAGTTTATTACAAGATATTGAGTATAATTCCCTGTACTAAACAGAAGAAATTGGTTTTTTATCTATTTTTGTATATAGTGGTTAACATTTGGAAATCTCAAACTCCAAAATTTATCCCAGAATTTACTCTTTATAGAATCAGTTTTCAGCTAGTATGACACCGCACATTTCATCTGCCACTTTGAGTAACATGGTCTTTGGGGTCTTTTTTTCCCCCCAAATACTGACAGGAAAGGACACTAAGATATAGCTAAGTGCTCATGACATGGCAGACTGGTTATGTGGCTGGAGAAGCTTCTGTTTGTGGTTGAGGTCATGGGGGTGTGCTAGCCAGTTACTGGGTAGAGATAAGGCTTCTTTTCACAGAAGGAAGGAGCTATAATGTAAAGACTGTAGCTTCTGCTTTCTTAGCTCTGAAAATGTAAAAGAAACTGAATTAATTAACCCAGATGGGCTGAGACTTCTGATAATAGCTGGACATTAACAAGCAAGAAAATAGAAAGAAACAAGGTGGAGCAAAGGCATGAGGTGGGAGGAGGAGAAAGCTTGTGTTCTCTGAAACAGGAGAAAGAAAAGTAGGACCAGTACTGGTTCCCAAGGCCGCCTGGACTTAGCCTTTAAGGTCTGAAGGCTGCTTCTGGTGAAGTGAGTACACAGGACACTAGACTTGGAGGGGGTTTCAGGAGTCAGAAGTGAGCATGGAGGAGGGTGAGAACTGCCTGTGACCTGCAGAGCCTGGAGCTAAGAGAAACAGAAAAGGCAGCAGCCAGGGATCAAAGTCACAATCAAGAGTCAGCCCCTAAATTCAGAGTAAGCCTTTCTATAAAGAGGCTGAACTCAGAGCAAGAAAAACTGAAGTCACCAAGGCTAAGCAAATTGGTCAAAAGAAAAGTTGAAGAGGTGGAGCCTGGAGGGAGTTCCTGGAGAGATGAAATACACCTTCATGTGTGTCCTGTTAGGACTGGGAGCGAGAGGCCAAGAAGAACACAGCACACTCAGATGTATAAAGAGAAAAATGATCAATGCTTCCAAAGAGGTCCTGCCTCTAAAAAGATACCAGGGAGTGTGAGCACTTGCACGTGCATGGAATATCCAGGAAGAGAGCTGGAAACTAGTAGAATCTGTCATCTCAGGAGGAGGACTGTGTGACAGCTGCTCTGGGCAAGAGGGAGTCTTCCACTGCATTCTGTTTTGTATATTTTAAAATTCTGAGCTATATAAATATCACAAAGGGAACTAAAATCACTTCAAATTTTAAGAGGATATTAAGTAAAATTAAAGGAATATATAAAAGAAATCTTGCTCCAGGGAGAGAGGGAAGGATAGGGAAGAAAAGAGAAGTCAAATATTAAGGGGAATTTAGAAAAAAAGTTTTCTTCATAGTTTGTTTTTTTAGTTGATAAAATCATGAAAGCTAAGGCTAACAACTATGGGTCATCTTTGCTGTTTCTATCATAAATTAAGAGAAGGTGTAGAAATGTTTCAATGTCCCTATTCGCCTTTCGATGAGTATTTTACTTAAAAAAATTTGTAATGAGTATTTTATTTTGAGCATGACTGTGACTGAAAAATTGGGCTCATATTCAAGTGAGAATTATATATAAGCAATCCTCTGGTTACTTTGTAGCATACTTGATTATTCATAATAAATCACTATCACATTATCATAAAACATTTCTAACTTCATATGATGCATTTTTACTAAATGCTGAAATTACTCCAAATCCTGAAAGCCACTATGGGCTAGAAATACATGATAGCATGTATGACACTTGAAATAATGTAGGCATAGTCATCTGTATAAGACAAAGAGTGAATATAGACTGAGGAGTGTTAAGTAGAGAAGGTTTAGACATGGCAAAGCTTGGCGACATCATGGGAAATCCACCTCTCTCCACTTACTATGAAAAGGTTCCTTGGAAAAGGGAAATTGCTATTGACCAAGAAAAGAGCGAGGGAAGGGAATGCCAGGCATGTAACAGCTGAGAAAATTCAGAGATGAACGTGGGAGGACTGGGTAAAGGGAACATAAATGTTCTAGGGGAAATGTATTGTCCAGAGGATGAAAAGTAGGAAGAGAGTCAGCCCAGCAAAGCCATGGGAGAAGAGGCTGGAGGAGGGAGCAGGATAGAATACACGTCGTGTTCAGAATGTTAAGCTGCACAGCCCCACAGCAAATGGCAAGACTAAAAGAGCATGTTGGTAGGGAGCTTGAGAATGGGATGAGGAACCATGGGAAGTGGGTGTTTCAATAATAAAATTGATCAGTAGTGTCAAGATGGTGTAAGATACAAGAAAAATAAGGACATAGAAGAGTCCTTTCATTCAGCAGCTGTGTGGTGACTGGGGACCTTAAGGAGGGCAGAGTCAGGGCAGGGTGGAACAGGAGCAGACTTCTGTAACTTGCAAGCAGAGTGAAGGTTGAAGAAGTGGAGACATTGAATGCAGACAAATCTTAGAAGCATAACTGTGAAGGAACTGAGGAGTATGAGTGGCTAAAAGTGTCAAGAGGGGGACTTGTTTTGTTTTGTGGATGGGGGACACTGAATGCTACATGGAAATGAGGAACAGTAGTGAGAGGTTGATGCTGTAGCGAGTTAGCGATACAGTGAGTTGGCTGCACATGGAGGCTAAGCACAAGAGCATTGGGAAGAAGAAAGACTTCTTCCACAGAGAAGGGAGGAAAGACAAAGTTCTATTTCATGTCCCATGGCCTCTACCTTAGTGTAAGCACCTTAAGTCCTGTTAAGGACTTATGAAGGAAATACTGTCGTTTTCATGCATGTCTAATCCAGGACCCTTACAGGTATCTGGGTATCCCCACATTTCTTGGGGCCATTTGCATGCCAGCCCTTCAGCTTCTGGAGATAACCAAAATAAGGGGATTTGGAGAGTTATAGAATCAACATTTCACTTATAGGTACAGCAGTGAATGTTCTTAACTGAGGTGAAAGCAGATTGTCCCCCATGAGTCCCACTGTGCTCAAAGTCCCTGGCCAGCTCTATGGGCTCAAAAACATAGAGAATTATTGACAAAACTCCTAAGGCCAGACCTGCAGGAAGCTCCTCTATACAGTGCTATAGGGAGCCTGGCCTGTACACCCAGAAAGGGAGGAGGAGGGCCCAGTCTGTCTCCTGGGGTGCATTTAGGTCTGGAAGCTCTGGGGCCAGTCACTGAGGACCAAGGACAGAGCTGCATCTTTTGGAATGAGATGCTCTGTGGGCAGGTGCTTTACACATCCGCCTTGGTCCCTGGTACATATTGAAAAATGAATAAATGGAAGCAGTCCACCTACAGCACCAGCACAGAAGCATGATGGTGGCTCTCATGAGCTCTCGATGGACAGCTCACTGATGGGCAGAGAGTCAGGTACATCTCTGGCAGCACAGCCATTGCTCTGAGAGCTCTGCAGAGGAATTAGCAGGTGGGAGACAGGAGTGGCCTTCAAGGGACCAACAGGGACAAGTGAGGCTTAAGACTCAGAAAAATTAGGGCCATTTGTGTTCCCAGCATAGTAGTAGTGTTCATGATCAACCATGCAGGACCTCAATTTTCTTATCTATAAAATGAGAATAATAAAACAACTCCCTCGTTTTTTTCTTGTGAAGATTAAATGATCTAGTGCTTAAATATAAAGGGCTTAGCACAGTTTGTGGACAACCATTGGCCTTTAGGCAAGAGCCTCATTGCTTCCCATTCTCAGCACCTTGGACAGAGCAAGTGTCTAATCACTGCAGAGCTAAATGTACAGTGTTTGCCCGGAGTCAAGTGTAGTTCCATATGTGAATGCACTAAGGTGGCTATAACAGTGATTTGACCTCAAGAATATGAGTGACAGTGAATGTAAACTCCAGTGCTGTCAGCCTGAATCAATACATATCTGGAGTAATGATCCATTGACTTCTAGGTAATGAGAGAAAGTTATGATGTTGTGAGTATATTATGGCTTCTTGGAATTTTTATTGCTTTCCTTATGCATTAATATAATAACAAGGAGTATGAATCATTTGCTTCAGGGCTGCAAGAAGCTGCAGATTGAAGTGTTGATCATTTTATGTCAGAATGTCATCCCCAAAAGAAAAACAGCCAGTACAGTGCCATGGCATTTACTGACAAGTACTTTAAATTTGCAGCTACCCGCATTAGGTAATTTGTCTCTGGAATCATTTGGCTCCTGTTTGGGAAAAAACATTTGTCAGATGAGAAGGGCAGTATAGTAGTCAGGTAACCATGAGCATTGGAAACAGATTTTAAAGAGGAAAATTGGGCATTATGTCCACAAACAATTTTTTGTGCCCACTATGTGCTGAAATTTGTTCTAGGTGTTAAAGTATAAACATTGATCTCACACATTACCTGTCATGAAGACACTCGTGTAGTTGCAGACAGAGCTCAATTAATGATTATTTGGATGGCAGTCTGGTAAATGGTAAGTTTGATGACAGGCGACAGTTTGACTAAGATGGGTGCTCAGAGGAGTGAATCTTAACACAAACTTGAAGAACCATGGCAGATGGTGTCCCTTGAATTTTAAAGGTTGAATGAGAAGTACCTCCACATATAGGAGAGATGGAGTGAGCCAATTCATAGGTGAGAATGGTGTTGGGATGGGGAGAGGAGGCAGGTGGAAGGAGTTTACTGTTACGTGTGTCGGCAAGGCCCAGAGTGTTAGGAGACAAATGTGGAGAAGGAGGAGGAGTTTACGCACATAATGTTATGTTGAGAAATGTGCCTCTATCTTTTGAGTGAACTCTATTGAAACCATGGCTGGGCATTTAAGAGTTTTAGGCAGAGTTAACATGTGATCATATTTATTTATACTGCAATATGTAGTAGGGTAAAAGGAGGGGGGCACTTAGACATCATCAGGGTGAAGTTGACTGGACACTCAGCTCAGAGACACATTCCCCTGTGATGGCCTCTAGCCATTTCTGACCGGTGTACCTCTTCCTTTTTGGTTCCTCTTAGGGAGGACCGCTGAGTAACATCCTGCATTCACCTTAATTCTATAGATACCTAGCATTTTCTGTGACTGGGAGGTATGTGATGCTTGTGTAACTTATACATTCATAGTCATTTGTTGAGGTTTTGTGTGGTGTTAAAGAAGAATGTGCAAAATTATATAAAGAGGCTGTGAAAACATTCCACTCTTTGCAAACCAAATATATTTTTGAAGCTGGATTTTAAAAATCATTCATTTTAACAAAAACTACATATCATGACAGATATAAGACCAAGTATTTGTGACATTTCAGGTGTCTTCTCTCAATTCAGATATTGAAGAGATTTGCCCCCCAAAAAACTGTAAAATGGTGTCACACTTCTACTCGAAATTTTTTGTTTTGGAAGGTATATTTTCAATAACTTACTATTTGTGTTAGCATGTAATGGGTTTATTATTCAAACAAATTGGTAATATTTTCTAAGAAATCTGTTCTAACTTCAAATACAGAAAACGCCAGTAGAAAGAGCCCATAATAGCTCCCTTTGGGGTCCTCAATAATTTTTGAGTGTAAAGCATTTCTCAGACTACAAAAACAAACAAAAAAAATTGAGAATGATTGCTCTAGAATGACCAAGTTACTGAAATCTTACCTTCTATTCAAATTTCACTTCTGATAAAACGTTTTATTTATGCTCACTGGTTTCGCTAAGCCGGAAGCAGCTACCTCCCTACTCCTAAGTCCTATAACGCTTCGTTTATACAGTGTCACTTATTACCACTTATTATGGTTTCTTTGACCACTTGTTAAATTTCCTGTTAGAATATAGGCTTCATGAGAATCTGTGTGTGATTTATCTTTGTGTCTCTCATGTATCTACCACAGTTGTAGCACTGAATAATTACTGACTAGTTCAGTGAACACAACACATAGAAGAAGCACGTGAACATTTGCATTGCCAGGACCATGCATATTTGGTGTTTGAATCGTGCTTCTTCACTATGTTTCACCACCAGCCTTGGATTCAGGATGGCAGGTATATCACTCTTTCCTCTGCCCTATGATTCTCTTCTGATAAAACAAATGGATTTTAAATGGTACTAGTATCAGATATTATTGCTCAAATTAATCAGAAGAAAAAGCATCAGTGCCCAAGAACCTCTGGGAAATCAGCCAATATCTAAGGTTTCTATAATTTTAGTCACTGTAGACCACAGATGAGAGAGAATTATAGAGAAAAGAGGGGAAAGGCAATCTTATCTACTGCAAATCATATAATTTTTACCTCCTACATTCATATTCTTAATGATAACTAAGTTCTTATTAATCAGGGGTTATTATTGACCCCTTATGAAGGGATCATAGATAGGTCTAAATGAAAAATTATGGGCATCAGTGAACACTAAGAGATAATTTAAAGGTGTTAATGTAAGTGTCATGTTGCAAAAGACATTTAATTTCTGCCTCCCTTTATTTAAAGCAGTTGTTAAAATTCTTTATATGACCTAAATCTGATTTACAGATAGGAAAAAAATAAAACCCATAAAAGGCCAAAAAAAAAAAAAAGTAAATTCCTCGTGAAAGAAATTTCAGTTGAAAATTCTAAGATAGTGAGGTTTGTGTTTTCAGTTCAGTAAAAAAGTAAGGCGTTCACATGAATTTCCCCAATAATATGCAAACAGTGGGCTAGCTCTTTGGATCACAGTGATCAGTAGTAGAAGGTGCAGAGAATTGTTTCCTGGACTCTAACTCTTCACTGCATTTCTTTTTTTTCAGTAGAATAAAAAGTTACTTTCTTGGTATAAATCCAGTCTATTTTGTCTGATTTATGAGTTTGCTCCAGTGTTTCATCATGGAGAGAGAACAGGGCTGCATAGCACATTGTCAGTCGGTCTTTGTGCTGTTGGAGAAAAATCACAGCATTCTTCCCTGAAACACCTCTTCTCACCCAAGTGGTGCTTATGGAATCACCAAGACCTCGGTGTGGTGAGCTACAGCTGAGTATTTCTTCCAGATCATTTCTTGCTATAAAGAACCATGTACCACAAATAGAAAAAAAGTATGTTAAAATATGAGGAAAAGTGAAATATTAACACCAAAAAAAGCCTCTGAGAGAAAAGCTGGTCATGATCGCCTGAGTCCTGAGGTGACCATTGAATTGAAAATGTCCATTTGCCTTTCTCTCTCTTTTTTTCCCACTCAGCAACAGCCAGTGTGAAATTTTAGGTGGGTTAACTTGACCTTGTCCATTTCCTTCTTAAAAGCATTGGTCACTTTCCATTGCCCTGAGGATAAAGTACAAAATGCTAATGTGGCTCCCAAGCTTCCCTGATCCAGCCTGACCCGTGGCTCCAAATCCTCCTCTCATCCTGTCCAAAGTCTCTTCCTTCTCATCTACGTTGGGGATAATTCCTGTTTGTTCAAGTCTCAGCTTCCATGTAATTTCTTGAGAGAAGGATTCTCAGACCTTTCAATCTAAATGAGGTCCCCCAAGTTTTATCATACCTTTATCTGTTCCTTTATATTGCTTATCAGAATTTGTCATCATATACTCATTCATGCATTTCCCCACTGGACTGAAAGCTCCCTGAAGGAAAAGAATGTGTTCATTTGGAGGAACATACAGCCCAGTGACTGACATCTGGTAGGGACTGAACATGTCCTTTTTGACTGAATAAAACTTTAATGAATAGAATTCCAGATGATCACATTGCATATTGGCAGTGTTTAGCTCCCCTTTCTCATGAAGATCCACACCAAGTTAGTCTGGCAAACTTTCAGATTAAAGAGAAGAAAACATTCCAAGTTCTAGTGAAAGGCTGCCAAGCACACTGACCAGGGAGATGAATGGAAAAACTTCATCTTGTTAATTTTCCTGGACTTCCCTGAACCTTTGAGGAAGGCAGGAGAAACCTTGGCTTCAAGTATTATTTTCTTCAGGGTGCACTATCTGGAAATACAGGTAGCCACCAGGTTCCACCAGACCACTTTTTTGGAGTATCCACAAAAGTCGTGTTCTCCAGCTACACATAGGTTCTTTCTTTTCAGATCTTTGCAGAGACCACATTTCCAATAACCCAGCATGCCCGAGGTTAGAGACTGTTGACAAGTGGCTGGCTATACTCTGTGTCCCAGACTGCATTATGAGGAAGGTTGAAGTCAAAGGGAGCTCTGTGAACATACTGTGGAGTGGCTGCAGCCATTTGGAGACAACCCTTGTTCAGGAGGAAATGGTTTTCTTAAAGACAATTCCTGATTCTGGTTTCCCAGTTCCACTTCTGAGCAGCTCCTGTGCTCTGCATTGTCTGCCTTCAGGAAGAGAGAAAGCTCTCTTGAAAGTGATGTAAGTCTCCCTCTTCTCTGAATAAGGTCTTTGATCCTGCCTCTTTGTCTTGCTTTTGACTTTTATGTTGAATCATCTGTTTTCCTATGCTTTTTCTAATTAATTTGCTAGGCTGAATTAGTGCCAAATAAATAATGAGTTTCCAAATTAGCTGACACCATAATGGAACCAGAGATTTAATTAATTTTCTACCAAGGGCCTTCTACAGATAATGGTGAGTTTATACCATAAAATGATGGTATTTAATAATGTGGAAAGTTTTCTTATTTTAATACATTATTTTAATAACCAGACTTTAATATGGAGACTTTCTCATTCTCATCTGTGTAAACAGCAGGATTCAGATCAGGCAAGGACCACGCTGATACTCAGTTCATTCAATTTCCTGTAAAGTTCTTTGATTTCACTTTATGTAGCATCAAGAATAATTGGTAATTCTCTGTCTCAATAGTTTTCAGTATTCATGATAATTTTAATAACTACTCATATGTTAGTGGCATAAACCTATGCAGAAATCTCTGGTGTCTGCCTGCCACTGGATCACAGATTGGACGCTTTCTACCAAGACTGCCTTTGGGGTGTGTACTCTGCCACCTCTCCCACTATTTCCCTAAATGGATTCTCACATACTAGCTATTTCTAAACCCTGGGTGGACCACAAATTAGTAGAAACTGTACAAAAACTGGAAACTTGTACTTGGTAAACATATGATTTGGACAGATGATATCCACTGAGGACTCTGATTTCTTCTTGCTTAAAACGTAGTTATTGTTGATATAATTAACTTCCCTATTAAATCCACTGGATTATTTGGACTATTTGTGTCTATATTGGTAATAGGAACAATAATGGTTTCCATTATTTTATTTATTGAGAAGATTCCACCCTCTAAACCTCTGACAGGTTCCTCTTTGGGCCAGTTCTAACCAAACTGTATGGTGATGCAGATTCTGAAAGGTAGGTGTCAGTGTAACCAGACTGACACAGCACAGTCCACTGCAACTAACCCGAAAGGTAGAGAGTTCATAGAAAAATGGATGGGTGGAAAAGCACATGTATCTTAAGACCAATAATTCAAGGGGGTATTAGAGGAAGGAGGGAACATAGAATTTGCTCAGTCTTTTAAGAGTGTGGAGCAGAAATAAGTGGGGCTGTAAGTAGTATTTCAAATCAAGCCCTTGAAAATATAGGTGATTCATGGGATAAAGAGAGAGGAGGGGGAGCAGAGGTGAGAACTGTAAGTAGTTATAGATAATGCTCTGTCATGTGAGGCATCCAGTACAAATGCTAGCTCATATTCCAATATATTTCAATAAAAGTATGGCTTTTCTATTTGCATTCAAGAAAACGTGTTAGGATCTATGCTAAGAGAAGAGTGCGGAAATCTGTGTAAATGTAATTTGGGATTTCTCTGTTTAAGACTCAGAAGTAAGCAGGTAAACTGGGATCTGAAATCCATCAGAGAACATGCCAGTGTTCAGGAGAGGAAAGGTAGATTTCCATGGTCACACAAGTGGGAAGAATTACTTGATGTTCTAAAGCTGCAATTTAATAAGGAGTTAATATGTAGTAGTCAGGAGAAACTTTGTGCCTCTGAGTAGATAAACTCCACAAGAAAATTCTTAAAGGGAAAGATTAGCTGCTGACATGGAAGATGTATCTTAATAATATTACCTGTACCTTCTTGAAGCTCTTCTCTCTCTCCCTCTCTCTCAACAAATAGATACAGGGTCCATGGCAGAATGTCCTGTATGTGTTAATGCATTTTAAAACTTCTTGATTTAATTATTAGTAAAAAATAAAATCTGTTGTTCTACATGTTACTAGCTTCATTCTGGAAATGAGGAAGCAGATTCGGACAGGTTACAGAAGAACAGAGTCGTTCAGCTGATCGGCTGCAGAGCTGAAGTTCAAAACAGAGGCTCCATGCGGTCATGCTCCCTGTGCATCGCCGGATCATGAGCCTGGCCTCAGGAGAGCGTGTGCCTGCAGGCAAATACTTCTCTTCATCAGGCCTGGTTTTAACATTTGTGGGTCTTAGGGCACATCTGTAAATGTAGGCCCACATACCATAAAACGAACAAACTGTTAAAATATATTCTGCCCTTGTATCCTGAGAAATCTGCCTTCACGAGGCCAGTTTTGAATTGAGAGCTCTTGGGTTCCTTGGATTTCCACACCAAGATGTGACTCCCATCCCATCCCCCTTCTCTTCCCACCCTTTTGCCAGCACCTGTCTTGCACGCTGAGGGGTCTTATGCATAACTGTGTAGATATTCTGGCTGCCTATCCAACCCCTCCCCACCACCAGCTGCTCCTTGGCCTCCCCATGGCCTGGAGGTACACATGTGACCATCACAGCCAACCTCAAAGAGGAGGCCCACGCAGACTCTGGAAGTGCTCAGGGTAGTCCGGGTGGGATTTCAGTTTCCCAGATAGCCACAGTCTGGTCTGTGAGGAGGGGGCCTGGGGGTGTGCACACTGTGTGAGCCAAATGCCTTTGCTCCTGTGGAGTCCTTTTTCCATGAGGAAGGGGCACCATCCGAGGAGGGGCAAGGTTGGGCAGAGACACCTGCTGTTGGATATGAGGGTGGCACTGCTCCCACTCATTCTGTGTACTAGCAGGGACAGAAATGGCTCCCAGCATTTAAAATTAGCAGTCATTGCTGGTTCCCTGGTCAACACCCTTTTCATTCATATAAGAAAGCAGTGGTCAAGGGTCTTTGTGATCCTCTCTCTAAACTTCACCTACTACTCTTCTGTACTCAGTAACTGAGGAAAAGAGAGAGCAAGTCCAAAAAAGGACCATTTCAACCCACTAGATATATTCTCAAATTTTCAAAAGAATTCTAGCTACACAGTAGGTCTGAAATGCTCTCAGCAAATGCTTAGAAATGGGCCAGGGAAGAACAAAACCCATTCCCTTGTAAGCTGGCCTGCCAGTACACTCCCTGGAATCTGAGCCAGTAATTCACGCATGGAGGGGCTACTTACCAAATTATTCCATGCCCTTCACCTTACATCCACCGTGAGAAATACCCTAGGCCCCAAGAAGCTTCAAAATGAAAGAATTAAGACTCTAAGACTGAACTGGCCAAAAACTCATCATCTTTTACCTTTTATCAGTGTAAATCAACCTAAATTATATGAGAGGAGAAATAGCTTCCTCGTATTTTTCATGTTGAAATATATATAATGTAGGCTCTGCTGGGAAGAATGAATAGAGTAGGAAGGTCCCCATATTCAGTGCTCTCTAGCAGTCTGAAGAGACTCTGAGTATTAAGCACATAATGTGGAAAATTGGTCAGAGACTCCAGTTTCCATGGAAATTCATGTGTTTACATAAAGAGTGATACAGGATGAGATTTCAGGATAAATGGCATCCAGTGCTATCACTTTGCCTTTAGGAACGTACTATGTAGACGCTGAAGCCCAAGACTACGGAGGAAGTAAGGCTGAAATGGGCAAAAGCTGTCACAAAGCCACCACAGGCATAATTATTTTAATAAACAAGTCTACTTTAAGTTTAAGGGAAATCCTACACTTAAGTTTCAGAGACTTGGTGAAAATCTTAATGTAAGATCTCTTCCTCTTTTTCCTAAACACATGGTGGGAGATTACATCAATTACTATGAGCAAGCAATTACTAAGAAACATGAAATGGAAACAGAATGAAACCATTTAAACACACATTGGACTTAAAACACAAGTGAAAGCATGTCCCTCCTTAGTGAATTTACCAAATTCTCTATGTGGGTGTTAACTGCTGTTGGTGTTTAGTTGTCTCATAAAATTATAATGTTGATTGAGGAATGAGGCCTTAGAGACATTCTATGTTATTGGTTCCCCTACCTGGCTGATCATGAAATCGTATGCAGTAACGCTTCCCAAACTTTAATGTCCACGTCACCTGGGATCTTGATGAAAGTAGACACTCTGGCTCAGTAGGTCTGGGGTGGGGCCTGATGCTCTGCACTTGTAATGCGTTCTCAGCTGGTAACTCACGCTGCTGGTCTGTGCACCATACTTGGGATGACAGAAAGCTAGAGACCTGTGTAAAAATGCAGACTCTGCATTCTCACTCCTAGAGGGTCAAAGTCAGTGCAAGAGCACTTGAACAGTTCCTTATTTTATAGAGGAGGGAACTGAGGTTCAAAGGAGCATAGTGACATCATGAGTAACAAGGCGGCCGTCAGGCCAGCAGTGGGCCGAAGGCCTCCTCGCCCCAGCCCGCTGCTGTTTCACTCACACGACGTCTCCCATGCTGTGGGCACTTTCCACACTTGACAGTTGGGTGTGCTACCCATGCAGTTACACAGGGCTCTGTGCGAAGAGGAACCCTGTGTCTGGGGTTTAAGGCTTATGGTTGACATCTTGAAATTCCTAATAACTTCATCTTTGAGTTTGTGTTTTGTAATTGAAGTCTAGTGGGACAGTGGAGTGTGTGTAAGGGGAGAGCTTAGAGTCTTGGCTCAGACGTGGTGAGACCTGCAGCTTCCCCACATCCCCGGGATGGATTGTCGGCCCCCTGGTGACCCAGGCTCTGCCTGGCCTCCCTCTCCCCACCTCTGCCACAGAACCTCTGCCAGTCTCCACCAGGCTGAATTGGGGAGGGGAGTTTTGTATCCCTCCAGCATCCTCCTCTCCCCTGGAGACATGGGTGGTTATGTGGGGGAGGATTAGGGTTGAGAGTGGCCCATGGTGTCCCAGGGCAGGGCGTGATGGCAGGGTCCCTGCACCAGGAGAGCAGTGCAGTGGCTTGGCAGGGGCTTTTTATGCACCCTCATTCAAGTACCAAGCATGTGTTTGAGCAGAAGTTTAGATCCCCTGTGGCTGCTGGCAGATCATAGATTTAACAGATATTCTAATTGTATATAACATGATACTAAATATAATTAGAATATCTTTCTAATTTCAGGGAATCCTCTAGTTATACATGGAAAATAATCTGAAATGTAAACCCACTTCCAGTGTTTCCAAAGTTGTTAGGCCTGTTTTAAGGCTCCATACTGAGTAACTTGGTGCCCTGATTTAAAGCTTTGTTTTCATGCCTGTAATATCATTTACTGTGTTCTTAGGAGAGAAAGGGAATAAATCCGAGTTTTTGATATGGCATATGTAACTAGAAGTATAATGTATTGTTTTATTTAAATAAATCAGAGATAACTCAGAGCTGATAAAGGCCAAAAAATGCTTTGATCGTTAGTATTAAACTTTATCTTTCCACATTAGATAATGCAATTAGGAGAATAATGATGAAACCACCTCCCCCAGTTCTTTGAGGAGGTTGAAGGAATGAATGAGTCAGTGAGGTTAAGTCCCTGTATCTGATGCATTATTTTGGGTGAGATGGTCCTGTGGGAAAGTGGCTCTGTTCTAATGGAAAAATGATGTGAAAATGAGTTCATGAAAGGAATGAATTTTGGTTACAGATAAGATTGCTAAAATTTGCTTATCTTTTCTTTTTGGAAGGTATCTTGGTGCTCAACCTGACCCACTGGAGTTTCCTTGAATAAGAGCTTTGGCAGGGATGCAGCAAAAATATTTTATGGCCTAAGAATGGTAATTTATGTCACATCCATCATCTTCTACCTCATTCTAAAGGAAGAATACCCTGACCATGGGAGAATCCTGGCCCAGGGTCAGGCAGCAGGGCTGGTGTGTGATATTGGAGTATCCACATTGTGTTAAGTGGTTTAGGGGAGGTTAAAACAGGCATCATTAGTGCATTTGGTTTTTTAAGAGCCATTTGCAACGGACTACCTGAAATAGTGTAAACTCCTTTAGGGATTTTGATGGTAACTTCTGGTTGCCTTGAGCATCTCTGTGGTGCCGTGCCATTAACATGTAAATGGAGTTGGAGTGTGACTTGTTTGTGGTGGTTTGAACAAAACATTTCACTTTCAGTCACCAAAATGGAACTTCTCAAAAGCTGTTCCCCAAGATTTATGACAGGGAAGGTCATGGGCTTCAGCAAGGGAATTAGGAAGAACAGCACGGACTGCCTCAGGTTTGCAGAACATTTACCTCTGAGATAAAACCTTGGTTTTTATTTTCAAGGATATCCTAGAGTAGGCAAAGGTAATGCAATTATTCTCAGAGGAAGTACACAGTGATAGAACAATGGGAACACTTAAAAGGTGCACTTAACCATTTTCATATAAAGGGAAGGCTGAAAAGGCTCTGTTCATTCATTTATATTGTCATTATAAAATGCCTTGGAAACCAAGGGTCGTGAATGTAAATTGCTGGGGAAGCAATTGACATAATTAATGGAGGAGAAAATGTTCTTTTAAAAATGTTCCTACAATCAGAATTTGGATATAGTGTTCTTTGAAATGTGTGAATTTTGATTTTCAAGTCTGACTTGGAGATATTTTTTCTCTCTTGTGCATATTGGGCATAAATGAGTATTAGACTCAATGCCCACCTTGTTAATCTGGAGCAGTGCTGCGTCTATGACATCAGGAATGCCTGAGCATTTGTAACTTTTGATCATATTTATTTGCATGTCACATCTCAGACATTATTTAATATTGTTAAAATGAATTTCCAGGCAAAAGTGACACAATTTAAAACATGATGGCAGACTTATAAAATTGCCAATTTATTTTCTTTCATAAGTGTCCATGACAAAAGCAAACATAGAAAATATTTTGAGTTCTGCTTCACTTCTGTAATGGCTTGATGCCATTTTATAACAATTATTATAAAAAGTAACCAGTTAAAGTTGATGATAATGTATCCTAAATAATATTGACAAATACAGTGCTCAAAAAGAAATGTTTCCAATTGAGATTCAAAATATGATTGAAGCTAAATTGGCTTTCTCTATCATTTTATATTTAAAAGTATTATTAGAAAATGTAGTTAATGATAGTACCTTCCGTATAGGGTTGTTAAAATATTCAATGATTAGTTCATGCAAAATGCTTAAAATAGTGTCTGAAATGCAGAAACTGTATTTGTTGTAGTATTAACAATATGATTTACAGTTAGCCCGACAGTTACAGTTGGAGTTGCATATGGTTTTACACTCCACTCCTAAATCTTTTTGGGAGTTGTTCAACATTCCTGTGTTTAGATTAAGTTCTTAATCTTCATTTAAAAGTCTGGGATAACATCTTTCATCCCAGTAAATACTTCCTGTCTTTTCAAATGTGGTGAATACTTTTCAATCCCAAATATTCTCTATAAAAACAATTTGTAGCTGAGTCCCATAAATAAAAACAGAACTTACAGAAAATCACCAATTAAATATACCACAACTATATCAGAAGAGTAGACACATTTATTCAAGGAAATGTATATGGTGAAGTGTTTTAAAATGCAGTTTTGCCTTAGCATTTTCTTTTCACATTCTCCACTAAGTAAACGTTAAATCAAAGGCAACTTTTGTTTATGTGAGATTCTCACCCCAAAAGTTTATAACAAGTATCAACTGGCACAAAAACGAATCCAAGATTTATCAGACGCTTTATTCGCACAAAACCCACATACAGAAGTAGAATGATTCATACTCCTCTGACTTAGCTCTTATGTGTCATGAGCAGTGATATTGCTTATTAGTGAAGACCGAATCCCTGCGACCAAGGTCAACCTGAAATTGGGAAACAGTAAATCAGGGCATCATGCTCTCCATTACTTCTGATTCTCTTAAATATGAGTCCATTTCTCATTGGCCTGCTCATTTCAGTGGGAAACAGAAAAGGCTCTGTTGAGGATGTTACCTGGGAATATCATGTTAAACCTGAAACACAGCAGGATTTCCTTCAACTTCCTTGATTTACCCACACCTGACACATCCTTTATAAAATGTTAGCGAGTCCATGGTTCTGTACAGGTAGCCATAAACCTTGGAACCTCAGTAATAAGGAGTTCTTATTTGGGGCTGCCAGTGAGGGAGAATATTGCTGGCATAATAATGGGTCAACAGGCATTTGCAAAGTTTAGAAACTCTTCTCTCAAGAGGTATAGGGGTCTCTTTGGGGCATGATGGGTCCATTAAGTATAAAGCAGGACAGAGATAAAGCTCAAAGGCATGAGGTCCATTCTCCAGAAGGAGGATACTGGCAGGCTCAATGAGCTGTCAGTTCCTTGCCCAAATAAGATTCAAGTCCCTAGCAGAGAATGAGCTATAAGTTAGGAGTGGAGGGAGAGCCTTATTTATATTTACAGACTAGGCATGCATGGAAGAGACTATTCATACAAATTAGCTTCCCACCGACTCATGCCAGATACACAGGATTTGGGCTTAAGTCAATAAGCCTAATTCTGAATGTTGTCAATACAGTTGACATCATTTCTGCCACTACCCCAGATGAGGCTGAGCTCTTAATATATAACCATTCAAACTCATCTGTCAGTCTAGGACACACCTACATGTGAAGGCCTCAGTCTCTCCCACTGATCAGGGGAAGGAGTTGGCAGGTAGCAGGCTCCCAGCAGCAGGACTGACAAAGCCTGACTCATTGGGAAGATTTGCTTTGCCGGAAAATTCTGAGTTTGGTTTCATGGCCTTAAAACCAGGTTAAACCCATCAAGAGGTTTTGACTCCCCCACCTCTTCTGGAATAAGGCATTTCAGTTAATCAACTTCCTTAAGATGACGTCACATATTTTGTGCTCAGATGCTGAACTTCAGAGAACTTGATCTGATGTCCCAAATGGACCATGCTCCTAATACCAGCCTCCCTGCATGGTGGGAGGTTGGTGGTTAGTCCATTCCTGTGGGTCCAGCAGTTTCTGTACTTCACTCCATCTCTTTCAGAACTTTGATAACTGATTTGCAACTAGTTACCTACAAAATGCAAAATATATGGCTGCTTAAGTTTAGGATTGCACTATTGCAGGTCTAGCAAATTGTCCTTTACTTCAGCTCCTTTCACATTATGTAATCTAGTCTCAGTGTTTTGGGGGTGTGAGGGGGAAGTGAGTGATGCTGCCAAATGCTCGGCATTCACAAAATCATGCTCGCCATTGTGTTTTTCCTCGGAGCTCGGCTTCTTCACTGTGTTTCTCTGATAACTAATAGGGTGTGCCTGAACCAAGTCTAAAGGTTCAAAAATGATGCACTGATGTCTGAGTCCTCAAATCACCTAACTCTTGAATGGATCAGTTTGAGTTTACTGATTTAGGGCTGCATCCTGCTAAGATTGCCTTCTATTCACTTGGGCCCAGTTGCCTGGGTTAGTCCATGCTGAGTGTATACACCCTTTGTGCTTTCTCCTTGTCTACCCTGTACCCTTATTTCTATAGAAGCCAACACTTTGTCCAGAGGCAGATTTGCCTGGAGGCTAACTGAGCATAAGCTTCAAGGTTTCTCCGTTACATGGTCCCTGCCAGGGCTGAGAGTTGTCAAGTGTCCGACATGAAGAAGGAACACTTGGGTATAACCAGGCAGCATCTCTGTAAGTATATCTGGTTACTGGTCCAAAAAGACCTAAGAAGAAAACCTGGATCTCTAAGAACCCAGTCATTTCTTATTCTTTCTCTTATCTCAATAAATATTCATTTGTACCTAATTTTTTATTCTTTTTCTTATAGAGTCATCCTCTCCTCCCCCAGATAGTTTGAGTTCAGGCAGGCCTCACATAGCCTAGGCCCACACTTGCTGTGGGGGTTATTGTTATTTTTGCAGCCTGCAATGTTCCTACCGTGTTAGCTGGCAGCTGAGTGGTAGGAGGGTGCCTCTCTTCCTGTTACTCACCTCACACTCGGGGATACTTCAGCTGTGTGAGAACTTGTACTAGTGTCTACACTTGACCTCCAGTAGTTTTTTCTGGGACATCCTGCTGCATCCGCTCCTCCCTAATTGGCTCAGCAGTGACTTACATTATCAGGATGCTCGCTTTCTTTTTTCTTCTGATTCTTGTCTCAGCTTCCTGGACTGTTTAGCTTTTAATTTCTTCCCCATGGAACACTCTTTGATGAGAAACATTGCTAGGGAATCTTGGTGACTCTCTTGATCTGTGAAACTTGGAATTCATGGAGCATTCCCCACAGAAACACCTTTTTCTGTAAGAAGCTAGAGAGTTCTCCAGTCTCAACAAAATCCATATCTTTGGAACACAATCTACTTAAATATGCAAAGGCAGTCTCTCTTCTGTGCCCTGGTTCATTTTGAAAACTGAATTCTCTGACTAAATTCTTCCATAGAAAGATACAGGCTGTCAAACTAGGTTAAACAAAATTGAGGAATGTGCTGTTCACAGGAAACTTGGTTCAGACTGTAGGGGAGGAAACATTTTCTTCTCTCATTCCAGTTCTTTGGTTGGCTTAATAGTTAAATTGACATAAAACAGATTAATAGGAGAAAGATAAGCAAAAATTTAACAATGTGTATACATGAGGGAAGCCCAGGAAAACTTAGTAACTCTCTGATAAATGGGAGCCTTCACCTTAAATACTATCTTCAGCTAAAGACAAAGATGTTGGGGCTAAGGAGTCAGTTATGGGAAGTTACAAGGAAGGGCACAGTAATGATCATTGTGGAGATTTAAGTCATTGTCTTCTCTGTTGGTAATAGTTTCTAGAGATAAGGTCATCCCTCTCTTCTGGGTACCACAGGCTGACACCCTACAAATGGAGATTTCCCATATACATGTAAGTATCTCTTACAGGGTAACTTCTATTCAGTTTCAGAGCTTCTCTTGTGTGTGCCATTTCTTAAATATAATCACCCTAAAATAATCAATATGCCAAAGAATCATGTTTTGGGGTGGCAAATTACATTCCTTTACAAGAGCAAGTGATAAAGAACAGCTGAAAATAATGGAATTAATCAAGAGATATGAGGCAAATGTAAACATGAGAAAAGATGAGAATGTCAGTATTTCACCAGAAAAGCTTAGATAGAATAATTAAAAGCAGTAAGCAGTGTAAAGAGAGATGTTTTTAAATTATAATAGGCACAGTTCATATCAATGTGACCATCATTACCCATTGTGCATCCAGTAGCAAAAGAGGTACATACATAAGGAAAATATATTAGAAATATATGGAGATACTGATATAAATCAAATTATAGTATAATTTAGTAAAATTATTTGAGGATTAAAGGTCAAAACAGGTAAAGAATTGAGAAACTAAGCAATGCTGATAAACTGTAGTGTGTGTACATTGTCGACTGAAGACAAAAATGCACAACCTAAAAGTTGAGAATTAGTGTTATTCAGTGGATGTACTGAGGACTTAAGGCTGGGAGACAGCCTCTCAGATAGCTCTGAGGGACTGTTCTGAAGAGGTAAAGAGGAAGAAAGGGTATATAGGAGTTTTTGCAAAAAAACAGGTAGTCAGAACATCAAAATATTACTGTTAATTAAAGAAAACCAGCTACCTGAAGTTAATGAATTTAGGGATTTTTATATATGGGAGGATGCAAGAGTCTGGGCTCCTTGAAATCATTTCTTTGATGTGCACCTTAGCCATCTAGGGCCAGTGTCCTGTTTTCTCCATCCTGCACCCCCTGAGGGTGCACAGTCAGGTAAGGGTGGGGTTGGGGGGCTGAAGTGGCTGCTGGCTTGATGGCCACAACATCCTTTGTTTACTGATATGGCAAGCGACATTCCTTGTCCACAATATATAAATTACTTACTTTTATTATGGCCATTTAAAAAGGATATCATGCATTTGGTTGGAAAGAAAGGTTTATATTTGAAAAGTAGAGATTTTATAGGTCTTGTTCTTTGATAATAATCAAATCAAATCAAATCAAAATACATTGTAAATGTATTTCTAAAAGATTAACATCCTTCAATATTCATGAATAAAATAGGAAATTACAAAACATATAGAAACAAATACAGCCAAAGCTATATTCAGAGGAAATGTATAGCTTTAGATATAAAGAATAAAGACAGAAATATAAGGAAATTAATACTTGTTTTAAGAAGTTAATAAAAAGAACAATAGGATAAATAAATCTGGAAGAGAGGAGAGATAATGGTAAAACATAAAATTAATGAAAAGGAAAACAAAAACATAATAGAAATAATATACTATAAAACTCTTTGAAAAGACAAAGTAGAAAAACTGCTGTGAGCATGATTAAGAAAAAAGAGGTAAAATATATAAGATTAAGAATGAGAAAGAAAACAAAACTATAGATTAAAAAAGATGATTAGAAAGCATCACATGCAACGTTAGATAACAAAGTTGCTAATGTAGCAGAAAATGATTTACTAAAATTAACCTAGGAAAAGTGAAAAACTTAAACAGATATGCTGAAAATTAAGAGAAATGAGATCTTCAATAAAAAGAAAACCCCCCAAAATCCAAACAAAAAGTGGACAGAAGACCTAGATAGACATTTTTCCAAAGAAGATAGCCAGCCAGCCAACAGGCACATGAAAAGATGCTCAACATCACTAATTATCAGAGAAATGCAAATCAAAACTACAGTGAGGCATCACCTTACACCAATCAGAATGGCCATCATTAAAAAGTCCACAACAATATATACTGGAAAGAGTGTGATAGGAATGAAAATTGATGCAGCCACTATGGAGAACAGTATGGAGGGTCCTTAAAAAACTGAAAAAGACTTATCATATGATCCAGCAATCCCACTCATGGGCATATATCCAGAGAAAACTCTAATTTGAGAAGATACATACACCCAGTGTTCATAGCGGCACTATTTGTAATAGCCAAGCCATGAAAACAACTTAAATGCCTGTCAACAGATGAAGGGATCAAAAAATTGTGGTATATTTACACAATAGAATATTACTTAGCCATAAAAAGTGAAATAATGCCATTTACAGCACCATGAATGGACCTAGAGATTATCATACTAAGTGATACAAGCCAAAGAGAAACATCATATGATATCACTTATATGTAGACTATAAAAAAATGACACAAATGAACTTATTTACAAAACAGAAACAGACTCACAGACATAGAAAACAAACTTAGGGTTACAAAGGGGAATAAATTAGGTATTTGTGATTAACAGATACGTACTACTATGTATAAAATAGGTAAAGAGCAAGGTCCTACTGTATAGCACAGGGAACTATATTCAGTATCTTGTAGTAACCTGTAATAAAGAAGAATATGAAAAAGAATATTCATATATATACAATTGAATCACTGTGCTGTACACCAGAAACTAACACAGCATTGTAAATCAACTCTAATTCAATTAAAAAATTTTAAAAAGAAAAAGAGAAATGAGATTTTTAGACTTTCCCTTTTGAAAGTGCCAGTACCCAATGAGTTTATAGGTACAGAACAGATAATTTCATGATGTTTCAGTTATTCTTGTCTAGAAAGAATAAAAGATCCTTACATTATTCATAAGGCTGGCATAATTCTAAGGCCAGAATGTGTTTTTTTTTTTTTTTAAAGTGAATAACCAGCTGTTTAAAAATATACAAAAATCTTAATAAAATTCATTTTCATATCAGAAACTAAATCTAGTAATATATCAAAAGGAGAATATGTAAGGCTATTCAAGAAATATAAGGATGGTTCATTATCATATAATGAATCAAGTAAACAGATTAAGAAAAAGCTTATGATTATATCTCTATATGCTATCACCTTCTAAAATGTAGCAGGCATTTTAAATAAAAGTCCTAAATAAAATAATTCCATAGGAAAGTTATTTAAATACAGTATAGATTATTTTCATCCAAACAAATGGCAAAATGCTAACTTGGAGCTAGTCAAGGATACATTCCAAAATTTCATTGCATATTTTCCCTTGGTAGTTTCAGTTTACTGGAGTTTAGCATAACAGTAGGGGTAAAGAGATTACAGGCATGCCTTTATCTCATCTTTATTAAAGATCACATTTTCTCATCACAATTCTGGAGCCCGCTGTGCTTTACGTGGATGAAACGTCTTCCTCTCTGAGCTGTGAAGGGTAATATGAAAATCGCTGCTGTGCACGTATGTGTAGTGTTTTTCCTTTGGGGAGCAGCGTTCCTGGGGGAGCTCACTTTTCCCACTGACCGTTTGCAGCAATTGCTCCACCCATTCCTGTTGGACTTTCAGAGAACAACTGATCCAGAGATAGTTTCCAATAACTCAGTTCTGTGATTTTGCTCTCAGAGACCAAAACTATGGTACACAATTAAAGGACCGGCTGATAGAGGGATGTTGTGCCCTGCTGAACATAACACTACAGAAACAGGCCTGGTAAAGGCAACGCTCCAGGAGAAATCTGCTTACCTCTCTGGGCACAAAATTTTGCCCATGGTACTCAGGTACGGTCCTCTGGTTCATTTGTCTTTGACAAGACTTCCGGAGGAATTAAAAAAAATTAGACACTTGATGTAAAATTTGAATCCCAGAGTGTTTATTATGTAATCAATAAGCATAATTAAAAACAAGTTGCAAATGACTTGCAGCATTTTTTCATGTGGAAATATGAATTACTCCCCTGTCCGGGAGCAGTGGGGACCAGGGCTCAGGTGTGGCTCTGAGACTGGTCATGTTTGGCTTTGGCCTGAGCTCTCTGCTTGCATAGACTCGGCTCTGCCAGTCCTCTTGTGGGCTTGTCACCCATCAGTCTGTACCAGTCTGTACCAGGCAGGTCCCTTATCAGAGTCTGAGACTTTCTCAGTTTTGATAATCTGTTACTATTCTAACTTCATTTTAAATACCGAGACCTTACCAGTAATATTCGTAGGAGAATCTCCCTGGCACCAGTTATGCTCTATAAATGCCACTTGCTAATCATTATTTACTCTGGTAGTTTCTCTATGTTGCTGGCCAGCTTCTCTGTTTTCTGCTTTCTTCTTTCTTATCTCTGTTCTGTGTGTACCGAAGTGCTGGGGCATTATCTGATTTGTACTCAGAAATTCACTGAAAATTAGTTTTTCCTTAGGCAGAAGCATGGATACCATTACACATTTTTGTGAGCAAAGAAATGGCATCACTTCTGAGGATGTATCTCATGGAACAGCCTGGTGGCACGTCCTTGTGCTCCTTCTGACTGTCACTAGGATTACAAAGCTGTTTGCAGTGCTCTTACCTCTGCTGGTGCCTAATGCTAAGGACCCTGTGTACTCTCACTTGAAGACGAGCACGAAAGCTTAATCAAGATCACCTCTTTCAGCATCACTTGAACTGGAAGGCAGAATTGAAGGGACATCCCTGTCAGAGGCTATGTCTTGTAGCCTTGCCCACATGGTGGATTTGGAGGCACCCAAAAGAGGGCAAAAGATGGAAGAAGTTTGCTGTGACAGCTGGTAGGTCCCCTGAAGTGCACCTCATCCTCTTCTAGAAGGGGAGAGGCTGGGACTCCTGCCACAGGACAGCACCCTGACAGGATATGCCCACTAGGAAAAGGCTTCCTTTCTTCAGGAGACTAGCCATCAGATGTGCCCAGCTGGCTTACTCTCTATTTCATCACAGAGAATTAAGTGCAAATTTGAAACATAAACTGTGAGTTGTATCACTGTGAAAAGGTTGTTTACAGTAGTAAGGTTAAAAGCTTCGATAGTTTAAGTGGATAATTTGGTGACCATCTGGAGTGTAGCCTATAAGAGCCGAAGAAAAAGCAGATCCTTGATGATGTTCCAAGAATTACTAGAAGGCTATTAGAAAGATACTGTATTTCCAGATGTAATATGAAGATGAATAGCATTAATAGAGAAGGTACATGTAAATTTTGTGTTAATATCATCCTGTCAGGCTCCTCCATGTGATCGGAGTGATGGCTCCCAGTGGTTCTGACCTTGTGCATTTAGGGCTCCATGTTCACAAGAGGGGCTCTTATCCCTTTTGTTGACTTCTCATGGTTACATGGGAGTGTTTCAATAAGATGTCCTGATTTAGTGGAGCAGTGGGGTCCAGATGCACCATCCCTAATTCCACTAAGTGTTCTGTCTTTGACACTTGAATTAATAGTAATCCAAAGCAATTGTTACTTGACCACAAATTTCACTCGTGAATAGAAAGAAGGGTGCAGTCTGTAGAGAGTAGCTGTGTTGTTTGGACTCCTTGTCTTCCTAGTATTTTACAGTTTGCTCCTGTAGACCACACTCATGGGACCGTTAGCTCTCAGCTCAAGGGGGAATGCCTAGGAGTAGATTTAACTGAAGAGACTACACAGGTGTTTTATGGATTTTTCAGAATTTCTAAATACTCTTTATGAGTAGCCCTTACTGATTTAGCCTATCTGTCAGTTGGCCCTGAGCCTGACTTTTTGGGTTGCCTGCTCTAAATTTCCCAGATCTTTCAGGAACTGTGTGGACAGTGGATATTTTCATAAATAATAATATTAAGATGGAAAATCAGCACAGGGCTCTGCTTCTTTTGGAAATAGCAGCAGGGAAAGACAAAGAAACTATTTATCAAGGGTATGGTAGACAGAGTTCTAAAATGTTCCTCCAAGTTTTCTCAACTTAATACCTGGGACCGTGAATATGATGAGAAATCACAATTGTTATTATGTTACCTTACATGGCAAAAAGGATTTTGGAGAGATAATTAAGGCTACAGATCATTTGACTTTGATCAAAAGGGAGTTTATCTGGGCAGATCTAATCTAATCACACAAGCTATTAAGAGCAACCTCTTCTCCACTGATCAAAAAGGGAAAGTCAGAGAGAATTAAGATGCAGAAGAGGGGGACTTGTGCAAGGACCTCTAGCAGCTGAGTGACCTCCAGCCGACAGCCAGAAAGGCAGCTGGGATGACTGCAAGGAACTGCATTCTGTCAATGATAGGAATGCTCTGGGAAGAAAACTCAGAGCTCCAGATGAAAATGTAGCTGGCTGATACTTGGGTTCCAGACTTGTGAGACCCTAAGCAGAGAATCCTGCTAAGCTTGCCTGGACTTCTGGCCAACAGAACTGAGCTAATAAATGAATGCAATAACTAGCAAGGATACCATCCTTCTGGAAATGTTGCTCCAGAAAAGCACCCCAAAGGGATATATTTTCCCTGGAAATTCTCCATAAAAGTAAACTAAAGACAAAATTTTTTCCCCCCACAGCAAAAGAGCTCTAGTTGATACTCTGGAAAGAAGTACTCAGTTGAATGCCACAACGTTGGACATTTCCCACTGCATCAGATGGAGTACTTAAAATTCATTCTGTATTATCACTTGTAAAGAGTGAATCAAGTAGTATGTTTGTTAAAAATAAACAATGCAAATAATTAAGGAGAAAATATTATTCTGAGTCCTGACTCAAAGGAGGTATTCTAAATATACTAACCAATTTTTAATTTCTTAGATATGTATTAGTTATAGAATTACAGTCATTGTACAGACAACCCTGATTTACGATCTCTCAACTTACATCTTTTATTGACTTTGTGATGGTGCAAAAGTGATATGCGTTCAGTAGAAACTATACTTTGGATTTTGGTCTTTTCCTGGACTAGTGATAAGTGGTACAGTCCTCTCTTATGATGCTGGGCAGCAGCAGGGAGCCTCAGCTCAGGGACAAGCTCCCGATAGCCACACGGTCATGGCAAACATCTGGTACATGTACAACCATTCTGTTCCCAGACAGCCATTCTGCTTCTCACTTTGAGTACAGTATTCAATACGTTACATAAGTTATTCAACACTTTGTTAAAAATAGGCTTTGTGTGAGATGATTTTGCCCAAATGTAGGCTGATATATGTGTTCTGATCACATTTAAGGTAGGTTATAAATGTTTGGTGGGTTAGGGATATTAAATATGTTTTTGACTTACACTATTTTTACTTTCCCGTGGGTTTATCAGAATGTAATTTACCATGGATTCATCAGGATGTCTCTCTATTGCAAGGTAGAGAAGATCTGTATCTGCAAAATTAATTATCATAGTTTTTTTTTCTAGTATTTAAACATGAGAACTTCCTTAGGTTTTCTTAGTCTCCAAGAGCATCATTCTATGAATAATTTCCAAGACGAGGCTGTACCTGAATTCGTTAGTCAGTTTATTATTAGATATTTAGATGTGGCCAGTTTTCCACTAATATCATGATACTTTGAGGAGTGTTTATTTTTGTATAATTTTTTTTTGTATTTACTCTTTTTTGAGAGAATGCCACTTTTCATCAACCGTGACGGATACTATTCAGCTTAAATTCTCCACTTATGCAAATGAACAGAATTCATTATACATGTCATCTTCTAGGAGTTTGATTCATGTAATCCTTTAATTTTCATTTTCTTCTAAGCACATGTTCTCCCTCCCCTGATATAGACACTTTAGCATCCGGTGATTAAATCCTGGCATTCCTCTCACAGTCCATCTCCATTAAAATATTTGCTGCTCTGCAGTATAACTAGTGATTAACTTTAATTACAGTCATGACCACCTTATATAGCAGAGGCCAAAGGATGATTACAAATCATGTTTCATAATATTCTTCTGTGAGATCAAGCTTCAGCACAGCTACCAGACTCACATAACTAATTTGCATATCACTACATAGAATTCAAATGGACTTCTTTTATCCAGTCCTACCCATTAGTCATCTTATTACAGTTTAGAAAATACATTAGCTTTGTACCATGAGTCTACAGGTGAAAGTAAGGGGGCAGCGTTCCATTACTAACACAGCTATAATGATGAGAAAAAATTCTCCAGGTTATTTTGTATTCTGCCTGATTTCACTGAATATCACTCATAGGTAAATCACTCATAGACCATCAATACACGATGAGAAAGTTTTTATAAGATGTAATTATTTAAGCGGAGACAATTCTTATAATTTATTGAATGTGTGCTATAAACCTGCTACTATGCTGAATTTAACACATTGTTCCATTTAAACCTACAAAAACACTCTGAGTCTCTATTTTGTTTATTTTTATTTATCCCCACCTTTTCATTGAAGTATAGTTGATTTACAATTTTCAGGTCTACAGCAGAGTGATTCAGTTATACATATATATGTATATATATATTCTTTTTAGATTCTTTTCCATTATAGACTATTATAAAATATTAAATACAGTTCCCTGTACTATACAATAGGACCTTGTTGTTTATCTATTTTATACATAGTAGTGTTTATCTGTTAATCAAAAATCCCTAATCTATCCCTCCCCAACCTCTTTCCCCTTTGGTAAACATAAGTTTGTTTTTCATGCCTGTGAGTCTATTTCTGTTTTGTTAATAAGTTTCTTTGTATCATTTTTTTGATTCTATGTATAAGTGATATCATAAGATATTTGTCTTTCACTATCTGACCTACTTCCCTTAGTATAATAATTTCTAGGTCCATCCATGTTGCTACAAATAACATTATTTCATTCTTTTTATGACTGAGTAATATTCCATCGAATATATGTACCACATCTACTTTATCCATTCATCTCTTGATGGACATTTAGGTTGCTTCCATGTCTTGGCTATTGTAAATAGTGCTGCTATGAACACAATATAGTATCATGTCATCTGCAACTAGTGACAGTTTTACTTCTTCCTTTCCAATTTAGATCCCTTTCATTTCTTTTTCTCCTCTGATTGCTGTGGCTAGGACTTCTAAAACTATGTTGAATAAAAGTGGCTAGAGTGGGCACATTTGTCTTATTCTTGATCTTAGGGGGAATGCTTTCAGCTTTTGACTGTTGAGTATGAGGTTAGCAGTCGGTTTGTCATACATGGTGTTTATTACATTGCGGTAAGTTCCCGCTATGCCCGCTTTCTGGAGAGTTTTTTTTTTTTTAATCGTAAATGGATGTTTAGTGGGAATTGAGTCTTAGAGAAAATAGGTGGCTGACTAAGGTCATTCTGTTGACCAGTAGCAGAGCTCAGCCCCAGTCTCATGTTGACTTCACTCCTGAGCCAAGGTTCTAAACCTACTATTTCCTATAGAAATTTCACTGAGGGTGTTGTTGAGGTTGATTGTATCTTGCTGTACGTGGTAGATGAAGTTAATAGTCTTGTGCATTTACTTACTGATTTTTTAAACAATGTATATGGAGTGGCCACTCTGTGACAAGCACTAAGCATCACTTGTAATTTCACTCAGTGATGACATTCTTGCTGTATTGTTACATAAGGAAGCAGTTAAAGTTACCTGGAAATGGGAGTCTGTGTTTTCTCTTCTGGATGTGATCTCTGAGTCTTCTGAACAGAGGCTTCAAAATTAAAGGCTATTTTAGCTGGAGGTGAAGTTAAACAGGTTTGAGTTTAGTGTAAGACATACTGAAAGTCTGAAATATCCTAAAGCTTGAGTCCCACTCAGACAAAGTTCTATTCCCAGGAGGCTGGGGTTTCCTGTTTCTGGTGAGTCAGGGAAAAGCCATGTCCTAACGTGATGGTGGGAGTTGGTGGCTGTGATAACAATCACTCACAGAGATGAGGGTGGGGCAGCTCGAGGCCCTGCAGAAGTGGGGGCTTTTCTCTCCTCTCTTAAGTCACATGCTCCCTGCACTGAGGAAGGTGATAAATCTGCTGAGAGCAGGTGAAGCAAAGAGCTAAAGCTGCTCTTTCTGACCAGGTTTACACTCCAGATCTCTTCTCATGTCTTTCCCAGAGAGGAGCACGTTCATATGTCTGCTATATCACAATCAGAAAAAGAAAAAAGACAAGGTTTTAAATTACCTCCCTCATTTTTTTTTTCTTTTTGGAAAGTTCAATCATCCATAAAGTTTATGGATTCTTTACCAAGGTTTTAGCCATATGATTATCCAAGAACTCTAAAGAGAAGAAAAATGATAAGATAAAAGCAAATAGTGAAGTTAGAGAAAATGATGAGGTTGAGAGTTGGGGGAGAAGCAGCAGAAAGTGAAGAAAGTACACATGCATGTTTTTGAATCCTAAGACCCTGTCTAATACTGCATGGATCTTCAAGGATACAGTTTGTCCATGCCTGTAAACACTTTTTTCCCCTTTAAAATTTATTATTATTATTTTTTAAACTTTTTTTATTGAGTTATAGTCAGTTTACAATGTTGTGTCAATTTCCAGTGAAGAGCATAATCTTTCAGTTATACATGAACATACATGTATTCATTGTCACATTGTTTTTCGCTGTGAGCTACCACATGCCTGTAAACTCTTAAGTGAAAACTTAATGGACAGATCCACATATTTGTAACTTTGCAAAAGCTCACTACCAGTATTGTTCGGTCACCCTTTCAAAACAACTTCATTTATATTAAAGGGGTTATATACGACCATTGTGGGAAAATTAAGGTCAAGGACAAATTTTAAAAAGACAAGGAAGAAATTTTTTCACACTCTAGCCAACACTTTCCCAAAAACCCAAACATTTGTTCTGTTTGATGAGTGATAATTAAATTTATGTCACCTGCTAATGAGTTTGACTCTCTTCATTTATTTATAGTCCTTTTGTATTTCTTACATGTGAACTGCCAATTTTATGGATCAAGATGACTGTGTGGACTTTTTTTCCCCTTTGACTTGATAGATTTTCTCACTTGGAACCATTCTTTCCTACTTGCTGCCTGTTTACGCCTTGTATGTTGTGTTAGGTACCGAGCAGTCAGTGGTGGACCAGGAAGTTTCTGACTTCATGGAGCTTGTCCTGATAGAGGAAGCAAATACATTAGATGATAATTAATTGAGATAAGTGCTATGACAAAGCACTTATGAATTATGATAAAACAAGATAAATCTAGATAGGGCATAGTTGGGATGTGAGCAGCACTGCTTGGACTGGTAAGAAATATCTTCAGAGAGGAAGAAAACCATGGAGAGCCTTCACAGGCAAGGAAAAGAAATGTATCATGCAAACAGATTTTATAAAGAAATTCTTCAGCCTCTTAAAATCTTACCCTTACTGCTTATGTCCAAGTCACTTGTTAGTCTAAGGACAAATAAATTCTAGTTGATCCCTTTGCAAGTCCTTCAGGGGTGGTCCAGCACCTTATTTGGAGGTATGTGACACCTGCTGTTTTGGTCTTAGCCTGTATGATTTCTACTAATGCTGAGAGGGACTGAGCTCATTTTAATATTCAGTTACACACCTTAGTAACCAGCTTGCTCTATAACGCTGTAGCAAGCTGAATGTAAGATATCCTGTTACTCTTCTGATTTATACATTGGCCCCAGTGAGTCGCACTCACTACCTTTCTTTCAAGCAATTGAAGTTGCAAACTTAGAGACCCAGATTTAATTTCTTTTGGAATCTGGACCTCAGTATATCTAGTGAGATAATTATTGCATTAAATATTTGGACTCCCATACTAGTGAAGACTTGAAAGCAGAATTTATGGAATGACTGTTACCTCAGCCAGAAGGAGGATGCATTGTCGGCTGAGAGCCCCTGTATCTCCCCGTGTGTACATGCTGATGTTTCTTGTAAATTCTATTTCTATTTCAAGTGGGAACACGGGGTTTTCAAGTGTCCCAGGAGCTGTGTTAGGGATGAATGAAGTATGCAATCAATACCATATATGGAAAGAACATTTCATGAAACCATATGAATTGCTGATATTCAACCTTTTTTTTGACCCTATAATATGGGAATTTCATGTGGTTCCATCTACTAATAATAAGTAGAGGGATTACATACACAGCCTGTAACAGAGAATTTTAAATATATTTTCAGTTCTGAGAGGTAGCAGAAAGTTGCCTTCCCGGTGAGATGGGGCACACAGAAATATTTTCCCCGTCTGTGGAGTGAATGGCTTGATCACTACCCTGTCTTGGAGATATATTCAGATTTCACCTGAGACCGAAAACATGAGGAAACTCAACTTCACAAAATGGCAAGAAATTAGGTCACTTTCAAACACCATCAGATGTTGGATTGGTGTAAATATATATATATATATAAAGCTATATATATGTATATATTTCTTTTGTAGTATTTATATTCTTAGATTATAGTAGTAAAACAAGTGCATTGTCTTTGAACAAAGACTGTATTCAAGACATGAGAGAGGCAGATAAAATATCAATGCATTTCCATTTTGATTTTAGTAACCATTATGCTTTTCAAAATTTTTCTTAATCAAGCTTAAAACTGGATAAAGCTAGTTTTATCCAATTCACCAACTTAGGATATAAATGTGAAGGTACCTCTTATAATCTGCAGTTATCTTTAAGCTAATTGCTATTTTTACTATTATTTGTTAAATACTGATAATTTTGATTTTACAATCATTTGCCAAATAATTTCCCTCTGCCCTAATTATCAGAATATTTAGCATCTCATTCTGAAGACTATGGGAACCTCCATCCTTAGCTGTACCACAGATCATCTGGAAGTTTGTAGCTGCCCCATTTAAAAGGTTTTGGCCCTGCTTGCAGTGACAGTAGGTGGATAACTGAGAAGACTGGTTAGACACTCACACCAGGATTTTTATCACACCTGCTGGTGTTAACGCTAAATAATGCTGAAGAACAGGAGAGACCCTGTGTGTCTATTGAGGTAATGACGTTCCAATCCATGCCAGCATCACACTGGAACCAAGATGTGAGCTCCACACTTCTAGCTCTTTGAGTTCATACACATGATCAGTCATTGTCCCTACAGCATGACACTGGCTTAGCAACTCATTTCCTAGGCCCTTCATTCTTGGCCATGCAAATTCCTGGCTATTGTGCCGAATATAAATTTTTGGTCATCACTCTTCCTTTATTCAACAAGAGTTCTTCCTACCTCATGAGCTCAGAATCATACCATCAATTCTTAAAACATTTTCTTCTTTGAGTTTCATCTACATCCAGGTTTTTTTTTTTTTTTTTTTTTTTGCCTCAGTGGCTCTCTCTTCAAAGTTTTCTTTCCTTTCTCCTCCTCTTCCATAAGTCCTCTAAGTAATCTTGACTTCATCTACCTTTTGCTTTCTCTAAATATCCTCTCTCCCTTGGTGAATTACTCTAACTTCAAGGCTCTAAATATCATCTGTATACTGATGGCCTTCAAATATATTTCTCCAGATTTGGCCTCTCCTTGAGTTTCACAGTCCTACTTGACATCTCCAGGTGGCTGTTCACTGTGTGTGTGTGTGTGTGTGTGTGTGTTCTTGCTGCAAACAACAGAGCCCATTCTAGCTAAAGTGAAAAGCGATTTAGTCAGCACTGTGAGGTAGCTTACAGACTTTCTGGGAATGGTAGGAAGTCAGGCTTGGAAATATTTGGCCTGAAACAATACCAGAATCACTCTGCCATGGTGCTACTCCAAAGAATGCACTGCTATGGAATTTAGGAATGTTAGCTTATCCTGCTAACATTCCATCCAGGCTGGACACTGGGCTCCAGAATGCCTGGTGGTGTTCTTTCACAAAGAGAGATAAAGGTAGACAAGATGATTCTACGTAGCTGAATTCTATGTCAAAATCTTGGTGGGTTCACCTGGTGGCCAGATTTTAGGTCAAATGCCTGGGAAATTGAATTTCCTGGTTTCAGCTCTTGGAGATGAGATCCTAAGACTCCAAGAACACAAAAGCACAAGAAGAGTGTCCAAAGCACTGAGCAGCCAGATTATATGACAGATGTCCACAAAGGTGAATAATAGCTCACACTTAACCTGGTCCAAACAGGACCATTGACTTTCTGTTGAAAATTCCCTTGCTGCCTTCTCACTGCCTTCCTTTCTTCCACCCATTCCCCCTGTTCATTTGATCAGTCCATCCTCTTAGTTCTTGGAACAAATCTATCCCAAACCTGACCATAGCCACTACTGAAATCGTAGTCCGAAGCACCATCCTCTCTTGCTTGAATGACTGTTAAGAGCCTCCCAGGGGGTCCCCCCACCTCACTCTTGTTCACTTAGTGGTGGACCAACCATCAGAAAGGGTAACATTAAGTCTCACAAGGGAAATGATCCCAATCTCTCTTTTTAATTTGGTCCCAAGGCAAATTTACTCATGTCTAAAAGCCTCGCCTGCCCAGGAAAAGAGAGAGAAGGTGGAGGTGCTCATGAAAGATCCATCACACTCCTTCTTCTCTGTGAATTTCATTTGCATGTTTATTAGTCAATGACTCCTCCTCAAGAAATTCTGTCCCAGGTTGAAAGACTACGTTGACTCACACAGGAAAGCACTGGCTAGATTTCTTGTGAAAATCTTCTGTCTCTTTAATTTATACTAGAAAACATGTGTTTAGACATGATAATCATTTACAAGGACCCTTCAGCTTCTCACAGATACCAGAATTACAGACGCTCTCATCAGTGATAGCATTAATTAAAACACTTTTCTCTTTCAACATAAAGTATAGTGATTTATATCCCAATAAAGTAAGAATACTCAATTCTTATGGACCATTGCAGTGAAGATCTTTCTGAAATCTTTGATGCGTTGCTCTCATTTTATTCACCAGTCTTTCAGACTTTTAAAAAATTTTTTCCTGCTGTTCAGCATATTGTTTCAGTCATACATATACATATATATATACTTGTTTTCATGTTCTTCATTATAGGTTACAAGATATTGAATATAGTTCCCTGTGCTATACAGTAGAAATTTGTTGCTTATCTATTTTATATATAGTAGTTAGTATTTGCAAATCTTGAACCCCCAGTTTATCTCTTCCTACCCACTTTGCCCCCTGGTAACCATAATTTTGTTCTCTGTGTCTGTGAGTCTGTTCCTGTTTTGTAAGTTCATTTGTGTTTTGTTTTTAGATTCCACATATAAGTGATATCATTTGCTACTTACTTTTCTTTCCCTTTCTGGCTTACTTCACTTAGAATGATGATCTCCAGGTCCTTCCATGTTGCTACAAACAGAATTATTTATTCTTTTTTATGGCTGAGTAATATTCCATTATATATATTCCATTTTATATATATATATGTATATATGAGATATATATCTCATATATATATATATCACATATTCTTTATTCATTTATATGTTGATGGACCTTTAGGTAGTTTCCATGTCTTGGCTATTGTAAATAGTGCTGCTGTGAACATTGGGGTGCATGTGTCTTTTTGAGTTATACTTTGCTCCTGATATATGCCCAGAAGTGGGATTGTTGGATCACGTGGTAACTCTGTTTTTAGCTTTTTAAGGAACCCACATACTGTCCTCCATAGTGGCTGCACCAGATTACATTCCCACCAACAGTGTAGGAGTTACCCTATTTTGCAGACTTGTTTTTGTTTCCACTTTACTCATAGAAGCTTATTCTTAAAAAAGTTTTCATCTCCAAGGACTTTCTTTCCTTCCTTCCTTCCTTCCTTCCTTCCTTCCTTCCTTCCTTCCTTCCTTCCTTCCTTCCTTCCTTCCTTTCTTTCATTCTTTCTTTTCATTCTTTCTTCTTTCTCACCAAGATGCTGCTCTCTGGTTTGCTCCTGTGAATCCTGTGGGGTCAGAATGACTGCTGTGTTTGAAGTTACTGCATTCAAATGTACCTATGGTGCAACAGTCCTCATAGAAATAGAAGATGGCCTGTTATGTATCATTAAGGTCACTAGGGCTGCCTTCCTACACCTTCTTCCAATGTTACCTTCCTGAATACAATTGGATACAGATGGTTGCGGTATGTAGTACTCATTCTTGCTTCCTATTCTGATGTTTCCTTTCTGCAGTTACCAAGTTTTAGAAGATGCATTATTTATACTCTCGTATCTTAAATAGCAAACACCTTTCTTTTCTCAGGGTCTGTAAAATTCTCTAATAGACTTCTTAACTAAAGAATTCAAAAGGTCTCACCCTCTAGGAGTTTAAATAAAGCCCAAGTAAAATTTGTATTCTAATATTTAGAATAAAATGGTATATATCTTCAGCTCTTCAGAGCATAATCCATTGAGATAGAATCTCTTCACTTCTTGTTGCAAAATTCATATTTGCTAAAAATGAAGTAGCTTCCAGGAGTTGTAATAAAGACTTAGACAGTCCGTGCTTCTTAGCATGTGCATGTTTTGAAAATAGGGCAGCTAGGTTGAAGGGTTAACAAGTGAAATTCAAATGATGTTATAATACTCATCATATTTTGCTCTTTAGCACGAGGGAAAATTTATAAATTGGGTACCGAGGCAGCCATATAAATCTACACAAGTTATAATCACCATGCTCTATTTGTATTACCCCTAGAGGCTTCAAGTTTAGTTTCATAAACTTGGAATGTTGGGATATTTTTCAAAAAGCCCATGAATGTAACTGCTTATTTGACATGTCATTATTGCTCTATTGGTCACTTAAAAGAAAAGTTATTTTTCACTTGCATAGCTGCCTGGGTAATGATATGCCACCTGGGTGCCTGCATTTGCAACAGTGTTAGAGTCTTTGTTAATGTATGCTTTCCTGTGCACAGATGGGAGAAAAGCCCAGGCTTTTTCTTTTTTAATAGCTTTGTTTTATAGTTTATTTTTTTGGGTGGGGGATAGGTAATTAGGTTTACTTATTTATTTCTAGGGGAGGTATTGGGGAATGAACCCAGGACTTCATGCATAGTAAGCAACCACTCTGCCATTTGAGCTGCACTCTTCCCCAGCCTAGGCTGTTTTTAAACCTGATAGATTTTGAGAATCTGGAATGTAATTTGAAGCTCAGACTCTTAGGGTTGGCCTAAGTTCAGCTGCTGGCCAGTCACAACAAATTTTCTACAGCATAAGTCTTACTCAAGAATAGCTGTGACTACAAATTGACTGGTCAGAAGGTCTGTGTCAAGAAGTGATTTTTGAGGCAACAGAGCAGAAGGGTTAAGTGTGAGGCTCCAAACCAGATAGGCCCAATTTCCAGTGTGGGATCCGTCACTTATCAGCTGGGCAAGTTGCCTAACCTTGCTGTGTGTCTGTGTCCTCATGTGTAAAGTGGGAATGATGGTGCCAGTCTCATAATGTTGTAAAGGCTACAGAAGATAATACACGCACAGCAGTGAGTGCTGTGCTCAGTAAGTATTCCTGTGCAATTGGCTGCAGCTGGAATTGAAGCTACCTGGATTCTCTTGAAGGCAACACATCTGTAAGTCATCTTCTGAGGTCTCTGAGGGGAATTTTTCTCTACATTGAAAAAGTGTTACCTGCATAATCATCTCTGTGGCAGAATTTCACCTACCAGGAGGAAGCATTGTCCCCAAGGGTTAGGGTCATGCTAAAGCTATCTACAGTTATCCCTTGTTATCTGCAGGGGATTGGTTGCAGGACCCATCGTGAATAGCAAAACTCACGGATACTGAACAGTTGGCTGAATCCAGATGCAGAACCAGGGGATGTGGAGGGCTGACTGTGTTAGGAACTGAGGTCCCAGGCCTTCCCCTCCACAAGGACCAGTCCACATTCCTGTCCTGACACAGCAGCTCTTAGGGAGATGACAGTCCATTCATCAGGAGAGCAAATTCCCCGTCATGCTGGCTGGGTCTCTGGAGTTAAAGCTTAAATGGCTCACACAGTCACTTCCTCTGAGTGCAAGCCTGTCCCAGGAGAGCTGGATTGGGTGGCCTCCCTTTTCCTCTGTCCTTTCAGTACACCAGCCCTCTCTCAGATTTAGTGCTGGAGCTGGTCTGCAGCCTTTTTTGTGATGCTAGTGTCATTTTAGTTTAGGGCCCTCACTTCCCTTACTTGCCCCTGCCTATTGGTTAGCATTGTCTTGGCCTCCTCCAGTACATTTTCTTAATTTTGAATCTCAGGATCTCAGTTTCTTCCCTTCCAGGAGGTTTCTGGGCTCCAAAGACAAATTGGTACGCCTCTGCATAGAAACCTCATGCTCCAATTCATCCATCACCTACATTTTAAATTATTTCACCTACTTGCCAAATAACTATTATGTGAGGGAAACCTCATTATCTCTATTTTATAGTTGAGGGAGTTGAGCACCATTCAGTTACACATCCAGGTCATCCAACTGATAACTGAGAGAGTGGGGACCCGACCTCAGTTGTGATAAATCTAGTTACTGGTCTTCAGAAATACAGAAGCCTGTCATAATTACAGTAACACTTTATGTATAAGAAATACAGCTGCCTGCTGTTCTGTTTTCATTAGAGAATTTTAAGATAATAATTTTTGCCTTTTATTGAAATATAGTCAGTTAAGATAATATTGTTTTTTAAATAAGCAGGCTGTCTGGCCAAATCAGAAAAGTATCAACATTAACAGAGTATATAAAACATAGTGATCTGCATTGATAGAGACATGTTTAAAGAAGTAACACCAGAATACTCTAGTCAAGCCCTATTGAACGTCAGCCTAGTCTTCTACCCTCTGCTTGGAAAAGAATTATTTGCTCTAACTCTCCTTGTGGGACTTCTTACTCCAGAGCCCAGGGCTTCCTTGACTTAGTGTCCTAAGTATCTGCCCAGGCCTCAGTCTTCTCCATCTCCATCATAAAGTTGGGTACAGCAGATTTATGGGTTATAGCCGATGAGAAAAAAATCATTTTTAGCTTTCCTGTTTTGCTGGCTAGTATAACATATGGGAAAGAGTACAGATTCAAAGCCTGTCAGATATGGATTAATAATTTACTTTTTCCCAGCTTAGGCAAAATTACTTAAACTCTCAGAGCCTAGGTTCCATATTTGTAACAAACAAAAAAATGATTTGAGATAAGTCACTCTGTTCATAAGTCACGCTTCTAGAAACTAAATCCTTGTTTGCTTGATTCCTAAGCCAATGTTTGGTCCCCTAGACCACACTGCCTCCTAGGGTCTCACTCTGGCTCTTGTGAACTAATTTAAAAAAGAAAATTATGAGGTGGCAACTCAAAGTCTGCCACAGTCCTTGTCCTGGGAGTCATGCCCCTCTTAATACCTTAGATTAGATACTAAATTACTTGATATAGAATGTGAAGTTTTGAGTGGGTAAATTTTCCTTGTTAAAGGATTTGTAGGTATGCTCGATTTTCAAAGGAGAGCTTGTTAAAACCAATTCCTTGTAATCTCAGATATCTCCTTAGATCCAGTGGTGAATGACCAATGAATGAACAGGGAGGAAGTAGATCCAGTCATTTCTCGTAGTGCCTGGTTTGGGTTCCGGTCCCTGAGGAGACTGATATCCGGAGAACTTACCCAAAATCAACGTTCATTTGGAGCTTGAGGCCATCCCCCAACACTGGCCAGGTCAGGTTCATTCTAGCAACATCCTTTATCAAGGTCATACATAGATGAATGGATATTAACATTTGAATATTAAATATGAAGGATTTGTAAAGAATGGAGAGAAAGGATGTCTGGCAGAAAGAGCAGGCTTTGCAGGATGTAGTGGAATTTCATAAAGACATTGGTAATGGAGCACAGATCCTCTTGTGCTTCATGTTTCTGGTGCAGAGCGACTGCCTTTGGAAGAGCAAGGTGGCCGGTGGGGGTTGGGAGGGGAGTGGAAGTGACGGTCCAAGTGCGCGTTGCTGGATTGTGGTGAGCGCTGGCAGGGGGCTGGGAATATCGACATCTACCTGAGGTCTGTTCTGCTCGCCTCTAGACCTGCCAGTAATCCCCTACCTGCGAATGCTTTGTTTTTGTGGAATTTTTTTACCTTGGGGCAGGGGGACAGTATACTCTTCTTATAGTGTGAAAGGGCATGTCTGTTGATGCTGGCGACATCATGGAATTTACAGAACAAACAGCAGTATCGTCTGTGTCACAGGAGACTGGAAACAGGCTGGGATCTCATCAAGATATTTTGAAAATGGAGAAAGTCCATTTTTTTGACACTTAAAGAACTAGATGATACGTGCTTTTTTAATAATAAAAGTAGTCCATCCCTGTTCACTTTTTTAGAGCTTTACTCTCTACCTAGCCTAACAGATTAATTTGCTCAAGCCACATGAAGAGAAGTAAAATAAGGCAAATTCTTTTACTTGAACTGAGAAAGGGAACTAATGTTTAGCAAGTGCCGATGATAAGACATGCTCTAAAAAAAGAATGGTCACATTGTAATCCTAGTGAATTCTCACAATCCTGTTCTTGTATGAAGCCCAGAGTGGAAATAACAAAACAGAGAGGTAAGTCAGGTTCTCCTGTGATACACAGCATGTAAGCAACAGAGCCAAGAGTCCAGCCCAGCTCCCTAACTTCCTGTCCAGTGAACTCTCCATTGCTTGATACTTGATTAAGTAGAATTCCAGAAGGAGGGGGCTATTCCCTGTGGAACTGAATACAGGAATTAACACTACAAGAAGAACTGACCAGCAGTTTAATACGGAGCAAAGTTTCACATAAAGCCCCTGCTCAATTGTACCAAATTGAGTTTTAAAGGCATTCCTATTTTGATAGTGTATCAAACTGGAAAGCTATGAAAATGACACCACATTTTCCTACTGTGGGATTAGCTATCATTATAACAACTGATGAATGAATATTTTATGGGCAGAGTACCTTAAAATACAGTAGCAACAGGTTATCACAGTTATTATCTATTCACTCAAATTCTGTTTACTGATAGTCTCTCTATATCAGCTAGTAGGTGCTGGGGAAACCAGTGTGGAAAAATACAGACTTAGTCAAATACACATTATATAATGGAAAAGCACATATCCTTTTGAATTTTTCTATTTTCTGATAACATAAATTATCCTTAGTGATTATGAGGGCTTTGAAGGAGGAGTCCTCACCTCATGCAAGCACAGGAAAGAGCAGTGCAATGCTAAAAATTTGAGCTCAAAGGCCAGAATAAATGCAAAACAAGGCAACTGCCATTCATTCAGTGTTTATCTTTATCTCTCACAGTGCTGAGAGCTGTAGGGATGTGAATGTAGCAGATTTCAAATCTGCAGTTTGAACAAACAAAATGAGTCATGGATTTCCACTGTGTAGTGCCCTGTATAAAAAGACAGTAGGCTAATATTTAATTAATTAAACCCATATTTATAAAAAAAACTTTAAGAGGAGAGAGATTGTGACTTTTCAATAATCACACACTGCCACTGAGGACAACTGGAAATGTTGACTAGTTCAAAATGCATGTGTTTGAAAGCACTTCAGGCATGCTTCAAGTTGAACCTGATTCTCACCTTTACAAAATCTGCCCAATTTTATGTGGCAAATCTTGACAATGAGATGCTGAACAGAACTTTCGGAAGTCTCTTCTGGTGTGAATAAAATTTGTAAAATCAAAATGATTTACAATGGGCTGAGCAAAATTTAAGAAACATAGCCAGTACCTACATGTATGCTGGAAAAATAATAATTATTTTATTTTAAAAAATCCCAAACTTATGAATATGCAGGAGCATTCATCCCCCTGTGCTCCCCATATCTCCCCAAACAGTTTTTTTTTAACATTTTTTATTGGGTTATAGTCATTTTACAATGTTGTATCAAATTCCAGTGTAGAGCACTATTTCCCAAACAGTTATGTTACAAAGAAGAAATGCCAGGCTATCTCCAGCTAGTTTATTATGTTAACTTTATAAAAATATGTATTTCCTTTGTAAATGAAAATACTAATTTATAAGTAAATATTATTAAAAGCCACGCAAAACTGGAAAACTAATGGCAGGCTATATGATGGACTAAGGGCTGGTATTCTATATTATGAATTTTGACAAAGTATTCCTGGGAAAAGCAGACATCTTTCTGAATCAAGAAAATTTTGCAACAAGAAATTGGAAATCACAACAGGAAAAATGCAAATGGCAGTTAAATAGCAAAACCTCAACAAATGCTTTTAAAAAAATGGATGAACAAATGAAATATTTTATCAGCAATAAATTTGGCACAAAATAGGCACTCAATAAATATTTTAAGTGGAAAATGCATAAACAAATGTACACTGGCAATAGATCTAAAAATGCAAAATAAAGCAGCAGATAAAGTTTTGTTTTTTTTTAATGTGTCAAGACAAAATGTATTTTCATGTTAATACCCAATACTAGCAAAAGAGAGAAAAAATTGACATCCGCAGATGAAGCAATCTATTGCATCCTCAGAATACAATCTATTAAAAATACTATGTATTTTCATGTATTTATGACAACCTTACAATCTTTAGGAACCACATATTCCATTTATTTTATAAAGATGTGCATGAAAGCACATTCAGTGGAAGATAACTCATAACAGATTCAATTTAGGAAGAATTTAAATGTCAAACAAGAGATTATTTAAACAAACTTGTGTAGTCAGAGCTTTGGATATTTAAAGATGCTGAAAATCTTCACAAGATAATATTAAATGAAAAGTAAAAGTAAGGACAACATAGTCTTAATTATAATTTATTTGCGTATATTTTATGCATCCATAAAGACTGGAAAGATAAATACCTTCATGTGATCTGTATTTACATCAGAATCATGGAATTACTGTTGGTTGTGTGCGTGCGCAAGGTTTTTGTGTCTTCCAAATTTTCATAATGATCATATTTTACTTGGGTAATAAAAAGAGATACCTTTATAAATGTTATAAATGTAGAATACAATAAAACAGAGAATGGTGAGGTGGACAGAATTTCAATGTGCGTTTGTGTTTATTTTCTCAGGATTGCCTGAGGCTCTGCTGAGATGTAGACACATTACACATTACATTACACATTACGTGTTATGCCTAAGTGGTTGATGGATTTGTGTGTGAAATGAGTTCTTCAAATGCCCATACAGATCATGATCCCCAATTGCCACAAGGTAAAGAAGTCATCTTTGGAATTGTGAGAGTTGACGTTACTGAGCCAGAGTTAGAACCAGGCAACATCCAAAGAACGTTGTGTGGGTTATAACATTTCAGCCACACAACAGGTCTGAGGGGTTGGTGTTATGATCACACCCATTTTTCAGATGAAGAAACGTGGACTTAAAGAAATCAAGTGCATTTTGAAGTTGAGTAGCTAGTACTTGGGAAAGGCTGGCTTTTCTGAAGCCTCCATGAGGAATGCCCATGGAAAGTCTTTTTCTTTTGGAAATCTAGTAAATTCACTTCCTTCACTTTATTCAAACTTGAGGCTAATTATGCAGCCTGTCCAAAGAGAGCTGACAGAGAACCTGTGCTGTCTTTGGAGACTGGAGGAGACTAATCCAAACTGACATGGCTGTCTCTGATCACTCTGACCTGAAATTCATGGAGGGAGACTGACTCTGAAGCCGATTTGCTCGGGAACTGCACATCGGAGACACTGTCTTGTCAAAGTGCTGTCAGATCATGCCAGGCCTCTCCACAGTTCATTCCAAGAGACACCTGCCAAAATAATGGACCAGCAATCTGGCAGTCTCTCGATCACATGAGGAAGAAAAGTGTCTCTTATGCAGAGCTACTGTATTCTTATTTTTAACATTTTAAGTGTGGTAACCAATTCTCCCTACTAAGTCAGAAGGGCTAAGGACATGAGGTTCAATCCTGTGTGCATTTCTTATGAATGGCTTCTTGTTTGGAGAAAATGTTGTCTTCCTTGGGAATAAATATTGAAGTTTCTCAACTCAAGTGTTTATAACCTCTGAGTTTCTCCTTCCTGATGGAGTTGGATGATTAGTCGTTGCTACATTAGTATCAGAGCATACTACACTATTGAACTGAGGGTGTCTGAGTTTACAAAGCTATATATAATATTATTTTCCTTTCTTTTTTGAAATTAATTGCTCAGGTCAGATAAAGTCCCAGGAAACTTGAAAAGAAAAAAGAAAAAAAAAACCCTACATAATAGCTGAAAAAACAAACAAAAGCAGACATGTGTTCTCTCCTGGACTCATTCAACTGAAAATTTACTGTATTAGGTGCTGGCGATACAAAGATGGATAATCCAAGGAGCTTGTTCAGCAGGAGCCAAGTCCAAATAAAGACACACAGACTGCACATCTGTAATTAACATACCCTGTAGCCTCAAACCTTGTTTACGATGAGGGCGATTATAAGCACATGCATACACACAGCAGTGAAAAACTTAAGATAGAGAAGAAGTAGGGTCCCTTAACCATTTGAGGAACGTAAGGAAGGCTTCTTATGAAGGCAGAGGAGGAAGAGGTGGAGGGTTGGGGAAGGGGAGAGGGAGGGAGGGGGAAGGTAGGGTATGTTTTTCCTATTGGGCACTTAGGCCAGATGCATTCAGATCCTTTCTAAGGATATGCATATCCTTGGATCCAAAAACTCTGCCTTTAGGAATTTATATTAAGGAAATGGTCCTGGATATTCACAAAGATTTAGCTACATTCCACTCTTACTTAGAGTAACATAGAATTATAAATAAGGAATATGGTTGAAATAATGGTTTTAATATGACATAACCATGAAACAAATATTATTCTACTATTAAAAAAATGCTTGAAAAGAATAGATAATAGCATGGAAAAATAATAAATAGCCTAAAAGTGAAAAAATGTGCCCTATTATAATGTCACTCCTGTGAAAATATATAAAGTACATTTGCACTCTTATTTCTGAATGTTCTCCATTCAAAGATGCATGCTTTGTCTGAATTGGTGAAATCATGCTGTGTCTTATAATCGATGTCAAAACAGTTTTGGCAGCTGCCAAGCCAGGGAGTGTGTCGAGACGTGGTTGTTGTCTGCCCACGTGGGAACCTCGTGGTGTCTGAGGGGAACTTGTTGATTGATTATCACTTTAGTTGTGTTCATTGGTAATGTCTCAAGTATTTATAAGTTAAATATGGATTCTTTTGTTGCTGAAAATACTTTCCAAATATTGCAGTGGGATGAAACATTGAAATTAGTAGTTGTTCATACAGCAGACAGCCTGTCACACATGAAGTCATACAATTAGGATCCTTGAAATTTGCTAAGAGAGTATATATTCTCAACACACATGCATACACACACACACAGACACTAAAAGGTAACTGTGAAATGATGGATGTGACAATTAACCTGATTCTGATTGTGGTAATCATTTCACAATGTATATGTCTATCAAATGGTCATCTTACAGATATATATATATAGTTTCATGTTCTAATTATACCTCAGGAAAGCTAAGGGAAAAAAAGGATCCTGGAATTTTCAAAGATGTCATTCAGGTGCCAAATATCATCGGTTGAAATTTTCCATCAGGCTTGCAAGGAAAACTTTAAAAAATTCTGCATGGTCAGTCTATTAAAATGAAACAAAATGAAACAAAACTAGGCCTTTACTGAATTTGGAAATGGAATCAAACTCAAGTATTCTTTGATCGTCCTTGAAATTGCACTAGTGATCATAAAGGCCCTCAAAATGGTGAAGCATCTGATCCGGAATTAAGAAAAGCAGTGTGTCTCCATGATGCTCACACCACGGGCTGCGGCCCAAGTGATTCACGCAGTTTTTAGTTTCTGAGTTTGAAGGAGGTTTAGATTCAAACTTTGTGGTATGAAAGAAGAAAATGTTATAAATATGTATTAATGTATTCAATGTTTTTCTCTGCAAAATTTTTCCTCTGTGTTAAAATGTAAAATTTCTTTTTTCCCCAAAAGCTGCTACTGAATCATTAACTGGTGTTACATAAAATGGCATATTAGAATACAGGTACGAGCATTAAGAATATATAATATATTTATTTATTATAATTTATTTATTAAATATATATAAATATATATTATAAATTTATTATACTCAATGCATAGGCAGTCATACCTTCTTCACACCCACATAGACAAAATATTGTAATAACATACACCAAAAATTTGATTATATCTCACAATTAAAATTTAAATTAATTGTTCAATTTTTCCTTTTCTCCTTCATAGTGCTTGAAATTACTTTTATAACTGAGCTTTTCAAGTTAATACTTATCTAATCTTTTTTAAAACTGATACTCTCCTATAAGCCAGCCTTAGTTTTTATTTCATGCTTCTACCTTATAACATCACTTTGATCCCTTATTTCATGGTTTCTATTTCTGAAGTTAAAAACCTATGTTCTTCCTGTAACACTTGATTGTTGCATTTCCCTCCTCTCACAGAGAATAACATTTTGCATTTTCTGTTTACTCATCTTTAAATAGGAACAGAGAACTTATATGTGGTATTCATCTAAAAAATTCTCTTTGGGTTCCCTCTTTGTTCAAACTGCTTTGGCAACGTGATCTTGTCTGCTCTGCAGTCTGTATAGGAAGTGGAGAGGAGACTGGGCCAGCTAAGCATGGCAGGCTCATTTGTCTTGGTGGGTGCCTGACTGTCCCTTGATTTCTCTGGGACAAGGGGCTGGCTTTCTGTTCATCATTCCAAAGCCCCAGTTTAGAATTCAAGTGTAGTAGATCTGACCTCCCTTCTCAGTGCCCCTGTTTTCCTATTGGACTTGATGGTGTTACAAAACACATTTATAAATTTTCAAATTTTAAGCCATCCTTACATCCCTGAGATGAACTCTACTTGATCTGGTAGATTGGTCTTTTAATGTCCTGTTTAAATCATTTTCTGGTATTTTATTTACAAATTTTCTTTCTACATTCCTAAATGAGTTTCGTCTCTGTTTATTTACATCTGCTGATTGCCACATTTTAGCTTCAAGGTTTTTCTAGTTTCAGAAAATGAATCGAATAGCCTTTCATCTTTTCCTGTGCACTAAAGAAAATTAAACAGAATTGAAATTGTCTGTTCTTTGAAAATATTAAATAAATTGCCCTTGAAGCTACCAAAGGATCTCGTGTCAGTTATTGAAATAACTATTTTTATATGATTATAAGATATATAGACATGTAGGAGACAGAGATATATGGATGTAGATACAATCAAGGAAGAAATTCAGTTCATAATAATGTTAAGTTGCTAGTTTCATTGAAATCATTTTGTGTGATTTTTTATTTGTTTTTCTTTTTTCTCTATGCTTTCCAAATGATATATTACTAGCATGTTATAGCTATAAGAAAAAGTTAAAATATATTAATTAAGCTTATAGTTTTCTGTATTAACACAACTCAGATATGCTTTCTGAACCTTCAAAATAATAATTCCCATCAATTTTCAATTTCATGCAATATTGATATACGTGTGTGTGTGTGTGTATGTGTGTGTAAAGCAGGGTGCTAAATTTATTCTGCAGAACTTGGCATATAAAGAGTTTCTTTTCACAAAATCAACAATCAAGAAAACTTCATTAAAAGCCTTAATACATAAAAATAATTCATTTTAAACTTGATAAATATTGTTAAAGTGCCAATATTAGAATAGCTGTGTAAAATCCCACCTGTTTGATGGATCATGAATTTTAGAAACACGGACTTGAAATATATCAAGAAGGAAACTTGACATACTTTCTTGATGGAGAGTCTTTGAAGTATAAGATAAAATAGAGAGCAGTTTTTTTACCCACAAAATAATTCCTCAGTGAAGAGGTAGATACCTTAGATGCAAGCCATTTGTGTCTCATTTCACAAGTTGATTTATGTTTATTGCAATTCTAATCAAAATCCTAATTTATATAGAAGTGTAAAAGTTCAAGAAAGCCTAGATAAGGCAGAAGGGCTTTCCCTATCAATTTTCAAAATGTATGATAGTGTTACAATGATTAAGACGGTGTATTATTAGTGCAGAGCTAGTTAAACCAGAGTAAAGGAACAAGAAATAGATCCATGAATTTATGCATATTTAATGAATATAAGTCTTTAATAAATGATGCTCCAGCAATTAGATACCTATATGGAAAAAATGCTATTGGACTGTACAAAGTCAGTAGGTACATGCAGATCTAAATGGGAGCTACAGACTTTTGCAGGGTAACATAGAAGAATACCTTTATTAACTTGGAGATGTAGAAAGATATTTTAAACAAGACAAAAAATCTGTATGGTAAGGAAAGTGATAAATCCAACTACAGTAAAATTCAGTGTTTCTGATCATGAGAAAATACCATAAAGGGTTAAAAGCCAAAGAATCGGAGAAAATATTTTATAATACACATGACTAATACAGGATTTGCATGTGAAACATTTTCAAATGTTGATTTTTTAAAAAAAGAGAAACCAATAGAAATAAGGACCAAATATTTGAATGGATACTTCACAAAAGAGTAAATCTAAATGATCAGTAAAAATAGGTTAAAATACTCAGCTTCAATAGTAAATCAAATTTAAAATCACAACCACCAGATTGTCAAACATTAAAAATTAGGATGTAGAGCAATGGAAAATTTCATAAGCTGTACATAATATGCAAATTGGTATAACAACTTTGGGAAACAGTTTAGCATCTCCTAGTAAATTTAATAACATGCGTACCTTGTAACATAGCAGTTTCATTCCTGGGAGTGCATCCTAGAGAAATATATACCCATATATTAGGAGACATATATAGAGATGTTCCCAGCAGCATTTTTGCACTAGATAAAAACTTGAAACAGCTCAAATCCATCAATAGTAAACTGGATAACTAACTTGCAGACTTTTCATACAATGGCACTTATATAATGGAGTAATTAATAAAAGTGAATGGAGTAGAGTAACATGCAACAACACAAATAAATTTTACAAAGAAAATATGGAATAAAAGATTCCAGCCACTAAACTCTAATTCAAAAAATACATGCACCCCAATGTTCATATCAGTACTATATACAATATCCAGAACATGGAAGCAACCTAAATGTCCACTGACAGATAACTAGATAAAGAAGATGTAGTATATTTACACCATGGAATACTACTCAACCATAAAAAAGAATAAAGTTAAAAGAAAAAAAAAGAATAAAGTAATGCCATTTGCAGCAACGTGGTTGGACCTGGAGATCGTCATTCTAAGTGAAGTAAGCCAAAAAGAGAAAGAAAAATACCATATGATATCACTTATTTGTGGAAATGATAAAAAGAAAAAAAGGGCACTAATGAACTCATCTGTGAAACAGAAACAGACTTGCAGACATAGTAAACAATCTTATGATTACTGGGGGAAAGAGGGTGGGAAGGGATAAATTTGGGAGTCTGAGATTTGCAAAGGTTAGCCACTATATATAAAAATAGATAAAAAACAAATTTCTTCTAGCATAGGGAACTATATTCAATATCTTGTAATAACCTTTAATGAAAAAGAATATGAAAATGAACATATGTATGTATGTGCATGACTGGGACATTGTACTGTACACCAGAATTTGACCCATGTAACTGACTGTACTTCAGTTAAAAATAAGAGTCCAGCCACTGGAGAATACATACATTTATCTAAAATTTAAAATGTGAAAAACTAAACCGTATCATTTGGGGATGCTTCTGTGGGTTAAAACCAAAAAGAAGAGCAAGGAAGTTATTAATGAGAGTTATGACACTAGTTACCTCACTGGGAGAGTGAAGGGACTTGGTAGGGAGTTGGATGCAGAGGGTATCAGGTGTACAGGAAATGTTCCATCTGTGACTGCATGGTGGTCTCAGAGGGGCTACTTAATAAATATTCATCATTTAGCCTTCATGTACTATTCTGTGTATATTTCACCAAAAAAGAAAAGAAAAAGAACAAATAGGGAAAATTTTTATTGCTTACTAATTCCTGGAAGAGTTTAAATTCCATGGGAATTATCTGTTCTCTGAAGAAGTGATACATTCATTCATGAACATCTCTGGACTTAATTTTCTTTTAAAAGCAATTATTTGATAATGTCACCTTTTCTTTTTGCTCATAGGTATTGATCTACTTAGGTGTCTACTTCTTGAAATGATTATTTTTTGCATTTTCCAGGAAAGCTGTTTTCAGGGGTGATGTTTCCATTATAACCAGAAAGTTGTTCAGCGACACTCACCTATTTTAGACTTTCTGTATGGGTGCGTGGTTGCTGTCTTTTGGCCATTCCTCTGGGCTGCTACTTACATATCTAACATTCCCTCTATTGACAGGAATTTCAAGTTTCTGCTACTACAGATATTGTTGTGAGAAACCTCTTTGCACATATATCTTCAATTATTTGTGTCTTCATTTCTGTACATTTTGCTAGATTTTTCAATTCACACAATGACTGGTAATGTATGAATGTATCACTTTCCCTACATCCTCACTGAATATTAACATTGTTGTGCATTTTAGTTTTGCCAGTTTGATGGGTAAAAAGTCTAATTATCATTTTATGATTAGTGTTTTCCTATCAGCAAGCCTAAAACTCTTTTTTCATATAAACTTATTGTCTATCCGTTTCCACCATTTACGTTTCCCCTCACGTGAATTTGTTTCACCCATCTTTTTCTTGGATATGTTTATCTTTTTACTATGAATTTGCAGTTTGGTCAACAGGAATATTAACTCTTAGTCTACATGCATGTTACAAAAATTTCCCTACCATATCAGCTGGGTTTTTTTGTTTTTTTTTTTTTGATGTCATGTTTGATATCGTTTGCTATGGAAGATTGTTTTATCTATTAAGATACTTCTGTTCTTTCTTTTAAGACTTTGGGTTTTCTTCCTTTCTTAAGAAAGTTTCACTCATTCTAAAGCATGCAAAGTTTACTTGCTGCTGCATCTGTGTCTGTTCCTGTACCCATATCTACATCTGTATCTATCTGGAATTTATTTCTCTTTGTGTTGTGACAGGCGGTATATTCTCTTTTTTTTTAATATTTAAATATTTCCTCTTGTTTAGCATTTTCATGGGTGTTTTTGTATCCATGTGGCCTATCTCTTTTGCTGATTGTGCTAGAGCAGGTATAATGAAGCATTTAAAAGTGTGGTCTTTGAAGTCATTTTGGCCCAGCTACTTGTTTGGTATGTGAATGAGCACAAATCAACTAATTTTCTTTTTTCAAATCCATCAGCCTTGCTTTATCTTTTAGATTTTTTTCCTATTAAAATTTTCTTTAATTGCACACCTAGATAAAATTTCTTCCATGCCAATAATGCATTTAATGATCTGTTTTTTCCCCACTGATTTTTGCCTTTACTGGAACCATAGTTTTTGATATGTAGCATTATCCTGATCCTATTTCTAAGAGATTTGCAAATGTTAGCCACTATATATAAATAGATTTAAAAAAAAAAAGATTTCTTCTTTATAACACAGGAACTATATTCAGTATCTTTTAATAACCTTTAATGAAAAAGGATTTGAAAATGAATAGATGTATATATTTATTTATGACTGGGACACTGTGCTGTACACCAGAAATTGACACACTGTAACTGACAATACTTCAACTTAGAAAAAGAAGAATTCTGTGATTGCCCTTTTGATATCTTTTAGAGAAAAGAATTTTATAGGAGAATAATTCTTATACCAATGCTTGAGTATTTTTAAATTTTATAAATAAATAAATAAATGCATGTTAATGTCATTGCCTTAACCTCAGTGTTTAATACCTGGTTTGGAGGAATCACTGAGCTGTTCTCTCTTGCCTAATATGTGATTGCTTTCTATAAATACTCCGTGGGCATTAGAAAATAACCTACTTTCCAAATCCCCTTGTGGTTTGTAATGTTTCATAGAGTTTATTGGCCAGATTTGTATTTATCATCCACATCCTCATAGCCTTAATGCTTTATCCCTCAGAGAGTTAGAAAGATATATTAAATCTTCTGACTACTATTGTAGAAAAATTTACAGATTTTGGTTTTTTAATTTATATTGTCTTTACCATTATAATGTATAGCCATTTCATAGCCAAAGGAACATTTCTTTCTGGTTAGGAGAATTCTAAACCCTGGGATTCCAAATGCTGTTGCATACAACAATGTTATAATTTTACAATGTTTTACCCCATAATAGAACAACAAGAAAATCATTAAACTTAAAAAAATTTTAATCTTTGGCCCTGTAGAGAAGTTGACTATTACAAATTACACAAGGCTGAACTTCCAAGAAAGGCATCAGTCCATGAAATTAAATTATGCATTTTGAAGGTGCTCTGTCTAATACTGACAGATACTAGTTGAAGAAATAATTGTCTGGATTTTTTAAAAAGACTCTTTTATCTCTTTTGTTCAACAGGCTGGTTCAAAATTCCTAAACTGACTTCTACAATGAACCAAAATACCTTTATTTTCTCTCTCAAATGAAGACTAGCATATAAACAACTGGAACCATGTCCATTTCAATTAAACTTGGAATTCTATAAAGATTCAATTATATATTTCAATAAATGCCCTGGAATTAGGGAACTGTCATGTTGAAATTACATTACAACTGTATTTCTCAAATTATGATTTTTATTCCTCGGGGAATCATGATAATAGACCAAGGAGTACGTTAAGCAGCTGCATTGTGGAATACCTTCATGAAGCATCAGTTATGTTCAGAAATACAGTGGAAGTGAAGGGGCTGCGGGTAGACAACTGTGAGAATTAAGTAATGCATCTAGCTAGTTACAAACATTTTTATGTTAAATATATTTCTATTTGTGAACCCAAAACAAAACTTGAATGAAAATATTCTCAGTTTTTACACATAATAAATATTCAAATACAGCTGACCCTTGAAAAACTTGGGGGTTAGTAGCACTGACTGGCTGAGTGGTGGAAAAGCCTTGTATAATTTATAGTTCTCTCCTTATCCATAGCTTCAACCAGCCTCGGATTATGTGATACTATGATATTTACTGTTGAAAAAAAATCTACATGTAAGTGGAACCGCGCAGTTCAAATCCATGCTTTTCAAGTGTCAGCTGTATTAGAAAAGCGTGTGTGAAGTGTAAATACCCTTCTCACCCGCAAATTCTCTTTCTCCAGTCCTTTTCCCCAGTGCAGTGGGTTTTGTAATTCTGCTGCTCACTGCTACCCAGGAGTTGTCTTAATTCCCAGTGCAGGACTGTCTGATAAAGCTGGAATGAAGCAAATAGGTATCACACATACATGAGAGCTGTTTGCTTTGTGTATTTCTCTTGGATCAGGTATTTATGAAACATTCTCTTTAGTTCTAATAGTTTTTTCTTTTTTTCAGTCATCTCTCTTAGATTTTCTAAGTGATCATATTATCTGCAAATAAATATAATACCTTACTTTTTCCCAAATTTATACCTTTTTTTCATAATTAGGTTTATTTAATTTATTTATTTATTTATTTATTTATTTATTTATTTATTTATTTATTTATTTTAATGGAGTTGCTGGGTATGGAACCCAGGACCTCACAGATGTGAGGCATGCACCCTACCCCAATATATACCTTTTTATTTTTTTCATTTTCTTGTTTAAGCTGATGTTATCAATAATAGTTATTGATAATGTGGTTATGTTTTTTGTTTTGTTCTCCTAAAATTGGTTAAAAATGCTTTAAGAAATTCTGCATTAAGTATGACAGGTTACTTTTGTTGTGTTATGGAAATATTCTACTATTTATATTTTATACACAATGTGAATTAAATTTTACAGGATGATTTTGGCATTGACTAAGATAACATAATTTTCTTTTTTGACCTATTTTATACGAATGAATTCCATTCTGTTTAGCAGAATTTACCCCTCAACTTTTTGACATAACTATCACAGAAATGCTTTCACAGTTGTGAACAAGTAGATAACTTTCATCTTAATATCTCTTTGTTCATTTCAGTCATTTGTAGGGGGGTGATTGAGTTACAGTCTTTCTCTCATTATGCCATCTTTCCCATAAACTAATGTATATATTTTAGTAATAAAAGAAAGGCTCAGTGAACAATATATTTTTCAGTGGTTTTATAATTAGGATATAGATGCAGAGGGATTATTTTTCTGATATATTCTATCAAGAGCTTACAAAGCTAATTTAAATGCTAGACTTTTTGGTGAAACATGCAAGTATAAATGTTAAATATTTGTTTATGTAAATAGAATTAATAAGACAAATAACTATTTTCATATGGGTGGACAAGGGCTGTATCATCTAAGACTGAGACAAAATTTCCTCCCAATGTTATACTGCATTTTTTATTACTGTGGGTATTAGTGACACAGTAAAAAGCTATCATAATTTGTCACGTATTTGTAACAGAGGAAAATAGTAAACTTTAAGCTCTGTTTATAGTTCCTTCTTTGAATGTTCACTGCAAAACCTCTTTCAGGACCAGGTATTTGTGTGTTTTTGGAATCTAATTATTATTTAACGTCTAAATATTACTGTGCAGAAGGGTTAGACTTGACAGCCCTTAAATCTCATAGTCTAATGTTTGAAAATGGAGTTCCTCATGCGGAGGATGTTCGGGGCCCACTCTGGTTTTGAGGACACGGCAGCAAACTGCCAATTATTGTGGGCCCTCCCATCTCCAGGCCCTCCGTGCCGTTGATCCACCCTCTGTGCAGCCATCTGTCTTAAAAAGGAGTGAATGATAACAGCAGCCTGTTTGGCAAGAATTGACAAACCACCGACTCTGGCCCCCTTCCACTGTTAAGTGATGGGACTGGAGCCGTGTAAGAAGCCGGAGCTTGGCCAGGCGCAATCTGAAAAAGGCACTTGATCCCTGAGGAAAAGATGCAGGGAGAGCATTATTTCAGTGAATGTTTATGAAAAGCAGTATTCTCTAAAGCAAAACTAGAAAAAGTCTTGGCTGAGCTAAGTATTCATTACGTGGAAGAGAATGATTAAGGAACCAAATGGAGACTAAAAAGATAAAAAAATTCGGAAGTAAAGACTTGACCCTTTACAAAGGAAGCTGGGCGGGAAGGGCAGCCTTCGTTCTGTGGACCCGTGTAATTAACACACGACGCTCAGCTCACGTAAGGAATGCACCGTCCTGGTTACCGCCTAGCCGGGGGTCACCCTGGGATCTCTGGCAAGCCAATTGAATGCCTCCGTATAAAAAACACTCCGCGATTACATTGCATACAAGGATTTTTCAACTTGACGGTGAAAAAAAAAAAATTCTCTCCGCGTTGCAAAAGAAACCGTTACTGTGGAGAAGGTATAATTACCCTGAATGGATAAGCTCAGAGTGCGGTAGGGTGATTTAATTCTTGGAGTGTACAGTTTGGTGAAGTGGAAAGAGAATTTGTTCACAAGAACTATTCCTGCCCCCCTCTTCCCCTACCGTGCTGGCTGGGCTACTGGATGGAACCCCTGGTGTCAAGGCAGTTATACTACGTGTTTCTTGTGTGACCTTCACCAGGTTGCTTCTCTCCTGTTAGTTGATCTAAAAGAAGTGTGTTCAGATTGCACAGAAGTATAAAAAGAAGTGTCTGAAAGAAATGGTCCCACTCACTCTGTCCATGTTCTTGGCAGACATGATTGTTCAAATATGACATCTCGTGCTGAGCCCAGATGAATGTTCTCAGAATCCTCCAAGCTTCCACAACCTCTGTCAATATGTTGTTAATGAACAAACAGAAACAAAGCAACCAAACTTCCTAGCCTGAGACAAATCAAATGAACAGTCACTTTGTTTAATTCTAGTCACAAAATAAATGAAATCATCAAGTGTTCTCATAAGTTACCGACTTCCTAACAAAAGCATCTCTGAATCCTCATTTTTGTGATGCTCAGATCTTCTTGGATATAATAATTGTGTGAGAGCATTGTTCTTTTTTCTACCAGGGGCAGATGAACTATAAATTTGATAACCTGGTAAATATGCAGATTAAAAAATATTTTTCAATTTAATGAGCCAGTTATTCTGAAATCTGGCTCCCTTATTAAACCATCTTTCTGAGTAAATGACTTCTTACCTGAATGTTTTTGCCTCTGAATCTTCCTCCCATAGGAGTTGAAACATGAAATGATATCTAGCTGTTATATTTGGACCAGAAGGATCAGGAACATCGTTTTCTATTCAGAAAGTCTGGGATCATGCTCCTTATCTAGTAGGAAATTAGGATGATCAAGGTTCCCTTTTCATGGTTCCCAGCTCATCCATGTCATTGCTAATAGACCCCAGGTCTGGGATAGAAAAAGTTTTACTGATAGAATATTAAACATTTGGTTTTAATAAATTATATAATCTTATTGAATCAATATTTATAATAGAAACCTGTTCTTCGAAGTCTGAATAGAAGCAAGGCAGTCATAGATGTAGCTCATGGCTAAAACACTTCGGAAAAATGCACTCTGTATTCAGAACCAATATCTTCGGTGTATTCACAAGTGATGTATTTTAATATATTCACAAAAACTAAAGGAAACTGCATGGTACTTTTCCCTTCTTTTTATTAATTTAACAAATGCGAGGCAGAGTTATTACTTGCAGCTGCATGGGACACTGCCTCTTCCTCAAGGCTCTCTTTCAATAAAATATTACGTTTATGAAAGCTTACTTGAATCACGAATTGCATGTTCACGTGAAAAACCCTTTATGATGCATAACTGTTTCCTTGTTGACTATGGGAGTAAAATATTTACACTTTGGGATGTTTAAAAAGGATGGTGGTCGCCTGCACAGCAGAGGAACAGGTGAGGGGTCCCAGGGCTTGAGTCCTATGAGGAGTTAAGATACAAATTTGTCTTGAGGATTTTAGCCTGGCAGAGCCAATCTGAAGCGGGAGGAACCTGATATAAATGGGAAACGAAAAACTATGTGCATCAAGCTATGGATGTATTTAATTCTTTGGTGCATCCTGGGAAGTTAGAGGCAGTGAGGACACCAAGCAAGCATGGCTAGAGTTCAGTGGCGTGTCCCACAGGAAAGCTAGAAGAAATGCAATGGGGGAGTTCTAGATGAGTGAAACCTGTGCCTTTTGTCCTTAATTCTTTGAGCTGAGAGTGGGTCGGCCCTAGCAGAAACTGTTTGTTTTCAGTTGCTATAGAAACAAAACAGTTCAGATAACACAGGTTGGGGAATGTGTGGATCTCACAATTATCACCCAGTGCCGAACCTGAACAAAGTCCATCAACCACTCCAGTGAGGGTCTGGAGAAAGATTTCTGGTGTGAGTCAAGAAGAGGGGGAATATCTGATAGGAAGAGAAATCCTTATACTAAGTCAGAGTGAAAACTGACACTTAGGATGGAAGGAAAGACAATTCCCCATGGACTCCTGGCTGCCTAATGCAAGTCTTGGGTACCAACTCTGGTGCATCCTCCCCACAGGTCATCTCATAGCACGATGATCTAGGACTTGGGCTTCTTTGGAGAAGCTTCACAGGGAGTTTAACAGAATGTAGGGTGGAAGAGAGGTGAGCAAAGCAGGGGTGAGTGAAGCCTAAAGGATTTCTGGACACTGCACTGGGCGGGTAACCAGGGTGCATACACCGCAGACCCTCAGGTGCCTTACTTCCATGATGTACACTGTTGGGATTCAGTGTTGCCTCTTGCTCTAGACCATCCTAGTCTCAGGTATGAGGGCGGTAGAAATGAAGCAAATGCAATTTCAATGCATCCTTCAGAGTTTGACACCTCCACTCGCCTACCAAAGGCACAAACTGAAAGGTTTATTTTTAATTGAAGTCTATAGTCTGTTTACAATGTTGTGTTAATTTCTGGTGCACAGCACAGTGATTCAGTTATACATATATATTATTCCTTTTTATATTCCTTTTCATTATAAGTTACTCTAAGATATTGAATATAGCCATGTGCTTTACAGAAGAAATTTGTTGTTTATCTATTTTGTATATAGTAGTTAGTATCTGCAAATCCTGCTCTCCCAATTTATCCCTCCCCCGACCTTTCCCCACTGGTAACCGTAAGTTTGTTTTCTATGTCTGAGTCTGTTTCTGTTTTGTAAATAAGTTCATTTGTGTCTTTTTTTTTTTTTTTTTAGATTCCACATATAAATGATATCATATGGTGTTTTTTCCTTTCTCTTTCTGGCTTACTTTAGTTAAAATGACAAAGCTTTTGGATGTAAGCTTGTCAGTGACATTTGGTGCCTTTTGAATGTCTGGGAAAACAGATGTATTATTTAAGTTGAACATCATTATGGAAGGCTGCTCAACACCTCCTCAAAATTGTCACTAGAACAGGGGCAGATCCTTCTAGGGTGTGGAGGTCACTGCCACGTTCAGCTGCTTGTGATGTGGGCTGGGCAGTGGGGAGGGTGACAGTGGAGGGGTTAAATCACGTTGCTAGTGTGCAGGAGGAGTTCAACACATTGTAGGCTGGCACCGCACCTGGGACACAGTCGGCTTAATCCATTTTTTAAAGCAGGAGTTCTGCGACTTGGCCTCTCCCACCTCTCCCTAACAATCAGGCCTTTCTTGAACTGGCCAGTCCCTTATTACTCGTCTGCTCCTGACCCACTCTATCATTTTGCTGCTATGGAACTGAAAGCGAGGACAGTATTAGATAATGGCTTAAGCTGCAAGCCTTTTCAGAGATGCCAGTAAGGCACACTAGCAGATTTTCAAAAGATTCCTAGAAGGAAACAAGTAAATGTTGAAAGTGAATGTCCCAACAACAGTGGCTGCCCTGCATTGGGAACTGTCCCCAGTGGCTCCCTTTGCCCACCTCCTACTCTTGGTGGCTGCCAGAACTCATGGCTGATGAGCTGGAATCATGGCTTAGGTATTGTTATTTATCCCTGTCAATCAAGCTGTTCCCTTAATTTCCTCACGTGACCTACTCTTAATGTGACTACAGAGTCTGGCTGTGTGCTTTTCCCGTTATGCTAATAGAGAATTGTTGAAGGAGAGAGGAACCAAAGGTGATGAGTTAGTTTTAAAAAATGATAGCTTTGGGAGCGAGTTTGTAAATTAACAGCTTTGCATTTGTGAGGGGAGAAAATTGATGCAGAGAAGAAGTTTCCTCAAAGGTTTATATTTAGCTTGAAACACTATGAAAAATGTTTAGAACGGAAATAGTCACATGATCTCAGATCTCCTTGAAGTCATCAGAGTTTCTGCTTAGATGTGAATGTCCATAACCCTGCTGAATTCCTGATTTCTAGAGGATACAGCTAGCATCTCATCCCCCAAAAGAAACCATGGACTTGGGGCTCCTGCCTGCCTTTGGGGAGGTGGCTGATGTCTCGAGTAGCCACCTAATTACATCCAGTCCACACTGGGAGACTTTTTTATTTTTAGATTCAAATCAGGATTTATTTTTTAAAATTTTAGTAATTTTTTTAATTGAAGTACAGTCAATTACAATGACACACTGGGAGACTTTTGAAAATTGAGGACTATCCATAATTGTGGTGGGACAGCAGGAGTAAACCAAGACTGTGCCCCAGAAAAATTGAGATGAATGATCTCCCTAGCGTTGTACCTTGTCCTGGGGGGTAGCTTGATTTTTCAATACTTCTTGGGTCTACTGACTTCAGCAAAGGATAGGTTTGATTGCTCCAAAAAGCATGCATAGAGAATGATCTATGCCTTTCCTCACAGGGTCTGGCAGAATCACTGGCTCCCTTGCTGTAATATGTTCTGATCCTACTGGTGCTGAAATGAGTGAGAACAATTTATGAGTGCATCGATAAATAAGAGTGGTCTGAGTAATGAGTAGAGGGGGCCCAGGCCTCGAGTCTTTCAGAAGTAATGGATTTTATCACGAGTCTTCCGTAGTTCATCTGGGGAAGCAAGTCCTCATCTCACAGCCTCCCACCAGCTCTTTCCAAGTCCCTAGGATAGGAATTGGGAGGTTTGCTGTTGGCACGTGATTTATATAACGCTTGCTGCTAGCATGTGGGTGGGCACATGCTGCATTAACAGTTTGTGACAAGTATCCTGAGGGTTCCAATCATGGCCTCTGGAGTCGGACTGGCTGGGTATTAATCCTTAGAGGGCAAGGCACTTAAGTGGTGTGCCTCAGTGTTCTCCACTGTGAGATGACAACAGTAATACTAACAGCATAGGCTTGTTAAAAGGATGGGAGATTTATAACCGTGCCTGGAAATAAAGGTTAGCTGTTCCCAATAAAGGATATTCATAGCATCTGCACCCACAGATGATTACAAGGGGAAGAGCTGAAGCATCTGCACCCCATTAGATAACCCTCATCTTTCAATACCTGTGTTTTACCATCTCCTGGTATAATTAATCTTAACAATTTTTCTTCCTCATCACCAGGCTTGGGAATAGGGGACACATGCCCCTAGCAGACTCATTAGGAGTTTGCTAAAGTCATGGGTAAGTCTCTTATCTTGACTAGACCTACTTTTGGTTATTTGAGACAAGCAATGGAACAGAAATTTCAGGACATCAAGATGTCTAGAAGCCATTCAAAGGGTTATTCTGCTGCCTTTTTATTCTCTATTCAAAATAATTTCACACGACACTCAGATATCATCACGTTTAGCTTTAGCCTGCTGCATGTGTGGTGAATTCTTCCAAAAGTGATGGCAGGTTTTCCTCCCGTGCTTGCGGGGGCACCCACAGGTGAACTTGTCTACCATAAGGGTAATTCTCAGTGAACTGTTTCCTGGGTTTTTTACTATTCCCAAGGACAGAAGCAAGTTGAGTTCACTAAGCCGCTCCATTCTTTTGAGGCTAACATGAAAAAGTAACTTGTTAGGGTTTTTGAACTAAGATTCTCAGGGGAACTTTGAAAACATATATTTCATTTGCTGCAACAATGGAAATTTTATCTTTCTGAGAACAGGTGTATGCAAATCTTGGGGTGTGTGTGTGTGTGTGTGTGTTTGAGAACAAAAGTTGTCACAATTGATTGTTTCCTTGAAAAAAGGTAAAGGACTTTAAATATATGGTGAAATTTCAGAGGACTTTCAAGCCTATAAAATGGAACTCAGCTAAGATTTTAGTGAAACGTTGCCATACTAGAATCCTGTTGGATTTGCATAAGCTAAAAGCCATGTAAATTATTTTCCAAGATCCTTTTACATCATACTGATACACCAGGGACCAGGGGAGGTAGCCCCAGTTGATAAATACTCAAAGTAGAATACCTTTTAAAAAAAAATTGAAGTATAATAAGTTTACAATGTTGTGTCAACTTCTGGTGTACAACATAATGTTTCAGTTACACATATGCATATGTGTATTCGTTTTCATATTCTCTTTCATCATAGGTTACTACAAGGTATTGAATATAGTTCTTTGTGCTATACAGAAGAAACTTGTTTATTTTATATATAGTAGTTTGTATCTGCAAATCTTGAACTCTCAATTTATCCCTTTTCCCCTCTTTTCCCCCTGGTAACTGTAAGTTTTTCACCTATGACTGTGAATCTGTTTATGTTTTGTAAATAAGTTCATTTGTCTTTCTTAAGATTCCACATGTAAGTGATATCATATGATATTTTTCTTTCTCCGTCTGGCTTACTTCACTTAGAATGACAATCTCCAGGTCCATCCATGTTGCTGCAAATGGCATTATTTTATTCTTTTTTATGGCTGAGTAGTATTCCATTGTATAAATATACCACGGCTTCTTTATCCAGTCACCTGTTGATGGACACTTAGGTTATTTCCATGTCTTGGCTATTGTATATAGTGCTGCTATGAACACTGGGGTGCAGGTGTCTTTTTGAATTAGGGTTCCCTCTGGATATATGCCCAGGAGTGGGATTGCTGGGCCATGCAGTAAGTCTGTTTTTAGTCTTTTGAAGAATACTCATACTGTTTTCCATAATGGCTGCACCAAACTCCATTCCCACCAGCAGTGTAGAAGGGTTCCCTTTTCTCCACACCCTCTCCAGCAGTTATCATTTGTAGACTTCTTAGTGATGGCCATTCTGACTGGTGTGAAGTGATACCTCCTGGTAGTTTTGACTTGCATTTCTCTGATAATTAGTGATATTGAGCATCTTTTCATATGCCCATTGGCCATTTGTATGTCTGCATTGGAGAATTGCTTGTTTAGGTCTTCTGCCATGTTTGGATTGAGTTTGTTTGTTTGTTTTTGTTATTAAGTTTTATGAATTGTTTCTATATTATGGAAATTAAGCCCTTGTCTATCTTATCTTTTGCGAATACTTTCTCCCATTCCATAGGTTGTCATTTTGTTTTGCTCATGGTTTCCTTTGCTGTGGAAAAAGCTTATAAGTTTAGTTAGGTACCATTTGTTTATTTTTGCTTTTATTTCTATTGCCTGGGTAGACTGCGGTAGGAGAACATTGCTGAGATGTATGTCAGAGAGTGTTTTGCCTGTTTTCTTCTTAGAGGTTTATAGTCTCTTGTCCTTTATTTAAGTCTTTAAGCCTTTTTTAGTTTATTTTTGTGTATGGTATGAGGGAGTAGAATACATTTTTGCTCTAGCCCTACCTACCCTACCTTCCACAAGGATGCTCTGAACTCAGAATTAAGGTCTCAGTGAGATCCAGGTTCACCCAGAAGCTACCTTGGAGGCGAGGGATCCTGGGAAGGTGATCAAGGACTGGACCTGTCATCTGGAAAGCCCATCACCTAACTGTACTGCACACCATGATGCCACTTTGGCTGTCTCCTTTTTTTTTCCTTAAAGGGAGGAAGGGGCAGCTGATTAGCTCCCAAATTCCTGGCGGCGTAGTTTTAGCTCTGTCGTTCACCACCGCTCTGCCCTGGAGGCCCTTTATTTGACCCTCTTGTCTTCATATCTGGGTGCATCCTTCCTTCCTCACCCTGTTAGTCTTTAGTATTGGCTTCTTATTAGCATTCCTGCTCTTCTACATTTTCTGCAATGTCACAGAGGCTCAAAGCCTAGAAATGACTTTGCTTCCCTGCCAGTGGGGTTCTGGTTTATGGTCTCATCAATAAGAGGTTCTCACCTGATGTTTGGAAAGTGGACAAGGAATAACCAGCACTTCCCCAGCCGTGGGAACATGTGCCTGGACTTCCACTGGCGGCAGCCGTGGGGGTTGACAGTAGTTTTGGGGCGTCATCTGTGAGTCTGCAAGGCTGGTTCCCTGTGATTCTTGTCCACTCAGCTAGCTGAAACCTGGCAAAGGCTATCGTGACCTTTATTCTGCTTCCACCAGCCCCTCCAATTGTTCTGTGAGTCTCTGATACTTAGTATTAAGTTATTTTCTGTGTAAAATACTTGAGTGGCTGCTGTTTTCGAAACCAAAGTATGGTTGTTAAAGCAGCCAGCTTGTAGATAGCCTTTGACAAGACTGAATAGAAAGCCGCACTGGACGCTGACTGGAGCAGATGTCCCCCGCGCTGTAGCTCATGATGGTGCGAGACCTCCCCCATCTCCAGCCTTGCGACTCAGGCGGCCAGCAGGCAAGCGTGCTTGGCCTCTTCCCTACATGGAGACAAAGGAAACTGCTTCTTCTGATTTTCCTAACAGCATCCCTCTCAGAAGTGTTACCATTTCCCCTCACTTAATAGGAAAGGAAACGGGGGTCAGGGAGTTTCAGTAGTAGAAAAGCTATCGAGAGGCAGAAGTCTGCTTTGCATCAGGTTTCCTGTGCCATTTTCACACACCTCTGAATTCTTGTCTAGAGCCGACCTCCTTTGGAGTCCCTTCAATGGAATTCTAATTCTCTATTTCCCTGTGGTATTTTGACTGTCGTTATTTATTGTCAGATTTTAAAATTTGCTTTCTAGAAGACTTTCTAGCTGAAAGAAAAAAACTGCAATGATAATAATAATATTAAAAAAGTGTCACTTATTAAGCAGTTACAAATGTCAGACACTGCTGTTTTAATTGCTCATTTAATCATGAAAATTGCTCATTTAATCACGAATGATCCAAGGAGTCATTCATTTTTATTATCTCTATTTGACAAAAATGAAAACTGAGACTCCCAGAGGTTTAGTCCAAAGTAATAGAGGTAGTTTATAGCAAACCCAGAATCCCACCCAGGTCTCTTTATCGCCAATGCTTCTGTCGATTCATTTAATAAATATTTTTCGAGCGCTCGGTGTGTGCTGGGCACTCCTCAGTCTGCGGTGGAGCCGGGCAAGGGAAGCGAGGACACACCCAGTCAGTGTGGAGCGGGAGATGAGAAGGTGGGGGGTGGAGTTCAGCGTGAAGAGCTTGTGGTGATTGACAAGCGCACACATCCCACCAAGAAGCTGTCGCGATGATCTGAGAATAAAATACATGTATTTTTCTTTGAATCTCTGTATATTGCTTTTTCAAAAAGCTACAAATTTGTCAGCATATAACTACCTGTTAAGTAGTTTGAAACTGTTTAGTAAATGGATCTGTGTGGCCTAGGGATGCTGTTAAAAAAATACTGATACTAAGGAAGCCATAAACTGAGAAAGTTTGAGAACCTTGGGCTACAGGTTAGAAGTGAAATAAATTTGAACTTTACTGATGTGGTCTTAAAATTTAACCAATTGCTCTAAAATTCAGGTTTCCTCCTTTCCTCAAAGCACATCTCAGTCCTCATTAAATGTATGTGCTCTATGCTTTGCTTAAAAATTCTCCTGAAAAAAAAAGTGATTCAGATAAACAGGGTTTTCTCATTAATAAAATGATGCCTCTTCCAATTGCTATCACTAGTCTCACACAGCTTTTTCATTTTTCAAACCTTTATTAAAATGTCACTTCTATCAGGAAATTAATTATGAAAAGAGGAATTGAGTGATCGGAGCCATAATTTGAGAATGGACCAAGAATTACTTCTTCAGAGGATGCTCTGATCTTAATCCATCATTTTGTGCTGATGAGTCACGAGCCCCACCCACCCCTGGGGCGGCCCAGCAGAGGTACCGCAAGTCATCTAGAGCTTGGGCCTCACCCTTTGCCCACAGGCATCCCAGGCTTTGAGCAAAGGCCCCACATTCATGTGCCACCAGTGATGGTCTAAAATTGTCTCTCTAAAAATTCAGAACCTATTTACTTCTTTAAGGAACTTGTGCAGTATACTATTTAGCATTATTTTTTTCTAAGAGGTAAATTACTTTATGTTGACCTGAATTTATACACTTGTTGGTCAGTGATTTCTGTGTTCAGGTCCATTGTGAGTCTTCTGATGTCATTCTCACAGAAACTCCTCAGAGTTTATGAATCAGTGGAGTCTTGTTAGAAGCAATCTCTGGACACTCATTTTAAACTAAATATAACTGCATTTGCGGATGTTGCTTTTTTAAAAAAACATTGTTAGTGGTATCCTTCCCAAACCCCTGAATCCTTCCTTGATCTCAGAGCATTTTAATAAGCTCCCAAGATGGTAAAGAATAGAGACTTTCTTTTCATAAGGGAGAAAACAGAGGTGCCCAGAAATTTAATCAAGTAGTTATGGGAACAGCATTAGACCTGGCTCAAGTCACATATCAATGTGGCGTAATTATTTTCAAGTCTCAGTATAAACGTCATTTATTTAATGAAGCTTTCATTTGTCCACAGACCTGTGAAGCATCTTCTGTTTCACACTCTCATGGTGCTCATTCTGTGGAAGCACCCGGCGTTGAACGGGGACTCTAGTGCGGTGGCTTCTTCCCCGGCAGACTTCCAGTCTTCTTGGCTAAGTAACTATGCTTTTTTTGATTTCTTGTACCTGTATCTTCAGCATGTAGCACCCTGCCTGGTGCTTGATAAATATTATAGAATGAGGGAAGGGAGGAAAGAAAGGAGGAAGGCAGGAAAGAACAAAAGAGAAAGAAATTAAGGGGACAGATGGGTCCAAAAGTTACTTGTTGAAACTCGTGACCACAGTAATTAGAGGGACCCAGGCCTCTGCTTTTAAAGTGTTACTTTTCTAATGATAACAGTAGACCTTGCATGTCAAAGGAATAGCCCTGCTAATGGTACCTCCTTGCCAAGCTCTATAGATGAAAAATAAGGGGAATAGCTTAATCAGCAATTGTGAATATCCACTAGTCTTTGTATAAAACTTATTACTATTTCCTCACAATAAAATATAGGAGGAACAGAATGATGGCAAAGGCTCATCTCAGGGAAAAAAGCAGGCAGGTGGCTCTGATGACCAAAAACTCACTGCCAACAGCTCTGAAAAGAAGGAGCAAAGCACAGACAATGTGGTTCAAAGACTCTAAATTGTACTGGATCATTCTTTCCCACCTTCTTTGTCAACTGGTCACAATCAGTCCCCCTAGCCTTTCCTCCTCAGAATGCAAGCTCTGGAAACCAGGGAGCATGGTTTTAACCTTGCATGACTTTTATTTCCCTCGGATAAACGCCCTCCTTTCATCAAAAGCTGCTTAAATCAGAGGAGCTCTCATGTCTGCTCCCATTTCTCTCATATGTGAGTTGAACGGATATCTGGGTTTAATGCTGTGACCATCAGCAGGGGCTCCTGAACGAGCTAATAGCTACCTGGGTGTGCATGTCCAATAGGCCAGGGGCATCCCTTTGATTTATTGACCTGGTCTGGCGACCACCCTGTCATCTCTAAAATGCCCACCACTGGTCAGAGGGCTCCTGAGGAGGGAGTGTGATTGGCTTCTTGTGAAATCATTGCTGCCTCTTGGAAAAGCAAATAAACCTCATGCCGGGCTCCATCGCCTCACCTGAATGGGCAAGGTCAGTAACTTCACTGTCACCACAGCATGAATAATTCAGACTGGGGTGATGAATTTATTGATTTTTAAAAGAAAGAAAAACCATAGATTTACAGTCTTTGCTTGTTAATTTAAGGTGTCACGGCAGCCCCGGACGTCCAGAGCACTGGACTTCTGCTTTGGCTTTGCACGTGCAATGGCAGATAGTCAGCGAGCTAGGAAACAAATTCTTCAGAGGCAGACGGCAGTGAGTTAGACGCCTACCAAAGCATGTTTTGAAGAGGGATTCGTGAGTGTATTCCATATTGGGAGGACATTGGAGGGCCTTGAAAACTGACACAGAGGAGGCCCCTGAGCGATGATCAGTCTGCACTGAGGCCAGTTCTGAAGAGAGTTAGCAGAGTGTAAACTCCTCCAGGGCAAGAGCTGAATTTCACTTCACTTTGTTTCTTCACTGCTGCCTTCTCCTCACCATCCACGGGGTAGCTTCTACCTGCTTGTAGGCCAGATTCCTCACTGTCAGGTACTTGGGGGTGCAATTTATACCTGATACCCATTACTCTTTACCACTCACTGACTCACCACAGCCTCCCGTGAACTTGCCCTCAAGGAAACTGCCCTCAAATCTCAGTCTCTTTACAACAAAAATTATTCATCATTATCTTATTTAATTACTAAATTTAATGGTCTGAACTAAATCTTCATCCTTTTATTGTCCTACACTAGAAGTGAACATCTGACCACCATGATTTCTTCAAACTTCCTCCTCCATTGGCTTCCGATGCACTGTGTTATCTGAGGTCCTCTATCCCATCCTCTCCTTGACCCCTATTTCCTCCTGTGCACCTTGGAACTGCACATCCTACACACTTCTCTATCTTTACTGTCTTGGAAAGAGCAGACCCTTAAATTTTCATCCCTATATCTGACTGTTTTTTTTTTTTTTAGTAATGATTCACCCAAGTGAGGTCCAAGAATATGTCTATTTTAAAATCTCTTGATTCTTGTTGCAAATTGCTTTCTAGAAAGGTTACCCCAATTTGTTTTCCCACCTGCAGTACATTAGGATACCCACTTTGAGGTGCCCACATCAATACAGAACGCTAGCTTTAAAGTATTTGATAATTTCTTAGGTGGAGTTAACAGTACAATGGTTAGCACCTCAAAATGCTGCATGCTCTAAGCTTCTCCTGTGCCTTCTGCCCTTTTATGCTGGGCATCTCTGAGGAATTGTGAGGAGAGAGAAAGTGTCAGAGGGCCAAGAGGTCAGGGGACTGAAAAAGGACAATGATCAGATTGGGCTTGGTTCACAGCATAGTCTCATGCTGCTGGGGACTGACCGCCTTTTATGACCCATGTAGACCTGTGAGTCCTGAAATTAGGTGCAGAGAGTGGGAGTGAGTCTATTTCCCACACCTTCCTTATTGAGTTTGGACTTGATCTAGTCAAGAAATAGTTTAAGAAGCGTTATTCATTATTTCCTCATTAGTAATGCAGTGTGTAGAAATTCTGCCCAGATTTGAGTGGGTCTTCCCTATATTTAATATATAAAGCTACTGCCATTATTAGTGATTTTATACATCTTCATGAAAGCTGGGACTAGACATACCAAACATATACAGCCTCCTGCCATGAAAACCTGGAAAGAATTCTCATTATCCCTTAGTTTGCTTCAGAAATATCACCGGCACAAATATTTTATGAAAGGTACAGTCTTCTTACAGAAGGATTTACGAAGACAAATAAGACCCATACTCTGGGAAGCTCTTAATTCAGAAAGATACATGTGCCCCAAGGTTCATAGCAGCACTATTTACAATAGTCAAGACATGGAAACAGCCTAAATGTCCATCAACAGATGACTGGATACAGAAGTTGTAGTATATACATATACACACACACAATGGAATACTACTCAGCCATAAAAAGAATAAAATAATGCCATTTGCAGTAACATGGATGCACCTAGAGATCATCATACTAAGTGAAGTAAGCCAGAAAGAGAAAGAAAAATACCATATGATATCACTTATGTGTAGAGTCTAAAATAAATGAGACAAATGAACTTGTTTATAAAACAGAAACAAACTCACAGACATAGAAAACAAAATTGTGGACACCAGGGTTGTAAAGTGGGGGGTGGAGAGCTAAATTGGGAGTTCAAGATTTGCAGATACTAGCTACTATATATAACATAGATAAACAGTAAGGCCCTAATGTATAGCACAGGGAACTATATTCAATACCTTGTAATAGCCTATAGTGAAAAAGACTATGAAAAGGGATATATACGTATAGGTATAAGTGAATCACTGTGTTGTGCACCAGAAACTAACACAACATTGTAAACTGACTATACGTCAATAAAAAAAGAATGAAAAAGGACCCATATTCTGCTTTCAAGTAGCCCATTTACCCAGTTAAAGAGGTAAAACAAATATCAATGTGACTAAGTCCCGGACGTGACTGAAAGCCAAGTGCCACTCGGTTAAACAAACGAGAACCTGAATGAGTATTAGAGGAATCATTGGGAAGGAAAATGTATAATCTGATGGAAATGGGCCAAGTTTCACAAATAATGTGGCATTTGATATAGACATAGAGGGATGGGCATGGTTTTTACAAGTAGAATGAAAGTCTGATTTGGGGAGAAGAGGCAGCATTTTGAATTGAAGAAATTGTGCATGAGCAAAGGTTATGCATGGAGGAAAGCATCTTCTCTAGAGGGGTGGGTTCATGTCCCAACTGTGGATGTTACATGTCAAGATGGTGAGACTCTATTTCATTCAGTAGCCAATTGGGGCCCTCTGAGAGCCCCTGAAGGAGGAACATACTTGATGCTGAATTTTATTGTGAAATAATATTCAGCCATGTGAAGTCTAGATTAGAATAAAGAGTGGGAGTTTGATGCCCGATGAGAAGGCTGTTATTCCATTAGTCTAGGGAGGGGGTCAAGTACCCCTGAGACAGGGAGGCAGGAATAAGACACATGAGGAAAGAGATGCAGAGGGGCCTGATGGAAATAAAAGTGAATGACTTGGCACATAATTAAATTTGGGACCAGGGGATAGATTTCAAGTCCAGGTGCCCAGGAGACTATTTAAATTATGGTGTTATTAATGGATAATGAATTCAGAGAAGGAAATGATGTAGGAAGAGAAGTGAATTTGAATTTGAGTGCATCTGTCCATCTTCATTCATTTTTTTGCTAAGCAGGCAGTGGAAGGTTTGGGAAGTAGGAGAGAAAAATTAGGCGGACACATTTAGGAACAATTAGCATGGCTGATCTTGGGATGAGCACAGGACCAAAGGTGAGTGAATCAGATTCCTTCCTGAGGAACAGAAGAAAGAGGGGAGTGCCAGTCCTGCTTGGCTGACAGCCGTGTGCTCTGCAACGTGGAGCAGGGTGGTCTGAGATCAGAGGGAGGAATGAAGGTGAGGGAGAGAGAGAGTCTTGGTGGTGCTGGGGTCCCTAAGAAATGACTGCATCCCTTTCCATCGTTACTTGAGCCTTATAATAAATGTACCCCTTTGCCCTAAGCTAGTTTGAAGAGACTTGCTGTAATTTGTGACCACAGGCATCCTGACTATTAACACCGTTAAAAAGTCAGAACCTGTCATCAGACATTTCATTTCAATTTTCAATGTGCTGGAGGATTTATTCTCTCAGTCATTGAACATTTAATAAGCCCCTGCTCTGACCTGGGCATTATGATGGTCTCTGAAGATAAACTGGATATTGAATTGGAGAGAGGACTGAATGGAGCAGGAAGGTTTTGAAGTATGTCTGGCCCCAAAGTCAAGACAAACCCAAATTTACGAATGGGCGGAATTCCAAGTGCCCTTCTGTAAATTGGCTGTTTGACAGTTAGAAGAGATTAGTCCCCAGAAACCTCGTTGTGAATGTGGCGATGTGCCCGGGAGAGCTGGGGGAAGCCCACTTCCTATCCAGTGGGACAAAATAGACATGAAAACAGTAGTGTGATCACAGATGTAGCATGTTTTTCCAAAAAGCTCATGTGGGACAGCATCTCAGGACACCAGGCGTAGATCGGACTTGGGTGGATTCTCATGTGGCAGCCGTAGCATGTGGAACAGGGTTGTTGAAGTTCACGATGTGTGAGAACAGACAAGAGCAACTTTGTGGTGACAGAGCCTCCTAGGCCTCCCGGCTGTGAGGAGAAAGGGGAGTTCTTTCGGCCCTAGCATGCAGTTGAGTTCTCAGTTACAGTTCTGTAAAGGATGGTTGTAAGTCAGGCATTTCCACGTGAGGCATATACGTCAGATAGGCGCAGTTAAATTTCTACTGTCTGTGCCATAAGGACAAACCTCATGCTAGCGTAATAGTAAGGCTTTGTGTTCTGAAATAAAATATAAATGAAAGAGATAAAGATTACACATGTTCACTGAGATACTTACTTCATGCATGCATTCACGTACACATTTAATAAGTCTTCATGAAGTCCTTCCATGCCTTTTGTATGTTCAGCAAAATGCCACACCCTGAGGATACAGAAGTAAGTAAACTTGGGAACTCCTACTCTGATAATGAGACTAGATAAAAAAGAGTGGAAAAAAATGATTGGAGCCCAGAAGCCCTTAACACAGTTGTGGGTTCTTCCAAGATCGCCCTTCTTCTTCATAGCACGCACTTCTCCCAGACATAAGGCATATATTTATTTCTTGTTTATTTGGCTTTCCTCACTTGTATATAAATCCCATGGGGCAGGAAAAAAAATGAAATTGGGCCTTCCCAGACGTTTACAGGAAAAAGTATAAAGAATGAGTACCGTTGACGTGTCTGTTAAGGACAGCATGGACAAAGGCAGGGATGAAAAACATCTCAAGTGGTTTTGTCATGGGCTCCTTGATGGAAGAGTACCAATATGATAACAAGAAAGTAAATAATAAGGAAAATATTACTATAGGGCTGGTGATATGCAAGGCATCGCTGTGAGCATTTTGGGTCCATCACCACGTGCAGCCTTCACAAGCCTGGGCGGGGGCACTAGTATGGTTGCTGTGTTACAGGAGAGGACACTGAGGTACAGAGAGACCCTCAGCATCTTGCCAAAGAGCATATGACTGGTGGGGACTGGAGCCAAGATTTGAACCGAGACAGGCTGGTGGGAAATTAGGTTAGAAAGGTCAGACAGGGACCAGATCAAAAAAGTCAGCGTAAGAAGTGGAGATTTTTCTTGGAGACAGTGGGGAACCTCTGAAGAGGGGTTTCTGAAGGGGTTTGGACTGATCAGATTGGGATTTTAGAAAGAGTGCTCTGGAGAGCTGGAAAGAGGGAGGGCAGAGAAGAGGTTATGGCAGCAATTCGTGGGAGAAATGAGTCTGAATTAGAACTACAGCAAAGCAGGTAGAGAAGAGTCAAAATTACTGAGGAAATGTAAGCCACGAGGAAGATGAAATATTTTGCCAACTTACACCCCTAGTAGCAAGGTTTGAGGCTGGCCATTGCACTGCCGTGTCACCCACACTGAATGATTCTATAATTTTAAATTCTTTCCAGTTGAATAAACAAAAACATCAATGATGTTTCTGTTTTCCTTTCTTTGCTTGTTGAAGATATTTTTTCATGCTTAGATGCCATTTGTTTCTTATATATATAAAATGTCCTTTGTCTATTTTTTCTATCATACTGCATTTTTTAATTGATTCCTAAAGTCTCTGATATCCTTTTATATGACTCCACACTGCTCAGGTGAGCCAGCGAGGACAATGGTAGGGAGTTAGGGTAGAAACAAAGACTGAAACACACTCCAAATGCTGCAATATGTAGTGGAGAATGAGCTGGCTCTGTAATAGCAGCAGGAAATTGTGTGTAAGGCAAGGCGCATAATACACATCATGCAGGGAAGAAGAGCTTTTGCAAGAGGATGGAAAAAAAATCAATGATCTACAATTGGCACAGGACTCCAGGAAGAACTCCAGATGCACCCTTTTGCCCTGCAGCACATAAGTCAAAGGAAAATGATCAGTCCCTTGAGGGGAGAAGCAGCTGTCATGTAAGGCCAGATGGTAAAGAGAGAGTTCAAGGAAGGTGTATGAATTAGCCATTGCTGTATAACAGAGAACTCCAAACTCTCAGAGTGTATAAGCTTTTATTTAGCTTACGTGTCTGTTGTAGATGGGGTTGGCTGACCTAGGCTGCACCTGGTTTGGTCAACTCATCTAGGGCATCTTTGTGTTGTATGCCAATCATCCTCTCCCAGGGCCATTGCTAGCCCAGGCATGTTCTTCTTATGGCAGTAACAGGTCCCGTTGGTCAGGGAAAATCACGTGGCCAAGCCCGACATCAATGGAGTGGGGAAGTGTACTATTCCCAAGAAAGTAGAAGAAAGCAGTGGATGATCTATGACAGGAGTGGAGTTTACTTTACGGTCAGTTGTAGTTCTGGAGAATACAGACAAAGTGAGGGACATCAAGGAGGTTCAGAGGTGGGCAGAGCATGAAGAAAGACGATGTACCAAGCAGAATAAAGAGAATGATTCAGAGGAGCTTGCACTTTGCAGAGTGTCCAGCATGGGTTGTGGAAGAGAGCAGTGCCTGGGGTTAGCTGGGCTGAAGGCATCTATTGGAACTCTGATGGAAAGTTGTTTGGAGAACTTGTTTTAGGCGATGTCCCAAATTCCCAGAGAAATGTTAACCGATAGTGAAACATCAGTTATACCAATAAGATTTCATAGTCGTACTACTTTGAGATTTCAGTCCTGCTCCCTAAGTGTCTGCTCCCCATCATGCAGGGACTGTTTAACACTATCTGTCTCTCTTAACTCATGCCAGGTAGCTGAGGTCCCAACTGAGGGTGAAGGTTGGGTCTGCCTATAGGATAGCTTCTATTGTTACCTCATTTGATTAAGTCCATGTGAATTCTGGTTATGCTTTGAATAGCATCCAAGTATTTTGATTTGGCAATTAGTTAAATCCTATTTACTACCTGATCTTTAACAGGAAATAAAGAGACTTCTTGAAATATTTTACTTGGTAATTCTTGCTTTGATTTATAAGGAATCTTAACACAGGTGTGAATTGTTAAAAAAAAAAACTTTTAAGATGAAAAGTACACACCTGGGAACTTTTTTGGCTCAACACATTTGCAGCCCTGAGACAGCCAGGATTCTTCGCTGTGAAAGTCCTCCAAGGATTCGCCTATTCCTGTTCTCCCCGGGCCACACATAAATATTAATTACCCTTAAATACAGCCCATTTTCTACCATCGATAATGAAAAATTTAAAATGCCAGGATAACATGAGAGAAACTCGAATCTAAATAATTATTACCGGGTGCTGTTTGTTCCCGGCAGAGGGGTTAGAGTGGGAGCTTCTGACAGAGGGGGACTGTGTGCAGGCATGGTCTGTGGACAATAATTACAAAATGCCAGAAGGAGAGTCTTGAATTTTTCAAGAGGCTTTAATGACTCCCAGGACATTGGGGTAGAGCCACATGGATCTCGCTGAGAGAATATAAACTCAGCATTACAGAAAAATCATCGTCTGGTTAGAATGTAGAACGGGAATAGATTCTAAACATTCAGTCTGCATTGTTTGGATGGTCGATGGGGAGTTTAATTTTATGAAATGTGGTTTTTTCATCTTTCCACCTGGCAGAATGGGACCTGAAGGGGTGGAGAAAGTGGAAGAACAGAATTATATCATTTGAATTATATTTATAAAGACCACTGACCTACTTCATCCTTCTTTCTCTGAGGATAAAGGCATAGATACGATGTCCTGAAGGCATGTGAGATCAGTTGGAATAAATTAAGCCATGAGGACAATAAGAATGTAACAGAAAAACACAATCTGTGTTATTTAAATCATTCAAAGAATGCTAAAGAAATCGTAACTAAGGTCTCTATGACACATAACGATAATGTGTGAGATAGTAAACCTGTGTGGTTTTTAAAACAAATTCTTGATATAAAAGTAATGAAATGACTGTGTAAACTGTGGGAAAGATATAAAAATGTAAGGACTAAAATAATAATTAAAATTCAGAAATAAGCAGTTAAAATTATATTATTTCCTAATATTTTTCTTTTTAACTATGGTAGACTGATTATAAAAGCAATCAGAATTCCTCATAGAGCATTTATACCAAATATAATATAGTCTGAAGTAAACATCATCAACTTTACTTTTTTTTAACATTTTTTATTGATTTATAATCATTTTACAATGCTGTGTCAAATTCCAGTGTAGAGCACAATTTTTCAGTTATACATGAACATATATATATTCATTGTCACCTTTTTTCTCCGTGAGCTACCACAAGATCTTGTGTATATTTCCCTGTGCTATACCGTATAATCTTGTTTACCTATTCTACAATTTTGAGATCCCATCTATCCCTTCCGACCCTCCCCCATCAACTTTACTTTTGTTCACTTCATGAAATACTACATTTTTCAAGGTTTAAGAATTTCATTCTGCATTATATTTAAATATTTTGAATTAACAAAGTGAGTCAATGATTTAGAAATGCTTGTATTCAGTGCAGGATGTTAGAGAGGAGACTGACTTTGTATATCCTTAGTGTGTATCGAAACTCTTCATCTTATGACAACTCTGAATTATTTGGCATGGTATTACTGTTGAGTTTTAAGGAACTGAAATTTCATAAAATATGACTAATCTTCATTTTTTAAAAAAATCAATGTTATTTGGAACATAAATGTTCATGATTCATCTTTTCATTGAGTATATAATATTATTTTTCTATTTAATGCTTTTTAAATTGAATTCTGTTTTCTCTGATATTAACACTGCTACATGAATGACAGCAAAGAAGCTTTATCTTTTTTTAATTTAGTGAGGATATTTTTGCTTATCATTTGACATTTATGTTCCACATCTAGAGGTAGTTTTCTTACAATCATCAACATTTATAAATTAATTTGACACATTATAGGAGTATGTTTCATTTTTAAAGGAGGGAATAACTTAAGTGTTTAATTTATTACTATCACTCCTATATTTGATCTTATTTCTGTTATGTCACGTAATATTTTCTGATTCTATACATTCTTGTCTTATCATGTTTCCCACATTTTCTTTACTTGAAACTTTTCTTGTTTCTGATAGGTATAGTCTGTCAACATTTCATATAAAATGTAGAAAATAAGATGGCTTTTGAAATAAAATTGTTAGAATTTCTAGAGAAGTAAATGCTAGCCTGGGAATCCAAGAATGATTTTCTGAACACTGGTGAACTGACCCATCAAAGGACCTACTGTTCCTGAAATCATCTTGGAAGCAACTGAGATTGAGAATATGGTGCTTGAGCTGATATCCACCATGTAGGAAGCTGGAATCAGGAATCTACCAGTGCCCTTCCCACTGCCACTGCCACCACCTCCACATCACCTGGGAAACTGGAGGCTGGGTGCTGGTGTGCTGATGCAGGAAAACCTTAGCTCTCCACAACACTGCTTGCCAATAGCTTACATAGAAAAAGAGGCCCCGGAGAGCTTCTAATTCTCTTCCACTTTCCAAAGTTTCTGTGCTCTTACTTGATTGGTGAGAGCTACTTTTCACCCCAAACCTTACCTGTGATGGAGTCTGGACATGCCCTCTAGGCTCTGTGTATGGAGGTCCCGTAGAGGGAAGGTGGGGTAGAAGGGAAGCCGGCCAGTCCACAGTGTCTATTCTAAGGTGGCTATGTTCTAGTTGTAGTCCTGTTTGAATTACTTGAATCTTATTTAAATTATTTATAATTTTCCTGTTTTACAAAGTCAGTCTTAAACTCTAATTCTATAGTTGTGAGAGGTAAGTGGAATTTCTCAGGTTTGTTTATACATAAGTTACTGCTTTCTAACCATTACATTTTATATTTTATACATATATATGAAACAGAATTTAATATTATATGTGCATGTATAAATATATAATTATAAATATAAATTATATATATCTTAAAATGACTGATTAACATTTGCTTATACGTTGATAGGCCTATCTAGTATCAGAGCCATCTTCCATTGTCCGATTGATATTCTGAATTTTTTCCTAGGTGTTTTAATGAAAAGTTTTTTAAAAAATGTATCTGAGAGATCTGTGTCTATCCAAAATCATAATTTATTGCCTTAAGGATGTGTAATATACTATAACAGCACATTCCTTCCCCAACATATCATTCTTGTATCTTAAAGCTATTTCTCAATCTTAGAAATTTTGGGGGCAATCTTAGAAATTATTATGAGTTGTTAAAATCTGGACAATTTCCCCAAAGTAGCTTAAAGCAAAGAGATGTGGACCTTGTGGGGTTTTCCTCAAAATCATCATGAGCTGGCATCATCCTTTATAATATCTTTTATGTCAGTAAATATGCTCTATAAATATTCCAATTGCCTGATATTTAAATCAACTCAGTAAATGTTAATTGTGTCCCTAAGATATTCTAGGATGCTAATGGGCTCTGGGCCTTCAACAATGAATGCCTCACCCCGCCCCCATGGAGTCAGGGTCTAGAGTGCTGTACAAATGTAATGTAAATCAATAAACACTCAGACAAAAAGACAAAACAGAGAAGAGTGTCCTTAATTCTGCCTCGGGGTTAGGAATCAGGGCAGATTTCACAGAGGAGGCAACAGTTGACCAGATTGCTCAATTTCCTAGTTAAAACAGAGCCAAACAGAGGATGATCAGAACTATCGCTTTAATTAAAAAAAAATCAGTATAAATGTGAAACACATGGGATTTTTATTTCTGTTCAGAACTGTAGGAAAATAAGAGTGATGATGATGACAGTGTTGTTGATGGATGTTACCGGTTACCGACCCAGCAGCTGGCTGGGTCCCCTTCCCCTTTCCTGGCTAGCACCTTAATTTTCCTTCTGCTGTCTAAGCCTCTTCTGAACTGTAGTAACCATGTGGTTTTGGAGGCTGACCCCAGCTCAGGTGTGAGCTGTAATTAATCTAAGTCAGTTAACAAAATCCCATCCCCCTGCCAGTGATTGGCTTAAGAACCCAAACCTGTAGTAAACAGAGTGGGGCGTTCTCTGTTCGCAGAGATAGGTTCAGGAGAGGGCACGAGACTATATTTGGGCCAATGAAATGTAAGGGCAGTTTTGAAAAGGGGATTCTGGGAAATTTTTCCTTATTCTTAGAGGAAAACCTTAGGGGCGCTCTCTGTTGCTGGCCTAGGAATACGGCCATCATCTGATTCCCAGCCTGAAGATGAAGCTGGTTACTCGGAAACGTTCCTCACCCCTCTTTCTGCTCCAGGAATCACAGGGCAGTGGAGACAGAGCCGTCGAGTGAACTAAATTTGAAAATCTGCCTGACTTACGGATTTCCAGGTATGAGAGTCTATAAATGGTCTAATTGTTCAAACCAGCTTTACTTGAGTTTTCCATCGCTTGTTATCAAAAATGTGTCCATTTAATCACAGCTGAGAATAAAGAGCTTGCCTAAGAATTAAGATAAATGTAATGTGACAATCTTTAAAAAGAAAAGAAAAAAAGTAGGCAAGGGTGAAACCAGAGAACTGAAAATATTACAAAGCTAAGATAAACGAGAATAAAAAGTCTACCTAGAACATAATTAAAAGTTACAAATTTGGCAAAGATTCCTAAAATTGGGCAGAATTCACTAACTATTGAAAAACCGTAAAAAATGTTTTAGTGTATGGGAAAGCTCTTACAGATTGAAGGGAGCAACTGATAGGCACGTTACTTTAGGAGTGATGGAGATTTAATATACAGGATTTTCGTCAAAGGATAGGTAACAGAAATTTCCGTGCAAGTCTTTAAGACAACACATTCCTGTGTTCAACCCCAGTAATTCTGATAAGGCAGGTGTGACCGAGTCCCTGGCACACACAGTTTTATGGACTGTTCTCAGGATGACACAGGTTTGGATCTCAGTGTGACTGCCTGCATCTGTTTCTCCCTGTTGTCTCTTTCCACGTGTGCCTCTCGGAGTTGCCTGCATCACGCTGTCCCCCTGGGCATGCTTTTGCCTCTCTGCACGTGGCTCTTTGTGCCTGTGTGTCTGCTTCTCTGAACCTTCCTGTTTCTGTCTCATTGTCCCTCTGCATATGCTGTATCTCTTCTCCGTCTCTCTGTATGTGTAGCATACAGAGAGACGGATGGTTTGTATTGTTGTGTCTGTATGGTTGTGTCTCTTGTATCTCAGTGTGCTCTCTCTTTGGATCCCCTTGTATATCTGTGTAGACTTTTCTCTGTTACTTGCATGTCTTTCTGTGTGAGTCTCTCTTTATAGGTATCTCTTTCCTTTGTATCTTTTTTTCCTGCCACTTAAGTGAGAGCAGACACAAACTTAGTCTGTGCCTATTAAAAATATATATATATATATGCATAAATATATATATATAAATACATATATAAATACATACATTTGGATGTGGATATATATATAAGTCACATCCAAGTTCCCGGGACTTGAGTGACCGATACTCCTTGAGGAGGCTCGGTCAGCCAGTAGGAGTCCTCCCCCTCGCCCCCACCTCACCACGCTTCAGCGCGGTGAGATCACTGGGCGCTGGGAGAACCTGTGTCTGCGTGAATGACGATGAACTCACAGCATCATTCACACCTGTTCAGCCCTTGTCTCAAACTCACACAACGCCAGACAGAAAACTCCCAACACTGAGGGCAGACTTGGTACTCATTTCAGTGGTCCTAATCGTAAAATACTACTACTTGCACGCAAATATCACATAGTCAGGTCACATCTAAGCCCTTATTGGCTCTTGTGCTCACACAGCTTTCCAGGGCGGGGCCATCGAGCACAGCCAAGCCTCGTCCAGCAAGGACACCTGCAGCTTCCTCTGCAGAGCACGTCTGTGCAGCACTCACTTCGCAGTTTGGCCGGCAGCACCCCTCCTGCCCTGTCTCACTCCTCTCTGCCTTCTCCTTCATGAATTCCTGACTTGGATACCTGTCATGTCCCAGTCTGGACATTACATGGGTTCTTCCTCCTTAGTTCCTCGCAGGAGAGCTCCCAGATTGGGATCACTCAATCACCTTCTGCTTCTGCAGGTTAGATCTCCCCTCCTCCCTGACCACCCTTTTCTTTGGAAAAAGTTCCAATCCAAACACCCTGTCTCCATTTCCTTATGAATAGTCCCATAGTATTTTCTGATCAAATACAGTTCTGGTATTTCCTAAGGTAGTTTTTAAATATACAAGCCCCAAATAGGTTTGGTGAGTCAGATAATAAGAGATGACAGCAATCCTTAGATCTCTGGAAGGGAAAGGACTAAAGCCCATGTTCCACCCTCTGTGCCGGCTGTGTGGCCTCGGAGGGGCTACTTCTCCAGGCTGTTACTGTCCACGAGGAAAGTGGGGAATTGGATCTTATCATTGGTAAGATACGGTTGGTCATAAAGTTTTCTAGTCGTCATAGAAACAAATTTTCACTGAAATAAAAACATGTATTACCATTCAACCTATGACACTTAAGGAATTAATAACCATTGTCTTTCATGCTCACATTCCAAGCAATCAAATGTTAGTTTACTTTCTCAAAATAAAGTTGCACTTGTATTTTGCACATAATTCCTAATTTGGTTTAGTTCATGTTTTCTAATTTAGACTTTTGTAAAACTTCTACTGAAGAATAATCCAATGGACTAGAAGTCATTTCACTGCTAAGAGGCAGAATCAGTCCTTAATTTCATCTCTCATCATGAATTCCAACAACTTAGTTTACATTCATTCATTTACAGTACATTCGGTGCCTCTTTTCACACTTGAGAAGTTTGAATCTAACATATTTAGACTGGTATGAATGTACTGAGATCAAATGCAGTATTTGGCTTTTTAATCCCCAAACAACAATGCTGTTTAAGATAATGGGACCTCAAGTACATTAATGCCTTTTGGTTCTCTCGTTTTCCTGAAAATGAACTTGGAATCTTCGTGGCAGTAGAGAATGCTACACCTTCATACTTTTAGAAAATATGAGTTCTGTCCAAGATCATAGCCAAATAATGTAGTAAACAAATTGTAGAAACCAGAAAGTAAAATGAATACAAAACACTTGGTTAATTGACACTTGAAAAAGGAGAGGTGTAGAATGTTGACATTGAAATTATTTCAATGGGCGTATCCAAGAACATACATTTCAGATTCTGAGATAATTTTTAAAAGACTTCTGGCTTCAGAGATTTCCACCATGCACAAAAAGCTGCTGGTGGTTATTAGCTAAGTCGTAAGTCATTGTGCACGAGAAAGCCCTGCTTTGGCACAAAACACTCTGCTAACTTAAGCTCATTAGCTGATGCAAAGAAAAATAATAACAGTAGAAAAAACATAAATTGAACCAAATCTTGTAATTTGTATATTACTGATTTCCTGTATCTTTACTTTTATTTATTTTAACTGACATATGGTATAACTGTGAATTAAAACTTCACTACAATTGTGTTTTTTCACTACTCCTAGTATTTGTAGCAGAATTTCTGCTTTATCTGTTAAAATGCCTTGCTATTTCTTGGATATAAATCAATTCAGTACAGTTAGATCTGTGCCTGTCGTCATTATTTAAGCCTACTTTCTTATTTCACTTTAAAATATTTCCCATAAATTTTACCCCCTTAAATATGAGAAAAAGAATTATGGCAATATTAATTTCAAGCAGATAGTTTTGTACACTGTTTTATTCTAACCCTTGAATTTTACTTAAAGCATGTCTTTGTATGTGGGAAAACTTAGATATATTATTTTATTTTGGGGACTCATACACTTGATTGTACAGCCCGCCTTTCAACTTTTGTAGCTTTGTCTTTTATCTGTATAAAAGGTACTGATGCCAGGTTTTATTCACGTTTTTACCTTTTATTGGATTAATCATGGTTGTTTTAAATTTGAAAATTAAATCAATTTGTAGCATGTATATACACACACACACACACAAACACATGTGAATAGTGTTGCTTATCTTAAAACTTCTCTCGCTGGTATTAATCCTTTGTGTAACTCAGATAGCCCACAATAACTGGATCTTACTATATGGGAAAGAGAAGTGTTGCATTTTATGGTTTTATCTTTTCACTCCTCCACCATCCTATTCAGCTAGTTAGAACTCTGGAAACTTGGCTGAGAGTTTTTAGCTTGTGTATTTTGTGGAGCATGTGTATCTCAGCACTGAGATGGTTGTAACCAGCTGCAGTCACTGCTCCCCATGTTCCCATTTCCTGACGTCAGTAAATGAATCTGTCAGCACCTATTTTCATCAACAGCATCCCTGGTCAAAAATTCTTTCTGAAATTCATCAACAACATTCCTGATCAAAAATTCAGTACCTGGAGGTATTTTCTTAAGAAAATGTTGGTGAAAGGGCATATTTCATAACTATCCAAAATCATATCTGATAGTTCTTTTTCTTCCATGTTTGAAGATTACAATGGTTACACAGGCAATTCTTGAAATATGCCCTTCTCTCTGAGAATTTCTCATGTAACTTTATTTTATTTATAAGTAGCATGATTTTTTCCTTAGTAGCTTGTTCATTTACTTATTTTATATTTATAATTTTATGAGATTATTTGGCAGTCAGGAGGGCTCTCATAAATGTCCTGTTTCACTACTTTTTCTAGACACAGCATTGTTATTCTCTGCCTCTTTTTAATTGAGGCATGATTATGTGATTTGATTTGGTCAACAAAAAGTGAGTGAAAGTTCTAGATGATATGTGGCTTAAAAAAAAAAACACTTATGTTTTATTTTAAGCCATCAAATTTGCAAATATCCAAGTGAATAATATGTGAGGATGAATGCACTGAGCATCTTTTCATTTGCACACGCCTTTGTAGTTTCCACCCAACTAATTGCGGATGGAAGCTTTGTCAGCCAGAGTCCCTGAGGTAGGAAAAAGGCAGAGTAATCTGCTCACCCAAACAGTCTTCACTACCCTTATAGCATGAGCAAGAACTGGATGTTGCCCATTTCAGATTTGGGAGTTGTTACTTCTGCATAACTGGTCTCTCTGGCTGACAAGAACTGTACCTTTGTGACCATACTTCTTTGTTAATTGTAGATACAACCCAGTGAGTCCTAGCTTGGATATTTATTACCCTATTTAATCAAGAGGAAAGGTCCTCAGCTATATGTGTGATCATCAGTCTTGTGCTGGTTAGTCTTCTCCTCCGATAACACTTAGTTATCTCGGTGAAGCACAAGGAGACATCATTTTGATACAGATATGTAGTGAGTGTCCCCCCTCATCTCTTAACTCTTTAAGGTTGTAGATAACTTTCAGATTTATTTTTTCATCCTATTTTGTTCTATACATTACAGACTCCACCTTTTACTGATTTCAACAGAATTTTTAGCCCACTGAATGTAATTTTCACTAAGCCAAATCATTTCAAAATCTGCTGTCTGATGTCACGTAAGGGAAACCATCACTTCAAATATTAACTACTTGCATTCAAAGTATGCAGGTAAGAAAACCCTTGAACAAATACCTAAAGAATATCAGGATCCAGGGAATAAAACTAAGCAGAAGGAACTGAAGAGGTAGCAGATCCGTGTGTGAAACTCAAAGTGATGGCAGAGAAACAGTGGCGACTGAGTGAAGGCTGATAATCAGCTTGCCAGGGACAGAACATGTCAGATAATTTTTATATCTTCAGTTGCTTCTCTTCAGGAGAATCTCCCCGTACAGTTTTACAGATGAAAAGACCAAGTTCAGAGAAGTTGAAGAATATGATGAGGATCTCATATGACAAGTAACCTACAGAGTTTATACATTAAACTTGTCATTCATTATTCCTCCACCACTTGGCCTGTGGGAAGCAGGAAGTTTCATACGTGGGATCAATGAATATGGACTCTAGGAACTTTAGTAATGCCTTTATTTGTGCCATTTATGTACAAGTAATTGCTCTGTGTTTATTTCCCTTTGCTTTCTGGAAAGGGCTAGGGCACAGGGACCAGGGGACAGCGTTTCCAGGTCTGATGCTACTATGTTGCTTTCCATTGTTTTATTAGGTAATATATTCACAACCCTGCTTTTGCTTCAGCCTTTGCTACAGAGGCTCACCCCAAACCATTCAGTGACAATTCAGGCCACTTGGCTTCTTCTGTCAGAAGGTGACTTCTGACCAGGCACTAACGAACAGTTCTCCAATTCTTTTACTCCATAAAATATTGCCGTACGAAGGCTAATTCCCATTAGTTATTTTTTAAGTGATTATTTGGGGGGAAATTGAATGGGGACAGGCAGTCTATAAGGTGATAAATGGCATAAAAATAATATACCAGAAGCTAGAGATGAGCTATGAAAGTAAATAAATCCTTAGGGATTAGGAAACATTCCTGAAAGGAATTTAGGCTTTCAAAGACTGTGGAAATCACTGGATCTGAACCAAAAATCTAAAGGGTAGAGGGGCAACCAGAGGCAATCTGCATAAGCTGTGAAATAAACAGAAGATGACTCGACATCCTGTCTATGATATGATGAAAGGATGGAGTTGGAGAATAGACACAGGGAAGGAAGGAGATATTTAGAGACTGGAGAGGGGTGTTGGAGGGATCTGATAGACTAGCAGGTTGGGTAGGGGCTGTGGTTTCATCTGCCTAACAGATAAACCATAGAGGCGGTCACCCAGTGTCACTGACTTCCATAGTTGATGGTGAAAAGTTCTAGGTAGTTAAAGGTCTTCCCATTTGCTTTCATGTTCTGTGGTTAACCATGCTGTGACTAAAAAATAGACAATTTAAAATTCATTGTGCTTCTTATATCTGAAAACTGTTTTTTAATTAATTCTAAAAAATTGGCAGCATTGGTATATTGATTCTGTCCCCTACTCTATTCTGTGTGGATTTCTGATTAAAGGTCTGTTAGGACTTCTCTTTGGTCATTGCTGTCACCTGACCTCTCTTTATAGTTTCGCTTTCTTAATTTCTGAGTTGTATTATGAATAATCAGTCTCTTCATGTTGCTTTTAGAGTTTGCTGATTTTTCTTCACCTTTGATTTATCATTTAAACATCAGATGAATTTTAAATTTTCATGATGATATTTTGTATTCCTTTAAAAATATTCCTGATCTCTTTTGATGGTCCCATTTCTTTATAATATTTTCAATGTTTTCTGTTATTTCTTTAAACACTGTGACCGTACTTACTCGTACATCGTTTCTTACATTTTCAGCGTCGGCACTCCATGTGTGTCTCATTGTGCAGTCTGTAGTTTCTGTTGACTTTTAATAAGATTACTGTGTTTCCTCATCTGTTTTCTAGATTTAATTGTGAGCTGGTTTGTTGGAACTTGAATTGTGAGAATCCTCAGGGTGTGCATTGAGATGATTCACCTTTGTTTCTGCCAGTACTAGGGAGCTCTGCTAATCGGGAAACAAAATTTGTAAATTTTGTCTCTTGGATGTAGAGTTCATAGCATGAGCGTGTGGTGGAATCCAAATCCAGGACTGCGTGAGAGAAGGGCTATGGATGCAAATGAGCAGGGGAGACACTACCCCCACTACCAACACCACCGCACCAGCAGGCACAGCCTGCCTTTCTTTTTGTTTCATTTGGCCAGCACGCAGGTTTTTCTCTGTGCACCCCGTCAGTCAAGATAGAGTTATTCTGGGTACCTGTCTTACTGTGGAACTCTCAGGTTCAGCTCTTGGACTTGTCAGAACCAAATCCTGTTCCACAGAGGGGCTGGCGGCCAGAAGGTGTAGGGTTTCTGGATGGAGCACACCTCCAGGGAAGCCCTGGTTTCTATGTGGATTTTCCAATCCAGATGTAGCTCAGGGGTTTTTGTGCTGCTTTGTGTTTTGTGGGTTTTTTGTTTTGTTTTGTTTTTGGTGTTGAGATTAATGGAGGACATGCCTTACTGTTTTGTGAGCCCTGTAATGCTTTTCAAAGTATGTTAGAACTATTTTAAGCAGTATTTATGTGTTATGTGGAGGAAGGGCAGTTCAGAATAGAATATTTATTTTGTGCACATTTGATGCAGAGAAATATCACTAATTGAATAATACTTCATAATCCCACACCCATGAAAAACTTAACTTCCTTAATATAAAAATACTGTATGAATTTGAAAAAAAAAATTGAAATCACACCAAAAGTTGTAAGCTTCCCTCTATTCCAACCTTCTTTCCCTTCAAAACCACTGCTGCACCTTCTATATCCATCCATCTGTTGATGGGCTCTGGGCTTTCTCTACCTGGATATCTGCTTCCTTGAGGTTTGGGATGGTTTCAACAAACACATTTCCTGCTCCTTTCTCTCTCTCCTCCTCCTCCTGGGACTCCTCCAGTGGGCACATCAGTACCCTTGTGGTCGTCTCAGTTGTCTCTGAAAGTGTTCTCTCTCTCTCTCTCTTTTTTTTTTTTTTTTTTTTGCTGTTCAGAAGGACTGATTTCATTTTTCTATCTTCCAAATCACTTACCTGTTCTTTTGTGTCACCTAATCTGCTGTGAATTCCTTCTAGTGTGTTTTTTCATCTCTGTTACTATATTCTTCAGTTCCATTCTTAAAATACATTTTCCAGTTCCTTGTTAAAATTCTCACTGTGTTCATCTATTCTTTTCCCTAGTTCAGTTAGCATTCTTATTAATGCTTTTAACTCTTTATCTGGTAAATTCTTTTTCTCTTTCATTTTGTTTCTTGTACTTTAATTTGGAACAAATTCCTCTATCTTCTCATTTTGCTTAACATTCTCTCTTTATATGAAATTCTGTGAAACAGTTACCTATCCCAGTCCTGAAGGGGTGTCCTGCATGGGAGCATCCCTGTGCCATCTGTGTGTGCCCAGTGGTGTTGGTGGGAGAGGTGGGTCTAATGAGAGCAGGGTTCATGTCTTCCCCCAGGTCGTGCTGGCAGCCATCAACTTGGTGGGAGGTGGGGCTGTAGAGAGGGGCCAGAGTCAGCACCAGGTGTGACCCTTGGCTTTGCCTGTGCTCAGTGGCTAGCACTGCTTACTGGGGGTGGGTTCAGGTTCCAATGTTCTGGAGCAGAAACCCTGAGGACTGGGTCTGCGTAGGTTCCGGTCTCTGTAAGTGTGCACTCTCCCCTCTCCCAGCAATGGTACCTTCACCCCAGAGGGAAGCAGAGCTGGAGCTAGAGGGGCCAGAATGAGCACCTGGTGAGGGCTGATGTGCATGGTGGGATGGTCTTCGCACACCAGTTTAAGCTCCAGACTGTTCTCAGTCTACCACCTCCCTCAGTGCCAGTAATGACCGCCCTCACCATGTTCGAATGCTTGCTGGGTCCAAACTGGCTCTGTCCATCCAACTGCCCATGTTTCTCAACTGTGTAGCATCTACCCTAGTGTGGCATGGCACTGGAGCCACAGGGGCTAGCGTGGGCACTTGGTGTAGGGGGTTGTTGTGCAGTGGGGCAGTCATGGGAAATGGCTTGAGTCCAAGGCAACTTCGTCCTCCATCTCTGCCTTGTTCCTGGGCATGAGCAACCGTGTATGTGGTCTTCACACATGGAGTTGAGGTTTCTTGTAGCCCTCTTGTTAGTCCTACTTGTTTTCAAACCAGCTAAGGGAACTCGCCTTCGTGGTGTTGGATCCCAGGGCTGGGGTGCCCAGTATGTGGTTTGAATCATTCACTCCCCAGGGGGGGTCTCCACGCTGGTGCGATCCCCTCCTTTTCTGTGTCCCTTGCTAGGGGCGTGGGTCCTGACCTCTTCATGTCCCTTCCCTTCTACCATGTGGATCTTTCTTTACAGCCTTGTTGTATAGGAGTGTTTCTGCCAGTCTCCACTTCATCTTCAGTGAGAACTGCTCTACACCTAGGCAGGTCTCTGATGTGATCATGGGGAAGGTGAGCTCTGCATCCTTCTCTAATGCCCTCTTGATCTCCTCCGCTCATAATGTACCTATTTAATTTGAGCCTTCAGAATAGTCCATGGATAGGTAAACTGTAATTTATTTGACCATTTATTGGTTCATGAATATTTTAAGTTGATTCCTGATTTTTTCCAACACCAAGGATGCTGCTATAAGCAAGGCTGCACATTTCTTAGAAAAATTGCCCACATCTATAACAGCAGGGGAATTCCTGGGTCAGATTTGTACTTTCTTTCAGGGAATTTGGATGAACGTGTCCTTTATAGAGTTCATTGTAGCCTCAGCTTCCTCACATGTACTATTTACAGATCCCAACTTCATTGTTTTGTTATAAAACTAAGCAAAAGTAGTAACTGCCTCTCAGAGTTGCCATGAGGCTTAGAAAACTCTGTATGAATGCCCATATATGACCCACATTTGGTGAAGAAGAAATAACTGCTTACTTTGAGTCTTCTAACTATAGTTATTAATGAAAGTAGAAAGGGAAAAAAAAACCCATAATTGACCAATGGTAGAAAAAAATTTACCTATGAGGGATCTTTGGTTCAAAAACAAGTATGGTAGGGGTTGTGGGCAGTAACAGTATTAAATTGTATTAGCAGATTTGTAACCATTGCCTGAACTGCCTTGAAAATAAAATGACTTAGTTTACATTAAAATAGTAGAATAATTTAAAAATGAAGGTAAGTAAGAAAAAAGATTAAAACAAACGTTGAAACATGAAGGGAAAAAAAGCTCAGAACACAAGATTGTGGAGTTATTTCTGTTGGTCCTTATGTTTATCCTGAAGGCCTGTACTTCTGGGTCAGGACCCTGGACGCCGTGCACTATTTCAGCGCCGCGCTGGTAGACAGCTCCTCCCCTCCCCCGCCCCTCCCCCGCCCCGGGGGGAGGCGGGCGCCCTGTTCACCTGCAGGTTTCATGCTTTGCTGTCTAGCTGCTTCTCTGCGTCCGCCATTTCTTGTGAGACCACACTGAAAACAAACAAGCGCTCTTCCCTCATCAAAAGGAGACCCAAAGGGAAGATGAATGAAATTGGGGCCGAAAGGTTAAGGGACGAAAGATGTAGTCACTCTTTTTCTGGGTCGGTACGTGGTGGTGTCTGTCTGAGTAGCAATTACAGAGCTCCGGTGAGCCAGGTCTCTGGACTTCTGGCCCAAACTTTGATAATTTTGTCCTCAGTGCAGTTGTGCTTGCATTTTTTCATATTTTCTTTCCCCTGATGCTCTGGGTCAAAATGTCTCAGATAAAAACTTCTCATTCTCTGTAATAAATCCCCAATTTCAAGCTGCTGCTGTGACAGAGCTAAAGTGTTCTCTCTGTCTGTCTGTCTCTCTCTCTCTCTCACACACACACACACACACACCACTCCTCCAATCTCAGAGCCAATAAAAGGTGAATCTGCGAGTTCACAGGTCAAAAGCGTACAGACCTTCTGGTTTGTATATATGCACACAGGAGCGCATAAACGTTTACAAATAAATACCCTTCTGTCCTCCCACTATTTCTGTTGGTGCAGCTATAATGTATCTCCTTTCCCAGCATTTCTAGTCTCTCCTGTTTGCACTCTTCCACATGCAGTGGTGAACCTAAGTGTGTACATCCCGCTAAATACACAGGCACTCAACTATGTATGCGTTTATATGCATATACACACACAAAACGTGTGTACATCAGTATGTGTGTATGTTTTACTGTATCTAATTATTTTAGCTTTATGATAGCTACTCTTGACAAAAAATTAATCTATAGTCAATCAAAGAAAGAAATAGGAAATTTTATTTGAGCCCACTTGTGGAATCTAACCCAGGAGACAGTCTTTCAGAAAGCTCTGAGGACTGTTGCAGAGAGGTAAGGGGGGAGGCCAGTAGGTATGTGATTTTGGTGAGGGGGTATGTGCTATCAAGCTTGCATTTTGGTAGAAGGTTACTACTGTTTGCGAGGAATAGGTATCTTAGTTTATGATTTTGGTGCTTTTCTAAGTATGGAAGGATGCAAGAAACTGGGTTTATGAAATTTTCCCCTGAAAATATCTAGCTATCTGAGGGTCAGTTCTGCCGGTTTTCCCAGAGCACAAGGTGCCTTATCCTGACCCCTGGCCAGAATTCTCTTCAGGGTGTGTCACAGCTCAGCATCTGCAGTGGCGAGGGACCTGATGCTTGTAGAACTGGACGGTGGGCAACATTCTTCATCTCACAATCCCCTCTCTTTCAGTCTTAATTTGGACCAAGCTTTTGGAGGCACTTTGTGACTGATTTTTCCATGGTGCTAGGAATGCTCATTGCCAGGTCAGGTGAGGATTTCTTTTAAGAGTCCACTTAGCATGCCGTTACTGGAGCTGGCCTTGTTAGCAATAGTGGTAATGCAAGAAACAGCAATCTTATAAAATAGGCAGAATACAAGTAATATTAATAGTAGCATTAATGAGGTTATAAGTAGGTAATGTTGTCTTCTAAAGAGTTACATGGCTGACTCCAGAAGAAGAATTGATCTTTAGATTGAACAGACATCTGTGCTGTTGAGGAGGTCTGAATAATGTGTAATGCAGAGGCACAGTGCACCCTAGAGGGAGGGGGGAGGCCCAAATGGACAGAGAAAAACTTCTATTTAGTCTTTTCTCATCTTGCCTTAAAATGTGTGTTTTACTAGACACTTCAAAAATAAGGCTCCATGATTCAAGTAATGATACCCTTACTCTAACACCAAAGAGAGAAAATGCTCATAGTTATATTTAAACACAATATTGCCTTTTTGAATCATTACATAGTATGCTAGGGTACACTGAATTATCACGTGAATGAAAGAATGTATTCTTCTGTAAGATGAACTAGAAGCTCAAATTAACTTTGGAGAAGCAAAAGCTATATGACTTTTCTGTCTTCAGTGGTTACTTAGAAAAATATAGTAAAGATAGCTGAAGAACACAAATGGCATTTAGCAAATTCTGTGCCTTACAAAACTGAAGGTACTGGTGTGATCATCTAAGGAAAGAAAGAACTAATAAAGACTAATAAATGCTATGCCATTTATTTTACACTGCTTAAATAGAAAGCAAACACATTTCTTTTTTTATAAAGAGGTTATTTTTTTCCTGTAGTAGTCAGTTGTTTCTCAGATTGAAGTCACATAATTGGTATATCATCAGCGTATTTGTTAAAATTAGTTTTTCTAACTTCTGTCTGTAAAGAAACCATCCAGTGTTTTCTCTAAGCCACAATTGTTTATGATAGTAGATGCCTCTTCATAGAGTCACTGAAGTCCCCCAACCATTGTCACCAATGACACTATATGTCATTGGCATATAGTCAGTTTACAATGTTGTGTCAATTTCTAGCGTACAGCATAATAATTCACAAATACATACACATGTATTCCTTTTCATGTTCTTTTTCATGGTAAGTTACTGCAAGATATTGATATAGTTCCATTCGGTGGATAGTAGAAACTTCTTGTTTATCTATTTTATGTATATTATTATCTGCAAATCTAGAACTCCCAATTTATCCCTTCCTACCCTCTTCCCCCTGGTAACTCCTTGGTAACCATAAGTTTGTTTTCTATGTCTGTGAGTCTGTACCTGTTTTGTAAATAGGTTTGTCTGTCTTGTTTTTTGTTTTTTTTTTTAAGAATCCACATATAAGTGATATCATATAGTATTTGTCTTTCTGGCTTACTGCACTTAGAATGAGTCTCCAGGTCCGTCTATGTTTCTGCAAATGGCATTATTCTATTCTTTTTTATGGCTGAGTAGTATTCCATTGTATAAATATACCACTTCTTCTTTATCCAGTCACCTATTGATGGACATTTAGGTTGTTTCCATGTTTTGGCTATTGTAAATAGGCTGCTTTGAACATTGGGGTGCATGTATCTTTTTGAATTAAGGTTCCCTCTGGATATATGCCCAGGAGTGGATTGCTGGATCATATGGTAAGTCTATTTTTAGTCTTTCAGGGACTCCATACTGTTTTCCACAGTAGCTGCACCAAACTGCATTCCCACCAGCAGTGTAGGAGGGTTCCCTTTTCTCCACACCCTCTCCAGCACTTATCATTTGAGGACTTTTGAGTGATGGCCACTCTGACTGGTATGAGGTGATACCTCATTGTAGTTTTGATTTGCATGTCTCTGATGATTAGTGATATTGAGCATTTTTTTCATGTGCCTATTGGCCATTTGTATGTCTTCATTGGAGAATTGCTTTGTTAGATCTTTGCCCATTTTTGGATTGGGTTGTTTGTTTTTGGTATTAAGTTGTATGAGCTGTTTAAATATTCTGGAAATTAAGCCCTTGTCAATCTCATTGTCAGTATTTTGCAAATATTTTCTCCCATTCCATAGGTTTTCATTTTGTTTTGCTTGTGGCTTCCTTTGCTGTGCAAAAGCTTATCAGTTTAATTAGGTCCCATTTGTTTATTTTTGCTTTTATTTCACTGTTACTTCTTTAATTGACTTTGTAAACCTGTTTCCAGATCTTGCAGTTACTAGGATACAACTTGAGTGGATGATATATTCCAACATAGTGATACAGACACACAGGGTAAAGTGTTTCACATGTACTGAATTTTATTTCCAACCCCGCTACTTGCTTTTTGTTGTTTGACTTAGTGATACAGACACACAGGGTAAAGTGTTTCACATGTACTGAATTTTATTTCCAACCCCGCTACTTGCTTTTTGTTGTTTGACTTGGATGAAGTTAGTCAAAACCTCTGATCTTTATTTCTCCTTCCTTGAAAAGAAGCACAAAACTAGCCTCCTGATTCCTCACAGTTGTTAGGAGCCCTATCAGAGATGTGTGAATGTAGGTATTAATTTTAGTGATGGTGGTCATATGCATATTTTCTGACAGTTAGAACTGAAAAGAGGATAATGTTGAGGTCCACATATCAAAATGAGGAGTTTATCCAATAGGCCAGGCTGGAATGATCATCTTTCCAGTGTGTGAATGTGGCCTTGGTGAATTTTTACTAGTGGGGCTTAAATGCTTCTCAAAACAGTTAAAGATTTATATCCAACACTGAGATAAATTAATAATCATGCCAATGCACATAAGAGCATATCAGCAGTTGTTTCCATGAGACAGTGGGAAATAAACAACAGAGCAAATGTCAAAAATTTAGTATAGCCTTTTTTAAAAAGGTTAATACCTACTTTAATCTCCTCTGAATCATTGTTCTAGTCATTTTGCTTCTGCCTCTTTGTTTTTGGGTGTACTTTCTGTCCTCACTCCCACCACTCCCCTGTTCTGTCTGTAGCAGAGAGTGATCATTGAAAACTACACTTTTCAGGTTGCGATGCCCATCGACTTCAGTTTACGTTCTTTCAACCTAAGTGGCTGAAGCTTGACATGAGGGACAGGCAGTAATCCAATTCTCCATCTCTCTGCTTCAGGTGGAATCTTCAGCGGTGGCTGTGGCTCCATGATTCTAGTTCTTTCAAGGCAGCCCTATCCTGATACTAGTTCTTGCCTTTATGGTCTCAGTCCACTTGGAAGCCCACATCATGGTTCCATCTCCCGCCGGTGGTCCCTCCTCCAGTGTTCTGGCTTCCAGCTGGTGGCCTCTTCTGTTGGGCTCATCTGGTGGTCTCTTGAGAAGCCCTTTCACTGGGGTTTCAGCTCCACACTGATGACCGTGGCTTCTGGACTCTGCTACCATCTCTTCTTTCCTCTGTACATCTAGTTTTAGGGGAAATGGCAGCTTCATGTAGATGATTCATCTCTGGCTCCCTCATCTTCCCATGTTTTCACCTTGCCTGGAAATTCTGTGACTAGTTAGTTTGCTGAATTGAGGTCCCTGGTGTGATTCTGAAATTTTCTGGGTTGAACACAGACTTGACAGAGTCATCAGCTAACACGTGGAGGACAGCCAGCTCATCAAAATGTGAGAAACATGTTGAAAGGAAGGGGAAGGATAAATGAAAGAAGTCTCTGTTTTAACCAAATGCAATGATGTCAGTATATACCATGAGAACCTTTTCTTTTGACCTAATAATTACAGTGAAATTTTGATACGATTTCAGTGGGAATACTAGCTAAAGATGGCAATATAAATATGGTTTGCTCATCATTTGGTTTCTGACTAAAATCATATGTTTTCATGATGGTTATTTATAGAATATTTTTGTCTAAATCCCATCTGCTCATCACAGAATAGTTTAGACCACAATTTTTGAAGAAAGAAACTAGGGTAGATTTTTAATAGATTTCCCAGTAAATCAATGGACTAATCATTTGGGAGGATAAGTAATTTCTGTTTGAAATTTAGATAGATTCTGTCCTGAACACATCACTGTGTATCTACATCTATAGAATTAATGGAAATAAATGCATTAGCAAATATGTATGTATGTAACACATCCCATTGTTAACTGAGAGGGAATTTCCACATAGTTACTTTGCAGCATTATTTTTATGAGTTAAAAATAAAAATACTCTCTATACCTAGCAGTTGGGGAGCAGGAAGGTTTATGTGAAGTGGGGGATGGATGGCCACGGGAGCCTGGCTGGTGGTGAGCATCTGCCTTTGTGCTGTGATAAGAGGCAAGAACCCAGGTGTGCAATCCGACACATACGATATGGTTAGACTTCAAATTGCTCACCTGGGAAAAGCAAACTAGCATTCTTGGCAGTATTTCTGGAACTACAATGAGAGAAGGGACCCCCAGTTGAAGAAATAAAGACAATGGGGAGAAGCTGGGGTGCTGGCACTTCGTATTTGACCACAATCGTTCTTTTATTGAAAGCACCAGCCATGTGTTGAGGACCATGCCCCAAAGTGTCAGGAATTTTAAATACACTAATTTATTTAATTTTCAAAATTGATAAGGTCAATTATTTGCCATTTTGAAGGTAAACATTATGGCCCTTACCTTACAGATGACAGGGCTGAGGATCAGAGAAGTTAAATAACTTGTCTGTGGTCAGTCAGTTGAGTGGAAACGCCAGGATATGAAAACGGGGGTCTTGACTCCAACGCTGGTGAGCTTCCCACTATTCTGCATAGAAAACATTCCTGCTTTATCATCTGCACCGTGGGTAGTAAAGGTGTCCAGTGACCCATCTACAGGTGAAATGAGGTGTGCTAATACAGCTCTTTTTAATGATGCACACAAAGAATATTAGATTTGGTACTGCTTACTGTGATGGGCAGGATGATGTCCTCCAAAGATGCCTACAACCTGATTCCAGGACCCTGTGAATATATTACCTTCCGTGCAAAAGCGGCTCTTCTGCTGTGATAGTGTTAAGGCTTTTGGGGCGGGTAGATGACCCTGGATTGTTCAGGTGGGCCCGACGTCATCACAAGGGTCCTTGCAGGAGGGAGGCAGGAGGATCAGAGTCAGAGAGAGTGATGTGATGATGGAGGCAGAGGTCAGATTGACACGTAAAGGAAGGACCGTGAGCCACAGAAAAGGGGCGGCCCCTGAATGCCGGGAAAGGCAAGGCAGCTGGTCTCCTTTAGAGCTGCCAGGTAGGATGCAGCCTTGCCGACCCATGTTAGACTTCTGACCTCCAGAATTGTAACATAAAAATATTTGCATTGTTTTAAGCCACTCAGTTTGTGGCAATTTATAGCAGCCTTTGGAAACAGATACTCTGACTTGCTCTGTTTAATGTATGAGAATAAATAGGCTCTGGGTTCTCTCTTTGATTATTCTGTATGGATGCACCTTCCATTATCTGATAGTATCCATGTGTGTGATACTACTTTATCATCACGAAAGTAAATTAATTGGAGACAGAAATCTCTGCACCAGTAATTGCATGAGTCAGTATGATTCTGATAATGGGGAAATTAAAATAAATAACCTCTCGTACAGATGAAGAGGTTAATTCCATCAGACATTCGGTGAGTGACACAGTTAAGGATAAACTCCTAGAGCTGTGTATTAAGCTAAGTGTTCCAACAAGAAAGCTGTGAGAAGAACCCTGTGGTTAACGATGCACAGTTCACTTAAGGGTGGAGATGAGGCTGGCCACCTGCTGTGAGGTTCCTCCCCGGCCACAGGGGACAGTCCTGATGTCTTCCTGTGTGTCACTGTCCTCAGGTGTGTTTCACCCAGAGGGCCGTATGCGCTAATGCAAAAGTTACACAGTGGTCACTTGCTTTCTGTTGGTTGCAAGAAGCAGTGACTGGTTCCTCTGGGGCATTTAAACACAGCTAATTCTGGCCTGATTAGGTACCAGGCTTAGGACAAGGCCTGACCATTGCAGCAGTCAAAGCAGCACATGGCACCTCTGAGTCCTTTACTCAGGGGGGGTTTGTTGGAGGTAGAATGCCCATATCCTGTCTGCTCAACACTAGGTCCCAAGAAGGAACACTCACAGGACAGGAATAGTTCAAACTGATCATGGTCATAGGCAGATATGAAGGCAATGGATTCCCTTGGATCAGAGTTTGGTTGGATGGTGTCCCCACCAAAACAGCTGGGTGACAATGGCTGCAGCCCTGTCCTGGTGCGTAGTGGTGAGGCCTGTTGCTCACTAACCTATCGCTTCTCCGAAGAGAATGTAAAAGCATTAATTAAAAGCAAGAAAGAATTCCTAAATCCTAGTTTGGACTCCTGTGTCTCTCACATGTAGGAATATTGAAAAAGAACAGTCTAGCATATGGGGGAACCTGTCCAATCATATATGATAGAAGTTAATTTTTCTGCAAGTAGCATCAGTGAACTTACTTAAAAATTCTTAGTGTAGGGCTGAATATGCTGGAGTCCTGGCCCACCCCCCAAATGTAAAATAATCACTTTTCTTGAAGTTGAACATCTCCCGTTAGAGCTTTACCAGTAAGTCATAAAATTCTAGTTGAATTCTCAATATGCATATTTTGAAACAACCATTTGGAGCCCACATTATCAGATGGGAGATTTAAAAAACAACTCAACTTTGTGTTTAACTATGCAAACTCAGTTTTGTGCAAAGTTTGACACTAAATTTTTAGTGTCAAAACATATTAAAAGACTATTAACAGATTAAAAGGCAAATCAGTTTCATTAATTTGTAGATCTTCAATTGTGAGAATAGATGCCATTTTGCAGTCGTTTTAATATGTGAGTGTGAAGAGGAAGGAAAACTACTCTTCTCAGGCCAAATTGGAAAAACTTACCTAAGAAAAATACTAACAGTTTTAATAACCTCATTTTAAATTCGTGGTATGCGAGGTTAAGTAAGATATGTAATGATTCTGTCTTGTTTCATTTTGAGGGGATGCATGTCACAGATTGAAAAGATTCGATGGCTGCTAGGCCCACTACAGATGTTAGCCACTTTCACTAACAGCGTCAGGCAACACATCAAGGTTTAAAAGCAGTTGTCTTCCCGGTATCTTAATGTCTGACTGGTGAGCTCCCATCTCGTAGACTTGTCCTTAAAATACCTGGAATGGAGAATCAAACTTTCCCCTTTATCAGAACTTCTAGTACACTTTTGATGACTTATTATAGTTAGTGATGAACTAAGACTGAATGTTTTAAAATTTGTTCTTAAACATGTAAGAGATGATCCAATCGCCACCTGACATACTTGCCTATTATTGTTTCAGTTTTTTTGTCGGGGGTGGGTGGTGATTAGGTTTTTTTCTTTAAAAAAGATTTTTTTTTTTTATGGAGGTACTGGGTATTGAACCTAGGACCTCTACACGCAAAGCATGCACTCTTCCACTAAGCTATGCCTCCCCTCAATATTTGCCCATTTGCAACTGATATACCAGAACGGCAGCATCCAGGCTTCCTAGAGTTGTCACTGGCTAATGAAGATGCTTGCAGTCTCAGTGAAGTTCCTTCCATCTTCCTGACAATTGCGCACCTGATTTGGTTAACATCTTAAACGCGTGCTGGACAGAAAGCTGCTGTGGAATCATTTCTTTGTGGCTTCAGTGGATGGTAATATTTTTGAAAGGTAAACTAAGTTGCTGTTTTTCTCTTGTTTCATGTTCCAGTTGAAAATCGGAGGGAAGTTACAGATACAGGTCAGTCTTCAGTAATCACTGTGCCATAAGCCCATCTGCCCTAATAGAAAACACTATAAAGGTAAAAAATGAAATGTGATTTATAATTGATACATACTTAATGAAATGAAAATAATGATAATTATATAGGAAACAGTAAGTATCTTGGCTAAAATTTAGTAAGCATCCCTATGAAACATATTTTAAAAGAGATGAAACTGGGAAAAGCTTTTTATTCTAAACTATTTGTTATTATCAAACTCTATTATAAACTATATTCAATATACTTTAAAAATAGAAAATGAGATAGTAATGGCTAATATAATTATAAATGCTTTTTTGTGTGTGATTGTAGAGGTTTTTGTTGATGAAATAATGAAACATTTTCAAATAGAGTAATTATTCATAGATTCCATCACTGGATACATGAATAATTCAGAAATGTTAGATAGACATAAGGAAAAAGCTCACTTAAGGGGCTAGGTATTAGGACATAATTAAGCGTAAAGATTCTTGCATCACAGCAGTCCCTACCAAAATTACATTATTGATGAATACTACTCACAGTATAACCAAAATATAAATATTGGGGGGATAGGCAATACCAATCTGGGTGAACTATATAAATAAAACTACAAAATGGGGACATGCTCCAGGGTGTATTTTATACTTTGGAGCCAGTGTCCACGGAGAAGGGAGGAGGAGAGATATGTTATGAAGGGCACAGAAATGAAGATGAGAGCCTTGTCCGGAACAGTGACAGTGGCACACATGAACGGAGTGGGATGTTTGATTCACCTCCTTGTCCCTGAGGGTTTTTTTTAAGATAACTGGAGAGATGGATCAAGTTTCTACTTGCACCAAATGTGAAAATGGACATTCTGCCCAAGTTAATTAACAGTTTGAATGGTGTACCGTTCAAACAAATGTTTTTGTTGGCATTTGTAAGGTTACCTAGAGACATTACTGAGCAAACATATAAAAAATGCATTATTTGTCAATGACAAAAACCTTTGATAACTACCTTGTACAAGGATCTCATAAAAAGGGAACTGGAGAGTAGTCCATAGGAGAAACATGGGGAAAATCTCTCACTGTTATAAACAAATAATCCATGTAAAAAAGGGAATAAACAGAAGCTTGAGGTCCTACCCACATTACCTCGTAGACTCTGCCATTGCTAACTTCACTTTACAGAAAAGTGAACTCAGAGAGATTAGGCAGATCACATGAGGATATAGCTCAAGTCAACAAACATTTACTGGCCTCCTGCTCGTGACAGAGACTAAGCAAGTGCCATACATTTCAAAAACAGGTAAGACAATTTTCTTTCTCTGGATGTACATAAAGTTTAGTGGAGGAGTCTAGGCACCAGTCATGAAAGAAGGCAATATAGATTTCAGGACCAGGTCTTTTGACATCAATATTCACATTAATTTCATTGCCATGCTATGTTCTATATCAGAATATAAGTAATACATACTTGGAAGGAGAGAGAGGGAGAGAATTTAATTTTATTGGTTACCAAAGAAATGCAAATAAATTTTTACCCTTAATTGGCAAATATGAGAGCACTATTCATAACACTCAGAGTTCCTGAGGTTGGAAAAAACAAAAACAAAAAGAACCATTCACTCATCATTATCACCTGTGGTTGTTTTCCAGAGGGTTGATCCTCCTTACACACTTTGACAGTGGATTTCAAGAGTCAGAAAAACATTTATATAATTTAAATAATGCCGTTATAACCTAATCTTTGGAATTACTTAAAATGAGGGAAATGTGTATATTCATAACCATATTTATTTTTAACAGTAATTAAATAAAAAGGGTAAAGGAGAAATAATAGTGGGGGAATATTTTAATAAATTATAGTATAAATATTCAATAGAATATCAAAGCACTACAGGAAGTTATAATCAGAGAGAGAAGAAAGGAGGGAATCATAGAGATAAAGCTGCTTCATTTGGTGGTAGTGAAAGGTCATTGGTTCGTCCTTTGCTTTTCATTATTTTTTGTAATGACTGCATTTTAAATTAAGAAAGATCATGCCCAATGCAACTAAATCCAAAATAAGTTAAAATGATGAGTTATGGATGTTATAATGTAAACTTTCTTTTACATTGTGTGTCCTCATGAGAGATGAAAAATGAAGGAGCATTTTTAAATATCTTCTAGAACTCCAGCATCATCTGGCAATTAACCAAAAAGGATATTGATTGGGTTTTCATTCCAAGATAGCTTTACTGGTTTCCATTTTAATAGCCTGAACTTTGGATGTTCAAGATATCCTAAGCTTAGAATTTTATGTGAAATTAATACCTGATCCTCTACCAGGAGTCATCAAATAAGCAAGCACCAAGCTTTTGCAACCTATGAGCATCTCTGCTACACACTGTCATGCCCAGTAAGAAAGGTGAAAATAACCCATTTCTCTTTCGTCTTCTTGGCTCACCCTGATTTTGCTCACACGTTTCATGCAAGCCTTCTAAACAGACAGTGAGTTCACTTTTCTCTTAGTCGGCATTTTGGATATCTTTCTCTTTGACAACCTCCAATTTCTTGGCATTCCTCAGTCACAAGAAATGTAAAATTGATGGTAGCTTTTCAGCTCTCTCAGCCACATGCTTGCTACTGGGAAGTCAATTAAAACTTCCTACAAAATTCTGTGCAAACCTGAGGCTCATATTTAATTTATTCATTGATTTACTCTTAATTATGCTTACTAAGTACCTACACTGTGCCTGAATCAGTCTTTCTAATGTCCTCCATCACAGAGCTACCAGTCGAATGGGTTTCAACTTGGACAGTCAGCACACAACCCCATATTCTTGTCCCCATTCTTTTTCCTTCCCTTCTGTTGTGACAGTCCCTTGAAAATCCCTGCTGAGTGCCTTTTTCCAGAGTGCCTTCTGGAAATCCCAGTGAACTGCTAACAAAGGATTTTTATACCCTCAAACTATTCTTTGACTCTTGGATTTACCTCTGGACCTTAATTATCTTTCCTTTGATCACGCTAGTCTGAACAACCATTTAATTAGAGACCCTCATTTACACACACACACACACACACACACAAATCCCATGTTCCTAATTAATTGCTTTGAAGTATCATGTATACTCAGCATTTCTCTGGTTCCTTGCAAGTCTGATACCGTACACCTTCATTCTGCAGTGCTCTGTACATTTAAGCCCATGAATTTAGTCCACGTGAAATCAAGTTCTCCGGCACCTGAGGTCCTGGTTTAGTTCATAGTTAATGAGTTTATGATCCCAGGAGAGCCACACAGCTCTAGGATTCGGTCTGATGTAGTGATTTCCATCTTCCCTTTAGCAGTCCACTCATATAACTACATTTAAAAATTAGAAATGGTGATGTCTAAAATTCTCAGTGCAAATTTCAGATCCTGCCTCCCTTATGTACTTGCTCCCTTCACTCCTACTTAACATATTCTTTGCTAAGATACAGGAATGTCAGTATAAAAGATGTTGGGGGAAGTCATCCCCTTTCTGGTTTCACTGCCCTTCTCGCCTCAGTCAGTCTGTATCTCATGGTGAATTATTTAGTGACATCCTCACTAGCACCACTGATTGCTTTGTCTGAATTTTATTTATTTGTTCAATTCTATTTTTGATACATCAATGGGGGAAAAATGGAGTGAGTCCAGGGCACTTGAATGAAAAGATTTTAAATTGAGGTGAAATTGTATACACAAGTGGACCTTTTAGGAAATGATGTTATTGTGACCCTGTTCAATTAAGTATTAGAAAATTCAGTTGATAATTAAAAGGTAAGACAATTGTTTATATGTTGAAAGAAAATGACTTCATATTCTTTGTATAAGTAATATCAAAAATTATTGAGAAGAATGACAACAAACTGCAATTTCCCAGTACTGGAAATCAGTAATCATGTTAGCACTTGGTAGCATCATTCTAGTCATCTCTTGATGCATAAAACAATAAATAGATAGCTATGATGATATACAAATAATCTCACACGAAAATGGATTAAATGTCATTCTAACTGAATGTAACGTCAGGAAAAACATGAGGTGAAGCTAAAGGAATTCTCTAATTTTCAACAAGTATTTTTCATAGTAGAAGGTATTAGAACCCTATTTGATGTCAGTTATTCTGGGTTAAGAAGTTGGGACTTTGAAATTTCAGCTACAGTTCAGTTCTAGAGAGTGTGACTCCCTCACTGCTGTCAAGGATGAGAACTCAGCCCTCTGGAAGTTTTCCTTCTCCTGAATTTTGTTTGTTACATTTTTTGTTTGCTTGTTTATTTGTTGAGGCAAATGACAATGTGCCCTGTGTTTTGTAAATGTAATTCTCATCATTATTCAGTGTTTATTTATTTATTTATTTTGCAGTTTTCACCACCTGCCATTTTATTAACCTGTGTCTGTTTTTGATGCGTGTGTTTGCACCGGATCCTCCACTTACTTTGTGGCCTTGGGCTTGTTGCTTCCTGCATCTTCCTTGAATCTGTAATAATGGTACCTGCCTTGTGGGCTTGTTTGTACCAGGCAAATAGCAAGAGATATAAAAGTCACTTGAGTTCTGTTTTATTCCAGGCTTTGTTTTCTATTGTCCATTGCATTTCCCCTCTGTCTTGTATGTTTGCATAGTTTCCGTGGCATTTCTTTTCCAATGGGTTCATATATAATATCCAGACTTTCTAACTGCTATGATATGGCTGTAGGGCAGTTTCCCTTGACTGTCCCTGTACTTTATCAGAGGACCGATGTATAATTTGAGTCATAGAGACTGCTTTTTAGTTTTGGCTAGCCTAGGACATCAGTTTCGTGAGGGACATAGCTCCGCTGGGGCTGCACGCAGCCCTCGTTCATCAGCCTGATTCTGATGTGCCTTTAGAGGTCCCTTTAAATGTCTTGCCTTAGGAGTTACTTGGCTGAACCAGTCTGTACCCATGGGCTAGGCTCACTCTCCAGTTCATCCCCGCACCCTGGCAAAGAACAAGCCCCAGGAGCCCTTCCTGTATCTTGGGATTTTGACTTACACCAATGGTAGCTGCTGTCTTAGTCTGTATTTTTAGCAATTCACAGATATGAATTCAAGTTTTCAAGATCTTTTAGATTGACTGTTTTTCCTAAACTGCCTCCATTGTGTGGAGTTGGGAGAGAAAACCTTTTCAGGATTCAAGGAATTGCTGCCATTTTCTTGAAGTTGTTGGTGTAGGAGTGGAACTCTGCTTCTTTGCCTTAAAAGGCAAGAGTCAGCTGGAAAATGTCTAACTCTCCAACAGCAGGAGTTGTATCTTGATCATTCCATAGTCCATTCACATCCCTGTGTCCAGAGGGCCTTTGGGCCCTATCTTGGTTTGAGTTTCCCAAGACCAGACTCTGGGATGAGGACTCCTGTGCGAGCTAGTAAGGAAATGATCTCAGGGGGAAGATGGTAAAGGAGAGATGGAAACAGGGGAGTGAGGGAAGCTCCCAGGTAAATCCTATGGAAGGCAGCTTCAGTCTGATCCCAGAGAGGAAGTGGAGGCAAGGGAGCTAGGCTGCATGCTGCTAGACTTAGCTCTCTTCTCGGGACAGAGGTACTCAAATCATTCTGACCTGTGGAGCTGAGAGAGGACCTTGTTACAGAGCCTCAGGTGCTGGCCTCTGAAGGTGCATGAAGCTGGGCAGGGGCTGGAGCATCCACATAAGTGAGAGGAAGAATTTGAGGGTATCTGGGGGCAATCTCCACCATTGCTCACTACAGCTTTCCTAACGGTTCAGTTGGACTTCCCCCTTGGCGATTCCCCAGGGTTCCCTGTATTTGAATCTTTCACTTTTCACATTCACTTTCCCAGGGGCTTAGAATAGCAGTAAGCCTACATGTAGAGAACTCTGTGCAGATTCATTGCAGATACCAGAATAATGACTGACCCTGGCCCATAAGAGTAACTTGCTGATTATTTGCATAAAGCACTCTTTTAGAAAAACTGTTACCATGATGAAGTTTATTATTTGTATGAGGCCTTTCAGAGAGAGACAGTGATGGTGACAGCTGCAGGTCATGGTGTCTCGTAGCCATCCTCCCACACTGGGTATGGCTGTAGATGCTCCTGAGAACCCAGATTCCTGATTCAAGGCATTTGTGCTCACAAATAGAAATTGCTCATTTGATGGGCATTAAAATTAGAGTTAGCCTGTGAGAATATTCCTTGGGGTTATGGAAACTGATCATTTCAACACTGGTCAGTTCCTTAAAAAACAAACTGTTGTGCCCCCAGTTTTGAATGTTCTTCTGGATTACAATATCAAGCAGCAAAATCTTCACAAAGTTCAACTCATAAATTTCATTTGGTCAAGGACCACATTCTGTATCTGCCTACGGTAAAGTACAGTTTTAACCTATCATATGGGTTTTAGAGGAAAGGACAATGTGGTGAAAGGTAGTCTCATATTCAGTCTTCTGATCCCCAAGGGGCTGAATAAGAAGAGACCTCGGGCCTGGAACACTTCTTTACTAAAAGAATTCTCTGTGCTGGGTTTATCAGTGCGTGTGAAGGTTTAAGGCTCCTGTTTAAGACACGATGTGTACTCTTTGCTCTGTTTAAGCTTGTGTGTCATATGGAACCTGGCCAACCCCACTGTTAAATCTGTCCCCTGAGGGGAGGAGACAGGTCTCCTGTTCTTTGGCATAGAAGTGATGTGTGTAGGCCAGTGGTCCCACAACAGTGGAGGGGCCAGTTGGCTATGGGGACCCAGTGCCCACTGTGGGAGCTGCTGTTTCTTTGCCTCTTTCCTATATGAGTAAATCATTGTCCATCCAGTGCTTGACTGTGTTGTGTTTTCCTTGGTGACACCGATACAAATGTGCAGTGGGCAGCAGTGTTCAGACTTTGACTCCTGGTCCTACGCAATATGCCGCTTATTCAGCAGAAAAGATTAAGGGTTTTTGTTTGGTTGGTTGTTTTTTTTACTGTATACCAAGACCCATGCTGCATGCTTTATATGTTTAATTATTTAAATTGTTTTATTGAAATAAAGTCATTATTTAGGAAAATGCACAGATCTTACTGTTTTTAAGTTTTTGACAATTGCATGAACCTTTATAACAATTGCATGAAGCAAGACACAGGCAATTTTTATACCCACAAATATATATATCTCCAATTTATAATTCTTCCCAACCCTTCATACTCCCTTCCCTACCAAACATTATCAAAATAGATTAGGGTGCCTGTATTTTGATTGAATATAATTGGAATCTTATGGTTTGAACTCTTTTTGAGTGACTGCTTTTCTTTATTATTTGGGGGATTTCTTTGCATTGCTGGATCAGTCAAAAATTATTCTTTATTGCTGATTAGTATTTCATTGTATGAATGTGTGGAAATATTATGTTTTATTCAGTCCTCTTTTGATGGATATTTGTGTTATTTTCATTTCTTGGCTATTATGAAAAAGGATGTACATTGCTATACAAAGATTTTGTAGGCATGTGTCTTCACTTCCCTTGGATAATAAATCTTCCAGTATTTTTCTTCATTTAAAAGTATATTTGACTATTCTATGTATTTGGGCATTTGCATATAAATCTTAGATTTATTTTGTCTATTCTAAATAGGCTGCTCAAATTTTGTTATTTGATGTATAGTTGATTTGCACTATTGTGTTAGTTTTAGGTATATAGCATAGTGATTCAGTATTTTTGCAGATTATATTCCGTTGTAGGTTATTATAAGATTTTGGGTATAATTCCCTGTGAAATACAGTAAATCCTTGTTGCTTATCTATTTTATGCATAGCGGTTTGTATCTTTTATTTGTATCATATATTTTAAATAAAATTGCATGAAAAGTTTTCATTATTACATAAAGTAGGCAATTAGTTTAGAGAGGCAAAACAACAATAGAAGGATTCTTTGATTCAGGGATTATAATACAAAATGGAAGAGACAGACAATCTTAGAAAGCTATCTAAAAAGACATAACAGATGCTGTCTATGTGAAGAGTTATAGTAGTGTTACAGATCTTGGTTAAAGTAATTGCTTGACTTATTACCACAGGGAGTAGCACTGGCTTGATTGAGAAAATGTGAGTTAAAGAAGGAAAAAGCTGCAACATGGAAAGAGATGGGCTAGAAATAGTAGGAGAGAGGGGTTGTAGGTTTCTGAGTTTTAGTAGGGGTGATACACAATCAGTTTTGCTTTAGTTTGTAAGAAAATCATATGTAAGTGACCTATGCCCATCAATACCATTTTATAGTTCAGTGAGTTCAGTGCTCGGTTTTGAAATTTTGAAATGGCTCACACACTGTGATGATCATTGTAATTTGGGTTCTTGGACATCTTTGTGTAATTAGTAACTTCTTTTTAATGTAGAAATTAACTCACAAAAGAGATTACTAAAATGCCTCAAACCATTAATTATGATGTGGAAATAGAACTTAAATTCTGATCTCTATTCTCTTCTTGCTGAAATACCAACAAAATTGACAAAAGACTTTGTTAAAAGTACTGAAGTGAGGCAGTGGTTTGGGCTTTTAAAATTCGTATCATGCTCGATATTATGTAAAGCTCTATACCCTTAAGTAGAAAAACATGCAATGAGTATGAAAAATAGATTCAAAGGTTAATTTTTTAGTGCCTAGTGGCTAAAATTGTTTAGAAATTCTATATTGATGTGTGTCAAACCAGCAGTAGAACACTTGACATACATTCTAAATGTCAAATCTTTCTTGAGGGTGTAAGTATTTGAAGCTTCATACTTGCCTATTCTACAGATTTTTAAAGTAAACTAGAAGAGGTGTTCCATGATTGAACACACTGACACTGTTATTTAAGGCATATTAATAAAAGTACCAAAGGAGAAATTGCCTTAAGCTCTCTGGGGACTAAGAGGAAATAGAGTGAGTGCTAACAGATGACATTTAGATTGAAAAAAAAATTGAATTTGTACACACACACAAACTCACACACTCAAACACATATTTCCATAACAAATCCACCTTGATTTCTTATCTCGAATACTTTGTCCTGTATACTGATACTTATATTATGGACACATAATTTCCATTATATAATAAAGAAAATTTTGATGTTACTAAATTAATGAAGGTGTTCCACTGAAGATAGAAATAATGCAAATTAAAAGGGGGATTTTCAATTATGAAAATCCATTTATTTTCAATTATGAAACAAGATGATGTTTTAGGATATGTAAAAGGAAGTTCTGTTTTAAATCAATAGGACTAAATCTAGGGCTCAAGAAATTATATAAGCTAAAATAAACATGCAGTTAATTTAAGACAGGTCTAGACCAATAAAATGATGATGATTCTATATCATGTTACTAAGGGATATATGTTTATCCAAGTGTTATACACTTTTGGTGGTAGATAATCATATTTATTCACAAAACATTCCTTAATGTTACTGTCAGGGAGAAACTGAGCAGAGTGAATTATTCGTCTTACTAAAAAAGACATTTTACCTTCATAGTAGGATTGAATTTTCTCATTTATCAAATGGGAATATTGTTATTTACCATATGGATGTTTTTGATATATAATTAAATAAAATAGCTATGTGAAAACGTTTTGTGAACCCTTCAGCTTTCATTTCATTGATAAATTCCACTCAAACAGTTACTGATAACTTCTCTGTGCTGGAAGTAGGAACACAGTAATGACCAAGGTGAGTCCCAGTATCTGAGGAACTTGTATTATTTTGGAGGAAAACAGATACTAACAACAAAGTATGCCATCAATTATTTACAATTGTGGTATTGCTAAGAAGGACAAAATTCTGATCTGGATTAGGCAGGAAATGAAGATTACTTTGAGAAAGTGACACTTCAGATGAGCTCTGAAGGTTGAGTTAAAATTAATTGGACACAGAGGGAACCATCTCCAAGCAGAGGAAAGACCACGTTCAAATGTTCTGAGACAGGAAAAGTAAGCTTGTGTTAGGAGAACAGAAATATCAGTGTGAGGTTTGCTGTTAGAAATGCAATGAGAGTGGCATACAATCAAGCTGGTGAAGTAGCTTGGGGTGACTGGTTCAGGTCCTTGCCAGATCTTCATACTTGAGAGCAATGAGGATCTTCTGAGCACCTTCAAGAAGAACTGTGGAATGATCAGTTATGTATTTTTAAAGGATTTCCCTGGTTATTCTTTAGAAAGTGAGCTGAGAATGGTAGGAGTGGATTCTGTGAAATCAGTTTACAGGCTACTTCAGTTGCCCAAGACATGATGGGAGCCAGACCAGGCTGGTGGCAGCACAGATACAGAAAGGCATCCTGCAAGGGGGTCGCTGTAATTGTCATTGCTGTCAATGTAAATGCTACTCTGTGTTAAGTATGGTTGGGTTTTCAAAGTGAAACCTTAAGCCTGTGTGTCCACTTGTCTATAAAGATGTGTTTATTGAGGTCAAATGAGCTGAGTGAAGGTCCTTTTAGCTATCAGTTGTTCATAAATGCTTATGTGGGGGTATAAACAGTGTGGGTAGAAATAAAATTCACATTATTTAATATGAACAACCTCAATATACATGGTATTTAAAAATAAGAAAGTTTCATCAGCTACTAGATGATGACTAGTTTTTCCTGGAATTTCTGAAATTTAGTTTTGGTCCTCTGATTTGGGAAATAGATCTAAGTTTAGAGGCTTTTCTTTTTTTAAATTTTATGTAGAGGAAGTGGCCCTTGAAGTCAGATAGAAAGTCTTCCTTTTTGAGAATTGTTTGTTCAGTTTAGAACAATGGATAACACTTGAAAAAAAGAGTAAATTAACCAAAACCTTGAAAGGAAATATCCAAAGGACTTTGAAAACCTCCAGTGTATTCTTGGGATCCTAGAAGACCTAGGGCTGTAAAGACTTGAGAGGTCTATAAAATTTCACCTCCAGCTGATCTTGAGGCTCTGTACAAGGCAAAGTTGTAAACTGTGTGACAGAGTGTTAAAAGTTTTTACCAAAAAACACACACCGTGTGCATGGGTGCAAAGACCAGGTGATTTATTGGCTTCAGGTGTTTAAAGAAACCTATCCAACTATCTGACCGCTGAGTTAACTCTGTGGAGATTTCAGTGTCACATTATATTATTTCAAATATACAGTTTTCAAAAATTATGAGATATACAAAGAAACAAGAAGGTAGGGTCCATACACAGGAAAAAAGGCAACCAATAGAAATTGCCCCTAAGAAATCCCAAATGTTGGTGTTACTAGGCAAGGACTTGAAAACACTTAAAATCTGTTTAAAGAGTTAAAGAATACCATGCCTAATGAACTAAAGAAAAATATAATAAATATCTTACCAAATAGGGAAAATCAGCAAAGTGACAGAAAGTATAAAAAGTATGCAAATTTAAATTCTGGAGTTGAAAATATGAAAACTGAAATGAAAAATCTACCAAAGAGATAAACATCTGGTTTGGGCTATTGGAAGAAAGAATCAGTGAACTTGAAGACAAGTCAACTGAGCATGTCCAGTGTGAAGAACAGAAGGAAAACCAACGAAGGAAAGTGAACAGACTCAGAAATCTGTGGAAAACCATGAAGAATACAAACATGGACCAAATGGGAGTCCCAGAAGGAGGAAAATGAAGAGGGTGAAAAGAACATCTGAGGAAATAATAGCTGAACATTTCACACATTTGATGAAAATACTTAATCCACACACTCAAGAAATACAGTAATATCTAAAAAGCATAAACTCAGAACTCTGTAACTAGACCCATCATGATCAAACTGTTGAAAGCCAAAGGCAGAGAGTCTTGAAAGCAGCAAGGGAGAAGCAGTTCACTGTGTATAAGGGATCCTCAATAAATAAACAGCTGACTTCTCATCAGGGAATAAGGAGGTCAGAAGGTAAAGAGATGCCATATCCACAGAACTGAGGGAAACAAACCAACCTCTCAGCAAAAGTTTGATACACAGCAAATCTGTCCTTAAAAATGAGGAAATCAAGATACTCCTAGGATAAAAATAAAACCAAAACTGAGACAAGTGCTGTTAGCAGTCTGCCCTGTGGAAACACTAAAGGAAAGTGTTCAGGCTGACAGGAAAACGCACTAGACAGTAACTCAAGCCCACATGAAAAAATAAAGAGCACTGGTAAATGTAACTACATAGGAAAATATATAAAAGACAATATAGAGGTATTTTTGTTTGTATTTCCTATCTGATTTAAAAAACAACTTCATAAAGTAATTATTATATATCTTTGCTGGTAGTCAAAGAACACATAAATGTGAAATTGTGCCAGAACAGCATAAAGGAGGGTGGGTGGAGCTTTATAGGAGAAAAGATTTTATACATTATTGACATTAAGTTGGTATTAATATGAACTAAACTGCTACAAATTAACCATAATTACAAGGGTGACCACTAAGAAAACAATTCAAGTATGTATAGTACCCCAAAAAGGCAAGAGGATTAAAATAGTCTATCAGAAAATACACACTGAATGTAAAAGATAACAGTATTAGAGAAATTGAGGAGCAAGAAAGAGATGAAATTTAGAAAATAAATAGTAAAATGGCAGAGTTAAATCCTGCCTTATCAAAATTGCACTAAATATAAATGAATTAAACTCTCCAATGAAAAAGAGATTGGCAGAATGGATTGAAAAAATGATGCAGCTGTATGCTGTCTACAAGATTCAATATTCAAAGACACAATAAAGAAGAGATGAATATATAGAGCATCCAAACTATGAAACAAAATAGACTTTAAGACAAAAGTTGTTACTAGAGACAAAGCATCCCTTTCAGGTACATGTAATTGTGGAAGCTCTTCTATTTAGATAAAAGTGGAATAAACACACACAGCAAACATTGGGCAGGAAAAATTGAACTAAGAAAGATACCTAACCTGGTACAGTGCTTTTCAAAGAGCAGTGGCCAGTTTGAGTACCTGAAGTGAAAATCACCACTTTCCACTGATGGAGTGCCTTGCCTGCCATCCTTCATCCCACCCTGAGATGCCCTTTCTGTCCTTGCAGTTGGCCCTGGATATTGAATGAGCGGCATCAGTAGGCTGACTATCCATTGCAGCGGGCCACTTGCAGGCTGGGGGCGGCTACTGATAGATGCCATTGGGTTACAGGCTGAAGTAAGGAGAAGGCTGAGCTCAGTGGCTGCAGCTGAGGGCAAAACAGGCAGTGAAATTATCTGGGATTTTGGTACGGACATAAGATACTAGCAATCATTCTCACCTCTGAGGAGGATTACTCAAGTATCCCAAGGGGCTTATCTTCTATATTTGGGCAGACTGCACTGCTACCAAGAATGGCCCTGTAGAGGTGCACAATTTCCCTTAGGACAGAACTGTTGTGAGGGAGTTGGGGGAACACCGCTGTCGGCATTGGGGCTCCTTCCTGTTCCGGAGTTTGGATTCAAAGAGTGAGTCAGATGGAGGCACAGGAAGACTGATGCCAGACTGAGTCATTGGCTGAAACAAGGATGGTTGCCAAAAAGGTGGTGTCCCAAACTTACGCTGAGGCTCGCCCATTGAAATTTAGGCAGCAGCTGAGGAAAGAATGACCCAAAGTGGGATCGTCTATCTGACAAGAGAACTGACCAAGGTGGATGCCATATTTAAAAGCAAAACAGAATCTTGGGCAGAGCCTGAGGCTGTGGGTGAGGCAGAGTCTGAGTCCATGCCCGAACACTGCCATATTGAGACTAAAGCCAAGGCAGAAGCTGAGAAATGGGTCAGCAGTGGTGGTTCCCAGGTTGGAGCTGGCATTGGAATTGCCCTTGAGTCAAAGTCAGACTTCTGGCCAGAGCTGATAGCAGCCCAGTACAGAGGTGACGGCGACACAGCACCATGAATGTACCAGATGACACTTACCTGCACACTTAAAGTGATTAATTTATGTCATGTTTTACCTGAATTAAAAAAAAAATGTATGTGCAGCAGTATCTATCCTTGAGGAGCTAGTAACCTAGATGGAAAGAGAAGAATTACTCAAAAGATTAAAAAAAATAAGCTTAAGAAGATAATCAAATCCAGAAAAAATAACAGGCAAAATGAAGAACAGATCTTGTAGCTAAGCTGTGTAAAAAAAAAAAAATTATAAATTTAACAATATGTGGTTTTTTTGGATCAATTGTTTGCAGCATAATTACATTTGTAGTTTGTGTGTGTGTGTGCGTGCACGCACTTGACAGGAAAAAAATCTACTCCAAATTAGAACAAATTAGTCCCAAGTTGCTCTGAACATTTTCTAGATTGAGAATCTGATGGGTTGAGTTTCAGACTAAATCCCTTTCAAGACAGTGTTGTTACTGTAGTTGAGGTCAGACAGCAGAAAAAGACCAGAAAGAGGTTTGGCTCTAGTCCTAGAACTAAATTTGGTCCCTTGTGATGGTAACAGTGACTGGTTCAATTGTTCCAACTAAGGATCCTCTCATAGCACCACTGTGGGTACCTCTGCTACATCCGCATTTGCTTAAGGTCTCAGGTTTCAGATGAGACTGACTTTAATTTTGATAGCAGTAATCCCTACCATCGTAGTTAGGCTAAGAACTGTAAAGGCCTTTTAGTAATGACAGTAAAATTAGACTACCCATCAGTCAGGTGAATGAGTACACTGTTATGCTTCAGATACAGGTATGGCACTGGCTAGATCAAGCTGGTTAAACTGTCAAAATACTATTAGTGATTATTGATTAAAAATAGCAGACACCGTTGTTGTTATTTACAAATATACCACTTCTTAGTCACATGAAGTGAAAAAAAGTTAAGCATTTTGAAAGTGTTTTGAAATTTGCTGAAATATCTAATCATAACAAAAGGACTGCTCAGTAAAATAAACAACACGCCTTAACCAGAAAGACAAAATACTTACTGCTTTGCTCTATGAGGCACCATAAATCAGTGCCTCATAGAGCAAAGGAGACCAGCAATATTCTCTAAGCCTCAGTTTGGTTAAAGTTCACTTTCCCCATCTCCTAATCCCCTACTGGCCCATGAATGTGAAGTGTATACTGAGAAATACATGATGCTGGCAGCTTAGGGTAATGATACCAAGGTGAGAAAAAAAAAATCCTTGATTTATGACCAAATCTGGTTGTCCATTTTCTCCTAGTATGCCTCAGGAATAATTTTAGTTTTGCAGACTGGAATCGACACCGTTTATAAATAGAAACGTTAATACAAATGTTCCCCATAATGTTCTCTGGGTTAAAAGTAGAATTTTTCACAGATCCTGCATATTAAAACTTGAACTAAAAATGCATATTAGTTTTTAATCTTAAAGTCAGGAATGACACTTTTCTTTGGCATCTTATTTTTGGTAGTGAACATAAACATCAATAAATTTTTCTCTTATTATACTGACATGTTTAATCTTTCAAGACTAGATTTTTGTACACTGCTGATAAAGTTGTCATTCAAACTGGCAAAGGAAAAACAACAGAAAAACCATGAAAACTACATGAACATACCATAACAAAATATGATTTTAAAAAGACACCAGGCAAGCCAAGACAAAAGAATGGTCAACACTGGATGGTGTTGGACACACCCCTCAAACTAAACCAGATCAAAATAAAGAAACAAATAAAAAGGAACTCTCCTGGGCTGACTTTATGTGATTAAAGTTAATAGGAACATGAATCAAATAAAACAGAAAACTTCAGAGTGTGCATACCTGTGTGTGTGCACACAGAGTAAGATGAAATGGAAGAGCTAAGGAAACAATAATTCTAAAAGTATATTCAGGACTAACTAAAAACTTAAACAATCAAAGGTCAGAATAGAAACAGTTGAACACTAGCTTAATAACAAAAGAGAGGTTGGAGAAATTGCACTGAATTCATCAGAGACAGGAAAAGATAAAGATGCTGACATTAGATACAGAGATGAGACAACATTATGGGGATTAAAAACAAATTATTATACATTTTTGATGTCCTTGAAATTAAAAAGAAAACACTATAAAAATGGTAGGACAAAATGTATTTAAAGATATATTAAAAAAAAGCAATTTTAATGAGGAACTTGGTTTACATTTATAAAAGGCATCCTACACTCTGGGAAAAAAAACCAGCACTCAAAACTTCTTGCAAATATGTTATTTTTCTCAAAATTACAAATTTCTAATGTCCTGTATTTATTTGTGACAAGCTTATAAAAACCAGTTGGAAAAGAAATATAAATTAATTATTAGAAAAATGGGCAAAGAATGGAAAATAATTTTGAGAAAAGGAAAAAAATGACCAAAAATATATAAAAAGATATGAGAACATGAACCTTTCTGGTAATTAAAAGAAAATTATTTCAAGCACTGAAATACTATTTTTTAAAAATTTATCAGACTGTCAAAACTTTATAAAGTTTGCAAATACCTAATTCTAGCAGAGTTTAGGAAAACACCTACAATCATTAACTGCTGTTGGAGGAATAAGTTTAAATGACTCTTTGAGTGCAAAGCTTAAGTGTAGAGCTGTCAGACCTGATTGAGCTGTTGAGGGAGACTGATTAGAGGAATCTATTATGTAAAAAGAGAAAAAGGTGTGAAGTTAGCTAGGATGGTAAGTTAAAGTAATGAATTTGGGAAACTATGCACAAGGGACAGACTCTAGGAGAGGAAATAACAATATAAACAAAAATCAAAAAGAAAACAAAACAATGGGCTTTTTGCCTAATTTTCACCACTAGAGTGACGGCAGCTGAGTCTACATGTGGAAGAAAACAGTCAGACGATAGATCTCAGCCAAAGGTGCATCGTGCGTATTGCAAACCTATGCCTTGTCACCTGGACTGACTTTATGGTGACAGCATCGGAGGAAAACAAACGAACAAAAACAAACATGAAAATAAGTTCTCCAATAATTAAGGGTAGACCTTCTCAGTTAGCTCCATCCTGGGGTGAGCCTGGAGGGCTGATGTTGGGGGCAGGGAGGATTTGGAAAGGATTTTTTTTTTTAATTATTTAATTTTTAATTTAAAGGAGGTACTAGGGGTTGAACCCAGGACCTCGTGCATGCTAAGCATGTGCTCTACCACTGAGCTATTTTCTTCCCTGCCCAAATTTGTGTTTTTTTTTTGTTTTTTCAGAAAGGATTTCTAAAGGACACTAAGAGTAAGGTCAAGAAAAAGTTTGACATAGCCATAGAAAGGTTCGTTGAGTGGAGATGTTGTCTGGTAGACTGGACTGTTCTCCCTCGGATTGTGATGACCATTTTGTACGAGTAGAAATAATGTACACGTGTTACTATCCACATACGGGTTACTTTTTAATTATCTGTATCACCTATAGGGTGCACCAGTTTGGAAAATTGAAAGATGAAGTGCTTTTTCAGTTCTTGAAGTCCAATCCTTATGTTAATTTTAAACAAGCCAATTAAATGACATTTAAGAATTTTAGAGAAGACACAAAGATTTTCTTGGCTAAACTCTCAAAAGTTCTTTAACTGTGCTTTTGATTTGAGGTCATTCTTTTTTTTAAATTTCCTCCTTCAAACTATGTATTTTCCAAATTCAAAGATTTATTTACTAAAGGAATTCAAATTGTAATGACAATTTAAATCCAGGAGCCTTCTTTTAATTTTCATCATTATTTTTTAAAGTCAAATTAAAAGTTATTAGAAACAAATTTACTCCCTTTATATTTTCCATATTCTTAGAGAAACTGCAAAGACAACCAAAATCAATGTGTTACATGTGTTACCCTCTGAGACCATAAATAACTCTGATCTGAATGTCAATTGGAATATACTTAACACTTCCAAGTGGTTAAGGTGGTAAAACATATTATGTATCAATAATATAAAACTGACAGAGACAGTGTAACTCATTTTTCAGACATGACAGCATGAATCACAGTCTTCTGACCATCACAAAGTAGAGCAAAGACACTCAAACAACATTAACTGGAACATGCTTGAACTGTTGACTTGTTTGATTTTGAAGGTAAATACAAGATCTGAATAATCACTCCTGAAAATATACCAGATTGATTTCTCCGATGTCTTAGCCTTTTGAGTTTGGTTTGCTCACATTTTAAGGTAATTTCTGAAACGTCACGTGGCTGTAGTGAGTCAGTTCTGCACAGTTACTGTTGAGGCGGAAGTGTGGGCAGTAGTGAGTCACAGATTCCCCGAGAGCGAGACAAGACTAACGCTCTGAATAATAACAGAGGGCAAGTCTGGCAGGCCTGGAAATCAGCAGATATTGATGGTCATCGTGATATAGAAAGTGGATTAATATTTCTTGTTTTCCTGCTATACATCGGATGCACATTATTTTCATTTTCACAACAATCTATGGCAAATCCCGATCACCTTCTGTTTGAGGTTGATTTGAGGGTCAGAAAAGTTGGTAGACGAGTGTTTTATGTTGAGTAATGGTAAAGTCAAGTTTCACATGTGGGGCTTAATGACTCTGCAGCCCGTGCTCTCTCCCTCACATCAGTCCTGTTTTCCAAGCTGAGTAGGACACCAATCCAGAGTTGGGGACCTCCCAGCTATGAAAAATGAGGACAGAGCCAGAAACCACTGTTTGGAACCATGACACTCAGTGTCAATATCCCCCTCTTCCTTCAAAGTGCACAACAGGTCAGGAATGAGAGATTACTGTGAGAGTCAGGAATCTAGATAAAGAAACCCCATAAAGGTTTTTAAAATTATCTTAAGCACAGGTCTCCTCTTAGGGAAAGAACCAGTTCTCCAAATGTGGTTGGCTGGAGTACCGGAGACTAGAGACAGAGGTGAGGAAGAAGAAGGTTACTGGGGGTCCGGGGGGCATGTCTTGACGTAGATAGATCCCTGCAGACAGGGTCATCATATATCCAGGTACCTTGTAAACCTCTGGCATATCTTTCTAGCCCAACTACTACTACTGCTGTGGTCCAGAACATTCACTTTCCTCCTGGACAATGTATACCTTCCTCTCTCGACTAATTATTACACACTTGCTGTATGCCAGACACGGTTGATGTGGTGATAATCTACATGGCCCTCGTCCCTGCCCTCATAGAGTTTATAGTTTAGGCTATAAAGGCTGGATGGTGCGGACAGCTAAACAGAAGTGAGTGTCAGAAGAAGAGGGTGCCTTACTTTTTAAATAATGAGACCGGCTGAAATTTGGAGCATGCTGTCTTGTTTGGGACAGGCAAAAAGGAGACGGAAACTAGACATATAAATTGTTAAAGAGTGTATTGAAGTAGTGTTTTCTTTGATAAAAAAAAGCATGGTAGATACCAGATAATATGAGTACTACAAAGTAGAAGATTAGATAAAATGAAAAATTGGTAGTCATCAGAATTTCACTTCTTTATTTTTACATGATTTTGTGTAGTACACTGTAGGAGTCAAAAGAAGAAATGATGCATAATCCTTGTTTTCAAGGAGCTTCATCCTCATTTCCACGAAGGTATTTTTAGCTCTGAACATTGTAGATTTTTGAGGTTGAAAATGATGCATAGAGACAGCCCTTCCCAGCGGACATGAGATTCTGGACAATCCACCATGAAGGGGAGTGCTAAAACGAGACCCTGAATGTAACAAGAATGCTTAACAATACATTAAAGTACTCACCACATATTGATAAGTGAAAATAGAAGCTAATAGAACCGCACAGCATGATCCCAGTTCGTGAAAGACACATTTTTATGTATATTTATGCAAGGCAGGACTCCAGGAGCCCAGCACGTGGAACACGTAGTAAGCCCTTCGTGATGTCTGTTAAAGTATAAATGAACGACCAATTAAGTAAGGATATATCAATAGTGATTTTCTTTGACTATTAGAATTATGAATCATTTAAAATTTTCTTCTTTATACTTGAGAGTCCAAACTTTACATAACATATACACAATATTTTATAATTTAAAAACTTAAATATGGTTTAAAATATATTTAAGAAGAGAATAATCACAGAAGATCAATTTAAGAGGTTATCTTCAGAACAAGTTAAGCAAAGATAATTTGCTCTCTTCATGACTGAGGAGGCAGGAAAAATATGAGTGTGATTTGTGGGTTGATTACATGCCGAACAGTCTCAAATGTTCTACAGGACCAGCTGTGAAAGGTAGATGGTCACTTAATACCCACTACGCGTCGTCCTACCACCGTCAGTACCTGCTGGGGAGGATGAAAGTCCTGCTTCATTCTCCCCGGGAGCCTTTCTAACTCTTAACGGCTTCCCACTCTTCATATATCAGGTCAACCCTGCTGACGTACCATCAGGGCAGCCTATGACAGTTCTTCACTAGCCTGCAAACTCTTTGAGCTTAGACGTTGTGCCTTATTCACCTGTTTCCAATACCCAACAAAGCTTTTGGCAAATACTGGGTACTTTAAAAAGGTCTGTTGGATTTTAGTTGCACAGCGTTTCCAGTATTGGCCCCGATTTACTAGATCCTATTCTCTTTCTAGTCTGGTTTGCGAGGCTATCAAAAGTAAGTCCGTGGGCTAGCTGGCTTTGATGGTAGCTCCAGATGGTGGCCATGGCGCAAAAGGATGCACCTTTTGAGCGTCAGTTCTGTGCAGTTAGCGTCAAATCCATAGGAATGGTACATTACAGAAGCAGGGAGGATAGTGCACGATTGGAACCTATTTGTGCTGCATATGCATGTGCATGAACACACGCATTCACTCATGCCCAAGCACAGATTTTTGCAGGAAGAGAAACTAAATCTGTTAGAACTAATTGGAAAACAATAGTCTGACATAAATATAATCAGAAAACTTTAGCTGGCAAGCTGAAACACTTTGGGAAGCCTGATACCAGAAAACAAGTTTTCTTACACGCATGAGCTGACTTGTGGTGTTGCTTCGACCCCTTGTTTGGCGCACCATTGCCTCCCTGACTCCGGTACCACATCTGATTCAGCATCCTCTATGTTTGAATGGTCTTTCTGTATCTTGAAGTCAATGAGGCTTCTTGACAGGTTGGCTGTAACATCGCTTAACCTCCCCTGTGGAGGGGTTATCTCCACATCTCATTAACAATAAATTTATTTCTCCCACTAAATCAGCGTTAGATCGAGTGGAGACATGAACCCTATTCCTCAGGAGATCAAATTCAGGAGCCATATACTGAATGAAGTAAACAGTGACGCTCTTAACTGATCTTTTTTGGTGCCTCTTTATTCCAAAACCTGTAACAAGTAATTTTTCTTTTTACTGATTTCTGAGTTAGAGTAATTCTAAGAGGCTCTCCTATTCCACACTTTTAAAGACACACATCAGAATCTTTTTTTTCCCTCATGGGAGAATTATAAATTTAAGCTTATATGGAATTCTTATAGTCTTTTTTTCCTAGAAACTCAAATGAAGTGTTACATTTGAAGTAAGATTTACATATACTTTAGTGAGTTGGTTAATTAAAGCAAGCAAGAAAAAAAAAAGATGCGGAGACACTTTAACTTTTAATTAAACATTGAAAGATACTTTCACTTTTTTAAGTCTTAGATTTTTATATTCGGTAATGTAGAAAATGTGGGTTTACTGGTTAACTGTGAGTTTATTTCCCACATGTGGGAAATCCTTTCATTTTTATTACAATCACTCTATTGAAAAAAAGGCTATAAATTAAGACAGAAGCTCCATAAAGCAGTAGTTAGTAAATTCATGGAAATGGCTTAAAGGCCACAGGAAATTTAGAGAGGCCTCCTGGTTACAGTGTTGGACTATTGATAAGGAGGAGCTTCCTAGGTTGGGTTTTGCTACTAAATAAATGTGTCACCATGGGGTTACTGTTTAATATATTGAATTCAGTATTCTCACGTGTGAAATAAGAGCACGAGGTGAAATGATCTTTGTGGACCTTAGTGTGAGACTAGGGTTCTAAATCTGGTGTTTTTGTAAATGTTACTGACTTGCTTATTCATAATATTATATTTGATCTTTATAAAACTTTTAATTTAAGTAATATGGGGTGTGGGAGTTATGAGTTGTTTGCCATGAAAATGAGTAGGTAAATAGGTGATGGTTCATGATAGATTTAGAGGAGGGAAGGCAAACACCTGGCAGATAATTAACTTCTTTTTTCCAGCCTCTCAGTAATGATGGATATCATTAATTGATCATACCCGAAGAGAGTCATTGGATTAAGGATTGTGAGGCTGGACTTGAGGCCAAATGCTCAAACATCCACTGTCAATAGATGATGAAAACAAAGTATGGAGTGATAAAAGATCATTCACAACATCATATGGATGATAGATTCTGGAGCTAAGGCTTGAACTGGGGTCATTGAAGTTCTCATCTTAACAAGTAAAATCCATTTATTAGTGGATTAATGTTTATTAATACTTTAGCCCTATTTTAGGCAATGAGTAACAATCAGGCAACAGAATTTAAAATAGCAAGCTAGCTGAAGAAAACACACACACACACACACACACACAATGTGTACCAGTTAGCTATTGCTGCAATAATGCTGTGTAACAGTCACAAAAAATCTCAGTGACATCAACAGTCTAGTTAGTTCACTTACGTGAGGGATAAAAGGGGGTCTTATTTAGACAGGGGCTGGTGTGTCTCTGCTATCTAAGCTGGGCCCTCTTACATATCTCTGGGTTAGCTAATCCAGCCTACAATAGCCAGAGAAGTCTGTTTAATGCTCCAGCTCTTTGAGTTTGTTGTATGTGTCTCCTGTTCACCTTGGGACAGCAGATTATCCAGGAATATTCTTCCAATAGCAATGATGAAAGCACATGAATGCATGTCAAAAAGGATAAAACCTATTAAGGCCTAGGTCTGAACTGGCACACTTCATATCTGCCTCAGTTGGCCAAATCAAGGCACTTGGCTGAACCCAGAGTTATGAAGAAGAGCTCCAAAGTCACATGGCAAAAGCTGTAGATGAAGGAAGGTGTGAAGAACTGGGGTCAACAGTGCAATCTGTCACTCTGTTGTACTAGCTATATTCCAAAAATGATTTTTCATTCTTCAGGGATAATCAAAAATTTAAAATGGTAGTGATAATGAGAGACTTGGCAGTGGAGATAAAAAGAATATAAGTAGAAAATAAAAATGAAGGTGATAGTCACATACAATATGCCCATGATAAGATTTTCTGCAAATGTTGAAAGAAGGACACGTTTGGCCTTGCACTACGTAGAATCCAAAATAACCAAAGAAATGTGTTGAGCTGCAAACTTCAAAAAATGGATTATACCAGGGAAAACAACACACTGTTCCGTATAATGTAGACTAAGTAAGAATCTTCCTTTTTATGAATGTACATTCTTTTCCTAGAGAAAACATTATAAAAAAGTAAAATACAGTTACTTTCAACAATGTGTTTCTTTTTGCATTTAATGGGGAAAAGAATTTGAGAAATTATTGGATTCTAATTCTTCTTGATTGTAAGTTCATTCCTAATAGTCCCTTAAGACAGGTTTAATGAAGATTAACTCATACAAGTAGAAAGTGAAAAAACTTAATTAAAGATCATTAATTTCTCTTGGTGTACGGATTAGCAAGTATTGGAAATGTTTGATTGTATTGTTATCCTATAGACGAAGATAGGTTTGAATTCATTGCATTGGAGCAAATTGTTCCTGTAACCACTAATATTTCCCTTTCCACACATGATTAGGTGACGCTTTCACACATGGTTTCTGCTTCATGCAGCCTCCTGTTTGGAGGGCACCAGTAATGTTTAGGTTGATGATCCGTCTTCTGTGAGTGTTATTTCTCAAGGACAAATGGATCTTGACTACTTAGAATCAACTGTAGATTCTGTCTGGGCAGGAGTGATTTCAAAGAGCAATTCATTAGCTGAATTGCTGTAATTTAGACTGACTTTCTATTCTAACCACTTCAAAGTAGGTTAGCATCGGCAATAGTCATATACTTGTTTAGAAATCAAATTTAGTGTTACACAGAAGAAATGTTAGCTTTATTCATTTGTCTCCTGAGATGTATAATTCTATATAAAGTTAAAGCCCCTAATATGTATTTTTAAATGAGACAAAGGCATGATATCTGGCTATTATCATTCCTATATTATTTATCATTTAGACATTAGGGAGCTAATGATAGAGTATTCTGGTCATATCTGCACCATTTAAGTGTGAATGCATCCTTGAACCCTGGGCCTCCTTAGTCTCTGAATTCTGTATTCTGACCCCAAGGGACCACCAGTGGTTCTTCCTGCATTGAAGGCTGGGGACATGAGTAAGTTAGGACAATTTTTCTTTTTCTTTTTCAATTTCTTTCAAGAATTACTGTCTTGATGTCCAATGTCTGAAAAGCATAACTTTATATATTTTTCCAGTCCTTTCGTTGTTTCAGGTGGGAGGTAAATCCAGTACCTGTTGCTACATCATGGCAGCAAGCTGAAGTCTTGAAATGTCTTTTGAAGATTTAACAAATCTTATATTTTAATGGACCCTTTGTATTTTATCTCCCTACTTCAAAAACTTGAGCTCCATAGTTTCTTAGAGATAAAACTTGGATTTTTCTAGTCCTATTTTTGAAGGCATTCCATTTATAGAGAAAAATGCTCCTTCAGTATTTCATAATAAAGTCACAGTGGTGATGGTGGTCTTTACTGAGCACTCGTGTCAAGGCTAGTTCAAAGCGCTATCTGTGTGTTAATCTCATTTACTACACTGCCCTGCGAGACAGGCAGCATTATAATTTCTACTTTGCATATAAGACAACCAAGCCTATCAGAACCAGATAGGCTGACTCTCTTAACCATATTGTTTCACAGTTTCCAAATTCTATGTATTCAAATTCAGATTTGTTCTCGATACTAGAGATTCTGCAGCGAGTAATACATACAAGCTCCCTAATCTCATTGAATTTACACACCGAAGTCCTACCTCTGATAGTGGTGAATTTTCCAGATTCTGGTGAATATAACAGGCATGGTTCTGGCTTCTGTGGCTTTACATTCTGGTGAGCAAAACCGGACAAAGTCTACTTTTGTAGACTTCAATAGAAAGAAAATATTCTGAGAACTTGACCGCAATGGAAAGCTAATACGTGATCTGGGCATATGGACAGAAGTTGAGTACTGTTAAACGTAGAGGGAGAAGATTTTGCTAGATAATGGATGCATGAACTGTGTTTTTATGTTGACAACCATAGTGACTGGACAAGGAATATAGCTCTGCTTGCAGATTATAAGAGTAACCTGCTTTTTCCAGTGATAGTTGGGGACACTGTGCCCGTGCTAACAATAGTACCTAATTTTTATTGAGTATTGACTAAATGGTAAACATGGTCTAAAAATTTAAGGGTATTACTTTACTCACATGGCAATTCACCGAAATAGGTATCATTTTATCACCATATTATAGTTGAGGAAATTGAGATTTAATGAGATTTGGCTTCATAGACAGGAATTTGCAGAAACTCCGCTCAAATCCAGGTATTCTGACTCCAAACTACAAAATCTTCACCATTAGAAGCAAATATAATATTAGGAAATTAATGTAGAAACTAAAAAATAGCTTAGAAGGGAAAGACTCTGGTTGGAGTTGGATAAACAGAAACTCTTGGAACAGAAAGGATAGAAAATTCAAAAGTGTCTTCGACATTTCATTTTGTTTTGGTGGAAGTGGAAACAGCATTGGACTAGGTTTAGCGTGAAGAAATGTCTTAAAATATTTAAAGACCTGATAAAGAAGGATGTGTCTTGTGCAAAACAGTATGAATTAAAGCCCCTATAAATTAATAATTATTTGCTGAGTGCTGAATTAAACTAGATTTTGATGTAGATTTGTGGCTATCTGTCTGGCTAGATAGATATCTTTGGGTTAGATAAATGTTTCTTATAATTTTTATCTCTCCTGTCACATGCTGTTATAACAGGCACCTTATATTCTAATCATTTTATTTTTTCTTCAGTATAACACACATACCCCTCTGCATATGCCATGTACATAGATGTATACATATACACATACATACACACATGTACGCACACACACATGATGAAACCTGAAAAGCAGAATGGACAAATGGAATGATGCCGTGTCAGGCCAGCAGTTCAGGGAAACTGTAGGTTTGATGAAAACATCTGAGGGCTTTGGAGAGTGTACGCTAGTGCAGGTGGGGCTCTCAAGAAGCCTATTTGAACAGTGGTAAAGGGCCATCAAGTGAAAAATATATTAAATGTGAACTGTGTTTAATTCCATTGCCTTTGCCACCCAAAGTCCCAGTATTCATTAATGTCAGAAACACAGATGGTTGAGAACCACCACACAATACTGGGGTTTTCACAATGTGTCCAAGGTATATAATTAGGAGAGGAAGGAAATTATGGCAGGAGGCATTCAAATACCCTTTGCTTGGGTATCTAAGCCTGAATACGTGAAGGATTAGATTTGGGGGTATGGTGAGTAAGTTGAAGCCCACAGACATGAGTCCACGGTTTGTAATTCAAGGTATTTGCCAACTCTGTGTGGGAGGAGAGTGGGAGAGATACCCTGGGCTGAGTTTATGGTAAGAGACCTAAGTCCACCAACCTCATAGAGGAGTCTTGATTTTAGTTTCTCTCATATTCTGGGAAAGTAAATATGCTGAATGTGATTTTAGTTTTAAGTATTTAGTGATATTGCACAGTAGGACCCTTAAATACAAGCTGAATATTTGCTGTGCAGTTTAGGCAATAGGTATTAGCTCTTTAAGGATGGAGGAAAATTTTGCTGTATTGGATTTCTTAAGGAAAAACTTCAAACACACAGATGAACCATTTAACAGCTATGGCTCTTTTCGACGTTTACATTTCCTCATCCCACTTTTTCCTACCTCCAAAGAAATCTCTGTCTTAAATTTACTGTTTATTGTGCCCAAGAATATTTTAACACTTTTAAGTTACCATGTGAAGTTATTTGTTAAGTTGTCTGTGAAGAAACATGATTGTCTTTGTTTTCCGTGATATTACTGTATGTAAATGGTACCATGCTGCACATACCCTTCTACAATTTGATTTTTCATCCAGTATTTTTTGATACTTACTGAATTGAACTTTTAGCTAAAATTTATTTATTTGCTTTGAGTATCACATTATATAAATACACTGCAATTTATATATATGGACACCGAGTTTTTATTTTCAGTCTATCAGCATTGCAAGCAATGCTACGATGCACAGTCTTATACAGGTATTTTTGTTCAGGTGAGTATGTTTCCTAGGTCTAGGTTAACAATCTTCTGTGTGTCTCTAGATAAACTTTTGATTCAGGGAAGTTATTGTTATAGTCAAATTTATCAACAGTTTCTTTTGTGGTTGGCCCATTTAAGAAATTTCTGCTGGAATAAACACATTTTTTTTTCATTATAGGCTACTAGAAGATATTGAATATAATTCCCTGTGCTATGCAGTAGAAGCTTGTTGTTTATCTATTTTATACATAGTAGTTAGTTTCTGCTAATCTTAAACTATCAGTTTATACCTTCCCACCCCCTTTCTGCCTGGTAACCAGAAGAGTTTGTCTGCTACATCTGTGTTTCTGTTTTGTAAATAAGTTCATTTGTGTCTTTTTTTTTTTTAGATTCCACATATGAGTGATATCATATGGTATTTTTCTTTCTCTTTCTGGCTTCATTTAGAATGACATTCTCCAGGTCCATCCATGTTGCTACAAATGGCATTAATTTATTCTTTTTTATGGCTGAGTAGTAGTCCATTGTATAGATACACCACAACTTCTTTATCCAGTCATCTGTCAATGGACATTCAGGTTGCTTCCATTTCCTGGCTATTGAAATAGTCCTGCTATGAACAGTGGGGTGCATATATCTTTTTGAATTAGAGTTCCTTCTGGATAATTCTCCAGTCCCTCAGGAGTAGAATTGCTAGATCATGTGGTAGGTCTATTTTAGTTTTTTTGAGGAATCTCCATACTGTTTTCCATAATGGCTGCACCAGACTACATTCCTACCAGCAGTGTTGGAGGGGTTCCCTTTTCTCCAAACCCTCTACAACATTTATCATTTGTGGACTTTTTAATGATGGCCAATCTGACTGGTGTGAGGTGATAACTCATTGTGGTTTTGATTTGCATTTCTCTGATAATTAATGATACTGAGCATTTTTTCATGTGCCTAATGGCCATTTGTATGTCTTCATTGGAGAATCACTTGTTTAGGCCTTCTGCCCATGTTTGGATTGTTTGTTTGTTTGTTTTTTTGTTTGTTATTGAGCTGTATGAGCTGTTTATATATTCTGGAAATTGAGCCCTTGTCAGTCTCATAGTTTGCAAATATTTTCTCCCATTCTATAGATTGTCTTTCTGTTTTGCTTATGGTTTCCTTTGCTGTGCAAAAGCTTGTAAGTTTGATTAGGTCCCATTTGTTTATTTTTGCTTTTAAAATGTTTGGATTTTGATTTTTATAAATTAATTACTAGATAATTAACATTTATAAGATTTTATTTTTTTCTACTCAAGAATATAGAAAGTTTTCATTTGTTCAGGAATTACTTAATTTTTTAGTAAAGTTTTTTCCATGTAGGTTTTGCACACATTTGGTTTAATGTTATCTCATACCTTTTTTGCTCTTAACAATACTATTTACTTCAATCTGTTTTAATTTCAAGTTCTAATCAATTCTTGCTGGTGTGCAGAAAAATGATTTTTGAATCTTTTTCTTTCATAATAACATTGCTGAACTTTTATTGATTCTAAATATGTAGGTGTAGACTCAATTGGACTTTTATATAATCATAACTTAGCAAATAAAGTTGCCAATTTTTTCCCCATTGCAGTCTTGTTTTATATCTCTTGTCTTGATATAAAAAATCTTGAATTGGAGCAGTGAGAGGGACATCTTTGTCTTGATCCTAAATTTAATTGTATAGTAGTATGAAACTATACAGTTCTAAGGAAAATACTTGCGTTATATCTTTTACTTAATATATCTTAAAAACTCTGCCTTAAAAAGTTGTGTTAATTAGTGTTTTGTATAAATTAAATTACATTTCTTTTATATTGAGCATGATTATGCATAAAGTCAAAGGGCACAATTCTTTAAAAAGGAAGCTTATTAAAAATAATTATTGCATTAATTAAATAGATCTGTTTCTAAAGTATCAGAATTTTTAGGAAGTTTCTGAAAGTCAGAATCATTCAACATCAGAATGATTTATCCTTGAGAATAATTCTGAGTATGCCTGTAGAGGTTTGTACAAGCATAAAAAGGGATGTGAAATGGGACATAACTCATTAATCCAAGGGACTGATGTTGCAAGAAGGTGTGGACTTAATGCAGATTATTAACTTTGAATTATTTGACTTGCCAAAATAAGCAAGAATTACTTCTGCAATTTAAAATATCAAATGAAGCAAAATGAATAAATAAATAAAAATCATTACAAGCCAGATGACGCAGTGGGATGTTACAGTGTACCTTTATTCATTCTGTGAATAGACTGAGTGTACACTTCCTTCCAACTCAGGGATCATAGCATTCTAAAGAGAATGACACTAATCTCTCTTTTATTTGTTGTGCCCAACCTGTATTTAATTTCCACACCTGGAGTGAGGTTTGTTGGGCTCCAGATTCTAGGTTTCCACTGACATCTTACTTTCTGAGATGTATATGGTGTCAGAGAAAGGTCACATCAAGAGATACAGACATAGGGAGATGATCTAATTCCTCAGATAACCCCCAGGAGCTGGGAGTCCAGAAGGAAGTCACAGAGACTCAGGAGTTAAAATTCAAACTCTCCTTGGCAAGTATTGTGCATTTATCCTTCCTCAAAACAAAATTAAGCAAGTCAAAGTTGACTTTTAAGTGATGTATTGTAGGAACAACATTTAACTACAACTAAGTGAGCAATGATTTTTTTTAATATAAAAAATACCTGAACTTAACACAAACATTGTGAAAAATTACTTTGCCTTTCAAAGTGTTTTATATAAACCTGGAAGTAAATTATTATGATTATTTATTCTTTCATTAATAGAGCATTTTTGAACATGTTGTAAATGCCAAATACTAATTACTCTACGTATAAGGAAAACTAACATGAAAATGTATTCTCTACCCTTCTTATAAATCTATTATCTAATTTTTTCTGATGATTTTCTTCACTGAAATTGTTCAATACTTTTTTTAAAATATGAAAGCATCTAAAAAGACACTTTTTTTCTACCAACAACACACTTCCTCTCCTCCATGTGGTTGCCCTCAGGCCAAACGCTGTTGTTTTGTGATCTTTTCCATCCTCTTGGCTTTCTGATTGACTTTAGAATTTATTTTAAATGTTATTTGCTTATAAATATGATGTTTAGAGATGGATATAAAAGGGGTATTTTGTAAAAATCAGCCTTTAGTGAAAGTTTCAGAGATTTGAGACTTAAAACTGCATTTTTGAAGGGATTAGAGAGTCAGTGCTTTGGTGTAAATCACCTGATCTCTGTGATGTCCATTTGTTTCATGTTTAAAATTGGGTGCTAAGGGTACTCACCTCTAAGGGTCTGAGTGAAAATCAGTGGAAGTAAAGTATGAAAATTCTTTGTTTACTTTAAAGGGTAATAAAATCTTGATTAAGCCATGGAAGCACTTGTAAAGCCCTTACAAACTTTCAGTTAGAAAATGAGTAAGTCTGGGCAAACCCGATGTACAGCATGGTGCTTGTATTTAATGGCTCTGTACTACATACTTGAATATGGCTAAAAGATTGGATGTTCAAAAATGTCTTTTTTGTGGGGAGAACATTTATTATGTGAGATGATAGGGGGTTTAGCCAATGGTAGGGTGGTAGTCTTTGCACGATATATATGTGTATCAAGTCAACATGTTGGACATCTTAAATGTACACAATCTTGGATGTCAGTTACATCTCTGTAAAGCTGGGGAAAATAAATGGAGGGCAGCATTATTCTTACAGTATTCCTTATAGCATTTAGGGGACAGAGTTTCCTATAAAATGAGTGTTTACTGACGACATAACCATATAACCTCTAATGAAAATCCGTGTTTTGAAACAAATTCAAACAAGAAAAATCAAATATTTATTGACCCTCTTCTGTGTAGCAAGCACTATTATGCTAGGAAGGCCCTGGAGATGCAGAAAATGCCATCTCTGCCTGCACAGAGTTTACAGGTTTTCTATCAGAGTAATTGCTCTAAAACATCAACTTCTAAATAAATCATGGAGGCATTGCAGAAAGTTTATAAGATAAACACAGATGAATAGATCATGCAGTTCATAGTCAGGACAAAATATAGACATCAAAACAGCATCTCTTGAGGGAAGAGAAATGCTTGCTGCTGATTGCAGAGAAATAAAACTGTGCCTTAAACAAATGTGTCATCAAAGTGAGATGTGACCGAGACCTGAGCCAGGTTTCCCAAAGGGATCACTCCTTGTGAGGCAAAAATGAAAGAACTGAGACTAGCACACACTGAAGGACATGGACGTCCATTGGCCATCTCTCTCTAACTGAAGTTGCACGTCCACGTGCTAATAGCTCACAGCAGGTTAATCTGAGAACAGCTGCGGAATTAGATCGCTTGCATTTCCTGTTATAAAATATGCTGCACATCTGAACAATAGTATAAATGAAAGAATCTGTCACTTTTAAGAAGAGGTCAGAGCAGAAAAGCCACACAATTAATTCTGGAGATGTAAAAATGACATATGATAAAATACAGCTCCATTCCTAGTTTACAAAAAAGAAAGCATATCTTATAAAACACTCCTTTGACATGACTGTAGGAATTTTTCTACTGCTTCATGATTAAATATAATACTGAATATTTATAAAACAACATTCAATATCCTTCTTAATCAGTAAACACTAGAAGCAATCTCATGAAAGTCAGGTAAAAAGGGAGGCATGATCGTTGATTGTTTGACATTGCTCCAGATGTACCAGCCATTTCAATTAGAGAAGAGAAAGAAATATGAGGAATACACACACATATGAGAAAGGAAACAACAAGATGATTAGCATTGTTTACAAATGATCAGATGCATTCCTAGAAATCCTTAGTCTAGCAAATGACACTGAGCACTGTTAGAAAACATAAGATGGGTCAATGGAGTTAATGATCACAAGACTAGTGTACAAAAATAAATAGGTTCCCCAAATAGAACACAAACAACAATTTTAAACGTGCACACACATTGTATGCATGAATGACTGCTTTTCTGGGGGCAAGGGATTCTGAAATAGGGAGAGTTTGTCCTCACTTCATGGCACATTATTGCATATGGTCTGTGCAAGGCCCCTGTCTCTTTTTGGTTAGTTATTTGTTTATTCCTTTTTATCTCTGTACCCCCTGTCATTCCCTAACACCTAATAAACACATCTGCTTGATGTGTTCTTGCAGAGCGCTGTGGTTACACGAATGCTGGTGTGTTACTCCTGGATGTTCATGTATACATTTTACCTAGACACTCTCCTAATGACAGCAAGGGATTAATTTTTCAATTAAAAAGTTATCTTTACAAAGATTTGCTCTTAAAAATGTGGATTTCCTACAGATACGGGCTTGTGTTCCGATCGCCTCCTCTTCACCCATTGATGAGGACGGGATCCCTGCCCCGGGTAGTATGAGGTGGCCAGACACATGGCACTAACACTGGGCAGCTGAGATTCCCAGCAGGTGCTGTGTCACGTAGACTCACATTCCGGGGGTGGAGGACACTGCGTGCTGCGCGGGGACACGCCCGGCTGCGCTCCAGAGCGGAGCGACCCCCTCAGGCCGTAGGAGGCAGGCTTCGTAGCAACGAGGAGAGGCGCTCCCTGCTTTAAACGGGAGGGTGTGACTGCCTTGTCTGAATAATTCTGCGGGCTGTCGGGGAAGCTAAAGCCGTGAGGATGGTGACCGGTGGAGAGCAGCTGTCCAGCGGACGCGGGAGCTAGCCGGCGGGAGCCTCCCCCGCGGGGTGGGCGGCGTCCCCGGCCGCGGCCGGGCAGCGCGCGGTTCGGCTTCGGAGCCCCGTGCGGCTCGAAGAGATCAAGGCGGGGCATGACATGTTAGACCTTACCATACAGTCTGGAATCCTTGACCTGTTTCTCATGCCAGGCCCCCAGAGGCAGCATGTAAGTCATTCTTTTCGTTGGTTGAACAACACCCCGTTAGTTCCAAAGTCAGACAACCCTCCCTCCGGCTTCACTGCGTTCATTGCAGTGCACCGCGGGGCTGCGCTGGCGTTTCTGTTTTTCACATACATGAAGCATTCACATAGGCTGACTTTCTCGCTGGATCTCTCATTTGAAAGGAGAGGCATAGTTCATAAAAAGTGCGATTTCTTAGAGCTGCATTAGAAGATGCCGGGCGAGAGGAAGTGGTTTCGTGGACTTCTCTCCCATCCTTGCCAAACAGTTCCTGCGCTGGAGAACAAGTCGTTTCACCAGCAGGCGATCCCGGGCCAAGACATGGGTGACAGTGAAAGTTTACAGTTTCATACAGGGGGAAAAATAACCCAGGCCCACCTGTGGGAATGATAGTGACTGAAATGCAGAGAGGACCACCTCCTCGGGAGGATTTAACGGAGAGGAAAACTAGGTGCTCTCCTGTGCGGTGTGGAGAACGTGTTTCTGGACTGTTCTCCTTAGAGTGAAGCAGGCCCTGTGATCTGACGAGGGAGGAGGGAGGACCTGGGAGGAGGGGCAGGCGGTGGGAGGAGGGGCAGGCGGTGGCAGGACAGCAGCCCCGGCCTGCAGCACCCCGGGTGCGGGGAGCAGTGGGAGGCTGATCAGACCCTGGGCTCCCCTCGGGGTCGCGAGGCCAGAGGGCGCGGACGGGTCCCACGGGTGAGCAAACGTTCGTCCTGTGCTCCCCCAGGACTGGGAGGGAGTAGCTTTAGCTGTGTCATCCTGCTGAGTATTTTGTGACAGAACTTTCATAGGGTTGCTGCAGTCCTGTGGCAGGAAATCTCGGCTTCTCATTTGTCGTCCTCTTTGGCAAGTGGGGGTGTTCATATGCCGCAGGGGTTCAGGATAAAGAGTTCACCAGCTCCTGAGCACCTCTCCTCTGGGTTTTCCAGGATGGACGTGTACTAAACACAAGGCTGTGAGCAGTTGTGTGGATGCAAACTGACGTAATATCTGCCTCTCAGCTTTTTATTCCCACTATTTATTTATACTCATTTGTGCTTGTCTGCTTCCAGCTGCGTTTCTGTGTACGTCATCTCATGGATCTAATATGTAACGATGCTTTAGGAATCATGAGGTATTACACGTGTTGTTTTTAACATATTTCCTTGTTTATTTATTATTGTAGTATAGTTGATTTACAATCTTTTGTTAGTTTCTGGTGTCCAGCAAAGTGATTCAATTTTATATATATTTTATATATATTATATAATTATATATATTATATAATTTTATATATATATTTTTTTATATTGTTTTCCATTGTAGGTTATTACAGGATATTGAGTATATTTCCCTATGCTCTACAGTAGGACCTTGTTGTTTATTTTATATATAGTAGTATATATTTGTTAATCCCAAACTCCCAGTTTATCCCTCCCCACCCCCTTTGGTAACTTTAACTTTGTTTTCTATGTCTGTGAGTCTGTTTCAAAAATAAATTCATTCATGATATTTTAGATTCCACATATAAGTGATATCATATGAGGTGATTTAAATTATTTCCTTAAATTGAGGTGATTTTATAGAAAAGGGGGAGGAAGAAAGGAAATGATCTAATATTCACTGCCTCACTGAGTTTGCCTCACCCGCTAATAGATGTTATCTTCATCAGAAATCCTGAGTTTAAACACCTAGGTCACATACTAGTTGAGGGACCAATGTCAGGTTTCTTAACATGTCTGAGACTCAGTTTCCTTGTTGGTGAATGACCATCATAGGACTGAAGTTAGAATTAGATCAGGAGCAAGTAAGTCGACCTATATGAACGTCTAACTCAGTGCCTCATATAATAGATGGTCCACATAATGGACTTGCTCATGGAAACCAAAGAAGAAAAGAATAGTTAGTTATTATAATGGAATATTGTGCATTCAACCTAAATATTTCTATTTAAAAATACTATCTAAATGGTGCAAAACCTAGTAGAGAGTACAAAATTGCTGGGTTGTATCCTGTTATATTTTGGTAGGGCAAACGTGAATTTATTTAGAAATATGTAAAACTCAGTTAAGGGAAAACTCTTAACACAGACGTTACTGTTGACTAAGTATTACCTCCCATAGACGGTAGCTCTAATGTACTGGGAAAACATTAGAAGACTTATATTTTTCTAGAATTAGTCTTGGTCATGGAAAGATAATTTCCCTGATAGCTATACAAGCTGACTGGATTCCAGGCTCTGCCATTAAACTGCTCTGGTGACACTTAGGAGTCACAAAGACTCTCTATCCTTTATTTTTTCACCTGAAAAGTGAGGGAGCTGGTTTAGCTGGAGCCTACTGTAGACAGAATGATGGGCCCCGCAGGTGTTCCCATCCTAATCCCCAACACTTGTGAACATACGGTCTTACGTGTCCAGAGGGGCTCTTCAGATGTCATTAAGTGAAGGACGTTTGATGGGAGGCTTATTCTGGATCATATGGATGGACACGAGGTTCTGTATAAGAAGACAGAATAGTCAGAGTTAAAGGAGATGTGGCAATAGAAGCACAGGTCGGAGGGATGTGACACAGGGGCCTGAGCTGAGGAGTGGAGGGGCCTCTAGAAATTGAAAAGAGCAATTATACACTTGTTTGTGTATTTTATCTGCCTGTGCACATTTGGATTGCTTCCAGGTTTTGGCTGTTACTACAGACACGGCTGCCATGAACATTCATGTACAAGTCTTTGTACAGCCATATGCTTTCATGTCTCTTGGGCAGATAACTAGGACTAGAATCTGGGTCCTATGACTGGTGTCTGTGGAAGTTTTTAAGAAATTGCCAAACTATGTTCCAAAGGGGATGCACAATCCCAGAAGCAGGGTGTGAGACCTCCAGCTTTCCCACTCATTGCTAACGCTTAACGTGGTCAGACTTTTTAACTTATGCATTCTAATAGATGTGTACTGACATGTTGCTGTTCTTTTAATTTATATTTGCATCTCCCTGATGACTAACGATGCTGAACATCGTTTTGTGTGCTTATTTGCTTTCCATGTTTATTCTTTAGTGAAGTGTCCAGTCAAAATATGTGCCCATTTTTTTTATTGGTGTTTTCTTGTTTCAGAGTTTTGAGAATTCTTTGTATACTCTGCAGACAAGTCCTTTCTGACATATGAAATGTGCTAATATTCTATCCTAGTTGTTGTCTATTCATTCTGTTGAGAGTATCTTTTAATTTGAATTTATTGAGATCTGTTTTATTGCCCAGACACGCAAAACATTTATATTCTCCCATGTAATGAACACTTCTAGTGCTTTTAATTCTTTTGTGTAGATTTAGAATTTTGTTTATCATTTTCTTTCTACCTTAAAGACTTTTCTCACCTGAATTGATAAAACAGACAAAAATACTGTTTCTCAACCATAAGAAGAAAAAACTAGCAACTCTGGTTTTTTTTTTTTTTTTGGCAGCAATATCTATCAATCCTACTTCAGCTTCCCAAAATTACTGATCTAATCTTCACTTAGACTAGTATTTCCCAGATGTTTACTGAGGCCTTACATACTACCATTATTTATATCATCACATTTTATAACTGAAAAATATTATCTCAGACTAAAAGGAGTTGTATAACCAAAGTAAGTGTAACTTTTTGAAAATTCATATTTCTTCTTCTCCTTACTTCCCAAGAAATGGTGGAAGTTTTGCCTCCATCCATCACTTGTCTGGGAATCACATTTGAAAGTCACCAATGCAGAGTACGCACAAAAGGATCTGAATCAAGGGTAATGAACTGGCTTATTTGAGAAACAAAATAATGTCAGTGGCAGAACTAGGTATCTTGCCCATAAGGCATCAGTTCTCCCCTGCAGCCCAGAGATGGGTTCAGTTTCAGATTTTGTATTTTCATCCACAGGCCTATCCTCTCTCTCCCAGAAACTTCCACTTATTAAAGTAGATCTCACCATGTTGATTCAATCACCTTGCATCATGTTACATCTCATGCCTCCTGAATGAATTCTGGCACAGTGTTAGAGTGAAGTGTCACTGCTCCTGATTTTCAGGGTGTGAGTACTCTTATCGAAGTGGGGGCTTTTTGTTTCATTCCCAAAAGAAGAGACTAAGTTCTCCAGACTGGTGAAGATTTGAAAACTGGCGTCTGAAAATGTATGATTGATATTGATAATGAGGATTTTAATCTTATGTTTTACCAAAGTTTTACCCACTCATTAGATATGAAAGGAGAATTACAGCATAAATAAAAATTCTTCAGATCTTTGACTCCACAGATTCCTTCAGCTCTCTGACAATAATGAATCTGAACTTGATTATTCACAAAAATGTGTACATACACACCCAGCTGAATGAGGATTTTTCAGACATAATTTTATTAGACGTAATTGGTTTAGTTTTCTTAGCAATCCAAGTTTCCTGCCTCTTCCTCATGAGAAATAATTAACTAGGTTCATGGTCATATCAAGCCAATAGTTTTTAAATACTACAATCGCTGTGACTTCTCCTAGGTACGTTGACCCTAGTCTTTCTGGAATGAGACGGGTAACTTTTTTCCAAGAGTCATTTTTTTTTTTTTTGAAGCTGAATGAATTATAGTGCTTTCAAAACCTGTTATTATTTCTACCCACTTAGTTCAAAATAAAGTATGTACTTCTATGGTGAAGCAGAGAATGGTCAAATTAAACCAATGAGTTTTGTTTTTTTTTTTTTTTACTTGAATATTCATTTGTGTTTGCCACCTAAATTGGAAGGAGGAAAATAATTTTCATTGCTGGAGCATAAAACAAATTAGACATAATGGTACATCAAAAGGCAAACCATAATCAATCTCTTGAAAATTAATGCCTTTTACAGGATATAAAGTCATTAGAAAAACCTGTCACAACATTTTAACTTATTCTGGCTTCCATGCTCCAGCACCACATCCACTCTCTGCTGACCATATTCTGGGAAGCTGGTACCAATAATGAAATACATTGCATTGTGCAAAATTTAGTCATACGACATGAAGCCAACTATTTCCTTTTATTAGACTTTTTCAATTACTATATTATTTTTTAAATCTAGAAATTTAATGAAATGACTTTATTACAAAATTTATGTTTCTCAGTGGAATATGTGACCTCTGCTATGTGAAAGCTAGCTTATGTTCACAAAAATATGGGCATAAAGTATGGTGCTAGTAATTGTGATTTTTCCAGCAAGGGCATGATAGATTAGGCCTCAAGTATCCATATATTGTGTTGATGAGATTTGGACATAATCAGAGCTGCATGTGATTGGGTTAGAAGTCCCAGTGTGGATTTCCTAGAATTTCAGGTGAGGTACTGCTCTAAATCTGAGCCAGATCAACACTGTGCTGGCTGCATATGGGTGATGCCCGTGTATACAGCTGCATTCTCCTTCTACCATTGTATATACTACCTCCAGGTTTTAAATCGACCTGAAATTTATTTTTTATATGTGGTGAGAGGTATGACTCTAATTGGATTTATTTGCCAAATATGTCACAATAATCCCAGAAATACCACTGTGTGTCTAATATAACACATTACATTGAATATATATGACATGTATTACATCTGTAAAATATTTGTCTACTCTATTTCAGCAAGGACATAATGCATTAGGCTTCAAGTATCTGTATAATGTTGTCATTATATTATACATAAATATATGCATGCTATGGAAAGCATGCATAAATAAAACCTAAAGCAAAAATAATAAAGGAAGTTAGTTCAAAATAGTTGCAAGATATCTTGCAAGATAGTTGTCACAGCTTCAGGCATCACTTCTCCATTGCAACATCTTAAGCTAAAAAGAAAGATCTAGGAAAAATGCCCTTTTCTTTCTGAAGTTTATGGCTGTTTATCTGCAGAGAGAATCTCTCCCCAAATTTCCCTGGTAGAATTCCCTTTTGTGTCATTTTACCTGGAACCTAAGTTCCATGGTTAAGCATACTATCAAGACAGGTTGGGAAAATACGTGGAAAAGGGGACAACTGTTGTCATGGTCAGCTTTGACTCATCTTGATTTATTTACTAGACCAGCAAAGGGACATAATTTCCCTGAGTCTGAAGGATCTGCACCTGCTTACCAGGGTGAATCAGATTTCCTTCATCAAGGAGAAAGTGGGGGTGGGGGGATGTTGACTGTTGCACAGGCTCTGAAAAATGGGCACCTTTGGGGGTTCATGTAATCTTGATTCCCAAAGTGGCATAGCTCTCTCAAGGCTAAGGATTACAGACAGAGATTGTTCTATTGTATCAGCTGTTTCTGGAGCTTCCACATGCAGACCTAATTTTAGACAAAAAGGAGTAAAGATCTTCCAACGTTTTGAATTTCAGCTTCATAGGACAGAATTGTAAATCCACTTAAAAGCCCAGTGTGCCTTTTTCTTACAGTATTTGGGATAGAATTCAGTTGTCTTGCCGCCAGGTTAACCAACAGACTCTGGATTATGGTGTTCCTAATTATACCATGAGTGCCAGGGGCTATGAAAAGGGCATTTTCTGTAATATCTCCTAACAAGAAGCCAGTGAGGTGGCAGTTGTCTGGGAGATTTGCAGGGGATTCCTGGAGTAAGTGCCCAGTGATCAGAAGATGGCTTAGTGAACGAAAAACCAGCGCAGTTTTCAAGGGGCTCTTTCTTTGGCTCGTAACGACACTTGACGGAATTTTTTCCGTCTCAGAGCAGACCTCAGATGTTTAAGGATCAGAATATTCTTGTTTCCAATTCCACTCTTACTTAAGTAGTGCTGAATAAATATGGGTAAGTTCTTCTGGCTTTCCCTACTTAGTTCACTTAGCTCTAAGCTTCATACATTGCCTTCCCTTTGTTAACCATCTATATTAACACAGTTTTTAATACAATGAGTTAGATTTTGCTTTCTTGGCTAGAATTATATTTAAGACCTGCTTCTGCTCAAAAACTTTGTTGACTTTGATTGGATATGGGAATTCCCAAATTTTCTCAGCCTTCCATTCATACGCACTCAAGAAGCTAAATATATATATGGAAAAATATGCCGTTTTAAATTACTTTTACTATTTTTATTCTTCAGAGTTAAACTTACTTTCATGCTTCAGATGAGATTTAATTGATTTAATATTCTGGCACATGTCCACAATAGTTTTTCTTAATTATGGGGTGGGGAAGGGAGGGGGAGAGGAAGTAAACAGGAGTCAGATCCCACATTAACGAGCCTGGTATATCAAACAGGACCGTAAATAGTTATGTCATAATGCTAGTGGTAGATTTCAGTGATTTTTGTCCCAGAGCCTCCTAGTTGCAAGTGTCTTTTAGTCTTTGAATCTTCAGTTAGAGGACGTATAGTTTTTTTCACTATCTGAAAGAAAAATCTACTCTAACAAATCCACAAGCTAGCCAAAGCATTTAAATCATGTTTCAATCCTGGTAAGAGACGGCAGAGCACACCGCCAACTGCTTGGCTCCTTTTCCTATACAACCACCCCTTGTTTAAACATATTTGCATCCTTGCCTTCCTTTCCCCTTCTTTATTAAGTGAAAATGTCTTCTATGAAAGTCAATCGAGGAGAAAATGACAGTTTTAAAGACATAATCCCTCAACCCACATAATAGAAGCGAAACGTGTAAGACAAAGAAAGGCAGAAAGAAGTGAGTGCGTGAAAGTCCTTAGCGTGAGTTGTGCAGATGCTGCCATGCAAATTGTCACAAAGCAGAAAAGCATGGATTTTATTCCAAAGTCTAGATTTAGTGAACAGACCAGTGAAAATGGTACATAACCGTTTGCTTCACACAGCAAATCTAGAAGATTTAGTATTTTTTGTTTAGACAAAGAGGAGAGGCCACAAATGTTGACTGCCCAAACACGGAAGCCTGGGCTTAGAAGTAGCCTATAGTCATTGTGGTTGAAATGCTGCAGCCTCCCTGGTGGACCACAGAGGAAGGAATCTAACATTCTTGGAAGTGGGACCATTGAATCTGCCATCTACTTGGCTCCGTCATTCCCGAATTATGCCCCAACCTAGAAGAGCCCAAACGAAGCTCCCTTCACCCAGCATAGGGATAAGTGCTGGTGAGGGTGCATCCACGTCCTTGCAAATCTCTCCAGTGGCCTGTAGTCTGCAGGCTCAAAATGATGCTGGAATAGAAATGAGTTTTTTGATCTTATGGGCATAATTGATCCCAGGGTGGAAGAGGCCAGTGTCAGCACTTAACTGTCAGTGATATGATGTGTTCGATTCATCATGAGGGTGGAGGACTTGACTCTCAGGAGCAGGTGAACATGGTTACTTCATCCTGGATTCTTGAAGGGGAAAGAAGGGGGCAGCTTTGTAGCTTACTGTGCTTGACAACTACAAGGGAAAATACCTAAGTAGCCTAGTTTCCAGACATAAGTTGGTATACAGAGCTGGAATCCCTTAACCTGGGTCATTTTAAAAAAGAACACTGAAATACTATCACTGTTATATTCTGTGAAGGTTTCCTGAAGACTTCCTCTGAGGCATCTGCATCCCACTGTGAGGGTGATTCTCTGTGATGAAAGGGAAGTGGCCACTGGAATTTCAGGCATATCCTTTGGTGATTTCTCCACTCCCATGATGTAAAGTGGCAAGTATAGTAACAAGCATTTCTCTGTTCGAATGGTCCTGACTAATGAAGGGGCAAAGATGTAGACAAGGCCAAGAGGAGGCCTCTGGAACCACCTCCATCCAGAACTTCCACCAACCAATGATGCATCCTTGGAGGAACTGCAGACTTCTCTGCAGTCTGGAAAGATGCAAGGATGGTGATTCCTACCACATCTCTGTTAACTCAGCTGTTTGGCCAGTGCAGAAGCCTGAGGAGTAAGGAAGAATGATCCCTTTTCTCAGGTATAAGCGGACAGTTCCAGGTGTGATATGTTTATCAGAGCATCCTGATACAGCTCCAGTTGTAAATTAGATTTTTTTTTTTTTAGTGTTGTTCAGTCTACTAGGAAAAGAGCATTCTTCAGGGATAGGAGTATATTTTTACTGGCTTAACTTTGGAATAGGTCACCTCCCCTGTTAAAATAGTTAAAACACATTAAAGCAGTTTCTTTATCATCTTGGTATCCCACAGGACAGGACATCCAGTTCATCTGTTACATTAAAGACATTGTGCTGAGGGGACCTGGGGAGGCAAGCATTCTCGATTTCTTCTTAAGACACGCTCTTGCCAGAGGCTGGGAGACAAACTGACAAGAAAGACAAGATGCTTAAATCTTGAACTTTCTAGAGTCTACTGCTGTGTCAGGGCATCCTTGCTAAAGGGAGGAGCAAGATTTTACACCCGGAACTGAATAGTACAAAGGAAGAGGGATAATCCTCGGTGAGCTCCTGTGAATTTTTGAGGGCATATGCACAGTGTGAGTGGGCGCGTTAGTCATTTGCAGTTTGGAGGGGGGCCGGGGCCAAGAAAGAGCATTTGCAGCAGGTGCGGGTGGGGCACAATTGTTTCTCCCACTTGGGTTTCGTGACTCAGTTGGCCCTTTGTTAGTGGAAGTGTCTTACTTAGACAGACATGCTGTTTAGAGCCTTTGGCAAGTCTCAGATCTCCCCAGAGTTCAGAGTAAGGATGCGATTTATTTTGCAACAACCGCCTTCCATTTGCAAGGTGGCTCTTGACTTAGCTATTAGGCCTCAACGGAGACTGAATCCTTGACTGTAAGGCACCAAGTGACTGTGTGACCCCGAATCCCCATCAAAGCTGGGTATTATTTGATCAAGTGAGCCATCACATTGGACATACACAGTAGCACTGAAATTTCAAATGTCAGCGGCAGAAATGAAATTGGGTTTTAGTGTGTCCAGAAAATATAAGCAAATCAAAGAACACATGGTTCAGATTCCCACAGTAGCTGCTCATATATCTCTGGCTTCAAATTTGGCTTCATGAGGGTTTTCCTATAACCAGAATAACTTATTTATTGCCATCTCTCCCAGACAGCATTGCTTTCAAGGGCCCCATTTTACAACAAAGGGAAATATGACAATGGTTCACAGCTATAAAAATCACTAATTTTCTAACATGCTTCATTACGTATATGCCGCTTGCTTAATGTTCTTGAAATGTCTGGTTTAAGACTAAGTTTTACAGAAATTCATATATATTTTAAACTAATGGATGTGTGCTACCATTTTCTCACAGCTAGAGTGTGCAGGTGTTCTGGAACTAAGAAGTGTAGATTAGAGTGGCCTCAACTTTTATTTTACTAATGTTTTTCATTCTCTTGCTCTCACTGAGTTCAAAGGTCCTAGTGCACAACAGTAGAATGTGTCCATCAAGGTATGTTGGAAATACCATCCTGGTTCTACTAAATTGGAAGCTAACAATGACTCCTGCCCATTTTAATCTCTTCTGGTCAATAGGCAGAAAGGGGGCTGATGCTATTGGCTGGAATGATCGAACCTGATCACTAGGGGACAGTGGGTTGTTAACTAAATTTCAGGGGTAAGGAGGACAATGTCTTAGTGCTTTCTTATGAAACTATCTTGGCTGATGGACTCAAGATACTAGAGGAATACAATTCTGGATCACATTACCAAATATAGGAGCCTGTTCAACTAAGGGTATGGCAGAGGCTAAGGGAAATGTGGAAAGTATGATGGGGAAGTTCGCTCTGATTATCCATTTGCACCTTGAAACAAGATGTAGAAGAAGAGACAGGAACAGTTGTATTTCATGTTGTTTGTTTTTCATCATTGCCCCTACCCCACCTTATTTAAAGAGCACTGGTGGTGGCTCACATTTGGGATTTGAAGTGGAAGCATGACTGTATTGATATTACAGTTCTTGGGACTCTGTCCAGTTACATATTTTACCTGAGCAAAAGACTAGAAAGGATGCTAATAGAACAAAAAGCATAGATGATACTGGTTAGCTTCTGTTTGATCCTTCAGATCCACTTTCCAGCCTTCTCTTCCCTTCTCAGCAAAGTGGAGATGGTGATTTCTGTGACCTGCATCTTCTCATCTCGTTTCCTAGTTAGGTTTCCCCAAGGAGAGTCATCAGCTGGCAACTGGAGGAAGAGAGAAAAGTGAGACTCTAATAATGTTACCCCAGTTTCCTCCTCATTGGGTTGTCCCCAGCTCCATATCACTCCTGGACAGAAGAGTGCAGCTCCAGTCTCTCTGGGGCTCCCAATAACCACTCTGTCCCCTGCCTGATTAAGGCAGCTGGTGTATACAAATAGTTCTCAAAAGACTCAGGAGGAATATCTCTTTATGTGGTGGTTTTCTCAAATTAGGACTAATTTTAAAGTCAAGGATTCTTCCAATGTGGGTGTTCTATGTTCAAGAATGTTGGAAGAACCCTTTTCCCCTTTACTACCAGTCTTAAGCTGTTACACTATTATTTTCCCTGGGGAAGGCTGGATTTCTTAAAGAAAATGTTAAACTGTACTGCACATTTTATTACAAAAATAGTTAAGTTTAGGCTTAAAAAACTATGACCCAACTCAAAGGCTCTCACAACCAAGCACCCTCTACAGAGCCGTGTAACTGCCTGGGACATGGAAGTCACTAGGATTGTTCCCCTGCAGTCTGTTAGAGGCTAGACCGAAGATTTGTGAACCTGTCCTAAGTTTTTTCACATTTTCCCCCATTAAAAAGTTCATCTCTTGATCTTGGGATAAGAACGTTTAGTTGTTTTTGTTTTTTTTTTTTTTGCCACTAAATTAGTATTAATTGTGGTTTTCATAAGTGTCTTTCATTAGTCTGAGAAAAACTTATTTCTATTCCAAATTTGTTGAGAGTTTGTGCTTGGATTAGATGTTAGATTTTTCTCAAATTTTTTTTCTACATCTACTGAGATAATCAAATACCTTACTTTTTTACTCTGTTAAAATGTTGATTAAAATGTATTGTTTTTGAGTGACAAACCAGCCTTGCATAGCTTGGATAAATCCCACTAGGGCAAGATGTGTTATCCTTTGTATAAGCTGTTGTATTAAAACTGCTAAGAGCTTGTTGGGGATTTACGTTTGCATCTAGGAACGTTGTCTTTACCTCTGTGATCTTGCTATGTCTTTGTCTGGTTTTGGTATCAGGGAAATTCCAGCCTCATACAATGACTTGGAAAGTACTCCACTCTCTTCAGTTTTCTGGAAGATTTTGTGTAGAATTGGTAATATTTCTCCCTTCAGTGCTACTTAGAATTCACCAATGAAGCCATCTGAGCCTGAGGTTTCCCTTGTAGGAAGAATTTTTAATTACAAATTGTATTTCTTTAAAATACAGGAGTATTCAGACTATTTCTTTATAACAAAGACCAAACTTAGTTTGTTTCCTTTGAGAAGTTTTTCTATTTTCTCGTCTAGAATTTTTCCACCTTCTCATTAACTCTTGCTATCTTTTATCCACAATTTATGTAGAGTTTATTGACATGTTTTATTCATTAGTTTGATATATTAATCTTTTAATATGTGTAAATATTGCCAAAATGTCACTCTCCCATAGTTGATATTGATAATCTGTATCTTTTCTCTTTTTATTCCTGATCAGTCTGGCTAGAGTTTTGTTTTTTGGTTTGTTTGACTTTTGCAATTTTATTGATCCTCTTAAAATTATCAGCATTAGTTTCATTGATTTTTTTTTCCCGTTGTGTTTCTATTTATTTCATTAATTCCTGCTCTTACCTTTTGGTGTAGGTCTGCTGTTCATAATTCATACGGCTCCCACATGTCTGAGAATGTCACTTTTTACTGTGGTAAGAACACTTAACATGAGATCTACCCTCTTAGAGTTTCAAGTGCTTAATACAGTACTGTTAACTGTAGGCACAAGTTATACATCAATGTCCAGAACTTACTCATTTTGTATAACTGAAGCTTTACAGCTGCTGATCAGCAATCCCCATTTCCTTCTGCCTCCAGCCCCTAGCAGCCACCATGCTACTCTCCGTGAGTCTGACTGTTTTCTATAAGTCATAACCATTTACATGATACCTTAAGTAACCATTTACATAATACAGCATTTGTCCTTTTGTGACTGGCTCATTTCACTTAGTATAGTGTCATCAAGGTTAATCCTAATTGTTCCATCTGTGTTAAAGAGGGCAATGTTTCCTTTTTAAAGACTGAATATTCCATTATATGCATGCATCAAATTTTCATTATTTATTCATCTATCAGCAGACATCTAGTTTGTTTCCATACACTGTCTATTGTGAATAATTTTGCGCTGAGCATGTGACTATAAGCACATCTGCCAACAAGATCCTAACTTCAGTTGTTTGGGATCTATACCCAGAAGTGGAATTACTGGATCATATGTTCCATTTTTAATATTTTTTATGGAACTGCCACAGTGTTTCCCATAGCACCTGTACCAGTTTACATTCCCACCAGCATTGGACAAGGGTTCTAGTTTTTCCACATTGCTTTTAAACCTTGTTATCACTTGGTTTTTGATAATAGCCATCTTAACTTGGACGAGGTAGTATCTCATCATGGTTTTGGTTTCCCTGATGATTAGTGATGTTCAGCATCTTCTGCTGTTGGCCAATTGTGTGTCTTCTTTGGATAAATTCTGTTTTTTGTTGTTATTGTTGGTGTTTGGCTATTGAGTTGCAGGAGTATATTTCAGAAATTAACCCCTTATCAGATTTATGGTTTGTAAATATTTTCTCCCATTCTGCAGATTGCCTTTTCATTTTGTTATTATTTACAATATATTTATCACAATTTAAAAAATATTCTTGTCTACTTCTCTCATCTGTGTCATTTTTGGAACTGTCTCTGTCAATTTCTCTCCCCCCTTGTTGGTTGTCTTTTCCTGCTTCTTTGCAAGCTTACTAATTTTTGATTTGAAGAAAAACATGACAAATTTAACTCTTCTTGTTTTATGTGCGTGTGTATAAATACACACATGCATACACCCAGCCCCTCGCTGTGTAGCATACTCTTTTCTAGTTCTCTGCACTGTGCACTCCAGCAGTCTTGGCCTCTCTGAACTCCCCACTCCATTTCCTCCCCTCACCAAAACTTCTCACCTCTCCTGGGGAGCCTCCTCCTGCACTGTGGCTAGGAAACTCTCTCCGTTCAGTAAGCTATGGTGCCATAGGACTCATTTTGTTTTATCTTTTCCAAGTACCACTGTCCTCTGCTATCTCATGGCCAATATCTGCAGTAATTGTTGCATGTATTTTGTCCACTTTATTAAGAATTTTTCTGTCATAGGGTAACTCCAATCCCTGTTATTCTCCTTAGTTCCAAGTGGAATTATGCCTTGTAGTGTTTTAATGTTGTAGACTTACAGCAACATGACGTATGAACAGTTGGATAAGCTGGAATTATTTTTCACAGGGAAATGGCATTTTATTTAAGGAAATGTATTTTATAAAATAAGATTATTTATAAGTAAAACACCAAACATAACTTCCATGTTCACTGTGGGTAAGTCAGGGCAAAATAAGTCAAAGCAAGTGTCTCACTGTCACACTTAAACACAGAGGACTCTCTCTGCACTTAGATTTGAGAGACACAAATCATAGGTGACTCTGACAGCTGCATTTTCTCTCTATCCACTTTGTCACCCCTCAGTAAGCTCGAGATGTCTGTTTACTCATGTAAAGCGTGGACAACAGGTTGCACTGAAGTAGTAGTAGCAGCAGCTGCATTTCCTTGAATGTGCTTTCTCTCGTTAACCCTACATACAGCTGACCTTCTATTCAGAAATCCTCATCACATGCTTATTGTTTTCTGAGATTAAAAAATTTTTAATTGTGACTAATAAGACCATCTGTTCTCTCTGGGCCAGAAAATCAACTGTTTAATCCCAAAGGAATTTTGCAGGAATTTTTTTTTTAATCACCGTGGACATACTGGAAATCAAGTAAAGGCAACAGCATTATGTTGTATTGAGTGCCTGTGTTGTATTTTTGCTCAAGCTCAGTAGCCAGTCAGCTACTTCTGATAGCAAATCCTTCTTGTTATAACTTGCTATTTTTCTCCCCATCGAATTGTAATTTTAAAAATGTTCTCTTGGTCTTTAAAAAAAAGGTAATGTTTGTGAAAACAAAATCCCGTATGTTGATTAAGAAAATGTATCTGAAAATGATTAGTTTTCATTAAAACAGCCAACCAACCAAACTTCCACCAGTGTAAATACTTCTATCTTTTCTACCTTTGACCCTCATCCCAGTTTGTTAGTCTTGTTCATTCATAAGGGGAAAAAAAAAAACCTTTCTATATTTCCTTCTGAAAGTCTTCTAAAGACATTATTATTAATTTGATATGCTAGTCAAATAGGGCCTCCCTAAATAACCCCATTTCCTCTTGTAAACAAATGAATTTTAAAGATATCTTAGTTCAGGCTGCTATATCAGAATGCTATAGAAGACAGGGTGGTTTAAAGAGTTCGCATTTATATCTCACAGTCCTGGAGGCTGGGAAGTCCAAGGTCAAGGTACCAGCACACTCAGTGTCTTTTTGTTTGCAGATGGCCACCTCCTGGCTGTGTCCTCACATGGCAGAGAGAAAGATCATCCTGCTCATGTCTTTTCTTATAAGGACACTAATACCCTTCATGAGGGCTCCACCCTTATCACCTAATTAGCACCCAGAGGCCCCACCTCCATGTACCACCACAGTGAGGGTGAAGGCTTCAACGTACGTATTGCATTGCAGAGGAGTTGGGCAGGAACATTCATTCCATAGCATAAGACAGTCATTTTCATATGGAGAAAACACCTGTCCCAGTGGACTTTTTTCACTGAGCTGAAAACCTCTGAAGAACAGGAATGGTCATTATGTGACCAGCAATTCAAACTGCTGAGGGGCTGAGGACTTTTGTGACTTTGTGTAGTGCAGTTTGATCCTCAGTCCTTTCATGTTAGATGGAATTTCAAACGTGGAGAAGAGATCTTCTAGAAAATTCCTGTTCTTTCTCTTTTAGAAAATACAGTTTTGAAAATGTAGAACTGTTAATTGATTTAAGTCAACAAGCTTGCTAAACTCTGTAGAGTTAATTCATACTTGCTAAAATATCACGTAGCCATAAGAATCAAAACCCTTTTTCAGGGAAATATACAGCATGGTTTTACTAGAAATATCAAAGACTTAAAGTTCAGGTGCCTGAATTATAGTCTCAATACTGAGTCTAACTAACAATGTGATCTTAGACAATTGTTTAACGACCCTGTGACTCAGTTTCCTTTTAAGTAAAATACAGCAATAACACTACATTATTTACAAAGCTCTTCTAAAACCTAAATTCCAGATCCATGGTTAACTTACTTTTTAAAAGAGAAGGGAAAGGAAATTCTGTAGGACTTGCGTGTGAGCTGGAGATTGTTATGAGGCAGGAAATGTGATGTGGAAGGCTATTTGAATCTACCACCTGAGGGCCAAATTAACAATTCCATTCATTAGATGGTCTTGCTAAGCCATTTCTTTACTTTTACCTTTAAGGTGTAGCGCACATGATGATTGGTCAAGGATTTTTCTGGAGATAATTGCTTTTTCAAGGTTGATTCTTGCTGCCTCATTGGCTTTGCTAAGTGGCAGATTTATTTATTTATATTGATTTAAAGCCTTTACTCAAAATTTAGGGATTTAAATCCTTCATTTGTGGTTAAATTGGTGATAATTTTGCAGATATCTTTATAGGTAATGACTTTTTAATCAGAGGGAATGATGAAAACATAATGAAGTAATTACTTGTTAATTGCAGTTTTATGAGTCATGTCTCTACCCATCATCTTCTTTCTGAGATGACTGCTTTGGTGTAAATTTATATATGTTTTTATTTATTACAGAAGGGGTATTGGGCAGCTAGCAGGGAATGCATAAAATGTAGCAAGGTAACGCCAATGAGAGGTGGATGATAAAGAAGAAAAGGGAAACCTAGGAAGTGAGGCAAATAAATAACTAAGTAGCACAGAGATCTAAAACTAAAGCTGTAGGCAAGATGCTTCATCATAACCATAGATGAAAATGAGATCCTGGTAAATCTCACAGAACCTAGTGTCTATCAGATAGAAATAACTGTCCAGGAAAAGCATACTAATTTCTGATTCTTAGACAAAGAGAGCAGAGCACTGGAAAAATCAGAATACTTTGGTTTAAGTCATAAATTTCCCCACATATTAGCTCTGTGACCTTGGGAAAGTTAATTGACTGCTCTGTGCTGAACAGCTTCATCCACCAAATGGGGATGAAAATAATATCTAACTCAGAGCATTGTTTTGAGGATTAAATGAAGCAGTGCATGCAAATGTTGAGACTTAAAGGACTCAGTACAGGTAAAGTTTAGTTATTTTCTTTTCTTTTTTTTTTTTTTTAGAGAAGGTATAAATTGATCCAAGAATCCCTACTTTAAAAACATTGTGCAAAGTCAGGAGCATACCAATAATCAAATTCATATCATTTCCACAAATAAACTCAAAATGGATTGAAGACTTAAGTATAAGACCTTAAACCACGGGACTTAGAAGGAAATATAGGCAGTACAGTACGTACTTTGACATCAGTCTTAGCGATAATTTTTTTTGACTCTATCTCCTCAGGCAAGGGAAACAAAAGCAAAAATAAGCAAATGGGGATACATCAAACTAACAAGCTTTTTGCCCAGTGAAGGGAACTGTCAGTAAAATGAAAAGTCTGCCTACTGAATGGGAGAAAGTAGTGCAAATGATATAACTGACAAGGGGTTAGCATCCAAAATGTACAAAGAATTCACACAACTCTACGTTAAAAACCAAAAACCTAATTAAAAAATGGGCAGAGGACCTGAATAAACATTTTTTTTCAAAGAAAATAAAAAGATGACTAACAGACATATGCTCAACATTACTAACCTCCAGGGAAATGCAAATCAAAATCACAGTGAGATAATACCTCACACTTGTCAAATGGCTCTCATCAAAAAGACAACAAATAGTAAGTTTTGGTGAGGATGTAGAGAAAGGGAACCCTTGTGTACTGTTGGTGGGAGTGTAAATTGGTGCAGCCACTATGGAAAACAGTATGGAGGTACCTCAAGAAATTAAAAATGGAACTATCTTAAGATCCAGTAATTCCACTTCTGGGTATTTTTCTGAATATAACAAAAAACTTTCACTAATTAGAAAAGATACATGCACCCAAATGTTCACTGCAAAAATATTTACAATAGCCAATGTATAGAAACAATCTAAATGTCAGTCAATAAAGAAGATGTGAAACACACACAATGGAATATTACTCAGCCATAAAAAAGAATAAAATCTTGCCATTTGAGATCTTGCCACATGGATGAACCTAGAGGGTGTTATGCTAAGTGAGATAAGTCAGAGCAAGACAAATACCATACAATTTCACTTATATGTGGAATCTAAAAAGCAAATGAAGAAGTATAACAAAACAAAAACTGACTCACAGACACAGAGTACAAACTGATGGTTGCCAGAGGGGAAGGGTGTGCAGGGATGAGTGAAAGTACAAACATGAAAATGAAAGAATGAGGGAGAGAACAAGCTTCCAGTTATAGAATAAGTAAGTCACAGGGATGTAATGTGCAGCATGACTGTAGTCACTAATATTGTAATAATTTTGTATGGTGACAGATGATAGCTAGACTTAACATGGTGATCCATTTGTAATGTATAAAAACATTGAATCACTCTGTTGTATACCTGAAGTTAATATAATATTTTAAGTCAATTATACTTTAATAAAATAAAATAAAATTAGCAATTTAAAAAATTAGTGGTGTTAAATAGTAAAAAAAAAAAAAAAGTCTGATGAGATTTCCTCCCTTTCTAAAGCAGATGTATTTTTAACAAATTGTGACTATAAAGCAAGTGTTTGTAATGTTTCTTTTCTCTGACTTCTATTACACAATTAAACATGTTTTCTCATTAAAAACAGATACATTGAGATACTACCTCACACCTGTCAGAATGGCTATCCTCAAAACAACAAAAAATAACAAGCATTGGTGAGGATGTGGAGAAAAGGGAGACCTCGCTGTACTGCTGGTGTGATTGTTAATCGGTACAGCCATATGAAAGGACAGTATGGAGGTTCCACAAAAAAATTAAAAATAGAATTACTATGTAATCCAGCAATTCTACTTCCGAGTATTTACCTGAAGAAAATAAAACATTAATTTAAAAAGATATGTACATCCCTATATTTACTGCTGCATCATTCATAATAGCTAACATGGAATTAACCTGTGTCCATTGATAGATAAACAGATAAAGAAGATGAAATATACATATACAATGGAGTATTATTCAGCCATAAAAAACAAAAATAAAATCTTGCCATTTGAGATAAAATGGATGGATCTTGAGGGTATTATGCTTAATGAAGTAAGTCTGACAGAGAAGGGCAAAGTCTGCATAATCTCATTTATATGTGCCATCTGAAAAATGAAACAAGCAAAACAAAATGAAAACATACTCATAGATACAGAGAACCAATGGGTGGTTGCCAGAAGAAGGGCGGGTGGGAGAGTGGACAAAATAGGTGAAGGGGATTAAGAGGTACAGATCTCCAGTTATATATTCAGTAAGTCACGGGGATATAATTTGCAGCATAAGGAATATAAGCAATAATATTGTAGTGACTTGTATGGTGACAGATGGTTACTACACTATCCTGGTGATCATTTCACAATATATGCAAATATCAAGTCATCAGGTAATACACCTGAAACTAACATAATGTTGTACATCAACTGTATTTCAATTAAAAAAAATTGCGTGTTTGCTATAGTGGCAGGTACTGTTGTTAGTATTCATTTATTATTCATAAAGGTCCTAGAAGAAGACACTGTCATTATCTGTGTTACATTTTTAAGAAAATTAAGAGTTTACATTGCTCAAAATCACATAGTACAAGCTGTCTGATTCCACAGCTTGACTAATTTTTAATTAGTATGATACATTATTGCCAGGGATCTTTAAAAATGCATTTAAATAGGTAAGAGATTTCTTGTTGCAAAGATTGAAGGATCAAGATGATCAAAGATTGAAGGACCCTGAACAATGGGTGGATTAAGGACTCTCGCCCCCAGGGCAGTTGAATATCCTATATAATTTAAAGGGCCCTGTGTATATGCAGTTTCTCTATATTCATGGTTCCTCATCTGCCAATTCAACTAGCCTCTGATTGTGTAATAATGTAGTATTTATTACTGAAAAAACCCAAAACCTGCATTGTTCAAGGATCGACTGTGTTAAAAAAAAAAAAATCTGCTCTCATTCCCGTCTTCCAGACACCAATGTCATCTTGCTGATGGTAGCTAATACTTTTAGTTTCTCATGTATACTTTCCAGAGATGGTAAATGCTCTGTCTATCCTTTTTTTCAGCACCAAAAATAGAAACATAAAATATACTGCTTTGCGTTTCTATCTTTCATGTTTTTGAGGTGTGTGTATATGTGCCTGTGTTTGTGTTTTTAATAATACATCATGGAGCTTGTTTTATAGTCATGTGTAAAGATTTTTTGTTTTCGGTTTACAGAGTTAGAGGAGCATAATTTAACAAGTCCCTTTGTCTAGACATTTAGGTTGTTTTTATACCTTGTGCAGAATAAACTTCTACGCATGCCATCTGTCACATGATCTTCAGTGTAGTTTTGGCTTCTGATAACAGCTTTATTGAGAACTGACATATAATAAAGTGCACATATTTAAAGTGTACACTTGGATAGCTGTGACATATGTATGTGACCATGAAACCACCACCATGTTCAAAGTAATGAACATACCACACCCACAAAGGTTTGCTCATGCCTCTTAATAATCCTTTTTTCTCTCCCTTCCCCCACACCCAGGCAGCCACTGATCTGTTGTCTGTCACTGTATATACTTGCTCACATTCTGTTCTATATAAATGGACTCATGAAGTTTGTCTTCTTTTTTTGGCCCAGCTTCTTTTACTCAGCATTATTATTTTGAGATTCATTTATGTTTCTGCATTTATTAATGAAAGTTCATTGCTTTATTCATTTCAGTGCTTTTTAAAATTGTTTTCTATTTTCTCTTTCATTTAGTTCAGTCTTGATCATATTTCTTTTCTTCTGATTACTTTGGTTTTAATATTCTCATGTTTTCCTAGTTTCTTTTTATATATATATTTATTAAAGTAGAGTCAACTTACAATGTATTGTCAGTTTCTGATGTACAGTATAATGCTTCATTCATATATGAACATAGATATATTTGTTTTCATATTTTTTAATTATTTTTTATTGAAGTATAGTCAATTACAATGTGTCAATTTCTGGTGTACAGCACAATGTCCCAGTCATGCATATACATACATATATTCATTTTCATATTTTCATATTATTTTTCACTGTAAGTTACTACAAGATATTGAATATAGTTCCCTGTGCTATACAGTATAATCTTATTGTTTATTGATTTTGTGAGAATCTGCTTGTATTTCAAAGTGAGAGATACTCTGCCAGAGTTCAGTAGGTGTTGTGTGCAATTCAGCGGGTTTGTATATGTAATTCTTGGTGTATTTATGGGAGAGAGCAAGCTGTGAGTCTCTCTGCCATCTTGGCACCTCCTGTTTTCCTAGTTTCTTAATGTAGAAGCTTAGACCATGAACTTGAGAACTTTTTTCTTTTTTAATTAAGGGGGTTCAGTGCTGTAAATTTCCTTTTGAGTACTGCTTTGAAGCATCCTGTAAAACTTGATATCTTAAAATTTTATTTTAATTGAAAATTATTTTTAAAATGTCTTTTGACTTATTCTTTTTATAACATTTTTTATTGATTTATAATTGTTTTACAATGTTGTGTCAAATTCCAGTCTAGAAAACAATTTTTCAGTTATACATGAACATATATATATTCATTGTCACATTTTTTTCTCTGTGAGCTACCATAAGATCTTGTGTATATTTCCCGGTGCTATACAGTATAATCTTGCTTATCTATTCTACAATTTTGAAATCCTGTCTATCCCTTCACACCCTCCACCCCCTTGGCAACCACAAGTTTGCAATTCTATGTCTATGAGTCTGTTTCTGTTTTGTATTTATGCTTTGTTTTTTTGTTTTTGTTTTTGTTTTTTAGATTCCACATATGAGCTATCTCATATGGTATTTTTCTATCTCTTTCTGGCTTACTTCATTTAGAATGACATTCTCCAGGAGCATCCTTGTTGCTGCAAATGGTGTTATTTTGTAGGGTTTTATGGCTGAGTAGTATTCCATTGTATAAATATACCACAACTTTATCCAGTCTTTTGACTTATTCTTGATATATGATTTATTAATAACTGTGTTAGTTAGTTTCAAAATACTAAGAGTTTTCCTGAAATATTTTTATTTTCACTTCTAATTTCCTTTTGTAGCTAGAACACATATTATGCATGGCTTGAATCCTTTGAACACCTGTTGAGACTTGTTTTATGGTCCAAAATATAGTCTGTCTTGTTACATGTTTCTTGTGTATTTAAGATTAATATGTGTTCTGCTCTTGGGAGGAATGTTGTATAAAAACTAAGTGAATCAAGTTGGCTAATTGTATAATTTAAATTTCTACCTTTTACTGATCTTGTATCTGTTTTTTGGTTGATTATCAGTAGCGGGATTATTGAAGTCTCCAATTAGTATTGTGAATTTGCCCTTGGAATTCTATCCTGTACTTTAAAGGTCTGTTATTGGATGCCTAAATAGTATTACTATGTCCTCTTGAAAAAATAATTGATTTACATTATAAAATTACCTTTAAAAATTTTCTTGATAGTATTTATTGCTTTGAAATAATTTTTCTGATATTAATATGTCCATTCCAGATTTATTTGGATTAATGTGAGTATAGTATGTATATATATATATTTTTTTCATTCTTTAGCTATTTAACATGCTTGTACTTTATATTTAAAATTCTTTTAATGTAGACAGCATATATGTGCACCTTACTTTGTAATTAATCTGACAACCTCTGCTTTTTAATTGTGGTATTTAGGCCACTTAGATTTAATGTGATTTTTAGTATGATTTGCTATAAATCTGTCCTATAGGCAATTTTTACTTTCCCCAATTCTTCTTATTTTCATCTTTTATATTTTATGCCTTCTTTAGGATTAATCAGATGTTTTTATGATTTGATCTCCTTGATGGGCTCAATAGCCGTACCACTTTATTTTCTATGTGGCTGCTTTTCCATTTACAGTTATGTAAACTGTACGTATCTGTCTACTTTCATATGGTATTATGTCACTTTGCATACAGGAAAAGAACCTTTTAATAATGAGCTTTCACATATCTCCTCCCAATCTTTTTGCCATTGTTGATTCATTTTGCTTTTACATAGGCTACAAATATCACACTACATTGTCATGGTTTTTGTTTGAAACAGTCAATTATATTTTAATTAGACTTTTTAAATGAGGACTTTTTATATATTTTTACGTGTGTTTGCCCTTATGATCATCATTTCTTTGTGTGGATCTGTATTTGTGTCAATAATCCCTCTCCTCCTGCCTGTAGTACTTCTTTTAACATTTCTATTATGAGAGTCTGCTGCTGCTGAATTCTTTCAGCTTCTGCATTTCGGGAAAAGGATTTCACCTTTGTTTTTGAGAGAGATTTTTGCTTATTATAGAATTCTAGATTATCAATTCTTACTTTCCTTTCAGAACATTTAAGTATATTTGAGAAATACCCAGGGCCAGGGGGGAAAATAAAACTTTCCAAAGGATTAGGGGAAACAATTTCCTGTACTCACTGAGCACCAGGAATACTGTCTGTTTCCATCAGTCATAAAAATCTTATAGTCACATTTGATAAAGAACACAGAAGGAGCTACAATGGGAAATAATTAGCCCATCTGAGCACTGCTCTGGTCCCATCGAATGAATCTTAAAAGCAAGATCCAAAAGGATCAAACCACATTTCAGAACAAAGCTCAAGAATATTTATGAGAATGCAAAAATATCTAGCACCCAACAAAGTAAAATTTACTGTATCAGGCATCCAATCCAAAATTACCAGCAATACAAATAAGCAAGAAAATATAACACATATGATAAGAAAAATCAATCAATTAAAACTGACTCAGAACTGACACAGAAGTTGCAGTTAACAGACAAGGACAATAAACAGTTATTAACACTTTCATATGTTTGGAATTTAAGAGGCTTAGGAGATTTATAAAATAACTAAATGGGAATTCTAGAGATGAAAAATACAGTGTGTGATAGGAAAATTTCACCAGATGTGATTAATGGGAGGTAAGACATTGATCAGAAAAGAAAAAGAGTAATTAAAGACTGGAAGTAGAAACCTTTAAAATGGAACTCAGAGAAAGAAAGAAAATCCACCAAAATATAAACAAAAAAACAGCGTCAGTTAGCTGCGGGACGACTTCAAGCAGTTGAAAATATGAGTAATAGAAGCCCTAAAAGTGGAATGACAGGGAGACGAAACAAATATTTGGAGAAATCATAGTCAAAATTTTTCAAAATTTGATGAAATAATATAAACCAACAGAGCCAAAAAAAATAAAATCAATGAAGCTCAAGCATAAGAAACATTAAAAAAAAAAAAAACCCTACACCATGTTAAATCAAAATCAAATTATTCAAAACCAGTGATAAAGAGAAGATAAATCTCAGAAACAGCCAGACTAAAAGTGCTGTCTGACTCACAGAGGAATGAAGATATTTTAAAGCGCATGCGAGGAGATAACTACCAGGGGGGAGGTCTCCGCAGTTTTCTGTTCTCTCCTTGTGCAGCTCCCTGCAGCTCCCTTCTCTCTCAGACTCTCCTGAAATTTCTAGCTACCTGGGCCTCTGGTTACATAGTTCATCTCTTCTCTGCATTGTCTGCTGGGTTCCAGCCTGGTTCCTCCTCCCAGCATAGCAGCTTATAAGCTCTCCCAAAGCAGTAAGATGGGGCTACCAAAAGCTGCACCTTCATCACTGGCCACTGTCCTTTGTTGTGTGATGTCCAGTGTCTTGTTGTTTCACACTATGCTTTGTCTTTTTTGGTTGTTTCAGGTGGGAGGGTAAATCTGCTTCTAGTTACTGCATCCTGGTTGGAAGTGAGAGTTCTGTAGTTTTAAGTGGCATGTGCTTTATCATGAATGAGGTTAGAGCCTTGATGTGAACTTCAAGAAGTAGCCATAGAAACCATTTAGAATGAAACATGGAGAAAAAAGACAATTGAAAAATGTTTAAGAATTTCTCACGTCTTTTGTACATGAATTTTCATGTTTTTTGACTTGTTTCTGAAGAGTGTTTAGTGTTTTCTTGATTTGCAGGGTTCTTTATGTCTCAGGGAATTTGTACGTGTACTGTTGATGTGAGTTGCAATGCCCTGTGCTTTTCAAATCACAGATGATCTCTAGAATCGTTCAGACAGTAGCCCTGTGCGCAGGTGGCATTTTCAGATGTGGCTAAGTTTACCTTTATCCTTGACATCTGACTCATTCTGCGTTCATGGGGATGATAGCCTGAGCCCTCCTTGTCCCCACTGTCACCCAGCATTGGGCATTCAGGTTCATCTTGATCCATTCTAATACATTTTGTTACCTCTAGGAAGAATAGATGATAATCATTAAGAGGAATTGAGACTCAAAAAAAAAATGTGCTGGAAAACTATAGAATCTGTGTGTCCTCTCAGTTGACTTTAAGTCTTACATTCCAATTATCTGTTTAAAAGAAGAGGAAATGTCACCAGAAATCTTGCTTTAAAGAAGAAATGGATAACGCTAGTACTCTGAAACCTGTTTATTTCATTTTATCGTATATCTTGGCATTTATATTTTAAAGGTTGATTCTATCACTTTAAAAAAATCTTGCTTAGTATGCATGTTAAAAAGAGCCATAATTGAAGATAATAATTTGATGAACATATTTTAGTTTTCAGATTTTTTTTCTAATACAGGTCCATGATACCTTATTTGTAACTCTAAAACCCCCAAAATCACTTGAAATTGAAAATGTCTCCCCACTAATTTGAAAATCATATCTAAGCTTAACTGAATTCGTTCGATGTCAAAACATGACCAGAACTTGGCATTATTTATGGTCTGTATTTACTCTACCTAGTGTGAATATGCACAGGCTCTGCTGCAGAAACATTCGTGTTATTTGGTCCCCAAATGCTCATCAAATGCTTGCGATGGTTCTGCATGATATATGTAAAATATAAACTTTTTAAAATCAGAAAATAATTTTAGATTTTGAATTATAAGTTGTTCTTAGGAGCAGAACTGTAAAAATTCTGCAGTAAATATTTTTAAACACATATCTGCAAACACAAGCATATTTATTTTAGAATTCCTTGAATTGGAACTGGTGGCTGAAAGACAAGCACAAATTTTTGCAGCTATTAAAAATTTGCTGTCCAAAAAATATACCAATTTGCACTCCCTCTAATGCTGATTTTTATTATTTAAATCTTTGCCAGACTTAAAAGTTGAAAAAAATAACTAATTTATTCATTAATGATTAACAAGGTTGACAATATTTACTGTCTTATTAAGCATTTACATTTATTCTTGTATGTTACCTTTATATTTTTATATGATTTTCTACTGGGTTGAAAATTTTGTTGAATGTGTGTACCTGAAATTAATTGCAAATGATCTTATGACATTGTTAATGGCAGAATTTTTGTTTATTCATTTGTTTTGCGCTTGAATTTGCCCCATCAAATTTAAAAATGTATCTTACATGGTCAAATTTATAAATTCCTTATGGTCCCTACCTAGTTTGGTTACCGAAACACTTTCCCCACTACCAGATTTTTACAGTATTTTCACTAGTTATTTCCATTTTTTTCTGATTAATTTGGTAAGAGGTTGTTTTTTTTTTTTTTTGTAATTTATGTGCCATACATTAGGCAAAATGTTTTCCAAATTTATGCTTTACATTTGCCTGCTTTCTTGTAATTTTTAAATCTACTTCCTTAGTTTAATATGGTCAATGTCAAACTTTTTTTTAAATTTAAATACAGTCTGTTACACTGTGTCAATTTCTGGTGTACAGCACAATGTCTTAGTGCATATACATACATATATTTGTTCTGATATTCTTTTTCATTAAAGGTTATTATGAGATATTGAACATAGTTCCCTGTTTTATACAGAAGAAATTTTTAAAAATCTTTTTTATATATAGTGGCTAACATTTATAAATCTCAAACTCCCAAAATTATCCCTTCACAACCCCTTGCCCCGGTAACCATAAGACTGTTTATTATGTGAGTCTATTTCTATTTTGTAGATGAGTTCATAGTCTCCTTTTTTTTTTTTTTTTTTTTGTTTCCACATGTGAGTGATATCATACGATATTCTCTTTCTGGATTACTTCACTTAGAATGTAGCATCCGTACTGCTGCAAATGACATTATTTTATTCCTTTTTATGGCTGAGTACTATTCCATTGTATAAATATACCACAGCTTCTTTATCCAGTCATCTACTGATGGACACTTAGGTTGCTTCCTTAGCAGCACTATATACAGTAGCCACACATGGATAATATATATTTTTATTGATAATGTGTATCTAATAAGTAAAATGTCATTCATATTGCTCTACTCCTTGTTACTTAACATCTTGAAGTTCTTTCCATTTAAGGCACAGAGATCTATGTCACCTCTTTAAGGGTGACCTGGAGTTTCAGTGTACATTTATCTCAGTTTATTTACCTAGTCCAGAGCAGAGACTGTTTCTCAGCCTTCCTGGCCCCAAAGCTGGTGTTCTTCTCTCCTCCAACATAATGCCTGGAAAATCAGTGTCCATTCACTAAGTTTGACAAATGAAGTTACTGAGGCCCAGATAGGTCAGGTAACTAGCCTGAGGACATCACAGAATTAGTGGGAACATCGGGACCCATGCCAAGTGCTTCTTTTTCCCCGGAGCTCTGACATAGAACTCTTTCATAATATTATGATCTTTCTGAATTAGATGTACATGAGGTGTCCATTAAACAGAAAGTCACCTGCTATCTGAAATGTGATTAGAGAAAAGAAATAAGAGTGGTGGGTTAAATGTAAATCAGAAAACTGTCAAAAAACTAAAAATAGACTGCATATGATCCAGCAACCCCACTCCTGGGCATATATCCAGAGAAAACTCTAATTCAACAAGATACATGCACCCCAATGTTCATAGTAGTGCTAATTTACAATAGCCAAGATATAAAAGCAACCTAAATGTCCATCAGCAGATGACTGGGTAAAGAAGTTGTGGTATATTTATACAATGGAATACTACTCAGCCATAAAAAGAATAAAATAATGCCATTGCAGCAACATGGATGGACCTGGAGATTGTCATTCTAAAGGAAGTAAACCAGAAAGGGACAGATACCATATGACATCACTTAACATGTGGAATCTTAAAAAATGACACAAATGAATTTATTTTCAAAACAGAAACAGATTCACAGACATAGAAAACAAATTTACAGTTACCAGAGGTGGGGTGGAGGGATAAATTGGGAGTTTAGGATTTGCAGATACTAACCAGTACACATAAAGTAGATAAACAACAAGGTCCTTTTGTACAGCACTGGGAACTATATTCAGTGTCTTGTAATAACCTGTAATGAAAGAGAATCTGAAAATGAATATGTTTGTGTGAATATATAACTAAATCACTATGCTGTACACCAGAGACTAACACAACGTTGTAAACCAACTTTACTTCAGTTAAAAGAAAAAGCAGACGATTGCTGATGGCAAGTCCCTTTACTGTCAGAAGGCGAGAAGAGCAAGGGAATTGGTATATTTGAAGGAAACTCAGGGGAGAAAAGCACACAACTGAAATTCACACATATGTTTCCTACAGAGAAGTCTTTCACTTGCCAGTTGGATTTTAACTCTGTTACTACCCCAGAGTCCTGTCGATGAGAGACAAAGGAAAGGGAGAGGTGGGGAGAAGGGGACGAGGAGAGTCAAGCCCTACTCACTGGTGCCATATCAGTAAGTTTTTAATTGCAAAGGAATAAGTACACTCCATTCTCTCTCTCCCATTGACAACAGCTAAAACCTTAGTCACAGTTCCTAAAGCAATTATTGGAGATACATCTAAAAATAAGAGGAGCTGGACTGAGTAGAGATATCAAAGTTGAAGAATAACCACGTTTTGAAGACCTATTTTAAATTTTATTCACTTACTTGTTTTGTCTTCCATACCTCTTTGCTGGGACACCTGTATCTCCTGGAGTTGTGAACAGTCACGAACAGAAAAGGGTCCTTAGAGCACCAGGAAGGGGACACAGTGTAGGACAGAACTCTTAAGATTTTGCTTGCCTGCACCCTTGGAGAACTTCAGTAATGGAACTGCAACCCTGTTGCAGCAAAAGTGGTGGTATGAGCATCAGAACTGGGGAAAGAGATGGTGGGCATGGAGTCCCTCTCAGGCTCTTTTTTCCTTGAATATGTCAAAGGCTCTGCCCTTTTGTGGAGTGTTAGGAGAGGTGACCAGAGTGTATGATCTTTCCAAGTTCTTTAGAGTCAGAATAATTTGGTATCAGTCATTTCAACAGACTTGGAAAAATACATCAAGCCATGTAAATGATCATGTCCTTCAATATAATAATTTGTAAGAATATGTCCTAAGGAAAAAACCTAAATATTTTTAAAAGAAAGAAATTAGTGGAGTTTTGTTATTTGAATGAAATAGTTTCATTACATAATCAAATAATTTATGTTAAAAGCAAAAGATGTTAACTCAAATGGTGTTCACTCATTCACAGGATTATTAAGGAAACTAGGGAAAAATTAAAATCCATATGAAATAGTATTATGTGAAAAAACTGCTTCAAAGTTGGATTTAAGATGTGAATGAACTACTTGAGCAATGCAAAAGGGAATTTTTAAGACTGTCTTTAAAAATAACTTTTCAGGTTTTATAATATTAATGATATTGTGATGTTTTCAAGAAATTCATAACAACTGGGGTGTAGTGTTGGTTTAAAAAAGCAATTTTTCTAAAGAAAATCTGTACATTATATATTGGATGAGGTCTTGTAGCATCAGAGATGTTTGTAAACAAAATAACTTAAGTAGATGTGCAACCATGGCAAACATTTTGGCAGAATAATCAAAATTTTAATATTTTCAGTCAATGAGAGTTTGAAGAATATCTTCCAAGAAAACCCACAAAGCATATCTTCCAGTTTCTACTCCTGCAATAATTCACTAACAACTTTTTTCCTCCCTGTTCTTTTTAATTTGACTGAATCATTTCCTTGTTAAAATCATGTTGATAAGGTTGTTGGGATAAAAATAATGAAATGGCTCATACACCTAAAGTCTCTGGACTATGATTTTTTTAAATTCACACAGCTTTGCACTTGCGTCTCCTAGCTGGGGATGGAAGTGGAAGTGAGTGACAGGGGTCCAGCATGTCATTTCCAGTCATGTGCTCCACTCCTGTTGGGTGGAGTGAACTGAGATATTTAAGATACTGCCAACAGTCTGGAACTCAATTCAGTTAATGAAACACTGACTATCTGCTATGCGCCAGGCATTTACCAAATCCTCTGAATTGAGAGAAGTGATAAACCTCATGGTGGCTCTTCAAAAGAGACAGGAACAATGTGCATAATACAGTAATGCAAGGGCTATAAGAAAGGAATATTCAGTGGTGTGGAAATGCAGGTGACAGAATAGCCGACTCTTCCTGGGCTTGGGGGCAGGTCGGAGACTGCCGTACTGTGACATTGAATTGATGATGTTTGAGGCACTGATTAAAGCAAGTCAAGATGAAAATCCTGAAGCCATGAAAAGCCTTGAATTTTATTTGGAAGAGGACGCATCACATATCAGATCCTCCTATTGAAATCACTCAGTTGAGAAGCAATAAAGGTCCAAGTCAAGATATCTCTAATGGACATAGATGTGAAATGACAGATTTTAGTGTTATTTGGGAATTGCAGCCTACAGAATTTGGTGACTAAATGATAGAAGCAAGGATGACTCTAATTTCCTAGTTTGGAGTATCGGTCAAATGTTGGTTCCATTAATTTAAACCTTCTAAACTTTAACTTGACTCAGCTTGATAACCAACTTCCATACAATGTTATATTTAGTGCCGTCTTTTAAATTACATTTTGTACGTGAGATTCAATACAGTTCATTGGAACTCTAGTGAAACTCATTGGAAGTATGTATGAAAAGTAGACAAATGGGTACTGTCACAAAACATTCCAAAGATCAAAATAAAATGAAGACAAATAGAAGAAAAAAGTTTTGCTAACATAAGTTTTATGAAACTTAAATAACAGACTTTATTAAGATTAGGCTAAATACTGTATACCTTAGTTGAAAAAATAAATACTAATTCCTATCAATTTGATTTGTATGATTAATGTAATTCTTATAATATTGACTTGGTAACTTTAATATTTTATTATGAAAGTTAGCAAACATAAAGAAAAACTAAAATAATTTTAAGTGAATAGTCAAATACCTACCATCTGTATTCTGTTATTAACTTGATTAATCACATACCCATAAATCCATCAGTCTTCTAAGTTATGATGTATTTCAGAGTTAATTGTGACTTTCCCATTCTAGGCAAGATGGAGAAACAAGGGTTGGATTTACCTACCTACCTGAAACAAAACCACAAAAAGAAAAGCAGACAAAACATATAAAATAACAGCTTTCATGACATTGAGGTCAGATAATGAAAGGCAGTGAACATGGTCTTACAGTTCCCCACGTTTACTGCCTTGAGAAGGTTCTAGGCTATGGTTCAAGGAGAGAGAACCCAGGGGAGATAGAAATGAAATTCTGTGGAATTAACCCAGGTGAAATTCTTTGAAAGACAGCAATGGCCAAAGCTCATTCAAGAAGAAATAGATAAACTAATAGGCCTTTATCTATAAATAAATTGAATTTTTAGGTAAATATCTCCACAGAAAGGAAGTTCCAGACACAATATCTTCACTAGTGAATTGTACCAAACATTTAAGGAAGAAATACCAATTATATGCAAACTCTTACGCAAAACTGAAGAAGAGAGAACACTTCCCAAATTACTCAATGAAACCAGCATTACCCAGGTATCAAAACAAGCGGAAGAGATGACAAGAAATCTATAGACTAGTAACTCTCATAAGTGTATATACAAAAAACTCAAAAAATATTTTAATAAATCAAATGTAGTAATAACTATAACATATACAAAGGATAATACATCATGGCCAAGTGACATTTATCACAGAAGTACAAAGTTGTTTTCATATCACAAAATTAATCTGATCCAAAATCATAAGAACAACTGAAAAAGAAAAACCATATGACTATCACACTAAATTCAGAAAAACGTTTGACAAAATCCAAGATTTGTTTTTGAATTAGCCACTCAGAAAATTGGACATCAAAAAGATCATCTTTAAACTGATAAAGAGCATCTTCAAAACAAACCCTGCAACTAACATATTTAACAGTGAAAGACTGAATGATTTCATCTTAAGATCAGAAGCAAATAAAGGATGTCTACTTTTGCTAATTCCAGTCCACATTGGATTAGATGTTCTAGCCAGTGAAATACGGCAAGAAAAAAAAATTAAAAGCATCCAGATTGCAAAGGAAGAAGTAAAATAGTCTTATTCACAGAAGACATGATGACCTACATAGGAAATTTCACAGATTAAAAAAAAAAAAAGGCTAGTAAGTATATTTAACAATGCTTCAGGCTGGTGATTAGTATGCAAAATCAGTTTCATTTCTACACTAGCTACAAACAAGTAGAGACAATGTATAAAATACATAGGAGTAAGTCTGCAAAAAGATATCAGAAACTTGTACACTGAAAATTACAAAAGGGTACTGAGAGAAATTAAGCAGCTCTAAATAAAGATGCACTGTGTTCATGAGTGTAATGACCCAAAATTATGAAGATATCAATCTTTTCCAGATTGATATATAGATGTAATAAAATTCTAGTCATAATTCTAGTAGATATTTAGCTTATTCTAAAATGTATAGGAAATTTCTAAGAAAATCTAAACAACTGAGTCACCAAAATAACTTTGAAAAGGAGCAAAGTTCGGGAACTAAATGCTTCCTGATGTCAAGACTTAGTGTAAACCTACAATCGTCAAGGCAATATGGTATCAGTGTAAAAATGGACTAATACATCAGTGGATCTGCAACAGAATAGAGAGGCCAAAAATAGACCCCCACTTATACTTGAAATAGATTTTCACAGAGTATGCATAGGCAATTCAGTGGAGATAGTATTCTTATCAAATCCTGCAGGAACAATTGAAATCCCATTGACAAAAAAATAAAATAAAATTTGATCCATACCTTACACCCTATATGAAAATTATCTAAAAGTTGATTGCAACAGATAATTTGCAACTAATGAGTCATAAGTGTGGTTTTAAAGGTGGGGCAGCTGCAGAGCTCCTGGAAGGTTAGGCTGGATCCTTTATTCAGCTTCTCCCTTTGCCTAATCAAGTCTTGGTGCTCTTTGAAATGGGTTGTGGGCATGTGTCCTGTGTATTTTAGTACACTTAGCAGTATCCCCGCCTCTCCACCCCAGATGCTAACAGCAACCCCTCTCCCCAAATAGTGACAATCAAAAATGTCTCTTGACATGGCCTAATGCCTCCTGGGTGGCAGAATTATCACTGGTTGAGAACCACTGGTTTGGAATGAAGGGCATATTTCATATTTTGCTATAAACTTTTATAACTTGACTTTTAAAACTATGTGCTTATGTTACTTTTATATAATAAATACTAACTAAAAGTAAAATAAAGGAATTGAATGGGATGAGTTTGTATGTCCCTTGAAGTCTAAAATGCTGTGAAGTCAAATTCCCCAAGTACAACTTTTTAGCAACATTTCTTTTAGTTGTAAACTGTGGTTTACAAATCTCTACTGAATGGTTTTATATAAGCATGGCTGAGCAGATAGTGCTGGGTGCACAGAAATAGGTAAAACCTCATCCCTGATTTCAGATTACTTACACTCCTATCTGGGTGTTTGATGAAAACAACAATATTATGGAGAGGTTTTGGGGTCAAAGGAAAATGTTCTCAGTTCCCAGCTTTCCCCCAATGTTAGCTCTCTGAGCAATGTCTGGCACTTAATCCCCAATGATGTTATTTCCAGTTGCCCTTCTCCCAAAAATCTTTCTCAGCTCTGTGACTATGAAAACAGATGATGACCTATGTTTAACTGAGTTGTACAAATAGTAAGGGCCATTGGCATTTCAAGGAAGAAGCAATAACCCATCTGTGGACGAGCAGGGAAATACTCTCATAGGAGAGCTACAGCTTCTCCAATGGGTACGAAAGAGGGCGTGTATGTCTTAGGTCCTTAGATCTATGTCAGCAACAATTCTTCTCCCCTTAATGAGAAACACAAACCAATAATCTCCCCCCAATCCCTGGACCCAGTGTAAGCCCCTGATGGAGTTATCCCAATTTTTATGTTGCCATAATGACTGATAACTCTGTCTCTGACCACTTAAGGTATTTGTTTATTATGAAATTCAACACAAAAAATGATCTGGCTTCGAACTGATCACAAGGCTCTGGGAATACATGTCTTTCTTTATTGAGTTTATCAAGGTTGTTGGCTTTTAACAAATGCTAAGTATCACATAAACAGTTTTGTTTCAGTGAATAAGAATTAAGATGCTTTTAAAACCTAGATATAAATGTGGCTTTAAGTAGTAATTCTATTAAGTCAGGCAATCTGGATGGACTTTCTTTTGATATACCTTTCCAGGATAATTATTAGATTTTCAGCTGAATAACATTCTTTATCCCAAATCAGTTTTGCTGCAGTTAATGCTATTGTTATTTATCAGTACAGGAAGAACCAAGGGCATTTTCATATGGCGTAAAGTAGATTTTTATTTTCAAGCCCAAGAACAGACTGAAGTTTGCTAATGAAACTACTTTGGTGAACACCATCAATTCTGATGACAGATTATTTGCAACAATCCCAGGCAATTTTGTTACGCTGCCATTATGTTTAGGTGATAGCAAATTAAAATGATAAAATGTCTTTATCTCTTTCCTGCAGCTGTTCTGGCAATCCCATAAAATGAGTTTATACCATCAGCTGTACCTGTCCAGAAATATATAAATACAGGTGGCATTGTTCCTTAAGGATTCCACTAGTCACTGTGCTGTGTAGACAATCTAATGGTTCATTTCTAAAGAAAATGATGGTGTCTGTTTTTCAATTATCTGAGAAAAAGACACATTCTTTGCTTTGCCTGGTGTCAGGGTCATCTCTTCATACATATTACAGTGAATTACCATAATAGGAGCGCTTGGCATGTTGTATTAGAGTGAAAAGAAAAACAGATTGGATGGAAATAAGAAGAATTCATTCTTCTGCCTCTCTAGTGTGTGTGCCCTGACTACCACCAGCGGAGCTTATCAACCTTCCTTCTGCTGTAAATGTTTCTAGAAAGCAGGACTGAATTGAACACGCCGTGTGGTCAAACAACCTTTCTCTCATTCCCTCCTGAAGATGCAGGCTTCTTTTTCAGACCATTTAAAAGGGCTGATTTAAATATAAACTTGGATTTAGTTTTGTTCTATTCAATATACATGTGTGTGTATGCAATATATATGTCCATATATGCATATATACATGCAGTTTGTTTTCATTTATCTGTGTACACATTTATTTTTTCTGTTTGGGAACGTAATATTTCCTGATTAGGAGCCCTAGTGAGATCTTTTGTACTGAACTTGTGGTTTTACTCTTTCACAGATTTTTACTTCTTAGCGGGAGCGCCGCGCTTGGCTCTGTGGCTTGAGCCAGTAGCGCTGAGTCCACCAGGAGTCAAGTTCATAGATTCACTGAGAACCTACCATCTGCTTGGTCACTTTGTACCTGAAGTCCACCTGGCTCTTTCTCCACTAAACATCCTGCACGGTTTTCAGCATTCACTTCTCTAGAGGTAAGTTTTTTTGGAACGTGCTTGTCTCCAGTGTATCTTTGCTTTGTCCTTGTCATTGTTGCACATTCTGGTTCAGCGTCCCACCTCCTTTCTTACCACTCTTTCTTAAATATCTGAACCACACTGAGGCTATCATTATTCTGAAAGTAGGGCAAGGTATCTGCTTCTGTGACTTGGACCTACCTAGTTTGGATCTGGCTTTGCTTCCATCAGACACACCTTTGTAGCCAAAGGAAGTTCCTTGCATTGTGCTGGGTACTTCACCTAGCTCTGTTTGGAAACATGGAGTGTTTCATGACAAGAAGGCCCCATTTCCCAAGGGAATCATGGTCACTGGGTGCCTGGTAACAGATGTTTATTATTGTAACAAATGAATGAACATTCGGGAACAGTCTGGTTTCAGGTCAATCTTAAGTCACTTGTTCCCTTACGATGGTTGCTTTATAATATGGACTTATGGTCCTTAAGAGTGTAATGCTTGCTTCTTGAACCTCATGCATCTTCATCTGGGACACAAGAGCGTAGCCACCAAGACCAGGGGTCCTGTGGTCATAGGAGTAGAGTTTAAATCCTTGACCCACCACTCTCTCTTAGCAAGTTATTTCATCTCATGTAGTGCTTGTGAAACAGTTACAATTAAATAAGCTATTTAAAGCAGTTACCACTTTCCTGGTATGTGTTAAATATATTTTTTTAAATGTGAAAGAAAGAAAACTAGCAAATAGCACAAATGTCACCTTAGTGCAACCTTTGACATGAAGAGTGCTTTCTGAGAAACTCTGAGAACAGTCTGGCTTCCTGAAACCCTCCATGCCAGTACTGAAATGGAAATACTCAGTCAACCTTTGCCCTGGGGAGGATCCTGGTTCAGACCCATGTCTGGTCCTCACGTCCTTCAAAGAAAATGAGAGCGAGAACAGCCCATCTTCACAGTGTAGCGTGAAGGTGAGTGCCTTCTCTTTGGAAACACTGGGAATCATTCTTCCTCGCCTTGAGATGCACCGATAGAAGTCACTGAGGCATTTATTTAAAATCTTGGGAAAATGTATCAGCATTCAAGGTGTCAGAAATCACTATTAACCAAGAGTAAGTGCTTTGTTCTTAAAAATACCAGGCACCTCTTGTAGCTAAGATAGTGTTTTGGTTCTTCTGTTAGTTTTTTGGTTTCATTTTTGTTGAAAGAAAATAGAAAAATCTAATTACAATGATTTGAGCTCTAGTTTTATTCAATGTGTTAGGACCTAAGTGCAACATTAAAGCTATAAGATACTAGGAATGTTGACAGTCATTTAAAATACGATGTATTTAGGGATACTTTTAAAGAACAATTGCCTTTGTGTTAACATAAACATTTACACCTAGTTGGATATAACTGTTCTCTGTGGGTTTTGCGGAAACAAGATGCGGTTTTCTTGGTTGATATTAGACAGTTATTTGTAAACACACTGAGTGTTCTGCATGTGTAAAATGGTATGGTTTTCTCTCCAATTTGGAGTGCCAAGAACAGAGCCTGATGGAGCCAACTTTTGAAAAGAAAGTCAGTATGAAGTGGTATTCCCTTACCTTCTCTGCAGGCTTCCAAAGAAGATGAAGCAAATGTGGTGATTCTTTGCTAAAAATGGAACTACATGTCCTAGATAAAAATAGGTCCAAATCGAGAGCCATTGCTCTCCATCAACGTTGAGCTGTTGGCCTTATGTCTCAGCAGAGAGATCTCAGTTTGTATCTCTATTAGCCATATGGAGTCATCTGCTTAGCTGGTGGTGTCTTAATCTCGCTAAGCTCTTTACTTACCTACAAAGTGGGGAAAATAATAGAATACCTTTTGTAAGGATGTTTGAAAACTAAATAAGATAATTTACATAAAGCATTTTCCAAAGGGAACAGCACATAGTATATACTTGAAAAATGCAAGCTGCTTCTCCAAATACCCCTGAGATGTGAAATCCCCAAGGACATACTTACCTATAACAAGAAGAAATCAGGCAGCTTTAGGTCTGATACAAATTTACTTTTCACGAGGGCAAAAGAAACACTAATCAAATCTGTATCAAAAGTATATATCAAGACAGCCATACACTGTACAATATAAGTTGTTCAGCCCTGAAGACTGCTTCCCCATGAATTACATTGGCCTTAGATGTCTCCAGCCCTGCCACGTACTGGGGTGGGCATTGCCAGGAGCTAACCCACAGCTGAGTGACTGTAAGAGTTGCAAGCGAGAGAGGTTTTTGACTGTATTAAAAGTCTGCAGTTCCAACTCCCCTCCCTCCTTCTTTTCCCGAATCTCTTCTAGGAAGTGACGTTTTGGGCAGGATTAGAATTTTTCTGAGAGGCCTGTTAAGAATGTGAAACACAAATAGTCTTTAACATTCTCAGTGGCATTTAATCATCTGTTTGTTCATTTATTCATTTATAAACTCATATATGGGGTTTCTGTTAAGTGCTGGGCATGTTGCTGGACTTTGGGGAGATGGCAATGAATGGGACTAGGTTCGGCTTTGCCCCTGTGACACTTATAAGACTGGTAGAGAAGGCAGACCTTCACCTTGTGTATTTATGTCATGTGTAAGATGAAAGCACAAGCAGTGGTACCAGGTACACGCAGGAGGGGACATCGCAACTGAAATGAGAGGTAGAAAAATTAATGAAACTATATTGTAAAATAAAATAATTGTATTGGTTGGGTAAGCAGAATCAAGCAAGGGAGGAGTTGGCACCCAGATAATGTTCCAAAAAGAGTGACAAGTTCAAATCTATAAGTAAATAAACACAAAGAAGCAGACAAACCAAATGCATCTTATTGCTGCAAAAGCAGTGTAGAAACAGCTTTTATAGGGAGGGTGTAATTTTTAGGGGAACTGATGGCAAGCCACAAAAAGTTTTTAATAGTGTTAATACAAACAGAACATACGTTTCAGAAAGTTCTGTTAGGCAGTGGGGCGGTATGGACTGAGGTGAGAAGAAGTTAGAAGAAAGGGCAGCCGGCTTGGGAACTACTAATGACGTGAGAGGGAAGGATGCTGTCGGCTGAAGGTGGGGCCTGGAAATGGAGAGATCGCAGATTCAGGGATGTCGTTATTCATCCATCATGCCTCATTTAATCAGCTGCTTTTACGCACCGTCCTGGCTGTGGCAGATCCAAAGAGGGGAAGGGCGTGGTTCTTGCTCTAGGGAAAGCAGGAGGGAGAGGGGGACTGACTGCAGAAGAGAGGAAAACATTTTATAATGTAGTATCTTTAGCATTACTTTTTCCCTGTTTTTTGAGCACAGGGCCCTGTGTTTTCATTTTGCTCTAGTCCCTGATCAAATGTTAGGGGCTGTAAAGTATCCTCTTCTGAGATTCATCTACCAAAGTGGAAGTTGACAAAGAAAATGCCACTTTGGCTTATTCATTTCAGAGTCGGCTGACCTTTGTACTGCTGGGTAATAACACGGCTTAGTACCTGAGACGGGGGAAGGAGGGAGAGGGAGGGAAGGAGAGAGAGAGAGAGATTGAAACTGTAATTGAAGTGTGACACTCTTGGGTTACAATTAGATAAAGAGTTAGGTCAATTTATGGACAACAGATTGACCCACACAAAGACCATCCAATGAAAAATCAGTCCCTCTAAGTATTACTGTCACTGTCATCATCATGAATATTTTTGGAGCACTGTGCTAAGTTCTTTATATGCATGATCTTATCTAGTTCTCTTTACCATCCAATAAACTGGCCTCTGGGCTTTATTTTAAGCACTGTTTTACAAATGAGAAAACTGAGACACCAAGAGGTGAACGAGCTTGACTGAGGTCACTCAGGCAGGATATAGCAAAACTTGAATTTGGTCTGCCTGACTTCTGAGTCTGTAATTTTAGGGAGTTAGTAATGTCCAACAAAAAGCCAATTCAGAAAATTTACAGAAAAAATATTGTCATAAAGCAGCAATGCAATAGCAGGGGAAAATAGCAGTCCATTTTTTGTTTGAAGTTTCACACTTCTTTTTAAGATAAAGACAGTAAATACCTAGAAATGAGAATGGGATTTATGACATCGTTCCAAGTGGTGGGGCCTTTCAGAACCAAATATTTACCCCATTAGAATGAATGTTAGAGACAGTGTCTTCTTAACTGAGTAAAATCAGATCCCCTCCAGTTGGAATGCAGTTAAACAACCCTGGGCTTATGGTTAAGAGTTCTGGTTCATCGTATTTGTGCTCTTTTCTGGCTCAGGGAATTGGTCAAGTCACTGAGAATCCTTGTGTGTCCATCTCCTCACTTTTAGAATCAGAATAATAGTGCCTGTCTCACAGATGTGTCATAAGAGTAATTAACAATGCAGGTCAGCACCTAGCCAGCGCCATGGCGCAGGAATAGCCCCTGCTCGGAGGTCACGGTGCTGATCATGTGGAGAGGGGGCATCACCAAGATACTGGGGAGAGTCCAGTAAACAGGGAAGGTGCTGGTACTGCAGGCCACGTGGTGGGAGTGTCTGCTTTTCAGCTCATGACACACAGAGAGGAGTAATATAGACATGCATCTAGTCAGTAGCAAGAAATTGAACACAACTTCAAGGTTAAATGTACACAGATTTGAAGACAAATGGTTCTATATGAATCACCATGCAGGAAACATGGCTTCCTGGAATTAAGGAAACATGAAGGTGTAGTCTATGAGCCAAGGTCGAGGGCCTGTCTTGCCAGGGGTGCTGGAGCTCTAAGAAGCAGCCACATTCCTTCTATGAAAAGGTCTCTTTGTTAGAATACAGGGCCTCAAAATAGAAGAGAAAGCTAATATTACAGGTATATTATCTATAAAATGATGTAATATTTTATTTTTAAATGACAGACACTTTCATGTCTTCAGAGCATCCATTTCTACATAGGCAAATGCTGAGAAATTCTCAGATTTCAGATCCTCCATGAAAACGACCCTCATGACGTTAGTGAAATTAGACAGAATGGCTTTTCATAGGACACCTCAGAGTAGGCAACAGTAAGGAGTGAGAAAAATGAAGATTGCTCGGCCTATGCATCAAAACTATCTTTCATAAACTATTGAAAATAGTATGTCCATGTATGGGTATTTTCCACAATTGTTACTGAGTTATTGAACCAACATTACTAATTTATAATTTATCTGCAGCCATCAGTTGGAACACAAATTACATTTTTGTGCTGGGCTGGTGCTGAGATCTGTGATCAAAAGTATTTTTTTAATCAAACAGTCCATGATATAGTAATCATTTAACTAGATTTGCTCATTTTTATCTGGCATATTTATTCAATATATTCCACTATGTGAATGTTTCAGTAAATAGCCCCTATGTAGGCTGCTTACATAATTCATTTATACAGAGGCATGGGGACATACTTTTTAAATTAGATGTCAGGTTCTCAGTAATAACTAGTGATACTTAGTGCTGGTCTGTTATTCCCCATTTCTTACCAATGTCGGGTTGCATTAGGACCTAGATTAATTTCCCGACCCTTCAAACTGCAAGGTCTGTGTAGAAAATTAGTCAGGGCACCAACATTCCCCACCTGACAACACAGAACCATGGACTGATGGAAACACCACTCCTTGGTGCAAACTTGGCTGCACATTGGAGTACCTGGGATGTCTGGTCCCATCCAGGAAATTCTAATTCATTAGGTGTGTGGTACAATTTGGGTATGGGCTCCAGCTTGGGGATGAGGATTTTTTTTTTTAAATCCCAGATTATTTTAAGAAGCAGCCGATTTTGAGAACCACTGAATGAGAGCGTACTCCTGTGTAAGCAGGGTGTGCAGGAGGGAAGAACAACTCACTGTCTCCTTCCCTTTATCTTTTCCTTCTTTTCTGGGAGCATTTAGCATTTATTGAATATCAGCTCTGCTGGGTAGTAAGAAGTAAAATGTTCTAGGTAGCAAGACGGCAAGGCCAACAAGACAGTGCCTGTTTGCTTGTTTATTACATTAGTTCTGGCCTCTGTCTTTGACTCTGGCCTCAGCTGACCACGTATCCCCCAGTGTTTTGAGTCTCCGCTACAGTGACCTTCTCTTAGTCCTCGGTGTGCCGTGCTCTGTCGTTCTACAGTGATTTCCCACAGGTGCTTGCTGCTTCCACGCCGAGTTACCTCCCACCACCTCTTTTGAGCTCAGTTTAATCCTCAATGCCTTGGCTGTCACGCGTGGACCCATCCCTTCTCATCATACCACACACCTCATTCTAGTTGCATTATATCTTATATGAATTGATAGGTTCTTATCTGTTTGATGTTTCTTTTCCAACTGGACAGAAATAGCAGCCAGGAGCCCACACTGGGCTCCTTAATAAATGTCTAGTAAAATACTTGTTGAATGAATGGAATAATTATAAATTTGAGGGTATATAAGGCTACCATGTATTTTTTTTTTTTTGCTGCATGGAAAACTACCCTAAGACTCAGTTGCTTAAAACCATATCCATTTACTGACCTCTTGTGACTCTGAGGCTGAAGGGCTCATCCGGGTGCACCTTCTGTTCCACATGCTATCAGCGAGGGTGGGAGCCATCTGGGGGCTCAGGCGGGTAGGGATATTCACAATGGCTCCCTTATGGGGCTGGTGTCCTGGGAGGGTAGGAATGGAGGGCTGGTTTCAGTTGGGATGATAGAGATGCAGGGCCTCTTTGCTGTGTAGTCTGAGTATTCCCCCTTTCTGCAAGGCTTCTGCCCTTGGTCTGTCCGGCAGGCAGTCAGATTTCTTAGTTGCTCAGGGCTTTGAGAATAAGTATTCCAAGAGAGGAAGCAGAAGCTGCCAGGTTTCTCAAAGGCCGTCTGGAAAGCTGGTCAGGTGCCACTTCTGCCATATTTTATTAGTCAACAAAGTCACAGGTCCATTGCAGAATCACTGAGAAAAACATGAAAACAAAAAGCAGACCTCCCTTCATGATAGAGTCATAAGGAATTTGAGACCATCCTTAATCCATCACAGAAACTTAACCAAAAATGTAACCCTTTTTCTTTTCTTTAGTGGGATATGTGATGCAGCTCAAGGGACCTTTTTATTTCAGTTGTCATTTTATTGTGGTAAGAATACTTAACATCTACCCTCTTAGCAGCACAGTATTGTTAACTATAGGCACAATGTTGTGATTATAGGTAACTTATTCAACTTGTATAGCTAAAAATTAATACCCATTAACAGCCTCACACTCCCCCCAACCCAGTCCCTGGAAACCACCATTGTACAACCTGTTTCTATGAGTTTGACTCTTTTTTTTTTTTTGATACTTCATATAAGTGAAATCATGTAGTACTGGTCCTTCTGAAACTGGCTTATTTCACTTACCATAATATCCTCAGTGTTCATCTGTGTTATCACATATGACAGTGTTTCCTTCTTTTTTAAAGTGGGATAATATTTCACTGTATGTATGCACCACACTTTCTTTATCCATTCATTCACTGATGGACATTTAGATTGTTTGCCTATCTTGGCTATTGTAAACAATGGTGCAGTGAACATGGAGATTAAGATATCTCCTGGAGATCTTGATTGCATTTCCTGGATAAACCCCTACAAGGGGGGTTGCTGGATCATTTGATAGTTCCATTTTTAGTTTTTTGAAGAGAACTCACAGTGTTTTCCACAGTGGCTGCACCATTTTGCATACCACCAACAGCATCAGAGGATTCCAATTTCTTGCCGTCCTTCCAACACTTGGAAAAGAAAACAAGAGTGAAAAGGCATGCTCCAGAATGGGAGAAAATATTTGCTAACCGTATATCTGATAGGCGGTTAATAACGAAAATACATAAGGAACTCCTACAAGTCAATAGCAAAACAATGAAATTAATAACCCAGTTAAACCATAGTCCAGGGACTTGAATAGACTTTTCTCCAAAGAAGACATACAAACAGCCAACAGGTACATGAAAAGATGCTCAGCATCACTAACCATCAGGGAAATGCAAATCTAAACTACAACTGGACATCACTTCGTACATGCTAGGATGGCTGTCATCAAAAACACGAAAGACAACAAGTGTTGTCAAGGATGTGGAAAAATTGGAAGTCTCTATTTACTTAAAAAATTCTTAGCCTGACTCAGAGCCCCTGTTCTGCCAGGCTGCTGGAAGCGTTAATGTCAGCCATGCTTGGGGCGCTCAGCAGCAGGGTTTGGTGTAGGGGTGAGGCACGGAGGGTGTTTCTGATCAGCGTCAGCTGTCCTCACGGTTGACCCAGAGCACCCATTGTGGCAACAAGCCCGGTCCCTTCAGGACAGGCTGTGTTTCACAGCCTGTGTGCCTTGGGCTGGAGGAGGGGCAGAAGGGGAGGGGGTGGGGAGATGCAGCTGATGGACTAATGTGAATGCAAATGCTCATTCCTGGATCTTGCTCTCCTTGTAGCCTCCCCTAGTCACTCTGCCCTGAGGTCTTTTCCATTCCTTGGTTTTGCTACAGTAGGGAGAATAACTTCTGCTTTGTGAGAGAAGGGATGGGCATCGCTCGCTCTTGACCAGAGAACTTCATCCCATATTCCTTGGTTTGCTTTAGATGAAGGACTAGGTCTTTTGGTTGTTTTGCCATCGTTCTCCTTTGCCTGTCATAGTCTTCCCATCTTCCTTCCCCTTTGTTTTACTTTTAATTTTGACATGATTTCAGAACCTTTTCAAGAACAGTGCAAGGTATTTCTATGCTACTTCATCAAGGTTCTCTAAGCGTTAAGATTCATGGTCTCTCTCTCTGTCGCTCTTTTTCCATGTCATCTGTGTTGTCCAATTCATGTCATTTTTTGTGGAGCAGTTCATGTCTTCTTATGTGGTACAGTTCACTGTGTATTTCCAAACACAAGAACGTTCCCTTGCATAACCACGTAATAATCAAATCGGGGAATTAACATTGATACATATTCAGAGCTTTTCCTTTGTCCCACTATTATCCTTTACAGTGAAAGGAAATTCCAAACCATGCCTTGCATTCAGGAATCCAGTGCGTTTAATGTCCTTTATTCTGGAACAGTACCCCATTTTTCTGTCTTCAGTGGCATTGGTGTATTTAAAGAGCGCTGGCCTGATATTTTTTGGACTGACTGTCAAGTTAGGTTTGTCTGGTGTTTCATCCTGTTGGAATTCACGTACTCAGTTTTGACAAGAATACTACATGCGTGTTCTCAGTTCATCATATCAGGGAGAAATAATGATAATGGTAGCTCTCATCAGTTGGGTTTTTCTGTCAAGTTTCTGCATTTTAAAGTTACTTTTTTCTTTTGTAATGTGTATGTGTATTGTATAATTAATAAATACTTTGAGACCAGGTAAATATCTTATTCCTCATTGCATTTTCACTTCTGGACATGTGTGGGTGTTTTTTGCCAGAATCTCTTCTATTGTGAGAGTTGCCAAATGGGGATTCCTCTTTGTTTTTCACTCTACCTGTGCCACATTCTGTGGGCTGTGAGCTGAACACTGGATGCTGTGTCTCAGCAGGACGTTGTAGGTTGACTGTGTACAGCAGGCAGAAATAAGGATAAGGAAGCCCAAGGGACACTTTCCTGAGCTGAAAAATGAGCAATTCATTGTCAGAATTCTCTTATAAACTAGGCTGACCAATCCCAAGTGAAATTTTAGTTTTCTCTCCCTTTATCTGGTGGTCGTTATATGATGTATTTATAGATATAGATATAATATATGGATGTATATCTATAATTTTATAGTGCTTAATTTTTATCTTTTCCTAAAGCCAATTATACTCAGTAATTGAGAAGAGCAAAAGGGTGAAAAAAGGGTGAAAGAAACAAACCTCTAAATTAGATGCTCCGTTAAGTAGCAATTATATATGGCTTTATATATATTACATAGAACTTAAGAAAATGTGCTCCACCCTGAATCAGGAGATTTGCTAACGGAAGGACCATTCAATTGTATGAAATTAGAAACGTAGCTCTGTAGTAGCAGATAGAGGTCAGTTATAACATTAAGTAATTTTTAGCTGAAGAAATTGAAGCTATTGTTTTTCACAGTCTTTTTCTAAAAGGAAAAATAGAAATCTTTTACTCAGAAAAATTATTCTTACTTTATATGATTTTTATAAATTCAGAGATTTTTATATTGGTTTAAAATATTTTTAAAATAAAATGATTGAAAATTTGCCTAAAATGAGAATTCACATCTCTTTTTTTTAAAGTTGACAATCACCCTTTTGATTTTATAATGTGATTTGATTTACAAAATGACCACAGTTTTAATAACCTAATTGAGTTTTCTCTGACTGCTGCTTATCCCCCAATAAATTCTGCCCTGCTTCTTTGCCTCTTCTTTGAACTTCCGCTTCCGGTTGAGTTTGGCCAATGGGAGATTAGAGTGAGGAGGAGACAGGATGGACTCTTTCTTCTGCCCCGCTCCAAGCTTTGGCTCTATGGTTTTGGTCCTGTTCTCCCTGTAAAATTATAGCTTGTTCCAGGAACTTAAAAAATCTTCAACTTTTGTCAGGCTCTTGCTGATTGCTTCTCTACTCTTTTACACTCAGATCTTTTTGTTTGTTTCTTTGTTTGTTTCATTTTTTTATACAAGAACTTATGTTTTTTGCAAAGGGAGAAAGAGAGATTGATTAGAAGCACAGTATGTAAGGTTAAGATTTTAAAAGCACCTTACATTTTGCTCTAATGGCAACAAAATTGTGAACAAAGAATTGTCTAGGTCCTTGGCATAGTTGGAGGGTACCTCTGCAGAGCTGATGAGGAAATCTTGTGAAATTTGTGGTAGGAAGGAAGAAAGCTTGATAGAGGGGGTCTTCACTGCAAATATGGGACTGTCAGTGTTTTGGACTGGTGTCCCCTGCATGACCTGCCACTACTTGTGACTTCTAACATGAGGATTATCGGTATGTGGCCAGAAGATAACATCTCTTCTTCTAAATGGATGGGTATGTTAAGATCTCCATATTTTCTCTAGCATAGCCAGCAAGTTGTACATGATATACATTGCATATCCAGTGGGCCCCCAAAGTACCATGGTCAGACTGAGTGGCATTTGCTGCTTTCACAGGCTCAGCCTGATCAGGGATTCTGGGGCTGGAATTTTATCCTCACAACTCCATTCAATATCTTTTGCTTGTGCTTTCCCAGCATGCTTCAGTATTCTTTATTGGTTCCTTTCCCATTCTTTGTAACTAGTCTCCTGATTAAATTATCTTTAAAACCCCACCTTAGTTACCTTGCATTTTCTATTGGGACTCTAGTAGCTAATGAGTAATAGCCAATACGGAAGTGATCTGGGGAAAGTGTAGCTACACTTGCTTATTTTATCTTCAATATGTGATGCCCTTTGCTACAGAATCTCCAACAAAATCTGGCAGTAGTTTCTGATTATCCTCCTGGAAGCTTGTGGGTATATTTTTTCCTGTTTTATAGAAAAGCAGTTGGGAGTTAATTTTATATAGTCAAGCAAAACTCTTTTCCAAGTATTGTTGAAAGAGAAACCTAGGGTAGGATGCTCAGGTAACATTGTAATGCTAAAAAAAAGCTGACTGCCATGTGACTTTAAACTTTACAGACTTTCCCATGCATAAGCTTACTTTCATTAAAATGCAAATCAAATAAAGTGCCATTAGATTATGTAAGGGAGTGTTGTTGGAGAGAAACAGAAGAGGGAGTAGGGCCTTTCAGAGATAATCTTCTGTGGATAAGTGATTAAGTCCTGGAATGGATATCATAGTCAAAGTCTAGCCTCATTCATTTTACTGATGCTGCTTCATTTAGGCAAAATGCCTCTTTATATCTTAGGCAATTAGGTAATGAATTAGAAGAATAGCTAAAAGGGAAAAACAAAGATTAGAGAGTCATTCCAGTGAAGCAGGAGAATGAATGGATATTTAAGTTACTCTCAGATTCATTAGTCTGAGTCTATTAGTACAACATTCAGAATCACAGTCATGTAAATACATTTATTATACTTAAATAAATCAAGAAAGGATCATTTTCCAAAGTGCCAGATGTTCTGCATCTCTCTGGTGGCAATATAAATCTGAAGTTGATCAATGCTAAACATCTGTCAAAAATACAAACTTGTTTAAGGGAATCATCAATAGTTCAAAAATGAAGCACTTTGCATCATGCATTGGTAAGCAAAAGGTTTGTTCAATCTATTTAAAAATGAAATAATACCCCCAACAATACTATACATGTTTATAAATGTGCTTACTATGTGGTAAAATTGCATAATAAAAATCTGTCTTATAGATGGAACTTAAAAAGCAAAAAAAAAAAAAAAAAAAAGAAGGGAAAATCAAAGTTGAAAGCACCTCCTTCCTTTCATTACCCTGGTCTTATTTCTTCTTATTAGAAGCTGTTCACAAACATAAAGATGACGCTCAACCAATAGTTTTTAACTATGTTGCATCTTCACAAAAAAACTAAAAATAAAAAAAAATCTATAGTCTTCAAGGGAAAAGGGGGATTAAAAACTTATTTGACCAGGCAGAATTTAAGGCACCAAAGGATCAGTAAAATTTTCTTAAGGTTAAAAGATAAAATATTGCAGGCATTAGGTTGAAAACATAATTTAGCTTTCCCAAAATAGATTTTCATTACATTTTTCTGTTTTAGATTTCTAGAGATTTGCCTTTGAGTTTTTGTTAGAGAAATACTTGCACAAACTGGAAAAACACAAACACATGAATTCTTCCATCACTATTTCTTCTTGGAACTGAAAAAAATTTTTTTTCCTAGGTGTCAATAGCAAAAGATGATGGCTGGAACCCACTAGGATAAACATAGTAGGTTGCAAATAAAATGCTATCAGTTCAGTGGTTGAGAATATTCATTTTCGGCACCACAATTAACAACAGCAACAAAAATGTATAACACCACAAAATTTCTCATTTCTCACTCTGAGCACTATTTAAGACTTTCAGTGGCTTATTTTAGAAATTGCAAGATTTTAAAAGCCTACGTAACATATGGCAAATTAAAGTGGTAGCTTATGATTGTTTTCATTTCAGTTTTAGGCTAATTTTCTGGCAGTTGCTTTGATGAAGTTTTTTTTTTCTTCTCAGCAGTCAATTAATTTAAGAAGATACTTGAAGATCACTTTCCTGGTTTTTCTTTTTTGAACATTTTTATTATGTATTATCTTGCTTAAAAATATTTCTGAAGTACAAAATGGAAAGAGCAATACTGGTGGTGTCACAGTTAGGATTTTGCAACAATTTAGCTATTATATCTGAATCTCTCAAGTCAGAGAGCTTAATCGTGATCAAGAAATGAGTGTCAGGAGTCTATTGTGAGATGAGAAAGAAGAACTTAACAGTGTGTTCTAAAGACTTTACTACTTAACAAGGAGGTGAATGACTTATATACAGAGAACTATAAAACATAGATTGAAGAAATTAAAGATGACTTAAAGAAATAGAAAGATATTCCATGCTCCTGGATTGGAAGAATCAATATTGCTAAGATGGCCATAGTACCCAAGGCAATCTACAGATTTAATGCGATCCCTATCAAGTTATCTATGACATTTTTCACAGAACTAGAACAAATAATCTTAAAATTTAAATGGAATCATAAAAGACCCAGAATTTCCAAAGTGTTACTGAAGAAAAAGAATGAGGCTGGAGGAATAACCCTCCCAGGCTTCAGGCAATACTACAGAGCTAGAATAATCAAAACAGTGAGGTATTGGTACAAAAACAGACATATGGATGAATGGAACAGAATAGAGAGCCCAGAAATGAACCCACAAACTTTTGGTCAGTTAAACTTTGACAAAGGAGGCAAGAACATATAATGGAATAGAGACAATCTCTTCAGCAAATGGTATTGGGAAAACTGGACAGCAGCATGTGAATCAGTGAAGTTAGAATACTCCTTTATGCCATATACAAAAATAAACTCAAAATGTCTTAAAGACTTAAACATAAGACAAGACACAATAAATCTCGTAGAAGAAATCATAGGCAAAATATTATCTCACATACATCTGAGTAATGTTCTCCTAGAGTGGTCTACCCAAGCAATAGAAAAAAAAGCAAAAATAAACAAATGGGACCTAATTAAACTTACAAGCTTTTGCAAAGCAAAGGAAACAATAAGCAAAACAAAACAACAACCTACAGAGTGGGAGAAAATATTTGCAAAAGATGAAACTGACAAGGGCTTTATTTCCAGAATACATAAACAGCTCATATGACTTAAGAAAAAACAAACAACCCAATCCAAAAATGGCAGAAAACCTAAACAAGGAATTCTCCAATGAAGACATATAAATGGCCAATAGGCACATGAAAAAAATCACTCAATATCACTAATTGTCAGAGAAGTGCAAACAAAAACTGCAGTGAGGTATCAACTCACACCAGTCAGAATGGCCATCATTAAAAAGTCCACAAATGATAAATATTGGAGAAAAGGGAACCCTCCTACACTGTTGGTGTGAATGCAGTTTGATGCAGCCATTATGGAAAACAGTATGGAGGTTCCTCAAAAGACTAAAAATAGACTTACCATATGAACCAGCAACCCCACTCCTGGGCATATATCCAGAGGGAACCTTAATTCAAAAAGACACCTGAACCCCAATGTTCATAGCAGCACTGTTTACAATAGCCAAGACATGGAAACAGCCTAAATGTCCATCAACAGATGACAGGATAAAGCAACTGTAGTATATTTATACCATGGAATACTATTCAGCCATTACAAAGAAAAAAATAATGCCATTTACAGCAACATGGATGGAACTGGAAATCATCATTCTAAGTGAAGTAAGCCAGAAAGAGAAAGAAAACTATTATATGATATTACTCATATGTGGAATCTAAAAAAGAAAAAGAACACTAATGAACTCATCTACAAAATAGAAACAGACTCACAGACATAGTAAATAGTCTTATGGTTACCAGGGGAAAAGGGGGTGGAAAGAGTTACATTTGGGAGATTGAGATTTGCAAATGTTAGCCATTATCTGTAAAAATAGATTTAAAAAATGTCTTCTGTATGACTGGATAAAGAAGTTGTGGTGTATATATATATATATATATATATATATATATATATATATATATATATATATATATATATATACATACACACACACACACATATACACACATACATATATATACATATATATGTATCTTTTATATATACTTTTGTATAAAACAAAATGGACTCACAGTCATAGACTATACAAACTTTTGGTTGCCTGGGGGTGGGGGATGGGAAAGGATAAATTGGGAGTTCAAGATTTGCAGATACTGACTTTTATATATATAAAAGAGATAAACAAATTTATACTGTACAGCACAGGGGAATATATTCAATATTTTGTAGTAGCTTATGGTGAAAAATAAAATGAAAATTAATATATTTATATTCATGTATGACTGAAGCATTATGCTGTACACCAGAAATTGACACAACATTGTAAACTGACTATACCTCAATAAAAATAATAAAAAAAATATTTTGTTGAGGACTTTTGCATCTATTTTCATAAATGATATTTGCCTTTAATTTTCTTTTCTTTGCTGTTATATTCTTGAAAATCCTGAACAAAATACTAGCAACTCGACTCCAGCAGTGCATTAAAAGGATCATACACCATGATCAAGTGGGACTTATCCCAGGGGTGCAGGGATTTTCAATATATACAAATCAACATGATGCACCACATTAACAAATTGAAGACTAAAAACCATATGATACTCTCATTAGATGCAGGAAAAAGCTTTTGATAAAATTCAAAATACATTTATGATTAAAGCTTTCGAGAAAGTGGGCATAGATGGACTATACCTCAACATGATAAAGGCTGTATATGACAGACCCACAGCTAACATCATACTTAACAAGGAAAAGCTGAAAGCATTCCCTCTAAGATCAGGAACAAGGATACCCACTCTCAGCATTTTTATTCAACATAGTTTTGGAAGTCTTAGTCATAGCAATCAGAGAAGAAAAAGAAATAAAAGTAATCCAAATTGTAAATGAAGAAGTAACACTGTCACTGTTGGCAAGTGACATGATGCTATACATAGGAAACCCTAAAGAAGTGACCAGAAAACTACCAGAACTCATCAATGAATATTGTAAAGTTGCAGGATACAAAATAAATATACAAAAATCAGTTACATTTCTATACACTGACAATGAAATAGCGGAAAGGGAAATTAAAGAAATGATACCATTTACCATTGTGCCAAAAATAATAAAATACCAAGGAATAAACTTACCCCAGTTGGCAAAAGACCTATATGCTGAAAACTCTAAGACAGTGATGAAGGCTATTGAAGACTACAGAAACAAATGGGAAGATATACTGTGTTCTTGTATTGGAATAATCAATATTGTTAAAATGGCTGTACTGCCCAAGGGAATTTACAGGTTCAGTGCAATCCCTATCAACTTACCAACAACATTCTTCACAGAGCTGGAACAAAAAATGTTAAAATTTGTATGGAAACACAAAAGACTCCAAATAGCCAAAACAATCTTGAAAAAGAAGAATGGAGCCAGGGGAATCATGCTCCCTGTCTTCAGACTATACTACAGAGCTACAGTAATCAAAACAGTATGGTACTGGCACAAGAATAGACACATAGATCGATGGAACAGGATAGAAAGTCCAGAAATAAACTCATCCAGGTATGCTCAATTAATCTGTGACAAAGGAGGCAAGAATATACAATGGAGAAAAGACCATCTTTTAATAAGTGGTGCTGAAAAAACTGGAGAGCTACCTGTAAAAGACTGAAATTATAACATTCTCTAGCACCATGTACAAAAATAAACTCAAAATGGATTAAAGACCTAAATATAAGACCAGAGACTATAAAACTCCTAGAGGAAAACATAGGCAGAACACTCAAGGACATACATTATAGCAATATAATTTTTGAACCAGCTCCTGGAGTAATAGAAATAAAAGCAAAAATTAACAAATGGGATCTAATTAAACTTACAAGCTTTTGCACAGCTAAGGATACCATCAACAAAATGAAAAGACAACCTACAGAATGGAAGAAAATACTTGCAAATGATGTGACTGACAAGGGACTAATTTCCAAAATACACAAACAACTCATACACTTTAATACCAAAGAAACAGGCAACCCAGTCCAAAAATGGGCAGAAGACTTAAACAAGCAATTCTCCAATGAAGACATACAAATGGCCAATAGGCACATGAAAAAATGCTCAGCATCACTAATTGTCAGAGAAATGCAGATCAAAGCTGCAATGGGATATCACCTCACACCAGCCAGAATGGCCATCACTGAAAAGTCTACAAATGATAAATACTGAAGAGGGTGTGGAGAAAAGGGAACCCTCCTACACTTTTGGTGGGAATGTAGATTGGTGCAGCCACTGTGGAGGACAGTATGGAGGTTCCTTAAAAAACTGAAAATAGACTTACACCATGTGATCCAGCAGTCCCACTCCTGGGCCTATATCCAGAGAAAAATGAAATTCAAAGTAACACATGCACCCCAAAGTACATATCAGCACTATTTACAATAGCCGAGACATGGAAACAATCCAAATGTCCATCAAAAGATGACTGGATAATAGAAGATGTTGTACATATATACAATGGAACACTACTCAGTCATGAAAAAGAATAAAATAATGCCATTTGCAGCAATATGGATGGACCTGATGATTGTCACTCTAAGTGAAGGGGGCCAGAAAGAGAAAGAAAAATGCCATATGACATCATTCATATTAGGAATCTAAATAATAATAATAACAATAAAGGACACAAATGAACTACATATTTATAACTAAGATGATTGAATCCTTGAATATGTGTAAGCACATTCGACTGTCCTTTATGACTGGATTACCACATTCTGTTGATTCTTATTTTAAAGTTGGCTTTATTTCTTTGATAACTATAAAAAAAATAAAGCTCTAATCTGTTCTTAGAAACAATAACTCATACATATATGAGAACTAAAAAAATGTGGAGTATACTGTATATATGTATTTACATGCAATAGAATGTGTATGTGCAGTTGAACTGTAAGTTCTACCTAATAACACTGAAAAAGGAAAAAGAAATAATAATGAAATTAAAAGTTTCCCTTCATAGAAAATTTCATGAAACATTTTATCTTTCAAAAAGAAAAAGTTTAGATTGAAGTTGTATATTGCAAATATCTTCAATGTCTGTCTTGATGAAAGACAGCTGAATACTTGATATGTCACCTTTTCTATATTAAATATGCTGCAACATGTTATTTAAGTATATGAAGAAAATGCAGCCTCAGATATGAGTGAAAGACAGGAAAAAAGACAGGAATATTAAAAAATCAGTCATGTAATTGAGACTATTCTTTGATAGTACACCAAAACTTGGCAAGTGGTGGTTCGCTAAAGGTTAGTCACAATGTGGAATCAGAAACCATATCAATGGACTTTTCATACTGTGTTACACAAAAATCCTTGATCTCCTTTGCCCTTCTAATAAATCTTTTACCTATGTGTGACTTTAGCCATTTGGAAATTATTGGTTTACTGAATTATACAGTCCATCCAAATGTTGACACATTTCATTTTGCAGTATCAAAACATCACACTTGTTACTATCACCAGTGAGCTCTTCTGAAAATCCTATGAATGTTGAGTTCATTGTGCCAGGTAGAAGTTTTCCAAGATTCTAACTTGTGTGTGAATTCTTGAGTTATGTTTTTGGTAACAAATACTTGTCAGTTGTTTTTCTTGAAATAAGCTCCTTTTGTTCATTTTCAGGAAAATGTCAAATACTTGAGTTTTCATAACATTTGTCTGTTGTCATTCTTTTAAGTAAAACTAGTGTTCCACAAATAAGGATTTAGTTTACTTTTCAACTCAAACTGCTGCACAAATACTTTTCCTCAAGGCAACCATCATATTTCACAAAGCAAAATTTCTTACTTTATGTGTATTTCTCGTTTTGTCACATCATGAGTTGTGCACCATCAGTGCAAATGTCAACATAGTCAATAATATCTTATTATTATTATGAAAATAGTCTTGCCATCATGGACTCAATGAAAGTGCCTTGGGACCCACAGAGCTCTGAGGACCACACTTTGAGAACTGCTGTGTTAGAAAATATACCAGCCCATCACAGGCATTATTCCATGTCATCTTTGCGGGAAGCCATATGGTAGAAACTGATTTTCTTCATTTAACAGATTTCCCATTATTTTACAGAAAAAATTAGAGATTTTCAGTAACTTTCTCACTCCACCAATCTGGATCCCCCAGTATTAGATATGAAATTCACCAAAAAATCTGTGGTTTTATTTGTCTTTTAACAATTAATAGTTGAATCTTGACATATCTTAGGTAAAGTGCTAAAAACCAAGTGTCTTTGAAAATTGATACACCTGACTTAGAAAGCTGATCAAAATCCTAGGAAGACTAGACATTTCTGCTTCTGTCCATAGTAGAATAAGAACAGTATATACCTTTTTTCTCTCTTAACTGTTAAAAAAAATAACAGAGGAAAAGATATGAAACAATTTTCAGCTACTGAACATATGGGCTGTGATCTCTGAGAGAGGAAAGCAATGAGTGCCCTGGAGGGAGGGAGGCCAGTGGTCTTGTAAGTTGAAGAGGTAGCTCTGCAAGTTAGGGAGACCCAGTTGGCACATGCAAAACGGAGCGTCAGAGAGGAAGGTGCCACAGAGTCAGAGCTCCAGAGATGTGCAGGGGGTCCCCTCATGTCCTCAGCTGAGTATTAGCACGTGAGACTGGAGACATAACAACCATAAAAGAGCAGAGCAATTCCTGGAGCTTGCACAGGCTGGAAATAGATCACTCAACCAATAACCAGAGGGAGAAACCTCTTAATCAGTAAGACATCTGCAAGAACGCTCAGAAGGGTGCTACCTTAGAAGGGGGGCCATCAGACCTTGATTAAAAGGTGTTCTCTTATGCTTAATGAAGCACAAATTCCTATCTTGAAAGATAAAACCATTGCCGAGTATCTTAACTGGACCCACAAATGTTCTGTCACAAAGTCTAGTAATGATACTCAACTCATAGTGTGGCTGTGACTATGAAATGAACTAAAGAGTATTTGTAAAGCACTCACAATAGTGCCTGGTACTGGAAGGAAAAATAAAAAATAAAATGTAGACCACTTCACATCCACTAAGATGGCTAGTATAAAAAAAAATAAACACACAGAAAATAAATGTTGGTGAAGACGTGGAGAAATTGGACACTTTGCATCCGTTGGGGAAATGTGAAGTGGTGCAGCTGCTATGAAAAACACACGACAGATCCTCAAAAAATCAAAAACAGGATTACCATCCGATCCAGCCATTCCACTGCTAGGTATATACCCAGACGGACTGGAAACAGGATTTCAGAGATACTTGTACATCCATGTTCACTGCGACAGTATTTACAGTAACCAAAACGTGGTAGGGACCTAGATGCCCATCACGGATGACAGGTTAAATGAAAGGTGGTGTATATACAGTGGACTGTCCCAGAGCCTTAAAAGGGAAGGGCATTCTGACACATGCTGCAACATGGATGAACCTTGAGGAATTTGTTAAATAAAATCAGCCAATCATAAGAGGACAGATACTGTATGATTCTACGTATATGAGTAGGCAGATTTATAGAGATAGAAATTAGAATGTGGTAGCCAGGATTGGGGGTGTGGGTGGGGAGGACAGAATGAGTTGTTTAATAGGGACAGAGTTTTAGTTTTGCTAGCTGGGAAGAGCTCTGGGGCCCGGTTGCACATGTGAATGCACTTGCTGCTGATCTGTATACTTAAAAATGGTTTAAGATTTTTTTTTATATTATGTGTGTTTTACCACAATTTAAAAAAATTTAAAATGTAGCAAGACTGTTATAGAAAATTAAAAAAATTACAAATCTAAGAATGATAGGGAATATGATAATAAATTTATGTTAGATGAAATAAACAAATTCTTTACAAGATAAAATTTACCTAAATGACACAAAATAAAATAGAAAATCTGAGTAGCTCTGTGCTATTAAAGAAATTTAACTCTTTATCAACGTATCCCACAATGAGAACTCTGTGCCATTTCATTGATGAATTCTCTCAGATGTTTAAGGAAGACATAATAACAATCTTTTATAAAAGGTTTTCAGAAAACAGAGCAGGAAGAAACACTTCCCAAAATATTTTTTAAGGCATGCAAAATGGTAATTACAAAGCTTGATGAAGCTAATAAAATACCCAGCCAACATCGCTTGTAAACATAGCTCAAAAATCTTTAGAAAATATTGTATTTCTTTATATACTGGAAACAGTTACTATTTATCTTCCATAGATTTTTGCAATGATGAAATTAAAAATCAAGGATGGGCTGGTTTTGAAGGCAGTGAAAACTTCGTTTTGGATTTTCTGATTAGCCCTGACCCTTGGCTACAAGAGTGAAAATGAATGTGAACTATTTCCTTCCCTGAATACAAATAGCGCTCACATGTTGCTTCCAACTAGGTGGGGCTGATTCAGAAAGGGTTCTAGGGTAGGCAGTTGGAGTAGCTGGGAGGTGGGAGGCTGACCAGTCTCCAAGAACTTGAAGAAGACCCAGTCCAGCAGATAGGTATGTGTGACAGCTCTGTGAGCACTCACCAGCTGGCAGGGAGGTCCAACCATGAAGTATCCATGGCTAGGGGGAGCCCAGTAACAGGAAACCCAGAAGCAAGGCATCCTCACATCAGAGAGGATTGTTGCTGTTAGGTCCCAATGCTTCCAGGTGGGCTGCAGTTAAGCTGTGGATGCTGACTGTAACATGGAGAGGTGGCTGAGTGGATAAAATCAGCCATCAGGAGGCAGCAGTGGTAGTATCCTCCAGGTCTAAACAGAAACTTTGGGCATAAATCCTTTTTCTTTTTTTTTTTGTATTTAAGTCTTCTTTATTTAAAATTTTTTTTTATTCAAAGTATAGTCAGTTACAGTGTGTAATTTCTGGTGTACAGCACAATGTTCCAGTCATGCATGTATATATACATATATTTGTTACCATAGTCTTTTTCATTGAAGGTTATTAAAAGATACTCAATATAGTTCCCTGTGCTATACAGAAGATATTTTTTAAATCTGTTTTTATATATAGTGGCTAACATTTGCAAAATCTCAATCTCCCAAATGTATCCCTTCCCACTCCCTTTCCCCTGGTAACTATGTCTGCAAGTCTATTTCTATTTTGTGGATGAGTGAGTTCATTAGTGTTCTCTTCTTCTTTTTAGATTCCACATATGAGTGATATCATACAGCATTTTTCTTTCTCTTTCTGGCTTACTTCACTGAGAATAATGATTTCCAGTTCCATCCATGTTGCTGCAAATGGCATTATTTTGTTCTTCTTTATGGCTGAGTAGTATTCCATTGTATAAATACACCACAGCTTTATCTGGTCATCTGTTGATGGACATTAGGTTGTTTCCATGTCTTGGCTATTGTAAATAGTTCTGCTGTGAACATTGGGGTGCATGTATGTTTTCAAATTTGAGTTCTCTCTGGATATTTAGGCCTAAATCTTAATTACTGCTCTACACATAGTAGTGTTGATAATGTTAATTGTGAGACTAATACTTATTGATGACTCACTTAATTTCAAATACTATGCAGAGCACTTTAAACACTTTAATTTAATCCTCAGACTCTACAAAGGGTTTTTACTGTCTGCATTTTACAGATGACTGAACTGGAGCTCAGATTAAGTAGCATGTTTCCTAAACTATGTGTTTGTTGCTGAATGCAAGTTCATGTGACTGATGCACTGTGAGGCCAAAGAAACCGAAATGTCGGAGTTTGGTTTATTGCAGGGCCAAGCAAAGAGGATGAGGTGGCTCCTGCCCAAGAAAACCGTGAACTCCCGGAAGGGTTTCAGCAAAGCATATTTAAGGCCAGATGAGGGAGGTGGGTCACAGGGTATGTGATGAGTTCTTGCACAATTGGTTGATGTTGGTGTAACAGGCCGGTCAGCACTGTCAACCTGTAGGTGCCAGAAGGTTTAGGGACCATGTGCTCACAATCATCAAGTAGTCAATTTCTTCCACTTGGTGGTGGTTTCTCATACCTGAAAAACTTAGGATAGACATGAGACAGTATTATCTGGGTGCTTCAGAGAGGCACTACAGCAGAGGATGTGGGGAAATGTCTGTCCCGGGAAGGCCCCTCAGGGTCCTGCTCCGTGACATATTTCCTGAAAACATACAGCTGGTAATTAACGGGACTAAGAAGTAAACCTCTCTGAGCGCCTGTCTTCCTACCTGCTTGCAGTGCTGCCGCCGCCGCCTGTGCATCTGGTCCTGTTCTTAGACGCTCTTCTGAAGCACGTGTATGAGGATGCAGCTGGCAGACAGGGGAGCTGAGTGAAAATGTCTCATTTTTATTCCTTCTGTACCCATGCCCTAGTCTTAAGTTTTTAATGTAGTAGAATTAATTAAAATCCAGAACATAATCCAAATGATTTTTGTGTTTTTTCTAATATTTTAAACAGGGTTTTTTTGAGTAACACAAAATATTTGAACTTCTATACATTTATTTTGAACGCATTTTCTAACACACTCTTGATAACACGTGAATAGAAATCAGCACATGTTACAATTATGCTTGTTCATTCTCAGAAAAGAATTGGAATTTTGTTGTCTGAAATGAGAGGATCAATTTTTTTAAAAAGTGACTGACTTCTGGGGAAAATACAGCCTTAGTAATTTCACTTTTTGGACAAGTTGAGGAGGTTTTGACAAAGTTTCATGTCCATGCTTCTTACACGGTAGCAATAAATAGAATTTACACCAGAGAAAAATATAAAGCTTCAAACAAAAAGATGACAAAATGTGTCTCACAGTGACAACAGCATCCTATGTCAATAAAGAAACATTAAATTCAAGTAGATGCCCAGTTTGCCAGATCACAGTATTGTATTTTAGAAAAAATCATACACACACACACTAATACACACAGGCTTTGTCTTTCAGTAAATAATCAAATTTGAGATTGCCGAAATCAATATTTTCCATTATATACAATGTTTTCCAGATCTATAGTTTATAAAAAATGTGTGAGCTACTTGTATTAAGGCAAGGAAAACTCCAAACACTCCTTTTGACAAATGTAGCTAAGAGTCAAGGTTAATTAGATTTTGAACAGAGTTCAATAGCTCCTTTAAAAGGCAGCTAAATAAAAGAAATGAACCAACATTTTACATTTTTTTTAACCCTTCAACCAGAGTCAAAGTAGTCAGTTCAAAGTAAGGTCAATTCTTTACAGTTTGGGTTATGTCAAAATAGCTTTTGCAAAAATAGTATACCACAAAAGACGTAGTTACCTACAGTAGAATCAGAAGGTAGACAGATATATGTAAGTATATGTATATTATTTGCAAGTAAAGAAGTATTTTTAGTAAATAGGATACATTTTTTGCTACAGGGAAACTATTTTACAAGTTAATATTTTACATTATCAGAAAGAATTACAGGGAGCTAGGCATTTGGCAACCACTCTCTCATTACATGGAATAGATATTTCATCTTTTCCTACTTTTTAAATTAGTGTTCTTCCTTTAACCTAAACAGTGAAGGTTGAAAGACAGCTGGAAGTATTTGGATATTAATTATAAGGCAAATGGTAGTTTTAAATACTTTATCATGAGGGAAAACTTAGAATCACTGAAAAAGAGCATAGTAGAGAAATGTATTTTTAGTAATTTGATTGGCATCTCAGAGATCTAAAAGATATCACAGCAAAACACACAAATGATATATGCCTTTGCAAAGGCAAAAGACTTACTAAAATAAACTTTCATCATTGTAAAATTCTTTAACTTTTAACTGACATTGATAATCACAAACACACCATTGTCCCTGCTTATGTTTATGACAGGAGAAGATTACATTTTTAAATTCATTCAAACATGCTCAAGGGTACGTGAGAAATAATACACTTGATCAGATAGCCAGAGCATTTGGGAAAGATGGTCACTGGAGTCTGGATATGGGGTCATTGGCTCCTAAGAGAACCGAGCAATGCTTGCTCTGTGTCACATGAATACTTCACTTGTCTCCCTCACTGTGAAAGATCTTGAGACTAAATACCAAGGTTGTAAGTAAACTAATAAAAGAAGACAGGTCCACACCATGTCTCTGAACAAGATCTAAGCTCACTCACTCTCAAGAGGGTGAACTCCAGATAGCTAATTATGAAACAGATGCTCCTCCAAATACTTATGACACGAATTTCCCTTTTATTCCCAATCAGATACAAGATAAACATGTTAGTTTAAGTTGAATAATCTAATTATACTCTAATTCTAAAATATATTTCTAGTCATTTCTATTACATAAATATATGTGTATACTTTTAATGATGGCAATTTTATAAATAATATTTCTTATTTGTGATGTTTTGTAACTGATTTATAAGAAAGCAATGTAAAAAAGGAGAAGGGTGACAATCTGGGGACGGAATCCATAGTGAGGAAGCATTGGAACAGACAACTGAAATAACTTAGTCTATCCATCTTATTTTTCAAATAGGAAATAAATATATTTTTCCTCAATTAGAATTGAGATGTAGTCCTGATAAATCTGTTTAGTGTTTTTTTCCCATGACATTATCTAATGACTTCTGTACTCATTGCTTAATCTGACATTTAAACATTGAGAGAAGTCTTTGATCGTGTAAGAGGTCACATTTACCTCAATGGGAAAAAATGATTTTCTTAGCTTGGAGAGCTGATATAAAGGTGAGTTACTCAGCTGGCTACTCCGAAGTTGTGTGATCCCACCATGTCATTTAGAAGAGATTATGAAACATTTCACAACTTTCTGCCTGCGGAAAGAAGGAGGAACAATTTGTTAATTGAATCACATCCATCATTGGCCCAAGGTGGCTCCATGGGGCCTTAATTCCCCTCATATACGAGTTGGGTGCCCAGATGGTTATTCTGATTGCCCCAAGCTGCCCCCTAGTGAAGCCCCAGGGCAGGAACCAGGAAACACCCCGGTTAACAGGAGTCAAGGTGCTGTTGAGTTGCTTTTGCATGAAATTGGACAGTCAGTACGGAACTTGTGACTGCAGCGCTGGTCAGGATTGGTAGCAGGGCTGAGAAGACTGGCAGTGGGTCTAAGAAGTGTCTGATACAGATCCTAACAGCACCGTTATGCGGATGATGGCTGAGAGGCTTAGGAAGCCTAAGCTACCTGAATCCATGTGCTGGAAAGTAGCAGAGCCAGCTTTCTGTATGATTCTAGAACCCATGCTTGGAACTGCTGGGTATCACTTTTTCAGGCACATATCGTTATTCAAGAAAACTTACATGATACATACCCAGCAGAACTTTCTCAGGTTGATGGAGCTGTAGTACATTTTCCCTCCTCTTATATTGCTTATAAAACATGATCAAGATAAGGATTCAGGGCTCTGGGACTTCATGGAGAACCACTTCCTAGATGAGGTAAAACTAATCAAGAAGGTGGGACAGTCCTTTCAATAAGTCATGCTAGGGAAATGGGACAGCTACATGTAGAATGAGATTAGAACGTTCTCTAACACCATATACAAAAATAAAGTCAAAATGGATTAAAGCCCCAAATGTAAGACCAGAAACATAAAACTAGAGGAAAACATAGGCAGAACACTCTTTGACATGAATTGTAGCAATATTTTTTGGATCTGTCTCTAAAGCAAAGGAAACAAAAAGTAAAAATAAATAAGTGGGACCTAGTTAAACTTAAAAGCTTTTGCACAGCAGAAGACACCATCCACACAACAGAAAGACCACCTATTGAATGGGAGGAAATATTTGCAAATTATATGCCTGTTAAGGGGTTAATATCCAGAGCATACAAACAGCTCATACAGGTCAACATCAAAAACCCTCCAGACAATCCAATTAATAGATGGAAGACTTGAACAGACATTTTTTTCCAGAAAGGACATGCTGATGGCCAACTATCTTATGACCCAGCATTTCTACTGGGCAAATACCTGAAAAAAACAAAAACAATTTGAAAAGATTCATGCACCCTAATGTTCATAGCAGCATTCTTTACAGTTGCCTGGATATGAAAGTAACTGAAGTGTCCATCAACAGAAGAATGGATAAAGAAGGTGTGGTACATATATACAATGGAATACTCCTCAGCCATAAAAAGAGAATGAAATTTTGCCATGTGCAACAACATGGATGGACGTGGAGGGTATTTTACTAAGTGAATTCAACCAAACAGAGAAAGACAAATACTGTACGATATCACTTATCTGTGGAATCAACAAACTAGTGAATATAAGAAAAAGCAGACTCACTGATGTAGAGAACAAACTAGTGATTATCAGTGGAAAGAGGAAAGGGGGAGGGTCAGTATAGGAGTAGAGGATTAAGAGGTAACAAATTGTTAGGTGTGAAATAAGCTACAAGGGTAGATGGTACAATTCAGGGGATACAATCAATATTTTACAGTAAATATAAAGGGAGTATAACCTTTAAATATTGTGAATCATGCTATTGTACAGCTGTAACTTATATGTCAACTGTACTTCAGTTTTAAAAATTGTAAGCAAAAATTTTAGAAAAGAAGATGGGAGAACCCCTTAGTAACCTCTGCAGGTGGCTGGCCCCATGGTGGGCTGGGCAAGTATCTCCCTGACCGGCTCACCCTCAGGCACAACTAGGAGCCTCCAGGGCCCAGCATCCCTGAGGAGCCCCTCTGCCTCCCCCTGGGGTCACGGCTTCTGCCTGAGCCTCTGCCTGATGCCACTAGGCAGCTGTTTACCCACCCTGGGGCCATTTCCTTGTGTTTCCCTGAGGAGAAGACCTTAGGATTCTAACTACAAACCAGTAACGAGAAATATGGATGCGTTCTACTTGTTCCTGGATGAGGGAGAGAAGGGCTGTCCACGAGGTAGTCAGAGGTTTCCTCAGTGTGTCCAGCCCAGTCCCAGTCTGTACCATGATTTCCCTGATATGCGTGCTCAGGGGACACATGACCCCCCAGTACCAGGGAGACATGGTGGGCACTGCCGGAGTAACAGAGAGCCCAGGCCTGCCGTGCTGGAAGGGTCATGTTTCCACTGCCAACACAGTGACTTGGTGCTGGGGGACTGCATGACTGACCCCGTGGCCTCTTATTCCTGGTCCTCGGGACCTCAGTCTGAGTGCAGAAGGGAGAGCAGGTCCCAGGTACTCTCTCAATTGAATTCACTTTTCTTTCCTTCTGAGCTCGGCAGTTACACCCTTGGACCTTCACCGTGCATTTGCTGCTCTTGAAAAAGATTGTTAATGCTGAACATTCTCATTTCCTACATCAAATAGCCTAAGTCTAAACCCAAGTTATTAACTCGCAGGAGCAGAATGAAAAGCAAGATTTGCTGTGTAATACAGGGTAGACTGACTCCCAGCGGCAGTCCTGACAGTCACACGTGTGCCGGAGACTTGATATTTCAGTCCTCTGCGTCTGCCAAATGGACTTGATCCCAACGACGTCAAAACAAACAAATGAGCAACCATAGATTTTACGCAGCAAGGATGACTTTGCCTATCACCATAGCATTATTATCTTCTTAATTACAGCCTGCACTGTCAGAAAATACCTCCTTTTGCTTTCTCTACCTTGAACGTTGAAGACCTGAGGACTGTAATTAAAATGCAAAAAAAAAAAAAAAAAATAACCACCCAAAGTATTACCATAATATCAAAGCCTTCACGGTACAGGCAACACATTTTCACATCTCCTATTCATTTTTTCCCATTTTCTCTGCATGAATTGATGTTGTCCATATAGTTTCCATTATGTTAAACACAAGTAATAAATGGTCTCCAAACAGGTGGCTGTCTAAGCAGTGTTGTATAAGAATGGCTGTATGTGCTTATTTTATTCACAGATATGAAAATACAGAGATTTACATTTTTATATCCAGTAGATGTCCCCTTTCTCCCTCTCAGCCCTGTGCCCCCCACCGTTGAAGACAGAATGTCTGCTTTTCTACCCTGCTCCACTTTGGGTGAAAGTGAAGACGGTAACTGTGTGTGTGTGTGTGTGTGTGTGTGTGTGTGTGTGTGTTTTGTGGGGAGGGATGTTTGTATTCAGGCAATGATAGCTTACTGATAAAGTATTAGTTAAGTGTTCAAGTACTCTGTTAGAGTGCCATGCCGAGCTCACCACGTGTCCTACCTCTGTTAGCAAAGTCTCCTTAGCAGTGAGCACAGAGATGGTGATTTTGTGCTGTTGTTCACTCTGGCCATTCTTCTCTCTTTCTCATATGATGCATTTGAAATTGTGTCCTCATTATAGTTGAAGTGCATATAAATTTGTTCATCCCCTCATTCTTTATTTTGTATATAAATTCATTCATTTATATGTATGTAATTTGGGAATTCATAAACTTGGCTAATATGTATTGCTTTAAAAAAATATATGATGCAGGCACTATAATATATAAATGGATCTTAAAAAGAAAAGTAAGTTGTTGCCTGTGAAGCACTTCCAGTGAGATGTAGTGCAGATTGGCCCTATTTTGTAAACATTTGCAATATAAAAAGACCAAGCGTGGTTACAGAGGACTATGCAGAGTGTAAAGGAACACGGACTGGGTGTCCAGAGGGGGAGGGGGAGGGGGAGGTATTGTTCAGCTCAATCTTAAAGACCCAGGGAAAAACTCTGGGTCCTTTAAAAATGCATCATCAGGCTGACTGTCACAGACTTGATTAAAAGTTAAGATTGATTTTTAAAACTCATAGTCACAGCTTTAAAGAGGAAAGAATTTTAACACACATTTAGGATAAGAAATCCTCTCTTTCGGGATCCCGTTTCTGCACATGTACAACCTCTAGTTCCTTAAAGAATGGATACCATATATTGATTGCTTGAGCCTGTGTTGACCTCTATTTTTCTCTAATCCAATCTACAAACCATTGATTTCCTTAGAAACATCATAAAATCAAACTGATTCTCCAGAAACCTAACCCACCCTGTAAAGAACAAATACAGGCATTGTGTCCAGTGTGGTACTTTTGACTCCAGGGTTAAAGGAGTGCTCTGTTGGACACCACTGAAACAAACTGGAGATATACCTATTCTTGTAATAAATTCTTTTAGAAAAAATACGGTATTATTTTTTCCCTTAATGAGACAAACATTTTGATATGGCTCATTGGTTTATATGTCAACAGAGTAACTTCACATAAAAGAACCTGAAGTCAAGATTCTCACTAATTGGATTCAAAAGTCAAAGAAAATACTAACCGTGCCAGAGTTTTTGACTTTTAACATGAAGATACTCATAGGAAAGGAACTCATTTCAATGTATGTTTTGCAAAGCATCTTGGCCTAATAATGCACACTTGGAAAATTCTGTGTCATGGCGTCTGACCCATCTTATAATTACATTCAGTTATCAATGAAGAAACACACTGTAACAGCTTAAATTATATGCCCAGTGTGAGAAGATGAGGGATGGACACTGTGGCCTGTGTAGCACTGAATTTTAAAAATACTCCAGTTTTTCTGTTCTTACCACTCCTGTTAAAGTTTTATCCATAGAGAAAAGCAAAGCAAAAATAGGCTAATCCTACACAAATTGATGCATTGTAGATACATCCAAATGGATAGTTTTTGTTTAATTTCATTGAGAAAAAGAGTTGAATCCCTTTTAATTCTGACTGTATGTAATAAATCAGGGTCATAAAAATGAATCAGGACACAACATTGTAAAATGATTATAAATCAATAAAAAATGTTAAAAAAAAGAATAGAGACATGTTAAAAAAATGAAGCAGACAACACAAAAATCAAAATATCCTGAAATTGTGCTATCTTGAAACACAGTATATTGATAATTTTCTGGTGGTCCTCTAATATATATCTTTGTGAATATTAACATATGTATTTTGTTACATATATGCACAGAACCATATTTGAGATTTTAGGCCTCTTTTTTCTTGACCTATCTTATCTGTGTCTCATACAATTTCCCAAGCAACTGTCATTTCACAAGCTTCCTTTAATACCATGCAGTCATACACCAGTACCTGTACGTATATGCACGTTTGGTAATTGTCCTCATTCATTTATAACAATGGGGTTTTACTGCATATATTTCTCTATGTCTAGCTTTATCCACTTTACCCTGATGACAGCCACCCAAGTGGTCTTTTAACACATTGTTGTTTCATGAGGTGCTTAATTCTCATGGAATGGATGTGCCACAATTTATTTCACAATCTTCCTGTCCCTGAAATGGCCCCCTTTTTCCTAGATTTTTGGGGTTTTGTTTTTTGTTAGAACAAAGTGTATTATAGTAAGCATCCTTGTGTTCATGTGTGTGTGCATTATTATGGCCTGCAGTGAGTGAGTATGTATCCTTGTGGACTGAGTGTGCATGGGCATGTGCACACTTTTTAATAACAGCTTTATTAGGATATAATTCATATATCATAAAATTCGCACATTTATGGTGTACAGTTCAATGGTTTTTAGTATATTTGTGGATACATGCCGACATCACCATTATCTAAATGCAGGACCTTGTCATCATCCCAGAATGGAATGCTGTCATCCGTTAGCAGTCCCTCCCACTTCCCTTTCCCCCCATTCACCTTTTTTCTCTATGAATTTGTGTATTCTGAAATTTCATATAAATGCAATCATACTGTGATTAGCTTTGTTCCCTTAACATGTTTTTCAAGCTCATCCTTGTAGCATATGTAGATATTTCATTCTTTAAAAGTTTTTTTTCTTTGTTGTTGTTTTGGGGTGAAGTATTTAGGTTTATTTCTTCATTTTTAGAGGAGATACTGGGGATTGACCCCTGGACCTCACACGTGCTAAACATGTGCTCTACCACTTGAGCTATACCCTTCCCTTCATTCTTTTTTATTGATGACTATGATTCCATTGTAGGAATACACCATATTTTTTTATCCATTCATCAGTTGATGGACATTTGAGTCATTGCTTTTGGCTGTAATATGTGACACTACTATGAACGCTGTACATTTGTGTGAAAATTTGCTTTCAGTACTCTTGGGTATTAGCCTCAGAGTGGAATTGCTGGGTCATATAAGATCCCTATGTTTAAATTTTGAAGGATTTGCCAGACTGTTTTCCAAAGTGACTACACTCTTAAAATCTTGCCAGTGTGTAGGAATGATTTCTCCACAAGCTCACCTCCACTCGTTATTTCAATTTTAATTTTAACCGTTCTGAAGGGGTGTGAAATGATCTCTTACCATGGTTTTGAGTGGGTCTTCCCTTCTTACTAATGGTGCTGAGCATTTTTAATGTGCTTATTGGTCGTTTATATATATTTTAACTAAATTCCTATTCAAGTATTTTGTTCTTTTAAAAATTGAGTTGTCTTTTTATTGTTGAGTGATAAGTGTTCTTTTTATATTCCAGATATAATGCCTTATCAGATACGTGATTTGTAAATATCTTATCCCTTCCATGGGTTGTCTTCACTTTTTTGATGGTGTCCTTTAAATACATTAACTTTTTTTTCATGAATCCTAACATACCTATGTTTTCTTTGTCATTTGGGCTTTTGGTGTTACATCTAAGAAACAGTTGCCTCATCCAACATCACAAATATGTATGTCTATCTTTGGGGGAAGATTCTGTTGTTTTTAGACCTTACATGTAGGTCTTTACACACAATTCCATCTGCCCTTCTCCCTCGCTGCACTGAGACTTTCAAACTTGGCCAAAACATTGCTTCCTCTGTTTAGCCTTCTTGATGTTTCTTTCCTATTCCTATCCCTCCACCTCTGCCCTCCTCAATTAATTTTGTATACAGTGTGATCTAGGAGTCCAAATTCACTTTTTTGCAGGTGGATATCCAGTTGTCCCAGCACCACTTGTAGAAAGAACTGTGCTTTCCGTATTGACTTGTTTTGTCACCCATGTCTAAAATAAACTGACCATAAATATAAGGGTTTATTTCTGGATTTTCAGTTACGTTCCATTAACATGTCTTCCTTCCTGTCAGTGCTGCACTGTCTTGATTTCTGTAGGTTTGTTTTAAGTTTTGAAATAGGGAAATATTTAAGTCCTCCTCCTTTGTTCTTTTTTCTTTTTTGCAAGATTGTTGTGATTCTTCTGAATCCCATATGAATTTTAGGATCAGCTTGTCAATATCTGAAAAAGAGCCAGCTGGGGTTTTGATGACAATTACATTGAAACTTTAAATTAATTTGGGAATGTTGCCATTTTAACAATGCTAAGCTCTCCAGTCCATGACTAGGGGAGTTCTTTCCATTCATTTAGTTCTTCAATTTCTTTCAAGAATATTTTATTATTTTCAGTGACTTCCCATGTCTGCCATCTGTCTCTCTGGTCTTGGGAACCTCACCTTCCCCTGTGTCCTCCCTTTTCTTCCAGATCTAAGAATAGCTAGTTTTTTTTTTCCCCGCCAGTATGCTGAGCTTTATAATTTTTGTTAGGATGGGGTAGATACTGCCACGCTTCTGACACTTTCAAATTCCCAATAGATTCTCATTTACCTTTTTTTTTAAATTCTTTGATAAGACATTTGTTTGACCCAACTGGTTTTACCACCTCAGGCAGTTGTGATGTTAGCAGATGCCACTGATTGTTTTTGACAAATGCTTTGGAGATTGAACTGTTTACAATAAGCAAGTTCTGAGTCAGGTCAAATAAAAATAAATCCTGCGAATGGGGCTTTTTTAGGGTTCTTCCAGACAATAGTAACTGTTCTCTCAGAGAAGATATTTACAAATCATATATCCAATAAGGGGTTCATATCCAAAATACTTTGAGAACTCATACAACTCATCAACAACAACAACAAAAAAACAGACAATGTGTTTAAAAAATGGGCAAAGGACCTGAATAGACATTTTTCCAAAGGAGATATACAGATGAACAACAGATACATGAAAAGATGTTCAACTTCTTTAGTCATCAGCAAAATGCAAATCAAAATCACAATGAGATACCACTTCATGCCTGTTAGAATGCCTGTTATCAAAAAGGCAAGAAATAATAAGTGTTGGTGAGTATGTGGAGAAAAGGGAACCCTCATGCACTATTGGTGGGAATATAAATTGGGACAGCCACTGTGGAGAACAGTATGGATGGTCCTCAAAAAATTTAGAATAGAACTACCATATGATCCAGCAATTCCACTTCTGGGTATTTATCCAAAGAATGTAAAAACACTAATTCAAAGAGATATAAGCACCCCTATATCCATAGCAGCATTGTTCACAGTAGCCAAGATACAGAAACAACCTGAGTATTCATCAGTGGATGAATGGGTAAAGAAAATGTAGTGTGCATAGATGCAATGGAATGCTACTCAGCCTTAAAAAAGATAAAACCTTGCCATTAGCGACAACATGGATAAATCTTAGAAAGAGTTATGCAGATGAAGTGAAATAAGTCAGATGGAGAAAGACAAATACCATACGACTTCACTCATGTGTAGAATATTAAAAACAAAAAAATTGAAACTCCAAATAAATGAACAAGCCAAACAAAAACAAACACGTTGATACAGGGAACAAAGCAGTGGTTACTAGAGGGGAAGGGGTAGGACAAAGACGATGTGGGTGAAGAGTGTCAACTTGTATGGTGATGGATGGAAATTAAACTTTGGTGGAGTGTGCTCTGTTGTGTATACAGAAGTAGACATATAAGGTTATATACATGAAGCTTATGTAATGTTATAAACCAGTGTTACCTCAATTAAAAATACATAGTAACCAATATCTGGAGGGTGGGGCTTTTGGGGAAGCCCCAGACCTGTGCTGTCCCCTCTCGTGGCTCTTGGGTAGCTGGTATATAACTGTTATGGTTGTGAGGTTAGTTTTCAAGGCTTCTGTGGAGCTGAGAAGCAAGGATGAGGACAGTATAGGTGAAAATTCTACGAAGCTCTCTGCTCTTACCAAACTCAGCCATTTTTTGGATCTGTTCAATGGGAAGCTGTGGGTATTAGAATATAAAGAGGGTCAACAGGTTACTCCTTGGATTGTTGCAAGTCTTTGGTTAATTGATAGAATTTTTTAAAAATTGATTTTGATCTTTTTGCCAGTATTCTCCTTACTTTTATAGATGAAAAGAATTTTGTACATATATACATCTGAGAGGTGCCTCAGTGTATGCATGTTTTTATGGACTATTGCTTTTATTTCTATGGGTTAGAATTCTAAAAGCAGGATTGTTGGGTTGGGGATGTAAATATATTTAGTTACATTAATTATTACAGCTTGCTTTCTACCATGGCTTAAAAATTCACGTTTTATTAAAATTTTTGAGGCAAGCATTTTCTTTTTGTTTAAATCTGAGGGATTCAAAGTCTTAATGAGTTTATTGAAATTCAGAGTCTTCATAAGTTCGTTGAATATTTGGGTTTGATTCTGCATAGATTTCCTTTGCCTATTCATCTCCTGGACTCTCTTTTTTGGTTTTAATCTATATTAAATATTTTGGAACTTAATATTTATCTATAATCTTCCATGCACAATTTTAAGTGGATTGGATAGAAATTTTTATAGTGAAAGAATAAATATTTCATAAAATTTTTCTCACAGAAACAGAACAATAAAAACAAAAGTGTCAAAAAAAAAAAAACCCTGGTGATACAGTTTGGTATGGAGGAGAAAATAAATGCAAGAAAAAAATTACACAGTATGAATTTCAGAGCAATTTTTCTCTTACAGGAAAGTCTTTAAAGTGTAATCTATTAAATTTCTTAACTCCATTTTCTGGGTTGAAGAGAAAGTTGCAGAAACTCATTCTTCTCTACCCTTCAGTAACAACTGTTCTGAACTTACCAGAATAAATCTCACTCTGGCTTTGGTATTCATATCAACCAATAAGGGACACCTGGATTTCCTGGTCCCCCTTTACTTACTATGGTCAAATCACCAGTAAGTGTATATTCTTTAAGATCTCTGTATTTAGATCTAGGGTTCTTTTAAATCATTATCTTTTGGTTTTACTTTTGCCTTTTTTGGGTACATTTGTTTAGTTTCCATGTCAGTTGGTGGAGGTAGGACCATATTTGAAATAAAGGAAGATATATATATATATACATTTATTTATATACATATGTATGTGTGTGTATATATATATATATGTATATAGCTATAAACATAGTTATGCCTTTAGAGGGGTATTCAATGAAGTGTTAATGCAGGTTATCTCCAGACATTGAAGTTATGAATTATGAGTTACTTAATTCCTCTATGCTTTTCTATGTCATTCTAATTTCTATAGTCAGCATGTACGATTTGTGTAAACACATACAGTATGAAAAATTATTTATACTAATGAGGCATTTACATAGTCACTAAGAAAAATCAGATTAACTGGAAGGCTTAATCCCACTCGTAGAAAATTCTCTTGATACAGTAACATTCCATAACTTTGAGTAGAGACAAAAGGACAGTTCCAAGGTTAATTTCACCCATTTAGATTGACAGAGTTATTCGGAATATGCAATGCAGCGCATACAGTGTCCATTTCAGCAGGCTGTCTCTGACAGCGTCCCTAAAGACTTGACTGGGAAGTTTTGGTACCATTTCAATGTGATTAGATGGAGTCGTAGTGTTTAAGGGACCCTCAGAAAGTAGGCGGATTAATGCTTGATGCCAACCTGTGGGAGATTCTGTTGCAGAGTTCTGAATCTGACTGTATTTTATTTAACAGTTTCATTAGTGAAAACAGATGACATGTGTAATAAGGTATCCAACCTAGCTGCTGTCAGACCAAAGCAGCTTGTTCAGGAAGAGGCATCATTAGAAGAGGTGTTACATGGTGTTTAGCTAGAGCAAGAAGCTGAAAAGTGACTGTATTTCTCTGAACTTGTAGAAATGGCTGTTAAGTGTTGTTAGCCAAGAAAGGGACTTTAGGTCTAGGGTTGCTAGTTGATTATAAAGACATTGGGGAGGTGACATCAAAAAGCTTGATTTCTAATGGATAAGGTGAACAAATTGTAGATACAAGTGGAAATAAAATGTATAAAGCCTGAGTTGTCTTGAGTATGAGTTTTTCTGAGAAGAGTTAAGAACCAACTTTAAGTCTACAGGCCTTGTGTGTGTGTGTGTGTGTGTGTGTGTACATTTCTGAATCTCAATGTGACTTAACGGTAAAATGTGTGGATTATTTCCACAAGTGTCCTTCTTGCCAAGAGCTTATAAATTGTATGTGGGTTCATTGAGAGGCTGTATAAATTTATGGGGCCATCAATTTTCTGGTTAATTGATCTTGTACTTGATGATTCCAAACATGTTCAGCTCCATTTAATGTAATGTCATTCGTTTCCCAGGGGCCAGTTGATTTCAGGGTCTGTAAAGCCTGTTACATAAGAAAGAAAGGTTTTCTATAACCCTTTGCTCTACTACCATATACAAATTACAAACCAAAAAATCATGTAATCTTGTGGATAGGGAATGCCTTTCAAATGTTAGAGCAGGCAGGTAGCTAGATACAAGCAGAGAAAGTGGGACATGGGCCAAGTGGCAGAAAATGATATGTCTTGTGAACAACAAGGGTCCTTGGACAGAGCAAGAAAAACAGCAACTTCCAGACCTATAAGAAACCATACATTCTGGGTTGACAAGTGTCCTGGAGGCAAAGAAAGGCAGGACAAGACAGGAATCCCCACCATCTGAATGTAAACTTTCACTCATTATGAACTCATCCAATTTCCTAATCAACACTAAATAAGGACAAAAAATTCCTTCTCTATCCACCCCCCTCCCCGGAAGGTAGAGCTGGGATGACAATCAGGAAAGATGACCCCAGACCCCTCCCTGCCAATGAATATTCCGCCCTTTCATTTTTACACCCATATAACCAGGAAACTCAGGGCAGCTACCCACCTTGGTCTGCCTGCTGTTTCCTTGAGAACGTACTCTTTATCCCTTTGCTTTCTTGACCTCCATGTCTCATTTCTTAATTCTTTCTGCAATGAGACAAGAACCTTCTCACCAACAACAAAAGCATAACACAAAGCTTATGAATCGTAAAAGGAAAAAACCAAATACACTTCACAACACACACATACACACAATAAATAAAGGAACAGAGAAAAACGTATTTGCAAGACATTTGACATAGGCCAATAATGTCTGTATAAATAACAGATGTGATTTGTAAAAGAAAACCTGGAAAGATACAGACAAGATGATTCTTAAGAATAATTATGCAAAGAGATATTTAGAAATATTTGACTTTTACTTCCTACACTTTTGTATTTTTAGCAAGTTGTTTGCATTATTTTGTGATAAAATGTATTTTAAAACTGATGTCCTGTCACCCTCTACATTTTTTAGTCTATTTGCTCTTTTCTCCTTTTAATAATTTATAAATAAGAAATCTGCTTGGAAAAATTCTTCTATCTTATCTTTCTGTGTGATTCCTCAGGGAATGTGCTCATCTGTGAATACTTTGTGGGGCCTCAGGTTCTTCATTTCCTATTTCAGTCAGGCAGACTTACTCAATGGATGAATATGTTAAAAGTAAAGAGAATATTTCCTGGCTCTCGATCAAGAACTTGATGGTTTGGCTGACCCTGCAGCAGATCCCAGGACAGACATGGGTGAAAAGTGGGGAGGAAATATTCAGAAGAAAGAAGACAGTGGCCATGTTTCTGTTTCCCAGGTGCTGACCCGCATGGGGGATGGGCCTGGCTGATGAGACTTCACAGGACTCGGTGTTCTGGGGGCCAGCTTACTTCAGTAGGAATACTGGTCACGTGGATCTGGCCAACATCTAAATCACAAGAAGAGCAGGGAGGAAAAGGTGTTCACAGCTGGAGGTGTTGCTCGTGATGACTAGGTTCTTTTCTCGTCTCAGAAAGAATTCAGAGACGGGATGTGGAGGTTAAGAAAGTAAAGTGGGGATTTATTAAGGGCTGAATAGAACACTCTCGAGGGGAGCGTGGGCAGGCTCAGGTGAGCGGCTAAGCTGAGTTTCTTTGGTAAGTTGGTTACATAGAGAGTAAAAATGAATGGGCAGAATATTCATTAAAGGGGGAAGGGCTTAGGGTCATATTCCCTGATTTTCATCCAAACCCCACCTTCTCGAAGGGAGAAGGGATTTTTGTCCTTATTTAGCCTGGATCAGAAGTGTCATGGCGTTGGTGCATGATGGGTACGTCTGATCTGCAAGGCTAATTTTATTGAAATGAGGCATAATGAGCAAATGTTACATTTGGACACTGGAGATTCCTAGCTTTCTTTGTCAGCCTTCAGGCCACTTGTCACACCAAACATGTGACCAGTTATCAGTCCAGAGTTTCCTGCTTTTGATTCTCTGCCCCGGGACCCCTGTTGTTTTCATGATGTAGGTTTTCTGCATTTGGCCTCTGCCCCTCCTTTTTGCCTAATTCCTGCCATTTGGCCTACCTTCTGCTTTCTTTGCTCATATCTAGCTACCTGCCTGCTCTAACAGAGGGAGTGTCCTGCAAAACCCTGTGGGCAAGAGGGTGCAGGTGCAACGCACACTGTCCTGGCAAGCTGAGCACATGGGTGGGTGAGGGACAGCAGAAATGGGGTTAGAACAACAACAGCAGATGGAAGGTGGTTTAGAGGAATTAAATCACAGTGGGACTGTTTTGGGCATGAATGGGTAGTGGTTGCAGTTTGTGGAGAATTCCTCACATCTGGAGAATGTTCAGTTACATGTTTCAGTTCTGAAGTCCTCATGATTAGCCTGCAGTACGTTAAGAGGGATATGGGAAGGTGACATCAGAACCAGAAGAGTGAGAGGCCAGCCAGTGTGCTTTTGTGTCTGGCTGCTTCCGTGCTGCATGATGATTTCAAGGCTTAGCCCCAAGTAGTGAGCATGCACCCTTCATTCCTTCCTCCTCGCCGTGTCCTCCTTGATTAAAACAACAACTCATAATCTGGTCTGGGGACACTGGCCCTCAGCTAAGTCGGTGGGACTAACTCAAGAAGCTCACCTCTTCACATTGTTCCAAATCACCATCCAAAGACCATTAACAACCAAAGGGCAAAATTCATTCTCTTCATTTTAAAGTCATATAAGAAATTACTTTTACTGTAATTTTGTTGATGATGCATAACTATTTTAAAAAATTCAACATAGAGGTAGCTTCATAAGAAAAAAAGCAATTTGCCTTATAATCAATTCTTGGCCTTCTCCAATGATGCTGAACAAGAATAGAAATAGAAAAAGTCTATAGCAAGTTCCAAATACATATTTTCTGGTGAGCTGAGATCGCTGAGTTGGGAGATGTGTGTGGGGCACATTGGGATAGGTGAGAATGTCTTCCTATTTAAAAGGAAGCTCTAGAGGGGAGGGGATAGCTCAGTGGTAGAGGGCATGCTTCACACATTTGAGGTCCTGGGTTCAATCCCCAGTACCTCCACTAAAAAATTATAACTAAAAAACATTTTTAAATGGGAGCTATAAAGAACAAAAGGAAAGTATTATAGTGTTTGATGTTAAGTAGCAAAAGGCACAGAACGGTGTATTGGGTGTGATCCCAATAGAGAAAAGGAAAGACTACTTCTACAGACTCATCTGATGTGTGTGTCTGTATGTGTGTGTTTGTGTCTGTGTATGTGTAATGACAGTATATATGTGGATACACACACATATGTATGTATTCATACACAAAACTGACATAAATGTATTTCATCTGGGAAGTAAGACAGTACTACTGGGGGCATAAGAGATGATTTCATGATTTATTTTATGTATAATTGTATAGTTTTAGTTTATGTTTAAAAAGTGCCACTTATTTGTCATTGGGGAGGAAGACGTTTACTTAAGGCATTATCCCAAGGTGTCTTACATGGTTACTTGAAAATGTAGTCAGTAGCTCAGTTTCCAGGGAGAAACATCATTATCAACATGAAATATTCAGTCTTACAGGAACACTCATGTACCGTAGACAGCACTGTAAGCATGTGTAGGCCTCTGGGAAAACAGTTTGTCATCAGGTGTTAAGCCCTTAAAATTTTTAAAATGATTCTACCTCCTTTTGAGGAGAATACATAGACAGCACCCCAAAGCATGTAAGTAGTTGGTAGGAATTCTAGGATTCAAATTCAGAGCGAACCAGATTCAGAATCATAAATATTCACTGCAGTATTATTTATTATAACTGAAAGCTATAAACAATGCAAATTTCCAGCAGTAGGCATATGGTTAAATAAATTGTAGTTAAGTCTTCACAATGTTTTTTTAAACCAGTATTTATCAACATGGGACTGTGGTCATGATGTAGCAGTTTTATTTTCAACAGACTTGCAAAATGGAATTCACAAAATGTTATCTTTTTTATAAATATATACCCATATGTAGGAAAATGTGGGAAGAACATAGAATAAATTGTTACTTGCTTTTAGCCCTGGGTGTTGATGAGTTATATATGGTTTTTGATTTCTTTTGAAAATGAATCTATACTCTCTAATTGGAGAAAATGAGATTGTGTTTCCTTTTTCATCAAAAATAAAATCAGAAAAGAAGACGTTTTAAAAGGGAAAATTCTATTTCCTATAGGATTTATTTTTGATTCATACAGATTAATGAGCTTTTAAGTTGTTTATTGGCCTTGATTTCCTGTTTTTCATGCAGTTCTTAACAATAAATAACATTTTCCATATTTATCAAGAAGATAAATGTTATGACTCATAATATTTATGAAGAAAAATATTTTTCTTGACTATTTAGCAAAGAAGAGCTATTCCTTACCATCCACAAAAGAGAAAGACAGTAAATCTCAAGTATTTTACAACTATCAGGTCAATGCAGCACATTTTTCTATCAAAGAATGTGCCAAACTGTGAGAATGTATAATCCCTGCAAATGCTTCTATAGACAAATGCCAATAGCTTCTCCCCATAAAATGAGCAAGGAGAGTGGGCTGTCCTGAAGAATGAGAAAAGGGAAGCATGATCAATAAAATGACATTTTTAGAATTTTAACTTCATTAAAAAGAGGTGTCAGTGTATATTTTTGTATGTGACATTATTAAGAATTTATAGTCTTGGATGTCAATTATATATTGTTATTATTTTATTATATCAATTTTAAGCCCATTCACATAATCAGAGACCATTCCATAGTACTTACTAACAGCTGCCTTGGGCGAGGCTCTGGGCTGAACCTTGGGAATACAAACTTAATTGGCTCTAGAGAAACTCACAGTCAAGGAGACCTTACTGCACCCACGCCCGAAAAGGATTTGAAGCAATTACAGAGAAAACACAAGACAATTACAATGCCTGTGCCTGCCTTTGTTAGCAGGAAACAATTAGATGGAAAGCAGAGTAAATATCCTCGCATCCTGCATCAGGCCCTGTTCTTTCTCCTTGGGGCTAATCTGGTATCTTGACACCCACAGATTTGTTGACACAAAACAATGAGCAAGTTAAACTTAATTTGGTGGCTGGTAGTAAGGCAGGTAATTCCCACTTAATGCATCCAATTATCGGAACGTCCATCACCTCAGTTACAAATGTTAGAGGAGTGGGCCCTATTGGAGGCTTACTGAGCAGCACACCCATCTGAGGCCTGTGTCAAGGGAGCGGAATGGAACCTCTTAAACTGTTATTATTGTTGCAACGTTTATTGTCAATTCTTTTACCAATTTACAGGTGAATGAATATCCATTACCAATAAATGTATGAGAAGTTTCTCTAGCTCTTGAATCTAAAAATAAGCAAAATGAGATGATTATGATCTTGGTGAACATTTAAAAGATTGTTATGTCCAATGCAGCTGAAGGTAGGAGAATGGTTAGCTCTCATCTACTGTTAGTGGGTTTGCTGATTGATACAAGTTTTTTTTATGGAGCAGTTTCACAGTGGCTCTCGTGTTAAGGTGGGACTTCTACCCACCCCCCCACCAGAGTACCTACCATAATAGACTTTGTTTTCCTCGTGCTCTCTTCTCTGGTCCCTTTTATCATTGCTGTTCTGCCCTACTCGCTTCTTTTGGGAGCCAAAGTGTTGGCAAATTCTTCACTTACCACTATGGACAGAGTATACTGATTCCTTTTGCTCTGGAAGTTGCTTTCCTCGCAGTGGGATATCCTGGGTTCTGAGTCACTGGGGGCATTTCCAGAGTGTCTCTTACTGTTGGATTCCGTTTCCTGTGTGTGTGATGCCTGCGTTTCTGCTGCTCTGTACAATGGTTAGATCAGATTGCAGGGGGAGAGTCTTAGCCCCAGATCATTTCAGTTCTTCAAAGATGAAAGGGCCTGACCTATCCATACGCAGTCCCAGGTTTAGGCTGAAGTTATTTGCCATGTAGCGTGGTCCCTCTGCCACTGGTACCTGGACCCCCTCCCTGATAGGAAGTCCTTACAGAGAATGGGACACTGAGGGGTTAGAGTGGGTAGTCTGCTCTAAGTCTTTGCTGTTCTGTTTGTCAGAATGCTTTTGTGTTTGTGACCAGCTGCAGAAAGAAAGAAATTCAATACTTTAGGGAAAGAGAATCTTAGCGAGTCCTGAGGACTAGAAATAACCCAAGTTAAAGAGGAAGAATCGAATACAGCACAGTGACTGAGGGAGGCCCCAGAGCACCATTGGGTGAGACTGCATTGTGATCGGAGCCCATACGCAGGATTCTGTGAACACAGGGGAAGTCAGTGATGGCAGAAGCAAATAGTGCTTTCCTCTGACTGTGTTTCAGGCACTCGTCTTGTGATTAGAAATGGATCTGACTGGTAGCGGGGCAGGTGTAACTTTGACAATGCCTGAGTTGTATCAAATATAAATACTTTATTCGTTATTATCGTGATGTTTGCTTTCAAACTTGGTGTCATTGAAAATCACTGACTATTTTTCAGCCTATCTCAGTTCAGTGATAGAGTTTATTTCAGTTAAAAGTAAGGACATGTTACCAAGGAACCTAGCAGCCCTACTGTGTTCCAGTGGGTCACACCAAAGACAGACCCTGATCTGAGAAAGACATTTCTTACAGCTCCTGACCTAGCAGTAGGTCCCTTGAGGGGCCAGCAGGGAGAAAGGGGGGCTAAAGATTTATCATCATGTGGCATCTGGTTATGGACTGGGGAAGTTTAGGCTCTGGTAACTTTGGTATCTTCACAGATACTGGTTTGATAGTTATACTGAAGAGCTGTTACGTAGAAGAGATAACGTCTGAATATGTATTATACAGGCATATAAGTAGAGTCATATATAACACAGAGCTGTGAGTATGTGTGTGTGTGTACTGTGCATAATACAACACATAATAAATTGAAATTAATACCAAAACACATCTAGGGCCCATCTTTACAATTTAATATTACCTTACTCTCTGGTTAATCCCAGCTGCAGGGGAGGCTGGAAAAAGAGATCTGGGTGCAGAGGACTAGGATTGCCCTGATTAGACCAATCACAGTTCATCCACCAAGATTGGCATTTTGCTGCTTTAAAAAGACATTGTGTTCTGAGATGCAGGAAGGAGGCAACAGCTGGGGGTTGCCAGCAGTTCATGCTGCCCCACATTGTTTTTGCTGATTTCTTGCCTCCTGATGCCTTCTAATATCCCCAAGGGGAGGACATAGTTTTGGTAGAATTTTGGTCACCTGAGCCCAATGTCAAGCACATAGGTAGCTAAAAATACAGGCATATCTCATTTGACTGCACTTCACTTTATTGTGCTTTGAAGTCATTGCACTTCTTACAAACTGAAGATTTGAGGCAACCCTGGATCGAGCAAGTCTATCGGTGCCATTTTTCTAGTAGCATTTGGTTCCTTCATGTTTCTGTGTCACGTTTTAGTAATTCTCACAATTTTTCAAACTTTTTCATTATTATGTTTGTTACGGTGATCTGTGATGTTAGTATTGCAAACAGATGATGACTTGCTGAAGGCTCAGATGATGGTTAGCAATTTTTAGCAACAAAGTTTTTTTTAATTAAGGTATGTACTTTTTTTAGACATAATGCTATTGCACACTTAATCAGCTACAGTAAAATTTTTATTTGCCCCAGGAAACCAAAAAATTCATATGACTCACTTTACTGCAGTATTTTCTTTATTGCAGTAGTCTGTAACTGAACCCACAGCAGCACCGAGGTATGCCTGTAATTGATTGCTAAATGAAATTACTAAATTGATGAGAATGTATATTGATGTCAGGATCCTTTTCAAAACCTGTGAATCACCTCGAGGAAAAGTTTGCAAGCTCCCTGACCAGAAAGCTTGCCCACATGCTCTACACCCAGCTGTCAGTCTTTCCCCATTCCGTTCCCTCTGCCTGGAATTCTTTTCCTTATCAGGGCCTCAGTACCACCCAATGTCTTCAGTAAGGTATGATTTACACCTTCCGTGCCACCTCTTTTTGGAGCCTGCTCTGGCTGACCCAGACAGAATACATGCTCTTTCTTTCTGGGTTGCTCTGTTCCTTGCCCTTCCTGTGCTTTGCTGTGTCAGCATGTTTATCCTCTGCTGTCTGAGTGAAAGCTTAGATGTATCACTAACATTAAGCGTAGTGCCTGTCACAAAGTCTGTGTTGAATATTGAAATTTAATTTTAATTTTATTTATTGAATTTGTATTGAAGTGTACTTGATTTGCAATATTAATTTCAGGTGTACAACATAGTGGTCCAATATTTTTGTAGATTATACTCCATCTAAAATTATCATAAAATATTGGCTATATTTCCTGTGCTGTAAATTACATCCTCGTATCTCACTTATTTTATACCTAGCAGTGTGTACCTCTTAATCTCCTTCCCCATCTTGCCCCTCCTCACATTGTTTCCCCCCGTAATCACTATAGTTTGTTCTCTGTCTCTGTGAGCCTGTTTCTATTGTGTTATATTCATTGATCTGTTTAAATTTTTCAGATCCCACATATTAATGAAAACATACAGTATTTGTCTTTCTCTGTCTGATTTAATTCACTAAGCATAATACCCTCTAAGTTTATCCATGTTGTTGCAAATGGCAAACATCCATTTTTTATGGGCTAAGTAATATTCTACTGTGTGTGTGTATATATGTGTGTTTTTGTGTGTGTGTATGTGTACATACACACACACAAAGACACATATATCAGATTTTCTTTATCCATTTGTCTGCTAATGGGCACTTAGGTAGTTTCCATATCTTGGCTATTATAAATAGTGCTGCTATGAACATTAGAGAACATGTATCTTTTTGAATTGCTGTTTTGTTTGTTTTTTCAGATATATACTCAGGAGTGGAATTGCTAGATCATATGGTAGTCCTATTTTTAATTTTTAAGGACCCACCATACTGTTTTCCATAGTGGCTGTACCAATTTACACTCCCACCAACAGTGTACTAGGTTTCCTTTTTCTCCACATTTTTGCAAACAGTTATGATTTTTATTTTTTTGGTGATAGCCATTCTGACATGTGTGAGATGACATTTCACTGTGGTTTAGATTTTCATTTCCCTGATGATTAATGCTATTGACCATATCTTCATGTGTCTGTTGGTCATCTGTATCTCTTCTTTGGAAATATGGTCAACTCTCCTACACTGTATATATATAAAATGGAATACTACTCAGCCATAAAAAGAGTGAAATAATGCCATTTGCAGCAACATGGATGGACCTGGAGAATATCATATAAAGTGAAGTAAGTCAGACAGAGAAAAACAAATATCATATGATATCACTTATATGTGGAATCTAAAAAAAAATGATAACAAATTCTACTTACAAACCAAAAGCAGACTCATGAACATAGTAAACAAACTATAGTTACCAAAGGGGAAAGGGTGGGGAGGGATAAATTAGGGGTTGGGGATTAACAGACACATGTTACTCTATATAAAGAAGATAAACAACAAGGACCTACTGTATAGCATAGGGAACTATATTCAATTTTTTCTAATAACATATAATGGAAAAGAATATAAAATATATATATATTTAAATATATATTATTTATATATATATAAAATATATATTATATTTAAAAATATAAAAAAAAATATATATATATAACTGATTCACTTTGCCATACACCTGGAAGTAACCTTGTAAATCAACTACACTGCAATAAATTTTTTTAAAAAATGATATACTCAATTTGCTGTGTGGTTCCTGTTTGAAAACTCTAAAAGATACATATAAGCATTAGGAAAAAAAGGGTCAAGAGAGTTAGCTTCCCTCAGAAAGACACATGAGGAGCACAAGATTCATTGCCTTTTTCAAATCCCTATTTTTGTGATGATTGAAATATATTTTCCCCAACTTTTACACCTGGCCATCATCAACTGTATTTTTTTCCAGAAATAATGTTAAAATTTGTGTTGCTAAAATTGCCACCTGTAACTTGACTCCAATTTTATGAAAAGCTTGCCTTTATTTTGACTTTTTCATGCTTATTTATGCTTATGAAGAGAGTTTCTATTCTCTCATATTATCAAAGTCTAAACAACAATTTTTCAAAAGAGGAATGCCTCCGGGCCAGTTGTTCCAGCAATTATCAATTATATTTGGGTTCCTTTAATTGTTTGCAAAATTAGCTTTTGAAAGTACCGTTTAATTTTTTTTCCAGTCTCACTTCTCAAGAAGGTAATTAATGGTCTAACTATAATTAAACATGAATGATAAAGCACAGGGAACTTTTAAATTAAATCATCATTGAACTTTTTCTGTGTTATCTATCAGCTGGCCCTCAGGTACTGAGGACATTGAATACATTAGGGATCCCAGTGCTCTCCTGCTCACACCCCTCCCCCCATCTTATCACTGCTTGCAGTTATATGTCTAATTTATTATCACAATCAGAATGTCCCATCTGAGTTAATTTCTCAAGCTTATGAACTGTCAGAAGTGTATTTAAGAATACTCTAGGAGCTGTAAAAACTACCTGTCAATGTTGATCTAATCCCTGTGAGGTAAATAACCCATGGCCCTGAAACTCAGGCCCTGGTGAGGAGAAGGTCCTGAGTCTGTCGGCATCCATTTTATACTCTAGGTAGCAACTGTGCCTGCAACTCGCATCTTCCATCTCACATCGAGTTATACGACTTTAAGAAATCCACAAAGTATCTTATCTCCAGAAAAATTCTGGGCAGCTCACTAACAATATCTCTGAATCTCCATTCTGAAGGGTTGTAGACACACACACACGCACAAAAAATGTCTATTACCTTGATCGTGGTGATGGTTTTGCAGATGTATGCATATGTTCAAAATTACCAAACTGTATACATTAAATATGTGCGGGTTTTGGTATATCAATCATGCCTTGATAAAGCTGTTTAAAAAACAGAATTAGTCTTGAAGTGGGTATTCATTTTCTGTCACTTTGAAAACATTACCAAAAACTTAGCAACTTACAGCTCCTTTGTTAACGGACAGTTCTGTGGGGCAGACATCTGGGCACGGCGTGGCTGGGGTGCTGCTCCAGTGCTGATCAGGTGAAATCTGGGTGCCCTTATCTGGACGCTGAGGCTCTCTTCTGAGCTCACGAGATGGAGTCAGAATTCAGTTCCTTGCCGCTGTACAGCTGAGGGTCCTATTTCCTTGACGGCTGGTCGCTGGAAGTCACCTGACCCTCTCCGTCTTCAAAACGTGTGATGGAGAATCGGTCTGTCCTAGTTAGTCTGCTGGGGCTGCCACAATGAAACACCACAGACAGGGCGGCTTAAACAACAGAAAATTATTTTCTCACACTTCTGGAGGCTGCAAGTCCGTGATCAAGGTGTTTCCTGGGTTGGTTCCCAGTGAGAGCCTCTTTTCCTGACTTGTAGAGACTCGCCTTCTTGCTGTGGCCACTGCACGTGCAGCGAGGAGCGTTGTCTTTGGTGCCTCTTCCTCTTATAGAGACACTGGTTGGATCACATGGACATCCCACACTTGTGACCTCACTTAACCTTTATTACCTTCTTATAGGCCTGGTCCCCCCAAAACAGTCACAGTGCAGGTTAGGGTCTCAACATATGGGTTTGGGGGCAGCCAGTTCAGTCTGCAATACTTCCTCATAGCAAGTTCCTCTCATGCTTCGAACCCCTCTCACCAGGGACAGTCTAGTGTCTTTTAAGGGCCCATGTGATGAGGTAAGACCCACGGAGATAAACACCTCTCTGATTTCAAACCTTAATTTCATCCAGAAAACCCCCTCAGAGAAGCACCTAGACTTGTTTTAAACTGAGTGGAAGTTCATAGAATGAATGGCGAAGGTGTGTTTCATAGGGGGTGCAAATCTTGGGGTCCATCTTAGAGTTGGCCAACCCCACTGCAGTCAGAGAACTTGATGCCCATCATCACGTGGCATGGGTGTGATGTTTTAAAACCGGTGGGGAGAGTGGGCAAAGTCAGCCCTGTTCCTGACAGGGTGAGTCATGTTACTTCTCTGGACTTGAGTTTTCTTGCCTGGAAAGTGAGACTAATGACCACTGTTGTTTTGACTTTCTGACCCGATAGGTTCCTTTTTAGGAAGAAAGAATGACTGTTTTGTGCTGCTTACCAGTTTTCCTTTTTTTGCACTGTGTCCATACCTGTCAGCATTGCTCTGCCCTGACAGCTGTGGTGTTTTCCTCAAAATTTCAGAAAGAATGATGCCACAAAGGTGAAAAAACATTATAGCTTAATTCTCTCCTCCTACAAAGCCTCAAGATGGAGAGAATTCCCAGGGCACTTTAGATAAGCCTCACGACTAGTAATCTGCCCCTGTTGCTTCTTTTGATGGTAGTACCTCATGTCCATGGAGCTATATTTCAAAACTGGATGACAGGCATTTGGTGAGATTTTAGTATTTTTTTCAGTGCTGCCTTGTCATTTTTATAGGCTCCTTCAAAGGAGCAGAACCCAGCATGGTGGCGCAGAGTCCTGTGCTGTGAATGTCTAATCTCTTGCTCTCACATTGGATGATTGCCACCTAACTCCAGGGGGTTCATGGTGCTTGTTTTCCCGTTCTAATTTCTCAGTCCCACCTCTGTTTCTCTCTTCAGAGCTGCCACCCCGCTGCAGTGCTCACCAATGCAACGTCAACAGCCTTTCTTGAATTTACACGGCACTGCCAGTCATCCTGACTGCCCAGAGCAAAAGAAGAAGGAATTCACTTCCATCTTCATTCTTTATCAGCTTGTAGTCATTCTCCATTAAAAAAAACAACAACAACAAAAACAAACTTCTACAGCTTTTCAAACAAATGAAGTGTCCATCATCCATTATATATTATATTCTCTGGCTGTGCATTTCCACAAGTTCTTTTGGCAGCAGAGAGCCTTTGTGTACTATTTCAGTGCACCCTGAGCACTGGTCTGTGATAGGAGGTTACGTTTGGAACCAACGCAGAGAAAAATATTGCTGATACTCAGCTGACTCTATCCTTTGAGGTGATGGTGTTTGCTTATCCTGGTGTCCAATTGTAATTTCCATTTTAGCATTGCATTCTATTCCTGGTTTTTGTACCCAGCATAGCAGGTGACAATAATGGTATATGCCAACTTCTAAGGGCATTTCCTAGGTGTCAGACACTGAACAAAGCACTTTGCATATATTATCTTATTTACTGCTAATAAAAGCACAGTTAAATAGGTGTTGTGATTGTCCTGTTTTGCATATGAGTAAATTGAACAGTGAGAGCCTAACTAACCATGTCCAGCTCCCAGAAATAATAGGTTGCAAAGATAATGGATGAACCAGTTATTTATGAAATCAGAGATTATTCTATGACATACACTGACAGGGTTAAAAAATTTTTAACAAAATGTTCTAACAGGTTTAATTTTTTTTTTTTTTTTGCCTAGAAACAATGTGGTAGGGTAGATGGAGTAAAGGCTAAAGACCTACACAGAGCTGGATTCAAATTCCATTTCCATCACTTAGTAGTTTTATGTCTGTGTCTAAAGTATTTATTCTTTGTACCTTAAGTTTCCTTATCTCTCAAAGAGGAAATGAAACATTCTGTGATGAGGATAGTGTGTTTATGTCACATGACATATGGGATAAATTAGGAGCGGCTGTCTGGATCTCTGTATTGAGATGGGTTCTGCTGCCATTTCAGTGGGAAACATTGTGATACATTAGTGAAGCCGTCAGTGGATACTGAGTTGGCGCGAGTCATCATGGTGACGCATATTGGCTATCTGGGCTAGTGCATACCAGAATCTGAGAGATAAGGGACAAGCGTGCCCTTCTGTTATTATCAGGTTTTCTAATTCCATGAGTATGTATTTAGAATGCAATTCAGCATTTCAGCTTCTTTTATTTTTCAACCATTGACTGAGCTGCAGTGAGAAATAAGATGAAGTATGATCATTGAGTTTTAAGGGTTCATTTTTCAGTCTAATGGTGGGATGGAAGAAGAAAGAAAATGTAAGTCAGGTAACAGCTAACTTTAGTTGGGGAGTAGTACCACAAAGATGCAAAAGTTCTCAACCTCTCATTTTATATCAGCGCAGTCACTTGCCCTATAAGTCTAGAATGTTCATGGAGATGAATCGGTAAAATGTCAGCAGCAGCAAAGTTTGATCTGGCAGGGTAAAATTATTTTGCTTTCCTCTCAATATTTTCAGCACCTGTGAACTCTTTCATATGCTTTCTCCTTCCTCTTTGTGCTCTGGTTGGCCTTACACGGCTGTGAGTGTCCTAGGCAGACAGCTAACAGAGATGGGCTGAGACAGAGCCCCGTCTCCGAGCTCCCCCGAGAGGTGTCCCTGGTGCACCTCAGAGCCACCACCCACGTTCAGCATCTCCTCACCCTGGTGTGGCTGGAGCCAGCTCAGCTTGCTCTTCTCAGTTGTGACCTTTTCCCAGGACACTGAGTTCGTAGCATGAATGTTCATAGGCTGAATGGAGCAGGTCACACTGTAGACCTCAGAAATGTTAGGAGAGGAGGGTATTGTTCTTCTTCAAACTAATATTTTCTTTCCAAAGATTATTTGAGCACTAGGTAGCCTTGAATATGTATACAGGTTGAGCCTGACCCAGAGAGATACATAGGTAGGTACTAGCCCTGGGAGGGTTAGCCCCTAGCTCCTGTTAGAACTTACTTTTAGTTCTTTCCCTAGGAGTTTGATGAAGTAAGTTGGCTCTGAAAGCAGGGAATGCATGAGCTTAAGTGTACAATTGATCCTTGAACAACACAGGTGGTTAGAGGAATGGACCCTCCACACATTTGAAAATCCACATGCAGCTTCATAGTTGGTCCTCTATGTCTGCAGTTCCTCTGTATCCCCAGTCCTGCATCTGTGGATTCAACCAACTGGAGATATTGTAGTACTGGAGTATTTACTACTGGAGGAAAAACACACACATATAAGTGGACCCATCCATTTCAAACCAGTGTTGTTCAAGGGTGAACTGTATACGTGTGTGTGTCTCATTCATTCCTTACCTAACACACCTCACTTTGTGCTGAGTATCTAGGTTCTTAGCAGCTTAGCAGATTCCATTACACTTGAAATGTTTAATTGGAGAATAATGATTATGACTCTCTTAAGTTCACATTAATTATGAAAACAGATATTGAGTTCTTTCATAGCATTTCTAATTTTGTGAATGACTATATTAATTTTTTTCAAAGAACTTGCTCTATTAATGCATTTGCCTTTTTTTCAGAGGAATATTGAATGCCTCTTAAAAACTCTTTTATCATCGTGCCTAAATAATATTACCTAGTCCTTCAAAGACTTGAAGAATAAGAGGTTGGATTACTTGGAAATATCCATTCCTGATATGATCTTACTAACTTTTGTCTTCTCCTGGGCTATGTATTACTTAGTTCTAACATAAAAGTAGCAATATCTTCACTTAGAAATGTCATAAAGATGTTTTGATTACACACAAAAAAGTGTATGTTAACAATCTGTCTGTCCTTAGAAAAACTTTGCCTAACTTTTAGGCTCGCATTTAATTGCTGCAGTTAACAAGCTTCATTTGTCAAATATTTATGCATTGCAATCTGTGTCAGTCTCTGCTCTAAGCTTTAGGGATACTATATAAACAGCACATGCACACAATCTCTCTCTCTCACTATTGAGAAGCTGTCTGTATTAGGTTTTTATTGCTGCACTAACAAATTACCACAAATTTAGTGACTTTAAACTAAATGCATTGTCTCACAGATCCTTTGGTCCAGAACACAGAGTGAATCAGTTGGTCTTTTCTTAAAGTTCTTCAAAGTCAAAATCAAGACACCACCAAGAGGACATTCCAACCTGGAGAGTCTATGGGAGAAGGTTCTTTCCCAGCCCCCTCAGGTTATGACAGTTCGGTTCCATGTGGTTATAGGACTGAAGCCTCAGTTTCCTTGCTGCGCTCAGCTTCTGGGGATTGCTGGCGTTCCCCGGCTCAGGGCCCTCCTTAAACCCAACAAAGGCAGGGAATCCAGTCTCTCTAACTTTCCCTTTTATCTTGTTCCTCCGCTGTCTCTTTGGCCTTCCTCTTCTACTGTTGAGGGCCCATGTGATTGCATCAACATGCCAGGAAATCCAGGATAATCTTATTTAAAAGTTAATTGCTTAGTCTGTTTCATGTCCTCTGCAAAGTCCCTTCACAGCAGTACCTAGGTTAACATTTGACTGAATAACCAGGGGGTCAAAATCTGGGGAAGGCACCAGACATCTCGCTACCACACTGCCTCTGTTCTCTATGACATTCTTGAAGTTTTGTTTTGAGATAGTAGTTTGACCCATCACCTACTCAAGTGCATGTAACAACGAGAAATGACCTGCATTATTTTTTTTAGTGCCATTTTTCAACCTTCAGCAAGTATCTTAGAGACACACTTATGTTTCCTTATGACAAGTACACCAATCATGGAATTGTCAAAGTAAACTCATCTTTTGTTTGATATAGTTCCCAATAAAAATAGTGGGCAGTGAATAACAGTGAATCAGCTTTCAAAAAATTAAAAGATAATGCGTGAGTAATGGGGATACAATTTGCTGTAAAGTGACGTCTGACTCAGACTGGGTCTTATTGTTCCAAAGGGTTTCCAAGAGGAATTTTTTTTTTTTTATTGGGCTGGAGAATTATTTGGAGAAGAAAAAGAATGTACTCTGAGTCAACAGAGAAGATACTTGGCACAATCTCACAGATACACCTGATCTTAAATATTTTCATGTGCCACCTTCCTCAGGGAGATGGAAGTTAGAAGGGTCATGGTCCCTCTCCTGCTGAAAATGATCTCATACTGTTCAAAATACAGTATGTCTTGTCATATGAATGGTCAAGATTATAGCCTTGATCAGTCATATTCTTTTTTTGTGGGGGTAGTCACATTCTGATTTATCTTTTCTGTACATTTATTTTTGAGGGTAGGTAGAGGTGGTGGCAGGGGTGATGGTAATTACTAGGGCCATTAGAGGGAAAAGTTAGTGTGTGGGGGTGTTAGAGTATGTGGGTGATATGATGTTCAAATATTAGAAGTGGAAAGTAGAAAACATTGTAGATAAACCACATAACTATAACGCAAAAGTTACTCATGGGAGTTGTATAATTATTTATAGCAGTTCAAATGAATTAGTGGTTGAGTTTTTAAAATATTTTTATAAGTTAGTTTCCACATAAAATAATCTTATGTACTTTGTGTGTTATAAAGTAATACTGGCTCTTGTGTCAAGGAAGACATAGGGTTGCTAAACGTACTTTCCTTTAAAGTATATTCTTAGCTCTGTGGCTATTCAACTCCCCTTTAAAACTTATTAATAATAGTCTATGATAAAAATAGTTCTTGTGTGTCCACAAAACTTGTTACTTAAGATTTCCAATAATAACATCGGTATTGCAAAGGAACCCTTCAGAAATACCAGTTTGCAGAAATAGCATAATGAATTGAAATGGGGGCTATTGTTTTTCTTAATTAAACAAAAAGAAAATAACCTGTGAGAGGTAGGAGTGGTGTGTGTGTGTGTGTGTGAGCCTCGTATTTGAAATCAAGTTTCATACATAGTCAGCATTTAAAATAAGTTATTGAGTATCTAAACTGGACTCAGTGTATAGGTATAGGGCAAGTAATTTTGAAACAGAGAAACATAATCCCTGTCTTGTGAGAATTAAAGTTTGCATTAAAATAGTTTTAAAGTCAAAAAGCCTGGGTAAGGACCTGTATGTGAAAAGTTTTATAACATGAGCATCAGAGCTTAACAGTCAAAATTTTCGGGGCAAATTAAAATAATGTAACTTAATTTCACAATATTTCCCCCCTTCATTTTTATTATTTCTTTGTTTTTTATTTTCCCTTAAATATAAGAAAAGATTCTGAAATTCTTTGCAGGTTCTTGTTTATAGGGCGGATACACACACACACACACACAATATATCAGTTTACACATCACCTTCAATTATTTTAACAAAAGCAATTATTTCAACTGACTTTTGAACACATGTGAAATGATCATGAAACCCAACAGTAGCCAGTGCCCATTACCAAAATTTTCATTTGAAATTTGAAGACAGTTATGAGACTAAAGAAGCTGCTGGCTCATTACGGTCATTTTAAATCCCTTTCCAATTCCATGTCTTCTGTGCTTATCTAGTCTGTATGATGGATAGAGGTTCTAATGAAAATAATGTGGTTCAGAGCCTGAGATTGACTTAACATCACAGAATCTTCCACTGATAAGCTTTCCAAGGAAAAAACATATCTGTGACACAAGCAGCTTTCAGAGTATCGTTGACAGTTCCCACAATGAAATCCTGTGGGTAGGTTTGTTTATTTTCTCAAACCTAAATGTCAAGAAGAGAAAGTTGCTCATGCTTAGAGATAGGCTGGGGGCCTTTGAAAGAGCCGAGTAAATACTTACCTTTCCGTTGACTCTGTGTAGAATTGCAGATTACAGAATTGTAATGCAGGATTAGCAAGGACTGATTTTCTACTGAAATCCTTTGTTCCCTAATTTGAAGAGATGGTCCATATTTCCCAGTCTCCTTTACTGTTAGATGTGGCCATGTGCCCAAGTTCTCATCACTCAGTTTGAGTGCTATTGATATCAGTCTCTTTCCTGCTTGGACCATACACTTTTGATGGACTCTTCCTCATAAGTTTTCTCCTTTGCCAACTGGATACAGTTAGAGATGAAGCCAAGGAGATGGTATAGTCAGAGATGGAAGGAAGCTGGATTCCCAAATTATTTCAGGGAGGAATACCACCTCACTGATGAGAACACACACATGACTGTCACATGAGCAAATAATAATTTTAATTTTGTTAAGCCACTCAAATTTTAGAATCTGTTATCAATGGAAAATTACCCAATAGACTACCCTCACTCCATGCAG